>NC_141861.1:0-1284500 GCF_024713525.1 Acromyrmex echinatior
GTCCGAGCGGCCGCGCGACCCCCCCTCCGGGAGAGACGGGTGGTTCCGCGACGGACCGAAGTCCGCGCGGCCCCGTCCTCCCCTACGGACTAGGTCCGCACCTCGCGAGGCGGGAGAGAGGGACCCCTGGTGCAATGAGCCGAAGCTCTCAGGGACCCCCTCCCCCCCTCAGTGGCGTGGGCCAGCCCGCAGCCAGGAGCACCCAGCATACGGGCCGACCCGCCGTGCGGGAGCACCCGCTCGACCCATTCCTCACCCGGAGCCCGAGGAGACCACCCAACCCCCGGAGGGGAGGGGAGGAAACCACGGAACCCCGGGTGGGGCGGGGGGTCGAAACCCTCAACCCGCACGGGCAGGGAGCAAACCTCCCCCTGACGGTGCCGTGCCACCGGGCGTTTGAAGTCAGGGCCGCCAACCCCTACCGGCACACTGGGGACCCGTCCCGAAGGACGAGCCCCCCAGGAGTCCCTCCCACGAGGAGAGGAGACCCCCTTGGGGTGCCGGACCCGGTTGTACAGACTCAACCCCCGTAGGAGAGGAGTCCGTACAGGCTGCCTTAGACCCCCACGTGCCGCAAGCGACACGTGGGGGAGCCCCCTCACCACGACAAGGTGGCAGCCCATGAGGGGGACAAAAGAAATCAGGAGCAGAGTGCTCCATCCTTCCCAGCCCCTCCGATGTTCGCCTAGAGGGGATTACATCCCGTTATAATTTCTACACAGCCCCTCAGGTTCACTGGTCTAGAGGGGCTGTGGTACGCGCGCCACCTCCGATTGTTTTATATATATATTGCGCGCATACGCATATGTAAATATATATATATATACACACATGCGCAGCAGGGCACCTATATACACAGTAGGGTGAGGCAGAACCCCCACTACGGCAGACGCCTGTGTTGGCAGAGAAGGCTATCTCCGCTCGCAGGTACCAGCGGCGGCAAGGTGGTTAAGACCACCGCCTCCAGCCGGATCTCTCCACTCCAGGCGAAAGGAGGGAGCGAGCCCCGTTGTTCCCGGGTGGGCAACCGGGAGCGGGACACCATGCGAACGGTATTCACCCCCCCCACCGGTCAGGCCATGCCATGAGTTCGGAAGTGTTCCCGCCATACCGCCGGATCACCTCCGAGTCGCGCCCGCACTTCGTGTTTTATACAGGGGAAAGGCGGACCCCTGTTCGGCCGTGGGTACTTCGGGGAACGGTCCCTTGCTACCCCCAGCCTCCTTCCCGTGTCCCTGCCATTCGTAGATTATCCAGAGGAAGGCAAGCCTCTGTTCGATGGCGAGTGGCATCAGCACGGTGCTGCGCCTATCCGCCACCTCTACCCGTGTCCCTGCGTCCGTGTTTTCGAACTAGGGGGAACGCAGACCCCTGCTGGCCGGTGTGTGTCGTCGGATTCCCGAAGGAAGAGCCGCGACGATCCACCTCCCCTACCCGTGTTCCTGCATCCGTGTTTTGAGCTGGGGGGAATGCAGACCCCTGCTGGCCGGTGTGTGTCGTCGGATTCCCGGAGGAAGAGCCGCGACGATCCACCTCCCCTACCCGTGTTCCTGCATCCGAGTTTTTAAGCTGGGGGGAATGCAGACCCCTGCTGGCCGACGTGTGTCACCGGATACTCGGCTGAGCGTATTGCGAACACCAACGCACGCTCATCACCACCGAGCAGAGCCGCGACTATCCGTCTCCACCTACCCGGCTACCTCCGGTTTTAAATTAGGCAGAGGCGAGGTACCTCCTCTGCGTCGGGCCTGCAAGTCCCTCGTACGCCACGAGAACCGTAGGTACTAAGGCGACTCCGGCCCCGCTCCCTGCGCGCCATCCCTACCCTCTTGTCACCCCCGGCCGGACCCAACGGGCCCTCGCGCCCCAGTTTCCTCCACTACGCCTCCGTTATTTATACAGGGGGAGTAAGACCCCTGTTGGCGGTGTGTGGCGCCGGCCCGGGTCCTTTGGGATGGATCCGTGCCTCGCCGATCCACCTGCCCCTACCCGTGTCCCTGCATCCGAGTTTTCAAGCTGGGGGGAATGCAGACCCCTGCTGGCCGGTGTGTGTCAACTGCAGCCCACGGTAGGGCCGGTGACGAACCACCTCCACCTACCCGTGTCCCCGTCTCCGTTATATATAGGGGGAGACGGACCCCTGTTACCTATCACCGACGCGCACGGCAGCTATGGAGAAGCGTATCTCCCTTTGCTCAGGTAGGGACGCTCTTCGGTGAGTGCCCACCCCTTGCCCGCCTAACCGATCGTCCCCATGCTGGGACCTAATAGTAGGCCGCGATGCGCCTCAAGATCCGAGCGGTCGTATTTTCCGGTAATACGATCGCTCGGCGCGGCTCGCCTCCGAATTGATGACAGGGGGAGGGAGACCCCTGTTTTGCATCTAAGGTGCTAATACCTTAGCTGCCTGTCCGATCCTACTGTTCGGCCCTAACGAAACCATCGCGCCCGAGCCTTCGTCCGAGGATTTGCAGGGGGAGAGGGCACCCCTGGCCATATGGCCTACCCGAAACCATCCTCCGTGTTTTACAGGGTGAGGGCGGGCCCTGACCCTATTGGTGCGATATCCCAGCCCTTTTTCCCCCGACCCCCCACTCGCGTGCCTCCGCCGAACCGAGCCCTTGTCCGGATTTTGGTCGAGTCAGGGGGAAAGGGGACCCCTGTCCTACCCGTCCTCCGATTATTTTGCAGGGGGAAGGCGCACCCCTGGCCCGTAGGCCTACCCGGAACCATCCTCCGATCAAGACGTATCCCGCAGGGAGAGGGCGTATCCCTGGACTGTGCGACCTACCCGTCCCACACGTCCGTGTTTTTATACGAGGGTGACGTGCATTCCCTGTCGAGGGCACACGGGGCCCCAGAGAGCAGCCGTTATTTCGGTGCATCTCCCCAGCTTCCATGCGCCCCCATTTGACCTGCCCGTTGCTATGCCTCCGGGTTTTTATACGAGGAGGAAGGCAAGCCCCTGTTGGTAGGATGGTGAGGATCAGGAATCAATTCCGTTCCCTTCATCCTCCGCCTCACCGATCGCGACGCGACAGCACCTACCCACGCCGACGTCCCCGCCCATTCGCGTACACGGAAGCGGAAACAATCGGAACTCTTTAAATTTACCCCCGCGGTTTCAAACATCCCCTTCCATCCCTTACCGTTGCACGCCCACCCAACGGAGCGCGTTAAGACCACCGATTACTTCTCAACGCATCCCCCCTCTGGCTGAGGCGCGCCAGAACGCCTGCTGTATCCGATGACACTGCAGTACCGCGCCCTTATCCCCCCGGGGCAAAAGAAATCAGGGGCAGAGCGCTCCATCCTTCCCCGCCCCATTGGTTCGGAGGTGTTCCCGCCATGCTGCCGGATTACCTCCGAGTCGCGCCCGCGCTTCGCGTTTTATACAGGGGAAAGGCGGACCCCTGTTCGGCCGTGGGTACTTCGGGGACCGGTCCCTTGCTACCCCCAGCCCCCTTCCCGTGTCCCTGCCATTCGTGGATTATCCAGAGGAAGGCAAGCCTCTGCTCGATGGCGAGTGGCATCAGCACGGGTGCAGCGCCTATCCGCCATCTCTACCCGTGTCCCTACGTCCGTGTTTTCGAACTAGGGGGAACGCAGACCCCTGCTGGCCGGTGTGTGTCGTCGGATTCCGAGTGAAGAGCCGCGACGATCCACCTCCCCTACCCGTGTTCCTGCATCCGAGTTTTTAAGCTGGGGGGAATGCAGACCCCTGCTGGCCGACGTGTGTCACCGGATACTCGGCTGAGCGTATCGCGAACACATACGCGCGCTCGTAACCACCGAGCAGAGCCGCGACTAACCGTCTCCACCTACCCGACTACCTCCGGTTTTTATTAGGCAGAGGCGAGGTACTTCCTCTGCGTCGGGCCTACACGTCCCTCGTGCGCCACGAGAACCGTAGGCACTAAGGCGACTCCGGCCCCGCTCCCTACGCGCCGTCCCTCTAATCCACCCCATCCAAACCCTTCGGACCGTCGCGCCCCAATTTCCTCCCCTGCACCTCCGTTATTTATACAGGGGGAGTAAGACCCCTGTTGGCGGTGTGTGGCGCCGGCCCGGGTCCTTTGGGATGAACCCGTGCCTCGCCGATCCACCTGCCCCTACCCGTGTCCCTGCATCCGAGTTTTCAAGCTGGGGGGAATGCAGACCCCTGCTGGCCGATGTGTGTCAACAGCAGCCCACGGTAGGGCCGGTGACTAACCACCTCCACCTACCCGTGTCCCCGTCTCCGTTACATATAGGGGGAGACGGACCCCTTTTACCTACCACCGGCACGCACGGTAGCTAAGGAGAAGCGTATCTCCATTTGCTCAGGTAGGGACGCTCTTCGGTGAGTGCCCACCCCTCGCCCGCCTACCCGAACGTCCCCATGCTGGGACCTAACGATAGGCCGCGAGGTGCCTCAAGATCCGAGCGGTCGTATATTCCGGTAATACGATCGCTCGGCGCGGCTCACCTCCGAGTTGATGACAGGGGGAGGGAGACCCCTGTTTTGCATCTAAGGTGCTAATACCTTAGCTGCCTGTCCGATCCCACTGTTCGGCCCTAACGAAAACATCGCGCCCGAGCCTTCGTCCGAGGATTTGCAGGGGGAGAGGGCACCCCTGGCCATATGGCCTACCCGGAACCATCCTCCGTGTTTTACAGGGTGAGGGCGGGCCCTGACCCTATTGGTGCGATATCCCAACCCTTTTTCCCCCGACCCCCCACTCGCGTGCCTCCGCCGAACCGAGCCCTTGTCCGGATTTTGGTCGAGTCAGGGGGAAAGGGGACCCCTGTCCTACCCGTCCTCCGATTATTTTGCAGGGGGAAGGCGCACCCCTGGCCCGTAGGCCTACCCGGAACCATCCTCCGATCAAGACGTATCCCGCAGGGAGAGGGCGTATCCCTGGACTATGCGACCTGCCCGTCCCACACGTCCGTGTTTTTATACGAGGGTGACGTGCATTCCCTGTCGAGGGCACACGGGGCCCCAGAGAGCAGCCGTTATTTCGGTGCATCTCCCCAGCTTCCATGCGCCCCCATTTGACCTGCCCGTTGCTATGCCTCCGGGTTTTTATACGAGGAGGAAGGCAAGCCCCTGTTGGTAGGATGGTGAGGATCAGGAATCAATTCCGTTCCCTTCATCCTCCGCCTCACCGATCGCGACGCGACAGTACCTACCCACGCCGACGTCCCCACCCATTCGCGTACACGGAAGCGGAAACAATCGGAACTCTTTAAATTTACCCCCGCGGTTTCAAACATCCCCTTCCATCCCTTACCGTTGCACGCCCTCCCAACGGAGCGCGTTAAGACAACCGATCACTTCTCAACGCATCCCCCCTCCGGCTGAGGCGCGCCAGAACGCCTGCTGTATCCGATGACACTGCAGTACCGCGCCCATATCCCCCCGGGACAAGAGAAATCAGGAGCAGAGCGCTCCATCCTTCCCCACCCCATTGGTTCGGAGGTGTTCCTGCCATGCTGCCGGATTACCTCCCCTCCGAGTCGCGCCCGCGCTTCGCGTTTTATACAGGGGAAAGGCGGACCCCTGTTCGGCCGTGGGTACTTCGGGGACCGGTCCCTTGCTACCCCCGGCCCCCTTCCCGTGTCCCTGCCATTCGTGGATTATCCAGAGGAAGGCAAGCCTCTGCTCGATGGCGAGTGGCATCAGCACCGGTGCAGCGCCTATCCGCCATCTCTACCCGTGTCCCTACGTCCGTGTTTTCGAGCTAGGGGGAACGCAGACCCCTGCTGGCCGGTGTGTGTCGTCGGATTCCCGAAGGAAGAGCCGCAACGATCCACCTCCCCTACCCGTGTCCCTGCATCCGAGTTTTAAGCTGGGGGGAATGCAGACCCCTGCTGGCCGGTGTGTGTCGTCGGATTCCGAGTGAAGAGCCGCGACGATCCACCTCCCCTACCCGTGTCCCTGCATCCGAGTTTTTAAGCTGGGGGGAATGCAGACCCCTGCTGGCCGACGTGTGTCACCGGCACCGGATACTCGGCTGAGCGTGTCGCGAACACATACGCGCGCTCGTAACCACCGAGCAGAGCCGCGACTATCCGTCTCCACCTGCCCGACTACCTCCGGTTTTTATTAGGCAGAGGCGAGGTACTTCCTCTGCGTCGGGCCTGCACGTCCCTCGTACGCCACGAGAACCGTAGGTACTAAGGCGACTCCGGCCCCGCTCCCTACGCGCCGTCCCTCTAGCCACCCCTTGCCAGACCCTACGAAGCCTCGCGCCCCAGTCTCCTCCACTACGCCTCCGTTATTTATGCAGGGGGAGTAAGACCCCTGTCGGCGGTGTGTGGCACCGGCCCGGGTCCTCTGAGATGAACCCGTGCCTCGCCGATCCACCTGCCCCTACCCGTGTCCCTGCATCCGAGTTTTCAAGCTAGGGGGAATGCAGACCCCTGCTGGCCGGTGTGTGTCAACTGCAGCCCACGGTAGGGCCGGTGACGAACCACCTCCCCCTGCCCGTGTCACCGTCTCCGTTTTGTATAGGGTGAGACGGACCCCTGTTCCCACCGGCGCGCACGATAACTATGGAGAAGCGTATCTCCCTTTACTCGGATACTCGGAATAATTCCGAGCGGTCGCGCTACCCCCCCACTAGGAGAGACGGGTGATTCCGCGACGGACCGAAGTCCGAGCGGCCCCGCCCTCCCACGCGGACTAGGTCCGCACATCCCGAGGCAGGAAAAAAGGGGACCCTGGTGCAATGAGCCGAAGCTCTCAGGGATCCCCCCTCCCCCCTCAATGGCATGAGCCAGCCCGCAGCCAGGAGCACCCAGCATACGGGCCGTCTCGCCTGCAGGAGCACCCTTTTTGCACGCAAACCCCAAGGGAACCACCCCACCTCACAGGGAGGAGGGGAGGGCCCCGCACGGGTCCACGCGCAGTGGGGGTCGAAACCCCACATCACGCACGGGAAGGGAGCAATCCTCCCCCTGTCGGTGCCGTGCCACCGGGCGATTGAAGTCGGGGCCGCCAACCCCTACCGGCACATTGGGGACCGTCCTGAGAAGGACGAGACCCCCAGGGGTTCCTCCCGCAAGGAGAGGGCCCCCCTTGGGGTGCCGGACCCGGTGTACAGACTCCCCCCGTGAGGAGGGAGTCCGTACAGGCTGCTCTTAGACCCCCACGTGCCGCAAGCGACCCGCGGGGGAGCCCTCTCACCACGACAAGGTGGCAGCCCGCGAGAGGGTAACCTAACCTAACCTAACCTAACCTAACCTAACCTAACCTAACCTAACCTAACCTAACCTAACCTAACCTAACCTAACCTAACCTAACCTAACCTTTTTTTTTTTTTTTTTTTTACGAAGGAGGAGAGAATCTTCGCATGCCCCAACCCGAAGGGAACCCAACCAATCAGGCGGACAGTCCACCCTGACAAGTCAGATCTATCCCGACCTAATCAGAAGGGTCACTCATCGGGCAAGGGAAGACTCCCAGTGACCCGTATCACTGGGAGTGCCGGATTCAACCACTCCGTGATCACAAGGGATACACCGGAATGGCCGCCTACCGACTAAAAACTCCCCCTTTATCAGTACCACTGCACTGGTTATTGAGGAGACAATCCGGAACCGCAATCCAGCATAACGTCAGATTGTCCCTCAGCCTATGAGGACTCATGCCTCTCTACCACAATCTTATAAGGGCATATGCCTCTCCACCGCAAGTTTTACGGGTGCTCGTCTTATATAATAAATAAATATATAATAATCTTATACCCATAGGTCTAACTTAAATTAAACTAAAGATATTTACAATAGTTTACATAAACTTGACTTATGCTACTCGTCATCAACATCATCCATAACGGGAAGAACAGGCTCACCCAGTTGCGGGATGAGTCCCCGCTCCCAAGCTCGCTCATCCTCTTCCTTTCTCCGCATAATATTTTCGCATGTGTTCGCGAAAACCCCCCATGCCTCAGAAGAGCGCACGATAGCACTCACCACCGCCTTAAGTGTTCTATTATTGCCTATCACTCCTAACAGTTCTTCCCTCTGCTCGGCCCAGAATGGGCAGAACAAGAGGGTATGCACAGAAGTGTCCTGCGCCGCTCTACAATAAACACATATGGGGGAATCCCGGCGTTCTATCCTGAAAAGATAGGCCTCGAAGACCCCGTGTCCCGTCAAAATTTGCGTTATGCGGTAGGTGAGGGCACCGTGCGCCCTTCCCATCCATAATTCCAAGTCCTCGACAAAAGCCCCCCGGATAAGCGCCCCGGGACCGTGTAACGGCAGTCCCGCCAGTCTATCGCGCCACCTCGCAACAGATCTGCGACGCTCCACTTCCCCGAGTATTGCACTCGCTCGAGGGGATATCGCGCCGTCCCGAGAGATGATTTCTCGTCTCTTTATGTATGATCTTCTGAGACGATCAGCCGCTAACTCAAAGGGGACCATTCCCGATAGAATGGCCCCAGCATCGTATGAAACAGTGCGATACCCCCTTATCACACGCAGAGCAAGTTGGCGCAGCAATTTGTCCACCTCTTTGACTATTTTTCTGTTTCCTACAACGGTCTGCGCCCATATCGGCGCCCCGTATAGGATGACGGACATCACTACACTCGCGTACATCCTTCTCCGCTTTTCGCCGGGACCGCCTATATTAGCCGCTGGATTCCTACGGGCTTCGCTTAAATCTTCTATGCCCGGGCCAGTGAACGCAACCGCCTCAGTCTTGGCGATCGAGACTCTCAAACCCACTTCCGAGTAGCGCATCCTCAAATCACTACACGCTCCACTACCAGTGCCTATTCCTTGCCCCCTGGATTTAACCTACTTATCACCCGAAACATTCCCAAGTTCCGTAGGTTGTCTTCTGTCTCATTACTTAGTCACTATTCCTACTTTTCCCAGGTCGGCCCACTGACCGAACCCTGCGGTAACTGCCACCGGTTCATTGGCATCCTCCCACCTATGTCCCTTCCTGTCCTATATACCCAGACTCTTCGGTTTGGCCAAGTTATTACTGCCGAAGACATTACGCCTAGGCGCCTACATTATTGATTTACGCGTCGCGGCCTATGACGTACTGCGATGAGTTGGTGAATTGTCTCCTTTTGGGCTATATCAAGTGTATTACTCAGCCGATACGTGGTCCGTTTGTCACATTTCTTCTCTGCCCATCCCTTAGTGCCCTCCGTCTCCCTATTCTTACGACGTGTCCAAATCCACGTCATCACTCCCTAAGGGGCATTCAAATTTAGCAGTCTTGTGAGCGGTAATAGACCGGTGGACTTCGCCGAAACCAAATGTTGTGTGTTACCCCCCTCCCGCGAGGCCATCCGCCTCGGTCTGCTTAACACGACACGAAATAGGGTCCTGTAGTAGTCCGGTTTATTGGGTTTCTTGACGAGCACCAATCGCGCTTTCTTCCACTCTTGGGGGAAATACCCCCCCCTGAGACACTCCGTGAAGCACCGAGCCCACAGTGGGGCAAGATACTCCAGCGAGTTCTTGATGATAGATCCCGCAATCCCATCAGGCCCCGGCGCCTTCCCTGTTTTTATTCTTGCGCCTGCTTCTAGTATCTCTACCGTACTCACCTTCATCTCCTCACTCCATTCAATCGGTACGCTTTGCACCAACGGAGGCCGGACAACGGGGAATAGAGTACTAACTATACCCTTCACCGTCTCAGGGGGAAGCATCTCCACCACCTGAGCTCCACCCGCATAGAGCTTTTTAAGGACCACTCTATAAGGCGTGCCCCAGGGATCCCTGTCCAGATCATCAACTAGTTCCCCCCAGAGCTTTGCCTTCGACCTATTGATGGCCTTCCTTAAGTCACGCCTGGCCACACGCAGATCATCCCATAGTTCTCTAACTGCATCGGGAGAAACATTTCCTCTAGCCCGTCCTCTCGTCAGTAGCCTCCTACGTCTATTACACTCCCGCCTAAGACTGCTGATCTCCTCATTCCACCAATACACCGACGGTCTTTTTCGTGGTCCTCTCCGCGGCATGGATATATCCGCTATATCCCGCATTATCCTATTTATTCTATCAGCATTCACACTCTCCGATGAGTTACTCCACTCATAGAATATCGCTGCTGCCTCCATAATGTCTCTGTTCAGCCTCGTAGTGACCCAACGAGGAAAAGTCCTCATGGCCGTCCGGCCAATCTGTGGTCCAATCAATGAGGATCCTATGCTCGTGATAACATATCGATGGTCCGATAGCGATTCAGTGTTCGAGGCAACTGTCCATGCCACTACCCTCCTGGCAACCAATGGCGACGCCAACGTCAAATCCACACATGATGTTCCACGAGGATGAATGCACGTGGGAATCAAACCATCATTGATGATTTGTAGATTCATGACTGCAATCCACTCCATGAGCAGACACCCTCTTCTATTAGGGTGGCCACTGTCCCACGCATGAGAGCGGGCATTAAAATCCCCAACTACGATCACCGGTTGTCCTGTTGCTTCCAGCAGCCTAACTTCCAGTTCTTTAAGGTCCCTCATAAACTCGTCGGGTCTCAGACTTGGGGGAAAATAGCACGAGACCACTATTATCTCTCCCCAGTCTACCGCCACGAACCTTTTCCCTCTCCAACGAGGGGAGCATGGAACCTTCAGCCGGCTCCATTGCCAAGTAATAGCGGCCGAAGCAGGACGATCCGTAGAGGACACCCATCGATCATTCTCTGGAATGCGGCTAGGCTCGGAGATAGCCACTAACCCTAATAGCATCGTCTCACTAATTTTGGCGATGAGATCCTGTGCCGGTCTCGATCTACCGACATTTATCTGCGCCAATCTAGCCATTGCTTACGTCCATATTAATGCCGTCCGAACGCACTGGTGCTCCCCGATCAACACAAGTGGACGAGCCCGCAATGTTCTTTATCACTTTCTTAGTCGATGATTGACCACGACCATTGAAAGGCGTACACGCCTCCGAGCCAGCCCTATGGTCAGATGCCATCCCTCTGACCGCACATACAGGACACTTAGGCGGCATCCTGCAATCGGCCGCCCTATGTCCATCATTGCCGCCGCATTGGAAACAGCAGGTAGTCCGATCTACCTGGCTGTTACAATTCTCTCTCGTGTGTCCAATAGCGAGACACCGGAAGCACTGTAGCCTCCGCTTAGCCAAGGGCACTACTCCCGCCGACGACCATCCCAGCCTCAACCGGCCGGCCCCCAATAACTTATTGGCACACGTCAAAGGACATTGCACCCACACAGCGTTCAGGCCCCTTCTTCCCGGTCTAATGGGACCAAGCCTAATGCTTGTAGCCTGCACATTGCCATTATTGGCAATCGCCGCGATGATTTCTTCCGCAGTAATTGATTGGTCGATATCTACCAACCTCACTTCGGCTCTGCGTATAGGTCTAATTACACTCACCGCCTTCCCATAATCGGTCTCCGCTAGCACAGTCCTCAGTCGGTCGACCAGAGCATCCGCCTTAGAGCCTGCTTCATCACCACCCGGAATCTCGATCAGCAGACCTCCAGCCTGTGCCCTCCTGATGCGAGTGTTGATAATATTCATCTCGTCCAGGGAGATCTTCTCCCTGGCGAGCCTCAACACCTTGGCATAAGAGGGACCATCCTCAAACTCCTCGCACTTCAACATAACCGCCGCGGTTTTAGGAGCGCGGAAACGTTCACCCCCAGCAGCACGACGTATACCACCATCCACCCTACGCGCACTCGCAGTTTCAACACCGGTCGAAGCTTTACCACGAACTTTAGTCTTACGCATTGATCCTTGTATTATTTCAGCATCCTGAGTTCCTCTCCGTGTCACCTGCGGAGGCACATCCAGTGCCGCATTCACCTCTCCGCCTCCAGCCTCTACTTCCGAGACTATGTCGTTCACTCTTTTTTTGATTCTCTTTCTCTCCCTTTTCCGCGCGCTTCTGGATTTGACCGCCACCCAGGCTTCTCCATCCTTGGGGTAGTCCATCGCAAGTGAAGACGGTCTCAATTGCGAGGCGTTATCCATTGCACTGGTTATAGCATTCGCTCTTCCAAGCTTTGACCTCGTAATACGCGGTTCATTCTCTTCGTGAATCCCAGCGCACATTTCGTTCACCACTCTGCGTCCAGTATCGTTCCCCCTTTTCGCTAGGGGAGGCCAATCATCTAGCCTTTTACGCCTACCTCCAAGAGCGGGTCTATAGGCCATAGGTATCTCCTCAACCCTCGCCAACGACTCTTCTTCCTCCTCTTCTTCCTCCTCTTCTGTAAATCGGCGACGCTGCATTTGCTCTTTCCAAACTACCTGCCGAGATGAATGTGCAGATCGATGAATGGGGACCGTATCATCAGAGGAAAAGTCTCTGAGCACCTTACGATCTGTCCGACCACCACGATCCTCCAGAATACTGACCGTGCGTTTGAGAGACTCCACTTGATCTTTCAAAGCGGTTCTCTCCCTTCGTACAACGTCCATCTCCTTTCTCAATTTTAATACCTCCCTTTCCAGAGCCAAATTATTGGCTTTGACCTCATCGACTGGTCCTTCACATTTAGATATGTCCGACACCAGCCGCTGTATCGCCACCTTGGCCACGTTTACACCGATAATTATCTGTCTTCGTAGGTCGCCTTTCATCGTCTGCGTGCGTTTTTCGGCATCAGCAGCAATGTTGAGCACCCGCAAGGTTTCCGCCATCACGGATTTCGGTGACATCTGCGGGAACATATTCACCACATCCTCCACCGCATCCTTTTGCCGGCAGGAGAGACTGTCATCCAGACCACACTCCACTAGGCCTCTCCTCTTCTTCAATTTATGTGCTCCTTTTCTCGATATCTTGAAGAAATCCTCCCTGTCAAGTTCGTCGTCCTCAAAGTCCATTCTCTTGGATGACATCTTCGATAGTGCATGGGAGCCGGGAACGTTGCTTCCCTTCGGCTTCCTGCCTCTTTTCTTCCCCTTTTTGGGATTTTCTTCGAAAGAAGATCCTACGTCTGTAGACTCTTCGATCGTCGTTGATGCAGCTGCATTGCTTCCTCTTCGAGAGACACTCATATCCAACTCGTCATTGCTGGAAGTATGTTGAGTCAAATCGACACTGCCTCTATTTCTTGTTAGTCTCCTTAGCTCAGTTGTGCTTACAGAGACGCTTTCGACCACCGGAGAGTGGACAATCTCCCCAGCTACGACTCTGATACGCATTTCTTTCGGATATTTCTTTATATCCACTATCCTAGGACCACCTACGGGTCTCTTAAAAAGTGCCGCAGAGGTCTCATCCGTCAATTTATCTGTGGGTGATCCAGCCTTTGTACTTGCGGTTTCCAAGCGCTCGATTCGGAGACGCAGCTCCTTGTTTTTCGGCGTTTTAACCACAGGCTCCTCTGTCCTCTCCATTGTTGTGGCAATCACCCCCTCATGGGCCACCTCCTCGTTGCTTCCCCTGACAGTAGCCAATTCGGCTGCAGGGCCCGTCAGCAACCCCGCAGCTAGCCCTTCGCTGGATTCTCCCAGGTCCGAAGCCACAGGAGTCGATCGCCCGGGAGCAGGGACAATACCCCCGGGAAACCGTGGCGGAGATCCGACCATCCGCCGTGGTGTATCCTTATCATTGTCCATATCATATTCGTATAATGTCGGCGAAGTCCTACAGCCGGGAGACACGCCGACCAATCTCCCGGTTCGTCCTCAGGTTTCACGACAACTTGTCAGCTTGATGTTATAACTCCATTCCAGCAACGCAGGGAACAATTACGCAAAACTGACATCTATCTAGAGATGCAGCTCACCCACACGTCGCTGTCCTGCTATGTCGGCCTCACGTGATGTTCTATGCAAGATGTTACCACACGCATCCGTAGCACCTCGACACAGGCATTTCACCACTCACAACACGCACCAACGCCCCCCCGGGTGGTCGCTGTTGGATGATTCACCCCTCATCCATTCACCTCATGGCCGCGCACCATAACCATGAGGCAGGGGGACCTTTTATAGAGGGTCCAGCTCGTCGTCCGAGAAGTTGGGTGCAATCTCGGACGCTCGGTCTCTTCCGATAGTGCAAGGAAAGAGATTACGAGAGCTCAGGCACCGCGGGTTCGCTAAACCCGTAGTGGAATCATATCAAGATGCGTCCGGGGATACCGGATCGCATCAGAGATGATCCCACCCCCTGCGGGGTAACCTAACCTAACCTAACCTAACCTAACCTAACCTAACCTAACCTAACCTAACCTAACCTAACCTAACCTAACCTAACCTAACCTAACCTAACCTAACCTAACCTAACCTAACCTAACCTAACCTAACCTAACCTAACCTAACCTAACCTAACCTAACCTAACCTAACCTAACCTAACCTAACCTAACCTAACCTAACCTAACCTAACCTAACCTAACCTAACCTAACCTAACCTAACCTAACCTAACCTAACCTAACCCCTATACCTAACCCATTGGAGTTGTCTTCGAAGACCTGACCCCGTGCCAGTCACTTCACCGACCTAACCAAATCCGTAGTTCTCGACCTAACCAAAACTTAGGAAAATAGTGGAACTAACCAAAAGTCCCCAATTTTCAAATGGATGTAACCAAAAATCCCCTATTTTCTCGTGGAACTAACCAAAAGTCCCCAATTTTCAAATGGATGTAACCAAAAGTCCCCTAATTTCTAGTGGATGTAAGCAAAAGTCCCCTAATTTCTAGTGGATGTAACCAAAAGTCACCTAATTTCTAGTGGATGTAACCAAAAGTCCCCTAATTTCTAGTGGATTTAACCAAAAGTCCCTAATTCTTTCCGATATAACCCAAACTCCCCAAATTTTGATGTCTACAGTTTGAATTTTTTCGTCACTGTCATTCTTTGTCAGTATGTGTGGAACTTAGAAAAAAAAAAAAAAAAAAAAAAATTTGTCCAAAATTCATGGATCCAAAATCCATTTCTCGACATTCTGAGTCGTCTGGCATGGTCAAATTTTGATCGATTTTTCTTATTTTTTGAACGGGACTTAGAAAATATTCGCCGAAAACACTGCTTCCAAGAATACACAGCCTGAACGAAAAGAGTTAGCGGAATGGTCCAAACGGCATTCGAAGCTTCTTTTTAAACCGAACAACATTGTCTCAGATCCGGAAGTTCGAGGACCTTTCGTTCAAAAGAAAATGGCGACTTCCGGAACGGAAGTAGATATTCCAAAAATTCCAACTGATGAGCATGGATCAGGACTGGTACTTCTGGAATCCGTAATAAAAAAAAAAAAAAAAATTAAAATTCCTTCGCAACACGAAGGAACCTAACCTGATCCCGTGCCTGTCACTCCGATCTAACCGATGGTCCCCGAACTGACCGAAGTATCGATAAATGGTGGAAATAAAAGAAAATCCCCATTTTTCCAGATCTAACCCTAATTTTATAGACTTCTATAGTACGGATTTATTTGACACTCTCATTTTTCCTTCATTTTGGAGGGTGTGGGACTTAGAAAAAAAAAATTTGAAAAAAAATTTTCAAAAAAAAATTTCAAATTCTTAAAGTTGGTCCTACATGCCTATTTCGTCGCTCTGTACGTTGTCGAGACACTTTCATTTTTGAGTGGGACTGAAAAATTTCAAAATTTTGAAAAATCAGAAATTTAATTTTCGTGGGTGGGGGTATCGATGTATCTCGACGAGAGGAACAACTTTGTTCCTCATAATCACCCCCCTCCGGTGACCCCCCATCCCTCAAACGACCCTTTTAATGTTTTGTCAACTTTACAAAAAGTCCACAGCCCAAACGGTGACAGATACGACAAAATTGTATAGAACATTTTCGTCTTCTCTCAGGGCCTATTATATGGGAAAAATGCGAAACTTTTGAAATTCCGACATTTTTATTTTTTTTGTGACTTCAGAGCCCTCTATCTACGAAACCGTGAATCCATCTTTTGTGTTTGTCCTATTGAGATCTATAAGATAGCACCCTTGAAATTTTTAAATTCCGACATTTTTTGACCCCATCCCCATCTAAAAAAAGTCCCCTGACCAAGAGGGGTGGGGCGGGAGAGTGGGACGAATACCAGAGGAAGGTAGACTCAAGTGAGTGCTATATGGAAAAAATTAATCTGAAACTCGCAAGTTGTACTAACCCCTATATCTAGTAAGTATCGTAGATTCGTTGTCAACTCGGGGGGGAATATGTAGCGAACTATTTTCTAAATGTCTCATTAGCGTAGCGAATGGAGGAAGCCTAGAGATTTTGTAAGTTGAGAGTTGCCTACAAGCAGCGTTAAAAAAAAACGTTTAACAAAAAAAGGAATAGTGATTAGAGCATGTCGCTTGTCTTGTACGGTTATATATATATATATATATATATATACATGCTTCTGTAATAAATTCTTCGTTACTAATTCCAAACAAAGTGGTCTATCTTTATACCTTCCATCACGTCTTACGTCAAGCGTGGGCTTTTTTGAGAGGCAGACGTCAATCGAATCACGTATCCCCACATTCTCACACCATGTCACGCCATCTCACGCCGCGCGGAAAGGATCAAAAGACGCTGGAAGATATGTTAACCGATGATGCTAAATAAATTATTATTGCCTATATAAATATAAAATTTTTAATATATATTTAAATTTGATATAATATATTAACATTTTTATTGCGTTTTTGCTAGAAAAATATTTTTTTTTATTTGTTGGAAAGACGGAAAAATCTTTCTTATGTTGTCTTTTCGATAAGACGAAAAGATATCTTTTAGTAGATATCTTAACTTATAGCTTTGTCGAAAAGACAACTTGAAAAAGGAATCTTTTCGTCATCTTTTAATATTTTATGCTCTGCGAGAGTTTAATCCTATATTAATTTGCGCGGATCTTGTTATAATTCGTAATTGATAATTATTATTATGTGAGGTATTTTTGATATTCTAACAGTTCATTTTCTCAATTTTTATTATACTTTTAGAATATTTTAAATGATTCATACTTAAACAAAGATTGATAATATTCTATACATCCTTTACAAAAATACATGCATATTTTTTTAATATTGCGAATCAATTTGCGTTCAATACAGCTTTGGTTAAAAGTATTAAATATCTTGTTAATCATTATTTAATTTTTCAACTAAAAAAATTAATTTATGACACTACTGTTGCTGCAAATTATTCTGTTTTTTTTAATTTATGTATAATTTCGATCATAGCTCAGTAAAATAACTATTGCGACTTATTTAAAATACAATGTATAAAATAAGTTTCAGAAACTTATTAAAAATATAAAATTGTAGGAATCGGAAAAAAATAGTACGACTTATTTAAAATATTAAATAAGAAATGAGTTAGAATTGTTGTTATTTAAAGTAATGAATACTAAACTTTTATTTTAGAATAAGTTGCGAATGACAGAATCATTCACGTCTTATTCTAAAATAAAAGATTTATACTATAGTAATTATGTTTGGTAAAAACGGATTGAAAATTTGCATAAAAAATAACTTCGTAATTTTATAAGCTAATATAAGACAGAACTTACTAAAGTATGTTTAAATTATCAATTTCATTTATTAAAATTTAACAACTTTTATTTACATATATAGGAGATGCGAAATTAAAATTTTTCCGTTCAAGAATCCATTAAATTATCCCTCCTATGGATATAGTCGGCACGCTTCTGTCCTAAGAAATTACAGAGACAAACCATATCTACTTTCGACGATACAATTTTATCGATAGTATCAGAAAAATGTATATAGTCACGTAGTTCTCAAATTGAAAATGGATATCCTGGCGGTAGTATACAGGCAATTTCGACGGTAACAGGAAAAAAAAAAAAAAAACCAGCATGGCCTTTCTCAGGTTTCTCTTTATGCACGGATATTCTGATCAAAGAGAAACCTGAGAGAAGATATGACGGCCCAAAATCTGTAACCCCAAAATGCTTGTGGCGTTGCAAGCGTTATGTCTCCGACATATCGGTGTAATGTTCGTCGCGCGCGACACGCGATATCCAATGACTATATACAGCATTACCGATTTATTAGCATATTCTCATTCTAAAGGTATACTGTCATTGGATATCGCGTGTCGCACATTACGCTAGTATGCTGGAGCCATTAGTCGCGTCTCGAGTCTGTTCTTTTTTCCGGTCCTCCCCTCCCCTCTCTCTCTCTCTCTCTCTCTCTCTCTCTCCTTCTCTCTTGACATCGATTATATTTCGATTATATTTATAACGTTAGATAATTACTCGCGCTATCAGATGAATACTTATATTGTAGATTTTTTAGTTTCTCGTATTCTAACCTAATCTAAGTAATGCGATACCAAACTGTCGTAACGCACGTAATTACGTCTTTTCGTATTACTCTTTCGATCTGTACGTTCCAAATATTCATTTGAGTTTATATTAAACCGCCTTATGGCTTGTAAGTCAGAAACAATGAGTAACATTTCTTTGAGTAACATTTCTTGTTAATTCGGATTCTCATACAGACAACAGCGCTTTAATACAGAGCGCTGATTGGTGAAAAACTAGTTCTAAAATTTATCCCCATCACCGTTTTTCACCAATCAGCGTTCGGTGTCAAATCGCTGCTGCCTGTACGAGGATCCGTGCTTAGTGATTTCCTGCCAATTTTTCGCCATTAGTTAGCCATCGCCGGTGCCGAGACACGCTTGGTGCAGATTGGACACAGCAACCACAACGTAATCATATGCTTGTGTTGATTAGTCTTCCCACCGTATTAATGTCAGAGTCAGTATCACAACCAATACAGTGGCAAGTTTCTAATTTAGCTAGCAATCCAGCAGGAAAACAAGCATCGTGTATCGCAGGCTTTAAGTGTGCGAATTCGCCATTATACGTAGAATATTTTAATTGTTTAATTTATATGCAGCTATTTTGTAATTAATACGATATAGTTCGTTTTGAGACATGAGTAAGAATCATAAACGTTCAAAACGCCTAAAATCGGAAAAGGCGAAAGTGAAATTAAAAGCGAAGACAGTCCATCAATTGACGAAAGGTTTGAACGCTACAGATACGTCGTTTAAAGTAAAAAAGATACTAATTCGTGAACAACTAAAGCAACGAGATGAAACAGAAGTTCTTAGCATTCGCAAATTGAATATCGATGTACGTAATTCGGCTTACAATATTTTTTTATTTTTAGTTTATGTTAGATAATTGTTGAATTTATCCTCCTTATTGCCGATGTTAATAAAATTAGACTTATTCGACGCGTTTTTGCACGAAATGAACGAATCTGGCAAAAAAATATATCGCTTTACTCCGTGGACCGAAATATTAATCATTAAAGTTGATGACTATTCAGGTTAGGAAATCTGCCACATCGATAGCATAAAAGGATATGAGAACGTGTAATTAAAGCTAGAATAAATACTTCCTGCTTCAATTACACAAATTCTCTGCTTTAAAAACACATTCTTTGTTTTAAGAATATAAATTATTTTCTATATAATTGTTATTTTTACAGCAAAGTATTTGTTTTGGTTAAGTATTTCTCTGTAAAGCAGAAAATTTGTGTAATCCTCTATGCCATCGATGCAACAGATTTCTTAATCTGGATATCTGTCAACTTTAATAATTAATAACTCGGTTCGCAGGGCAGAGTGACACATTTTTTTGCCAAATTCGTTCATGTAGTGCAAAAACGCGTCGAATGGATCTAATTTCATCAACCTCGGGGAGATGAAGAGGCTAAATTCAATTACCAAATGTTGATATCTTGCATAAACCTAATTGTTTAGTGCGTTATAATTCGACCTTGTACGTATATTATATAATATATAACTTATAATGTATTTCCAGGATTTATTAACACGTTTTCGGCATCACAATTCTTCTGTGAGACAAGATGCTTTGAAACAATTAAAAGACATCTTGTTACAAAATCCTCCAAAATCTTTACATTCACGATTGAATTCTCTGTTACATGGTATTGCAGCTTTATCTCTTGATAAAGAGAAAGAAATACGCACAAATTCATTTCATGCACTTAATTTTATTCTTGGTCTTATCTCAAATGAACAGTTGACACCTTTGCGTGAAATTATTATATCGTATTTGAGCTGTGCAATGACACATATTGATCCACGTGTGAAAGAAGATTCTCTACTTTTTTTAGATGTGCTTGTACAAAATTGTAATAGTGTGTTGGCGAAAGATAGTCATAAAATACTACCTAATTTTTTGGGTATGATATGTAAGTTACATAATGAAGGTAGCTCTGTGGCACAATTAACGACAACGTTACATTCCAAAAATACTAATGTAAAATGGAGAATTAAAGTTCTGGAACGTTTAGCTAATTTATTTACCTCTATTGTTAGCTATAGGAAACTTTGTATAGGTACACGATCGAGTATGCCTCTGTTTGTGAAAACGAAAAAATATACCAGATTTATTCCAGTTTATAGCGATAGTGCGATTCAATTTTGTGAAATTAATCTTGACGAAGATATCTCGATAGATAATCGTGAGAAAGAAACTTTACCTATAGAAGAATTTGTAAAATATGTAAATTTATTAATGCCACTAATGTCTGATATTTGGCTCGAAGTATGTCCAGATGAGAAAATTGAGAGTTACACAGAAATTACAATTTTGAGCGAAACAGCTGCATTATTGAAAAATGTCATTGTAATTATGCAATCGATTGTGGAATACATTGATACGTTGGATCAGGATGATTACAGCGTCAAACGCATGAAACATTGGTTTAAAGATACATTTCATGAAAAATATATGAAAAATTTCCTATCGAGATTTCCTTATGGTAAAATAAAGCCTCTTATTAATGAATCTAGAAAACGTCAAAAAGATTTTTCTCAAATGGAATTTACGGAAGGATGTTTGGAACAAAATTTGGGAGTTTGTCAAATTCACATATGGTTTACATCTCTGTTTAACTGCAACGAACAATTTCCCAAGTCTGTCAGGAACTATTGCATATCAATTCTGAAGTATTTAAATGGTAAATTATTATTATGTAATAAAAACAAGTAATATTATCTAATTATTATATGTATGAAGTCCTTTTTTATGAAACTTTTCTCATTTTCAGGTATTATTGAAAATTGGTACAACTCGTCGACTTTACCTCAACTAACTAAATTACTAAAAACTTTATTTTTGAAGGCTGGACCAGTTTGGTATAGCAACTGTATTAATTTAAATCATACTTTAAGACTGATTATTGAAGCATCTTCTCGTTTGCCTAATAAAGAATTGCAATCGCATTTGTATTTAATTATTGGTGACATCATGTTGAACAGCAATTTAAATGAGTTGCACAGGTAATCGTTTTAAATAAAAAGTAAAAACTGTAAACGGTGGATAATTTAATTTTTGTAGAACACTCATTTAGGAATATGTATAATTAACTTAGTAAACGGTCGCTAATTATTTGTTTCGTTTGAACAGAGAAAAAATATTTGAAAGCTTTGTTACAATCTTACCAAGTTTACTCCTGAAACCGAGCATAGATGACGTCGTAATTCGTATGATCGGTCAAATAGTTTTACGTTTTAAGGAATGGATCCGAGAAGAATTGATAGCTAAACACGAGTCTATTATCGGTAAGTTGTATGAATTTGATTAAATCATATATTGTATTATCGTTTTTATCATATTAACGCTTTATTCTTTTCAGAAAATGCTAAAAAGATCGATATTGTGGGTACACACGACGATAAACAGTCGAGACTTATGATATATAATTTATTTTATTTTGTAGATTCACATATTTACTATTAAATTAAATCGATCGCAGTTATATATACACAGATACCGACCTAAAAAGTACGATTGATCTTTCTATGTCAATTGCAGGCTTTGATCAAATTTTATTTAACATTTAGCATATCTTACGGAACAATAGGTGGTATGCGCGTGTGCATGAGTCAGCGTATATGCATATGACTTGTTACGACTTGAATGAATTATTCCACGAGAATGAGACAATCGCGAATGAACGGAAAACATATGTTTCGAATGTTAATTTAAGTCAATTTGTATTGATTTGTATTTAATATTCTATCGCGTGAGCGCGATTTTTTCGAGATACATAAAGGTGCTCAAGTATAAAATTTCTCGAGATATTTCTGATATACTGCCATGGAAGTGCTATACGATATATGATATTCTTGGCATTTATATATATATTGCATTATATCACTTATATTTCCAAGTCGAATGTTGTTATTGGAAAAAACGTGCGATCGGACATCTATCTATAGTGCATTAGGCTATCCGTATTACGATTCATATATTACGAGTTTGAGTATGATAAAACAGTGAATTAACGTGAATGTACGACCAAGTTATATTTACATGTAGATACTGCGAGTCTCTTTCTACTTACCCACATTAAAGTTTATTTATATTATATAATAAATATTACTTTTCTGTTCCAATACTAGATTTTTACGATTTGCTTATTTGAAGAGATAATTTGTATGAATATACTGATAATTGTTCTGACAAAGTTCGTGGACAGTAAAGCTGACTAAGCTGAGACGGAAAGTCCTTCTAAAAAAATTCTTAGAGCTCTATAAGAAGAAAATAAACAATTTTTGTCTCTTGCAGTTTTTTTCTATAAAGTTGATAGTATATTTGAGTAAAAAATTATTGAAGACCAATTTTCGGCAATTTTTAGCAATTAATATCTTGTTAACTATTGCGAAAATTGCAAAATGGTAGAGAATTTTCTGTCTCAGTTTAGTCCGCTCTACATGTCCACAAACTCTGTCAGAATAATTATCAGACACCCTGTATATAGGATGGGCCATTTTAATATTCCGTCCTAAATATTTTTTTCCACGCTTTTTACAAAAAAAAAATGTTATTAATTTTTGATGAAAAAGGAACGATTTCGAAGAGGACTTATTTTAGTCATGTTATTTTTTCTTTTTTTTTTTGGTGGTGAAACCAAAAGATTACCTTCATTTTTTTAAATAGAATTGTATGATTTTTCTCACATAATACGCTTCTTCGTAATTATTTTATAGATAAAAATATTAAGATAAAACCCTTAAGATACCCCCCCTCCATACACACACACACACACACAAAGTCTCAGCAGTTTACGAGCTATTTTATATTTTATTTTGACACATGTTAACATGAAATATTAAATATCTCACAAACCATTAATGTTTTTGACAATCGTACCTTAGTATTTTTATGGACAAAATAATGAGATGAATCAATTGGTGTAAAAAAAAAATACAAAGTTGCTTATATAAAAAAATTATTCATTTTGCCTACATATTTCTTAAAGCAATTATATAATTCTCCTTATAATTGATTGATTTCATTATTCTGTTTATAAAAATAATTAAGTAAGATTAGCAAAAAATTAATAGATATTACGATATTTAATATTTCGTGTCAATATATTTGCTAGAATAAAATCTAAAATATTTCATATACTGTTGACTTTTTGATATCTCTACCTCTCAATATTTTTATACACAGAATAATTGAAGGAATCACATTATGTAGATGTAAAAAAATCATACAATTTCATTTAAAAAGTGCAGACCTTCATATCGTTTTGACGCCTCAACCTACAAAAAAAAGAACGTGATCAAAGTACATGTTCTTGAAACCTAAAATCTGAAAAAACCTAATCTAAAATATTTTATTGTAAAAAAAAAAGATATTTAGGATAGAATATAAAAATGGCTCGATTATTCTGTATAGGTTTCGTCACTATACTCAGTCATTTGCAAAACCAAAATTTTCGAATCCATTTTTCTTGCCGGTCCATCCATTCGCTAGCTTGATCGAGTTGTTAAAATCATTCACCGTTTGATCATTCGAAATTTGACCACTTTGACAGTGACTATTACGTGTAATATTCGCAATATTTCGTAAGTTGCCTTCTTTTCGCATAGATAATTCTGGCGTTTGGTCAGTGCTCTTAAATTTCGGCCAGCTTTCACAATTCTTTAATTCATATTCCATCTTTAGATATTGTTTTTTTGATTTTTCCGGTTTATGTAATTTTCTCTTCAAGGTATTTTCTATGACGCGTTCTATTACGAAGCTCTCGAGAAATAAACAAATAAGAAAGTTGGCTAGAGCGAGCATTAGGATAATAAGCCTCCAGTCGTAAACGGGTGGCAAAATCAACTGCAGCGTGCTCACTATCCAATCCGCGGGGTAAACTGTAATGTATATACATATGGCCGTTAATAAAAGTATAGAGAACATAAATGCGCCATTTGTATAGATTGCACGTCTGTAAGGTTTCCCGCGTGAGAACACAATCGCCATCGTGATATATTGAAACATGGAGACACAAAATACCGAATAGTTTTCGTAGCATGTGTATCCGGTGTTGCTAGTAGAAACGAACGGGATGAACCATGAAAATTGTCGAACTGCATGATACACTGTCGCTTGAAAAACGATCATTACAAACATGTGCATTGTTAGAGATAACAGTGCAGTGAAGCTTAACAGACTTGTCATCGGTGTTGTTTTGGATAATTTGTTCTTACACGCGTGAGTCTTGCCGAAAAAAAAAGCAAAGTTGATTATTAAGAAAATATCGATAAATAGAAATTGTAGATCCGTCAAGTTCGAATCTATGGAATACAATATTATAACAGACAAAAATTCCGTAAGAGAATACGCAATCATAAATTTAAATATTCCAAATGATGTAACCAAAGCAGCACGACCTTCCCGTATTATTTGTGAAACGCAGCTTATATCGGATATTCTTGAGATAAAGGAACTGGCCACGCTGCAAAATATGTCAATGCAAATCGTCAATTAATATAATGAAAAAAATGACAGAATTAAGTAGCCAGTGTAATCATATTATGTTTAACTCACCTAGATTCTGCTTTGGAAAGGGATATACCGACGTGCGCGGCCTTTAACGCTCCGCAATCATTGGCACCGTCTCCACACATGGCTATATGTGTATAGAAGCATCGTATACAATAATTTTCACATAATTATACTATATATATATATATATATATTGTGTGTGTGTGTGTGTGTGTGTGTGTGTGTGTGTGTGTGTGTGTGTGTGTGTGTGTGGCGCATTATATTCTTTTACATTTGTCACGTTATTTGAAACATTAATGACTTTATCCGGCGCTTTTTCTCGATACTTTCGAAACACACGTACCTACGTAATAACCGAGTCGCATTAGTTCCACGACCAACTGTTGCTTCTGATCGCTGTTCATTCTGGCGAATATTGCACTACGTATGCAAACGCGATCCACGATATCGGGATAATATTCTCGCATCACTTGCCACGTTTGTCCCGTTAAGGCAAATCTATAATTGCAATTGGCTATACCGCATTCTATATCCTTAAACGTCGGCAGTGATACTAAATGATTTTGTGTGCTCTATAAGAAATTGAAAGATTCGCATTAATCTGCATCAACATTCTGCATGGCCGTTAATAACTGCAGATTGATTGTCAAGCAAAACGCGGCTGCGGCTATAGACAAAATGCAGACAAATGAAATAATTAATTATTTATACCTGCAATCTTGGAGATTGAGATTGAATATTGAAAATTATATCTGGACAATCCTTTTCCTCATTCGAGACTACGGTCACATCCACGATGTGTTCTTTGATCGAAATTATTCCGCATTCTCTCGCGACACTTATCGCGGTCTGAATATTATCTCCTGAGAAACACAAAAATCGAATCATGCATTAGTGCATGAATGCTCAGTATTATGTTTGAGAGATTATATTCATACACGTGTTACACATATGTATATGTATATGGTGATAAATCGTTCCATCAAACCTGTAATCATCATCACGCGTATGTTGGCTTCCCTTAATTCCGTAATCACTGATGCCGTCGGTTGCTTCAGTCGATTTTCCAGAATGACTAGTCCTAAGAAATCCAAGTCTTGTTCAATTGTTTCTCGAGACAATTTCGATATCTACGAAAATATGCATTTTTCATCACTTTTGATGCATGTTTATATCGCGTCACTTAATTGAGATACATTTTTATTTAAATAAACATACATACATATATACATACACGATCGAGTATTGATCGAGTACGTTTATGTGAAAAGAAAAAAGATTGCACGAATATATACATTACATGCAACGTATAGTATATTATACCTCTTGGCTTATACTTTTGGATATTGTCTCTCTGCGGCCTATAGCTATCACGCGAAACCCCCGTTTCGTAAATTGCTCTAAAGTGAGCGAAATGTCCTTCGGTACAGTTTCCACTTTACTCAGATTGATTATCGTTTCGGGAGAACCTTTCGTGTAAGCTCTGAAATTATCTGATCCTGATGCACATACGATCACAGACATTCGTTGTAAAGAATTCGAGAACTGATATCGCTGTATTATACCAATCTCCGTAATTTCGTTCATCATATTTTTCGTCAAGCTTACATTCTCTGGCCTCACGACAATCGGCATTATTGAGTTGTTATATAATTTATCTATGTGTATGCAATCCGAATCTTTCAACATCCATTTAGTACTTTCGAACATCTGTAACGCGTAGTATACACGTATATAATAATAATACAATATATTAATAAGTAACATCGCGAGATGTCGAGCAGTAAAACTACATGTCGCAGTAGAAAAGCAGCGATAACATTTAAGTAGAAGAGAGATATAATATTAGTATTAATTATTACCTTTGCGTCCAATGGATCTCCGCAAATTTTTCCATCGATAAGTGTTAAACTGTGACAAACTAGCATTCCTTCGAAAAGAGGATGATCTTTGAGTTTGGATATATCTGTCTGAACCTCTGCAAGTACGCCATTTGTACATGCTACAGCACCCCACATGTCCAATTCATCCTCGGTCAATGTCCCTGTCTGTGGACATAAACCGTCAAAACGAGAAAGAAATGTTATCGTTAACGTTGCAATATACTACGCAATATTGATTCGCAAATTGCTCGCCTGTTCCGCAATTACGTGGCTAGCTGCGACATAATGCAGCTTCTTTTTAATCTCTTTGTCAATCTTAATTTCTCCCTTTCTCTCACGTACCTTATCAAAACATACGCAATTAATACTGCCAGAAACATTTATGACTCTGTTATTTATACAGTAGATTTGCGCATATTTCAATCTCATTTGAGCGTACAGTTTTCCTACAGTCATCGCGGCTGGTAATGCCGGTGGTATGACTATCGTAATAATGTCTAATGCTTTTATCGCTATATCGCCAGCTGTAATTCCTCTCGAGACCTAAATTATATATTTAATATCGTCTTATTATTATTACTATTATTATTATTATTATTACTACTACTACTACTGTTGTTATTATTATCACTACTATTATTCTTATTATTACTATTATTATTATTGTTGTTATAGGATATTGATATCTTTTATCTTTTTATAAAAACGAATCATTATATAGTTATAAATAAGTATACATGCATCTATTTGAAAATGTTAAAAATTATATATGATACCTTTGTTATTACGGTATATACAAAACCGCAAATTGCGATAATTGCCAAAATGCCCATAAATTTGTATGAATCTTTATCAAATTTGAAATCCACTGGAGGTGGATATAGTATAGTGGCAATTAGAGTACCTCTGGTAGTTAGAAAACCAGTTCTGATTACTCTCGCAAGAACTGGTTGTTCGCCGTGAGATCTGCGATCATGTCACTCATTAATTACACATAATTATCAGCAGCTATATCTATTATATTATCGAAAGTAAAAGTATCGTTCATACTTAGTTTGTATTATAGTGGTACCATTATATAACGTGTGATACGTATACTCTTTAGCGTCGTACAGTGTATGGCGTAATGGTAAGAATGTTTTTGTTACTGGTACAGATTCGCCTAAAATCGGTAGAGCAAGCAAATTCAGCAAAAACATAGAGTCGTGTGTGCGCGCGCGCGTTTATGGAGAGAGAGATATGAAGAGAAAGAATCTTTTCTTTTATTAAGAAGCAGTAATTTATAATATATGTATAATATATAATTTTTGAAAGATACATATTTACCCGTTAACATGGATTCGTTCAATATACATTGTCCAGTTAATAGAACCGCGTCGCATACGAGAGTCGCTCGATGTTTCGGTAATTTTATAATATCACCGGGTACCAATTGCTTACTAGAGATATTCTCGAAGATACCAGTGTCACGAAGTACACGTACACTTTCTGACGATGCAACGGTACCGCGTAAATTTATTTGGTTCTAAAAATAATCAATGTGGGTGAAATCGCGAATGAATATTTTATATTACAAGACAAATTTTCTTTCTTCTACGTACCTTACGTGTCTGCATTATAGAACTCGTTATGCCAAACAAAGACATTAACACTATAGCAATAGTATAATACAGATAGCCTTCCGCGAACCATACAGACAAGGTAAATATTTGAAAAATATAAAATGGATTTAAAACTTCTAGAAGTAGTAACATACCGATACTTTGAAGTGGAACAACAATGTCATTATTTCCATAGACAATGCGCCTGTTACGAAGACAAAATGTTTCTTAATTGAAAGATTGTTGATTAATTGATTAATTCGTAAGTAAATAGATTGTTTGGCATTTTACATCTATCTGTACATTAATGTGCATGTATATGAGTGTATAAGTATATCCCCAAGTATAGCACAGCACGCTTGCAAAGCGCTAAAAACGCCATTGTATGCGCTTTTTTTTAGCGCTGTGTGCTTGAGTTTATAATCTATATAGGACCGTCACCTAAGTAATTGTTCTTCCTTGGATAAGCCGTTATCGCGCGAGACGTGAAGATCGGAACATATTATACCATGGTCAAGTCCAACGAGCCTCGTGAATATATTTTTCGTAGTGTCCCAGATGTAACATCTCTTTTTATACCAAAAAGCCTTATATTCCTGAACCTCGCAACGTGTACCGTTTTCTAAATTAATTTTTAATTTTTTGTCTTTTATTTTCTCTAAGAGCTCTCGATCAACAGTACCCAAAGTAGCCGACAAACTTTTCGCACTGAAAGTATATATTAGTAATGGAATTAGAGACTATATAATAGTCTAAAATTCGCCGTTTAGGCATAATATATTCTTTTAATGTTACATATTATAAACTTACCTTATATCTTTAGTAGAAATTTTCCGGACATCCCGTACAAAGTATGATTTATATCCTTGATAATCATCCTACATTTATTGTGTTAAATCAGAAACATAATTATTATTCTCAAAAATATTTTATTTAGTTATTGTGATGTGTGTGTGTGTGTGTGTGTGTGTGTGTGTGTGTGAGAGAGAGAGAGGGAGAGATAATATAAAAAGCATAACGAGAGGAAAAGACTTACAATCGCGAGTATTTTCGTGGCGCAACTTAAAGCACATTTTCGATGAGTTGCATACAGATACAGCCGAGGATACCAATGGAACAATAACCGAACCAATCCAACGGACAATATATATGATACATATGTCAGAATAGTCGTCAGTGAACTCTTCTCGAATCCATAAATACGCTAAAATATCATATTAACATTAATACAATAGACGATGCTACAATTAGACAATGATTATGACAATGAGATGATAATTATATGGCATATAATTATAGATTTAATGCATATATTGAATTGAAAGAAAAGATATAGCGATATGTATAAATGTATGTATGTACATACTAGTTCATTTTGATCAGTATGAATTTTTTGCCAGAAAACACTTTTGTTGTTTATTCCTAAGAAAGAAATAACAATTATCTTATAAATCAGTTATCCCTTATAACGTAAGTAAAATATATTATATTAACTTGTGTTTGAAACATAAAATATTTATGTTTCTTTTTGCTTTTTCTATTTCTATTGTGTAAATACAAAATATATATTTATTTATTTTTTATATAAAAGTAAAATAAGAGTTCTCTTTTAGTAGAGACATTTAAAAATGTTACGGGAGGTGAGAGAGAGAAAGAGAGACAAACAGAGAGAGAGAGAGAGAGAGAGAGAGAGAGAGAGTATAAGATTGAGCATAGATTATCTTAAATAATTGTCGGCGCTCATTAATAATCCATACAAAATTTATTTGAAAGAAAAATTAAGAGTCAAAGAGAATTAGGAAAAATATTTCTGTTTCTACAATTATTAAATTATATATATATATATATATATTAGGTGTTGGAATTAATTCGTAGCGTTTTACAAGTGATGGGAAGTACTTTCATTAATGTATTTTTTAATGCTCATGTGAAATAAATAACATTCTTTCATTAAAAAACGCTACGAATTAATTCCAACACCTAATATATATATATATATATATATATATATATATATATATATATATATATATAATTTCGTGAGTGTGTGAAAATTGCGCTGTCCAATGGTCGATTTTATTTTTCCACACATATATGTTCCACATGCTTCAGAATATTATATTATAAAGATAAGTGTACTACGATAAACATAGAAATGTATTAGAATACAAATATGATATATATTACATATGTATTAGAATACAAAATATGATGTATATTATTCGTGCAATAATTTGTCAGTAATATAGTAAATATTTCGTATTTCTATTTCACCTTTTATTTTTCATGCTTACCATTGGCATCGGTCATTATTTCGATCTTGTTTGATTTGAAATTGTTGCGTAATTTCAACAGCTCCTTTCGTTACGACCCAGTGGTCTGTCATTAAATGTAACTCTCTCTCCCCCCCCCCTCTCTCTCTCTCTCTCTCTCTCTTTGTTTGTCGTAATGTCACCTGCGAAATGCAAAGTTGCTTATTTAAAGATTATTTAACGTTCCACGTTATTATCGATATATACATCACGCCCAAATATTTCATGATGTAGGGTAATATAAAAATTTTAACAATATATCCAGACAGCAAATTGCTTGCAGGGGAGTTCTCGGGGAACTCCTATGTCCGTTTTTGTGAGTTCTCTAGGTGCTTCATTTTGGTTCTCATTTTGTAAATTCTTAGAAACTCAGCAATATAAACTTCCTGGAAGGTCATTTTGTTAAATTTTATAAGCTCCCCTAGAGTTCAGCAAAATGAATTCCTTGGGGACTTATTTAGTCAAATTTTGTAAGCTCCTTGGAAGCTCAGCAATATGAACTCCCTGGGAATTTAAACAGAGCTTTGTGCTGTATGGGTATGTATACGTATGTATTATACATATAGGTGACGATGACAATAATAATAATAATAATAATAATAATAATAATAATAATGATATAAGAATACATACGAATGCGATGCTTTTCGAGTATTTGTGAAATTTCTTCAACTTTTCTTTCGCTTCTTCAATGGCGGCAAGATAACGGTGGACGATTTCGTTGAGATACGCAGGCGCGGTCACACTATACTATGCGCACCCATTCGCGTCAATTTGAATTAATCGACCCGCCGAATTTTCGTTAAATGGGGAATGCTGACAATTAGGCAATTGCTGCCCGAGTATAGTATATTAGTATAATATATTATACACTCATATTAAGAATGCAAATAATGGAGCGCACGCACGAAACACTCATTATCGCGCGCGTGAGAGGGAACGAGTTTTTTTATCGTCGAAATTGCTTGAAATATACGACGGCAATCAACGATGAAGTGTCAGAAAGCGGAAGCTATGAACTTAATTATCGTTGGCAGCACACAAGGTTAATGAATGAACTTTGAATGTGTGTAGAATGCAACTAAAATTATATGTATAATACGCGTACGTAGTAGTATATATCTAGGTAGTAATTATGGCAACTGAAGCGATTTTCCTACATAAACGACGTATATGTATAAAGTCAATGATTAATATTTCTTGACGTGTTGTTTTTTCTCACTGACTTGCGTCTCATTACACTATACATACATGCAACGGAGTGCATTAGCGTACTGAACTAAACGGTCGTATTTTACGTCTATCGCTGGCCATGGCATGCAGGCCGGAAAAGAACGAAACAGAACGGAGCGGAGCGGTGCGCGGCGCGACGCGACGCAGCTCTTTCGTATATCGCGCGCGTTATTCGCGGTTACCTTCGTCGAATCGATCCCCACGCGCTTGCGGTTCGACACTTCGACCGGTCTCCGCACTGCACTGCTCCACACTACACTGCTTCGCCCTGTTGCAGGTCTTGCGGTAAGAGAAAGAAAAAGTGTGTGAATTATATATTATATACCAATTCTAAATTTCCTCACCGCGATTTCAACAAACTTTCGCAATAGCAACATGTTTTACAACAATTAGAATAATATTGTTTTTCTTACACTACCGAGAACAGTTTTGTACAATATAGGATTTGTACTCGACCAAAAAAATTGATTAAAAGATAACGGTATGCATACCTATAATATAGCAAACGAGTCATCGAGCGTGATAAGCAACGAAAGAATTTATGTTAATACAAGTTTTTATGTTTATACAAGTGCTCATATATTCGCGCGTAGTCGTGATAATTCTTACTTTGAAGACAATCTGAAAATATCTTCGAAAAAGAACCCACAAATAAAAATAAAAAAAGAGAGCTGAGCACCAATTGCCTTAATTTTTGCGAATGAAAAACCGAGATTATATATATATATATAAATAATTGTATGTTGTAGTTCACATTGATGTAACTATACGTACGTAAACCAATGCCACTTATAATGAAATAACAATTTTCTTACGTAAATAGACATAACAATATGTAATTGATGGACGAGTCGTTGGTTTCTTTTTTTATTTTTTTTCATATTAAGACTTACACGCGGCATATACACACACACACACACACACACACACACACACATATACACACACATACATACATACATATACATGTATTGTATAGACGGTGCACGTCACACGCGAGTGCCCACACTTGACCGCGATCAATCGTAAAAATACGCGTTTTTTAAATTTATTCATCGATTGATCAATTGCAACAGCTTTGCTCCCCGTAAAGGCTTCATTTGCCCATAATGCGATTGATCAATTATTAAGTTAAGAAACTAACTCACCATTAGGCAAACATAATTTTAGTTGATACGTTTTACGCCACATACTTATAAGGGGCCCGTATATGTTTGTGGAAAGAATCAATAATTAGTCTTTCTAATCCGCTAGCTATAATCGAAGTTAGTAAGTCTCGTTGAACGTCCGAAATTTTGACGTTGATATATGTATAATATTACAAAAAAAGATGTTGCGAAAAAAAGGAAATGAAAATAACAAATAATATATGTGGGATCGCGAGACTAATCCTGGTACTTACATACATATAAACGGAAACGATCGTTATTACAGTTTTGCATTTTAGCCTTTAATCTCGCGTGCCACGGTCTCTTACCCCACATTTTACCATGCGTTGATACTAATTGTAATTAGTATCCGTTCACTTACATATAGATATATGTACATACATGTTCTCTTTAAGGTAAGCTTGTGCCTCGATGTACATCGTTGCTTCATTTTTAATATACCTTGTTTCTTCGTTGAAATAAACAACAATTAATGTAATCTATAATTGCAACGCAAGTATACTTAGTACCAATACCAATATCCCACTTACAAATTTTAAGTATCGACGACGAATTTATCTAATTGCTGTGTGCTCTAATATAAGTTAAGTTATTATAAATTTATCGAGAGAGTTTGTGAGAGTTTGATGTATCGATCATTTCTCCTCTAATTTGCCTGTGAGATCGAAAGCCAACGTATTATATAGTTATAATATAGGTATGTGTCTGCAGTGCGTATCAATTGAATCGACCTTGAGACGTACCGTCCGATAATCCTGTGAAGAGAATTATGAATTAATCATAATTTGTCGAGTTGTAAAACGACTGTGTGTGAGTGTGTGTGTATATATTAAATTGATATTAAAGCGATATTAAAGTGTATGCGTATATATAGATACGTTTAAGCTACGTTCGCTTTCTTGCTGTCTCTTGTGGGGCAGATAGCCTAGATCTAGGATAAGCTGAAAAAAATGGAAAAGACAAAGAGATTTCATCTCATTTTTTATTTAATATATCCGTGAATGTGTTTAATCAATTACACAATCTCTAACAGGCATAAATGATGCTGTCGTAGCATCACATTGTAGTGCGCATTTGCATAGTCATTACATCTACGTACATTATATAATCACAGCCGCTTTGTTCCGTTTTCGACAAAGACATACAATTAGATGTATGTACATACACGTCTTTTATATATAATCGTATAATCATATTCGCGCATATACATGTACAATGTTGTAAAATCATTAGTTTTACAAATGCATAGCTGGCATCATTTTTTTCTCCTACAGTGTGTGCATGACTGATCGAATTGTATAGGACTTACTTCGTTATCGAGATCTATATTAATTTTACGACACGACTTTAGACTGATAATGTTTTATGAACCCAAATGAGAGACAATAAGATATAGATATCACAAATGCGCACGATCTCGCAAACAGCTTTATCTGCAATAACTTCGGAGTAGGAGTACAAACATTTATATCACATATCATAGTATATTCTATTTTAATAACGGCTCATTCGAATCTCATTTTATCTTCAAGTTCGTACTGCTTAACATTAATTTTTTTTATACATGTCATTAGCGATTAGGTAGTATTATTGTGGATATCTGAAACCGATCTCGCACGACGCATTATATGTACATTTAATTTATGTTGATAAAAACAGAGAGAGAGAGAGAGAGAGAGACACGTTTCTTAGCAGTCTTCCTTTCGTTTGTCAACGATGTTATCTACGTCCAACTGTGACAAAATCTCATCGTCCGAATCATACATGTCATACTTATCGTCAGTAAAATAGCTTACCAGAGTTTTTGAGTTTTCGACGTTACGTTCTATTGCTGACAATGTGACTTTCACATTTAAATTCGAATCTTTACATAATGCATCATTGCAAGACGAGAAACAATTTTCACGCGAGTAATGTGTGTCGCAAGTTTTTACATCGGTGAATCTCTTTAAAGTTTGTGGCAAGTGTTGCTTGTTTGTCTGCTTTGGATAAGTTATTGTCGATTTGTTTTTCATATTTTCCAAGTATTTGATAGTTTGCACTTGCGAGTTGCACCGCTGAATTTTGCTAGTTTGCGAAATACTTGGTAGCAAATGATTACAACAATTCTGGTCTTCCAAACTTGTAAAGTTGCAGTCGGTAGTAAAGAAAACGTCCATATCCAAATCATTCGTATCCATTGAATGGTCGAGATATTCAAATATTTCATTGGTAACTTTACAATCTTTATCTTTATTTTTAAAAATTTCCGCATGACTTTCATGCTTTCCATTTGTCGGATTTTTCAGTTGTAACAGTAGATTTTTTGCTAATTCAGATTCGTGATCCTTGATGGATTCTCGATTGTCGACAGAACTGCTAGTTTGTAAAAGAGCCTTATAACTTTTATCAATTTTTTGCAATCCAGAGATATAATCCGATTTCTCCGAAATTGACATGCAATTGTTAATTCTATTTAATTTACTATTTAAAGTATGAGATATAACACTTTCCATAAGAGGTGTACTTATAATTCGGCCTTTATCCGAATATATAGCTAGTAAATTTACTAGAGACACTAGAATATGATATTTGTTCGTTACTACATATGTCGTAGTTTTTAATAGTCCTACATCACATAAAAAAATAACTATATTCGGCTCTAATATGCCAGGATAAGTTGATAGAATGTCACGATGGATAGTACCTTCTATGCTACCCGACGAATCTTTTAGTATAACAAATGGATCGTCGTGACTATAATCTACATAATCCAATACACCTGCTATAAACTTTACTCTCGTACTATCGCAATGATTAGCATTTGCTTTGTCTTTAACAACAGAAATCTTATAATCCTGTAAAAAATTATTTGGCAGGTCATTCAACAAAAGTTTCCAAGCTTTCTCTCCACACAAGCTTCTCTCATCTTGGGATTTGATCTCAATACGTTTGATTGACGTTTTATTTTTCAATTCTTCAATACTATTTAAATAAGATGTAGCAGAGATGTTATCATTTTTCACATCCGATACTAAGCCAGCTGGTCCAGGAAATAGTCTAAACAATTTTACTTCTTTATCGAATTTTACTTTAGCAATCATAGACTCGTCGCTCTTTCCTGTGGACTCTTTATATTGGAATACTTTTGATGTTGCAACCATTTCAGATTGAAAACATTGCGTCTCTTTTTGTATCCTTGATGGATCTTCCTCTTTTGCAAGATCACTTGTCTCTCGACAAGTATTTTTCTGGAAAATTTCTAACAACAGATCTCCACGTGATACATCGTTCTTATTCTTGGACGGTAGATTGTTATCTTGGATATTTGCTATACTATCCAATTTTGATTTCTGACTAAAGATATTACGTGCCAGTACCTCACATCTGTCCACTTTACGTCGTTTGAAGGACTGTGTCTTTTCTTTGTTTTGACATGGAGAGTAGGATTTCTTCTTCGTTTCCTCCTCCTTTCCTCCAACATCGTCAAAAGTATCCTGTAATAATACATACGTAATATGAGATATGTGTTAAATTCCAACTCTACCGGTTGTCTGTCTGTTTATGCGTTGATAAAATAACAAAGAGAAAGCACATTAAACAGATTAACCAGATAAGTTCTAATTCGCGTATAACTAAAAAACTCACTTCAAAAATCCAATCGTCACTTTCGAACATAATTTAAAAGAATTCTGTTAATTTCTGGAAATAATTTTTAATGTCGCCCGCATAGTAAAAAAAAAGCGTGACAAACAAGGTTACCAATTGCAAATGATTGCAGAGAGAAACTTGAGAACACGGAATAAAAAGAAGGAAACCAAACTCAAACGAACGGTCACGGCTCACGGGCCGGTATTACAGTATAAGTACATACAGTATGGACATTGAGCGTCAGTACCTTTGATGTAATGGAACTAGTGGGTCCCAGGTCACATGACTCGTCGTCATGTTGTAGATTGGAAAGGCGCTTATAAATTTGAATTTTATAAAGCTACAGAATGATTACTGTGCCGATATTCATAATCAGATCTTATATTTAAGACCGTCTTAAGTACAGTCTTAAGAAGTCACGAACCAATCAGAGGGTCGTATTAAGCCTTGTGTCCACGATGTTAAAAAACGATCCGAGACCTCGGATGAAGAAAGAATTGACCAATCACAATGGTCATGTGATCCAAATGTTCAAATGTGATTTGTTAATTTTTTCTCTGTCCGAAATCTCGGACCGATTTCTAGCATCGTGGACATCGGGTCTGCAAACATCTTCATTCCGGATCTACAATAAATTTTTAAGCTTTAAGCCATAAGAAATGGACGAACCACAATCAATTACTACTCCTCGTATTCGACTATAGTTGGTCAATATCTTACAGCTAAAAGCTTAAAATATACACCTATTGTATGTCCGAAGTTAGCGTCTCAAGACATATTACTTAAGACAATCTTGAAATAAGGGCTGTGGTCAAAGTATTGCTACAAATATTTTAAAGCATTTGATGGATCGATTAGAAGAAAGAATCTTACAAACTAACCAATTAAAAAACATTTCAAAGCGTTTGCAGTATCGCGTTAATCGTATCAAAGATCAGACTATGATTGGAATACCGTCCAGAAAAGGAGCGATTTCTGACTTCGGAAAAGCGCTGTACAGCTTTATTGAGTGCATTCAATGCACTCAATGCATCCAGAAGCACGACTGCTCAGTAAGCTCTTTTATCTGTTTGGTAAAACCAATTTTTAGATCTAATAAAATATATCAATCAAATGCAAGAGTTCATTGAGCGCTCAGTGAGCGATCGTGCTTCTGGATACATCTAGTATTACAACCAAGTTCACCGAGCGCTCAGTGAACTCTTGCATCTAATTGGCATATTCCAATAGATCCAAAAATAGACCAAACAGGTGCAAGAATTCACTAAGCGCTCAGTGACGTTGGGTGATGACATTAGATGATGACAATAACGACATCAAGCGACGACAATTTTTTTAATAAAAATCGGATATTATTAAGCCTTAAACATATATACATATCTATGAAATTAATAAATCATAAAATTAGTTCCACGTTATTAGTTTCTTACTCTTAGGCCCAATTGCACCAACGTTACTTTAATTTTAAGCGAGGCTTAAAACTCTTTTTGTTCCTGTCTCTTTTCGGTTTTAAAACGAGGTAGAGAGAGTTTAAAGTTTCGCTTAAAATCAAAGTAATATTGGTGCAACCGAGCCTTAACCACTTAAATTTAACAGACATGTAAAATTCCATAAGCGCCCGATCGTCTTTGATACAATAGTATCTTGTCAGTGCCTGTACTTTTCATTATGTTTCCGGCTTAAAACTCTATATATATCAAAGTAGCGCAAAAATCCTCCATTTTGGACTTAAACTAACTATATCGTATTCCAAATCTACTGCCACTGAAAATGCTACAGTTTATGTTATGTGCATTATAGATTTTCAGTACTGACAGTCAATTTTTAAACACAGCCTATATTATATGGGTCATCTAAAAAGTATCCGCGGTTTTTTGTCACTATATGGTGTTGATGGTCAACACCATCTAGTGACAAAAAACCGCGGATACTTTTTAGATGACCCAATATATTAATAATAAGCGTTTATTGGACTATAACCACTAGATCAAAAATGAAAAAATGGCAGTCGAAATAGCCAATAGGAAATTTGTCGGCATTATTTGATGGCTCAGGTAAAAGGATTGCGCTACTTTAATATGTATACAGCTTTATGAAAGAATAGTGTTTGTGGAAACACAATAGGAACAATAGTCCCGTTTCATTTTTTTTTTAATTTCAAAGTTTTTTGATATCGGTAAGTTAAAAAATGATAATCTATGACTATACATGTATATATGTATTTTTCAATAATTACTTTTTAATCAAACAAAATGGAAATTTTATACCAATTGGAATTTCTGCATTAAAAATAAAACATACATACATGCAAGTGTATTTCGTACATGTTATCATGTAGTATATACTTCCAACTTTTTCCGCACAACGGCACTAAAATCGAATCGTCCCGATTTTCCATTCCGTCTGTTTACCGAAGCCATGTTTCATTTTGATATCCTTCTTTGTATAACATCCTCCGTGATGTTACATATGTAGGTACGTATGTACATACGTACAATGGAGTATCTGTCAAACAATATATTGTTTATATTGACTTGGAATTTCGCGATTTCATCGGTAATATCTATATGTTTCGCATTAATTCTATGTCTTTGGTTATAATTTTCTGATATTTTATTGATATCACAAACATTTGTAAAAATGTTTCTTACATTTGTAAGGAAGAGGATATCATTTTATTAATATGTTTGCCGTTTTACGTTAATGTCGATAAAATTAATGTCTCATCAAAATTTTTTACACCTTAATTTATAATTTTTTCATCAAAATGAAAATTTATTATCTATATATACACAGTAAACACATTTTTTCTTAAAATTTATCCTGAAAATATTAGGTGTTGGAATTAATTCGTAGCGTTTTACAAGTGATGGGAAGTACTTTCATTAATGTATTTTTTAATGCTCATGTGAAATAAATAACATTCTTTCATTAAAAAACGCTACGAATTAATTCCAACACCTAATATAACAATCGTGGGACCTTTTATTTCGAAGAATTTTATGAAAATCTTTCACATTCACTAATAAAAGTACAATAAAATATAAAATAAGTTTGATTAATTTGACTGAAGGGCATAAAAATCTTTGATATATTATATTGTTCCATAACTATCATATCTTCAAGATAAATTTTAAGAGAAAATTCTTTCCGTGTGTGTGTATGTGTGTGTGTGTGTGTGTATTTTGTTTTGTGTATATATATTTCCAGACTACTGCACATTACTGCGTATGGGGTTTGTGTGAATCATCAGAGTATTGCTGCGACGAAAATGTATGCTGCAGTTACAAAGACTATGATATATGGATTACTATGTAAATATATAGTACATTTACATTTGGAAAATTCATCATACTTTAGATGTTAACATCAATCTAATGAAATTTTAATAGGATAATCGTAGCTGGAGTTGTAATTGGAATGATACTGGCTGGTACATGTCTCTACTACAATTTATGTCGCATCTATCTTTATCTACAACGTAGATACTATGGCAATAATTCTGTGTCAATGCCATCAGAATTTGATTCTGATGGAAAATCAATAAAAATATCATTTCATGAGTAAATAAATGATTTTTCATTAGACTAAATGTATGATATTTCTTTAAGTATAAACAATAAATTAGATGAAATATATCTCTAATAATTTATTCTATATTAATATATATATATATATTGAATAAATTGCCTTTGTATTCTGTGTATTCTTATTAAGTAATTGTATTGTCAGTTGATATTTTTTTTTATTTTAACTTTTTAATTACGCTAGTAGATATTACTATTATTACAGTTTAAAATTTAAACAATTTCATTGAACAAAATTATAAAAATAAACGCTAATCTATATCATCTATACTATATTTCCAATCGAGTATTCTGTTGCTAATTTTAAAGGCGTTCCAATTATCGTCAATCTTTGATGCTCGAAGTTTAACATGTACAGCCTCACAAATTTCCTTTATATCTTCGGGTATGAAGAAGTGAGAAAGTTGCGGTACTATATCTTTTTGCCGTGGTTCTGGATCTTTACTTCGTGTAATGGTGGATGGCAATTGTTTTTCATCTATACTCAAATCTATCAAATTTTTATAAAGCGTCTCATCCAATGGAAAATCAAGTGCTGCAGAAATCTGTAACGAAAAGATGATTTCAAATAATATGTGTGTGTGTGTGTTTTATAGTTTTTGTTTTACCTTTCCATTTAGAAAACTCTTTAGCGCAAATGGCAAATGATTGATGTTTGCAACAATTTTCTGCCGTTCAAGTTCTTTCAGCTTATTAACAGTACACATGATAGAGTTGTATTCTGGTTGAGCTAAATCTTGTACCGTAGTAGTCTTGTCCAATGCAACGATACATCTTTCATTTGTATCACTTGTTTTTGGATCAGCCTGTTCCTTGCGAAAAACTGATCCCACTGATGTTTTGATTTTAGGACCTGACACGTTACGTGATGCAATTTTTTTGACTGGAGATATTTTATTTCTTGTCATAGTTTTGTAATGTGACGAAACTGGTTTTGCATTAAAAATTCTCCCTTCGATCATTGAATTTCTTGTTTTTTTAATAATGCTTGACACAGATTGCGGCTTTGTCATTTTTGATGTTTTAAAATCTTGAATATTTACTTTTGGTATATGAACATTATCCATAGGAAGTTTAAATTTCTTTCGAGTAACCGATTGTACACTATGTTGAAAGTTTCCTGTTGTTATATCGCTTACATTTTTATTAGATGCAGACTTATTCAATAGTTTATTTTCTTTTCCGTTCTGTCGTACATTCTTTGCGATGTCTTTTAAAACATCATCTTGCGAACTCTTGTTCTGTCCTTGCAACATTTTACTACTATTCTTTGTATTTTGAATACCATTTGCATCACACAGAATTGTATTCTTGATTTTTGGCATATTTTTATTGGACAAAGATATATTTCGAACATTACCAGATGTAGTACAATAATGTGATAAACTGCCAATATTATTTGAAGATGTATCTTTGTCACAAATATTTACAAATTTTTTAGGATCTACAATTCTGATGGGTTTCTTAAGAGTCACTATTTCCTTGATTCTTAGACCACTTGTTCGCAGATCAGATTGTTGTTTAGAATTTTCAACAGTCTCTATCTTGTTTCGCGTATTGTCGGAAAATTGACAAAATCTAACTTTCGGTCTTGAAATTACATTAATGTTATCTGTCATAGCGAGAGATGCTATTGATAAATATCGACTGCGATGAATAGTTAATGTTATGTAAGAATATTTTGTTTAAAAACATTACTCTCCAGCGAGAGAATGTGTTTCAAAATTCCGTGTAATCATAGAAAATATTACAAATTTCATTTCCCTATAATAGTTCACTGAACAAAATAAGATCGCATTTTCTGCTAGAAATCTGAATTCTATTATTATTGTCTTGATAGAGTGGCCGACTACAAGTTGAGTTGATACGGCCAGAATCGAAAATAGTCAACGGAGGCGGCAAGACTCGCTAGTAGCATAGAATAGTCGATCGAGTTAAGGGGGGAGCATAAACTCCATTCGCGAAACAAAAATTCCCCAGAGAGATCGAGAAAGCGGGAAGCGAGTCCGGAAATCTGAATTCTGAATCAGTCTGAATCTGACCGCGTTTACACGGTACCCTTAAATTCATAGACTTTTATAAGATAGACGGAGCATTCGTACGAGAGAAGTTGAAGACTTGATAGAAAGAGAAAGAAACAGTCGCGGAATAATTCTCTTCTTTTCTAATAGTGAATTGATTGATCGCCACGGCAGGCTGAGAAGTGGCTGAGAGCAACGAAGATAGATGTTCGAGAGTTGTGGTTTTACGCTCAAGCTGATTGGTCCCCATCCAATGCTCTTGTGAAAGAGAGAAACAACTATGGCCTAGTAACAGAGGAATACTCGATTGTAGTTGGTTGGTTCTTACATTTTGATCTGGTTCAAACCCTCGGTGAAAACTAAGTCAATATTGTCAGTTTCAGCTTCTCTCGTATGAACGGAATTCTCTATCTTATAAGTCTATGACCCGTATTCAGAACGCACTTTTATCTCTAAAATTCTATAGTATACGTAACGTTAATTATAGCATGTTAGAACGCTACATCGTTGTAAGCGTGTTCTGAATACGGACTTATGATTTCAGCACATAGCTTATGTCAATTTTGGAGAACATAGCTCAATTCGAAGGTATTCGAAAGATCATAACGAACGAAAAAACTTGAAACAAAATTATATAAAATAATTTATATAGGTATATTATTAGGTGCACAACAAGGTATATTATTAAGTTCCCGCTGTTTGTCAACAGATGGCTCCAGCAGTAAGTGCTGATCGATTCTGACATAACCTAAACGTCATGAACCAAGCTTAGACATATGGTAAACAAACCGCTTTGAAACGTTAGTGATTTTGTTTTTACGTCATATTCTTTTAGTTGTGTGAAAATGTCTGATTTTATGCCAAATAATCGTCATATGCGGGAAGTATTGATTTTCTTCTTTCATTCGAAGAAAACGGCGGCTGAAGCGCATAGAGAGCTCCAAAAAGTTTACGGAGATACTGCTCTAAGTGAAACAACGTGCCGAGATTGGTTCCGTCGCTTCAAAGACGGTGATTTCGATGTTGACGACCGTCCGCGTGAAGGAAGGCCAAAAACCTTCGAAGACGCTGAATTGGAGGCATTGCTCGATGAGGATCCGTGCCAAACGCAAGAAGAGCTTGCTTCAGTATTAGGAGTTACCCGCCAAGCTATTTCCAAGCGATTGCATGCGTTGGGAATGATTCAGAAGTAAGGAACTTGGGTTCCTTATGAGTTGAAGTCAAGGGACATTGAGCGTCGTTTTTTTCGTCTGTGAACAACTGCTCCAGCGACAAAAAAGGAAGGGTTTTCTTCATTGCATCGTGACAGGTGATGAAAAATGGATTCATTACAACAATCCAAAGAGAAGAAAGTCATGGGGGCTGCCCCGGTCATGCTTCTACGTCGACGCCTCGGCCGAATATTCACGCTGCGAAGGTTATGCTGTGTATTTGGTGGGACCAGGTCGGTGTTATTTATTATGAGCTGTTGAAACCGAACGAAACCATCACTGGGGAACAGTATCGACTTCATTGATTCGATTGAGTCGAGCACTGCGCGAAAAACGGCCACAATACGCGGAGAGGCACGAAAAAGTGATTCTACAGCATGACAACGCTCGGCCTCACGTTGCCAAACCCGTTAAAACCTACCTGCAAACGCTGAAATGGGAAGTCCGACCCCACCCGCCATATTCTCCAGATATTGCACCGTCCGATTATCACTTGTTCCGTTCGATGGCACATGGTCTGGCTGACCAGCAGTTCGACTCATATGAAGACATCCAAAAATGGCTTGATTCATGGATAGCCTCAAAAGATGAACAGTTTTATCGTGATGGTATACGAGCTCTGCCAGAAAGATGGGAAAAAGTAGTAGCTAGCGATGGGCAATACTTTCAATGATTCATTTGTAACCATTTTTTCACAATAAAGTTGCATTTTCATCAAAATAACAGCGAGAACTTAGTTGCGCACCTAATATTATGTAAAAGAAAATATACATATTTTATATGTATAGAAAATATTTATGTAATCTTAATTATATACAGGGTTGGTCATATTCGACGGAAAGATCTGGCAACACTGTAACTTTTGACAGAGATGTTAGATCGAGTAACGACGTTTCCCATGATTGAAAAAAAAAACATCTTTCCGTCGAATATGGCCAACCCTGATATATATTTACAAGTTTTACTTTCTTTTTTCTATCAAATATGCCAACAAGTGGTAGCGGAGCACAAGTAATATTTAACGATATGAAATGTTTCAAAAACAATTATCCTCGAAAGTGAGGAATATATTGGACCTCAAGACAAGGGAATGGACCAAGTAGATATTTCTATACATTGACAGAAATGACAAAGAGATCACGAGTATAATTATTTTCATAACTGAATATATCACGTAATTCACATCGAGAGTGTAGAAGTGAAACATCCGAAACATGTATATATTTGATGTGTATATTTTGTACGTTACATCTAATATTCGTACGGGATAGTTATTGCTGAAATATGACAATACATAAATATTACACATTGATGCATACAGGATGTTTGATAAAGATCATAACAATTATGCTTAAGGATAAATTCCTAAGATTATTTTGAAACGAAAATTATAATACTAAAATGTCGAGGCTTTAATAAAGTTATCGAATCATATCGCCTAAAGTTCGCGCGTTCGGATGTGATACAACGAAAAATCCAGCCTACCTAAGCGCGCGAACTTTAGGCGGTATGATTCTTCACTAACTTTAAGTGCTTATATAAATTTAAAAATTATTATACCCTCGACATTTTAGTATTAGAATTTTCTGTTTCAAATGCTCTCAGGAATATACCCGTAAAGTCGTTACGGTTTTTACCGCACACACCCAGTGTACGTGCATGCGCGCGCGCGTGTATTGTACGCACAGAGTAACTCGAAATTTGAGGTTAATATATTATTGCAGCATGAAACTTCGTAAAAAATTAAGTGATAAAAGTATAAGCCATTTTTTCCCATAAAGTAGATTTTTAATATAAACGTTTTAGAATAAACGTTTAAGTTCAATTAATAATCATAAGCGCGTTGCAAAGCGTTAAAAAATCATATTCATATGATGTTATGATATTAGAATGCAATGATATTAGATACTAATCACAAATATTGCCACGCGCACTGTCCTATCATAGTTAAACTTTAAATGTTTATATTTAAAAAATTACTTTATGGAAAATGACTTACACTTTTATCACTTAATTTTTCACAAAATTTCACGCTGCAATGATATCGAATTTCAGGACGTGTGTGTGTGTGTGTGTGTGTGTGTGTGTGTGTGTGTGTGTGTGTGTGTGTGTGTGTGTGTGTGTGTGTGTGTGTGTGTGGTTAATGCCATTAATTATTTCAACGGAACACTAATATAAAGATGAAAGTCTCATCTCGGTAATCTGTAAGTATAAAAATATAAATACATTTTAATATGTATTGATAAATATCTATAGCGTTACGATTATTTAAATTGTAAAGATGTATGCGGGCGCAAGGATGGATCCGGTAATGAATTAGTGCCCGAGGTATTTCTTCGTAAGTTTAAAAGACGACTCTCTTGCTCTGAACTACAATTTGTATAATATATATGTATGCAACAAGCAAATTTTTTTTGACACTTGTTAGCAAATAACATTGCTTTACGACTTACCGATTTACTAAATTCTCATTGCTGTTTTCCTTTACAAACGTTACCAATCCGTATAAGTTATGTTTATCCAATGTCCCATTGTAAACTAGCAAGTCATCTACTAATATCTACAATATAAATATAAATATGGTTTTAATACAATTTGAACAAATTAGAGAATTATCAGTGACACTTGTGTGTCACTGCAATGCAATTGGTTTCTCTTACTGCAAATTCTTTAACTCTCCTTTGTGAGGTTTTTCCATAATTCCAGATTTTGATCATTGATACCATAATGGGATGATAAAATATTAAATACACGCGATTTGTCTGAGAAATACATATTGGGAATATTAAATAGAAATTAATTGACTATTATCTTGTACGGTTCGTTTTCGCTTACTTGTCCAGGAAGTATAGGAGCCAGCCAGGCATGTCGTCCATCTCGAGTATCATTTATCCCATCGATAAGTTTGTTTGGTGTACGAATATCGTTGTCTATTCCTTCTATTATGTTGACGCTTTCGGGAAATGCAGCTACATCTAGCAAGAAATGATCGGCATTAACGGCAGGACTAACATTGATAAACATCAATACAAATACAAATAGAAATTATAAAAAATAATTCGAAATTCTCTTTTATTTCTTTTTCTGTTCATTTTTTTCAATTTTTCTGTTTTTCTCCTTTAAAGAAGCAGAGATTGCATAAAATTAAATTTGTCATGAAATCTCTCGCAGAGTTTTGCTGAAACTGAACGTACTATCTGCAGTTAATTTGATTTCTTTTCCATAATTATCATATAATTGTATTCCATTGAGGCCCACGTAGTAAGAATCTCCCCATGTAGAGAAAATTATTATTTGATAAACGAATCCGCGTGGCATCGACGGAGCTTCGTAGTTGGAATCGAAAGACTCGAATTCTAAAAAGTTATATGTGATGCACGATAGGACATTTTTTAATTTTTTATGCTTATATATAGATAGATATATACATAGATGCACGCACACTTCTATCTTGCCTGCTTTACACGCCGTCTCTGAATGACATATACCTTCGAGTGATTTTGTAATTGGATCGATGATTTGATTCGAAGATTGTTCTCGATTAGGTGGATTAAGGAAACTAATTTCTTGGACAAAATCATAATGACAAGATCCCGGCGCACGTCTCAATAGGAAGCCATCAGAATAATTCTCGTCATACAACTGTCTACCGTCTAATTTAATTAATAACTGTTTCACCTGTGCAAGAAGATTGGTCGTTGCAATCAGAATTCAGTTCTCTCATTTATTGAACAATGCGTTTGAATTATTTGCGCGCTCTCTCTTTCTCTCTTTCTCTCTTACTCCGCAATAAGACAACTCCAAAGATGCATTGTAATTCCAAATTCGAATTCCTGTCAGGAACACATCCATATCGAAAGTAATGGTTATCATAATCTTCTTATTTAACATTAAATCCGCTAGCCACATGTAATCCATTTCGGTTGTAACATTATGCCCATCAATTAGTCTCATTAAATGCGTATCAGCCGCGTTACAATGCAAATTGGCACTTACTAACGGGACTGCTACACCTTGATCCCCGATTAATTCTATACCGGTGAGGCCTATAACAAGAAAACCGGAAAGAAAGATTCGAATGCATGTCGCAGATTATATTATTATATAACGCTGCAGTTTGACTTGTGTCAATAATTAATTCAAGTAATTTACGCCATACCTACGCTTATACCTACCAACTAAATGCTGTAATCCCCAATTAGAAAGGATAATTAACTGAACCTCTCGGCAAGATAGAGGGGTAACAGCGGTATTGCGAATTTTGCTATTGGTATACGCGTTGGGAGAATTTTCAATAGAATCGTCGCTATTATTACGTCTCGCCGAAACAATCTAAAAAGAAATTACTATTATTGTATCTATCTTATTAACACATGCGGCGTGTTACGTTATACATATCGTTACCATTATTAAATGAAAATATTGATGCAATAATTAGCTGCTCTCTTACTTGATCATTGGTCATTGTTGCTGTTATTGGGCGAATTATTTCTTTCTCTTCACAATCTGATGTCCCATTATTGAATTCTATGAATGTATTATCATGTTTTGATATCAATTCCAGAATATTTTCGTCCGTCGTAAATAATATAGTCTACATCAGTCAATATTTTTGTGCATTACATATAAAATTGATTTCATTCAAATTTATATTATGTATGTGTGCGCGTGCGCGCGTGTGTGTACGTGTGTGTGATTAATAATTAAGTGTAATTAATTTATATGTATAGATCATTCTATGTGTCATTAATGTTTCTATAATGAAAGCTTTTATAAGACTTCTTACATCTCCAAAAGAATCAAGGCTACCCATATCATCTCCTGAAGCTTTAGCGATTTCTCCGTAAAAAATAATAATATCGTTCAATTTAATAATAACATCTTTGGCTCCTCGAAAGGAATGTATTCTAGATTTATTGTAATTCTGAAAGAAGAAAAGGAAATAATTTCAATTCAAGTGTATTTTTACACCAGCCGCGGCGCACACCTGCGCTGCATATATACTTGTACTTCTATGTGTATTTATAGATAATTTTTTTATGATTGTCGTAAAATAGATAAGAAATCCTACCCATATTCTGATCATCGCTATAGTAATCGTGAATTCAAATATCATGTAAACATAATGATGGTCACCATTTGAATAAGGTGTTAGCCATAAATTTGCATCGTCTCTTGTTCGATTGATACCATTAATTAAATTATTTATTGTATAAGGATGATCATTGTTCGGTGATTGATTAACGCTTGTCGTATGTGCACGTATCTCTTTTATTCTCGCTGGTTCTCCAGTATTTGAAAAAATTTCAATACCATTGAGACCTACGTAATGTTTGTCGCCCCAGGTAGAAATAATATCAATGACCAACGAGTCTCCGGATGGTAATTCAGGAATAATAAAATTTCTGTATAGTTTATCTAAAAATAATATATAAACTAAATTATATTTAATTCGTATTTGTATATTACAAAGATGCAGAATAATGCAACACGTTGATTGCCATGCTAGTCGTACTACTGTACTAACCGGCCGAAATTTATTAAAATCTTTTAAAGCTTTAATGTAAATCTTGTAAAAAGTAAAAAATATTATCCAATATAAAATTTTAAGTAACGCAAAAAAATAAATTAAAAACTAAATGTAAAGTAAAAAATGTGTTATTCAACACAATACTCTCTCATTGAGAATATACCGGCCGAGATATACACTACTGTCTACTTATTCATAATAGACGATATTTCGTCATTATATGCTTATGATAATGAGAATTCCTTTTCTTTAATGTACAGTAAAAATTGTAAGACAAGAAAGCTCGCTGGGCAGACAACGCGTTAATATTCTATATTTCTATTATATGCATGTGTAAGATGTATGTGTAAGCTTTCAACAAAGTGCAGGACATCAACCAGCTATTTGAAAAAGCTGGAAAAAAATAACAAATGATTTAACAAAATTGTTTTTAAATAACGCGGAGAGATTTAAAGATTTCATGATATTGACCAGATAATAATTTCGGATTTCCTTCATTCTGTGTACTACATATAGAATCGTTAAGATAATTGTCATCTGACAAATGTAATCGTGTATCTGCACGATTCGGGACACTTGATATTTGATGTTCAAAATAAGATTGATCCTCATCGCCAGTTTTATCATCGTTATAATTTCCGAATGTCAAATACATCCCATGCTTTTCCATCTGTTTTCTTTCCAAATATGCGTCCAAACCATGAAAATCATTCTTCGTACGATACTTTGCATTCACAACGGCAGAACAAGCGCGTGTTCTTCGTTTAACTTGTACTTGTTCGCTCTTTGGTGTATTCGGCAGTGATTTGCTCGTGCATGGTGTTTGTAATGTAATATTAGCATCGATATAAAGATGGCTCAAGTTTGATTGATAGCTATTAGGTTGATTGTTTCTATAATAATGTCAAAGCAAAATATCGCTTTATAATGCTATATCATATATTCTTGAAAAAATGAGCTATTGCCAAAAAATATATATAGATATCTTACGTATCTTCATCTTCCTTCTTGATGGTGATATTTTTTAAATGATGCTGATCATTGATTAAAACAAATGTTTCCATTTTTATTGATTTGGCATCGTTACTTGTATTAATCTTCTCTACATTGCTGATATAAAGGATAAAAAGTGGGAAACGATGTCATATTTATTCTTAAAAAGGTGAAAAGTAATAATGTGCGAAAGAATGCTACATACTCGGTCATCTCCATCAACCACGATGGCATTTTAAGCGCGTTGGCAGTCAAAGATGCAGTTTTATTCTCCATCTTATCATACGTAACATTATCCATACTTATTTATTTTCTTGTTTCACCACTGGTACCGTCGTATACGTCACCTTTACAATGATAATAATGACTCGCCAAATCAAATTGAATCACACAGATAATCTATTTATTTTATCGAAAAAATGTCAATTGCAATTTTTTCATTTTTTGAAAACATACACATATTAATTTTCATGATTATACGTTGTACAGATTCCAGATTGCTTAACTAATTGTTTAAAACCGATAATAACCGGTCAGAAATTCTTATCCATTGTCGGCTCGTTCGATTCTCGCTTTGTTTGCTGCTATTACTATGGAAACTCTTCTGAAGACTAGAATAGACGCGCCCCTATATGCAATTTTATATTGTACTAAGTATAATGATTATATAATACGTGCGCGCGCACACTATGTTACACCATTTCTACTATGATAAAAAGCAAGGTTTGCCAAGAAACAATTTTTGACCAATATATGTTTAATGTTTTATTTCTAATTAAGTATTACACTCATTGTCAAGAAGTGTGTGTGTGTGTGTGTGTGTGTGTGTGTATGCGCGCGCAAACACACACACGCACACGCACACACATGTATGTATATACTCGATAACAGCAATGTGTGTGTGTTGTGTTACATATTTCTCCACGATATTTTGGTCCACGAAGTATACAACAACAAAAATAGATAGTGAATAACTTGTAACTGATAATCATTTTGTACTTTGCTCCTTGCGATCTCACAGCACATATATACATCGCAAATTAATATTCTTATTACATCAAGACTTTCGTAATATTTCACATTGTCAGTACTATACATTCTATATACATACCTACATACATACGTGCGTGTGCGCGCGCGCAAAGTGATCCCGAGTTAAACTGTCAAATTTAAAAAATGAATTTACGATCTCAAAATAAATAAAAGTTTCCTCTGAAAGTTTACTCACAAACATTTTGTTTAAAAACTATTGATTTCTTAAGTTACAGAACAAAGGGATAAATAATGTCGAAATAATCTACGTATTTCCCCTTTATTGTCTTAATAATCAAAATGTAATTAATAAATGTTTTGTTCAAAATGATGGCTTCAAGCCGTAAAAGACAAGCATTGTGTCTCTTTTATCAAAAAAAGAATGAATGACGAACATTATGCGTCTGTAATTTCTTCGCATTATCTTCCATTTTAATGATTGAAGTTCATTAGCGGACACTTGGTACACTTTTTGCTTCAGAGTAAAACAAAGAGATATTTTGATATTAATCATTCCTATATATAGTTCAGTAACTTAAGAGGTCAATATCTCTTAAATAAAATGTTTGCGAGCAAATTTCAGAGGAAAATTTTGTTTGTTTATATATATATATATATATATATATATATATATATATATATGTATGGGCATACACACGATATGCGTACGTATACATACAAATATTGTCCTCTATTACTATATATACTAATTTCAATTATATAATTGATATATATATATATATATATATATATATATATATATATGAAAGTATAAATTAGATCGCGCGCGCGCGTTTCGATATAAACATATTATAATTTAACTGTAACAAGTACATAATTGCTATATAAACCTATATAATTTCGTTCAATTATATATCTAGTAATAATACAAATAAGGCCATTTGCTCAACATACTATATTTCAAAAAACGCTCTATAATTTCAGCAAAGTATATTATACAATTTTTCTTTATTTTTTGTGATTCCCTACTAAAATGTTAGCGAAACAAGTATGATTCAAATAATACATTCATTTGTTTTTCCTTAAAGAAATGTCAATAATTCATTGGAAATATTCTAAGATAGGACATACGCGAGTTTAATTTAATTTTGGCACAATATATCTGCAAATAGAAAGACACTTCTAGCAGAAAATAAATATATGTATTCAATCAACTTGATTTCCATTCATCGCTAAGGTAAAACTTGGCATTTATACTTTGTAAAGATTCTAATATAGAAGTTTACTATTTAATATAGAAGTTTTATTTTATCAAACTTATATAGTATAAAACAAAATAATGTTTTTCCCAAAAAATATTCCATCTGTATTTGAAAAAGTACAGGAATGATAAAATTTTCTTTCTTACTTAATAATTATTCACGAGTGATATCGAAACATTAAATCTGATACTAAATGGAATATGAATGATACAATATTCGCTATAGAAGTATATTCGAACTCGTCATGTAATTAGCAATATAACTGCATTATATTAATATTTGTTAATGTAATATCATATTTTTTGTCTTATTTTTAATATGTAACACATTCATAATATATGAATGAAGTCTTATATGGCCGTCAGGTACTTAAAAATCTTCCTTTTTCATTCGTTTTAATACATACCACTACGCTTTTTCATAGCGTTTATTGCGTTTATACATTATATATACACGATTTCTGTTTACTGAGAGAGACATTTGAAATTACGAGATGTCTAATTAGTAGACCAGCACATATGCAAATCACGATTAAAAAATAAATTTGTTCTTATCAAAAAGTCTGAAAATATATAGGCATGTACATAAATTAAATAATATCCTTCTACCGTAAAATATTTACCCTTTATAAAACTGTTACATTTTAGAATATTTAACATTTGGAAGAAACAGTGTAGAAAACAGTATACCACTCTTACAATTCTATATGAGGCTTTAGTATATTAGATAATTGTGGCATGCTACCGGCAGATGGTCCAAGAATATTCGTCGAGTCTGTTTCAGGAAATACATGGTTCAGAATCGCGTAATAATGAAATCCAGCCGCCGCAGCTACGAAAAGATGCCAAATTGCGTGCGCGCAAGGTATACGACCATCCGATTTGAAAAATACTAAGCCAAGAACATACATCAGCCCACCCAGTTTCAATTCCGTAATATTGTAATAATTATACTGTAAAAATATTTATCATAAATTAATCGAGATATTATTAAAATAGGATTATTTTAAATCGTATAAAATATATTTTGTTTGAGCAAAATGTTTCTTGTGTTCATTCTTTTCTAAAATGAAATTCAAGCAATTATGAGCAATCTGAATACAATGTTACTTTACTTACAACATTAAGAATCGCGACGCTAGGTCCAATACCCATAACCACATAGAAAATAGTTTCGAGCATCTTGTATCTCTCGTGAAAGATCTGCTGATAGAGGATACCCATTACAGCCATGATCCAAACGACATATCGCATCGCGAACAAAAGTTCATCGTCTGAGAAGTGTTCTATATTTAACCATGGAAAGTAACTGGCTGCTATGAAGATGTAAATCATAGCACGATCGCAACGATGCAACGCATCTTTTAATTGTCTAAAATATTATGCGCGATGAATGTCTTGTTTACCGTCTTACGTGTCTCAAAGAATTTGAAATAAATAAGAATTAACGGATAAAAACTATGATTAAATAATTGTACCTGTTATGATTGCAATAGTGCACACTGTGGAAGAAAGTCGATACTGCAAAGACAAGAATCAAGGAAGTGCCGTATACGCAAGCTGAAACAAACTGAGCCCATGTTGATGAACGGTGTATAAGCTCGATACCGCCAATTATCGAAGGTACAACCCATATTCCGTGAGTTGCCACATTTGCCATATGTTCGATTGATGTAGGAGTATATGCCTCATTTATGCATGCTCTCGGATTCATCCACTTTATCCTATAAGTCAATTCACAATTGCATACTTTGTCCTTTTTTTCTACTTGCTTTCTTAATTGTAAAAATTTACTAAATTAAATTTCATAAAATTGTATTTAAATTATTAGGTGTTGGAATTAATTCGTAGCGTTTTACAAGTGATGGGAAGTACTTTCATTAATGTATTTTTTAATGCTCATGTGAAATAAATAACATTCTTTCATTAAAAAACGCTACGAATTAATTCCAACACCTAATATATTGAGAAAAATAATGGGATAAAAATAATAGAATTATATATCTCCTTTAATATAATGCAAATATATTCTACAGTTTCAAAGTACTATGAAAGACATCGATAAAATATCGTTAAAACTAATAATGCTCCATAACAATTCGTTTATCACATTTGTACATAATATATTATGCTGATCAGCATTAACGCGATAAAAAACTGTTATATGAAAAAAACATGTCCAGTTATTATATAAAATGAAAAAAAATTAAGGAAGATTATATAAAAGGAAATTTAATCGAGTCCATACAAAGCAGATAAAATTAGGGAATATTGCAATATTTGCTATAGCATACTACTATAAATGTAGGTGACAGGTGTATTTTTATTATTATAAATTTAATTGTGATATCCATCCACAATCTCTAAAGAAAGTTTAAATTTCAAATTTTCTTTATTAACTCATAGATGAATATCTTGACAGAATTTAACAAAAATACATGCTATCTCAAGTTATTTATACTGTCCCAAGTCACCTACATTTGCAGTACATTAGGTTTAGATATGTAAGTACATAGTATATATAGTGCAGTAATAGATTAAAGGCGTAAGAAATTAAAAATTAAATGATTATACTACAATACATTTTCTCTGTTGTGTGTGTGTGTGTGTGTGTGTGTGTGTGTGTGTGTGTGTGTGTGTGTGTGTGTGTGTGTGTGACATAAAGCTCATTTTAAATTTCCTAAGCATTATGACAAAGTACATGCACATCATGGAAAAGCATATATGCATATTACAATACACATGATATATATATATATATATATATATATATATATATATATATATATATCTCATTATATCACAACTGTAAGATACTTGCTTGTTCAACTACTTTAAGAAGAGGAAAGTATAATCCACACTACAGCATAGGATTTCTTTTCGTGTGTCCATATTGGTAGAATGGTCCATAGAGTACATTGCCAGAAGATACTTTGATCATGTATTATCTTACAAGCGGTGCTAGTGCATTCTGTTAAAATTTGTACACTGTCTTAAGATTTTGCTATATATGCATAATCACTTTTGAGCCCAAGTAACACAATATGATTGCAAGCTAATAGAAAAACTGAATGGAATTGTTTTTGATTAGATAATAATAAATACATAATTAGATAATATTAAAGTGTATCTAATGTTTTTCTTTAACATATCATAAAATATAATTTGTTATTTCTTTTTGCAAACCCATCTATCCTATACAATAAAGACTTGAACTCTCAACTAGTGTAGCTATGGCAAAACGTGCGTATAACATATTATAAAATTAAATTTATCAGCTACCATTTACTAACCGTACTGTAACTTGGCAAAACTTAGCTAGTAGTAAAGTATCATGTTCACAACTTTGATTAATAATATTACAATAACTGTATATCATCCAATCAATTGTCAGATCTTTCATATACGAGATGCCTAATGAACACCCAATGTATAACCGATTATTTGATAATATATTTACTTATCAATTCATGCATGGATATAAATTACTTTGCATATAAATAGATGTTACATGCCAAACGTCCAGCTGAATTCCAAGGATGCAAAAATGCAAAACTATAAGAATAAAGATTAAATCAGAGCAGAGCGGATTATCTAAGATAATGAGTTAGCAAACATTAGGGGAGATTAGGAGACTTAATTTTTTATTATCAAGGAGACTTAATTTTTTTATTATTGACTCGAATTAAATTAAAAAAATTATATAGTAATAGGCATACTGATTGTACTTGTACAAGCCGTTCGTCAGAATGACATTTTAAAAAACATTTGGCTTTATAACATTCTTACATACACAATTTATTGAATTGTGCAATCCATAATACAATCTGTATTCACATCTTACTCTTTGATTCGTTGCAGTTGCAGGAAATTTTTTATGGGTGCTGTGATGACTTGATGAAGGCAGGTACCGTCCATGACGTTAGGTAAAATTATAGTGTAAAATTTCAACTATGACAGTAGAGTATTTGTCGATCCTTGTTTATCTTGACAGATCAGGGCTTCCAATGATTTCTTATGGATGATGTGGTTAACGACGGTGTAACAACTGTCGAGAAAGCTGCGTCTTCCATCGCATATTGATAGACTCGTAACAATTTATGTTCGACATGACAAGTGGACGAGTCGCTCTGATCGTTCACCGTGTACCCATACGTGATCGTAGTGATCGTACGTAATTTGTCTTCTATTTCGGAACGAACTAGTTTCGTCACTCAGCGATCATTCGTTCTGAGGAAGAAAGCCATCAAGCTAAGGACGGCAAACGCCTGATAAACGACAACACTAGGCAATACAATACTGATAAGTGATAACAATATTTAATGACTTGGATTATTTCGACTTCGCGAGTTATGGGTGAGGGTGAGAGCGAAGACAAGGGCAAGCGAGTGCAGACGAGAGCACTTTCCATTAAGGCTCTAGGCCCATATTTAGAACGCGCTTAATGTTAGCGCGATAACATGCTATAATTTATGTTACGCATACTATAGAATTTTAAAGATAAAAGCGCGTTCTGAATACAGGCCTAGGATTCTAGTGCTGCTAATGCTTTAAAGCTTTTGATTGATCAAGAAGAAAGAATTTTACTAATTGACCAATCCAAAAATGCTTCGAAGTTTTCATAGAATACTCCCCGTACGCAATATCTTGATGCATTAGATGCAATAGTGAATTAAAATGGCGCTCTGATCACGTGATTCAGACAGCCAATTAGATCATATCCCTTTATGTCGCATCTCTATTATCTAGGCCTCTATATGTTAAATATTGGGTCATCTAAAAAGTATCCGCGGTTTTTTGTCACTAGATGTGTGTTGATGGTCATATATCTAGTGACAAAGTACCGCGGACTTTTTAGATGACCCAATACATGTAATAGAGGAGAAAAGAAGCAAGCGGCATGGTTTGCGCGGTTCCTATAGTTATCTAGTTAGTTTTTGTACCGCATACCGTGTGTACCGCGCTACATGTAATCGCACCCTTAGTCTACAATAGATGTTTTAAGCCTCAATCCGTAAGAAATTGACAAACTACAATGCGAAAAGAATAATCGGTTGTGATTTGTTCATTTCTTATGATTTAAGGCTTAAAAATCTATTATAAATCCGGCCTTACAGTAGAAAATAATTGACTACGATTTATAATTGGCTGCGAGAAAAATAACTGACTACGATTTGTCCATTTCTTATAGCTTAAAACTTATGCGAGGTCTACAATAGAAGTCGTAGCGGTCGTAGAGTCTTAAGTCGTAAAAAATTTACCGATCAGTCGAATATAAGAATAATCGACTATGATTGGACAATTTTCTTTATGATTTATTGTATGATAAATTTGATTATAAAATTGATAATTGAATATTAATGATACATAATATTATGCGATTTATATAATTAACGTACGATATTATTATACGGAACGTAAAATGTAAACAAATGGAGAAGGCTCTGATTTTTAGAATGTACATACTGGTAACTGGAAGGGTCATACCGTAACCAATGGTTGCGTTCAGCGAACTCAACATTTGAGTGAGCGCTCGCTATTATTGCTGTATTTTTCCGGATCATTCAATCAACATTTTAGATCTGGAAGAATATGTCAATAGCAACGCTCTCTCAACTATCGAGTCCGCTGAACGCAGCCAATGTAACAGAAGTGTCTCCAACATCTGCCCTTGTCTGAATGCTTGTTTGCTGTGCGCCTGCATGTAATGATATGTGTAATTCGAATTTGAAATAATGTAGAATAGTTATCAAAATGTTATTTGAAATTTGAAAACGATGGAAAAGAATGTTCCCAGCGATCAAATTGTCATCGTTGTTGATTATAAGTATACACTTAAAATACACATATTTTATATATTTATATAATTTAAATTAATTCAATACATAACCTTAAAGCCTGACTTAAAATTATCTACGAAATAAAGCTATACTCACACATAAAGAGATATTTTATTTTGCTTCGTAGATATTTTGAGACATATAACGCAATAACGTCCCATTTTTTACTAATTTTATATGCTTTCGTTTCGCGAAGTTTTAACGTATGTACATATGGATATTCATAATCGACCCATGCGTATCACGGTGAAACATTCACACAAGGACATATAGATGTGATGCCATCAACAATCGCCTATGGTCCTTCCAATATGTATGTCCTACACTCCGATTGCACACATCGCAAGTTGCACAAATGTATTACTAATTGGCCAATTAAAAAATAAAATATTCTCATTGGTAAAGCAGTGAAAAATTATTAAGCATCAGCTGATATGAGTGGTGTGCAATCAGAATTGTAGGCAAATGGGATTCTCCCAACAAATGAGTCTTCCTATACCTGGAATTATCATGTTTAGTTTATGTCAAAATATGAAAAGTGAAATAAATATTTATGACACGAAAAATTAGAATATATACAATATTTGAATTGAGCATGATATTATAAAGTAAATGTACTTTTCATGTACAATTGGAAAAAAATGATTCATCTTCTTTTCTAATCACATCTCGCTTTATCTGACATTGCAACATCTGAAAACAGCGTAGTACGCAACTGGAAAGAAAAATGCAAATAAAAATTGATAGTATACATATACTAAACATATATATAATAATTAATATAATATCTACACAAATATGATATGTATCTAAACGTAATGTAATATAATAATATGACACTTACATTCTCTTTGTTTCTATTCTGACATTGTTCCGAGTCACAATTACAATTGTTGCAGGTAACGCCATTCTTACGACACGTACATACCCGCGTAGCACATTTTGTTTTACAAGCACATTTTATCGGATTTTCATTATCAGGTTCTATTTTATTAAAAGTCAATCGTTGAATTGAGAATTTCGATTTATTCTAAATAAAGAAAATAATTATTGAAATTCCAATAATTTTACACAATTGTATAGATTATATCGTTTTTGTACATACAACAAGGGACCCTCGTGAAGTGTTAAATTCTGATTTTGATGAAACTTTATATGTGTATACATATTGATTATATAAAAAGATGAATAGAAAATATCAGTTGCGAAGGAAAAAACGGTTTTTTAAAAGACTAGCGCATAAGAAGTAGGAACAGGAACAGAGACTAATAGCGTATTCGTATTTACTTACTGACACCAAGTCGACACTCTATTCTATTTAGTTGCATTCCTTGCACAATTCAGCTCTTCTTTTGCAGCTGAACAGAACATTAATTCGGAGTCGAGTCAAGTCAGTAAATCTAACACGCTTTAAGAATTTCAACCTGTCAGAAACTGTGTATTCCACAGTGCATGATTTCCGAGTGGTTGAAATTCTTATTCTCTGTTCCTTTGATTGCGCAGATCCCTAAGGGGTGAAATCATCTCTTATTTGTTATGTTTAATTACTTTTTAAAAACATTATTGACATGAGTAAATAAAGATAATTAAAATTATTACAGAAATCATTGTTTTGTAGAAAAAAATATTTTTTGATCTCCGGAATAGTCTCCGAGATATCAAAAAAGCTAAAACCCATGTTTACCTATAAGAAGGTGATTTCTTTCCTTAAAATTATTTGTTCGCCACAACTAATATTTTTTAAATTCATCTTTTTATGTAATCTATGTGTGTACAAAGTTTCATTAAAATCAGAATTTAACACTTTGCGAGGTTCCCTCGTTAGTAACAAAAACTGTATGACAAAAATGAACACAGAAATAAACAAGTATCGATAAGATATATATGACATTTATCGTAATTAAGATAGTTTGTAATACAAATTTACCTGTAATTTTTGTATTCGACTATAAAGCGGCGTTTTTTTCCAATCTGGATCTTTATCGACATCGTCCTCCATCATTGAACTGTCATCGTATGATAGATAAGCATTCTCATCGACTATTTCTTCTTTTATTTTACTTTCCGTCTTTCTTTTCTTGAACGATAATTTTTTATTTCCATTTAAATTCTCTGTCAAAACCTAAAACGCATAATAATAATAATTTCATTCTTTTTTCTGAGTAAGCAGACAGAGCATGCTTACTTTTTTTTATAAACGTTTCATAAAATTAATTAATACCTGTCTCTTCATAGATTTTGTCAAAGATTTGTCAGTATCACTAGAAAACGTATCAGATGAATCTTGCGAACAAGATATTTTATTCACTCTCTCCTGTTTTTCATACTCTTCTAGTCGTGCTTCTAGATACTGATACTTTTCCTAAAATGTAAATTATCTTTATATAATTCACTTCAGGGCATATTATATGTATATCCACATAATATACATATAAACATGTACATTATATATAAACATGCAATATTTCTCTATGGTATGTACTAACTCTCAATTCGTTATATTTGTAACATTGTTGCTTCCTGTCTTGTGTAACTACATGAAATGCTGTTTCAAGTGCTACTTTTGCGTCCATTATTGTACGTATCATATTCCATCGAGTATTTGTTCTAGTTTCTAAAGAAAAAGAAATTTGTTGACGGATTACTACACTTGCTAGTAAAGTAACTCTCAATGTTCCTCGCTCAATAAAATTACTTAAATCAATTTCACAGAGATCTTACCCTGATCTGACTCAAGAATCTTTTGTTGTAGATCTGCAATTTGCATGTTACGTAATTCTATGAATTCAGTAACAGTTGCAAATTCATTTTCATCCGGATCGGTATTTTTTTTAAGTTGCTCCAATTGATGTACCAACGAAGCTCTATCTTGCATCAGTTTTTCAAGAGAATAATCTGCTTCTACAGTGGCCATTAATATTTCTATTTCTTGAGCGATCCAAGTTTTTATCTCTTCTTTGCTATTAGCCTTCTTTTCTTGTCGTTGCATTGCCTTTTTCTGCATCTCCAAAGCACCCTGCCATACATAAATCACTCAGCTTAATAGGTCGCATAGAAATACCGTTATAAAATGCTAATATGTAATAAACGTATCACTAGACAGAATAGGTATCTACAGCGATATTTCCATTTTGCGGAATCTACAGCGCTTGTAAGTATTATTTATTCTTGTTAAATATTTAATAAACAATAAGAATGAAATAATGCTTACAAACGGAACGCATCTATATCGTCGGTAAAGAAACGTACCTTTAATCTTTTGTTAACTGCAAAAGCTTCCTCCATTTTTCTTTTAAAAACATTCTCCTGTTTATTATGTTCTATTTTCATGCGTACCATTTCGTAAGCACGTTTATGATCCTGCTTTCTTAATTTAATAATTTCCTTTTCCTTGGATTGTTTCCACTTTGTAAAATTATTTGCATCGTTGCGCATCTGTCTGATAAGCTTGACTCGAGTTTCTTTTAATGATTGTATCTCACTGGAGAGAGTTTTAATTCTTTGATCTTGCTTCTCCTTCGCTTTGATTATCTTGTTTTGTTCTATGCATCTACGTGTCAATTCCGCTATCTTTTTTTCCAGTTCTTGTACTCTTTTACGACGCGTCTCAGCCAATCTGTGCACAAAGAACATTTAAATAAAATATTAGACTCTACAATGTAATACATGTAATATGTACAGATGTAATAAGTCTTTTTTTAAGTTATGAGACGTTAATTAGTCCTAAGCTATAAACTTTACCGTTGAGATCTGATTAGCTTACTTAAAGTTTACGCCTTAAGGTAAAAAGATTTTTTAGAAAAATCTAGAAAAAAAGTCATGTCACAATTTAGAGTTCAGAACAAAAGACTAAAGACGTAATAGTACACTTGTCGATTAGTACTCATATTTTTTATAACTCTTAACGGCAGTATCGTTACATTATCGTTATATATAGGATGTTCCAGAATGATTATTAAAAGCTAATATTTGGTGATTTTTAGTAATTGATATCTTGTTAACTATTGCAAAAATTGCACAATGATAGAGGACTTTTCGACTCAGTTTAATGCGCTCTACCTATGCACGAAATATTTGACGGTCATTCTAGGACACCCTTATACATACGTACATACATATATACACACACACACACACACACACACACACACACACACACACACACATATATATATATATATATTACATTATTGTAACATGGCACATTTTATATATATATATATATATTGGGTCATCTAAAAAGTATCCGCAGTTTTTTGTTACTAAATTGTGTTGATGGTCAACACCATCTAGTGACAAAAAACCGCGGATACTTTTTAGATGACTCAATATATATAATAAAAAAAGCCAATATTAAAAATTTATAACAAAAAAAGCTGATACTGTCATTATTAAAAATTATAGAATTGAAGGTACAGGTCTTAAGACCACAAATTGTATCAATCATATGTGATGATGCATGACTCAAAATTTTCGATTTATATTTTACATAGGACTGAGGCATAAATAATCTTGTATTTGTGCTAAAAACTAACCTTACTAAAAAGATAAACAAAAAAGCTGGGCGGTAAAAGCGCTCTAAAATGACTTACTTAGAACTGATATTGTGAGCATGAACTGCTTGTAAATGTTCCTCTTTTTCCGCATGTAGCCGTTTGATTTCTTGTTCCATCTCTACGACATTCCTACGACTTTCAGCGGTTTCTTGCGTTACATTCTTCAATAGTTCCGACACAAGGCTTTCTTTGAGTGCCAATTCCTTATTAATAGTTTGGACCTCGTTATTTCGCTCCGCTTGCCGTAGTGTGTGTTCCTCTTCCTTTTTATCAAAGTAATCCAAATTATCCTCGATATCGTTTAATTCCTCTGTACGTACACATTCTATATCTTCTTCCATGTGTATGACACAATGTTTGGAATTGGATATTTCATGATTTATAAGTTCTTCGGATGCTTTCTTCTCGTTATTTTGGATATCTATGCGCATAAAATAAACATTAAGTTAAAGATTCATCAAAGTTTATAGTTTATAAAAAAATAATTAATGCAATGTTTACACATAGAAAAACTTACCTAACATCTTTTCATATATCACTTTTAATTTATTTCGTTTTTCATCGTCGATTTCAGGACAAGAATCAAAATCTTGTAAAACTTGCTTGAATTCATCAAGTAATAACGATATAGCAAATCTGATTTTTTCCCGAGCCTGTTCGGCCATCTCCGCTCGTTCGTGCATAACTACGATTTCTCCTAAATTCGAATTCAATTTTTCCGTCATATCTCTAAACTTTTGTTGTAATACACTATATCTCTCCTCGAGTGCCTCGTGTTCCTTCGGACATGTTGTTATGCCAAGTTCCTGATTCGCAAGAGCCAGCCGCAGTTCTTGAATTAATTTGTTCAACCGATTGATCTCTGCTATTTTCGAATCTTGATTCACAATTGGCTTATTCTTTATCTTGCGTGCGCGGTCCGCATATCTCAATGTACTAAGAGTTTCATCCAAGTTATAATCTGCAAATAGAGTTTTCATAACTTGATAGATGTTGAAATATGTTAGAACAAGTAGGCACAGCTAATTGGACAGACGGAGGCATATAAGAGAATAAGAGTGTACGAATACCAACCAGCAGGACTGACACAGGCAACCATAAGAGTCATGGAATTACCACCCAAGGAATCTTGCAACAATCTTGTAAGTTTACTGTCTCTGTATCCGATATATGTTCCAGAGGCACCATCACCGAGTTGTGAAATAACATTGCCCAAAGCTAACAATCCCTTGTTTATATTCACACCTTCTTTAAACCGTTCTCCAGTTGCTTGAGTTTTTTTACTACGTTCAGAACCCGCTAAATCAACCAAATGAAATTTCGCCACTGTCGCTGTATTCCTGCTTGAAAAGTCGAATTATTTCCGTTCTCACACGTTTAGTGTCGCAAATTAAATAGAATAAAAAACAGTAGTAGGAATTAGAAACCAACAATTACTCACGGATCATCTTTCTTTTGCTGATGTATACATAATGTAAATATAGCGTGACTACGACTGCTATGTGCATTCATTGCAGTTGCACCCGTTACACGACCCAGGGAACCTTGAGCCAGACACTCTAATGTCTCTTGGGCATCTTCAACTTGTTTCTCGGTTACACCGACAATTCTTATGTTTTTACCGTCTTCTCTAATATCTACAACAGATTGGCTTCTCTGCTTATCAGAAAGAAGATCATACAATTGTTCTTGATACAATTCCATAAATGAGACTGCTACTTTGAAACTCCAATCTTCCTTGGATTTAATTATTTCAAATATATCATATATAACTCTTGGTATAATGCCCCTCTCTCCCACACCTGTATAATTGGTACCCATGGAATGGGTTTTGCCACTTCCAGTCTGTCCATATGCTAGTATTGTAACGTTATAGCCTACAAAAGATTATTATTTATCTTAAATGTAATGCAACATTGTATCTAAAAAATATAAAGATTTGAAAAAATATGAAATATTTACCTTGAAAGGTATTATCTATGAGTCGTTTAATCGCTGTGTTATAAAAATCTTCCTGTCCAATGTGGGGAGGAAACACATAATTGTACGTGAACGCTTTGTCAGTATTGCATATACGAACTTGTGGTTCACCAGGTATAGCATCTAAACACATTTGACATCCTTTTTCAAGCTCATTGTCTACTAATGGACGGATACGTAAAGCAACGCTAACCGTACTTTCACACATCTGTAATAACAATGTTACATTAAATATATATTAAATATATTAGGAACACAGCATAAAGACACTATAACGTATCCATCATACTATTATTGAATATTTAACAATATTTCTTGACAGATTCATATACAATTCATATTTAAATACTACATATGTAGTAAGCTTAATTTGTTTGAGTTAAAACAGTTAATTCTTATATGTTACTTAAATTATTTTGACTTATCAAATATCGAGGCAATATACACATAAACACACACTCGTTTATTCAATATATAAGAGTCAAACATGGAAATTCAATTTAAGATAAATACATACAATTATTGGAAGTAATATCAAAAATTAAACAAGATCAAAAATATATGATGTAACTCATAGAACAAGTTCAAAGTTTCTAAATATCAATCAATCAGTGATATCTAAAAAAATAAAGGCATTTACACATTTTGTTATAGTACTCCAATAATATCAAATATTTGTCTAAAACATATTCATAAAGCCTTGCCTAGCTGATATGCAACTTTCAATATTTCTAAGTCTCAAATGGAGGGATTCAGTCAATATGATGTCTTTTTCATTAAATAAGAAAATTAACATCAAATAAAAGTAAACTATATCCGTTAATAAGAAAAAAAAGAATTTATAAGAAAATATTTACTATATTCTTTTTAAAACGAGAATCGTTGCACAAATTTTGCTATATCATTGGACTACAAATGCCAAAATATCTACTTTTACAAGGTTATAAAAAAAATCGTACTTACCGTTTATACAATCACTCGACCAGACTCACCACACGGAGCGTAACGGAATATATTCTAAGAAAATTATACACGACTCACGGAAAATCACGAGAAATTTCATAAGCACGCTTCTTCTTTTAGTTATGCCTGGTTATGCCAGTCTATCTTACACCTTCCAACGCAGGTCATACAGTCAAATATTGCGCAAAATTGCGCATATGTATGTAACAAAATACTTCCAACTCCAAACTGTTGACAACATACGACATTACAGAAGGACGTTAAATTTCAAATGGTTTGAATTTATTCAATGCAACGAAAAAAAGAGGGGCAGGAGAGGGAGGGGAGAATTTGTAACCAATCCGATATTTGAAATTCTCTGATTGGAAAATATTAGGTCATCTAAAAAGTATCCGCGGTTTTTTGTCACTAGATGTATGTTGATGGTCATATATCTAGTGACAAAGTACCGCGGATACTTTTTAGATGACCCAATATATTCTAGGACTATGTTCCAAAACTTCCTCTTGAGGAAATTTATTCGAAATATATAGTATACGTAACGTATATTATAGCATGTAGAGTAAAATCTTTGGAGAGGAAGTTTTGGAACGTAGTCTAGGAACTTTAATTGTGCATGAGTTAGCGAGCCGATTCTTTTAGGCCGGTATTTATAGTAAAGGTTATATTCAAAGATTGAGACTGTCTTAAGTACGGTCTTAAGAAGTCACGAACCAATCAGAAGGCAGCATTAGCGTTTTAAGATGGCTCGAAATAAGACTCAACTATGAATACCGGCCTTAGATTGGATCTATAAATTTTTAAGCCTTAAGATATGGCCTTAACATAAGGAATGAACGAATCACAATTATTCTCCTTGTATTCGACCGTAGTTGGTCAGTGGTCTAGTTTCTATCAAGAGTTTAAACCAGATCAGAATGTAAAATTCAACCAACTACAGTTGAGCATTCCCCTGTCGTTCGACTAACAGGGAAATACTCGACTGTAGTTGATTAGTTCTTACATTCTGATCTGGTTTAAACCTTCGGTGGATGCTAGGCCAATTTCTTGCGACTTAAAGATGCATTTTCACGAACTGCTCAAACTGGCCGTTTCAGTGACAAAAAAGATCACGTGACAACTTTTATCGTAAAACTATTAGGGCTACGTTCCCAAACTTCCTCTCCGAGAAAGATTTTACTCTATATGCTATAGTATACATTACATGTACTATATATTTTGAGTAAAATTTTCCTCGAAAAGGAAGTTTTGGAACATAGCTTAGAGCGACAATTTTATACATGAAAAAGAGCAAGAAGTATTAAATTTAACATTTGAGCGACAGATTTAATATATTGTTAGTATTTTTTATGTATCATTTACGATATTAATACGCTGAATTAAATAGTTACTAAATTATTCTTATTGCGCGCATCAAATCCTTTATCTGAATCAGTCATAAAGAAAAAAAATAAATTAGGTTATGTATTGGGTCATCTAAAAAGTATCCGCGGTTTTTTGTCACTAGATGTGTGTTGATGGTCATATATCTAGTGACAAAGTTACCGCAGATACTTTTTAGATGACCCAATATATCGCAGACAACGGTGGTCTACATGGTCGATACAGTATATCAACACTGCAATAGCGTTTGATCTTTATAGTTGAAACTGTTCAAACTACAAAATTTTGGCTGCTGAATAACGAGTGACAAATCTGTCGCTCCAATTGCTTATTTTAGTAGCACGTGGAAATGTATCTTAAGACTTATAAAACACCTATTGTAAATCCGGATCCTTATATTCTTAAATTACGTTTCAAACTCTCTCTCTCTGAAGAAAATGTTACTCAAAATACATAGTACTCGAAATACATAGTACACGTATACTATAGCATACAGAATAAAATCTTCCTAGGAGAGCAAGTTTTAGAATAAGACTAGAAATAAATTATGCATGGAGTAAGGGCTGCCGCAAACAAAATTTCTGTAACAATAAGACATAAACTTAAACTGACGTGAATGAGCCAATCAGGATACTGCTTTAGATCTATGTACTCTAAGGGTGAAATAACACGGTGCGGAAAAGGGCGGAACAGAGAATGCGTCATTGAAACAACTAATTAGCGCTATTCGAAATAATGCAGAATAATGCTGATTAATTGCTTTTATGACGCATTCTCCATTCCGCAGTCATTTTTCTGCATCGTGTTATTTCATCCTAACGGAAATAAAAATAGCAGTAAACTTATCCATAAGGCAAGTTTCAACGAATTGAAATTCACTTTATTGCGAGGTTATGTTTACTGTTATTTCCATTTCCATTAGATTACATAGACCTAAAACAATAGTCTGATTGACTCTGCTTAAGTTTACATCTCACTGGTTTAGTTTCTACCGGGGGTTTAATCCAAATCACAAGAATCAATTAATTACAATCAAGTATTTGATCAGAATGTAAGAACCAACCAATTACGGTCGGATCGTCAGGTCGGATCCTTCAATACGCGAAAACTCGCATACAGCGATACGCGTCATGGAAACGGCATCCAACTGATTAATTTTCTCTGCTGAATGCACCCATACAGTACAGAAGATTGAAGCAATATTGCAGATTGCAATGTAACATTGCAGAGATATTATAGAAATGTAAATTAACAATATTCCTGCAAAATGTCAATAATATGCCTGAAATATTTCATAAAATTACAAACTGTAATTCTTTAATTGTTACAATAATAATATATTAGGTGTTGGAATTAATTCGTAGCGTTTTACAAGTGATGGGAAGTACTTTCATTAATGTATTTTTTAATGCTCATGTGAAATAAATAACATTCTTTCATTAAAAAACGCTACGAATTAATTCCAACACCTAATAAAAATATAAGTTTTTATGTATTATACAAATTTATGTGATACAGTTTCTTAGATTAACAGTCATTTTTATATAATAATTAATATAAATAAATTTATTTATTTTATATTTAAATAAAAAATTTATGATCTATTATTTGACGGCCATTTCATTAGCTAAGTTTTATATTTATTTTAAATATGAAATCAAAAGATTGTATAATATAATAGAGTTTGGATACAATCAATGCATCATTATCGAATAAGAGGATAAGTAACTAAGCTGCTGAAAACGATTTATCGAAATATGAATTATGCGATCGATGATGTATTTATGCCTGATGTGAACGCAAGAATAAACCAGTGTCTGAAGTTTATTGATAAATTTTATACCGTCATTTTTTAATTGATTTTAGTTGATTCGGAATGGTTTCGAATTAAAAAGAATCACTGCGATTAACTTAATTCATGATTAACTTACCAAGCGACTGTATTATTATATTAATGTGGATAATATTTGTAATTTTTTTGAGACACATACATACTTCATCCTTGCGAATAAATTTATCCTTTAGAATTAATACTATATTTATTGGAATATTTTATGATTTTATCATAAAAAATTGCTTTTGGAAAGCAATGTGATTTGTAGAAAAATTACAATTAGTGAGATATATATATAGAAATAGTTTTAATTTTAGAGAGTCTTCGTAAAAATTTATCCAAATACATTACATTGCAGTACTGGAACGTTTTGTTGCAATCTAAAAAGCGGACATCTTAATATTGTTGGAATTTTACAACAATGATTCAGCAACGATAATTTCGCAACCATCATGCAATATTGTTTCAGTAAAATCATTCTGCAATGTTTCTACAATTTTTTTGTGCTATATGGGCAGCTATTGATCCATTGTTACAATTTCAGAGATGTTCTTCCATGCCCATTTCAGCAAAGTAAAGGCTGGGATTTGAATGTAACATTCTGCTACCTTTTTCATTAAAAAAAAAATACAATTGTCTGTTACTAAATCACATAGTTAAAGTCATCTAGATAATAAAATTATTAATGTAGATTTAAAATTTATTAAACTGTTATATGCGATAAGAATGAAAGATTTTTAATTATAAAACATATTCATAAATATTTCTTATATTATTATGCGAGCAGAATATAATAAAGATAGAAACAATTATAATTTATAATTATCTCTCATTGTTATTACAAGCTGGCCTCTGTATTTTCAGACGACGATTTATGATGGAAAACGAAAAGATGTTTTGGCTGGTATTGCTCTACAGCTTCTAAAAGACTATCTGGATAACCAGGTGAATAGTATCTGAAACAATTTGTGATACACAAGTTTAAGAAATGAAAAAAGTTTATGTTCTTTCAGCTATTGTCTTTAAAAAAAATATTGACAGGTTGAAGCCAATCAGGACCAACACTGGTTGACCGGCATATATAAAAATTTGTTTGTACTTTAATAATTTTAACATTTCGATTCTCGCGCGCTTTTAGTCCTCTTCAGTGTATCACTGAATTTACAAATTAATGATCATGGACAAAAGTGTCCATGTCACAAAGAAATAGTTGGAGAAAATAATAAATGAGAGAAGTACCATGAGTAAAATTAATAAAACACCTTAGTATTTAGTAGAATACCTAAACGTTTAATCAACTGTACTGTAAAATTAATATAAAAAGTTGATGAACGCAACAAGTAATTAAAAATTACAATAAATTAAACAATAATAGTCAATAAATTCAAAACTTACATTGAAGGTTGTCATAGGCTGTGTTCAATAAACTATTGAGTAAGCACTCACTGTTATTGACGCAGCGTAAGGGTATATCTACACAAACTTGCATAGCCATATAAACGTATGCATAAAAAAAATTATCCAATCGCATTTCTCCTATAAAGACGTATGTAAAATGTGATTGGATAATTTTTTTATGCGGCTATGTATTATAAGTTGTGTGGATATACCCTAAAGGCCGCAGCACAAACTTTTGCATAACGCATAACGCATAATGCATAAGCGAATCAACTAATCAGATTCTTTCTTTTCCTCCCATTCCATGGAAAAAAAATTTCGATTGGTTGATTTCCATATGCACTATGAAAGAGTTTGTGCTCTTTGTTTAATTTGCGTAAGAGTCTCATTACTTGATGCATGGAAATGCAGAAATGCAGAGGACAATATTAACTTACTAATTTAATTAAGACTAATTAATTAATGTAATAACACCCTAAGCGTAACTTGCGTCAATCAAATCGTATCAAAATGCATCAGTTACTATGTGTTATTCCAATTAAAACGATTTGATTGGTTGACGCAAGTTACGCTTACACAAGTTACGCTGCATGTGAAAACAACCTAAATGTACAGAACAAAGAGATCCTCGAATCTTCCTATCTCATAAGTAATCAACAATCTCGAAAAATTTGGCCCTACACGCAAGGGAGGAAATATATCAGGATACAAATAAATATTGAGATTTCAACTTATTAAAAACCGTGTATTTCAATGTAACTGATATCTGATAGGTTAGAAATCTTAATATTTATTCCTATTCCTAATATTTCCTCCATTATGCACAGGGCTTTTGTCGTACTACAAGAACGCACAAATAGCAGCCTGAAGGTATCTTTTCATGCTGGCACACGACGCTCATTTTTAGCGTCAAATAAGTCACGTGATGAAATGCATGATTTAGGGTATATCCATATAAATTTCATAGCCACATAAACGCATACATAAAGAAGATTATCCCCGATTGCATTTCTCTTTTAAAGTGGCATGTAAAATGTAATTGGATAATTTTCTTTATGCATACATTTATATGGCTATGTAAATTGGTGTAGATATACCCTTATGCTTAATATTCGTCAATTTCTGTCACGCGATTTACTTTGATATTGAAAATGAATGTCAAGCGTCAGCATGAAAAAGCACCTCTAAAGTGCGTGAGCGTGCAAACCGTAAACAGATTTCGAATCAAGAAGTCTGTTTTTTATTGTTATACTTTAAATCCTGCCAATAAGGGTGGAGTCTCATGAGATATATTTGACGTGTATCGCGTATCGCGTAATCAATCAGCAATCAGTAAAACACGATACCAAACAGCAGTGGATCGCTTCTGACTGATTACGCGGTTACGCGATAAATACGCCTCATGGGACTCTAGCCTAAGTTGAAGTGCAACAAACATATAATATATTGGGTCATCTAAAAAGTATCCGCGGTTTTTTGTCACTAGATGTGCGTTGGTGGTCATATATCTAGTGACAAAGTACCGCGGATACTTTTTATATTTGTTTCATTTCATTGCACTGTGTGTACCACTGTGCAGAAAGTGCAGCAATAAAAAAAACAGACTTATGGATCGGTATCTATAGTCCGTTTTTAATCTCAAGAAATTTGTTCGCGTCTCCAACATGTTCCAATGTGCTCCTATTATAGCTTGTACTCACTTCAACGAGCGTTAGAGTAAATGTTATAATAGGAACATTTTAGAGCATGTTAAAGCGACGCGAAAGGTCATTTCAAGCAGTGTCTTAAGATGCTGATATGGCTCTAAAGGCCGGTCTTATATTTAAATCTTAAGATGTCATAAACCAATCAGAAGGCCGCATTAATGACTTAAAACATTACTTAGAACCGCGACAAAATTTCCGTAACAGTAACCTTAAGACGTGAACTTAAGCTGATGAGTCAATCAAGATACTGCTTTAGATCTATATACTCTAACGGAAATGGACATAACTTATCCATTACATGGAGTAAACTTATCCAATCTTGCAATAAGGTGAATTTTAACCTGTTGAAACTCGCCTTATTGCAAGGTTATGGATAAGTTTACTGTTATTTTCATTTTCGTTAGATACGTAATCTAAAGCAGTATCCTAATTGTCGACTTAAGTTTACCTCTTACATATACTATCACGGAATTTTGTATGCGGCCTTAAGTCGATCTTAAAATAAGAACTGACTGAAAATATGAACACCAGCCTTTTGATTGGTTCATGACATCTCAAGCACTCGCTTAAGCTCTGTCGAATCTTGAGCAACATCTATGAATCCGTCCATGTGTGACAATATGGCAGGCGTGTCGTTTATCATTCGATCGATTTAAATTACGACATTGAGGAAACAGAGCCACGGCAGCTATTTGCAAACACTGGCTTCATAATGATATAGTAGCGCTTTTTAGCTTGGATTTTTAATAGACACGAAATTATTGTCTTTACCTATCGTGTAAGTATCTCAATTGTGATAAAAAAAGGTTATACAAGCAAGTAGTAGTTTGTATAGTAGTTAATTTATTCTATTAATGTTTGCTATGTGTCATAAATATCTGTCATTTCTTTTTCAAAGAAATTAGACTTTCATTTTGATTCTTGTACAAAAATGTAAGAATCACTTTGCGATATGAATCGGAGCTAGGTAATTATCAGTTTAACTTCCACAGCTCAAAAATCAATAAAATTGGACTTATTCGACGCTTATTTCTGCATGAAACGAAAGAATCTGGCAGGAAAAAATGTGTCGCTCTGCCCCGCGAACCGAGATTAAAATCGTTCAACTTAACAACTATTCAGGTTAAGATATCTGTCACATCGATGGTATAAACTAGAGGGACATGAGAACATGTAAGTGAGATTAGAATAAATATTTTCTGCTTTAATTATACAAATTCTCTGTTTTATAAATACAAATTCTCTGCTTTAAAAACAAATTCTCTGCTTTATAAACACAAATTTTCTGCTTTAAAAATATAAATTCTCTGCTTTAAAAACACATTATTTTCTCTTGTATAATTTTATAGTTTTTATAGTCTTGTATAGTTTCTACAGCAGAGAGTTTCTGTTTTAAAACAAAAAATTTGTATTTTTAAAGCAGAGATTTTGTTTTCCAAGCAGAGAATTTGTTTTAAAGCAAAGAATTTGTTTGTATAACAGAATATGATTGTAAATAAATGATTATAAATTATGATATTAAAGATAATTATTTTTTTATATGGATCAAAGTTTAGAGCTAACATTTCTTTTAAATAATCTATAACTATATACATGGCTATATCGCTCACGCCCATGTTCCTATAAATTTCAAGTTTAATAAATATAATTCAACTGATTTGTTCAAGTTGATATTATTATTTTACAATTTAAATAAAGAAATCTATCCTTAATCTCTTGCCTTTTATTTTTCGTTTAAAATTTTTTCAAAGTAAAAGTTAAAACTTTGTGTAAAAATTCCATTTATATATGCAAAGTTTGCAAAATCATCCGATTGTAATCCTTCAAATTTTGATTTCAACTTTTTTCTAATAAATTTAGACTATAATTTTTTATGTCCGATTATGATTTAATTCCGAGTTACGGTCTAACACAAGCGATCATAACTGAGTCATAGAACATAAGTTGTAGTAGATTAACAAAACATTGTGCATTGACCTATGACTATGACTCATGTTTCAGGACTCAGTTACGACTATCTTTGTGCTGAGGTCCTTTAGAGGATCCTAAAGTCATCTGTATTACCGATTAAATCATAATTTTTGTATAACAATTACTTTTTTCCTCTTTTACAGATTCGAAAATTCTTTTCCAGGATTAAAGTATATACAATACGTGTTTGTGAAGTGGAATTTATGCCGAAACAGATGACAAAAAATTTTAAAAGTGAGATCTTAGAAAATTTTTTTGTTCTCGGCATAAACTCTACCATGCAGACACGTATTGATGCGTATACTTTAATAACTAGTTCACACAACTAGTTCACTGAAAAGATCCGTTCACCAAAATAGTTTGTCGCGAATAGAGGCCTAGGTCTATCAGAAAGGTGAGGAAATGGTCTGATTGGCTGGCTAAATTACGTGATTCAGCGCCATTTTCTTATACACTAAGTAGAATTATGCCTACTGCATATTGAACGCGATGAACGATGAACGACGAGCGATATCCAATAAAAGTTCTGCTTTTTTTCACGTGACAATACAAAGCAAAACTCTCATTGGATGTCGTTTATCGCTCATCGCGTCCAGTATGCGGTAAGCATTAGCCCGGATTCTTGTGTGGACAATAACGCTTTAACCCCGAACGCTGATTGATGAAAAACGGGTGATGGGGGGGGGGGGGGGAGTAAATTTTACCGCCACAACCGGCTTTTCGTCAATCAGCGTTCGATGTCAGAGTGCTGTTAGATTTCGGGTTTAAGCTGCGATCAAAGTTTCACTTTAAATGCTTTGAAGCGTTTGATTGACCAATTAGAAGAAAGAATTTTACGAATTGACCAGCCAAAAAACACTTTAGAGCATTTGTAACATCGCATTAACCGTACCTTAGATTTTAGTTTTCAAAAAGAATTAATCTTACTTCGACATTTTGACATGTATGTAATACTTCTCGCATATATAATGTAGAATGGACTACGGATGGTGGGGGTAGAAACACCAGTAGAGTGAGAGGCAGATAAATGGATGAACGTTCTTTCTCTGTTTACTAAGCCTGATTAGTTGTTGATCCAGCAAGATACTGTTCCAACCAATCATCCATTTATCTGTCTCTCACTCTACTTGTGTTTCTACCTCCACCACTGCTATCGATAGTCCATTCTATATGTCGATGGTAATACTACATATATGCGTTTTGATTGATTTTGATTACTCCATGGTAAAAGAGAATGGCGATGATTTATCGATTTTTCGATTATCGACCGCACCTGTCGTTTCTCTGATTTATCTAGGACTTTAGTCGCAAACTACTCGTCCAACATTTTTTCACATGCATTGTATGTATCGCTATTGTGAACGCGTTAATGACTCGAAGCCCACTAAAGACCTTCTAATTAGAGTCTATTGTATGTGTTCTGTGTAGAGTCTGATCACGCTTTTGAAAATGACAGTCAGACATTTTTCTTGCGCTAGTTGTTTGAAATATATGATATTGGCCGCGGTCCGATTCACGCTCACACGCTTAAAAATCATTTTATCCTTGTTTATCAAATATTAAACGAAACATATGATGCTCATGAGCGTCGTCAGCATGAATCGGACCACGGTCATTATCTAGCCTTTTGACGACGAATTGTTGCAAAAAAGTGCGCAACAAATTATTTTTACTTAGAAAGACATACACAATAAAAAGGTTGGACTACGTATATTTCACCACGTGTTTACTTGTTCACCAGGAACTATAAAGCTTCTAATTTGACAATTGTCGCTCATCGATAAAGTAGTTTAATTTGACCTACTTCGTTTGAGAATTGTGAATTAGTTCATCTAGTTCACATAAAAGATTCATTCATTTTACGCTTTCGTTCACAAATTACCCATTTCTATCATACATCATACACATACGACCACGATACAAAGTCGACAATTATCGTGTCGCTACATTTCATCGCTATGACAGATTTCCTAACCTGAATAATCGTCAACTTTAACGATTGATATCTCGGTCCGCGGGATAGAACGACGCTTTTTTCTGCCAAATCCATCCATGCAAAAAATGGGTATAAGCCCAACTTTATTAATTTTTGTTCTGTGAGCTAAATTATATATTGGGTCATCTAAAAAGTATCCGCAGTTTTTTGTCACTAGATGTGTGTTGATAGTCATATATCTAGTGACTACAAAGTACCGCGGATACTTTTTAGATGACCCAAAAATTATCATCAAGAATTGTACACTGTGCATTTAATATTATATATAATTAATGACTCAACTCCGACAGACTGGTCTTCGAAAAGATTAATGAAATATTTTAATGGAAATTTGTAGAGAATTTTTCACACATACAAAATAGATTTAACAAGAGAATCAAAGATAATTATGATATTAAAATAATTTTGAGAAATGGAAATGATAGAAGATCATGCGTGTGGTAGAATTATTTTGTAAAAGAATATTTTTCTACAAGATAATCAATAAGCTCTAAAAAAAATCTAAAAAATAATAAATAAAATGCCAATTGAGCCAACACTGATTATTCGTGTGTATTTTATGCCATTTATTCAAAGTGAATAAAGTATTATAACGTATACGTTTCGATCTACGGTCAAAGTCCTCTTCACAGTACAGAGAAATTTACTTAAATTTACTTTAATTATAAAATTACATAATGATAGTGCATACGAGTATAAACTATCAACATATGAAAAATTAATGTATAAAATATAAAAAAACTGTGATAGTGATATCCGAATTAATTTTTGTCATCGAATTACTAAATTTACTAAAAAAAAAAAGGAAGAAACATTGAGAGTCATAGTTTCATCTGTTGGAAGCCGCTCCATTATTTAGCATCTTTTCTACATAAGATCATTAATAAGAGTTTAGCTCCCCGGCTAATAGCTTTACAGTTAACAGTTATTTTTTGAAAAAAAAATCTCGAAATTAACAATTCCTGCTGAAATTTCTCTTTTATCTCTAGACGTAATATCACTTTTTACTAATATTTACCAATAGATCTAGTTCTCGATGGAATATCTAATAGATAGTATCTTATAGAAAAAAATACTGACATCTCAAAAACGGAATTTTTGAAAGCACTAAAATTAGTTGAATTCTACTTTTTTCAAGTTTAGTGACAAATTTTATAGACAAACTTTTGGTTTACCCATGGACTTTCGACTATCTCCCATACTTGTTGATATAGTCATACAGGACTTAGAGTCAGTTTCGTTAAATAAACTTTCTGTGACACCATTGTTTTATGTACGATATGTATGACGACATTGCTTTAGCTATTGACAATGCTCAAATTGATTCTTATTAAATTTAATTCTTACCACCCAAGGCTACAATTTACAATGGAAATTAGTGGAGACTCATTAAACATTTGCTTGATAAAAAAAGAGGATACTCTTATTTTTGATTGATATCATAAACCTACATTCTCGGGTCATTTTCTCAATTATTTCTCATGGCATCCATTCTGTCAAAAAATTGGTCACGATTATTGGTTTGATTGATAGAGTTTTATTACTTTCTCATCCAAGTTTTCATAAAAAGAATTATGACTTAATTATAAAAATTCTTCTTAATAATAGTTAGTCCCTAAGCTTGATATTTTAACTATTAAAAAAAGACTACAATAAATTCGATCTTTTTAATCATATTGACGATAAACATTTTTTACTGATAAACAATTAACAACCCTGATAAACAATTAACAACAAGCAGAAATCAATAATATAAAATTTTTCTCTATACCATTTATTCCTAATATTTCTAATAAAATCAGTAATTTCTTAAAACATGTTTTATACGTATGGCCTATAGAGACATAAATAAGCTTAATAAATTTATTAAAGTCCAGAAAGATGCGCTACCTCAATCTAATGTTGTATATAAGATTGAGTGCAAGGACTGTGATGCATCGTATGTTGGACAAACAAGCAGATGCCTTAAAACGCGCATAAGTGAACATAGGAATCATATTATAACAAAAATATGACCCATCATTCGGTTATCGCACAACATCGTATGGACTCATTTCATGAATTTGTTTGGGACGTACATATTTTAGACAAAGAGCAAATTTTACATAAAAAATTGTTATCAGAGATGATACATATTAAAAAACAGACTTGAATTTACAAAACGAGACACTTTCTCTTGATCCGTTATATATAGATCTATTTTCAGAGACGTAATGCTTCCAATCTATATCGTTTATCCTTGGTTATATTATTTATTATTTATACTTATTGTAAGTACATGTTCTGTTGTCCACTGTTTCTCTCAATTTTCATTTTACATTCATCTACCAAACAGTTAGGTCGTGTCTAATAACTCTTAATTTGTTTCATAAGTGAACTAAAATTTGATTTTAATTATTATTTATATTAACTTTTTAATTTATTCATAATTGTACTACACAATAAATGGAACAGTCTAATGGAACATGTACAACTTATCTTAATGAAACAGTTCAATCTTGACAGTCAAGTAAGTTTATTTTCATATTTTTTTGGATAACTTCATGTTAGCAATTTAAAATATTTTTTATTTTCTTTTGGTCGGTCAATTCAAAACAAAAAAATCTCTTTTCTTTTTTAGTAAATTTAGTAATTTGACCAAGATTAACTCGGATATCATTACCACAGTTTTTTCGTATTTTATACGTTATTAGTTTATTATACTCGCATGCGCTATCATTATATAATTTTATAATTAATAGTTTAAGTAAATTTCTCTGTACTGAAGAGGACTTTGATCGTAGGTCGAAACGTATGCGTTATAATATTCATTTTGTATAAAATACACATGAATAATTAGTGTTGGCATTTTATTTTTTAGAATATTTTTATAATTTATATTAAACGATGAAGATATAGAAAAGGAATATAACCTGACGATCTCTTCTGGGAAACAGCAGTTAATAATTGTTATATATTCTGACAGGGTAGTACCCGGTTCAGCTTGAATCTCTTGTATCTTTCTTAAGGCACCAGATGTTACGAACAGTTTTCTTGCCCTTGTATCATTCGGTAAAATCTGTATGCGTAGAAATATAACATTAACAAATTGAACAAGCGGAAACAACTGAATTATTTATTGAAGAATTATATCGTTTCTCACAATAAAAAAGTCGACTTCAATGAATTGAGAATACATCTTATGAGTTAGGAGAATCAAATGAGCAGAATCTAACTAATTCTTTTTACTTGTTGCTAAAAAGTTGTCAAAGAAAAAATTTATGTATGCCAAAGTAAAAATTTATTGTTCTGTTAATTTTATTATTTCGTTAAAGAATTTTAATTATTTTCTTAAAAAATGTTTTTCGAGATAATATTTTCGCTATAAAATTGTTTACACAGATTTTATATTAAGTTACTTAAAGATTATTGTAATGATGTCTATGAGCATCAATGTTATTTGACTGAATCAGTAATTACTGTTTCCAGTTTTGTTAAGATTGCGTTTCAAATCTGAAAATAAATTCGACAGTTTGCAGGATATAAATTTACATTACAGAATTGTTTCAGCACTAAAAATTTGACCGCTTATCCAGATCTACAATAGGTATTTTAAGTCTTAAAGAAACTATAAGAAATTGATCAATTAAGGGGATGGGCGGAATAAAGGCATAATTCTACTTAGGCCCTTTTTTGGAGATTAGCTTTTTTATATAATATTAATCATAATAGAGAAATATTGTAACATGTATGTAACTTTTTAGAAATACATAACTTCATTTGAACTGTACCCATGTATAATGTGTATAATAAAAAAGAGTAGCAAGTTATTTTAATTTTTGTTAAAATTAAGATTTTATGATTAGACCTTTATTCTGCCCATCCTCTCATTCCCTACAGTCGAATGCGTGGAGAATAATTGACTATGATTCATCCATTTTTTTTATGGCTTAAGGTTTAGATGAATCTATTGTAGATCCTCCTTTATTTTTTAGTTATTAGGTGTTCACATGACAGTCTAATATGATATCTTAATATTGTTTGAAAAAAAAAATGTTCTGTAAAAAAAAATTAACTATTCTATTAAGCTAGAATGCCAACACGAGCGTAGTTACATGAGACATACAGAGGATTTAATGCTCTTTTTATGTTAATTTATTGCTCTAATTCCAATTTTATTGCTCTAGCTGTTTAGTAAGAAATAATTTTTTCTGACTTAATAAAGTTAGAATGCACATTAAAAAAAAAACGAAAACAAAAATACACTATAATTTAGTGTTAATGTGCTACGTGCTTGTAATATAAATTAATTTAAACTTCGGAGCGCAAAAAAAGTTACCCATTTACGGAAGACAATACCTACATCATACATATCCCTTTTGCTGTAAAACTAATCAGCAGAATTTCAAGAAACTTTCTGTGAAATATCATGCTCTTACTACGAAATGTGCTACATAGGGACGATTTTTGTGCTCTTTTATGCGCGAAAATCTCCCCAAAGCGTATGTCATACAAAAGAGAAGTATTAAAAATAACGATTTCGAAATTTTTTACATTGTAATACCTTTACTGATTTTATCGCTCACAAAATACATATTGACCAATTTTATTATTCTACCTTCATTTGCGAAAAACAACCTCCTACACCATAGCCGGTATTTATAATCAACAGAATTTCATGAAACTTTCTGTGAAATATCGTGCACTGTTCTATAAAAGTTTTTCAGTATTTTAAAGAATTTACATGTAAATGTTTTAATGGGGGAAAACTTTACTTATACGTTACATACAATTGTATATACAAAGAGTTTTATTTTTTCTCATTTACACATTTGCATAAAAACTTTAAAATACTGATCGACTTTAAAGTATGTGTTGAAAATTTCGTCCTTTAATATTTTTTAATATAAATACTCAATATTTGTTATTATTTATTTATAAAGAACGTCGTAACAGTTTTACGACAAAAGTCGTAATCTTTTTTGTTACTGAAACGGCCAGGTTTGAGTGGCATGTGAAAATGCAGCTATAGAAGTCTGTGGATTTTTTGCTGGACATGTACTCTTTTGCTTTTTAGCATTCGGAGATGTCCGGTCGAGTCAATGTGTCCGGGGAGTACCCTTTTTAGTATTCATTTTAAAAGAGAACGAAGGGACCAGAAATTATTAAATTTATCGTATATAAAATATATAGTAAACTCACTAAATCTGTGTATCTGTGATAAAGAAATGTAAAAATTATTAGGTATTATTATATTATATTATATTATATTATATTATATTATATTTTTTTGCTAATATTAAATAAATATATTTTTATTTTCTTAGGATTTTAAATATATATTTAAATATATATATATTTTAAATATATATATATATATATATATATATATATATAAAATTCTTTTCCTTTTATTTTTGAGTTAAAATATACATAACTTATTTTGTACAATTTAACCTAAAATGCCCTTTTTTGTCCTACTTTTGGATTTTAGTGGCCTACTTTTGTACGGGAATGGTTTACTTGTACACTGTAATAATTGCTCGCTGCGTGCAATCACAGTGACTTTTGTGTAGGGAGTTTCTTTTATTTTTTTCTAGCGCTGTGACTCGTGCACAATTGACTCGTATACAATTGATATATATCTTTTGTACTACTTTTTGATTAGGAATGTCCTAATTTACCCTAGGTGAGATCTAATCACCCTAGATATTTTATATCTAAAATATTTCATTCCGATACAATCTGAATCATATTTATTGCTTTTCGATAGTTGTATTTTAATATCTTTATGCAAAATGACGAGGACGGTATAAAAACGATTTATGAAAAAAAAAATTGAAAATCCATCTTTGATGGGTAATTTTCGATCTGTATTAATTACGCGATTTTTATTTTTATTTTGCGAGTATTTTTATTATTATGCATCTTAAATTCTTTTAATTTGAATAGATACATGCCGCGTTTTGATTTTTTGAAAATATTTTATATCATGTTTACTTGCTTGCGTTTCTGAATGTTATTTATTTGTTTAAGACCCGATTGCATCAACGTTACTTTGATTTTAAGCGAGGCTTAAAACTCTGTCTCTGTCTCTTTTTAGCTTTAAAACGAGACAGATAGAGTTTTAAGTCTCGCTTAAAGTCAAAGTGACATTGGTGCAACTGGGCTTAAATCTACATTGCTCGCTCTCTTCTGTTACAGTTTGTTGCTTGATGTTGGATCGTTAGTGAAGCTACGATACTGATGTATTGCAACATACAGAAGATATTGCAACATGTACGTTTTCAGCTACATTCCATCAAATTCCGATGACAAAAGTATCAAAAATCATTGTTAATTTTACACTTATTGCAGTTTAAGAGAGATTATTGGATCAACCTGAGAATTCCATGAAAACAGCTGACGAACAATTTATTTGTGCTTAATTTGCGCCATTTAAAGTTAAATTTGACGTATTTTTAGATGAAAATACATTTGAGTAGACAAATGTACATTCTAAGAAATTAGAAATTGTACTTTTGCGTTCGAGTGTCCTCGTAAAAATATCAAAAAGCTATATGGAACTACAAGAGACTGATATAATTTGAACTTAATTGATGATTTAACAATTGGAGATTAAAGAATATATAGCTAGTTCGGGTTACACTTTAAGAAAAAATGCATTGATTTACTATAATAGTCATTAGATCATTCATATAGACATATCATAAGTGACATTTTGATATCGTGTAATCGCGAGCGCTCGGTAAATACATAAAACACTGACAACGAGACGAGATAACTGCCTTAAATTTTCAAGATAAGTGACAATTTGAATGACGTAAAAACAGAAATGTTTTATCTCTACAAATTCTATTACATATATGTACTAGTGTATCTGTAACATCTCTTCTGCAAAGTCTCCTAATCAGATCTCCTTTCCAAAATCACGCGCAAATACTATCTATTAAAACGAGTTTATTAAAAGCTGCAGTTAAACATTTTTTTATATATCTGAAAAATTATAAAATTTTAACATTTTATAGAAATTATGAAGTTTGTTAATTATATGTTTGTGTGAATGAGAGGAACAATTAAGGAACATTAAGGAGAGGAACAGTAATAAACAATAAGAAGAAAAGAGAAAGGAGTTAATGACCAAAATGAAAAATAATCAGCATTGCACGATTCTTAACACGAGTGAGAACAATTATCATCAACCGGTCTCGGCAAAACCTTCAGTTGTTTCAGTATCTAGTATCGATTCCGACGTCAGTGACAGAAGAGATGTACGAGAAGAATTGTACGCCGGGATTTTTAGGAGGCACAGAAAAACTATATTGGTATTAGGCAGTTTTCTCAAAATGTTAAGGGTGAATAGAAACATGAACAATTACGCTAGCATTAAACCCAATGACGAAACAGATGAATAAATTAAATTATTAAATCATTGCTTGATCAATTAAGTAATAGAGAATTTACGTTTTAAAGTGTAATTTGAGTGTATGTGTGTGCGCGTGTGCGCGTGTATGTGTGTAGACTATATAGACTTTATCGATATATTTTTCTTTTTTTATATATATATAACAAATTTTTTAATATAATAATTTTTTATATATATAACAGTTAGATTTTTTTTTTTAATGTAACCCATAGAGTACGCGCGAAATATAAAAAAATGTATACAAATAAGTAAACTGGTATAAAAATGAAAGGTCCTGAAGATATTAATTAAATATCTGAATTTATCTAATTTTTTATATTGACCATTTTAAATTGTGTAAAAATATCAATTCTGTATAATATTGCTGCAACTTTGTTCTTAATTATTTTACAGACAATTATTCAAGAATTGTATTAGATTAAATATTATATAATTCATAAAATTTTAACATAAAATTAAAGTAATAAATTGATGAAATTAAATTAATAATTTTTATTTCTACATAATTGATTCTTTTTTCTGACATGTTATTCTTTTTATCTTTAGGAATTATTTTTAGAAAAAAAAATGTTTGTATATCACTGACTAAATATCAAGATCAATGAATGAAAACTGCCAATTAAAAAATTTACATAAATAGGAAAAAAATTCTTATACAAATATATATATATATATATATATATATATATATATATATATATATATATATTAGGTGTTGGAATTAATTCGTAGCGTTTTACAAGTGATGGGAAGTACTTTCATTAATGTATTTTTTAATGCTCATGTGAAATAAATAACATTCTTTCATTAAAAACGCTACGAATTAATTCCAACACCTAATATATATATATATACATACATACATGTAAACTTTTTAACTATTGCAAAAATGCAGGAAAAACAGTTGAAAAATAATTTGCTCTTTACTCATAATTCAACTTGCCAATTGAAAAGATAATTGATATATTTTTATTGAATTATTTTTTTTCATTTTCGTCATTGATTTTAATATTATTCTGCAATGGCTAAATATATAAACGCATAAATTTTTGATTATATCTTAAAATTTACATTTTTCAAATGTTTTTATTGATCATTAAAAGTAGTCTGATATTAAATAATTTTTTCTTGTTTTGCAGAAATATTTGAACAGATTGCATGAACTGAGCCGAATATACGCCTTAATTGCTTTAAGATTCGAACTGCATCCAAAGTTTTGGTAAATTCACAATATTTTTCATTTTGCTATACATTATAGAATTGTATTTTCTCGTCTTAAATATACGTCGTTTCTCATGTAAAAACATGATGTTCATATATTACGGCGTTTAAATGCTCTTTACGCTTTTACAATAGATTGAGAGAAAATTTTGTTGTACAATTTAAAAAAAATGCTACTAAACATAGAATCGCTAATATGCCGATACAATTCGAAACGATTCATCAAATTGATAACACTTTAATATGTACTAAAATTACTGTGTTATTATTGACGAGCTTAATATTTATTAAAGATATTTATCTGAGAGCATGTAAATAGATTTACATATAAAACTAATACGAATATCAAATAAATAAATGCCTTATCACTTGAAATTTTAATGTATTTTTATCGATCAATTGTTGTTAATCATCCACACTTATTAACTTGATTGTTCTTGATTGTTCTATATCCGAACATTTTTGTACGATTTGTGTATAAGCTAGATACTGCCATTAGAGAATAACACGATAAAACGCGAATTGATGAGATTAACTTGAAAACAATCGTGCGATTAACATTTTTCTAAAATACATTTAAATAGTTTTTAAATGAATTTTTATTTAATAAGAGCAAACATGTCTCTGTTATACTTATCCGAACACTCGCTGTCGTGTAAGACTAAAATGTGCGCTCTTTGGAATTTTAAATGTGCCATACTGTCCTAGAAAAAAAACATTCGAGAAAGAAAAAGAAAGTAGAAAGAGAGAACAGATAAGAGAGAAGAACAGCGAAAGAACTTCTTACATATTTATAAATTTCTGAATTGTTATTATATATTTCTGAACATACACGATATTGAAAAATGTGCACAATGGTAACGTAATCGCATATATGTTCTGTACCTAAGTTAGGCGCAATCTAATCGAAAAGATTGTTTTGTTTTCGAAATAAATGAATAGATATTAGTTGCTGATATTTTGTGTGCGTGCGTGCGTGCGTGCGTGCGTGCGTGCGTGCGTGCGTGCGTGCGTGCGTGCGTGCGTGCGTGCGTGCGTGCGTGCGTGCGTGCGTGCGTGCGTGCGTGCGTGCGTGCGTGCGTGCGTGCGTGCGTGCGTGCGTGCGTGCGTGCGTGCGTGCGTGCGTGCGTGCGTGCGTGCGTGCGTGCGTGCGTGCGTGCGTGCGTGCGTGCGTGCGTGTGTGTGTGTGGGGGGGGGGCGGGCGCGCGCGCGCGCGCCCACGGAATTCTTATATATGTATACACGTTACAGGTTACCTTATGCGCAGTTGCGTGTGACCAATTTTTAAGTAGAGCAAAAATTTGTATGTTAGTATAGCTTTGTCGTATCATTTGCAATATATCGCGCAAATATCATAAATGTTCACAAAACAAGAACTTTGTTAAGCCACAACAAGTGAAAGAGCGAATTATATTTGCATTCGATTATTAAAATCCTATGTAATTTTTGTAACATGTAATTATGTCCTAAGTGCGTTATTGTATTGAATGAGAAAAAAATTTGTATTAACTTTGTATAACGTATCATTAAAACGTATGTGAGATACTCTCTAATAAAGTATTTATATTATTAACAAATTGATATAAGTAAGGGCTAGAGTAAGAGTTTTAGTGCGGTTAATGGTGCGTAATTAATCTAATAGGGTAAAGCGGAGCTATTCCATCAGTTTTAACTTTAAAATAATACAAAAATTTATGATAACAAACAATATTTCTTTACAGTTACGTGAGCGCTTATAATTACATTATACAATCATAATTGCTTCTTGAGAGCACAAGCACAATTCTTTTAAATAATCAACATGTGTTCAGAAACATAAATATTATTACGATAAATATAAAAAAGTCAGCTGCACTATCTATATCCTATAACTTTTAAATATCGAGTTTATTTCGACATTTTGACTTCTCTTCGAGATTTTTAGTATACATATATAATATTGAAGTAAATGATCGCTCATTAATTGGCAGAGCCGGTAGAGTGCATATTCCATCGTTCTAAATCCGTTGACAAATAGTTACAAAGTCAAATGGCAACAGACATTAATTGGCAGAGATTGGAAACAATAATTTGTTCTGTCTTTGAATAATTAAATTAATTATAAGAAATCTGTCTTTTTTTTGTTATTATAAAATTCGAAAAAATCCATTTGTTATAAAATTCGAAAAAACTCATTTGGCCAATGACATTCATATTACATAATTGAAAGGGTGTATAATCAATTCCTCAAATCACTAATTGGTTAATTTAAAATAATATAATCTCATTGGTAAAGCAGTGAAAAATTACTAGGAACAGACTAATGTGAGTGGTGTGTGCAATTAAATTGTGTGCAAGTGCGCCGTTCCCAATTGAAATATAACATTATCTACGTTCAGAGAAGAATTTTACAATAATTGCAAAGCTGTTTTCTCTGCTGAACGCAATCATATTCCTAGTGAATAAATCTCTAAGGATCCGTTTCGATATTCTCTGCCAGTGCTGAAACTGTACAGTGAGTGCTTTCCATTTGATGACAAAATCCGACACAAATATCGTTCTATCTTTGTCGCTCTCTGAATGTCAACAAGGATAAAACGACACTTGCGTCATCAAATAAAAAGCATCTAATATACGTTACGTGTGCTATAGATTTTCAGCACTGACAGTGGCCTAGTTTTCACCGAAGGTTTAAATCGGATTAGAATGTAAAAACCAACCAACTATAGTCGCGTATTCCCCTGTTACAGTCGAACGACAGTGAAAACCCTCAGTGGAAACGAAGCTAATGAATATTGGAACGTACTCAAAGTTACCTCGTTATGTAACTGGAAGGATCTTTATTAACAATTCTCAGTGAGAAATAACAACGAAATCAACATCAAATCGACGTTGATTTCATTATCACTTCTCATTGGGTCTCATATGTGTTATGATCTCCAATATATTGTAATAACGATAATATTTGTTTATAATTAGATCTATCCATTACTATTGTAACGTTTCCTTTATTCGCTCTAGTTAAAATTATTTCCGAATTATTTTTTAAGAATGGTTTCGTAGATTCCATTCGAAAAATTTTTTTATGAAGTAGTTAAGGTCTACGCACAATAGAACAAACATTAGGGCTACGTTTCAAAATTTCCTCTCCGAGAAAGATTTTATTCTATATGCTAGTATACATAATGTGTACTATATATTGAGTCTAAAGTGTACTAAAGGATACTAGATGTGTGTTGATGGTCATATATCTAGTGACAAAGTACCGCGGATACTTTTTAGATGACTCAATATTTCGAATAAATTTTCTTCAGAAAAGAAGGAGAGTTTTGAAACATAGTTTAGAAACAGAAATAAATATTAAAATTTCAACCTATCAGATACACTAGAATACACGGTTTCGGATAGGTTAAAATCTCAATATGTATTCCTATTCCTATAATATTGGGTCATCTAAAAAGTATCCGCGGTACTTTGTCACTAGATATATGACCATCAACACACATCTAGTGACAAAAAAAGTGGACATTGCATAGTTTACATCCACCTTATCAGAGGACAGTAGTGCACGGCAGCATTTTGTGGTTACAGGTTTTGGGCCGTTATGTCCTCTCTCAGATTTCTAGTTTAACACAACAAAAACTTATATGCGTATAATCTTTATAACTATTCGCTGCAAAGTTTACACATTGTTTCATGCAACAGTTTCATAAAGGGAGTTCCATAAAGGAGTATGCACTCTATCGGTTATGTCAATGAGCGATCTTTTACTCCACTATTATGGGTATATTTCCCTTTTACTGGCAGTGCAACTATCATGACGTCACAACAGTGCACTGCCGCAGCCGTTTCAAAATTGTGATACTGCCAGTATTACTGTAACGTCGTATTTCGGAACGGCTTTGCAGTAGACTGGCAGTAGTGTAAACAGACATGGATAAACGTACTAAATTGTCAATAAATTTAGAATAAAAACAGCAGCGATTCTTCCAAAGAAGATGAACTAATTATGGGATCACCAATTCAAGCAGTTTGACCTCATGTTAAAAACTATATGGACATAGTTAATGAATACATATTCAGATGTGGAATTTAAAAGTCATTTTCGATAAAATGAATATACATGTATGTGCATCTTTTCCGCAGTTAAATATAATGCATATATATTTTTATTTTCTGGATTGAATATTTCGACGCGTTGTGCTTCTTTAAGCGACGCCATATTGCACTGTAACTGCCTCACCTCGAAAGCCGCAGTAGTCATAGTGACAATATGGCTATCATTTATGACGTCATTGAGGAAACTAGATGCTGTCGTAGCGCGCTGTGTAGTAATAGCGGAACAATTTTTCAGTACTGGCAGTGTATATCGGAACACACCCTATGTATACTGAATAAGATAGCCGAAGAGGAATCGAAATGTCTAAATAAACTCGGTATTCAGAAGTCAAATATTAATTGCGCACCATTAACCACGTTAAAACTTTCACTAGTCCTTACTTATATCAAATTGTTGACAATTTCGAAAGTTTTTATACTTAGTTATTCATATTTAATAAATTCGCGGTTGTATCGCCATTTCTTTTGTCGTATTACCGAACGTAAAGCATTTTCATTATTCGTCTTCTCCGATGAAAAAAAATTTCATATCTTATATTTTTAAGAAATTTTTATATTTTAAATTTCTGAAAATGAAAATACTTTAAACTTTAGACTTATAAGTTTTCTTTAAAAATTATAAAATGACAAATTTTAAAAATTTTAGAATATCAGAATTCATGCATATACAATATATAAAGAACTTTAGAAGATTTTCTCAAAAATTTCTCTTTCACTTCTGATGTTGCAATTTGCAAAGATCTGAGAAATTTTTCTAAAAAGTTCCAGAAATATTTCATAAAATTATCCAGAAATTCCGATAATTATTTAGAAATTCTAGAAGATTGTATGAAATATTTTTAGAAAAAATTTCATCAGGGATTCTCGATTAGATTATAAAATCTTACCTTGCTGAATTGCCCCAATACATATTTCAGAATGATAGGAGGCACATCATTCAATAGGGATTCAAGAGCTTCAATATACGTACATTTTTGTAGAATTTGCTTTAGTGCTATATAACATTTTGCCTTGAGATCCTCGGAACTTCTCGGATCATTGTACAGCTATTGAAATCGTAATTGTAAAATCAAGAATATTAACTATAATATAATGTGGAAAGAATAATTAATACCTCCAATAATTTAGATAATAGATTTGCGATCGCAATTGCCTTTGCATGTTCGGGCGTATATTTGCCAATTTGTCCAATAGCCCAGACAGTCACTGCGAGAATATGATCGTCCGTTTCCTCTTGTAATACAATTGCTAATTGCGCGATGCCCTAAGTAACACGAATCTGTTATATACAATACGAAAATCATCTCCCGTTAAGCACAAAATAGCAATAATAACATTATATCAATATTACAATTTCTTATTTAATAATATAAATATAACATAAAAACTACATTGTGTACATAACAACTACATTGAATAGGAAATGATAATACTGGTATAATGTTACTGTTATTTCGTGTTTAGCGGGCTATTACTTGCATTTGATTGATACTTCAGATCTTATTATAGCCACAGCCAGTTGATCAGAATGACCAGCGATGTAACCAAGTGTCATAATTGCCGGTAATCTAGTCGCCGATTTTGAAATGCCAATTAATTCGATAAGCGCAGCGATACCTCCGCTGTTTACTACAAGCTGTGCCAACTGTGAAAATTGCGTTATAAGCAGAATGAAAAGGTATGACGACATCTTTTACCTCAAACGTATGTTTGCAGATCTCCCTAGTTAAAATCGCCGCGACTTTACTGACATTCTCATCCGGGTGCGCTATGTGTGCCAAAATGTCCTGAAAGATCTCTGCTTCGATCACAGCTTCCGCTAAATCTGCAGAATGTTTAGCTATGCTGCTCAGCGCTAATAACACTTGACGCTACAGACATTATATTCAAGTGTCAATATTTCGATCAGATGTTTAATATACAGCTTTGATCATAAGTAAAGTAAGATGTATTGTTTACGTAAAAAATATTATATGGGTCATCTAAAAAGTATCCACGGTACTTTGTCATCAGATATATGACCATCAACACACATCTAGTGACAAAAAATCGCGGATACTTTTTAGATGACCCAATATATTAGGTGTAGTAAAAAAAAATCCATTATTTTTCCAATAGATGGCTTTAGTAATCTGTATCACGCGTAGACGAGATACAGATTACTAAAGCCATCTATTGGAAAAATAATGGATTTCTTTTTATTACACCTAATATATATATATATATATATATATATAGATATATATATATATACATATAACATTTACATCTACGTATGTAAATGTAAAATTATATTTTACATGTCATTTATGTTAATAATTTATAGATCGATTATCGAAGTCTATGTTCTTTGTTGCGCGCCTAGTTATTAAAGCTTCTATCTCGCTTACATATTGAGTTAGGGAAGAAAAGTCCCTTACCAAGTTGATAAAAAGACTTCACCCTATCAATATTATCGTTAAAAATGATCAAAATTTAAATTTAAAAAAAAGATTTTAGGCTGGGTTTTCACTTGACGCTACGACACTCATTTTCAGTGTCACATTAAAATGTACGAATATCAAGTGTCAATTTTAATCACGTGACCTATTTTGATGCTGAAAATGAGCGTCATAGCGTCAAGTAAAAACCCATCCTTAAAGTTTGAAATCTTTCGAATGATTACTATATTTTTTGAATTTATATGAGTTTTATAATTTTTACATATAGAAAACTACGAGCTGGAAAAAATAAAAATTTTTTTTTCACTTCATAGATCTGTAGCGTACCCAAAACGAATTTGAGCAAATCTTCGACTATCTCATGAAAACTTGAAACCTTCCCTACAAAATTGTTTTTTAAAAATGTCCCTATGATTTTTTATTTCTGAATTTTATTACTCACGGATTAAGTAAAAAGGAACATTCTGACTTTGTAACTCCGTTAAAAATCATTGTATCGTAATTAAAAATACAGATTCTTAAAGCTGAAACGTTGCTCTATCAAGTGGTATAATTGCCAATTTTTTAAAAATAAAATATATGAATTTCTAAAAAAGTCTTTTTATCAACTTGTAAAAGGACTAATTTCCCTAATTTAATATTTTTCTTATCAATATTAAAATCAGGTATATTAATTATAAAACTTAATTACTTCTTTCTTCAATTTATAATTTATACATAATACTTTACATTACTTTTATAATTTTATAATATTATTGTCTACATGAAAAAGATTTGTCTAAAGTTAACATAAACAATACGTATAAAAATTTCATGTAAACAACATCTTGAAATATGTACAGCACAATCCTGACACACACACACATACATATATATATATATATAATTTTAAATATATATATTATATGTCTACAAAACTAATAAACTATAAAATTAGTACCGTATTATCAGTTTTTTACTCTTAGGCCCGATTACCACAATGTTACTTAAGCCTTTAAGCGAGATTTAAAATTCTCAATTTCTCTCTTTAAAGCTGAAAGAGGAGAGAGGTAGAGAGAATTTTAAGCCTCGCTTAAAGTCAAACGTAACATTGGTGCAACTGTGCCTTAATCACTTAAATTTTAATGGTCACGCGACTTCCATAATAAGAACCGATCATCGTCTTTAATATAGTATCCCGTACTTTAACTTAAAAAGAAAAAGTCAATAAATTAATGTTTAAAAGTAATTAAATTAATCCGTTTATTATTAACTAAATTAAATTGGAAATTAATTAACTGAAAAGTTATTAATTTTTTATTTAATTTTTAACTTATTATAACTAGTTATTACCCTACAATCCTGTGTAGACATAAATTATATTTTACCTGTAAACGGATAATCCCGGTATAAACACCTTCAATGTATTCCTCTAAATGAATAATAATGGAATAAAAATAAAAAAAAAACTAACAATACATTTAAATTGTTATAAAAATAAATATTATTTTTTAAATAAAATCATCTTATAATTTATTGTTTGTTAAATATAAAAAAGTTTACGTTATTATATTTTTGGGGTCTATACTTTATGACCAAAGCTGTATGTTTGTATCAGATTACCTTTGCTTTGGCATCGAGGTTGGCCTGTAGAGTTTTCGCAAGGAAGAAAATTGCACCAGCGTCTACTACTGTCTGCGCCAGTTCAATGCTATGTTTACTTATGTCGCTAATAGCCGATGCACCAATTTGTTTAATATACAATTCGGGTTCTTGCAGACACAATACGAGAAGAGGTATCGCGTCTGACGAAGATGTGATTAACTAATAAAATACCTTATGAATAATTATTACAGAAAAAAAGTTAATGATAATTTTACTAGCATCCACCGCCGCTTGAGCTAAATTCTTGTTATGTCTCGCGATATATCCTAATGCCCAAGCAGCTGCTTCTTTTATCCCAGGATCAAAATCCTCCAAGCATTTAACTATAGTCTGCAAGCCATCACTGTGTACCACTATTAACGCCAACTCCGGTGAATGCTTGGCTATCGCCCGCAAAATGAATAGCGCCGCTTTCTTATAAAATTTCTGTAACAATATATTTCATTTAATAGTTAAAAAAATATCTTTATAGTATATAGAAGATGGACAAAGTAATGTCCATTACTATTTGAGGAAATGTACTACTCGTTTTATTAATTGGCCTAACATTTGTTCTTATCGTTAATACAAATCGCTGCGTTTGACGTAGCGTCAAGACACTATCGTGTCTCTTGATTTTATCCTTATTGGAACAGAGTTATAAAATGCTTGAAAAGTCATTAATGCTTAAATAGTGCAATGTATCATTCTTCTGGAACATCTTCCAATCGCTTAAGAAATATTGCAGGAAGAAATCTGTTTCTGCTGTTAAAAACTATTTGCAATGATTTGATGAAATTTAAATTAGGTGATTGCATTGGCCAGAAAAGATATTTAAATTTTGAATAATATGTAGAGAACGATTTTGTAGAGACAAATAAATTTTCTCCTTTAATGTACTTATATGACCAATTTAAAGGTACGTGTTCTGCTAAATTGCTAAAAGAATATAATCCCCAGTATGAAATATTGTAGCAATATTTCAATAGTGCCGAATATTACAAAAATTGCTGCAATATTGCTACAATATTGAAATTTTAATATTTTATTGGAAATATTGTAACAATATTGCAAAATATTGTAATTTTAATATTTTGTAGAATATATTGCAATATTACAATTCAGTAAATAAGTACGCAATCCCGCCACGAGAAGGATACGCTTCTCATAAGGAGGAAACGTCTAGGAGAACGCCTACAAGAAGGAATACGCAAATCGAGTTAGTGAGTTTCCTAAAGAAGATCCTCAATCTTTTTTGGATATGCTTTCTAGACCTCAGAATATTTTTTATTCATAACTTTATCATATGTATTTTGAAATATGATATTAAACACAATAATATGTTAGCAATTAATAAAACTGGAATAATTATTGAAATATTGCATAATGTTATAGCAACAAATATGCAATGTTTCTCTAAATATTGCAGCAATATTTTATTTTTGCGGGTATAGAAATATTGCACTTTTTCAAAATAATATTGCTGCAATATTTGGTGCTGTGAGGGATATTATTATATTATAGTTATTTAAATATTGTATAACTCTATTCCAATAATATAATCTGTGTCACAAGCAAATAGTATATTTTCTAGGTATTCATATTATTTCGTCCATTCCTTGTACATGTAGTTAATGTAGTATAAATGATTAAAGGCATGCTGAAGCTGTCTGTATTACCGATAAAGCTAGCATTTTTAATGTTTTTGTTTCTAATCGTCCAATTTCTTCGTAGTAGTCTCACAAAATAAAAATTCTTTTTTAAAATATACATGTTAATGTACTTGGCGCTGTTATATTTCATGTCTAAATTTGGAAAAAAATTTTTTAATCCATTTTACCTTTAACGTTGGTCGCTATATAGACATAAAAATGGATAAAGAAATTTGTAATTTATTTTTTCTAGCTTTGGACACGAAATACAACAGCGCCAGGTACATATTAGTATATATATTTTTATGGAAAAGAAATTTTTATTCTGTGAAATTACTACGGACAAAATTAATTGGACAGGAATAAAAACGCTAACTTTATCGGTAATACAGGCGGCTTCAGCTTATAATGATATATCTGGAAATTATATATAAAAGATTAATAAGATGATTGTGTATGTCAAAATTTTCCGAGCAAGGAAATACAACGATTCAGATTAATTTTATTCTCTATCACTATCAAAATGTTTACATTTAAGGAGTTCGTACATTTTGTTTGTCTATGTGTTGCAACAAATGTGACAATACATCTTTTCTAATGATAGCATGCGCTAGTCTAGGATTATGATTCGCTAGTTTGCCTATAGCAATTGCTGCCAGATGTTGGATGGATGGTATAGTATCAACTAATAAAGGACGTAAGAGATCAATGACACCTGCTGCTTCCAGACAATCGACGTTGCTTGACTTTGAAGCTAAATCTGCAATGGATTGCACAAAGAGCAATCGCGCCTTCTGATACTGATCGAAAACTACAAATGGAAAAAAAAGAAAAATGTTAATAATATAAAAATTATATATAGTTATATATATTTAATATAATTTTTATATAAATATTTATTATAATTTTTCACATACAGAGAAACAAAATATTTGTCTATACTTAAAGATATATTGTTCAGACATTTGATTAAATAAAAAGTAACAATAAGTATATGCGTGTACCTTGCAAGATTGAGCGAGCTGTCATATTAATTTACTAAGAAATATCAAATGTATTATGCATCATTATCATATGATTTATGATTCTATCATGGAACGACTTTTGACAGCTTTGACTCGTCACCTGTTTAAATAGCTGCGTTCAGCTATTTACATGCTCAACATGCAGTTGAATGAGCACTCGTTGTTATTAGTGTATTTCTTAGATCATCCAATCAGCATTTTAGATCTGGAAGAATACAATAGCAGCAAGCGCTCACCCAACTATTGTCTACTGAATGTAGCCATTGTGTTTCCAACTTCATATATGTACACATTATTTTAGCACTGGCAGTAAATGTTGGTACTAACAAAAATCCTTAAGCAACACAATTTTAATTTGTACGAATTAGTAACTATTGAAGTAATAAGTTCATCCATAAATCCACCACAAACTTATGGACTTACTACAATACTTTAACAGTGGCCTAGTTTCCACCGAGGGTTTAAACCGAATCAGAATGTAAGAACCAACCGACAACGATCGAATATTCCCCTATACGATCGAATGATAGGGGAATGTTCGACTGTAGTTGGTTGGTTCTTACATTCTGATCCGGTTTAAATGATCCGGTGGAAACTAGGCCAGTGTCAAGGTGCAATTACATATACTAGTTAGTTTCTGTACCGCGTACCGCGCTACACGTAATCGCACCCTTACTAATCCGTACAAATTAAAATCGTGTCTAGAAATTTTTGTAAGTACCAACATTTTTCATTTTTTTTTTAGTTTTTTTAGTTTTTTTAGGGGAAATGTCATGTAACCGAACAGAATGATTGCGTTCAGCAAAACGTTTATTTTGCAACTGTTGGAAGTTTTCTTCGCACTGATTGGGTTATGCTTTTAGATCAAGAGGAATAGTCCTAACAGGAGAGAATTATATTGTAAAATGGTTGCAAAACTGTCGTGTTTTGCTAAACGCAACCCAGTCAACTTATGTGTATGGTGGAATGGAGCGTTTATACTAGCTATAACCATATTGGACCTTCTACAATAAGCTATTAGTCATAAATCAGAAGTCAGAAGCTAAAAATTGACGATTGTTATTGATTAATTTTTAGCTTCTGACTTCTGATTTATAACTAATAGCTTATTGTAGAAAGCCCATATGTCGTAATATCTGTAATAGAATTGACCATAATCACAGTCGAATATTCCCCTCTTATAAAGTCCAGTTTCACGATTAACTCTTAGGGATTAACTCTAATTGGTTGTTTCAATGACACATTCTCTATTCCTTAGTCCTTTTTCGCATCATGTGATTTCACCCTAAGAGTTAATCATGATTTGTGAAACTGGGCCTTATAAGAGGGAAATATTCGACTGTGATTATGGTCAATATTATTACAGACATACTCATGAGCTTTCTACAATAAGCTATTAGTTATAAATCAAAAGTCAGAAGCTAAAAATTAATCAATAACAATTGTCAATTTTTAGCTATATTCTATTGTATTACGCTGATTCTACAATGAGTCGATAGACCTAAGTCTTATCGGTGAAATTGACCAATAATCAACTTGTATGACTAAGACTGATTAGCCAACTTCATCGATTAAGATTAAAACTTCCAACTACCGACTCATTGCAAAATCAGCATTAACCGAGGTTCAACTTATTCATTGTCTCTTTCCAATTCTAAAATTGAAAAAAGGATGAGAAACTAGTTAAATCTCGGTTAAGAGTTAATCGTGAGTTGTGGAACTCTTATTCGACTAATGCCCATTTCCACCAATGTAAATTAACTTTAATTTCGGTTCAACTTATTCTTCGTCTTTTTTTAATTTTCAGAACTAGAAAAAGACGAAGAGTAAAGGCTTAAACACAATAGGCACAGGGAACAGGGAATAATAAGCTGTCTAATCAGAGCTCTGAGATATAATATCGAACTTACACACCAGAGCTCTGATTGGACGGCTCGTTATTTACTGTTGCCTGTGCTTATTGCCTGTGCTTATTGTGTTTAAGCTTTAAGTTGAACCAAGTTTAAGTTAATCTACATTGGTGGAAACACTGGAAACAGGCATAAGAGAGGGAATACTCGACTGTGATTATGGGTCGATATCACCAACTCCGATTAACTTAGGGTCAGTTTATAATAGAGTCTATCGTTAACTTGGGTCGGTAAAAGTTGAAAGATAAGAAACTCATACTACCATTTATGATAGCTGGCAAAAATCTGTTGATTTTGATCATAACCGAAAAATTGATTCAACTTTATTTTTACAGGCCTACGGTAACAGAAAGATACGGAAAAAGTATAAAAAAATGAAAAAGTGTAAAACTCTAGTACCAAACGGATTCAAATGTAAAAAGAATTTTTCTTTTAATCTGTTAGAGGAAGATTTAAAATCAGAAGAAATGAAAATAAACGATGCTGATTTGATTTTCTGGGTCGAACAATTTCGGCCCTTACACGATAAAAATTTCCTTTTTCTTTTTTTTGTTATTTATTGGATGTACACTTTGATGGCGTTTTTTTCTGATTTTTTTATTTAACAGTGTCTGCATATGTAGTATGCAGCACATGCTAGCCCCAGAATTGACAGGAACATTCTACACACTATCGACCGACACGCCGTATCGGTCAAATATTTTTTATTAAATTTAAAATTTATTTATATTGTTAACGACTTTCAGGTTATGACTATATCGCGGCCATAACTGCGAAGTACCGGCTATTATAAACCGTTCTTTAAATTGCAGTAACGGCCACTACAGTTATGGAAAACGAATTACGGTTACGGCCCATTATAAATCAGCCCCAATCTATTGATTTTTATGGCCGTAGCACAGACTCTTGTATAACGCATAATATATAAGTGTAAGAGAATCAATCAATTGAAATTCTTCTTTTCCATGGAATGGAAGGAGAGGAAAGATTCTGATTAGTTGATTCGCTTACCCCGGATCTACAATAGAGATTTTTAAGCCTTAAATCATAAGAAATGAACAAATCATTGTCAATTATTCTCTTCGCATTCGACTGTAATTGCTCAATATCTCATGACTTAAGGCTTATGAAACATTAATAGCTTATAATTGTATTTCCGGACTTATGCACTGTGCATTATACGTTATGTAAAAGTCTGTGCTGCGACCTTTACATTGGAACTGACCAATTGTATTTGCTATTCAGCAAAATTGACCAATCACGATTGATCACACTTAATCGACTGATTAGGTGAATCGGAGTGGTGGATACCCAAAGATATAGAGAATGGACTGCTCGATCATATCTAAGTAGTACGGTCGACAAAAATGAACGAGAGGAAGGAATGAGAGGTGGAAGACGGCTAATCTCTCTCTCATTCTCTCTTTCTTATTATATCATTAAGTGAAAAGAGATAAAGATCGTCCTTCACAATCTTTGGTGAAACCGGCCCTAATTAGTTCTTAGGGGTTCCGCACAATAAAAGGAACAGGAAACAGAGAACAAAAAATAAGAATTTCAACCTATCAAAATTTATGCAATGTGGAATACACAGTTTCTGATTATTCTCTGTTTTCTGTTTTTTTTATACTGTGAAGCCCTTAACAGATTACGGCATACGGCATACAATTAGGCCGGAATCAGACTATGCATTAAAGATTGAGATTGAAGATTAAAGATTGAAATTTCATCAAAAAGGACAAAGAAATTCTGGCTCTTTTTGTTTTGATTGGTCAAACTTCAATCTTTCAATTTTCAATCTCACTCTTCAATGCGTAGTCTGATTCCGGCCTGACGACCAGTATAATGACCTCTTTCACTAACACCGATTAACACTAATCGATGGTTAACTCAATCACCATGATTGCCAACGTGAAAATTAAACACAGAAAAGAAAGAGAGAGAAGACATAATGATATCTTAAATTGCTGTTGGCACTTCTGCAAGTTAAATTAATCGTCGATTAATTTAATCAAAAGTTAGTAAAAGAGGCCCTCAACGCTCCCGAAGAAGTGTGTCCCTACAAATTGGGTATTGAAAAGAGAAGAAAGCAAAGATGTTGAGAGCAAAAAGTGCAACTCATATTATCTTTCAAGTGAGGTATGCGATTGGTTGATTCCTCTTGTTTTCAAATCGTTGCATGTACAAATCCATTTGAAAAGACCTTAAAATATAACTAGATTCGACCAATCAGAATAAAGAGATGTTTATTACTCTTATCTGAAATGGTCGAATCCCATTCAATCTTAACGTAATTTCAATTGTCAATGTAGATACGAGCCTTTTAAATTATTGAAAATTATTTTCTTGAACTATGTGATTATAGCTTGGATTAACAATTGATTAATGCAATACATCAAATTTTGATCATCGATGTATTTAGTTTTTTTTTTGTTTCATCGTATCAAATCTCGAGTTATATATAGGTAAAGTTCTAGATGTTGCTTTGCGCATCGCAATGATTGTGTATGCAATGTCTTTCGCCGTTCGCATCACAGACTCTTCAAGACTCTCGTGTCACGGTTGCGTGAGGTGAGAATTGTAAATATTGGCAATAAACACTATTTGATTCAGTCTAAGGAATATAGTCTCTCGTCCGTGTGTTTAAGGTTCAGCGTAGCAATATATTGTACTATACAATACTACTAACACGCCGAAGTTAAGCACGTCGAGAGCTGTCGAGAGCGTGCAATTGGTGTCTGCTGACAGTGCTGACTGCTTAGTGCTTGTGTTTGTGTTTCGCCGTCGCGCCGTTTGCGCCGTTCGCAGATCGGAGTACGTGTATGTATGTTCATATGTACACACGTCGCGCGTCGCTCCTTTCCACGAAGCGTGTGCGATATAAAAACGAACCATGCATGGCCGTAGTGATGCACTATCGGAATAGCAATCAACTGCGCAATGGGCGATAGGTGTGGCATGTGAAAAAGGAAAGGAAAGCTCGTCAGCGAGTTGTCGCGAGTGATCAGAGAGAACGAGAGAGAGAGAGAGAGAGAGAGAGAGAGAGAGGGAGGGGCGAGTGCATTCCAGAAGTACCTATGAAGAGATTTCATGAGACATGCGACATTATTTCGTTTCCTCAGCGCAAATCATCATTCTGAGGAAGATCTCGCGTTTTAACGCACACATACACACACGTAAATGATCTCGTAATCTCTGACGTCTTTTACGCGTACTGCTCGTACAGTCGAGAGTGATCGAGACCGAAAAGCGTGCTCTGCGTGCCGTGCGTGCCGTGCCTGCGCCTATGCGTTTCCATTCGTCGCGCGCTCATCTACGTAGTAGAGGCAGTGGAAGGGAGAACAGCGGTGCCGGTAGCGCTGGTTTTTGAGGAGGGACGTAAGGAGGCTTTATGCGAGAGAGTGAGGTTAGCTTGTATGTGCGCTCGCGCTTTCTCTCTCTCGCTCCCTCTTTCCCTCACGCGCGCGTCAAATCTTGGCTCACTCTCATCCCAGATCCCTATCTCGCGCGCGCGCGGGACTCGCGCTCCTTTTTGTCTCTGTCTCTCTCCCTCTCTCTCTGTCTCTCTCTCTCTCTCTCGTGTGCGCGCTTGTTCGCTCGTTTGTGCTTCCTCGCTCGCTCGCCCGCCCGCCCGCCTATCGGCTGGCGCGTGCGCGCGCGCATTAACGGAATTTGCGATCGAGCACGCAGGGACCACCGACTAATGTTTAAATGGACGCATCGTCCATTATCACCCAAGTGTCGCGGGATGACGAGTTAGGCGCGTTCAACAGCGAGAAAGGTGCGTATCGCGTAAATATACCCGCGCCATCCCATCCTCCCTCCATCCCCGCGGCTGCAACGCACTCGGCCAGATGCTGCCGAGATTTTATTCCCCTGCACCTGTTACGGAACTCCGCATTTCTCTTCTTGCTTTACGTTGCCTAACTTCAGTCTCCGTCTTGCCTCCCATCTCATCCGCGACAACTTCTCGCGTGTCGTTCCCCCTTCTTTCTGCTCCTCGAATGTTGATATTGTCATCCCTTGTCATTTTGTCATTTTACATCACGCCTCCATCGAGCAATATCACGAATTTCCTTATTTTCTTACGCTTTGTCGTGCCCTTTAACCTTTCACATGCCTTTCATGAGAGCAAGCTAATGGCAAGCCGTAAAGACAGCGATAAAAAAAACTCGCTGTAAAAGATTAAATACAGCACGTTGATCGCTTCCATGATTGTACATACATGCATACATGCATATATGTGCACAAGATGCAATTGCTTATTTTGACCAATTTGACAAGTAGTACACACATTAAATTTGATTTGACAATATCAATTTAGATCAGACATGATCTATATGCTTTTTTATTTATAAAATTGAAGAAAATATATGTGTGCGTGCGTGCGTGTGCGTGTGTGTACAGAAAAAGAGAGACGTTGTCATCTTTTTAACCAGTTAGGCAACCCAGTTCCATAATTCATGATTAACCTCTTAACTGAGGTTCAATTCTAAAATTGGAAAGAGACAATGAATAAGTTGAACCTCGGTTATGAGTTAACCATCACTTGTGGAACTGAGCCTTAGTCTAAAAATTTAGCATTTTTACTTAGATCACAATTTTCATCCCAGTATGTATTGCATGTGTATGTACATACAACAAGTGTGAGAGATAGCAGTTAAAATTTATTCAGAATATACATACAACTTGAAGAAATAATAAATAATTTACATTGCAAACTTAAATACTTACATGTTTTTCAAATGGAATTCTTGCAATAATCAAATGACTTTATCAAATGACACATTGATAATTATTTGTCATCTCTTTTTTCTCTATACTACAGCCCAGTTACCTCGAGAAAATGAAGCAGCCAACAATACTTTGTCGAATAATAAGAAGCCAAGGGGACGTGGGCTCTTACGCTCACTGTTTTGTTGCTTTGGAAGAGGCCGTAGTGGTAGTTCAAAGAGCTCCAAGGCGAGTTCTTTACAGGGTGAGGGACGTGGGTCGCCACCACCTGGTACCGGATCTCCGAGATTTCTCCTACCACCAGTTAGGCACCAAGACATGCACAAAAAGTGCATGGTAATCGATTTGGACGAGACCCTGGTGCATAGTTCTTTCAAACCTATCAACAATGCGGACTTTGTTGTTCCTGTAGAAATTGACGGTACGGTACATCAAGTGTACGTCTTAAAGAGGCCTTATGTGGACGAGTTTTTGCAGAGAATGGGTGAATTATATGAATGTGTATTATTCACTGCAAGCTTAGCTAAGGTAGGTTTATAATAATAAACAAATAATTATCTCTTGTGAAATGAACAAAATTTTAGTTACAATATATAATAGTAATTCAAAATGCTTTTACAATAATTTTGATTTAATATTTATATAGAATTTAGTTTACTATAAATTTATATATTACTTAAAATATTTATATAGCCAACTGATTTTAAGAATTTATAGATATTGTCAAAATAAAATGTATTATATAGAACTGATTTATAATCTATAGACTTGAAAAAATTAAGAAAATAAAATTGTATCAAATATTATTTTATATATTTGTAGTACGCCGATCCAGTAGCAGATCTGTTAGATCGGTGGGGGGTATTCAGAGCAAGGTTATTCAGAGAGTCCTGTGTGTTCCATAGAGGAAATTATGTTAAGGATTTGAACAAATTAGGACGGGATTTGCAGCAAATCATTATTGTAGATAATAGTCCTGCCAGTTACATTTTCCATCCAGATAATGCGGTAAGTTATATATTTATAATGATATTAAAAGACTAATTTATTTTAAAGGCATTAAATGAATTTTGAATGATTAACACGTTAAACACCGGTCTTAAAAACTTTTTAAAATATTTGATTGACAGAGAACTGCTTTAGAGAACAAAACTGTACTGTGCTTTTGTATGACCGACGGACGATTAACGTTCCGATAACATTTTGCCTTCTCTTTTGTCTTTTTTTTTTTTATTACTTTAGTTCACGCTCCGCGCGAATCTCTCTAGTTGACGGTGTATGAATTCGTGCGACGTAAACGAAAAGTTAAACGAAATAGGCTCGACGCCAAGACAACTAACGAACCGTCAATTACACGAAAGATACGATACAATTTTGTTCTCTAAAGCAGATTTATCAAATACTTTGAAAAGTTTCTGGGATTAGCGTGGCATAAATGGAAAGGTGTCGGTCCATAGGGACCAGTATGGCGTTTAATAATAAAGATGATATTTGTTCATAGGTTCCAGTAGCATCTTGGTTCGATGACATGACGGACTCCGAGCTACTGGATTTAATCCCCTTTTTCGAAAAGCTCAGCAATGTGGAAAACATCTACACGGTGCTGTGTAATAGCAATCATCCTTACAATCAGATACCGGCGCACGCGGTGCAGAGCAATCAGAGCCTGCCGACTTCAATTTCAATGGCTGCTTCCTAGCCCCACCTGAATCCTGGCAATACAGCCAGTCTTGTTGCTCAATGCACCTTGCGGAGGATTCTGAGGGGACTGCTTCATGTGACCCACTTACTATGTGGCGAAGGACCTCGAAATACCCCTCCTCGTTGATATTTGGGAAAACCGCTCTGATCAGCAGCCAAATGTCTTATATCTTGAAAAGTGCATCATTTAAGTCACAGCTGCTGATATCCTTCTTCCTGGTGAGCAATGTAACGAAGACTGAATCAGCTTCGAAGCGCGAGTGTTCTTCCATTTTGCACCAATCATAAAAAAAATGACCAACTATATCGATCCTGTCTGCATTGGTAGATTGAAAATACTGTCTGTACTCGACAAAGAACATAGCGAAGGATGAAACCAGGAATCTCCGTCAAGCAGAAAAGTTAATCGATCGCTAAAAGAAAGAAAGCGATGGTTAGGGTGACTGCCTATGGTGATTGTATACTGGAAAAATGTTAAGCGTTAAAACAAAAAAGAAAGAAAGAATAAAAGTATGAAGAGAAAAAAGAAGAGAAATCGCTCCGAGTCGTTTGATGGGCCATGCTGTGCATTGTTGCCGTAGTTTTCAAGTCAAGATACTACATACTTTGTTTACTTAGATTCGATTATAGAGAAGACATCAATGCTCCAATTACGTTTATGAATACTTCTGACCCAACTTACAGAACATTGAAAAAAAGGAGGGTAACAGTGGCAGGTAGAATTTGAAATATATTTTATTTGTTAAAAATTTAAGATAGAAAAATTTTATTTTAATTGTGTTATTTTAATTATTTAAAATAATGTTGTAAAAAATCTAAGGCTTATTTTAGAATTTAATATTAAAATATAGCTTTTAAAATGCGTGGACATATAAAAAGATTAAAACAAGATTCACACATACTATAATAATATCTAAGCTTTATAAGAAAAATAAAATGTAAAATATAATCCAGAATTCTAAAATTTTGAAAATACAGAAAAGAAATTAGAAATTAGAAATTTTTTAAAAGAAATTAAAAGTTTTATTCTTTTAAATGTTTAATCTTTCAAAAAACTTAAATATGCAAGCTTGATCTCAATAAAGTCCAAAAACTTTTAAAAATATTTTGAGTAGGGATGCACCGGATCGTAAAGTCATTGGATACCGGATATCGGATATCCGGCATCATATTTGTTTAGATATCCGGTCGAATATCAAGTAAGGCAGTTATCCGGCCATTGGATATTTCTTCGGATATCCTGCCAGATATCTGGAAAATGGCTTCCAAAAAAAGAGCAGTAAGAGAAAAATAGCGTAAGAAGTGACGAAATAGCGATAATTGCGGAAACATAGCGATAATAATTTCCTGTATTTTCTCAACATGAAAAGAAAGATAGGAAAGAGAGATGAACTGCGCAAGAAATTTAGCTAAAAAGAATAAAATTCTGCATTTATGACGCAAACTGTCAATATAAAATTTCAAATAGATATCTGGAAACATGGTAGTGTCTCGGCGCTAAGACATGGTATATATTGTCGGATACTAATAATATTCGGCTGTCTAGCCGGATAATTAAAAAGTGCCGGATAATGCCGAATACCGAATATTTCCCGGATATTTGGTCTGATGCATCCCTAATTTTGAGAATATAATTCAAAATATATTATCTACAGTAGAATACTACTCGCTTTACACTGCCGAAGAGTAGGAATAACAATTTTCCGCGTATTTTATTAAATGAGTTTTCATTTTTATATTTATAAAGTTTGATAAATCACTTGAATCATAAATGTGATAAAAGTGATATATACCTTACCAACGAGATATTATTAAAGACGGCCGATCCTGAACAAATTTTCGTAACTATCCATAGGGTTCCGGGAGTCCAGGGATAATTGAAGAGTGATGAACATTATCAATAATTGATATAAATTATTAACATAAATATTTGGATAATATGTTATTAAATTTATAATCTTTTATTATATAAATGCTGCATAAATAAGTTTGCATAGTTATGCTATAATATCTTATATATTTTTGCGCCACAAAATTACAATTTTTTTCTTTACAATTATCATCTCTATTGACGATAATTAACCATGGATGATAACATTAAAATCACAATTTTAAATAAAAATCGAGTATTATATATGTATTGAGTTTTAAACATATATGTATATATGTCTACGAAACTAATAAATCATAAAATGATAGTACTATATTATCAATTTCTTACTCTTATGCCTGGTTTCATCCACGTTACTTTCACTTTAAGTGAGGCATAAAACTTTATCTCTCCCTCTCGCGGTTTTAAAGAGAGAATGTGAGAGTCTTAAGCCTCGCTTAAAGTCAAAGTAACATTGGTACAATCGAATCTTAATCTCTTAATCATTTAACACTCATATGAATTTCCGTTAAGCGACCGGCCGTTTTTAATAGTATTTCGTCGGTGTTGTATATCTACAATATAGAGTACAGGGTGTTTCCTCTAACTTGATCATTTAAAATATTCATTGTTTTTGATGATACGAGAAAATACCACAGGATCTTGTTGAATTCGAAGGGGCACATATGATGAGCAAAAAATTTTCTTCAATATCATAATTTTTGAGACTCAATCAAAGGAAACACAAGATCCCTTGTAGTATTTTTTCGTATCATCAAAAACAACGGAGAAATTTAAAATGATCAAGTTACAGGAAATATCCTATATATATGTACACACACACACACGCACGCACGCACACATGCATACATACACATATATGCATAGAAATATACAATACCGACGAAATATATATGCGCGCGCGTGCGCGCACACACACACACATACACACACACACACACACACACACACATACAGGATGATTCAAAATTCCCGCCCATGAAGTATAGACCTGATACTTTATGTTGAAAGAAACAATTTTTTCCTTTTGCAAAATGTGACTGACTAGTAATTTTTGCAAGAGAGCAGGTTGAAGTTAATAAATAAGCGCAAAAATTATTATCGGACGCAATTTTATTAAAGGAAAAAATTGTTTGTTTAGTATAAAGTTTCACACGTCTGTACTTCGCGGGCGCTTTTTTAAAACATCTTATATATATATATATATATATATATATATATATATATATATATATATGACGTGTGAAACTTTAAATATATATATATATATATTACACACACACGCGCGCGCACATCTCTTGATATCTTTTACTCAACAGAAATAGGTATTTTAAGATTTATTATAAAATCTTTCTCTCTTTCTCTCTCTAAATGCAACACACACATTGATGAAATTCTTCAATTGCAGTTATTAAATATGTCACTGTCATACAGATATGTTACCTATCTGTAAACAAATCTCTAAACAAATCACGGCTTTCAAAACATTTGTGCATAAATTAAGCATTTCATTAATGTTGCATTTGACTATTGCATCAAGTATTTCCTGCTGCTGGTACACCACCTTTTATTTGTAGAATGATCTGTATGTGGCATTTAAAACGGTGACATTGAAATTTTACAGGGTACGTACTAATATTTTTTTATCAAAAAATTCGGAGATATCTATGAACATTTCCATTTTTACTTTTACTAGTTCACTATTAAGTAAATAATTATACTTTTTTCCGATATATTTATTGGAATATAAAATATTTTAATTAGATTAATGTATATTTCTGAATAATTTTTAATTTTTGCTTTTATTCAGCAACAAAGTTCTGTTTTTATACAATAAGTAAGAAGTAATGTCTATATATTAAATAATTCCATGTGAATTTATATATCACGTTTGTAAATTCTCTGAATTATGCGCCGAACTGGTTTTCCGGAGACTTAGAAACGTAACTGAGCTACCATAGTAATGTCACAAATTAAACTGATTAGCAATTTAACTGGCATCATTTTAAAAAGATGTTAATGTATTGAAAATCTGTAAATCAATTTATCACAAAAAATATAATATTACCTCGGCCGGGAGTTGAATTCGAATCTTTGCATTCCTAAGCCTGAGATCATCGAGGCCAAAGTAATATTGTTTGCAATAACTGATATGTAAGAATATACGCATCTTTCAGGCAGCGTATAAACAATAATAAACCAATTGTATTAAATTACTAAGTTGTTAACTAATTAATGTAATTTGTGACGTTACTGTGGTAATTGCGTTTCTAAGTTCGGAAAATCAATTCGGCGCGCAATTCGAGAAACTATAAACGTACTATATAAATTCACATTGAATTATTTAAAGCACTTAAGATGCAGCTTCGATCGGAATAGGTATTGCTTTTTACTTATTATGTATTCACATTATACAGTTTTAATAAACCGTTTATTAAATCTTCTTTCATATTTGCCAAAAAGTTTCAAAGAATTTAAAATAATGATAAAAAGTGCAGGGCTTTTGAGAATTAATTAAATTAAATCTATCTTGAGAAATATTAATTAATTGATTTGCAAAGAAACTTTAAAGAGGTCACATCAATAATAAACTAAATGAATTGTTTTGCTGAGGGAAAAGAAGAAACGGGTAAATTAAGTAATCGGGAATAATCATGAATCACATATTGCTAATATTGATTTAAAACACTGAAAGCTGCATATCATTTTTTTTCCCTCCAAACTATGCAGTTGTCATATTTGATCATTCGTTTTTTGGAGCAAAAAGATGACATTGATTTAATAATAATTTGAAATTAAATTTTCGTAACTACAATCTTGAACATTTTTCTTATTTGAAATTGTATATATAATCACAAATATATATATAGAAATTCATGTATTTATTCAATATATATATATATATATATATATATATTATATATACATTCAATATATTTTTAATATATATTAAATATACGTATACACATACGTGCGCGTGTACATGTACACACACATGAATATGTATACATACGCAATTAATATTTGTTACTTAAATATTAAATAATTTCATAATTTTTGTATTATAAACTTGATGAAGTACTCTTATCCCTCTTATTACTAACAACTGCCAATTGAAATTATCAGACATACATACACACATGACTGCCAATTTGTATGAAATATATCAGGGATATAAAAGCGAGGAACAGAAAAAGAAGAAATACGCATGGCAAAATTGGATTCTAATCTTATAGTAATTTCTGCGATCAAGAAGACATCAATGCTCTGTTTTTTCTAGATTCTATTATTTATTTTAATTATTTATTTTAAAAGCAAAATGTATTACCTGTATATGTAGGAAAAAGATATTTTAATATGGATTTTACGAATTAGACAATTTGCAATTTTCTTGCTCCAATAAAACGAATTGCACGATGATGTCATTAACAAACTAGAATAATTTAAATAGCCCACAGATATGACGGGCAATAGATAAGCAGCAGTATATCTTACGCATATATTTACTAATGCGTAATTTGTAAACAATCACAGCTGCTTAATCGAATATAATTAATGTATAAAGTGCATTGTACTACCATAATCAATTCAAATTGTTATTATTCGTGCTTTTATTTCTGTTAATACTATTATTATTATTATTATTATTATTATTATTATTATTATATTAATATAATTATTATGTATATTGTAAGTATCGATGCTGATGTCGTCAAGTGCAAAAAGAGCTAAATATTTTTATTTTGCATATCTTGTTTTGCATATCATAATTTTAGATGATAGAATGATAAATTTTTTAAACTTTTGCATTAAAATGACGGCATTATTATCGATATATTCAATGAATATATCGATTATCGATATGAGTTTGTAATATGCTCGGCTTTGCTATTTTATTTTTTTCTTCCGTTGAATACAGGGTGGATCGAAAATTGAGATACTTACATAAATAATGGATAAAAAGATAATTTTTTATTGATATGAACAATTCAAATGTAAAAACCATCATTTTTAATTTATGATGTAAAATCGTAAGACCTGTTCCTCTCGAAAATCAAAATTACAGAAATTAAATGCTTTGCATATTAAAAACAATATTAATATAATCGAAAATAATCGTGTTATTTTTAATCTCTGAAAATAATAGACCTAGGATGTATATAAGAAAAAATGAAAAACGTAATTTACTTGTATTTGTTATGATTGTATAATTATAATGAGAAAGTTTATATGTTAGAGATTATTTGTATGTGTCAAATTGTTTTAAAAAGATCAAAGCTATTCGTATAAAATATTTATTTTTTAATTTATAATTATTTCATCAGAAAATCGTCTCTTCCATGCGCGTAACTGCAACAGAATTTTTGGACTACCCTGTATTTTGAAGAGAAAGAACGTCTTATTGTTAGTAATTTCTCTCGATAACGATAATTCCGAGAGAAATCCGATGATAATCCGATCGGACTATTATTTTTACTTAAAATAAGGAAGAGATTTTTGATGTGGCTTCCAATTCTTCCATCCTTCTGTACTTAGTAAATGTGCCGATGTTTCTTGTAAACGTTATTATATTATACGCGCGCGTGCGCGTAGGATCATAATATTCTCTTTGTAATAATGCCCATCAAAACGACTTCATTACATACGACCATCCGTTCCGGGACAACTCTGTGCACGATTTAAGGATCCGAGAATCCATAGGTCTAAGTATCCGAAAAGTTGAATAAGAATTTAGAGGAATTAAAAATCCATGGATCTTTCTCTCTCTCTCTCTCTCTCTCTCTCTCTCTCTCTCTCTCTTCCTCTCTCTGTCCGGTCAAAGAGTCGACAATATTAGAATCGAAATCTATTCTGAAATTGTATTCTATTCCGAGACTGTAAGGATGTAAAAATCCACGAATTCATCGATATTAAGCGTGCAATGATCCAACACTGATCCATCACTTTTGTGATATTTAAAAAATTTACGTTAGTGTAGTAATCTATGAAACTAAGGATCGTGGATAGGATTGAGAAGAATTTTATTTAAGATATTAGAAGGATTGAAAGCTATTAAAAATTCAGTAATCGGAAACAAATCAGCTCTGAGAAATCAAAAACGTTTTTAGAGGATTGAAATATATCAAGCAGTTTATGAATTGGTCGGGCTAAAATTCCAAAGAATTAAAGATCCAAGGATTTAAAGCTATGTAGAATCTAGGAATTCAAGGATGCACAGATACATAGATCAAAATTGTTTCACAAACGTAAAGGAGAATCTAAGGATTCAAGGATCTTAAAGCATTTTAACTACAGCACAGCATTATTATTATGTTATTGCGTATGAAAAGTCCATTTTTCTTTTTTTGTCAATACAATCTCTAAGAATAAGTTTGCTAAGAAATTAAGAAGATATAGATTATATTATATTAATAAGATAAGGAGTCCTGTAATCTCGGAAACCAAATTACGCGAGAATGTACAGTTTATACAAGATCATGTAATTCACATAAGAGTGATGTCCATTTTATTTATTCGCAAGAGATTATATATGTATACATGGTCATACTGGAGGTCTTTTTATATTTGCGGACTTAAAAATTTGACTTTTCATATGCAAACACGTAATATCTTGATACACTTGAAGCAAGAAGAAACACAGAGTGAGATAGCGTTGCTAATAATGTTCTCCCTCTTGAAATCGCAATCATGATTTCGGACCGCCTTGCTGCGCATAATGAAATCAAATGTATAGTGCATGCGTGCGTGCGTGTGTGCGTGCGTGTGTGTTTGGTTTAAATGTGTACATCGATTATTTTATAAAATAAGTTATAAAAAATTTTTTAATTAAAGTTATTTTGTTTAAGAAGATCTACACAAAACTAAAATATTTAAATTACTCTATTTTTATGTTTTTATTCCTCATAATTAAAAGCAATACCAGTGACAATATTTTATGAACGATTATCGAAAATCACATATTTTATCGAATATATTAAATACCTTACAAAATTGTAATAAAAATACATATCTACACATTACATATCTACATTATATATATATATCAGTGAAAAAATAAAATTCACTAAAACCAAATTTAACAAAACTTAAAACTTTTGTTTAAGTCTAAATATTTATTTAAATATTTTTAAACAAAATAACTCACAATTATTATTTATGAAACCAAACACACATATGTACGTGCGTGTTTACGTACATATTGTATAGTATATTAAGTGTTTTATAATTGCATGTCAATATTTAGGATGAATCTACACATAAAATAAATAAAAACATGAATATGTCCTGCATACTTTAATTTTTGAGTTACGAATGATTAAAGAAAATGTTCTAAATGTCCTTCTCGTGCCTCAACAGATGCTATTGCACATCTTAGTACCTTCGTGACCTTATCTAATGTTTATATACTAAAATTAAATAATATCTTTCAATATTGTAATGCAATAGTGTGTATTAAAACACGAAGCACGGACACTAAGAACATTTCCTTTAATCATCTATAACTCGAAAACTAAGGTATGTAGAACATGTTCATGTTTTTTACTTATTTCAGTGTATAGATTCACTCCCTAAAATATTGACATGTATTTGTAAAACACTGTGTGCGTGCGTGTATGTGTGTGTGCGTATGTGTGATGTGTGTACGTTTATATGTATCGTACGAATGTGTAAAAAGAAAAGAAAAAATAGCGTTCGAGGCTTTCGCCGAGTGACGGCCGTTGCGGCGTTTCAAGTTGAGCCGAGAATTTTATACAGAGTTCCGAGAAAATTTCTTTAAAAAAAAATGCGAAATAAAAAAATAAGTAGATAAGAAGACGTGCGACTTTTTGAATTGCGCGTCGCGTCGTATAAAATTAGAAACAATTGTATTATTATTATTATTATTATTATTATTATTATTATTATTATTATTATTATTATTATTATTATTATCATTACTATGCGAATTGTATAAATTTTTTTCCCGTAATTTCTTGTTAACCCGTTGAAGGCCCGCGTCGCCGTTTGCATCGCAATAAAGTAGCATGATCCTATGTTCACATCGATGGCACTTTGGCATAAAATGCGGCTATCTGTGATTATATCCCAGAATAGAATCTTAAGATTATATACATATGTAAATGTATATATCCCCTACGCCATCCTTACCCAAATGAATTCAGAATTGGATAGTCGCGTTGAGATCGGTGATGCCAAACAAAAATGTGAATATAGACTTTTCGAAATCACTGACACGTTGCACAATTAGCAGTAAATGTGGTTGGTCACGCCTTCAGCCTTCGTTATCCTTGCTGAACCGCGACCTTTATATCCGGTAATTAAATGTACTGTATAGAGTATTAATGAGTGATCATGTTCAGCGATTATTCATGATCGCGGATACGAACTAAGCTTGCTTGCAAACAAGTTCTATCAGCATTACACATGTTGCGTTAAATACGAATTATGGTGGTCCACGATCACGTTGATTGTGATCTTTATATCGCTAGTTTAGGCGACACAACAGCCTACCGTTTTCAACTGTATGTTTTGTAACTTTACAAGGAGATCTATCAAGACAATCGTACAAAAGCATGTACAATCATGAAAGCAAACTTAAAATAGCGTTAAAATCTTAAAAAAAAGCTATTATCTTCATTTTCTATCTTTTATCTATTATATGAAAATATGGAGAAATAAATTTAAAGAAATTTGTTTATAATGATTAACGTGTGGTTGTTAATTAATTTGATAAATAGTAAATACATACAGTAATTGATTTTTGCTATATATAATTATAATTGCAAATAGTTTTTTTACGATATAATTAAACAAATTAATTTGTTTGACTTATTAACATATAAATATAGTCATAAATCGGCCGAGATGCGTACGTGCGAATTAATTTGTGATACAAATGATTATACTAGATAATGATTTTTTAATTTGGAAGTCGCTATCAAGTGCAAGTTATTTATACAAATTAATTTGCTATCAAGTATAGTTATTGCTAAGAGATTTATGCAAATATACTTATACAAATAATTATACTTGATGGCACAATTTCCAAATTAATATATAAATAAATATATTTAAGTATAATTATTTATATATCAAGTACAATTATTTGTATTATAAAATTGGATTAATCGCATACATTTCCTCGCAACCGTGCTTCAGATTATTCTATTATTCTAGTCATTGATTTATAATTATATTTTTTACGACTTTAGAATGTTGCTTGAATAAGCAAAAAAAAGTTGACATCGTCGCGTCAATGAATCTTTTCAAACTGAATCCTATCGAGAAATATCGGCTTCGAAATCTTGTAAAAATATTCTAAATATAATAAGATAATAGGTCATGTTATATATCATTCAATCTGGAAGTTTCTCTCTCTCTCTCTCTCTCTCTTTCTCTCTCTCTTTTTCATCTGGTTTTATAGGTTTTTTTATTTTAGCTAAGAAATTTTGCCCTTCAAATTGTCATGATTTTATGTGCTTTTATAAGAGCATGGGTCACCACAGAGGAATTTCTCGAGATTCCCTTGCCTCTTTGACGTCATCGAACTATATATATATATATATATATATGGCTGAATCGATTATTTTACGCTTTAAAGTTCAATTGACCACATTTAGCGCTAAATGCAGCGTTAATCTTAGAATACTAATCATACTTTTAAAAATAATCATACGTTAAATTTACATATGTTGAGATTTTTTCCTAAAAAAATACCAAAATAAACATTCATTAGAAATAAACTAATGGGTAAGAAAAAATAAATGGAAAAAAAACTGCTAAACTTACATGCTATTTTTTTATTATATATTATTAGTATTCTAGGATTAAATGAAAGTGACTGCAAGGATTTCTCCTTGACAGACACTATTTATGAAAAGTACACTTGACATAAATGAAAAAATTAAAAATAACTCGACGAGAAAAGTAAAACTTGTGGAAAATAATTACTTTTTTATATTTTTTTATGACCTTGAACGGGTTAAAAATTTTAACATGAGTGAGAGTAGAGAAAGGATTATGCGTGTGAATGTAAAATTAATGCCTTGATTTGTAAATAAAACTTCATTAGATACTTCCATTAAATGCCGTTTTTATTGTACATTTTTTGTTAGGCACGTCTTATTGCTCATCCTGCATTTTGTTATGAACATTTTTACATAAGGTCGAGTTTTAATCATAAATATACATATTTTAAAATTATAATAACATTTTAAAATTAACATACATAAGTAAAGTTTCATAAAATGCGATTACTTGTATGAATACAAGTTATCCATAACTCTTAATTAATAGTGTTTTCATCCTGACCGGGCTTACACCGGGGTACACTTTGCACCAACCTGGGTTGAATTAATGATGTTTCGTGCTTTCCTATTGGTAGAGCATGTAACGTCAATCGATAGCAAAGCATTTTCGAACTCAGGTTGGTGCAAACCCGGTCGGGCCGAAAATACTATAATATTTCTTGGAATGAAGGATGATGAAATTTTGAACTAAGTTTCTTTCCCAATTTTGATCTTGATTATTATTTACCGAATTATTAATGATTATATATAAAAAGTTTATCAATCAGATTGTATCAGTCGGAATACGCAGGAGTGCAGCATGTCATAGAGTTGCTCGTGTTTACTACACATTTTCCTGATTAAAATTTTATTATAATACACGCCCACGCGCGCGCGCGCACACACACGACACACACACACACATACAATGCATTTCAGACCAGACCACCTGCTAATGGCAGATACCTGAAACATTTTGAGACGAAAATTTAATAATGTTCAGACTAAATATTTTTTTAATATAATAAATATCTCGCGCTGTGACGTTTAGTGCTAAGACACTACCGTGTCTCCAGATCAAGAATTAGAAATATCAGTGATTTCATTTTCGCTTATGTAATTATTTATATTGATATTATAATAGGCAACTATTAGCTTTTGCTTTTAGCACTTTGCGTTATTACCTGAACACGTAAATTTTAGACAGTATAATTTGCTAGCTTTAAATGATTATAATTCAAAAACTAGAATTTTAATTTCAAAATAACTTCAGGAATCTGCCATTAGCAGATAATGCGTTAGACGTGAAACATTCTCTCTCTCTGTGTGTGTGTGTGTGTGTCGTGTGTAACTAATGTTACGCTTCACATACACAAAATGTATACATATAGAAGAACTATTGCACACTCTCCTATTCGTAGATGCCAAATTAGAAAAGATATTTTAAGTCGAAGATGCACTCATACCTTTTATTAAAAAATAATTATTAAAAATATAGCTGTTACGTCAGTGTTGCAACTGATAAATAAGTAGTTTTGGTACGTAGACTCTACGTAGCTTACAATATGACAAATAGTTAAATGTAATTTCTTATATTAATATTAAGACAAATAAGGCACTACAAGTAAATCAGTGAGTATTGATTAAATCTTAAGAGAGTTACACAGAAGAGCCCAAGCCGAGATCTGTGTTTATGCTGGTGGAATCCTCTTAGGATTCAGATCGTACATACGTCGCATCCGCTTTTTCAACTCTTGCGGAAACTTATCATAGCACTTCTTGCACGCGGGCTTTAGGTCAAACTCGAAGAACTTGGTCTTCTGATTCATCTTCTGGTCGCAGAATGCACATGCAAAGTGATGAACGCACCATGCCTTATTCAATGCCGTAAAAACTAGAAAAAAAAACAAATATCGTAATAAAAAAATAAACCTTTCTCTTTACAATCGGTCCCGAATGACCTCCGAATAATCTTGACTCTGAAGAAGGAAAATGTCATTGATCTTTTTCGCTCGTTATTTATTAAAAAGTTATTAACTAAACAATTTTTATGAATTGTACGCAATTTATAAATTAATTTGTGATACCATATATCAGATACATACCATCTCCAGAGATAACCTGATTACAGACAAAGCAGAGATTCCCAAACAATTGATGATAATGAGTCTCGCAATAAGCAAGACCTTTTTTCTCATAATGGCGATGGCCCAGGAAGGGTTTTTCGCATTTAGCACATACAAAATGCTCCACATGCCAATGTTTGCCAAGTGCCGTTACCACGCGTTCTTCGATGGGACGTCGACAGGCGCCACAAATTGGGATTCCCATTTTATCGTGACACCGCAAACAATAGAGCTCGTTCTATGCAAAATACAGTTCATTATTAAGACCGAAGCAAATTGTAAAAGCATATCTCTCTCTCTCTCTCTCTCTCTCTCTCTGTGTGTGTGTGTGTGTGTGTGTATTGGGTCATTTAAAAAGTATCCGCGGTTTTTTCATTCAAAAATTGAACAAAAAACCGCGGATACTTTTAAATGACCTAATATAATAAATTTATAGGATGTTTGGAAATTAGTGATAAGTCTTTCGCACAGGAGCAGAATGAGAAGAAAGACTAAACTGAGAAGAAAAGTCCTCTAGTATTTTGCAATTTTCACAATAGTTAACAAGATATTAATTAATGAAAATTGCCGAAAATTAGCCTTCAATAATATTTTACTCAAATACTATCAACTTTACAGAAAAACTGCAAAAGGCGAAAATTGTTTATTTCATTCTCATAGAACTCTATGAATTTTTTCAGAAATTTTTCAGAATTTTTTAATACCGTATTTTCTCATGTTGGTGAAAATGAGAAAATGCAGTTAAAAAGTTGAAAAAAATTCTGAAAAAATTCATAGAGTTCTATGAGAATGAAATAAACAATTTCCGTCTCTTGCAATTTTTCTGTAAAGTTGATAGTATTTGAGTAAAAAATTATTGAATACCAATTTTCGGCAATTTTTAACGACAATTAATATATTGTTAACTATGAAAATTGCAAAATGGGTAGAGGATTTTTCTTCTCAGTTTAATCCATTCTGCCCCTGTGCGAAAGACTTATCACTAATTTCCAAACACCCTGTACATACATATATATATATACATATATATATATATATATATATATATATATATATATACACACATACATACACACACACACACACACACACACACACACACACACATACTATATTTTTTACCGTTAAAAAAATTATGTTTAAAACATTAAATTCTATTCATATACTATTCATAAACATATTTATTCTTTTTTTAGATATACTAGTTAATTTCTTATAAAATCTGAGACTTAAACAATTATCCATATTCTGTAAAATATTAACATAATCTTTATTACCATTTCATTGGCAGCATAGCCAGGTCGAGAACGGACTTCTCTGGCTTCGGAATTGAGTTCTATACCACAAGTTGTGCAATTGAAATGATAAGGATGATAAAGTTCACCACGGAATCGTAAAGGTTTGTCATCGATTACTCCGCTAGAAATTACAAAAGAAAATCATAACGACTACAATTTTCAAACAATTTCAATATTCCATTGCGTAAATTATAGATTTTTCTATAAATAGATTGCTGATTTCGTCTCCATGTTTGAAGACACCGCTGGGCAGCGCCATATTTGTGTTCACTCACTCTCACATGTATATGTATAAATCACACGTATAATCACTGCTTAAGTAAATATTAAGAAGTATATATTTATTATCTTTATAATAAATAAATAATGTAATATATATATTTACGAAAAAAAAAGAACATTACTTCCTACTTTATATCGACTTTTGCAATTTGCTACCGTTTTTTATATTATTTTTTAGAATACGATAAAATTACAAAGCTACCATAAAATGACATTTGACATTAATGATAATTTCTGTTATGAACGCAGTGTTTTCACATAAATTCACGCGATACAAGGACACCTCGAAATCAGAGTAATCTCTTTCTATCGCATTAAGTCAGCAGTCTAGTTACAAAAAGTCTGGTTTTTTCATTCTCCAGACTAGATATTTTAGATTTTTAAAATTTTAAAAATATCTATCTCAAGAAGCTATAAGTGCGTTTAAAAAGAGATTATAATTTCTTTTCAGAATAAAATTAAAAAAGGATCGCTTAAGCATCATTTTAAGCATTTTGATAATTAAACATTTGGATTGCAAAAACTGCCTATCATTTATAATACGAAAGCTACATCTTTTATACAATAATGAGAACATACTGGCATTGATGACATATATGTTTTCCAAGTACACCAGCTTTCACATTAGCGTTGCACGTATGGCATAAGGCTCTGCCTTGACACTTAATGAAGCCCGCATCTGCCAATTCACCGTTACATTCTTCGCAGCGGAAACATTGTGGATGCCAATTTGAATTCATCGCCTTAATCACGCGGCCAATAACAAATTCGCCTATCATAAAAATGAGAAAACTTGATTAAATACATTTTCAAAATGTTATCTCATATTTGATTATACTCTCAGAATTAATAATATCGAAGCAATTAACAAAATTTAAATCTAACTTACCACATTTGCCACAACATGGTGCAAACAGAACATGAAAGTCATGCTCGCAATATTTGTATCCTTCAAATTCATAGAAGATTCCATCTGGAAATGGTCGGAAACATTGCGCGCATCTATCAAAATTAGATATTAAGGATATTAACTCATGTGATAAAAATCCATAAGATAGTACATTTTTATAGCTGTTTTTGTTTTACAGAAAGTAGCGAAGAAATTAATATTGGAGCATGCAACTTGTAAAAATTGTGGCTTCTCCACAAATGTTACGTAATATATGAAAATTGAATCGAATAGAAAGTATGTACATGTACAAAATCACAATTAAAAAATTGCGAAAATTCAATAATTATTATTTCGTGATACATGGATAAAATGAAATGAATTAAACGCTATTCCGTAAAAGAAATGTCATTTATATTAACACAAATCATAGGAACAATAATATAAATTTAATTTATAAAAAAAATCGAATATTAGAAAAAGTAAAAAATATGGCATGATTAATTGCATTCAATGATACATTTTCAAATCTCGTTACAGGCAATTATTTCCATAAAAGAAATCATTTTAATCATTTTAAATTCTTTGAAAATAAAGTTATAATTATTAGTGTTAAAAACTATTTAATACATTCTAAAAATACCTCGATTATGTAAATTCAAATAACTATTTTGGAAACGTATATATGAAATTAGACAAATTGCTGATTTTTTCGTTACCTATATAAGTTTATGTATATTCTTTTCATACTATGTGCTAATAAAAGTAATGGATTTTTTTTGCAGTATAGTATATGTTTAATTCGTTTTCGTCTATTTATTCATAGATACAAAATACACGTAATAGCTATTTATTTTCCTTTTTGCCTGTAAGCAAACTGCCTACAGTATAATAAATTTACAGCAAATTTACTTAGAGCTAGTATCTAGTTACTGCAACAGATCCAGTATATCATCTATACGTATATATAGTACAGTATATTTTTTGTTAGCTGCTTTCCTTTTAGAAAACACAATTGACACATCGTATTATTCTTCTTGATATTCAATAACAAAAAAAAATATTTGTATCGACTGTGACATCTCCTAAAAAGAAAGCAGCCAAGATAAAGTCAGTAGTAATTAAATAGAATCGTTCATAAATATTTAAATGGAATACAAATACATCATTTAAAATGATTACGAAACAGCAGATTCTGCTCAGCTTCTGTAATCAGTCTGTCATTATATTCTTTTCTGTTAGATTTTTGTTCACAATGTTGTGACATTCTATTAACATTTCTAATAGACACTTTCGAACCTATGTTTGACAGGTTTGGCTATCCAATTGTTATCCCAATACATACTTACACAAAACACTGCGGATGCCACAATTCACCATTTGAATTAACAATTTTCTCATGTGCAACAAAACCTTCTCTACATCGGGAACAAAACATATGATCCAACGACATCTCTGTAACCCTGTAACACATAAATATTTTAATAAATATTTTAACATAACGGTTTAATAAATGTCTTAATTTTAAATTTATAATAATTAATTAATCATTATATATAATAATAAAAGCGTGGGTAAGAATTTTGTATACAATCTAACCCAAGTCTGATTTCGATGAAATTTTATAGATGTGTAGTACTAACTAAATGTTTTTTTCCTACTTCTAAATATTACTATATTTAGAAAGATCAATTACGCAAAACTTGAATTTAATCGACAATACATTTAAATTGTTCGCATTCCTGCAATAATGACTCTACCATGTACTGAAAATGAAAATCGTTAAGTAAAAACTTTAAGGTGACAATTTTATAAAATTAAAAAATAATTTTTCGACATATTAACCAAATACAAATATTAGAAATAATTTAAAATTTTACCTCCTTTTATGATTTAAATATTGATAATACAAAATATTACAAAATTGATAATATAAAACACATATAAAAAATAAGAGCATAAAAAACCACAGCACAAGTTATAGTTTGTGATATATAATTATTATTACATTAATTAAAACATTAAACGTTTCGGCCACAATCTGGCCATCTTCAGTAATTCAATAATATTCTTAAAACGCAGAGTTACATCTAGTTGACATTAAATTCAACAGTCGAGAGTTGTAATTAAATAAACATGTTTTTATGTATGTGAAGATGCTTCATGCAGTAATGTTACACCGTCAATTGTCATATCAAGAAAAGTGTAGAACAAGAATTTCCAGATTCTGTTTTACAGCAAAAAAACCAAACGATGAATCTCGAATATTTCTTTTATACAGTTAGAATTTTGTCGTGACATTATGTGTTGTTATTTTGAACAACACATAAAAACAACAACACATAATGTCACGACAAAATTCTAACTGTGTAAAAGAAATATTCGAGATTCATCGTTTGGTTTTTTTGCTGTAAAACAGAATCTGGAAATTCTTGTTCTACACTTTTCTTGATATGACAATTGACGGTGTAACATTACTGCATGAAGCATCTTCACATACATAAGAACATGTTTATTTAATTACAACTCTCGACTGTTGAATTTAATGTCAACTAGATGTAACTCTGCGTTTTAAGAATATTATTGAATTATTGAAAATGGCCAGATTGTGGCCGAAACGTTTAATGTTTTAATTAATGTAATAATAATTATATATCACAAACTATAACTTGTGCTGTAGTTTTTTATGCTCTTATTTTTTATATGTGTTAATATTAGAACCACGTTAGTTTCAAGATATTTGATAATATAAAATTTAAATATTAATAATATAAAATAAAAAATAAAATATTGCATTTTTTATTTTTTTTTTATGATATTTTGTACGTATAATTTCACATAAAATGCAGTCAACAGAATAGCATTAATTATAATTAATTTTTCATGTAAAATCTTAATTGAGTCGATTAAATAAAAGGAAGGTAGAAATGTTCGCTACCGCTCGAATATCGTTTTATATGTATATTTTCTTGTGTAATTATATTTTTCATTATAACATTTGTCACACATCTCTCGGTACCGTTTCTCCCACTCCAGACATCATGCGTCTCTTGAAGTGGAGGAAAAACAGTATCGAGATAAATGTTATAATGAAAAATATAATCTAATTAACGTTTTGTGGTGCAACATTATTCACATTTGATTTAATATGGAAATAATTTCATAAATGAATTATTGAAGTATAACTGAGATAGTGATTTTATAACGATATGCGAATAAGGATTTTATTCACTTCATTTCAATGTACGAATTTTTCCTTAAATCTTGTTATAATGACTATTTTCAATCTTTACGAAGAAAAATACATAAAGAAACATAAAAATAACAATCCTCGAACAGTAGTAAAAATCCTTGAAAATTTCAACCCTTTGAATATTTTGAAAACTAAGCATTTCCACAATTCTGCATTTATGAATTTGATTACATTTAGTTCCGTTCTTTTTCGAAGAATTCTAAACTAGTGCAATATGTTGGAGGGAGAGAGAGAGAGAGAGTGAGAGAGAGTGAGAGTGAAACAAACTATACCTGTCCCACTCTAATTTACTGCATCAATGTACACTAGTTCAGAACTTGGTGTGGAAAAAGAACAGGCCTAGTATTACATTTGTAAAATTTGATTGAAATTGAGTTTGGGTAGTGTACAGAAGTTGAGCCAAAGCGTGTTGTAAATATGTATAATCATGTTAATTCTATAAATTTATTTGGATAGATAATTAGCCCAGGTAGCAACGTGTCTGTTTTGTTGCTGGCATATTGATTGCTAAATACACATTGCTACAGAAATTGCAGCAACTGCTATAAGTCCTCATTTGTTGGAAACTTAATGCCTTGACAACTTTGAGTAGCAACTTGTTGACAACTTAAAAATTGTCATCATTAAAACTCGTACTATTGCTGTCATGTTGCCATAATATTATAATATACAGCATCACACAATATTGCTGTCACATTGCTGACATTGAGTAAACTTTACTTTTCACTTCCGTTAAATTTCAAACATGTACTTATTTTGGTAATTATGAAGGAGACAGGCTTACTCACCGATTTTGATGAAAAGGTAACATTGATGCAGTTATCTTGCATTAAGCTAGCAATACATATACACATTGTTGCCTGCATGTTGCTACAATATCTGTATATTCGAAATATACAGATTGTTGAAGACAATTAATATTATCTATACCTATTATGCAAGTTGCTAGTATCATAAACAATCACAGATTTGTACGATGTTGCCGAGAGACACAATTTGCTATCTGGGTATTTACACACATTTTGTATGTTATCAGGAAAACAGAAGATAATTTCTGTTACACACAGTTGCATCCTATACTTATGCAAAAAAATTAATATTTTTCAAAGAGAGGAGATGCTTACCCTGGCATATTTTAATGGAAGAAGACGATTATGTTTTAACGTTGACAAACACTTCTAGCTATCTTGTTTTTCTATTCGCCTACAATCAATTTGCTTTACACAATAATCTCTATTATTGGAACACTATTAAAAACGCGTTAAAACAAATAATATATGTAGGTTCATAGAAATATTGTAAATTTGATATACGCTATTCAATAATGGGTTTGTTTTTTTATTGGTGCATAAAACTGCAGTATACAACTTTACTTTTCACTTCCGTTAAATTTCAAACATGTACTTATTTTGGTAATTATGAAGGAGACAGGCTTACTCACCGATTTTGTTGAAATTAGGCTCATTCGACGCGTTTTTGCACAAAATGAACAAATCTGGTAGAAAAAGTGTCGCTTTGCCCCCGCGAATCGAGATATTACGCAAAGTTCAAGTTCAGGTTACGTTCAAGTTAGGAAAACTGTTATATCGATGATATAGAGGGCTACACAAATTCTCAGTTTTACAATCACAAATTCTCTACTTTAAAAACAAATTCCTTGCTTTAAAAACAAATTATTTTCTATATAACTTTCATTTTTACAGTTGATGAGAACTTATTTTTAAAGTAGAGAATTCGCGTATTTTGATGCAGAAAATACCTAATCTAGCTTTAACTTACAGATTCTCATATCCTTCTATGCTATCGATGTGACAGATTTTCCAAACTCAATAGTCGTCAACTTTAATGATTAATACCTCGGTCCACAGGGCAGAGACCAGCACTTCTTTTTGCCAGATTCGTAGAAAAATTTCGTACAAAATACGTCGAATGAGCTTAATTTCATCGAAATCCATGAAGATGAGTAAGCCCGTCTCCTTCATTCATAATTATTTTTATGATTACATGACCATTAGGTTAAATTTAAGTTAACACACAAGTTAAACAAAGACTGAAAAATTGGACCTTAGCCATTCTCTCACTCTGCTATTTATCGATTTTTAATGTACATTATTGTTTAATATACATTATAAATAATATTAATATTTGACTACTCGACTATAATTTTTGCTCAATCAATCAACCATGAAGTACCTGATAACGCAAATATTTACTAAATTACGAACAGTACAATGAGACTAAAACACTACCTATCACATAGCAGATATATCCTGTCAATTACCTATATTCTGTATTAATCTTATCAGATTTTAAGTAAACAGCCAATCCGATCTCAGCGAACGTGATATGACCTTTTATGAAAACGAATATGGATTAAAAGTTGTCTAACCTAACCTAACCTACAGTAATTAGTCACCACCACCACTCCCTTTAGGCCCTGCGCACAATGGAGGAAATATTAGGGCTATGTTTCAAAACTTCCTCTCTGAGAAAAATTTTACTCGAAATATATAGTATATGTAAAGCTGATTCTACATTAGTTGCAAGCTGATCGCAAGTTTGTTGCGACAATTAACATTGACGTCTGATTTCAAAATGCAAGCTTCAGATTGGCTGTCACAACAAGCTTGCGATCGGCTTGCAACTAATGTAGAACTGGCTTTATGCCTCCGCCAGCGTGATGTTCGCCGCGCGTGACACGCGACATCCAATGACAGTGTACCTTTAGAATGAGAATATCGGTAAAGCTGTACACTCATTGTGGATATCGCGTGTCGCGCTCGACGAACATCGTGCTGATGTGGCGGAACCATTATAATGCTTCATCAAAACCTGTAATCGCAAAGTGCTGCCGCGCACTACCGCCCTCTGAAGAAGTGGATGTTAACTACATAACAATATCCATCTTTTTACGATGCTTGAAATAGAATAGAAATAAATAGTTGAAATCACTAAAATAACTAAAATCTATTGAATTAATAAAGATTTCAACGATTTCAGCGATTTATTTCCATCAGGAGAGCATTGCAAATAAGTGGAAATTGCTGTATAGTTAACATCCACTTCTTTAGAGGACGGTGCGCAGTAGCATTTTGCGGTTGGGTCGTCGTGTCCTCTCTCTGGTTTTTCTCTCTTCAGGTCGCACTGTTCACTGTTCAGAGTGGGTTATATCAGAAAACTAAATAGAGGATTTATTAAGAAAAAGATTTTATTCATTACATAAATAAAAGACTAGCCGTGTTACATACATTAGGAAACTTGATATTAAAAAATAATAGAAATTGCAGAATTGCTGTTATTACTTCTTTAATGACGATGAGGTTAGATTACTAGTAAAATATTTCCTCATTCACATGGTATTGCAAAAAGTTTTGATAATTATTTAGATAAACTGCCTCACCTTCGATCTCGATGAAATTGGGCTCATTTGACGCGCTTTTGCACAAAATGAAAGAATCTGGTAGAAAAAAGATGCGAGACTGCTCTTCGAAGCCAGATATTTAGTTAGACTAAAGTTAAAGTTGATAATTATTCAGGTTAGAAAGTCTGTCATAAAGTCTGTTCGCGTTGCTTGCATTTTTAACACTCGAAATCTTCGCTTTCTCTTTTTTTAAGGCAAAATATGTATTTATCTCATTTTAAGTGCAAAATATTTGAAGATTTCATGCAACGATGCAACAGTGCAATGTGAGCATGAAAATTGACGAAAAGTATGCATACATTGCTCACTTTGCACTGTTGCATCGTTGCACAACTGTGACAGATTTCCTAACTTGAATAGTCATCAACTTTAATAACAATTAATATCTAGGTTTGCAGGGTAGAACGACTCTTTTTGCCAGATTCATTCGTTTGTGCAAAAACACGAATGAGCCTAATTTTATCAACATCGGAGTTAAGGAGGCTAAATTCAACAATTATCATTCTCTGCTTTAAAAACAAATTATTTTTTGTATCATTTTTATTTTTACAGTGAAAAATTTGTTTTTAAAGCAACGAATTGGTGTTTTAAAGCAGAGAATTTGTATTTTTAAAGCAGAGAATACATACATGCAGGATGTTCAGTAAAATTTAAGGAATTATTCCAGATAACAAGATAGAAATCAAGAATGTTAATATTGTATATGTGTTTTAACTCTTTAGGCATTATATATTAAAATTAAAAACTGACCAAATCAGAATTTAACATTAGAATGTGATATATTACATATTTTATATTATAAATATATAAAATTTATTTTTAGAGAGATGCTTGATGTGAAAACTAAAAAGCATAAAGCCTCTAAGAAGACAAAAAGATCATGGAGGAAGTATATTGATATCAAAGATGTAGATACATTTCTTGATAACAATAGATTAGAGGAACGATTGGGTACTCCTTTTTCTAAGCGTATAGATACTCAATTGTTTAGCATTGATAAAACTGCTGATGTGACTGAAAATGTAATTTCCAAACGTGCTGCCAGATTAGCATTGAAAAATAAGGAACCAAGATGTTTTGCTTCTTTGAAGTCACATACATGTGTCCCAGATCCAATTTCTAAAAGAAACCGAGTAAGAACTAAAGAAGAACGTATGAATTCTATATTACGTCAACGTGAAGTAGAAAGGCAAGTGAAGGGTGTTCTTAAATTAAAAGAGAAGGAAGCACTAAAGAATAGAATACTGGCAAAGATTGCTTCAATAAATCGTTCCAAGAGCAAAGAGATTAAAGAGGATATATGGAATAGCATAAACGTCTTAATTCCAGAAACAATCACTGAATGGATGTCATCAAACAGCATTAGGCATACACTGAAGCATTTAGGAATTAAAAAAAGAAAATTACCCTTATTGTGCAAAAAGCCATCTGTTTTACCTGCAGTGGAGACTCCACATCCAGGTACATCTTATAATCCATCATATAATGATCACCAGGAATTATTGCACAATATTGTGCAGAAAGAATTGGAGCTTATGAAGCAAGATGAACATTTGAACAGGGTCACCACTCAAATGTTTAAAAAAGTAAATTATATTATCATATTATCATTATTTTTTATAAATCTTTATTTTATGTTGTTATTATAATATAAAATTTATTTCCTTTTTTATTTACATTCAATATTGATATGATTTCATGTTTTCCCATTTTCAATAAATAATATTTTTACATTATTAATATAAAATATTAGCTTTGCTAATATTTTTAATTTAGATATTCCTTTAATTCATATTTTATATTTTTTGAATGTGAATTTGTAATATCGAATTATTTGCTTGTTCAGATTTCATTACAGAAAAGAGATGAAAATATGATGAAAGAAATGTTAGAAGGTTTGCCAAAGAATCAAACCACATCAAGTTTTAAGTCTATTGAGGAGGATCATGAAGAAGAAAATTCATCTATCACAATAGCAAATAATAAGTCTAAAAAGAATATTAAAAAGACACTTGTTCAAAAAAGAAAACAACGAGAACAAAAACAAGCAATTAATGAACGTACATTGATGAAACTTGAGAAAAAAAAAATTTCTGATATCTATAAATTAAAGACTCTGCAAAAACAGATAGAGGCCAAGGAGAGAAAGCAAGAATCCTTGCGACAAAAGCGAACGAAGAAACGCGAGAGCGAATCTCTTATGCCAAAAACTCTGAGTAAGACGAAGTTTGAACCTATTGATCCTGATTTCCAGCTTGCAGAAGAATTGACTGGCAATTTGAGAAATTTTAAACCTTCTAACAATTTATTAAAAGAACGATACAAATCGCTTCAACAGAGAAACATTGTTGCACCAGCCGTTATAAAATTGTAAGTACAAAGCCCGATTGACGATTTACTAACAAGTTTTTCGACAATATTAATTTAAATTTCAAGAGTTTTTTGATCGTTGAATATAAATCCTATGTAAAAATTGATCTAGTTTTTATTGATACAGGCACTAACTAGTAATTTTCTATTAAATTATCTTAATTTTGGCAATACATGTAAACATATACATGATATATGTATGTATTTAAATTAATCATTTTGATGTTTAATAGAAAGTAATTGCATAGCACATGAATCGGTGTAAACTAATTTATTAACAAATTTAAAATAGTAAATTCAATATGACCGATGTCAAGGCTTGAAAAATGTGGGATTATTACAAAAATATCTTTTACGATTTTTAATTTATTAATTTTGATATTGCGTGCGTGCGCACGTGGATCAACTTAATTTACAATTTTTCTGCAAATAGACCCCATATTTAACTGAATGTCAATATGAATATCAATATGAACATTAACTAACCGACATTAAAATATTCTTTTGAAGGCTGAAAATCTTAATAATATAGTTAATTTTGATAAAATAAAATTAAATAAAACTTGTCCTATATATCATACATTATCGTTATAATACGACAAAATACATAAAAATAGCTCTTTTTTGCAAATTGAATTGCAATTTTCTTAATTGTGATGTGATGGTGCAATTTGGAAAAACATTCCGTATTCGTATTCAGCATCTAAAAAACTATTTAAAAAATTACCAGTTTTGTTCCAGTGTTAGAAAAAATGTAATTTTTCATCGAACAGCATTATAGCTAAATGTTCCTGAACGCAATCATTTATTGATTGTTTGTAAGAACTACAATATCTCAGAACAATTTGATTGAGATCATTTCAGAAATATCGTGGTTCTTTTTATATATTATAATATATATATATATAAAAGGTTTTTATTATATTATTTGTAATATTCTTTTTTTAGGAAACGAGACAAAGCAAAAATGAAAAAATTTGTGAAGCCGGATCATAAACTAAACTTAGGTGACATTATATAGTTTATAAAAGAACTATGTGATTTACAATAAAGAGAATTTAATACCTGTGTAAATAGGAATAATTACATGACTCTTATATAATTTCAAAGACAGATTGAAGATACGAGATACTATTAAAGACGGCCAATCTTACGAAAATTTGAATAACTTAAAATTTAAGTGATTAATAGTGAATTCAATCACTCGTACTACATTGGATCAGTGTATATTGAAAGCTGTTTTATCTAAAATATCTCAATGCAGTGATACAATATAATCAACTTTGATAATGAAATGATACATATATATTTTGTTAAATAACGTGACAATATCATTAGTAGATTGTTAATTGTTTAAAAAAATGTATATATTAAGTTTACATTTAACTTTGCTAATTTCATGTATAATAACTTTTAGTATGCACTAACAGCGTAGTACAAGTGACTGAATTCGTTAATATATATGAATAAATAATTGATAATAATTGGTAAATTAAATAATTGATATAATAATTGATAAATTACTAATTTTATGATTTATTAGTTTCGTAAATAGGTATGTTAAAACCCCCCCCCCCGTCTTCTCTCTCTCTCTCTCTCTCTCTCTGCTTTCATAATTTTTTATTTCTTATTCGATTTTGATTTATTTTGTTACACTTCATTTTAGTTATCTTTTAGATTAGTTTTACTTAAATTCTTTTAAATCTCATTTTTGTTGTTCATGATCATTTATTTTGAATTGTTTTAACACATGTTTAACGTCGTATAAAATTTGCAATTGTTCTTGCAATTGATTAGATAACCATCTCTTTTGATTCTTTGCATTATTAAGTTTTTCTTTTTCGCAGTAAAGTAACAGTTCTATATTTTTCAAGCGTATCTCACATTTGTCCGCTAGAATTCTAGCATTATCTTTATTCATCATATATTGCTCTTCAGTGAAATAATTAAATTTGTCTAATTTGGATAAATTAACATTCGCTACTTTGCGAATATTACGTAACATTGTGATTATAGATTTTTCTAATTCAGAAATTACTGTAGATCTTGTCGTGCGTAAATGTATATTACGAATTTCTCTTTTGTGTTCTTTTGCTGCATTTCTACGAAATAATAAATGTCACAATGTAATTTATAAAAATACGTTAAATTAAAAATAGACTTTTAAACATATATAGATATTCTATTTGTAGCTTTTGGAAGTAATTATCTCCTAAACTGTTCATTGTTCCAAAAAATGTTTCAAGTGATACTTTGTTTCGAGAGGAATATCTTTTTAATGGTCACAGATTCTCCGTAGATGGACGTACCTCCAAGATTTCAAGGTGATTTTTATTTTTTTAAATTTAATAGTTTTTTTTACATAATATGAGATTCCTTTAATTATTCTGTATATAAAAGTATTAAAATAGAGATATCAAAAAATCAATAATCTACAAAACATTTTAGAGAGAGATTCGATAGCGTATATAGCTGATTGGCCAATTTAAAATAAAATATTTTCATTAGTAAAGCAATGAAAAATTATTAAGCACTGGCTGAGGTGAGTGGGTGTGTGCTATCGGAATCCTTCCGATATTTTATACTTTGTTCTCGCACATATTGATATGAAATATTAAATATTTCGTAAACTATTAAATTTGTTTACAATCATATCTTAATACTTTTATGAACAGAATAAAATGAATCAGTTGGTGTAAAAAAAATTCATAATTACTTATTTCAAAAATTACCTATTTTTTTTAAAGCAACTATGAATTTTGTTTACACCATTGCAATTCATCTCATTATTCTGTTCATAAAAGCATTAAGGATTATAAAAGAGATTGATATATTATGAAGTATTTAATATTTTTTTGTATGCAGAATAATTAGAGGAATTGTTTTATGTAAAAAAAACTAAAATTATATTAAAAAAAATAAAAGTTACCTTAAAATCTTGGAGTCTACCTAGAGAGGATCTGTGACTATCAAAAGATGTTCCCCTCGAAAGTAAATTCCACTTGAAACATTTTTTTGGAATAACGAACAATGGGAGATAATTATATCTGAATTAAATTTCAAATAGAACATTCTCTCTCTCTCTCTCTCTCTCTCTCTCTCTCTCTCTCTCTCTCTCTCTATATATATATATATATATATATATATATATATATATATTAAAAAAATATAAATTAATTTACGAGAGCAGGCTGTAGTCTTGTGTTTTAGAAGCTGCGTTTTCCATGATCATTGACAACTGATTCTTTACAGCTATATTTTCCGACAATAAATTGGGTATAGAACATGGCATATGATTTAATATTTCAACTTGAAATATACTAACTAGATTCAACACATGATTATATAATTCCTTTTTGAACCTATTATATAGGATACATTACAAATAAGACATAATTTTTTATTTACATAATTTTCCTATAACTTTGCAATAAGGAAACAAAATTTATATTTACCTTTCTCTGTCAATCTTGAATTTATATTCAATTTTATACAAGTTTTTTGCTACCTGTTCTTTTTCATTAATTAAGAATTGATTTCTCATATCTAGTTTTTTTTCCAAAATATGTTGCATGGATTTGTAATCTTCTAAAATATTAGTTTTGGCACCTTAACATATAAAAATTAAAATATTCTAAATAAATGACATCAAAAGTGGGTATCAGATACATGGGTATCTGCACCAACGAGATACTTTAATTAAAAACGGTTGATCCTGGGCAAATTTATCAATGGAGCCCCAGAGGCCCGGGAATAATTGAAGAACGATGATTATTGACAATTAATAAAAATTTGTGATGATTAACATAAATATTTCGATAATACATTATTAAATTCATGATTTTTTTTTTTTATTATAAGTGTTGTAAAGAAGTATTCTTTTAATATTATAATATCTTGTATATTGCCAAAAAATTACAATTTTTTCTCTGAAATTATCATTTCTATTATATTATAATAATAATCAAACTTCTAAGTATGTGATAACATTAAAATCTTAGTTTTTAATAAAAATCAAGTATTATTGAGTTTTAAACATACATATTTATGAAGCTAATAAATCAGTACCGAATCAGTACGGAATTAGTACCGTATTATCAGTTTCTTATTCTAAATGATTTAAATTTTAACATTCACGCAAACTTCCATAAGAATCGATCGTCTTTAATAGTATCTCGTCAGAGTCCAAAAATTGTAAAAAATGACTGTAGTCTCGTTCTAATGTTTTTTTTTTGCCGAACCATATAATCATACAAGATATATAATAAAATATAATTACTCAAAAGTTTAATTTGCGAAATGAGCGTAATTCGCGTATTTTTATATTTTTCATCAATGTTTATAGTTATTGCAATGTGAGTATATTTATCATCATTCCTTGCTTTTTCGAGAGTAATCAATTGATGCTTATATGCATTTATTGTAGTAATGTAAGAAGCTATTTGTGATTTTAAACTGTTTATTTCTTGTGTTTTTTCTTCTTGTAAAGTTTTAATAAAATAATGCATATCTTCTAAATTATTCTCCAATTTTCTATTCCGTTCTTCTAAACTATTTAAAAAATTTAAAATTTAATACTAAAATAAATGTAGTTACTTTATTTATATTGTAGAATTTTGGATATAATAAAATAATACAACAGTTATTAGAATAATTTTTAATTAAATTATCACTTTCTCTTCTGTTTGCTATTCACTTATGTTAAATGACTATATATTAGATTATTAGAACTATACAATGCTATACACATACATGACACACACACGCACGCGCGCGCGCGCGCGCGCACACACACACACACACACACACACACACACACACACACACCAATATCAAATAATAAAAATGTTTTTTGTAAATACCTTTGAATTCTTTTATTAATTTCAGCAATTTTTAAGTCGTAAAAACATTTTTGCGTGTTTACAATAACAGTTTCCAATTTGGTTTCATTAAAATTGATGGGCTGAAGACGTTGTGGTAAACTAATATTGCCTTTGTCTTTTCCATGTAAATCCATTTTTATTTGCGAAAAATTTTTGGTTATTAGTTCTCATGAATAGAGATCAGGGCAGAAATCGAATTATGTTTTCAGAAAATGCGACCAAAATCAGGATTCTGAAATGATATTGGTGGTGTTCGGTAAACGGCGTTCAAATTGCAAAACTCCTCTTATAAGGGTGCAGAAGGAATAAAGAATAAAGATTTTAACCTATCAGATATTTCGGATACACCGGAATAAACTGTTTCTGATAGGTTGGAATCGTTATTCCTTATTCCTTCTATTGTGGCTGTATCTTAACGCTTATGCGCACACGATCGCGCACAATATTTAAATAACCAAAGAATAGAGAGAGAGAGGGAGAGAGAGGGAGAGAGAGAGAGAGAGAGAGAGAGAGAGAGACGTACTCTTTGGGAGCTTGTCAGTGATCCGGTGATCCGGTGATTAGTTATATTTCTAATGTTCTAAGAAGATAATTAAGGAACGACAGTAAAAGCAAGGAAGGCTGAAATTAATGTAATTTAAGAGAAACGAACTCGCTTTACGATGATAATCCGGAAAAAAATGTGGCCGCGGACTATTAGCGATCTGCTATCGATGGCCTTCGTCCTGATTGTAGTACCTCTCATGTACTGGTTTGGATTGTGGATAGTTCTGCCAGAATTGTACAAGGACGAGAGCTTGACGTACATGTTCCATTTCGTCCTTGGCAACTTCATTATGTTGAATATCGTAGGTAACTTTACATATACGGTACTGTGTGATACCAGCACCGGTGGATCTGGGCAGATAGTATCAGTAAGCACTGCGAAGCCAGCGGATGGTTGGAGGCTTTGCGCAGCCTGCGAATGCTTGTCACCGCCACGTTCGTGGCATTGCAACACCTGTGATACCTGCATCCTCAAACGCGATCACCACTGCGTGTTCACTGGCTGTTGCATAGGCTATTACAATCATAGATACTTTGTCATGTTCCTGTGGTACTTGTTCCTTGGTGCAGCGTATGCTTTCTACTACGGCAGTCTCTTCATTTGGAGCAGGATACCCTTCGAATTTCCAATGTCTATCATCAAGATGGTCTTTCCCGTTGCAATCTTCTTCTTTGGCTTCGATAGCTCCATCGATCAATTCTACTTGTTGCTGTACGTCATGTCGGCGATGGGCACTTTATATACCGGAGTGTTGTGCATTTATCACTTTAATTTGATTCTCAGGGGTGTTGTGGGCAATGAGAGCAACAGGAAAGATTTTACGTACAATATGGGTTGGAAGGACAACATTAGAGAGGTATTTGGAGAACGGTGGTATCTAACATTGCTGCTTCCTTATATAAAGTCACAGTTGCCTCACGATGGAGTTTCATGGCATCACTTGTGCTTGAAAAAAGATTGAATTACTGTGATTAAGTGTTATGATTTTTTTCAAATTATGAAATGTATTACAAATATTAACGAGTATCCAAGATATCTTGATGGTCAAAGAACAGACTAATTTCAATGATTAAAAAGACTTTGACTTTTTTAAATAAAGCATACTACTGTGGTAACTGAAGTAATTAATAATTTATTATACTTTATAAAGCGTATCATCTATTCTGTATAACTATCTATGTTGTAAACAAGATTTATATCAAACACAATATTATACAATTTTATTTAGTATATATATACACAAATCATCATATATATATTTTTTGGCATATCTAAAATTACATTAATTATTAATATTAATTGTCTTCTTTTATGATAAAGCTGAATGAATACGTCAAAAATTTCCCAACTTTCTTTTGACTTTCTTAGAGCTGGTTGTTCCACCTTTTAATAAATTTTATACACTAAGAAGTCTTGGCAATCTATGCGTATGATTATGGATAATCTTGCTAGTTATCTATTACAACTCGTAAAATTTACCGAAAGGAGGAACAATCAATCCTTAATTGTCTAATATATTATTTTTTTAAGAAAATTACGATTGTTTGAAATAATTTATGAAGCATGTCGATTTTTGTTACTTGTTATCTTTAAAGATAATAGAATATTTAATTATACGAGTATTTTATTAAAAAACTGTACATATAAGAAAGACGGTGGTTTATATACATAATCAGTAAAAGAAAAAACAATTTTTCTTGGATATCTATTTACAAATTAAATATTCATAAAAGATCGATTTTTATCGGCATAGACATTTATAACTTGTAGCTCACAACCATAATCTTTTATACGATCTCTCTCATCATTTTCCTGAACTTCGCTGCTAGTACTGAAAATATGTAGTGTACGTCATGTGAGCTAAATAAATTTTCAGCGCTTAGAGTAAATTTTGGAACATAGCCTCTGATTACTCGAATTTACAATTACATGATGGCAACCAGAGATTATATGATTTGACATTTTGATCTGACATATTAGCAATTGTACAATTTTTTCCTTATCTGAACACTCATTTATTCCTAAATGGTAGCTTCTCATGCGTTAAATAATATAAAGTGTAAACGAACTATATAAAATAATATAAAAGGAAGGCGCATGTAAAAATTTCAGGAAGCGCTTGAAGCTAGAATACAATAGTAGAGTATTATTTTTCGATACCTGATATACTGTGGTAATTAACTGTATTGTGATTTTATACTGTTTAGAGTTTCCAATATAATGTATAATAATAATAATAATAATAATAATAATAATAATAATAATAATAATAATAATAATAATACAATTCCGAGAGAAAATTATTTTACGATCAATCACGTCGCTTTCAGATAAAGAAGCGTTAAACAGTCGCATTATTTTTTATGACATATTGGTTTCATAATTATAAATGCATATAATCTCTAACATGCTATAGCATGATGAGAGAACACACATTCTGTACATGTAGTGATATTAAATAATCGAATGTACTTTATGAATTATGTACTTGAGTCATTCTTATCTTGTCTTTGTAGAAGGATAGTTCGAAAAGTTCTCATCCTGACACAGAAATGATAAAAGATTATGTGAAATCTGGTGAAATGGTGTTTACGGGAGCAATTCATGAAATTTTGCGCCTGTAATTGAAGAAAATGAGCGGGTGCATTGTCATGACGCAACCAAAAGTTGATTGCTTCACACAACCAAAACAAAGAAATTAATGAACGCATCTGTCTCAAATTTCAACAATAGTCTTGTAAAAGACTATCAAACTTGTTTAAAATTATAGCAGGTTGATATTTGTAGCATCAGGCTAAGAACTTTTCGAACTATCCTCATATATTATAATCAGACATACATCTATATTTCTATATCTTTTACAAAATAATGCGAATATCTAAATATAATAGAAATCACTTCTCAAAAAGTTGATAATAAAGATATATTCTTTGGACGAGTTTTTAAGGCAATATTACAAAGTACATATAATCGTTAGTTGGAAAATTTTAAAGAGAATTTTATAATCAATCGCATTTCAATTTTCATTTAGAAAAACACGCGAAAGAATATATCGTCTGGTTTTGAGAGCATTTGATATAAAATGCATGCTGTTTTTCTCAGTAAAAAAATTTTAATATATTTTTTATATAATCTGCAAAACATCTGATTCTGATTAAACGTTTCTTTACTTGGAATCGAAAAAGAAAAAGAGAGAGTATGTATGTATTTTGAATTATTTTAGAGCTTAAGTCCACTTTGATCAGTTTCTTATCATCGATACTATTTGTTTCGCTATTGGCGCTATCAGTTTAATTCACAAAAATTCTTGAATTGCATTCGTCCAAATGCAAATTCGACTTTTGTCGCCTTTTGTTTGTTTGGAATGATTATTATAGCTGGAAAATATCACAACCTAAGAATTTGAAATAAGAGTTATCTTGGAACTTGAGTGTCTCAGTGATACTTGCTGGTCCAGAAACACGTTACACGATTATACGCATAGAGTGTAAAGTATAAGAAAAAAGATTATACTTTGGACAGTAGATTAATGTGACTTTTTTTCTTATATGTCCTTTTAACGGCAAACTTGATGCATACTAATATGAGTATTGCGGCAGAGGTAACGTACAACACCACGCAGATGCTGATATCGAATATGTTCAAGTCCCAACCAAAAGCCGTGGCGCGCTTCGTTTCCTTGGCGAGTCTTTCTAGCCTCATTCTCGAGTCGTTGCCATTAGTCATATCTACTTCATCAGAAGCGCTGATTTCATCGAACTTGATGCTATTATAGCCATATTTGACTTTTAGATAACGTAAAACTTCCTCCTCATTCCAGCTATTGTTAACGTGTCTGCATACCGGGCAGTGCTCAGCCGCGGGATATTGTATCTTTTTGTGCTCGGGATCCTCCGTATCGTCGCCTGACAATCGGGCGTTTACCCGATTGTGTGCCTGCCATAACCAGAGCACTGCTTCATCTTTGTTGCGCACGTTGAATATCTTGTTTTTGTTGGCCATCTCCAGAAAATGCGTAGCACAGTCGGCGCAACCGAAGAAGGTTCCAATATAACCATGCATCGCCCGTAGTACCGCCGTAGGATCCCGTGAGAAAGTCTGAGTAACATCTTTGTTGCGTTCTAATGCGAAATTTACAGTCAGCATGTGAAACATGGTCCACAATCCGCAAGGATATCCGCGATATGAATCCGTACTTCCCTTACATCCTATCCATTGACGGGACGCTCTCGAGTATACCGGCGACATTTCTTCCTCCGTCGTCTTCGCTAGTTGGCTGAATTCTTCGCCGGTCATAGCATTCTTCTTCTCGACAACATCGCGTATCACCTCCAAATATACGTTATTACGTCGCAGAGGAAAATACGTCGCTAACACCACAAGATATTTCCGTAATGCCTTCATTTTCTCACCATCTATTGACTTCATCATTGATATCTCATGATTGATTGAATAACGTAGCGCATTCTCTAGATCAATTTGATACAAATAATCATTGGTGTTTTTCGACGATTGTAATTGTTCCTCTACCACTTGGTGATTCTTTATAATCGTTGCGATTGTCGTTTGATGTGTGATTCCCACAACGTGCACAGTATTATGCGACACTGTTGTAATTATCTCGTCGATATTCACTCCTCTCGCGATTACATAATCCTTAATAGCTTGCCGAATTCCCTGCCTCGTCGGTATTCTCACGCTGACAATCCTCTGTGATTCATTGCGTCCAAAGGCTATCAAAGTTGGGAACTTGGTAACTTTATTCATTACGCACAATAGTTCGTTGTCGGAAGTCACCCTACGTATTTGCAAGCTGCTGATTTTATGTAGATCAAGAATGACTTCCGCGCCCAAGTGTGAATCCGTGTTCTCGAAAATCAGGAAGAAATGCTTTACATTGCTAGATGCTGTTTTCCATATGTCCGTTATTTCAATATTCCTATGAACAAGTTAAAGTATCTTTGTAACATAAAAATAGAGTGAAAAAAAATAGAGTAAATAACAAATAACACATTTAAATACAAGTTTATAAAAACATTAATAACAATAACATTTAAATACAAGTTTATAAAAAAATATAAAATTTAATCCTTATTATCAAAATAGTTGATAATTTTTCTACTAGAATTTTTTTTATTTAAAACATTTATTAATAATATATTTTATTTATTATTATATTTTACACACACACACACACACGCGCGCGCGCGCGCACGCACGCACGCACACACACGCACACACACACACACAGAGAGAGAGAGAGAGAGAGTGCGTCACCAAAATCCGGACAAATCGAACAATTTCTTTAAACAAAATGTTCGTAAATGAAAAATTAAATATTACAAAAAATCCTTTTACATGGCACTTGGGAGATCCCTGTAGAGCACAATTAATCGATATATTCCCCATTAGCTTGAATGACGGCCTCTATTCTCGGTCTGAAGCGTTCGCATGCACGCTGTAATGTAGCGCTGTCCATGTCGAAGAATGCTACCTGAATAACGGTCCTTAATGATATTACGTTGGGATGCCGAGACTTGTTTGTGATCCTTTCAATTACACTCCATACGTAGTAGTCCAAGGGATTTAAATCTGGGCTGTTGGGAGGCCAGAATTCCTTGGACCAAAACATATCGACATTGTCTGAGAGCCAATTTTGAATCAAATGACTCGTATGAACCGGTGCATCGTCCTGCTGAAAAATATATGGTCTTCCGGACGCCACAGTTTCCATCCACGGCTTCACTATATCCATCAGAATGCACAAATACAGTTCTTTTGTGACAGTTTCCCCTTCTTTAAAGAAATGTGGTGGCATGACATCACCTTCACTGGACACAACACCTAGCACGTGAACATTGATCGGACATTTCGTTCTGGCAACAAGGACATCGTCGGGATTGTAGGCGAGGCTTCGGTCATTCCTTCGGTTGATTTTGGCATCAACAGTAAAAATTTTTTCGTTAGAAAAGAACCTGATTCGTCCCGACGCTTCGTTTTTCAAAGAACACAATAACAGATTGCAACGAGCAACTCGGCTTGTCCTGGCAGCCTCAGAGAGCAGTTGTCGTATCTTTAATGTGTACGATTTGTATCGAAGGTCCTCCTCGGCAATTCGACGCATTGTTGCCTCGCTTACACCAACAATCGATGCTAATTTTCGCAACGATTGTCCTGGGTTATCCGAAATCAGCGCTTGAGCCTTTTCAATGATTGCGGGGGTCCTCGCGGTGCGGTTTTTCGAGTGACTCTTTCTTGCTGGCGTAGCGGAACCTTCGTTGGACCGTTCTAAAGCCGTATATTTTGCCACAACGTCATAAACAGTTGATCTCGGATATCCAAAGAACCGAATTATTTCCGTTGCTGAGTGCCCAGCGCGAAGGCCTTCGATGATCGCGGCTCTTCGATTATATTCCGTACTTGGTTTCAACATCGCGGCCATTTTGAGAATATGACTGTTTATTAGAAGCATTAGGCTTTCTCGGACGGTCCCAGTGTTGTTCGACGGGCCGGATTTCAGACGCATGCGCATCCAATGTAGTTGAAAATTTTTATATATTTTACATATTTTACATACGTATACATACATATAAATATATATAATATATTTATATGTATTATATGCATATGTAAAATATGTAAAATATTAAAATTTTCCACATTTTTGAAAAAATTTTACGATTAATGATCTCCTATTTACTAGTGGTCCATCTAACAACACTGCTCGGACGTCAACAACAACCTCTGGCGGAAGCCATAACGAAAAATTTAAATTGAATTTGTCCGGGTTTTGGTGATGCACCCTGCATATATATGTATAATATATTTTCGTTATATTATTATATTATTAAGTATCATATTAAATCGCGCAAAACGGATAAGAAATAAAGATTAAGCAGTCAAGCTTGAATCTAAAGTGCTAAAACAATTCTTTTATACTTTTTGATAATATGTACAAATTTAAAAGTCGCAAATCATGCAAATAGAGTTTTAGGAAAATTATAACAAAACTTACAAAAAAGCATGAAAAGATCTCTAATAACTTTTTTACTAGTTATAAGAAAATAACTAATTTAAGAGAATTAAAGAAAAAATTTTTTTGGAAACATTTATTTTCTTGACTTATTCACAATCACGAAAGAAAAAAATTATCTTTTCATCTTATTCACAAACATTAAATTATTACAATATGTTTAATAATATGTTTAATAAAAAACATATTATTTCTAACGAAATAATTATAAATATACTTTATATATCTTACGGTCTGCCTTTAAATTATGAATTACATAATTATAAAAAATAATGGATTATACATACGAAGAACAAAAATGAATTTTTTGTTTAGTTATAACAAGAAGGTACATAACCCAGGAATTAGCTGTGGAAAATTTATGACATACCTATATGGTGCAATGTTAGGCCACGTAGATCCTCGTCCTTCCTGTTGTTCTGTTTCGAGCCTGTTAATTAAATTACTTCTCACTGAATCAACGCTGTCCCCCTTTTCTATCACTATACCCAAGGTCGGCGAGTGTGTGTTTATAGAGAAATATTTTAACATTGGATAGTGCATGATCTCGTACTCACGACAGATCGGATTGTTGTCATCATCGGCACAATCTATAGCCGAAACGACGACAATGTCATTCCAAGCTAAAACATTATTTTTATTTATTTAATTATTATGTAGTATATGTAAATGAATAAAAAATAAACGATTTCGTGAACATCGTTTTCCTCTTTTTTATTCCGACAAAAAAATTAATTTTTCGAAAAGATTACTCAGATAACTAGATTTGACACAAATAGTTTATGTCTAGTAGCGTCTTTCCTATAACTATTTGCTCGCGAGATTATTTGAGAACTTACGTAGAACATCACTTGCCAAAGCCTTCCATGTTGGTGCAAATCTGTAACAAAAGCCGCACCAACTGTTATAAAACTCAACAAGCCAGCTCCTGGTGCTCTCGTAAACACTTGTTTTGAAATTTGTGGCATTGAGTATTACTACATCATCTCTGGCATTATATAAGCCTTGACCACCTAGGTTAATCAGACTTTGAGATTGATCCTTATGAGCTATTGCAGTTGCGCTGTTCCAGTTTATCATTAGAATGTTGAATAGGCACAATCTTAGTATAATCCCTGTTACTTCTAGCTGCTCCATCTTGCATCTCTAATAATTGACATTAGAATCCAACCACTTCTACTTTGTCTATAATTATGAAATATCAATTGACCATTAAAGTGACATTAAATATAATTTAAATATCATCTTAATATTACATACATTAACTTTAATATGTATTTTGTAGAGCAATGATTAACAGTTTTATCTTATATATTCTTTCAATTCTCAGTATTGCAATTAAGATTCTTTTTATTTAAGCTCATCAGCAGAAAATATTACTCCAAAAATTGCAGTTAAAAATAACATAATAAAACATAGTAAGATATATAAAAATCTTAATTGTAATCTCCCAGTAAACAAAATATATTTTTCATTATTTTCTACGTGCATCATTTATGTTTACTTCATACCATAAATTTCTTATTTTATTGTATTATTTCTGACAAATTAAACTTCAGGAGAAAAAAAGATATGTGACAGACTTATTTTTCAGTAATTTTATAATAATTAAATTTTAGCAAACTTCAACAAATTTAAAAATACGATAGAGATTGAGATTACTTCCTCATCAGAGATTTTCCACGAGAAAGGTAAGTTCAACATTAATTAAGAATTAATTAAGAACTGCCGATTGAAACAAGAGTAGGAGTGATTATGCAACATATTATTCGCACATATTATTTTAAAATATAATTAAATGCAAATTTGCTTTCCACAGTATTAATAAAGGTATAATCTGAATTTTTTTTTAAATAAAATGAGAAAAATTCACTCGACTTTTTACAGGAGAGATGGAACTTGGATGTGACTAATTTGATTTTTAAAACGGGGAAAAAGCGCTGATCATTCCATAGGAACTTGCGTGATTTTATGAATTTTATGCGTGAAAAGTCGAGTGGTAAGACAAAGAGATAAGCAAATAATGTCATTTTACATGCGGTCCAGTGTAATAATGATAGATTGCTAATCCAATGACAAAATGAAAAAATGCCGTACAGGTACAGTACTTCTCGACGTGTCACCTCGTACTTTTCGATAGATACGTTCCTAGTCGGCTGATACTTTGAACGATACGAGATCTCGTTGGTTCCACCAGGTTCCACCTTAACATCAGAGGAAGTAATTTCCTAATTTACTAATTTACATTGACGTACATACGCATGTATGTACATACGTACGTACATACATGGCAGTGGCACCGATCACGAATCCGAATAGCGACGCGATGAAACATAACCTAAACTCACTGATATCACTGACGTCACTAATGTCACTGATGTGCACTATGTTGCACTATGTTACACTCGTACAGTAGTGTGCTAAGTATAGTGCAGCGATGCCAAACTGCCAAATGAAGGCATCAAACAGGCGGCAGGGCAGAGGGCTCCTCTGTACGCAATACGCATGCGTAAATAATGTCACCTATCACGTGACTATATGAGATTGTTGTTCACTGAAAGATAATAATGAAGGATAAACGAAACATTATGCATATCATGATCATGCCGTGCGTGAAATGTTCATAGTGTTCACGTCCCTGGCCAATCACTTAACGCTCGCAACACTCGCGAGCATCGTTTGTCCTTGTTTAACATTTGATAAAAGACAAGGATAAAATGATTCCACGAGCGTGTGAAATCTGTTCTACAATATGCTTTTTGATCCCTGTTTCTTGCTTTTTACTATTATTTACATCTTGTTTTTTTACTTTTTATCCGGTTTTTTGTTTTATATCGCCTGAGATAAAAAAGTTAACAAACTTGGAAAGAAACAAGAAATATGTAGCAAGAAATACAATTATCGCTAAAATGATAACAAAGGAGAAAAAAATAAAAGGTAAAAAATAAAAAACAAAAACAAAGAGCACATTGTAGAATAAACTTGAGCGTTAAATGGAACTCAGCTCAGAATGGTTAACAAAGGAAGAATACGCGGTAAACGTTACGCGGTAAATTTGAACGTGTTATTTCAAGCATGCTTTCCTTCCAAGATTTGAATTGCACAGCTGCAGGGTTGAATACAGGATTGAGAAAATTTACTTAGAAGTTACTTTTTAAGTTACTTTATATGCACTTATTATAGAAATTGAGTACAATAAATACGAACGCCTCGATAAATTAAGTCCGTAAGCCGCGTCTCGTCCATCGTGTCCATCCCAAAATATTACCTGTATGCGCCGGTATTCATATTCATTATTGGGATCTGCTCAATCGGTATATGCCACTATATATATATATGCAAGAATCGATGTTGCAGTACAATTAAAACACACGGTGAACGCTAAGATCGGGTTATCTTTTTCTTAACGATTAATTAAGAAAAGGATAACATGACTTTACCGTTCATCGCGTATTTGCAGAATTCATGTTATTGCAAAAACTCCCTAATATCAACTATGCGAAACACTGAGAGATTCTTCATCTACTGTTTCACTATTTCAATATTCGCGAGATAACGAGGTTTTGTCCGCTGATGAATGAAATTTTCCCCAAAACGAATTGAGGCAGTGTTTGGCAATGGAGCGTCTATATATTGCAATATCGTACGGCATACGGATTACGGATTAAGCTTCAAACACTGCCTCATTCGACCCTGGCAGCAGAAATGGAATTCTGTAAATTGTTATGCAATTGTTGTGTGCTCCTAATGACAGTTGTGCAATTATTTTATATGTATAGTATTAGGTGTTGGAATTAATTCGTAGCGTTTTACAAGAGATGGGAAGTGATGGGAAGTACTTTCATTAATGTATTTTTTAATGCTCATGTGAAATAAATAACATTCTTTCATTAAAAAAACGCTACGAATTAATTCCAACACCTAATAAAAAATTAAGCTGCGCAACTGTCGTTTTATATATATAATATGAACACATAGTACGAGTTACAGAATATAGAGACTGACGATTTATTTTTTACTTGGACGAGAATTCCTGCTTGAGTTTCATCATGGATATCGTGTTATCTTTGTTTTGTAGGCAAACCGGTTTGCGTTAGTTATACATATATATATGGGTGCATGTAATGTCTCGAGAGCAAGGCATTCTGTCGACACCGATATAGGTGTCACTGGGTATCACTGTTATCAGTACAAGTACAGTTATACATGAAAATAAACAGTGGAAGTCTACATCTCGTTGCGTTTACTGTTTGTCAAATCTCATCCAACGATTGGAAAATTGCGGCGTGATGTGTCAATGAATGATCCTTCAAACTAAAATTACAGGACTTTTCGCACTAATTTCTGTTTCATTGTAAGAAAAATATTTAGAAATTACGTGAGTATAATATGTCCACAGTATCCACAAGTGATTTCAACGAGTTCGTATTTTGATACGAATTTTATATTATTTTTATTTCAATTTTCTTAAACAGTGTGATGAGTTTACCGGCTCTACCACGTGTTTTGGTGACGAGCAATGATGTTCCTGCTCCCGGTATCGATTTGCTTCACACAAAGTAAGTCTGAATAAATCCGGAATACTCGAAAGATTATATAAATCATTTATTTTGTACTGTTAAATTGTTTATATAGATGTAACGTCACTATTATACCAGCAGGCATAAGCACTCGAGAACAAGTGTTGCAAGCTCTTCCTGGACATGATGCTGTATTTCTCGCTAGTCATCATATTGTCAACAACGAGTTCCTCGATGTTGCCGGTAAAAATCTATTTTATTAATTTTTTCCATAACTTCCTTTTTGCTCTTCAATTTCATAATTATATGAATCAAATATTCTCAAACGAAATTAATTATTCAACATTTTTATTTAAAAAAATATACTCTTGAAACTTGATCGTTTCAATAAATGCTTGGATAAAATACTAAAAAGTATAAGAGAAGAATAAGATTTAAAATTATTTAAACAATTAAATAAAACCGATTAATTTAAGAATGAAAACTGACAGCACAGTTGCGACTACTTGAAACGCGCTAAATAGTTTTTATAATTTTAATACCTTTTAAGTTGAAAGAACAAAATATCGTCGAGCGGTAGCTCTTTCTTGCTTCAATATTGAATAACTCGAAATGAAAAATAATCATACTGAGAGCTTGATAAAAAAACAAATGAAAGATAAAGATAATTCACTCTTTCGAATGCTGCAAATCGTATTTTTCGTATTTATTAACGTGCAATTTTTAATCCGCGCCATGGAACTTGTCAAATTTCATAAAAAATTTTGAGATTCGATTGCATTTTTATTTATGTTTGCATAATTCTATAAAATATCAGTAAGACCGTTTTCTAAAGTACCGATCTGAAAAATATAGATTTCAAGCTGTAAAATGCTTTTCTCAAACACCTCAATACCATGATTTTTCACAAAGTTATTCCATCTTGAAATTTGCCTATTTTTACAGGCTGGGTATTATATTTTTCTAAAAAAGCGATTACAAAATTTTATCATGACGAATTCGATTTTCGTTTTTTTTTTCAGGACCAAATTTAAAAGTCGTGTCGACAATGTCGGCCGGATACGATCATTTAGATGTTCCAGAAATTAAAAGGAGAGGAATCAAAGTCGGGCACACACCGATGGTACTATCCGCTGCAGTGGCAGAAATTGCGGTGCTCTTAATATTATCCGCGGCAAGACGCGCCCATGAGGGTCGCATGAAACTGGAAGAGTAATTATTTTATCTTATTTTAAATTACATAATTTAACTTTCTCCTCATTCTCCTATTTATATTTATAAAACAGTACTTCTTTTCTCCATATGAATACTTTATATGGAACAGCTTTTCAATTTTTTTTTATACATGTGGATTATGTACACACACACACACACACACACACACACACGCGCGCGCGCGCGCGCGGAGAGAAAAAAATTAAAAAGTTAGCCTATAAATAAGATAGTAGAAAGAAGTGGACAGAAATTAATGGCTATCTAATCTTATTGGCTTTTCAAATAAAATCTATGCTTGAAAAGCCAATAAGATTAGATAGAAATCCATGTAATCAATATAATCAAAGCATGTTTTTATTAAATGAATATCAGATCCCTTTTTGACACGTTTGATAAATATTTTTCCATTTTATTTTATTTTATTTATATTGAATTAATACACATATATTTATATAAAAGATGATGTTATCGTATTATCTATACATATAAATTCTAGCTAAAAGCAATAAAATTATTATTTAATCTATTTTTATCAGTCTTCATTTAAGTAGTTGCTTAACTGAAAACTAAATAGTGATAGATGTCATACATGATAATGTAATTAAGAGGTGAGCCAAGATTGGGACCACAATGGATGCTGGGACAAGATTTACGAGGTTCTACAGTTGGCATCTTCGGCCTGGGAAATATTGGCCAAGCAATAGTTAAACGATTAATGGGGTTCGAAGTAGGGCGTTTCATTTATACCGGACATTCGCGCAAGAAAGCAGGTAAGCTAGTAACTTATTAGAAAAGTAATTTTTTTTCTAATTGTAATGTGTCATACATATATATATTTATATTCTACATCCTAAATTTTTCTATTATAATACCTATAAAAACAAGTCAGTTACAAAACCTGAATTTATTATATATATATATACACCGAATGTCCTATTTTAATCGCCTATCTCGAATAAATGGACTCTTGTAAATGCTTGTAAATGAATATTGTACTGATTGCGCCCGATAAGTGTGCTATCAGCGCTAGTAACATTCTATCCTTATTTTATATCTAATAAATGATAACGAATTAATGCAATAGTATGTTTCTTGGATACAGCCATCGTAGAAAATGTAAAAGGCAAAAATTATAAGGATATTAAGGACACACTTTCGAAAAGATGAAACTTCCGATTTTGTTGTCGATTGGTATACTATTATTTTGGTGTGCTGATTACAAATATGATCATGAAAATTACTGTTAAGGTCATTTTCAAGGTCAAATATAAAAAACTGTTTTTTTTTTACATTTTTTTCATATTTTGACATACATTGTCAAGACATATCTCGTCAAGGTTACGACTTTAAGATCTCCAACAGGTTTCAGTAAACGTTCGTTTAAAAGTTATTAACAAAAAAGTTTATAAAAAATAACATCTCATTTTTCTGCTATACACTATAATACTCCACAACATTACTCCACGCCTCCCTTTCTGCTTACATACGTAATAGCTTTCCACGCGAAACGATCTCTCTAATTATCTAAGGAGGAGAGGGGGGAGAGGCACATTAAAAAAAATATGGGATGAGTCGAACCTCTGAATAAAAAAGGAGGTGAAGTGAACCTTGGATTTAGAAGACATTTGTAGTGGGCAATTAAAATGAGACGCTCTGTATATTAAAAAAATTTATTTATTATATTATTTAGAGATTTTTTTCAAAAAGCAATATTCGTTAATTAAATAAATACTAAATGAATTTGAATAATTATGTAAAAATCTCCAGTAGAATTTATAGCTTCGTAAAAAATTATGCTGCATTTATATTAAAATAATGAATTTATATTATAGGATTGTTAAAAAATTGTTGCATACATAAGTCTTTTAAATTAACTAACATGATTCAGGTGATGAACTTGGGGCAACGTTTGTATCTCTGGATGAGCTTCTAAAACAGAGTGATTTTATCGTAATCTCAGCAACTCTAAATAACGAAACTCGAGGACTTTTTGATGACAAAACTTTTGATAAGATGAAGAAAACAGCCATCTTCGTAAATGTGTCTCGTGGTCAAATTGTCAATACCAATTCACTTGTGAAAGCTCTTCGTAATAAGAAGATATTCGCTGCCGGATTAGACGTTACCGAACCAGAACCAGTACCACCGGAACATGAACTTTTAAAACTACCTAATGTCGGTTGGTAATCATTTTTATTTTCTTGTTATTTTCTTGTAACATACGATATGACATATCACACACTTAAGTATTCAATAAATCGCTTATGCTCTAGAAATTCTATAATTTTAAAATATTCAAGGAATGTAATACTATTACGATGTATTATAATTTACATATATGTATAGTACATATCATTAATTTTTTATTTTGGTAATTACAGCAATTACGCCACATATAGGTAGCGCGACAATCAAGACCCGTAACGATATGTCGATAATCGCTGCGCAAAACATTCTTAATGGCCTTGAGAATAAGCCTTTGGTTTATTCTTTATAGCAGCTCATTTTTCTTGTGTTGTGCATTTCTTACATTAATTAATTAATTAATTAAAAAATATTACTAAAAATGTATGATCATTCATGATGTAACAAGATCCTCTTTGATTCTTCAAATTACACAAATATAATCACTCGGCAAATCCTAATCTCAATTTAATTATTTTTATACAATCAAAATTAATTTATTCATTAAATTTTATTATTCATTAAACTGTACTGATTAAAGCTCCTGACTAGTCGCCGCGGTCATATTGGATCGTGATGTCAAGTGAGAAATGATACGTTGAAATTTCTTACCTTTTTTTTATAAATAGAGAATTTGGATAAAACAAAATTATGAGACTGTTTTTTTTAAAAATGGATTGTAGCTAGTCAGAAGCTTCGATCCTTAAGTAAGTGCAGGGTGGGGGTTACAGCCACTGCTTCTTTTCTTCTCCTGGATGGATTCCAGTTTTAAAAGGAGTCACAGTATCATGAATAAAAAATGAATAAAATGATCTAATATTTAACTTCCTCGGAAGAGGGGAGGGGAAACTCCAAAACTATTGTTTCGTAACAATCAGAGAGCGATTTTCTGTGCCTACTTAAGAGTTAAGCAATAAAATAAATATTACATTTATATTAAGTGAGTACATCTCTAGAAATATTTCTAAAAATCTTACTTATCAAATCCAATTATTTAATTAATTGCCATTGAAATAAATGATCTTATAAAAGGTATTTCGTAGGATATTTCAAACATTTTACAAACACATTAATATATTTAGATGGTTTGAAGTCTCATGATTTTAAAATTTGTTATTCTCTTCTCTCTTTATCTAAAATCTATCAAATTTCAAAAAGTTTTTAACAATTTATTACTTACTAAATTACTTAATGTAATAAATTGGAACGTTACTACACATGATAATTTTCATAAAAAATATCAAGTATTTTCTTAATAAATAAATAATATTATAACTTTGATTATATCTCTACATTTCTCAAAAAGAACCTCTCTCTAATAGATTTCTGGGTTAATATCTGCCGATCGGAGAAGATCGCTTCAATGACTTTGACTCAATGATTACCTCTAAGAGATTTTAGCCATCGTTCGTTATTCGTTAAAAAGTTATTAATCAAAAAATTTAAGGAATAACGTCTCATTTCTGCTATACAATATATATAAGAACTACATATTTCCTCTACTAAGAGACATTGGATTTTCTACGTGAAGCGAATTCCATTCTGCATACCTCTTCTGCTTAAGGGAGCACGATTTCCACGCAAAGTGAGGATCACCTCATCTTTCTTCTGTCTATGTCAAGGTCATCAGAGCGGTCTTCCCTGATCGGCATATTTACCGATTTCTGCATTAAAGTATTATGTAATAATTATTTTAAGAGATCTTTCACTTTTTCAAAACACATTTGCAACAATATGAATGAACATAAGCAAGTAAAAACGTAAAAACATATTTGATATTCTTGAAAAAAGATTATTGTTTATATAATAATTGCAATAACTTATAAATTCATATCTGAACAGTGTTCAGCAATTATCACCCATAATGAACAACAGGTAACCATCAGGCTTCCACCACTGCATTTTTTAAACTACTTAAGATAGGATCAATCTTATTTTCCAACGATAATACATGACCGGTGTTGCAACTGTGACTAGCAATAAAACTAATGACCAATGGCAACTTATTTATCTGAATTACCTAAAAAAAAAAACATAAAGAATATAATAATGTTAAACATTAAATTATTATTAATTTTAAATATATATTATTAGGTAATTATGAAAACAACTTCTAAAATCAATCAGCATCAAATTATATTTATACATAATACATTAATAATTTTAGAATTTATTTTGTAATATCTTTAATATAGTTTAAATAATTTAATTTAAATTTAAAAATTAAAATTATATATATATAGAAATGACTTTAAAAAAATTATTTGATATTTATAAAAGTATAAATTATTTAGTAACAATAAAAGTTTATAATATTTAATAAAATAACCAATATTAAAACGTTTTTATTAAATAAATTATTTTTAGTAATATTTAAATAATTGTTCTTTTATCTTTTTTATTACTTATTATCTCAATGTGTTCATATAATATTCAAGATCTCAATTATAATCTTGTTTTGAAATTACATAACAAATTACATAAAATAATATAAAATTTATGCACAAATTTTAATATAAATGTATATTTGAGTTTATTATATATTTTACCTGATAATTACTATACATGCATATAATGGTTTTATTTTTGCCAAGTCCCAATTTACTTCCTTGATCCGTAGCCATTCCAAAAGTAGATAAAAAACTGGCTCTTGTAGCTAACTCTGGCGCCTTTTCATTAGCTACAGATATAACGGGTACTCCATCTCTGTCAGTAATTAATATGCTATGCAAACCTTCCACATCAGTTAACAGTCCGTAGAGAAATTTCTTCAATTCCTAAAATAACAAAATCATAATTCAAATAAATGATATTTCAAAGAGAATTTGATAATTATCAATATGTTTAAATTATTGCTTTAATTATTGTATCAATTGTAAATAAATAATATTATATTGTATGTAGATATAAATGCAAAAAGATGATTGATTTCAATAAAAAAAGTATAGAGATAAGAAAAGTTTTAGAAATATTTGTCAGAATAAAATTTCTTGTAAGCATAATTCGTTTTACAAATCTTGTTTTAACACACTGCCACAAATGCTCCAAAAATGCTTGTACAAAATGTTAGATTAGAATATTATTTATTAGATTTATTTCAAAGGAAATACTGTATGTATACTTTGTAAAATCATAGTATTTGTCATTTTGCAATTTATAACATTAAGTAATTCAAATAAAATATCGCTAAAAATTTTTCTGATTACTAGTAAAATAGCAAGCTTGAAAAATTTTTTACAAATTTCAAAAAAGATTTATTAACGTCAGAATATGAAATTTTTTAAGAGTATCCTTTATAAATCATTTTAATGATCTGACCAAACAAATCTGTTAAACAGATTTTGAAAGTATGCTATGATTTTGTTGAGAATATCAAGATTTGATCATGTTATATGTTTCGACATGATTCTACCATAACTCTTACTCCATGCTTGATGGAACATGCAACACGAACAAATTTAAAGCTGATTCTACAATGAGTAGATAGTCGAAAATTTTAGATAGATAATAATAGAAGATAATATAATGATTGCAGAAACTGAACAAAAGTTGCCAATTCGTAATCATTTAAATGATGTATCCTCTTGTAGTATTGAGGGTAATAAAGATTCATCTTCATCTAAATTATTTATTCCATTTATGGATGTTTACAATCTGACAGATTGTATGCGGTTTTTATTAATAATCTGTTGATAGATAATATCGACAAGCTCTGCTAAAACAAAATACAAGTACAGACACAGACAATCTGTTACAATACATATCTGACAATGAGGAAATCTATCTTCTGTTATCTACTGTAGTTTGCTTTCTTGGAGATGAGCTAAACAAACTTTTATCAATACGTCTACTATTTATATCTATATGCAATATATGATCTATTCTTTTTGTTACAATTTTTAAAACTTTTACAACAGCATGATAAAAAAAAGATCTATATTTTATATATAAAGCTGATTCTACAATGGGTCGGTAATCGAAAATATTAAATAAATAATCTTAATCTAAATAGGTGACTATGACTTTTCGCATTTATAAGTTAAATGTACAACGAGTCATTTACCTCGACTAATAGGAAGGAATAAACTCAAACTCGAATTTGACCAATCTTAAAAAAATTGGCTAACTTGATCGATTCATCGATAAGATTTACGACTACCGATTATAAACTCATTTTGGAATCATCAAAACAAAGTGTATAACCTTAAACTTAATGTATAAAGCTTTTTTACATCGAATGTCCGAACTTACCACTGTCATTCTTTCCAAGGAACGTACACGAATTCGTAAATGATAACCAAGTGACAGGATTAATTCTTTGAAGCACACTGCTATGAGCAGCTATGAATATTAACTGACTATAGAAATCGACCAATTGCGATTGACAGTTAGGGACTCCGCACAATAAACGGAACAGAGAACAGAGAATAAGAATTTTAACCTGTCAGAAATCATATATTGTGGAATACACAATTTCTGATAGGTTGAAATTCTTATTCTCTGTTATCTGTTCCTTTTATTGTGCGGAGCCCCTTAATCACGATCAAGCTTGATCAGCGTTGGTGAAACTGGTCCTTAAGGTCTGTTTTTTATTGCTGCATTTTCTGAATGTGCACACAAATGTGTATTTGTTTCACTTCAATTTATTGCACCGTGTGCACCTTGTGTGTCTTCAGAGAGTGCAGCAATAAAAAACAGATCTACAATCAGAGGCAGAAAGATAGCAACATTTTTTTTTTATTAATTTTATTAATTCACCAATCAAAAAATGCTTTGAAGCATTCGTAGCGTAAAGTCACTAAAGTATCGCAATTGATTTCTGAAATGTTACGTCGATATGGCGGAAGTTTCAAACATGATTGATGGCATGATGGAAAGAATATAAGGGTGAAACATTGCGCGACGATAACAATAATGACGATAGCAATACTGGAAATAATTAGATATTATAATATCCTAGTATTTCTATGAAGGCTATGTTCCAAATTTATTATTATCACTGAAATTACTACAGTTTACGTTACACGTGCACTATAGATTTTCGGTAAATTTTGAAACACAGCCTAAATAATAAATTAAGCATTCATACATGTTTTTTTAATCACAAATAAATTATTACTAATTACAATTAAAAAACATTTATTTACATATTTGATAGCTTCATTTTTCTTAAATAAAGTATGTATATACAAATGTATAAATTTGAAATGGCATTTCAAAACGAAGGTGTTTGCAATACTCAATAAAGTGACTTTAGCTGAGAATTTTCTAGATTAACTGAATTTTTAGCATTCTTTCCAGTGCACTGTTTCTATTTTGACTCAAGGCAGTTGATAATAGTTGATACATTTTTTAATGCGTCTGATGCATTAATTCACATATATCATTAACTTTAATTTTGTTAATAAATAATTTACACGTTACTGCTCTGTGTTGGCTCTTATTGGCTTTCGTTCCTTTTTAAATTGTTCTTTTTAGATTTAGTCAGAGAACCTATAACTTTATTGTCTTATTGTTATACAATCTTGTTAAAGTTATATATATTTATTCTAAAAAGAATTAAATAACAATAGGTAAATTCATTAAGCCAAAACATAAATATTATTTATATATTCCATGATTTCTATAGATATCTTGTGTCATCTTTGTAATCGTATTGTTTTTAAACATGGCTGTCCATATCTTTTTACAGCCTCTTCAAGGAAAGCATTCTCCATTTGTCTTACAATTTCATTAAAAAATAAATTTGACAAATGAGAATAAATGGTAGACTTAAACTCGAAAGACAAGGAGAAGTCAATCACACAAGTTTCTAAATTATTTTTCAGTCCAGGACTAAACAACCACAGGGTATCTAAATGATGAAACAATCTGCCATCCTTACATTCGGCTTTAACTAGCCTTGGATGTACTATAGTCACTGTTGAAGTATAATTTTCATTTATAGGTGGAAACCCAATTACTAAATTGGCCTTCAAGAAGTCTTTGGTTTTCAAAGTAATTTCAGATTTTTTGCAAAAGGGTAAGAAATTTCTATAATTTCCCACATCGGCAACTACGTAGTACATTTTCTCCATTGAAAAGCTAAAGAACAAAAAAACTTGGATATATTCTATAACGAAAATATACACAATTTATAATATACATATGAATTACTTAAATAGATCTGTTTCTTTTAACTAAACTTATTGCACAATACTCATCTTTCCCTTTTGCCTTATTATGAGAAAAAAAAAGAAAGAAAAGATTAATTGTGCAACAAGATCAATTAAAATAAATAGGTCTAATGTATCAAAATATAAGTAAAAGTTTGCAATAAATATAAATATCATTTTAAATATTAATAAAATATTTAATACATTATAAAATAAAATAATAAATTAAAATAAAAGGATTATTAAAAAAATCTTTTCCTATCTGTTCTTATTACCCCACTAATTTGCGACCTTCGTATTCTTTGATTTTATGATTTGCTCGTGTTCTGTACATTCGCCACAAATTCCATTTAGAAGAATCATATTTCCAAGGTAATATTAATTGTGTCAGGATCAATGCGTGCCTAAAATGTTTTTACAAATTGATAAAATGTTTTTAGTTTTGCATCTTGTAGTTCAAAAATTAAAATTAAAATTGGACTTACTTGATGCATTTTTGCATGATGTGAAAGAATCTAGCAAAAATAAGTGTTGTTCTATCCTACGAATCAAAATGTTAATTGATAAAGTTGATGATTATTCGATTTAGGAAATATATGAGCATGTGCTGCTATCACATTTTCATTATGACTTTATAGCCATATACGTTTTAGGTATTTCTCGCAGTTTCAGATACTTTTCTACTTTAAAAATAAAAATTATATAAAAAAATAATTTGTGCTTTTAAAGCAGAGGAATTTACTTATGCAATTAAAGCAAAAAATATTTATTCTAGCCTCACTTACATATCTCGTGTCCCTCTATGTCATCGATGTAACAGATTTCTTAATCTAAATAGTCATCAACTTTAATGAGTAACATCTTTATTTTCGGAAATCTTGAGCAATCTCGAAGCACAGCGACGCTTATTTCTGCTAGATTCTTTCGTTTCATGCACAAACACCTAATGTCGAATAAGCCTAATTTTATTAATTTTTGAATTGCGGGGTGCTAAACTGTATAATTAAAATTACATAAAATACATTACCTATGCATGTCGAGTACAAAATATTCAATTATGTCACAATATTTGACAATGCACGTTTAGCTTTAGCCTCTCACATGTCAAAACCGCATATAACCTAAAAATAGAGCTAACGCTACATTCTACGTTTAATTGTCGATGATATAATGTAGGTACGTGATAATTGTAATCATAAATTTTTTTTGGTAATTATTTAGAATAACTCCCCCCCTCTCGCCCATTCACCCACCTTAAATCTTAATAAAAATATACTTATTCTTTCGTTTTCACTCAAAACGAAAGAATCTGACAAAAAAACGCGGCGGTCGATTTTGAGTTATTAAGCGTTAAAGTTGGAGACTTTAGAGATTAAGATGTCATTTCGGTTTGATCTACAGCAACATAGCTCTATGTATAAGTTCTGCATTAATTACACAAATTCACTGCTAATGCAAAGAATTTGTGTGCTTAAAGCGATGAATTTTTGTTTGTAAAGCAGTGAATTTGTGTTTTAAAGCAGAGAATTTATGTTTTTGAAGCAATGAATTTATGTTTTTAAAGCAGTGAATTCGTGTTTTTAAAGCAGTGAATTTGTATAATTAATGCAAAACTTTGTGTGAGGCGACAATTAGCTTTCGTTTTTTAGCACTTTGAGTTGTATCAATGAGAAAGTTAATATCGATACGACGTCAAAATTAGCTCGATAGTTCTAATAAGGATAAAAAACTCGATGTGTTTGAATTTCGATTTATTTCTGAGTTGCCTTAAATAAAATAATAAATAGCTCCTGTTATTACTGTCTTGTGCAATTGTAATATTATAATTATTGCATATTCTTTTATACGTAAAACCTCGATACGAGATATATAATATTTTTGCTTCATTGAAAAAACTTCTCAATTCGACATCGTCGATTTGACGTCAATTTGATGAGTTATTTTTTTATTAATAGAAAGAAAGAAATGATCAATCACATTGAACAGATTGAATTATTATTGTTCAAATGCAATTGGTCACTTCTCTCTCCAAGATCTCGAATCGATTTTCAGCATCGTGGATACAATTAAAATTTTAAGGATATGATCAACGCGATGTTGCAAACGCTTTAAAGCATTTTTTTTAGTTGGCTAGGTTATAAAATTCTTTCTTCTAATTGGTCCATCAAACGCTTCGAAGCATTTGTAGCGAGACTTTGACCACAGCCTAAAAATGGTGACCAATGGTTGCATTCAGTACTACAACCGCTTACTGAGCGCTCACTGAGCGGTAGTACTGAATGCACCAAATGGTGACCAATCAGCCTGGGCAATACGGGCAGTGGTGTAAAAATTATTTTTTACACCACTGTAAAAATCACCTCATTGATTGATTGCTGCTTCCGCTGCCTGCTTGACGCTTGACGCTTGCATGTGAATGTATCTTTACATGACAGCGTCGAGCGTCGAGCATTGTGAGATTTCTATTCGTCAATTTGGATCACGTGATCTGTTTTTAGCGAATAGTAAGGTCACAATACTCGACGCTTGTCGCTTGACGCTCCTATGTAATGGCACTTTTACATTTTTGTATGTGCCATGGACTATTTTTCCACCATGAACCATGAACGGAATGCAATCCTTGTCGGTCCTTACGCCTGAAGTGCTTTCAAGTTCGAATTATGCAGAATTTAACTAAGTATTCGAAGCGATATTATATGGCGCCAAGTCGAATATTTAATTTCCCATCCAAAAGAATTTATTTTCCCAACGAAAAACTTATTTACAATGTCAAACACTTGAATTACGCGCACAATAATGGAACTCGTAGGTTATTTCTTTCTATGTCTTATCATGTAAGTATCAAAATGTTTCTGTGATCTTTTATTCCGATTTCTATTTAACTTAATTTTTAATTTGTCTCAATAAGTAAACTGTCTGCGATATGTCAACAGATTGGCAGCAGATATTGCAATAATTTATGTGTTTGCATTTAAATTTAAGATATCATATCTCAAAGCATTACCAAAAATATAAAAATTTGATAAAATGTTCTATTACTATGTATGAATATCTATGTAAAATTTGAGTCAATTCTTTCATTGATGTAAGTTATTTAATTTTTTTATTTGTCTTGGTGTTCTTATGTAAAATTGCATTTCGTATTACATACTTATTTGCAAATTTGATAAGATCGTAGCATTAGGAATTAAATTATATTTTTCATATATGCTAATAAAACTCACATAAATATTCTTGTTCATTTGTATGGATTTACTTACTCATTTCAAAGTTATTTGTCTAAAACTGAGGCTTGTTCTTTTCAGCTTCTTTTTTTCTTATCTTGCAGAGTTTTTTCTTTTTTCTTTTTTTTTTTAAGGAAAAGATTTCAGAAAAGAACAGATCTATGATAATTGCGCTATATAAAGTTAAACTATTAAATTATTATTTGTATGTATTGTAATTAAATAATCATTATTGCGTTGAAAATTATTCATTTTGTTTTATACAATTGATTTCAGGATATATTTATAATAAAAATTTTTTGATTGATAGTAGCTAATATTGTACAGCTAAAACATTCTTAAATTCTTATTTAATAAATACAGCAGAATTTGTGATATAATCTATTATCTATTCCTGCACTAGACTGCATTAGAACTCTCTTGCTTTTGACACATATCTAACTTTAAGTTGCAAAAGTGTACACTAGTTCAGCCACAAAAAACAGACCTCCAATTAACAGATTGTCAACAAAAGTCGAATAGAATCAATTCATCATTTCGTGTGTGTGTGTGTAAATATATATATATATATATATATATATATATATTAAAATAAAATCATTTAAATAATAATGAAAGAAGGGGAGTAGAGTTTGCTCAGTTTCTGTGGTCAATCTATTACATTCTGTTAGATTCTTTATATTTTTGCTGGCATTCTATTGACAAAATTTGTAGCAGATACTTATAAAATTTATTTTTGACAAATTTAGTTATTCCAGTGTAATAATAATCAGCCTGAATCTTTATATAGATATAATATAGATATATTTGACAGAAAAGAAAATCATTAATGAGAATATACACCTACATAATAAAGTTTATTTGGAAACAGATTTTACAAGGCACAATTTCTGCTACAAATTTTGTCAGAAAAAATCCAGTAAAAGTAGCGAAATTTATTAATATAGAATAAGATGGCAAATTTAAATGCAAATATTGAACAGTCTGCCATTTTACAATTTAAATAATATATTTTATTAAAATGGTTACAAAATGATAGATTCTGCCTAATTTTTGCTGATAATCATAAGATTTATGTCAGCAGCCTCTAGCAGAACACAAGCTTAATGCAAATGCAACTGCCAATCTGTTGTAATATTCTATTTGAATCTGATTGCAAACTGTTAGATGTATGTTAATAATTTGCTGGATTTGTTTTTAGGCTTATAAGAAAATTCGTAAAGAATTGCATACTGTGCAATCGACATTGTTATGCTGTAATAAATTTAACTTTTCTCCAAGATTTAATAGTATCAGATATTTTAATACTACATGTAGTAATTCCAATAAACAATCACCAAAGAAATCAGGCGTAGATAATTCAGACAAGAAGCCTGACGAAAATGAAGATATGAAATCAATTCTCACTAAGTTCTCCATGTGGCTTATGCTTATATATGTTACATTAATTGCATTGAAATACCATCTAGAAATGTATTCAAATTCAGAAGTAAGTTTTTTATCAACAACATTTGTCATAGGAATTATTTAAGAAGTATAAAGTATTACAATGTTTACATAGCTTGCAGCTTCTGTCTCCTGGAATGAATTTGTATACGACATGTTGAATAAAGGAGAAGTCGAAGCGATTATTGTAAATCCTACTATTGACCATGTTATAATTGTGGTGCACGATGGTGCTATTATTAAAGGAAAGAGAAGCTTGTACAAGAGATATCATATGGCTGTTCCAAGTATTGATAATTTTGAAGAGAAACTGAGGAAGGTGGAAAAAAATCTTGGCATAAAAGCAGGTAAATAAATCACTTGCAAAGTATTAATAAACACCATGCATTAGAATGACAATCTTTTAATAAAATATTTTAGGCCAAGGAGTACAAGTAATTTACGAAAGGAAGATAGAATATATAGCGAATGTCATAAGACTTGTACTTATTGCGTTGATAGCCGCTATCGCTTTTAGTTTTGTGAGAAAACGTTTCTCTTTTAAACCTTTCGAAATTATTTCGCAAATGAAACAGGCAAAATTTACTCTAGTCGAACCATTGATGGGAAAGGGTAAAGGTGTACGTTTTGGAGATGTAGCTGGATTAAAGGAAGCTAAAATAGAAGTAATGGAGTTTGTTGATTATCTGAAAAAACCAGAACGGTATAAATTACTGGGCGCTAAAATACCACAAGGCAAGTACACTAAATACACACACACACACACACATTTATGTGTGCCTTTCACAAATGACATAATGGATCATTACATCCTTGTTGTTTGCCAATGTTAAACAAAGATGACATGATCATTGTGTCGCATCGTGTCGCTTGTTGGAACACATAAATAAAACATCATTCTAAGTTTATGCCATAAAATTGAATTTTAAAAATATAATCCTATTTTCAGGCGTTTTACTTTTGGGACCTCCTGGGTGCGGTAAAACATTACTAGCTAAAGCTGTGGCGACTGAAGCGAGCGTTCCTTTCCTATCTATGAATGGCTCCGAATTTATTGAGGTATTCGGTGGTTTAGGTGCTGCTCGAGTCAGACATTTGTTTAAAGAGGCTGAAAAGAGGTTTGTCTGTTTCTTTCTTAAGTTTATTTTAATAATACTTTAATATTTGCTTTAATTCCTTAGAGCACCAAGTATTATATACATCGATGAAATTGACGCAATTGGCAAAAAACGTTCAGAAAGCTCACTCGGAATTGGTGACAGAGAATCTGAACGAACGTTGAATCAACTTTTAGTCGAAATGGATGGAATGATAGCAAAAGAAAATGTCATTATATTGGCCTCAACGAATAGGGCGGAAGTATTGGACAAGGCATTATTGAGACCTGGCAGATTTGATCGACACATTTTAATCGATCTTCCCACGTTGGAGGAAAGACAGCAGATCTTCGAGACTCATCTAAAAAAGATATCTCTAGAAGACAAACCTTGGAAATATTCGAGATATCTAGCTTTTCTTACACCCGGTTTCAGTGGTATTGCACTTATTTATTTTAAAAAGAGCTTTATATATTGGGTCATCTAAAAAGTATCCGCGGTCACTAGACATATGACCATCAACACACATCTAGTGACAAAAAACCGCAGATACTTTTTAGATGACCCAATATATATATATATAAATAAGTTGAAATACTATTTCAATAATTGCACGAATAAATAATGTTTCAGGTGCTGACATAGCAAATGTTTGTAACGAAGCCGCTCTACATGCTGCGAGGGATATGAAGAAACAAGTAGACAGTAACGATCTTACATACGCAATTGACAGAACGATTGGTGGTTTGACAAAGAGAAATAATCCGTTAACACCTTCCACGAAACGCATCGTCGCCTATCATGAGGCTGGTCATGCGTTAGTAGGATGGTTAATGGAACATACCGATGCTTTGCTCAAAGTAACGATAGTACCACGAACAAATTTAAAACTGGGATTTGCGCAATATACTCAATCTGATCAGAAGTTCCATAGTAAAGAGCAACTCTTCGAACGCATGTGTATGACATTAGGTGGTCGAGTTGCGGAATATGTGACATTCGATAAAATCTCGACAAGCGCCGAAAATGATTTGAAGACTGTGACAAAAACGGCATATCTTCAGGTCCAACAATTTGGAATGAGTCCAGCTGTGGGTTTAGTTTCTTTCGACGAAGAACGTACTACGGTATGAAATAGTATTTCTGTGTGAGTTTTCTATTCATTATATTTGCGAGCATATCATGTTCAATTTATCTTTTTTAGAAAAATAAGCCATATAGTAAAAAATTAGCAAATTTAATGGACGCCGAAGTAAGAAGAATAATAGGCGAATCATATGAACGAACTAAACAGTTGCTTTTGGATAACAAAGACAAATTAGATATAGTATGTATATTTGGACATACATTTAGGATTATAATTACACAATAACGCATAAGTTTGCGTGAAGCCCCTCCAATTTTTGGCCTTGATGTATATTATCAAGATCATAACTCTGACTAACAATCAAAAAGTTTTATCCATTACTGGTTGTTTATTAAAAAGTTATAAACAAAAAAAGTTTCAAAATTAGTTTTCTAACACCATGCGTGTTGGACATATCTGTTAAATATATCTATTGTATTGAATATATATTGTTTCATACAAGCACCATTAGAGGAGTATCAGACTACGAGTTAACAATTACGATTGATGGTTACCCGATTCTATTTTAGCCAATTACAATGGATTTGCTACATCGTGATTAATTTAAATAGAATTAGGTAACCGTTAATCGTAATCGTTAATCCGTAGTCTGATACGAGCATTAGGGCTCCGGAAGAAGCATGTATCTCCCAGTATGAAGTGCAGAATGATGAAGAAGGGTGGAGGCAACCTTCTCCTTGTCTATCATATTAATAATTTTTAATTGTGACAAAAAATTTAATGGCAATTAAAGTATATTGTGATTAAAAAAAAAAGAATATGAATGAGTATTGAGTATATGAGATGATACGTATTATCGATAGCAATATGTGCTATGGCTTTGCTTGTAGCATGCATGATATGCCTTACTTTATTTAATATTTTCAGCTTTCATTATTTTTAATATTTTATAGATTTTTAGTATATTATAGACTAATTTATTTATATTTATATTTAGTAAGGTAAAGATTTAGAAGATAGTGTCTCAGCGATATATTCAATATATACCATTACCTTGTATAGAGAGCTGTCTTGATCTTTTCATTTTCATTATTTTTAGTATTTTATATTGATTCATTTAATAAGGTGAAGATTTAATTTAATATATAAATGGGCATGCACATTCGTATAAAAATGTAAAGCAAGGTTTCACATAGACTAATAACAAAAATTATCTTTTTTAAAAACTTTTGTTAATAACTTTAATAAACAACGGCTAAAGCTTTTTGAATATCAAGGTCAAGGTGGAGATTCCCTAATAGAAGTTTTATTAAATATTTTTATTGAGCACAGCTTGCAGAAGCTCTATTGAAGAAGGAAACATTGTTCTATGACGACGTAGAAAAATTAATTGGACCGCCACCCTATGGAAAGAAGCGACTTGTAGAACCTGCAGAATTTGAAAATTCTGATCCAGCTAGAGAATCTCCCTCGATAGAGAGAGAACCTGTAGAGTGAGAAATGTATTAAAATTTTTTATATAGATATTTATATAGATATTTTATTCTGTATAAAAATTAGTAAGAGATAAAATATATTGAATATATTAAACCATTTTTTAATAAATTTTGTAGATTTATAAAATACTTTTGTCACACACATACATACACACACACGCGCGCGCACTATGTGTCTATTCTTTATTCATCATCGCATTTAATTTCTGTAGCCCAAAACTAAATTTAAATAGTGGTAATAATTAAAATCATGGAAATGGAAGAATTATATTTTTATTTCGTTATTTAGTTAAGTAGAAACAAAGTTTTGCTATGACACATACATACATAGTTGAAAAATATAGGAAATATAGATTTAAAAAATTGTTAAATCTAAAATGCTTCATATGGTCAGTAATACTTTTTTCTCATTTTTTTTCAATAAAAATAGATCTCTTTAAATATATGTATATATTGTGTATGAATAACTAAGATATATACTTTATGTCAAAAAATTAAACATTGTTTTGAATTTTAACGGGCATTTTGTTATGAATTTTAGAGAGATAATTACAAGACTAAATATGCAGCAAAATAGATACTTTAAGTACTTGCACTTGATTCATTTTTATATAAAAAATATTAATATATGTCAAACATGTCGTGTAAGTTGAAAGCAGAAGTTGCAATTCAAGCTGCTTATCTGTGGTTTTTATTAATCATGAAATAATTTGTATTCGGAAAAATCATTATTTTATCAATATTAAAAAGAAAGATTAGAAATATAAATTCTAAAAAATTATTTAGATTATTTAATAATTTATAATATTTATATTAAGATGATATAGTTATTAGCAGTAATCATTAAATTATTTAAGAAAAGATAGTTTATCGTAATGTGATTAATATAATGATCAATTTTGTCAAAATAAAGTTGATCAGACTATATTACTTTATGACGTTCCTTATGTATATAGCACAGCTAAAATAAACAAAATAGAATATATTATACTTAAAAAAAAAGATAAGGAATAACGGTAATAATATAACGATACAATTATATGTCTATGCCACACATTACTATGGCCGGGGGAGGGGGGGGGGACATCTTGAATAAGCGAGATAATATTGCATATTTATCATTGGCATTATAAATTGAAGGAACAGCGTTTACGAAGTTTCGAACTAAGGACGATTTTGATTTTTTATTTGTGCTTTGCCAGGGCACCTATTATGAAACAAGTCAGAATGAATTCCGATCGATATTATTTCGTTTCTCTTAGAAAACACAATAAAAATCTAGGGAATAATTGAATAACTCCGATCGGAATCATTTCCGAATAATTTGTATAATATGTACCCAGTTCTTTAGGCATGCACCTCTACAGGGAATGAAAGTAACTATTTACTGTAACTGCCATTACTTAGTTGCTTAGTTACCTTGTTGTAATAACGATTTGGTAATACGTTGCGAATTTTTTATGATGTTAATATAATATGAGAGTTGGAACAGTCAGTAGTTATTTATATGTGCGGGAAAAGTCATTCGTTAGTGAAAAAATAACTCGCAATTTGTGACTCATTTATTTTTTAATGTAACTTGTAATGAGTAACTTTACTCGTTACTTATTACTTTTTTTCAATAACGCGTAATGGCAATTTACTTTTCAAAATGACTTCTTGGGGTAACCCCAGCCTTAGTTAGTCATCATTACAGTCATAAAAAATTGCAACATCATTATAAAAAATTGTTATTATAAAAAGTAACTGTAAAAGTAACGGAAAAGTAACTTACATTCTCTGCACCTCTATCACATTTAATATCGATACTTATTGTTTAACAATTAAATCTTTGATAACTCCATTAAGAGCTCGCTCCAAGTGCGAGCCGTCCCAATAAACCTTTCCACAATGCTCGCAAATGTAAAAAATCTGCACATTTTTCAGTACGTTTAGTGGGACTTTATCAATTTGTATTCGCATGTTGTATCTGGTCGTACATGCGTCAATATCAAGAGTATCTGTGGACAAACGCCATGTACGATGTTCGCTATTTGTAAAATGATTATTTGGATTTCGAACAATTTCATCGAAATCATCGTTCAAATCGGAATTATCAGCAACTGTTTCTAATGTATTATCAGCTCGATTAGGCAATACTCGATAATTGTTTCTTCTTATAATTTTCACGAAGCTAAATCAAAATAAAATTTTTATTATATGCAATTGAAAAAAAGGAAAGGAAGAAATGTATATCAATAAGTCAATAATTCAATAAATTAATTCACCTTTGCATAAGATGATCCATTAGCTTCTTTGGAACTTTCACGAATTCATCGAAATTACATATTTGGCATCGGCTGAAAATATCATTCTGTGTTACCACAATACCGAAGTAATTTAAAACTTCACGTAGCTGGTTGTCAGCTGTGTCGGCCATTATTCTATAATAATTCTCCAGCGGTAGATACTGCTTAAACTAATAGAGAATATTAAAATAAGATCTAAATTAAATGTTAACATAATACAAGAACAGATCTTACTTTTTCACAATTCTTGTTACGTGTTAGTAGAATCCTATTTTCACGCATTGCCAATCTCGCGGAATCATCTCCTCCTTGATCAAATAATACATGTATACAATCTATACCACACATGCGCAATTTGCTGCTTAAACCACCCAACATTGAATCGCATACAACGCGCCATGTATGTGCAGGAATTGAATCGCAATTCCGTTGTTGTATGGGCTCGAGTTTATTCGTATTATTTTGTCTATTTGGAATATTTCGTCTACCTTGAATATCTTCCCATCTATCTTGTTTGTCATATCTATTATAATTATCGCGTCTACCTTGATTACCACCACGTCTACTCTGGGGATCATATTTATTATGATTATCGTAATTATCATATCTTTTCTGATTGTCGTATCTTCCGTTGGATGTTTGATTCATTCTGACATTTGCATGTTTATTCTGATTATGATTATCATATCGTCTTTGGTCATCGCGTCTTCTATCATTAACTATTTGAATTATTCTAGTATGCGCACTTCTGTCACGATTATGATTATCGTGATTATCATATTTTCTCTGGTTATCATATCTGTTGTCACTGGTTGATTCACGATATACAGATCTATTTTGATTCTGTTTATTATACCCATATTTGAATGTAGACTTGTGTGCTATACCATATTTTGGTGAAGTTCCTACTACATTCATGCGATAATCCTCATTGTCTCTATTAGGTATTGGTGGATTTAAATATGTATATTTCTATAAAATGGTCAATAATGAAATAATATGAGAAATATAATTAAATTAATCTAACATATTTTGTTAACCCTCTATCTGCAATCTATTTTGACATAAGCAAACAAAATTTCACTTATAAATTTCTTCCAAATAAAAAAACTGGTAGTCTCTAGTTCCCCCTTTCTAAAATATCTTGTTAAAAATCTATCTGGTAATGTTTTAGCCCTGAATTTGTCCACATTTCTTAAAGACTTATAATAAAAAAAGGGGGGGGGGAACCTTGGACTGGACGGAGAGAGTAAAAATATGATTGCAGACGAGAAGTTAAAATGTTTATTCTTATACAAAAGAAGATAAAGACAAACATATTGTATATTTAAATAAATCAATTATTCTGTATCTTTGAAGGATAATATAGCAAAGGAAGAAATAAAGATATATATTTAATAATAAAAACAACGTTTTCCTTCATAATAAAGATAATATTTTCGTGAGATTATATGGAATATTTTTCATTTTTTAAATGAAAAAAAATTACTGTTTTTTTTAACTAAAGTGTTATTATGTTACATTCATATGTTAATATAATATAATTTATTGCAACTTATACCTTATATGCAGTTTTATTCGTATTAGTCTTTGTATGTGCATGCGGAATATGCTGTATTTCAGCGCAAATATCTTCAAACGGTATGGCCATATCTGCTGAATAATCTGCTAGTACATTGTATATTTCCAACAAACAATATGCGTCTAGTGCTGTCACATAATAAACACACACGCACACACACACATATATGTAGTAATGGAAAAGATCATATATTAATCAAATTAAATAGAAGATAGAAAAACGATTACTAACCAGCATATATTATTTGACTTTCCCTCAATGGTCTCAGTTCCCAATTTGAAAACTGATCAGATTTATCGAGTCTTTGTCCGAAACATAATTCCACAAGTTTACTTAAACTTCTGTTTGTGAAATTTGGATCACCCTTGTATGGGAAAACAAAATTGTATTCTTCTACTAATTTTCTCCATAAAAGCATCAAATCAAGATATCCTTGGCCATGTGTTTTAATGGACGATAAAGCAGGTAAACTATTACGTATTACAGTCATGTCTTGTGCTATTCCAAAGCCTATATCAAAATTATTATATTATTATTAATATATAATTTTAATATCTCTCACATTTACATTATTGAATATGTCATTTGTATCATAAAATTAATTCTATTTCCAAAATAAGTGTAAAATATAATACATGTATACATTGTATTAAAATATGTATTAAAATAATACAGACAATATACGATTTTGAAAATAATGAAGATAATTGAAAACACATACCAATCTTGATAATATCTTTATTTCCGAATAATACAAGACCAAGTTCATTCCAGAGTTCAAGTAATTTATCGCCAATAGTAGTTACATCCAGAATGTAGACGTTATCCTCAGTAGCTACTTGCATAAGTGCTAGTTCAGGTTGTTTAGTTCCTGATAAAATATATGCATTTTACTTTAATTAAAATTATATATTGTTCTGTAACTTATTTACATGTTAAGATTTTAATTATAATTACCAAAACTAGGTTTCCACTCTAAATCAATTCCAACTATATTAACATCCCTCAATCCATTATCAAGGAATTCTTCGAATAATCGTCCATTATCTACTAATTTGATGTTTTCTCTCGGTAATTTTAAAATATGATAATTTACATTATCCTCACTTGGTTCCCAAGTTTTATCTCTACTTGTCGAAGCTCCCTCATTTACCACTGCAAACTATAATATTATAGGTATTTTTCAAAATGCAAATATAAAAATATAGATAAAAGCATTACATGGTGCATTTTGTTCTTCTATATGTACAATAGCCCATGGCCATTCATCTTTAGGTATTTCGTATTCCTTTGCCCAATATAATCCTTCTTGTGCATCATTAGCGTTAATTAACATACTTAGTAACTCTGTTTGTAATTTGGCATCGTTTCCTACTGCTTCTCTTACCATTTCTCTCCAACTGGCAATATCTACATAATAAAAACAATTAAATAAAAAAAATTTTTATTTTTATATGAGATTAATCTTTCTAAATCGTAATATAGAAAAAGTTATCTATCATAATATAGATAATTACTTAAACTATTATCCACATAGCGCTTATGTATAAGGAATTGCAATGCTCCTTCGTTTCGTTTTGTATTTAAATGAGGGCATACATCGGGTGATAAATTATATTGCTTTATTAAACGTGCAATAAGCTTGGTTATTGGCCGAATTTGTGTCAATGATATCTTAACTTCTGGTATATCATTTGTACTGAAAAAATTCACTTCAGTAAAAATCTCCATTATATTAACAATTATCAGATTAGATTTGGGTGTTTAATAAAAATGAATACATTACTTACTAAACAAATTGTTCCAATATAACCTGTATGTTTTTTCCTGGTGCTATTAAATTGTCTAAATAAGTTGTTAAGGATTTTTGAACCTCTGGACAGCCTGTTAAAAATTTGTCAACTATTTGTAATTTATTTTGTAGTATAAGAGGTAGTAATAATATTTGTGGATCCATAAAATGACTTTGCAATTGTAACATTGCTATATATTGTGCAGCTTCCTTATATTCTTTTTCTTGTATTATATCCTGAAAAAGTATATGTATGTAAATATATATATGTATACACATATCAGGGTTAGAAAAAAGTAACGCATCATTTTTTCAAATTATTTACTATAAAAAGTAATAAAAGTAATGGCAAAATAATGGAAAAGTAAAAAAGTAAACAAATTGCTCAACCTTGACACACACACACACACACACATTTGTGTGTACATAAGTACAGATGGTTATATTTCTAGCAACACACCTCTATTGTATGTAGGAATATATCTTTATGTTCTACAAAATCATATATAACAGATATCTTCTCCATTAACACCATCTGTTTCATATGTTTCTGTCTTACTAATTTAAATGCTGCTAGTTTCAAATCAGGGACAAGAAATTCCTTGTATCCTTCTTTTCTTTCTTCTATCCAATTTAAAAACTCTTCTATCACTGAAATATAATCGAAATTATAAAAAGCCTATGATTTTAAAGAGATTAGAATTGAAGTCTATTACACATAATATATCTTTCTCTTTCAAAATATTGTCTAATAATTATAGGAAATTACTTCTATAAATTATCAACATTGAGAAACATGTTATCTTAATTTTTATATGTAGAAACAAAAATGGAAACTTATTTTGATTAGTTTATATGCATTTTTTTCATATAATTATCAAAGTCATTAGAAATATATGTTCCTAACATAAATTATTACATAGTATTTCTTGTATATTAGCTAAGTTAATAAATTATAACTTACATATTATATATTGCAAACATATTTTATATAAAAAGGAAAAAAAATAAACCTGCAAATGCAAGTGACTTGTTGTTTGTCATGTGATCAAAATCCGAAACGTTGACCATAATTCTTAACGTGCTAAGATATGGATTTGGAGCCGTCTCGAAGTAATCCGTCAATGTTTTGCTGACACCATCGCATTTTTTCCCTACGATTGATACGATTGCACATTTAATGTACGCGATCGAGTGATAAAATGTAGTAGATAAAATTAAATGCTTACACAGCGTCCACATTCGATGCAGAGTATCGAGCCATATCTTCGTGGCTTCATCAATAGAAGAGAAGAACAACAAATCCATATCAGTCTTCTGACGTCGGCTCATCACTTGGAAATTCTTGACGATTTTGAATTTCGTCCGTCGTTGACCAATATGTCGGCTGTCGAGAATATAGCAAATTCGGATATTCTCGCTTTGGAAACACTCCAAAAATCGACAATAAAAATAGAGAATATCATGGAAGAACACGAATAATCGTAATATAAGAAACAATAGAATAACAAAGAGATGATACTCATTGACGCTACGTCGCAATATCGACGAGAAAAAATGTTGACCGAGACTCTTTACCCACCCATGTTCGTACTCTATCGTATCGTATCGTATCGTAATCATACATACAGTATCGTATCCTCTGAAGTTTGCGCCACTTTAGCTAGTGTTGTTCTCAAAGGCCTAGTATTCTAATTTACATCGATCTCATTTGATACTCGTACCAACTAGTAACTTTCTTAAATCGACGACACATGATGTTTGTTTTCTTATTAGATTAGGATTTAATATTAATTTTGTTGTACGACAAAGGATACGGTCAACGCGATACTACAAATGCTTTGAAGAGTTTTTAATTGGTCAGTTTGCAAAATTCTTTCTTCTAATTGGTCCATTAAACGCTTCAAAGTGTTTGTAGGGAGACTTTGATCTCACAGCCAAAGATCTCTATTCCACCGAGGGTTTTTAAGAAGTTTTATATTGGCTGTAAGCCTGGATCTACAATAGATTTTTAAGCCTTAAGCCATAAAAATGGACGAATCATAGTCGATTATTCTTCTCGCACTCAATTGTAATTGGTCAGTTTCTTAAGATGCTTTTTCATGCTGACATTCGACGCTCATTTTCGACATTAAAATAAGTCACGTGATAGAAATTGACGAATATCAAGCGTCAATTTTGATCGCGTGACTTATTTTGACACTGAAAATGAGTGTCGAGCGTCAGCATAAAAAGACTCCTTTACTTAATAGGTCTTCTACAATAAGTCATTAGTCATAAATCAGAAGTCAGAAGTTAAAAATTGACACGCATTCTATAATAAGCCATTAATTATAAATCAGAAGTTAGAAGTTGGAAATTGACCAATCACAGTCGTCAATTTCCAACTTCTAACTTCTGATTTATGACTAATGGCTTATTATAGAAGGCACATAAGACTTGTTCTACAATACGATCGTAAGCGGTAAGCCATAAGAAATTAACCAATCTTATGATCATACTACATTGATCATATCGTCGCAAGTCACAAGCTTGTTGCTTCAACCAATTCGATGCTTCAATTTTAAAGTTGCATGATGCTTACGACGCTTCCGACGCTACGATACGACCAATGTAGAATAGCTTATAGTCAATTATTCTTTTCATACTTAACTGTGATTGGCAATTTCTTACGGCTTACGACTTACGACTCATTGTAAAAAGCATAAGGGCTACCGCAGACAATATTTCTATAGCCCGAATCTATAATAGATTTTTTTTATGCTTTAAGCCATATACAAATAATAAGAAATATACAAATCATAATCGATTATTCTTCTGACATTCGGTAATTGACTGTAATTGTTTCTTACGGCTTATAATTTAATACTCGTACTCATAGTCAGGCCCTTATATTTAAGTCTTCCTTAAATTTATCTTTAGATACTCTACAAATTATTTCATTGACTGCTGAGCATCTAAAGATAAATTTAAGGAAGTCTTAAGTACAAGGTCTGACTATGAATACGGGCATAAAACACTTCTTGTAGTTCTCGACTAATGCCTACTGCACACCAGCCACGATAAGCGATGAGCGACGAGCGACGTCAATTAAACCTTTGCTTTTTCTCACATGACGATTTAAAACAGAATTTTCATTGGATATCGCTCGCCGCGTCCAGTATGCAGGTATACAAACTATATTAAACGGAGAGGGCAGAGATTTAAAAAGAGACACCCATATTCTCCCTTCCATTGTGAAATTGATCAATCGCATTGGTCAAATTATTCAAACGTGATTTGTTAGGGTAAAATCACACGGTGCGGAAAAAGGCTGCGGAATAGAGAATGCGTCAGTGAAACAAGCAATTAGCGCCATTCGGAATAACGCAGAATAACGCTGATTGGTTACTTCTATTCCGTACTCGTTTTCCGCACCGTGTGATCTCACCCTTACTCTTTCTTTGTCCGAAATCTCGGATCGATTTCTAGCATCGTGTACATGAGGCTTTAGAAATTGGACCCCTGCTGACTCGCTGAGTGCCCCGCTGAGAACTCGACTGACGACTATTCATATTCATATAATATAGAAGTATTACTTATATTAGTCTGATCCTTTGTGTGAAGTAATCTGGATAATAATTGTTTAGTTCAGGATATCAATCATGAAACTTTATCCCTAGGATGAAAAGTGAAAGGTGAAAATTTTAACCATTGAAGTTAATGGAAAGATTTTTCACTTTTCATCCTAGGAAAAAAGTTTCACGATTAATACCCAGCATATAGAATCATAAAATTGGATAAAAAATATATCAATTGACGTGTTTTTTCGTGAAATGAATGAATCTGGTAGAAAAGTTTCGCTCTGCCCCGTGAACCGAGATATTAATTAATCATTAAAGTTGACGACTTTTCAGGTTAGGAAATCTGTCACGAAAAAGGTCTCTCCTCTGTTCTTGCTATGCGTGAAAAGTTATAAACTCTTGTGGAATCATTCATTGGGTTTTTAGTTTGGCATACTAAGCGAAATTTAATTAAAAAAAAAATTGACTTTGGTTTGATGGACGGGAGAGCGGGGCGAGAATCTTTCGCTATCCTTGACCTTGACATGTACATGCGTTTGTATTTCGCGAATTGCGATTGGCGATTGCAGAGAATTCCATTCCTCTCTTCCCTCCCCCTCTCCCACGTAGGGAGAGAGAAGGAATTCTCCGCTATCAGAGCCATCGGATCAGTGTTCTTAGACGGATTTCGGACGCATGCGCGTTCAATGTAGCTTTAGAAACGTACCGATCACTAGTAAATAGAAGATCAGTCGCCTATGAAAAATTTTTTCAATAATGTTGAAAATTTTAATATATTTTTCATATTTTACATATGTATACATATATAAAAATATATATATGTACACATATGTAAAATATGAAAAATATATTAAAATTTTCAATATTTTTAACCCTAAGCGACTAATAATCTATTTACTAGTGAACGTTACGTTACTGAAGCTACATTGGACGCGCATGCGTCTGAAACTAACGGCCCGGCTAACACATTGCATCAGATGATCAGAGAATGAGAGAAGGATCCAAAGAGGTTTCGGTCTTCTTTTCCATAGCCGACAGTTTTTCCTAACCTGAATAGTCGTCAACTTTAACGATTAATATCTCGGTTCACGGAGCAGAGCGACACTTCTTTTTATCAGATTCTTTCGTGTAAAACTGCATCGATTGAAATCGAATTTCATCAAAATTGGGTAGGAATATTCATTACCAGATAATAAGTGCTTTCCAAGGACACAATCGGACACAGTGTAACAGTGAATTATTACATCTTTATTGGCCGTTTTGCCTATGCTAAACAAGGATGAAACGATTCACTTGTTTTCACAGTGTTGCACAGTGTCTGTGTCTTTGCTAGAAAGCATCCAATTATGAATATAATGTGTATTAATTTTTAATTTTTAATTGCTGAGAGAAATAAAATTTAATTAATATGATTATTAATTATCATGATAATCTCGAATTAACTGTGAGTATACGTAATTAAAGCAACAGTCACCTCTCGTAACTATGGTAATGGAAACTACAAAAATGTTAAATCGTTTTATTTTTTAATAAAATTTTGTAAAATTATGTATACTTTGAAAAATTTAAATTTAATTGAACTTGATGACATTTAATGATGTTTAGATTTAATTCAAATGAGATTGAAAAAGAAAATTAAATTGTATAATCAAAGAAACACTGGTATTATAATGCGTAATACAGACAAAATTATGCTGCTCTGATAGAAATTATTTGGCGGTTATTATATTTATATCTTTACACTTTATTAATTTAATATTAAAAAACGGAAGTAAATTTTTATAAACAGAACTATCTATAAGATAAATTTTTTTGAAAATGATTTTATCTTTACAAAACTTTTAATCTAAGTAAATTTTATAATCAAATTAATCCAGGATGAATCACCATTTTCAGATTAGCTGTTATTAGTTATCACTACATTCTTTTTTAAAAATGGCTACTACTGATGATGACATAATAATTGATCAAACTTTGTCAGAGAGATTGCTAGAGAAAGGACAAAAATCACCATTTCTTATTGCAAGTATGTGAGCTTTTTCAAAATATATCTAAAATATATATATTTATCATTAATATCTAATGCATGTATTGCTTTTTAAATAGGTTTAATAAGTTTAGCAGGTATCTGTGGCTATGGTATTTATGGTTTTAAGAAGAAAAAGATATCTACACAGTTATATTTAATACAACTCCGAGTTGCTGCCCAAGGAACAGCAATAGCTTGTTTAACAATAGGAATGGGATATCACATGATAAAGAAGTATGTCTTGCACGATGAAAAAGAACCATAATGCTTAATGTTAGATTAATAGCTTAATTGTTTAATAAAATAATAGGAATTAGAAATATGAAAAGTATATTGTCATTATTTATTTAAAAATATATGTGATTAGTTTGTTACATGCTTTTTCCGACTTAAATTATATTTCTAATAACATTATTAATTTTATTCTTATTAGCTAATAAAAATAGTAAAATATATATATATTAATATTTATTAGCGATCATCAGTTACTGCAATACACTGGATATACATATGTCCAATAGATACTTGTAATCTTTAATATCACTGTCCCCGATAAAATTTGACCTTTTACTTGTCACATCCCTGATGGAAATTTTTTCCTAAATTGTAATAGAATAATGATGAAATATTACTGAATTTTGTATTGAAATCTATATTAATTGATCCACTTTCAGCATTATTTCATTCGATTTCTTACACTTAAGTTAATGTATGAAATATTTTGTGTAGGCATCAATTATGTGATAACATGTAGATTATGTTTACATATATTATTGATGTTTCATAAGTACTTCATATTCATTTATTTATTTCGTTTCTTTTAAAAGGTTTAAAAAAATGAAGAACTTTATGAAAAAATGGCTGTTTTATGGAAACACTGTTTTATTAATGCAATAGATTAAGTTAATTTTGTTATCATTTTGTCTAGATACATAACCTAAAACCTCTGAAATTAACAATTTAAGCTGGAAACAATGAAAAGCACAGGCAATAGGAACAGGGAATAAAAGATTTCAACCTATCAGAAAGCGTCCATTCTATTATTCATGGTTTATAATAATAAGTTGAAATCTCTTATTCCCTGTTCCTATTGCCTGTGCTTTTCATTGTGTTTCCAGTTTTAGCAGAGCCATAGTATAAGGGGTATAAGGGACTGCACACAATGAAAGGAATAGAAAACAGGGAACAGAGAATAAGGATTTCAACTTATGAAATACCCCAGAAACTATGTATTTCACAATACATGATTTCTGATAGGTTGAAATTCTTATTCCCTGTTCCTTATTCCTTTTAATGTGGGGCGCAACCCCTAAGAATATAAGGTAATCCATTTTCAAAGATGCGCAGTCGTCTTGAATATGGCGACTATTCTTTGACCAATCAAAACGTTGCTTGAAAATATAAAAAGGAATCTGATTGCTATCTTGTGCATTCCATTAATTTTGAACAAACATTTGATTGGTGGTTCTGATTTATGTCATATAATGAGTTGTAGAATACAGAGGGTCTGAATTCATAGTCACATCTTCAAATCTCTTCCCCAATCTCAAATCTTCAAATTTCATATTTCAAATCTCGAACCTAAATTTCAGTGCTAGTGGCTATATAATCATCAAATTCACTTCTTTATGACTGTTTGTGACAGAATAAATTATAGCATATGAATTTTACTTGTAAACATTATTTTTTTTTGCACAATTTCGCTTGATCATCGTTGCTACTTCTATATGATTATTTGGTTATTATATTATATTATACTAAAGAAGATCAAAAAAAGTAATCGAAACGTTTACTAATTGTAAGTTATATAGATAAGAATAAATGATAAAAAATTTTTTACGCACTCACATCCGCATTGGCTATTTTCTTTTCTCTCTCTCTCTCTCTCTTTCTTAAATTTCATTAAAAATTCTGAGCCTTAATTAGTTCTAGTAAGAAAATATATTAATAATTCTATACATATTAACAAAATAACAGGAAGTAATACGTTTTCGTTATTTTTTTCAGTAGATAATGAATGAGTAACAACATTACATTTGAATAACGTTAACGATTTGACTTGTTACTTTTATCGTTACTTTATTAGGAGAAATTTGATCGTTTTAGAGGAGAAGATGGGATGGACCTCGCTTTCGTGCAGAAAGTTGATCGCTCTTGTGTCGATCTGTATCCTATATTTCCTCTCGTGCTTAAATCGAGTCATCCACTTTTCATGCAAAGCGTGGAAATAATTATCAACTTTGATTGTTACAATAACTTTTTAATGAATAACGAGCGACGGCTAAAACCTGTTGGAGATCACTCAAGGTCATGATTTAAACAATACATTGGGACAGGGTCTCCTATTCTAAATAATTATCATTTAATTGATAACATTTTTTTTATTGATCTATTTTATTGATAAAATAACTCGTAAATTATTGGTTTTTCAATATCTCTATCTTAATATTTTCACATGCAAAATAATAATTGGAATCAAATTATGTAAAAAAAAAATCGTATAATTATATTTAAAAAAAGTGGAGATGACCTTTGTATCTGTATGACTTTCACCTAGGAAAGAACAATGTGACTAAAATATGTCCTCTTCGAACCATTCCACTTTTATCTGAAACATTTTTTCATATTATCAAAAAATAAGAGAAATATTTAAGATTTTCAAGCGAATCACCCTGCATGCTATACATTTAACTTAGATATATGTATATATATATATATATATATATATATATATATATATATATATATATCGGTTCCATTGGTTGAATTAATCGCTGCAATTAAATTAATTTAAATTAAATTGATTTTTTGAAGTCTTCTATGAATGATTTCGATTAAATTCTGATTAATTATAGTGGTTCACTAATTATCAAGCAACATTGATATTAGAGATTTACAGAATTGACAACATTATTTTGTAAAAGTAACTCGTTACCGTTACCGTTACTGTTACTCAAAAAGTAATGAGTCGTTACTTTTCTCATTATTTTTTCCTGGCCACATATAGAATATTATCTATATAAATTTGTACAAGTAAATATATAAAAAAATCGTGCATTATATGTTTGCATTTTAGAACAGCATAAAGTATGCATATAAATGTATGAAAAACGTTTTGTACAAAAGTAGTGTAGAAAAGATTCTAAAAAATCTTATATATCACATTTGTAGGTATTTTGTATAAATAATGCCTGTAAAAGAAAAAGAATAGGAATATGTAGCATATTATTGCCTCACAGTTTTGAGATCCATTTTGTCAGGCGTTCATTTTCGTTTATTTTACAAAAAAGTTTATTATTGCAAAATTTCAAAGAGTATCATAAAAATTTCTATATATGTCTGATACACAAGATTTTCTAATTTGTATTTTTTTTTAGAAACTATTTTTAGCGTTTGTTCAAGAAATATCGTTCAAATACAAAGTGGTGTATCGATATTGGAATTGTTTAATAATTCTAATCCATGTTAATAAAAAAGAAATGTTACCTAAATTAATTATCGATTCAGTTGATGTCAGTTGGGTTGAAGTCATTTTAAGATAACATCCAGGTACCGTAGCCGATCTCCCATGAAAGTTATCAAGGTGTATTGTGCTTTAATATAGGAACCGCTGCAACGGACTCGCGTGATCGCCAGTGTGCGTGTGTGTGTGTGTGTGTGCGCGCGCTCGTACAGTACTTGCTACTTGGCGCGCGTTGCAGCATTCCGACTGTTCCGAGGGTTCCGAAGGTTCCGAGTTCCGAGCGATAGTCTGACACGAGTGTGTTCGCGTGGTACGTGGCTATCGCATATACTCTCGTGTAGCGTACCGAGCGTATACGCGACCTATTCGGAGCGATCGGCACGGCGATCGATCGTTGGACCGTTCGACCGTTCACCGTGTCCCGTGTGTCGAGTCAGTCGAGTGTCGAGACTGTCGAGAGCGAGCTCAACGAGCCCGAAGCCCGAAGCCCGAAGCCCGAACTCCCGAAGCAGCCGGAGGATCAGTGGCCGTGCGCTGTCGACGCTACACGATCGCGTTAATCGATCTCCCCGGCCCGGCTCGGCCCGGCGGTCACTCGACTCCGGTCAGCTCCGGTTTACTCGCAGTTAACTTATTGTCAGTACCGTCCGACGAAATCGAGAGTCGCGCGAAGTCGAACGGCGCGCTCACGCTGACGGTTACGTCGCGATTTAAATTTATTTAAATTGAATCGCGAGCTGAGATCTTGGAATTCTTCGATTGTGCTCTCACAGCTCGCAGCTCGCAGATCGGTTGGCACGCGTCTATGACTGAAAGTGTACTTGTGAACGTATGAACGATGCTTGCTCCGTGCGACGTATCATCCAGTGCTTTCTATACATATATATAATATAGAACCTAGTTCGATGATGATGATGATCGACGTTTAATCGAGGAGGACGGGGAGCAGCATTATATATGATGCGACGGCGGCTACAATGAACGTTCCGATCGTGGCAGGGGACGTCGTCGACGATGGCGGCTTCGATCGGCCGCGATTCGTTCGGGTAAGTTGTGATATCACTATCGCCGGATTCCTATTGAATTTCACGGTCCCGCGACTTCAAATTAGCAAACTTATCGCGCTCGAAGGACGACTAGTTGAGTTTCGCTTTTATAGCGCGGGCTTTTACAACACGCCGTGGATCCATCGTGTCGTGAAATATATTCTCGGAATTCCGGGCGCGATCATTGGCGATCATCGCGACGATCTCGATCCGATCCGCCGGAAACGATCGTTCTGTCAAAGGCCCGTGGTACTTTCACTTTCGCTTCTATCTGGCGATGCCGCGTTTACCGCTAAAACACTGTCGCCTCTTATTGCTCAACTATGAGTTTTACTTGCGTTGTATAGTATCTACATATCATATCATACTTAATAAAAGCTCTTATCTCTTGATGAAAGCAAACGCGATAATTCGTGCGCGAAAAGGAGAGAATTTAATCTAAACTTAACTTGCGATAACTCCCGTATAATCAATGTAAAATGAATCTTGAACACGAAATGACGGAATGAAATTTACAATGCGAGTTTAACAAGTTAAAAAATTCATTTGCAGCATCACACGCTCATGCATAATTGAGTATCCTTCAGACGCAGGTGTGATATTATTGTACAAACATATAATGTATTAACTATACGTATGTTGCATGCATATGTTAAAATTTCATCGCGACGGACAATCGAATGGAAATTTCATTGCATATGTGTAGAACCGGTTACAGCAACGCATTCCATACGATATGCTATAAATTTGAGAGAGATTGGCTGGCAATCAAAGTAGTCACAATGTTTTTCATTGAGATGTATTATAGTCTAGAATGTATTTCTTTCCGAGAATTTTTTTTTATTTGTTATTTTTTTAATTTGTTATTTTAGAATATATTATAGAATAATATATTTATAATAATTTATTTACTTTAATTCATATGCCGAGAAAGGATTTGGTTTACAATTTTTACTCTATACACACACACTTCCATTTATCCCCTATAATTACTTGACTAACTATAACGAATCTTTCTAATCGGTTAGTATGGTAAAAAAATATATATAAAATTGAACTTAAAAATTATATAACTTTGTAACTATTTTATTAAAATTTGAAGATTTTTTTTTTAAATATTATAAATCTTATATTTTAAATATAAATATGCAAATTAATCAGATAATGTAACCAATTTTAAAAAAACAGTGTTCTGTTAAAGAATAATAGAATAAACATTTCAAAATGTTCAAAAATATTAATCATTTTTTCTTTTAACAATTACGATGATTACTATAAGGTAAGAGATAAACTGGCAATAAAAGAAAGTCACACAATTTATCTTTTTTTTTATCGAAAATTATATATTTAAAATATATTCCTTTTTTCAGAAAAAGATTTATTCTAAAGTCTCAATGTATATTAATAAATTTTTTATTTTAAATAAAAAGCCTTTGAGAGCCAATGTTGGACGTCGTTGCAATTATAATTTATTGTAACAATTAATTGACATTTTGACTCGTAGATTAGGATTCTCTTTAGCAATTACACCAAAACCATAAATAAAATATATACAAATTGATTAAACAATTATATATAATTAGATCATTAAATTATGTTTAAGATTAAACATAAAAATTACTTTGTTCGTCGTTATGTGAACTATGATTAAGATATATCTGAATAGAAAATCGCATCTTTATGTGCCCAATAATGTTCATTAAATTTTCAAATATATTAAATAATAAACCATGAGTCAATGAAATGAAGATCGTAAATTAAACTAAAGGTAATTAAATAAAAAACTTACATGGCAGAGAAAAAGATGGGTATATCATGCGATGTTGACAGCACGCTTGTCATGGACTCTAATGAGATTACGTGTTAATCAACGACACAATAAGACACTCGATAAACTAAAGAAGAGAGAGATTAATTAAATCTTAGAAATATTAAAGTGGTGTATACAGTATAAGGGATCTAAAAATTCCGCGTCACTTTGTCGTTTGTTTAAAAAGTTTTCTTTATTTAGAATTTTATATTATCTCAATCAAAATTGTATGCAAATTCCAGTCTACGCTCAGTAATTACAGAATGTTCCAATTAATATATGGTTCGTTTTCCAATTAATATGATTTTTATGCTCCTCTTAATTCTTGTCTTTAACATTCTGTTGGTTTGACCCACGTATAAGGTGCATCGCAATCCTTGCAATTAATTTTGTAAACAACAATGTGACAAAACTGAGAGTTTATCCTTGAAACTTACTTTGATAAACTTATATAGCTTATTAACCTTGGTACATGTTATTCGAACTTATCGTCGAACTTATGTTATTTGAACTTATCGTCGAACTTATTTGTTCTTAAAAAAAATTTTATTTTCTCAGATACATTAATAATAAATGAAATAGAAAAATAGTGTCGTCTTTCTTGATCTTTGTTCTGAATATTTTTAAATTTCTAAGAAATAGTGACACCACTATGTAAACTTTTTATGATAATGGAAATCTCTTTCTGATAATGGAAAAAATTAATGTTAACGGATATCCATTTGTCAAAAGAATTTTAATGACTTGGTCAAAATTTTTTGAATGATATCTTGAATGGAATAAAAGAACTCGATCAATTAGGCTTATTGTAACTACTATTTTCCGGCATAATGGATGATATGAAATAAATTCAAATAACAACCACAACAGGTTTCCGATATAAATCCTGTATAAGTCATTTTTAATTAATGTGATATCCAAAAAATTTTATGAGTCCCCACCTAAAGTAAAAATTAGCCTTAGATGGTTCGAGATATCACAAAGTTCATTAATATAATTTTTATTAATTACAAGGGTGATGGTCATTTATAACATATCGAAAATAGAAAAACGGAACCACAATCAATTTTTTAACAGAATAATTTTCTAGATCTGATAATAGATAATTTTTTATTTTAGTAACATATTCTTAACAATGGAACAAATTTGGAGAAAATTAACAATACAAAAAATTAAACAATATTTTTTTAAATAAAAACTGTTTATTCCAAAATATATCTTTTTAGAAGAATTTATTCTGAAATCTTTCTATTGTTTATTAATCAGTTTTTTATTTTACTAAAATTTCATTCAAACATAAAAATTTTAAATAAAACCTACATATATAACTTTAATGTAAACCCATCTTAAAAGTAACGTCACGCTCACATTGCGTGTTTGACGATACACTATCTCAATCACAAGATATTTTTGTGTTGAGAATGTTTTTACTCGCTCCTCCATAAGTGCAAGAGGATAAGTGATATTCAACTTTTTTTGTTATAATCGGATGTTACATACACTTTACGTACGCGATACCTACTTGAGCCATATGCGATTGCACGCGCGAGATATCGCGAGTGCAATCGCGCATTGAATCCCCGCGACGCGACGTTTTGTAGGAAGATTCCACAAAGATACGACGCACTATAGCCATTATCATCATAGAAATAAAAGATAACAATACCTGTCACACATTCAAAATAGCTGTAAATTTGTTTAGAGCTGGAGATACCAGCGTTACATTAGTCACACATATTCATTAACATTACATTTTGTTTAATTGCTTCATATCGTAAAGTTACAACTTTAATTACAGTTGCATTTATTTATTAAAAATATTCGACGAACGTTCGCTTGAAAATTTTGTCTGCAACTGAAGGTGTATAATTTTTATTAAATGTATACATTAATGTGGACACGTTGCAGTTTAAAACTGTCTACAGAAATGGATACTGATTTACATTTCGAAACACACATTAAGAAAGTTAAATGTTACAAAATTTTATTTAACTTAATTAATTGGATTATCATTGTTCTTTTAATAGCTCTCTTTCTCTCTAATAGTGTACATACTTATGATATACGTATATATTTATGTTTACATACAGATGTTTTGCACCTATTAAAGTGTATTGTATTTACATGTTTAATTTTTAGCGATAAACGAGCAACTTTTATATCTCGATAACGATGAGAAAATTTACCTTGGCCAACGCGACGTGCGATTCTTACCTCCTTAGGCTTCATCCAATTGGCATAATTGCTTTAACGAGGTACATCGTAAAAGAGCACGTGCCTATTGTTACCTTGTATTTTTAAGAAATGCGTGCATGCCTTTTCGCTCGACTTCTGAATGTATAAACGATAAAATCACATTAGTTATAGCGTGAATAGCGATTACTTTTCAATTAAGTGCCAATTGGTAGTGATCCAAACTCTCGTTTACCTTGAACGTTTCAAAATTCGATGTGAATTTAAAATTGAAATCATTTCACGAACCCAGAGAACAAAAAGTTCGAAATCGAAATATAAAAATCAATTAAATATTGTTTGTGAAGAAATTGTTGATATATACGAAACTTACTGTTTTATTAAAATTCTATTAATCATACAACAAATATATTAATCATACAACAAATTATAAATTCATCGCAAAACATGAATTGTAGGATAAATTATTTTTATTTAGGCAAATTGAAAGTAATTTAGAAATAATAATTTGTCAAGGAAATGTTTGTGAATACAGCTGTCTCATTATAAGTCATAATATAATCTTTTTCCTCATAGAACAATTTCAATTTACGTCATACTTTGTGTCGCAAATAATAAATTTGAAATTACGCAATGAGGAAAATGGTTGTATACGAGATATTCATAAATAATAACGAATATACGTCATCTGTACATTTACATATATCGAACAACTTATGTTTATCAATGCTTTTAACAGATACAAAATTTTTTATTGCAGTTTTAGTAATTTTAACCGAAAGTTTGTCGATATTAAAACTCCGGATTAAATTAGCTAGTGATAGCGTCGCGAATTTGGCAGCGACACGAGCATATACGATACATAACAACGTTCAGCAGTCACGAAACAATACAAGTATAACAAAATTCTGCTAAATAATAACATTCTCCAGATAACAATGTGTACAAAATATTTAAAAATAAAATTTTTTTTACTATCTTTTTTGAAAATTTATTGAATATTATATAATTTCAATATTTTTGACTTCCATATTTAATGTCATTTTGAGTTTAGAATTTTTTGATTGCTAAATTCATATTTAGTGTCTTAAAAATATATATCTAATTTAGCGTAAGTAATAAATTTAATATTGTAGGTGTAATATTATATTCAATATCACTTTTGATAATCAGTTTTGCCATTTTCAATTCAAGTTTTGTTTGAGAAAAGGCTCTTTATTCCATATAGGGAATATTTTACAATCGGCAGTGCTGGACTATTATTGGGTTGCTATCATAGTTCAGATACTAGCGCAATATTGGCAAACTACTGCTCAGTACTGGCTAAGTACTGAATAACAACTTGAGCTCAGCACTGACAAAACCGTGGTCATCAATTGACAGCAGGTTTCGTTGTAACTGTCGGCAATCCTATAATATATGAGATCACATTATAGAGTATTTCATTACAAGTACCTACGTAAAAAAGATTTTTTAAATCGATTAGGAATTGCACTGTCGATAAATTTTTTTTCAAAAAGTGAGTCTTTTTGGCTACTAGCTATTCGTCTGCTGTGTCGAGAACAGGAATAAACTCGGGCAATGATCGCGCAGTTAGGTCGCTCCTCCGACCACGACCGGAATACGCTCGAATGGATACGTTCTCCATCACGCGTACCACGCCGCACCTTCGTCTACCATTCCGGAAATCGCGCGACGCATAACGCACCTGTTCTCTCTCTGTCTTTCTCCTTTTTTCAATCTCTCTCTCTCTCTCTCTCTCTTTCTCTCTCCCCTCTTTCGAGGATCTCGATCCACTTCACACGGCGCGATCCTCGCAATTTTTATTTAAAAGTTCATTATAAGATTCACTCAAAAAAATTATTGGTAAATCTTGAAAACAAGACAACGGATCCATCTCCAATGACTTCGACCTTGACATATATTGTCAAGGCCCTGAGTGATCTTCAGAAAATTTTAGCCCGCGCTCGTTGTTCTTTTAAAAATTATTAACAAATAAAGTTGACAATATAAATGTATATTTAATTGTATATTTTTAATTACAACTATCCCAAATAACTCAATATACTCCACCTTTCCCCCTGCCATGTGAGGTGTACGACTTTCCACGCAAAGGTCACCTTCCTAGGCAAAGGGTGGATAGATGAGGTAGACAAAATCGCAAATTTTTTGTTTTAAAATCAAATTCTATATTTTAAAAACAAAAATTATATAAGAAAATAATATTTTCAAAAAAAATTTATGTTTTTAAAACAGAAAATTTATTTTAAAGCAGAGAATTTTTGTTTTATATAGCAGAATTTAATTATTTTTTAAAATTTATTTACACTTTTTCAACGTATTAACATCTTTCTAATAATGCTTTCTAATAATGCTTGATTGAGCACCAAATTATTAAAATTGCTTGTTAATTTAATTCGTAATATTACTACAGTAGTTTGACTGCGTTTATAAATCCGAAGAATCAATTCGGCGCGCAGTTCAAATGACTACAAATATGCTATACATACATGTATTATACAATGTACATGTAGTATAGTATACAGTAATTCAGATTGAATTATTTGAGCATTAAAGATCTAGCTTTGATCGTTGTGGCCATTACTTCTATTTCTTATTGTTGAATTTTTGTTTTTCAAGTGTACAGTCCAGTAAAATTCTTATTCTTAATTATTTTGTTAATAACTTTTGAACGAATAACGAATAACGAGCGTGGGGTAAAACCTTCCGAAGATCATTCAGGGCCATGACTTTGATAATATATGTCAAAGTGACATTGGTCCGTTATTTTCAAGATTCATCGTTTATTTATATTATTGTTTATTTATATTAAATAGTAATAGACACATTTATTAAACATCATTGCGTTAACGTACCGGTTTTTTCATATGGAAAACATATATATGTACAGGGTTGGCCATATTCGACGGAAAGATGTTTTTTTTTTCAATCATGGGAAAGAGATGTTAGATCGAGTAACGATGTTTCCCATGATTGAAAAAAAAACATCTTTCCGTCGAATATGGCCAACCCTGTATATATGAAACGTAGGTAATGATGTAGAATCGTAATGCGAATAATTCTGTGTGCATATATAATATATTCGCATGAAATCATCCATAAACTATATAGAATTCGTGAAATGCCGTTTACATTTCATGAATTCTATAATTTATGCAACGAATTTTTATTAGTGAATTTTTATCTGCGTGAGATACTTATATAGTGATGTCACGGATATAGAAACAACAGAAAATAATTCTTTCTTATCGGAAAAAAATTATGTAATCAGATAATCGAATGATTTATCCACACTTCTCAGATCTTATCTTATCAGAAAGATAACGATTCAATCTATATATCACTTGCAATTTATAGCACGAAAAAATTAAATACTAAATTTCTGATATCTTCGAACTATGTACTAAAAGAAGCTAATCTTCTTATTATTCTTTTATTCTAGTAATGTCTCCGAGTCCTAATTATTCCTTTACTTAACGAAAACTTTTATTACTTAACTTAAATTTTTGATATTAATCTTAACACACAGATTATATTTTATCATGTGAGAAAGAGATAGAAATGGTAGAGAAGAGAGAAAAGAGAAAACAAATTTTTAAATTAAAATTTTGTTAAAGCGAATGAAAGAAAAATGATTAAACTGATTAATGAAAAGATTGGGAATCGAAAGAATTTATTTATTAAAAGTCTTGCATATATAGATACTATATAGAGAGAAAGATTGGCTAGGGCACGTACATCGTCTGGCAAGGGACGAATCATCAAGGGACATGTCGTCGTGACGAATTACTAATCGATGAGCTGGCACGTGTTTCCCTGAACAAGTGGCTGACTCTTTCTTCATATGAAAGAAGATCGCTAATCTAATCGCTAGTCTGTCGTCTTTAACTGCACTTCTATTTTTGAAATTATACCTTCCTGTTTCTTTCTTTGAAGTCTGAGCGTAGAAAAAACTGTGGAATCGAATATAAAAATCGAATCACGTATTTAAATTATTTTGATTTCTTGGTACTTCGTCTTTACATTTTTCCCTATTTTTCAAAAAGAATTATATTTAATTAAAAACATTAAAAGAGCGTAGTGTAATGCGGGTTTACAATAGCGGTCGTAGGGTAGAAAAGGTTTGGTCTTAAGTCGTAGAAAATTGACCAATTATAGTCGATTATTCTTTTCATATTCGACTGTGATTGATTAATAGACTCCGCATTAAAAAAAGAATGACAATTTTATATATCAAATATTATGAAGTTTGTGCGATATCAGTCTTGTCTTTCAGGATGAGTCAGACTTATCATTGGCAGCGTTCAGCAGAAAAAGTATAATAGCTTTGCAATTGTTGTAAAATTCTTTAATATGATTGGTCTTATCTTTAGTTCTTCACTGAATCTGAATGCATAGACTTATCATACTCAAGAATTACATATTGCTTTTACTGTTAAACGCAGCCATTGGCTGTATTCAGGGATGGATCCAGGAACTTTTCAAGGCTGGAGCCATTGGCGGATTTATATGTTATTGGATTGCCAATCAAATTTTTCCAACATCAAATGCCAACAATCAAAAAAGGGAAATTTTCAGTTTTCTTACCTTTCTGTCCTTATGTTTTAATTTAAACGCGTCGCAAATGAAAATTTTTTTCGCTTGCAACGGACGGAAATCACAGCATAGACTTTTGCATAATGTGATGTCTGCAATAAAATAGTAAGCCTTAAGCCGTGAAAATCTAGGAGTTTCTTAAATTAAAAAATACTTTTGGAATATTAAAATTGTGATTAAGTATTTTATAGGTATTAAAAGTATTTATATAACATTTTGCTATAAATATTTTCAAGAAAGAAGACACCCAAGCTGAGGGTTCCCATGTCCACCATCGTGGATCCGTCTCTGGTTGTATTCAACAAAAAAAGCAGCTTTATATTATTGTAAGATTTTTTAACAGATTAATTCTTGCCTTTAATTCCTCTTTCAATCTAATCGCCTAAATGTATAAACCAATCCTATTAAAGAATCTTACAAAGAATATTTGCAAAGCTGCTTTTTCTGCTGAATGCAGCCGTTGAGTCTGAAATTCATTTCGTTTGCATTGGTTTCATCTGCAAGGGACGGTATACACTACGTATACAATGGAAAAACGAAGCGACATTCGATCGAGTCGATACGCTTTAATAGCGTATGCGACGTGCTCGCGTGAGTCACGCTGGCGCGGCCGATGGCGCAGCTGTCAGGCGCAGCGGTAGCTGCCTTCCGGTACTCCCGAACGGCGGAGACGTTGCTTCCTTGCGTTTTCTTATTCCTTGGGGTGACCGCCTTGGGATACTTATGTGAGTCACGTCGCACCGTGCGTAATCGCACATGTCGGCGACACGCGGCGCGTCTTCGTGCCTCTAAATGCGAAACAAGTCACGTCATGGCCGCTCGTTAACCTTGCCGCGGTCCCTAATTTTATCGCATACTTAAGGATCTCGCGAAAAGAACGCTCTTTCGTCGACAAAAGACAAATTTTACATCCTGCAAACAATCAGAGCTAAAAATCGTTGGAAATTTTTCAATTAAAATTTTTACACATAATTTTTACAGTTAACAGTTAATTAAGGATGTTTTGGCTATACAATATTACCTAAAAGTTTCAAATAATCAGCCAAAATAAGCTAATATCAACGAATATTATTAACAAAATTTTGATGATATTAACCCGTAAACACAACCTGATCAACTGCAAAAGCAAATAATTTTTTTATTTATAATGACTTTTTGCAACAAAATGTGGCTATATTTTTCTGTAGTTTTTAAGTCAATAACTTTTGAATATGTAAGTGGATCCAAACAATAAACATTTGCACGAATATTTATTATTATTTGATCAATATATGTGTAAAATTTGATTTAATTCTTAATGTTGTACTTTCTCATCAAATTTATAAATAAATATTATGAAATGCGGTTTTAGATATAAGAATCAAAATAAACAAAGAAAATTAAATAATTGTTAAACCAATTAGAGAATTGTGCTCAAATATACAAATATTCAGAGACATAATAATAGAACAATCCATGAAATTTTTATATTTTTAATATTTTTTTTGGATGTGACACATACATTCTTAATGAAAAAGATAATAACATCTTTGTAAAATATGAAATATTATTTATTATTTTTGAATAAATTTATTTGCGTTCTTTCAGAAAAAGGCTTGCTCGCGTAATATTGTATTGGGTAATAAAACGCATGAGTGGATATTGATACGTATCATTATATCGCTCACTTGTTACAACAACGACATACATAACTAAAAATCGTCCTTTCTGAGTTAATTGTAGAAGAAGAATGAAAACATAGGAAAAAGAGAGATACTTCAAAAGAACTACTTTTAATCATCCTCTGTAATCGATTATTTTACACTAAAATAAAATTTCAGAATTAATATTCCAAAATTTTAATTCAAAACATTAAAATTTATTTCTGAAAAATTTTATTTACTGAATTGTTGCAACAAATGAGTGATATTATGACTATTACATAACAATTTTTACAATTTTTAATTCAAAAAATACGTCAACAATGCAAAGATTAATACCATATTTCTTCGAAATTTTGTTTCGATATATTTTAATAATTCTATCGAAAAGTATTGAAATTAACTTTGTAGAGACATAATTCTTCCATGAGCAGTTTCTTCATTAGCAGTCATCAGTGAAGACCTGGCCATTTACAACATCAATGCCTTATAGGCTGATATTCATAGTTGATTGTTATACTTGAGACTGTTTTAACTGTGTTACAGTCTTAAGATATCATAAGTCAATCAGAGGGCCGCATTAGCATCTTAAGACTCTCTTACTTAAGAGGTTTTTAAAATAAGACCGACTATATGAATACCGATCATAGACATGCCTCACATAGAATGGTAAATCGAACGGATGCGTATTGTTTGCATGCATCGCTTCTAATCTGCCATAACGCGAACCTGCCAATATGAAAAAATAATCACGCAATGTGCCGTAAATCGCAAATATCAGTTTCACATTGCAAAATCACCGAGAGCGCGATATTTTTGCGTCACGCGAGTCGCTTAGGCGTATTCCATTTTTATGCCAGAATACGCGTTTTACGCGTTCCGTCAGGTGCGACAAGTAAAAAACGATTAGTTCTTTCGCAATCGGTTACGTAAATATATCGCTTGACCGCGTATGTATTTCCTGGAGCGGCAAGTGCACGGTGCCTTTTTCTTCAACGCGGAAATTTTTCCGGTCCAGAATATATATTCGAAAAGATCGCTCTATTAACAGATGGCAGAAAAGTCCCTATCTATCCCGATGAACTAATCATCGCGAACGCCTTCCTCTCAATGCCTATCTCAAAGTAGCAATGTTTTTTCATAGCATCTAATGAACTTTCGATTTGCAACATGAAGATTCTGCATTCTGAGTTTTGTTTTATTGTAATCCCCAAACCAAACTTGACATAATTTTCACGTAGATCGGAAAAATGAGTTGTAATTGGAAACTCAATCCCGAAATGAAGCGAAATTTAACGAAAAAAGTTCATTTATTAAGATCGTAATTCAAATTCGTATATCAAATTGAAATTATACAAATTTTTCATATCATAGAATTTATTTTAACAAATGGATTTTGCTGGATTTTCAAGCTATTCTGGCTTTAAGTGTACAAAGTTGTCAGCTTAAAGTGACCATCTAGTCAGATAGTCTAGTCAGATTGGAATGTGCAAATGCTTCTTTAAGGTACTCAAAGAAGAAAAGTTCTTACAACCATCTGTCGCTCTTTTCAACTCAATCGCAACCGTCGAACAAGATAGTCCATGGAAATTAGACAAAGATATGACAAATCTGAGGAAATATTTAGCTGTTAGCTAAATTTTTGTATGGACCTTTACTTCGCCATTCTAAACAATATCTCAAAAGTCCCCTTCGATGTGACTTTTACTTAAAATTTTATAGAAGGTCATTGATAAAAAGCAGTTTTTCGAATATCTTAAAATCTATTCGTTCTACGAGAATATAGTTATTATGATACTTGTAGATTAGAAAATTCTCTATAAAAAAGGTCCTATGAGTTCACATAAGAACGACGACGACGACTACGCCGGGCAACGCCGAGTGACTCCTGGCGGGCGACAACGAAGATGTTATGTTTTCAAAAATTTACAAAAAGCAGTGAAATTCCTAAAAAATAACCTCTTTAAAAAAAAAATGTACGCCATGTATGTGCATAAAAAAGGTATCGAATATTACATTTTTTTAAATAAAAAAATCAATACGAAATAAATGCAATTTATAATTAGCCAAGTATTTCATAACGCAAGACACATAAGATAGAAAGTGATTAAAATGGTCAACTGGATTATAATGAAGAAAAAACTTGATTGCGTTAAAACGCAATATTCTAGTAATATGTCTTCATAGTAGGGAAATTATTTGCAATGCAAATTAATAAAGGCTTATATTACTTGGCTAATTGCATTTATTTCGTATTCGTTTTTTATTAAAAGGAATGTAATTTTCGGTACTTTTTTCAATAATTTTTTCATATATCTGGCGTATATATATATATATATTTTTTTTTTAAAGATATTTTTTTTAGGTTTAAATAGTTTTCATTGTTTTCAATATGATTACGTGTGTCTAGAAATATTTGACCTCATTGCAATTTCAGGGATAGTTCATGTTCGCATGACATTTGCAATCACGATAATACTGCAAGTAAATGTACAAGTAATGTACCTGTCTTATATCATGAGCTTCTGATTAACGACGCGACAAATTGGCGGCAATCAAAAATTAACATCATTCCTATCACATTTTCTTACAAAATGGGAAACATCGCTTCTCTATCAGAAAAACGTTAATTTAAAGCTGTTAGGAATTTAATCTTTAGAAATCACTCTCGATAATCTAAATTTTATTATTTATACTTTCGCTGTAATATCGTATAATTATCGCGTTACGATACCAGTCTCATTTTCCTCGAATGATGTCAAAGGATGTTTGAAATTTCTGTTGAGAAATTTATCACAATCACAGCGAAACGTGCAGCGTTCTCTCCTTCTACCCTCTCCTTTCTCTTGTAGCTGTCGGCTACACAGCAGGCCCATCCTCGCGACCGGGCCCATCCCTACTCCCTAGCAGTCCCTGCTCATCATCCTTTCTTTTTCCCTTTCGCCGAGCTACACCGATCGCGACCGATTCCAGCCGAGCTCTAGGTTGCCGAGTTGATGGATCGTCGTCTATACCGATCAGGAAGTCGCGTACTCCATCGCATCGATCGCGTCGTCGAGCTCCACTTCGTGCTCCGAAACTCACCTGCTGATCAAACGTCATCTCTGACAATTTCGAAATTTCTCCGATCTCGTTCCTTCCGTTCACCAAAGTGTTCTCCGTTCTCCACATGACCGCGAGTTCTCCAGAGTTCTCTAATATTTCTCCAGACGCTACGTGAAGAAACGCACCACCGCTTTCTTCTGCTCAGCGAGACACCCGACATTGCGCCTTTCATCGCGTAGAGTAGACAGTGCGCGATTTTTATCCTCCACGAGAACGATAGATTGTGAATCATCGGGATTGAAATATCAGGACTCGGTTGAGAGTCGTCTCGCACTTCCGGTCGACCGTGTGAACGACGCGACCGCGAGCACTCCACGGGAACTTCGCGGTAGCGAACTAGCGGTTCCAAAGAATTCCGACGAAGACGACGACAGTCGACAGGCGATCGTGTATTACTCTCATCTTAAGAAGACACGCGGAGGACGTTCGACGCCGAATACGTGAAGACCGGGAAAGCGAGGACCGGAAAAGCGAATTCGAATACCCGCGGTTTGCCCTGGCGAACGGACGCACAAACGATGTTGATACTTCCAGATATAAAGCTACAGGTATTTAAATAACTGCCGCTTAAAACTATTGGAGCATACCAAGAATACCGACCGATTACCATTATCACATTACATAATTAATCCCATTTTTATTAATTTAAGTAGATTGACTTTAATCTTGGTTCAACTTACTCTTCGTCTTTTTCTGATTCTAAGAATTATAAAAAGATAGTAAGTTGAAGAATAAATTGAACCGAGATCAGAATTAATCTACATTGATGAAAACGAATATAAGACATTTGCGAAATTTGAAAGTTATCCACAAGATTAAACATCTCCCAAATAAGTCGGAAAATATTTAAAAGATGAGTCGACGTAATATTTGAAACATTTTCTAAATGTCTTCAAGGCGATCCTTACGACATTTGAAGTTTAATATATGTAAAGAATATATGTATATAAATTAATATAATATTTGAAACAAGTCGATTTATTATGTGAATTAATAGTGTCCCCAATCGTGTCGAAATTAAGAATGTACATAGAAATATATTTTTTTCACAGAAATCTTTATTTCTATGTATATATATATATGTGAAATAATCTATTTTCAAACTACTATAATGAAGTCTAAGACAACTTGTTTTCAAATCAAATATTTATTCTTTGTATCTTTTTGATTATTTTCCGCCATTATACCTCCGGACAGTTGAATCGCGAATATGCTGCCACTGTACGGGACAACTATATGACGCGAACGTCACTTCACTAGAGAAGAAGTATAGCAATTAAATTTTACGTACTATGTAATGTAAATTATTAATTTATTGGTGGAAGAAATCATACTTTAACACGTTTTCAACAGTAATAACACTTAAAAAATTGTTAAACTATATAATCCTCATTAGTGCACAGAAAGCATTTAACGCTGCAGTATAGTCGTCGTTAATATCGAAAAGGTTCATAATAAATTATATAAAATTATATAATAATTATATAATAATAAATTATATAAAGTTACATGATACGTTTGAGCTTATTCAAGCGCGTATCCTGATAAACAAATTGTGAAAACATTAATAGCACGAGTGATAACAATTTTACAATAATTGTGGTAAGATGATTCGTCATAACGCAACAATTTTGTCAGAACAAAAATTTTTAGGCAATAATAATATTTGTCAAAAACTAGAGAACTTCGATTTGAGATGTAAATATTTTACTTTTTTCAAAAAATATAAGAATAAAATGCGTATATTGAAAAAAATTAGGACGCACTATCCCGATTATTTTCAAATGCTCGACAAATATTTCGAAAAATGTTTTCAGAAAAAACTGATTTATATGCATCCGAAAAGTCGATTAATTTAAAAATTTTTAATTTAGTTATATCGAATGTATAATACTTCATGTTGTAATATTTCTACGTTATAATTTAGGAACAATTTTATAAACATTTTTATACATATAAGCAGAGTTCAAGGCACAATTTTATATTTTTAAAATACAATCAAAATGTTTTTCTCAATTATTGGATTTTTTTCTAAAATTAAATATAAGTATGATGTTTGGATGATTCTCGCCATATTGTTAATGTCTTGGCGAAATACTATGTCGAAATTAATTGAGTAAACAGTAATCAATATTTTAGAAAAGATCTGTAGAGTTTTGCATTTTGATCTATTTTTGTAAATATACTCATATAATTGTCAGATTACAAAAATTATTAAAATTTATGCAAAATTTTATTACAGATAATTTAATATAAACGTTGACCTATCAGAATAATATTCGATATTCGGATTGCTTTTCGAAACGTGATTGCCCTTTTACAATACTCACTTTATTTTCCTTTTTTAAAACTACAATTTCAAAACAGTTCAAAAGAAGTTCCAAGGCCTATTTTTCAATTATAGACGGACTATAAATATCGGCGCGTTATTGCCAGCTAATTAGTGTACATTCTTTGTTACATTAAAATTAAATTATTAAAGATTCAATTTTGGTTTTGATATCCGTCTGGACTATAATTAATATCAGAGTTTTTTTCTCTTCTTTTTCTTTTTCTTTGCGATTAAGGTGTATTAAAAGTTATTCATTAATTTCATCATAATTGACAGTGATTCGCTGAATGGTCAAAGACTGGTTTTTGACTAAACCGATAGAATTTAAGTGTTTGCAATAAGGTGAATTTTTATTTTAGTGAGCCACCTTATATTATTTTACAATAAATCATTTTTGCTTCTCTCTCTAACAAATTTACCTTTTAATAATTTTAATACATTTTAGATTGCTATTAGAGTTCGTTTTTATATTATACAGGGTGGGCCATCTATTGGTACGTTTTTAAAAATGCGATCAAATGAGCATACATTGATATTTTTTATTAATTTTTTTTTGTTGTGAAGCTAAAAGTATCCGCGTCAAGAATGAAAAACGATTTCGTTCATGTGGCTCCCTCTACTGGCCTTACAGTATGCCATTCGGTCACCCCAATTATTAATGACATTTTGGACTACTTCGGCGCCAATTTCACTCAAAACAGTCGTAATATAATGTCATCCACTAACATCCCTTTCTCACGAACTTTCCTCACCAATTTGCGTATAGCTCCTTCGGTGGGTGCTCTATCACGACCCATATTTCTTTTCAAAATTCGTACAGTTTCGGCGACACAGCACTGACTTTGAAAATAAGTTTTTAAAATTTCAAAACGCTCTTCAAGAGAAAACATGTTGTTTCGTGCCGCGGACGGTATGACTAATAAACTGTCAAAATTTCGGGTCTGTAGCTCGTTCGGTGTTGCCATACGACGAAATTCAAAAACGTACCAATAGATGGCCCACCCTGTAGTTTCTGTTAATAGCTAGAAATGACTCACTGAAATGAATTAGTTTGTCAAAAAATTTTTTGTAATTACAAACGTCATATTGTCTCTGAGGAGGATGTCTCTAGCTCAAAAGTGAGCCGAAACATGTAAACGGATTAATTATTATTAAAGTTGTTTCGTTAACCGTATAGGTTTGCAGAAGAATTACTGTGCTTGACTCTTATTACCCTGATATATCCAATCATTTAATTCAAAAGAAGCTTCTATCTCTTCATTTTGATTTAAAACCAATTCGCATCAGGTTCTCTACTCTTGAACATGTGTACATTAAATTATGCGAATAACAATAGTTTGAATTAGGACGAGTTGCGGAACAAGCTGGAGCTAGCATACCCAACCTTTTCCAACTGACAGGTTAAATGTGCGCTCGGTGCATCCTCCAGTACAATTCCCCGGATGCGCCGTGTAATATACAATATACACACATACACACACTGTTTCGCCATACATCGCCTTTCTCCATTGGCCAAGCGTGGGGCTCCTCTTCGTGTGGTAATATGTCGAGCGTGCAATGATCGCGAAGGACGCGACAGCCTTGAAGCTGCTTGAGAGTCCTCAGACATACCGTTTCTAAGTAGATCGAGGTGTAAACCGGAACGATCGTGCCCTCCTTCCTTCCCTCGACTATATTTATTCCACCGACCATATTTTTTCTGTTTTCTTCATTGATTAATTAAGCCCGTGCTTAAATCATTTTGGATCCGATCAATTGCAATAAATTCCCATGTGTAAATTATTTTGCAATTTAAAGATACGGTGGGAGTCACTGATTGATAATGACGAACTGATTGATAAGCGATCAGTTATCATTAAAATTATTGACGATTACAAATTGCGACTATCAGGAAAAATCTATAATTACACAAGCCTGTGATGTTTGGTCCACTGAGATGTAAGAGTGATTTAGCAACATAATTTTTTTACATCGGAATCTGATCACAAAATTTATTTAAAATCTTGAAATATTCTAAAAGTGCAAAGTAACGTTTTTTTAATTTTTCAGATTACGATAACTTTAAAACATGAGAATTATATCCATTGATTTGGACGATATATTTGGATTCATCAGAAAAAAATCTATGGAAGGGCATGTTTTCCGAAAAGTTAAATATATTTATAACTGCAAGAATAAATTGTATTAACAAATTCTATTATATATTTTTTAGTATATAAGCGTATCGAACGCTTTATAAAGCCAATTTTTTTGACACTTTGTATTAAAGAGTTTTTTGTATTAAAGAGTCATTAATTATGAATTTAGAGTTAGAATTTTTAAGTGTAAAATGACGAATGCAATATGGCGAATAAAAAATAAATATAAATCACCATATTGCATCTGTTTCTACTTTTATAGATTTTTTTCATGAAGAATCCAAATCTATTGATCAAATCAACAGATATCCTTATATTTTAAAGTTATCGTAATTTGAAAAATTAAAAAAAACGCTTTTTTGCACTTTTAGATTAGAATATCTTAAAATCTTTACGTGTACTAGACAAATTTAGATACAGCGGAAAAAATTACGGCGGAAACGAATCTTATATCTCACTGAACTTTCCAAAGCTTTATTTTCATAGGCCTGTATTATTCATTTCTCGCTTATGAGTTCGTGTGATTATTACTTACTTAGTTGTAATAAAGTAATAAATAAATTGTAGGAAGTAATAAATGAATCATGCGCTTGCAACTAAGATAAACATCTCAGTGACCGGACATGTATCTATGCATGCCGGTCACATTTACACAAAATTTATTATTATTAATCTGAAATATTTTTTTAAATATAATATTATAATTTAATTATAATAAATTATAATATTGTGATAAAAAGAGCATTTGAGATTAATAATAATAAATTATATGTAAGTGTCCGTACATATAGGTATATGTCCGGTCATTGGGACGTTTACCTTTGAGTAACGCGTCGATTGGACTGCAATTGAGATTCGTAATTGAGATGACGCTATTGTATATGATTGGATACACCTCGTATTCTGTTTATCGTGGTTTCGATAACTTCTACATACTTCTGGGCAACGAAGGAAACTGCACGTGTAGCTAGCCGGGCGTTTCCAGCTCCAGTACTACGTAATTTCAATTACGGCGTAGTCGGTGTTTAATACAACTTCAGAGTCATTGACCGACTAAAAATGCGCGTGAAACGCCTCGACGCGGAGCAACGCAGCGCTCGTTGGACGTACTTGGTTGCGTTTTCTACTGCGTGCCGCTCGGTATCGGCGGATCGGCTTCTGTAGTTCTGTTACGCCACGTAAGACGAGCACACGAAGGGCGACGCCCTTTCTCGTGGATTAGCGAACTGAACAAGCCGAGTATCTTCGTATTTCGCAAGTATCTTCGCTATCACTGTGCCATCGGCTATTATTATTTAATCTCCAGCTATTAAACCCGGTTACACTCTTCTGCATCTCTTCCTCCTATTTTTTTTTTTACGAAAAAATAAAAACATATATGACTCAGCATTAATCATATATGAAAAAAATTGTTTCAGTTGAATTGGCTGCAACTGTGACATTTTGTAGATTATGAGATGCTGATGATAAGTTTTTTTTATATAAAATTATTTAAAAAATGAACAGATTTTGCTTTAATACTATTTCATATGCTATTGCATTTTGAACCTAATCAGATTGAAAAGTATTTACGAGTATCTATATACTATTCATTTTTTAGCAACTATACCTTAATACTTTTATACATAGAATAATGAGATGAATTAAGTGATGTAAAGAAAACATATAACTGTTTTTCAAAAAAATTATACGATTTGCAAACTAATAATACATATTCTTTTTAAAAAACAGCTACGTGGTTTCCTTACCTCAATCATCTCATTATTCTGTGTATAACAGTATTAAGGTATAAGATACAGTTAAAAAAATGAATAGTTTAGTAGATGAAGATACTTTTCAGTTTGATTAGTACATTCAGAAAAGCAAGTTTTAAATGGCGCTACAACAAAATCCTCATTGTTTATGATTTTGTCTATAAGGATACTTTTGATCAGCATCTACTTAATATCATAGTGTTAGCTAATTCGACTAAAATCTTTTTTTTCCGTGTAATTAGTGCAGAAGCCTTTACGATTCGTAATTATAAAAATTGTGTTCAACGTTATCAGATCTGAAATTTTTATACAAGTGTTTTCGATACAATATCAGAGGAATGTGAACGTATCTTTTAATTGCATATTTAAAATACAAAACTCACGACGATATCCAACATGTCAGAGACATTTAAAGAAAGATGGCATATTCTCGGAAACCAGTACTAGTCACTAAGAATAACGAAAAAACTGACTATTCTAATCGTTAGACGCAGGATTTTTATTGTTTACTGTGATGAAAAATAATCCTATATTCATAAATTTGTTTCCGAATGCACATTTAAAAATGCACATTTACTTACGATTTATTTCCTTAAGCGGGCAGAATAGCTTGAAAAATGAAGATATAAAAATATATAAAAATATTCAATTTTTTTCAAACTTTGTTAGGTATTTATGCTCCCTTACAAGAACTTTTTTTTCTTTCGCAATGAAAAAACGCGCGAAAATAAGATTGTTTTTATAAATTTTTTGTGAAAAAAACGCGACAGAAAGAATTGATTTTACTAACTTTGTACGTCCATCCTATATTTCCAACAATATGTAAATTACAAATTACTAAAAAAATATTAATTATAAATATTAATATCTGAATTTTTAAACGCGTTTTTTCTGAAAATTATGTTTTCAAAATCTGTGAACACAATATTTTAAAAATTGGACTGATTGATTTCTACTTTGGCATATATCTTTAGTCTATATATATGTATGTCTACCTAAAGCGTGAGCCTTTGAAATTCCTAAAATTTTAAAAATACTTTTTCACTATGATAAAAGTTAATTTATCATATTGTCATTTGACAAAAATACACAATTAATCTTTGAACCGACGCGACATTTTGTCGCAAATTTTAATTTTTTCGTAAAACCTGAGATTATACCCTACCTATATTATTAATAAATAAAAGAAAATTTTGTCCTTTTGTGTCTGATTATTCTGAATCAAACTGTGTTAAGTATATAAAAAGCAATTTTTTCAGAAACATCTTCATTATTATTTTATATCTTTTAAATAAATTTCTTATTATTCTTTTAAGAACTCTTTTCTTTTATACATTATACATTATACATATATATATGTATATAGAATAAACGTACAAAACACTTGATGTGAAGCCTAATTTAAGAAATTTCACAGCGCACTATTAGCATCCCCTAGCGCAACTTTTTCTGCGTAAAAAGTCTCGTGCCCTTGTTACCGGAAGAGAAAAGTGGGTCTCAATGAGAAACGCGTGCACTATTAGACATTCCTGTCGTATATATGGTAAAAGTAGTTGTATACGTTCAATAGCATGCAGCGAGGGAAAACTACATCCCGTGGAATCTGGTTCCGCTTGTAACGTTATGCCAGTTGTGGCTTCACAGGAAAAGATCCGGAATTTTATAGTTGTACATTATGTCTTCGATAGCCTTCGACTTTCCCCTATGGGTAGTATTAAAATTTTACAGTCCATTTTTTATGTGATTCTTGGGAACAAGGCGTATCGAAGTAGAATCCGATGGTAGAACGCTAATTTCGAGTTATTAGCGAATATTACTATGTCATTATATATCCGTTTGTATCCTTGTAAGTACATTTATAATGCGAAATTTCATAAATATCATAAATTTTGCATATATTATATATGATGCGTCGTTATTAATATATCTCGTAATATTTCCATAGAAATTTATACGGAAATGATTTTCTAATGTAATATAATTATGCTACTGTATATATTAATTCCTATGCTATTGTGCTAGGAATGAAAAGATTGAGTAAAATAGCTGTGATAAATCGATAGATATTTAAATCAGAGTTATAATTACTATTTGTTCTCCACTGTTCTCCACACGCGATGTCGTTGACGACAGGTGCGCGTTACGAGAGGCCGCGAAAAATGTGGACGTATCTTATTTCCCGTTCGTCTTCTTGGCCCGTTCGACCATATCTACGGCATTCGAGAGGGTGGGGATCATTCACAGCAGATACCGTTATCGCGCTTCTTCTTCGTGGCTTCTTAACATCGGATGGTATCTCTCTCACAGTATGCAGTACCAAAGTACCACTGAGTACGTGGATCACAAGCGAAATCGTAATAACGTGTCCGCCTTTTTCGAAGTTTCTTCTTCACCGTTGTGAATTTTGTTTATCACAAATTTTTTTATCATCCGAAAATTACTCCATTTAGTACCTCTGAAACATATATGTATATATTTCACTTACAAAAAAATCAAACTTTTAACAAATAGTATTGACACTACTTTAAATACGAAGCGCAATTACGGTCTGAATGTTAAGATGTTGAACTATTATATATATTCATATAAATGAATTAATTTCAGAAATGATAATTGCGTGCCGATATGGTTGTCGGACCTTTCAACGCAATCAATCTGAAATATTAATAATCCCCCCAAATTTCCCAAATTAATCTTAAAAAATTGTAATAAACTTATTGCGAAAAATATTGCCTCGGCCGGAAGTCGAACCCGGATCTCTTGCATTCCGCGAGTGTCCTAAGTCTTTAGACTACCGAGACAATAAAAAAAAGTAGCAAATAGTATTGACTTATACTTTGGCTTGTTTTAAAGAAAAAGGTTCAAATTACATGTTTTAAAAGATGGCACATTTTGCAATATACTGTTTTCAATAAAACATAGTTATGCAAATTTTATCAGCGATTTCTTTTGCCATCACGCTCCGCAACCCTTTTAAACCATATCCAAACTCATACTATTCATGTTGTGAAAACCTGAACACTTTGCTTATAATACTTAGTTAACTGGGATGTATTATCTGGGACATAAAATTTTCATATTTGGTTTATAATTTTTAAATTATTTAAGCTCATATTAAATATTAAATATTATATATCGATATTACAGCTTTTCCTGGCCGGCATTTTAAATCTGCTGTTTTAAATTTAATTTTTTTACTTTTGATTCGTCATTAGTGAAAGAAGAATCTTAATCACAGTCATATTTCAAATATATCAATATTTCATTTTTCTATGACCGCCATCTTGAATCCATCATTTTGAAATTTTTTTGACAGTTAAATTGGAATCAGTTGCTTCAAAAATCCATAGAACCGTCTTCATACGAAATGTATCTCTTCTGAGAAAGTCGAAGGTACAAAAGACTTAATAGTAATTAGAAATTACTAACAATTAAGCAGAAACTTCATTAAAATTAAAAAATTTGTAATTATTAAATTAAATTAGAATTATTATTTTTAAAAATTATTATATTAACTTAATTAATTTTAAGATCAGTAATTATTAAATTTTAATTAAAATTGGCGCTTAATTTTTTATCAAAATTTTTTAATAAATTCTTATTCGTCGAAAGTGATCATTTTGTGATTTTGGTTGATCTGTTAAATTCTGTTTTTTAAATGATTGAGAATCTTGTATGTCGAAAAATCTGTTTCTAGAATATTATACATCAAATATCAGTATTAATTAATTAGTAATATATTCACATTAAATTTCATATCTTTTAAAGATTTCTTCATGGATTTCGTAAAATTACATAGGTTCGTCGAAATAGTACACAGAACGTAATGACAAATCTTTATAAGACAGCAAAAAAAAATAATAAGGAAATGGCATACACGCACACATTAGGCATGTCCAATTTGAACTTCGAAGCTAAAACGCAAAGCCATCGACGCAAAAAAATTTAATATAAGATTTTGGGGACTGTAAATTATTGATAAGCATTGCTCAGAGCTAAAATTGGAGAGGCTTGACATACATAAATGAAAATATGCTCAATCAGTATTTATTGCTAAACGTTGAACTTTCGAATTTTATTATATACATATACATATATATATATATACGTAATACATTACAAATTCACATAAGTGTAACGCAAATCAAATTTGCTTTCTGAAATCAGATTTACATTATTTTTTATGAACGGGCAACTCTTTGTAACAACAAAACTAAAAAAGAGACAGTTGTTTAAAATAAATTCAAAAGTATCGAATGTTAAATAAAATGAGATAATGCGGGACATCGATCGCGTGGAAACCTTGGATCGAAGTACTACAATTCATGTAGCTACATCTTTTTTATTTTAATTAATCGCGAATCTCAAAATACAAAAATGATCTCAAAATGCAGAATATTTCCGTATATTGATTTAAATGAAATATGTAAAATATTTACGTATATTGATTATTCTTAAATTAGGTATAACTGCTACGTAACATATCCATAAATATACACTTTTTATATGTTGCATGTTATGTATATAAGTTTATACATATTTAGTGTTTGTTGGGTAATATCTTGCTTACACTTTTTTCCGAATATTTATTACCATATCGTTCGCAAATACATGTATATACGTGAGTGTCCACAATATATTGAACTTAGATCCATGGATTCGTCAAATGACTGTACGGATCAGTCATCCTCATGGATGAACAGCTGTTTAGCTGTACGCGAAGATTGGGAAGAGTCTTGTCATCTATCGGCGCTTTGCAGTGCCGCTTTTACATCAGACGTGCGTTTCATCGCAGAATCGCACGCACACGTACCGTGAATGCGTATAGGAGAATCGCGACGAGACGGGGACGAAGAAAAAGCCGTCGTTAACCATCCCCACTGTATTATTTACGGAGTTTCTCTCCTTTCACCGAGCGCCAAAGTGCGTCCGGGACCCATATTCTGAGGACCTCACCTCTCACGATTAGTCGCCGGCAAGATACGACGGTGGCCGGCCAGAAGTTGACGTTGTGTTAGAGAGTCTTAAATAAATACGCTTTTCTAAATAAGAGTTACGGGTTAAGTGCGAATACCGCGTCTGTGTTCGCGATTGATAATCGACAATACACACATCGACATATCTAATTTTTTATTACAATTCTTCCTTTCGCGACAAATGCGTTTGGTAATTGCTCAAAACGCTACGTTATATTTTCGCGATTTCGTTAAAAATTACGAACGGTGGTTTGATCGTAAATACATAATATACCATTTGAACATGATCGACGTGGGGGATAATAAAACAGATTATAACGTAAATTCGCTGCGATAAATTCGATAACACTTTGCTAGCAGTGTCACTTCGCAAATTATGCGAATTTCCACAGATAAACATTAAGTGTGATCGTATTTGTTCGCGATACGCATAATGTGTATCGCACAAAAGAAAAAAAAACAATTGTGTATATGTACATTGAGAGAAAAGATTTTGTTATAGGAATAAATCAAGGGAAAGCAAATGTGATATTTGTTAAAAAAACGATCGATTTGTTACGATTGCAAGGTCTCAAATCGTAAGAAATTGACCAATTCTAGTCAAGTATTCTCCCTATATTAGACTGTGTTTGATCGGTTTCCTACGGCTTAAGACTCCACGATTATCTATGAATTCTATATAAACGAGCCTAAAAAGTTTATCCAAAAGATAAATTAGATTCTATATAGTTTGTTTCTGTTACTAATATTGGTTAGTTATTGGTTAGCAAACTAGTAGTAATCACAACAACAAAATTTGTTATTTTCACATATTTATCGATCACCGGTTAAAAGTGCTGGTGACTTGTTAACTTAACAAAATCCTTTTTCTCAGTGTACAATTTGACGCACGCTTCTTTGTTTCATAAATTCACCAGGCAAGGCCGCCTATCGAAATTGTATAAATTAAATGCTGAAGAATTAGGAATATCGAATGTTTGTGTCTGAAGGCATCCGTGGGCGATGTTAAGTAATAACGTGTCAACCTACGCATTATATTGTTTTAACAGAGTCGCCGTGCATTAGTTTAGGAAACTTGAGATCAACAAAATGTAATTCAATTTATCTAGCTTGCGTACAGAATAGCGCTCTCTCTCTTTCTCTCTCTCATACATATTATTTATTAATATATAGTTCTAATTATACATATTTATTCAAATTGTCTATTTTATAATGTATTATTATGGAGTAACAGCTACTGTGCTCAGCAAAAAAAAGCTTTGCAACTTTTGTAAGGTTCTTTGATATTACCGAAATATATATCAGGAAATGAAAATACCTCAAAGAGCACAAAATTGTTTGAAAGATGATTAAAAAGTGACAGTCCCATTGCTCGTCATTTTTATAATCTTATATGATAATTAAAAGATGACTTCTGTAGGTATTTTTTAATCTTTAAGACTTTATTTTTTAATCTTTAATCTTTAAGTAATAATTTTTTAGTCTTTAAGACTTTTTTTAATTTTTAGAGTTTGACACATATAACATTTAATATCAGAACCTAAATTAATTTTTACACAAAACTAAATTAAATTGTACGACTTTCAATACACATCCCATTTATGAGACTTGCAACACTTTTCGTGCAACCTTTCCTGTATGGAAGAGCCACTATCTTTCATCATAATCTCTTTTGAAGATTCGTTTCCAAAAAATATTTCATTAGTGCTCATTAGAATACGGATAAAATTTCTCATTGCTGCATCTTTTATTTTATCCTGTATATTTTCCAAAACTTGAGGAAACTGAACTCCACTGCGTCCACATACTGCTCGTGTATTAAAATAACGGAAAGATGTCTTTTTTATTTGTCTCTTTTCAGTAATATGAAAAGATATCTTTTAAGTAACTTTGCTGAAAAAACAACTATAGAAATATGATGAAAAGATGTTTTCTTTAAGTTGTCTTTTCAATAAAACTAGAAGTCGTCTTATGGACATATTTTGCTTTGTCGAAAAGACACTTAAAAAATACATCTTTTCATTATCTCTTAGTATTTTGTGCTCTCTGAAAACGTGAATGAACACTGAAATAACAGCGAACGCAAAAGTTTGTGTTGTTATTTGTTAAGTCCATTTTACAATTGCATATAAGCGTAGTTGATGTAAGTGGATGTAATTGTAAGAATTGATCAATCACAATCGAATATTTTCCTTATATTTGACTGTGATTGATTAATTCTCACAACTACAAGTACTTACAACTACGCAATTGCAGAATGGGCTTTACATGAAAATCGCACAAATTTAATTGTTACGTAATAGAAGCCCAGGGCTTTTATTCTTGCAGGGCCTTTATTCTTGAAAAGAAACATGTACGAAAAACTAGGAAAATATTATACAAATGTATACTATAATTTTTTCCTAATTTTTTGAATACTTTTTTTTTTTCAAAGATAGAGGCCCAGAAAATTCATGCAAATGTTAATTTGTCATTAGCTTGTGTCGCTTTTGCGCCCATATATGTAATAGAGAGAAAAGAAGCAAGCGGCATGGTCGACATAAAAATTAACACAGATATATAATATATTATGTATTCTGTAAAAAAAGAGAAATAATTTCGGAATTCGGTGGAAAAGAAACAATTTTCGTGTTAATGAAGTTTTCATCGTGGAGATTGCAAATATAATGTTGATGATCATGATAACATTGCTGCGAATAAGAAATTATTGAAGAGATATGCAGAAATTACAGTATGGCTACATTTTATAGTTTAATGTGAAAATAGGCGCGGCTTGTCACTGTTTCTAGTATAGTTACTTTATACGCATATCGTGTACCGCATACCACGCTACAATCGTACCCTCACGATACTTGTTATTGTAGTGATAATGTAATTGAACGTTCCATGCAAATTCAATTGAATATTGCACGCGTAGGACAGGCGAGATTTCAATAACAAGGCTATCCCGTGATGGAACGTTGCTCTTTACGCACGGATGTTCGATACCGATTTAGTCCAGCAATACCGATTCTGACCGGCTTTGATTCGCCTGAAACGACAAACAGTTATGCGACCAGCTAGCCGGTCGATTACTGAGACCGCGTCATTTAATAACGCGCGAGTTACGGTAGATTTAGCGCACGATAACATCCGGTAACGTAGTTAACGTAGTATATGCATTCGCGTCGCCGCATATTCAGGCAATGTCCCGAAACCTACGTGTCTTCCGATTGGGAATTATTCAACAGGACAATTTGAATTAATGACTAATTCTTTTTTTGAAAATTTGAATCCAAAATTTGATGGGATTTCGCGACCGATTAATTTTTTGTATGAAATTATAGAATAAGATTAATGTTCAAATATAATAATAATTCTTATATGTGTGTGTATGTGTATATATATATAAATCGACTTAATTGATGATAAATCAGAGTAGAAATATAACACGAAGAGAAAATTGAAGAGACTTATAATTTTGTCTAATATAACTAGAGTTCGAAATCATTCACTTGTTAGCTAACGTGAAATTGGTTGTTTTCTGAAATTTCTTTTCACTTATATAAAATCACATCTATGAAATCTAATTTTACATCGAGAATAATATGATATGGTCTACATAAGTCCTAATTTAAATGTAGAGGGACGTGCCTTTCAAATTTTACATTGATCGGTTTGCTCGAACGATATAGTTACAAATAAACATATCGTTAATTTTCATTCTTTATAGGTTCAATCTTATCTAGTGAAGAAAAATTATATATTGTCAATATACTTAGTGTTATATAAATGAAAAAAGAAACAGAAAAAATAAATTTTCAGTATAATTTAGAGAAAATATCGATTTTTGGGGCATTCTGTATGTACTTTTTTTTTTACGATGAGCGCGTATTTCACGAACAGCACTGATAAGCCAGTTACTAATTATTTATGTCAGGAGGAACTAGATGTTATAATTTCCTATAGAGCAAGAAACATCGATCGTAATTTCTGATCTCGCTTCTGATTGACCGAGTTAGATTTTTTAGATTCTATTTACTCTATCTATATGAATGTTTTTCTACGATGTGTTATATCGCGATGTATTACATCGAATAAAATACTCTATCTAATCATTATCAATCATTTAACAAATTTAACTCTTGAATTAATTGAGACCTTTGTACACGAAATCAAATTATTCACATCTCCAACAATAATAATAAATATAAAGAATATATTTATGTTCTTAAATCGTTCTAAGCATCTATTTGTAGCACCGATTAAAAAATTGCAAAATAATTATAAGACAATAGCTTATCTTATCTTTGCGTTAGATAAAAATAACAAAAGATAATAAAACGATATAAAATATTCTATCTATTTTTATGGATAGAAAAATTAAACTATTTCACAACGTAAATATTGAGAATTGATATGTCCTCATATATATATATATAAGGAAGTATTACGTAAGGAAGAATCCATAACTAAGAATTTTCGTCTATTCGGTGATGCACGATGTTATAATGACGATTCCGGCACTGTAGGAAACTGTAAGCAAATATTGATGGAATATATAAAAAGACGCACCTTTAGAATTTTCAATTCAGTTTGCATAAACGACTGCAGTTACGGATAACCCATCGTTACCTTCGAGTCGCACTTATCGCGTTAACGAGACGGTTTATTAAGTAGAGTGGAACGGAATTACGGTAACGCGAACACCTAGTCCTCCGTTACATATCTAAAATAAAGGCTATAAACCGCATAAACTGTCCACGAGTTTGCCTCTTATCTCTTTTTCTTTTCTTTTTTCTTCATAATTCATTGGTTTATTTATAATATTTAATTGTTAATATTTCTCAACACTATGAGTGTAGTCTTTCTATTTCATTTAACGTCTCCGTAATTGAGGCTAATTGAGGGCGTAATTGAGGATAAAAAAGAAATTTTTTTTCTTCAATAATCAATTTTTTATAACAATTTCTTATCTAGTTTATTTTGAAATGGTAAACGAGACCATCTCTCGAGTTTTTGTTGAAAATTTGAAACGAGCTTAGTTAATTCATTTAGCGCTTTTCGCTTGCGAAAGATTAACCAAAAATGGGCGTAGAATCTCGATATATTGTACATTTCCTTAAAAGTCGATTTATGTAAGATGATAAGGATTGATTAGATCGTTGAATATCATCAGCCATGCTCGACAAAGCGAATCGGCTTCCACATATATTAAAATTTTACGTGATATGATATATTTTTCCAACATTTATGATAATATATTATAGCATTTTTATGTTACATCGATGCAGATTCCGTAAACTCTTTGATTATTTATATGTACGAAACTTTTTATTGGCAACAACTCTTAGCTTTAAATTTCTACAGAGAAAAATAAAAATCTTATAAATTATTAATAATTATAATAACATAAGTATAAAAACATACCGCATGATAAAGCATTAGACTCCATCTAGCTTAATCTACGTGCTAATTTAAAGTTTCTAATCGCTTCTGCATATGATTTACAAGTCACTACTACATCACGTGTTTATATCGTGTTCTTTGTATTCCACTTTCAAGTAAAATTTGAAAAAAGGAGAAAGAGAAAGATGAACGGACGTTAAAAAATCGTATCTTCACCAGCGTCGAGAACAGTTTCAATTCCGATGGTACGATCAAGATCATTGTCGATGTATTCGCGATCATGCTAAAGTGGGTACATTATTGCCCGTTGCCGAAGGATCGTGCGAGCGTTTCCTCGGACACAAAGGTGATCGATCCGAGCGAGATTACGAGGGACGAGAAGGACGAAAGAAGGATATACGAGAGAAGAAAATACGGTGCTGACACAGGAAGTTCGCTAAATACGCGAAACGCGAAAATCGCCACACCGGATGCTATCATGAGGAGATACTTCCGGTTTGGGGTAAGGAGCAAAGGAAGTCGGACTTGACAGTCGGCTACACACGGCGATCGTGAGCTTCTTCCGATGTATATAATTCGCGGCCGTATTCTCTTCCTATTTTCTTCATACTTTGTTAGCGTGTAATTACACATTTCTTTCCGATTCAAGTTTATTTCTTTTATTATCTCAACTAGAACGAAGGAATGAATTGCCTATCTCGATAACTTCTGTGTTCATTAATTCCGTAATATCCGAATAAGATACAATAATTTCCAATAGCAATGAGCAATAACATTATAACATAATATTTGCGCAAGTAATTTTAATATTTGCGTTTATTTTGTTTCAAGTGACTTTGAGTATTAAATATTATCTTAAGCATTATCAGATACAATTAGAAAATTTGTATTAAATTTAACACAACTCATATTTTCCAAATGGCCCATCTAAATTTTTATATTTAATACATAAGATGAATATATTAGAAAGTATATTAGAAAAAATACAAATATTATGTAAAAAATTAACGCAAAATTACAATTACTAATTCGCTGCATTAAAATGTCTTATAATATGATTAAAGCAATCTTTAAAATATCTTCAAGACGTTTTATGTCCGCATTTTGGACGTAACGTTGTCTGAGAATATTTTGACTTAATTTAGAAGCAAATCAGTAATTGTAATATGTTAAAATTAACTTATAATATATTAAATTAACACGTACATTTTATTCATTTATCCTAAACTTTATGTTTTAAAACTTTTTTTATTATATGTTTACTTACTCATAAATAGTGTTATTTCCATATAATGATAAAAATAATAAAAGAAGAATCATAACTTTTCCATATATTAAAAATGTTTCGGAAATCTTTAACCTCATAAAAAAGAATTTTTGATTGAAAAAAATCTAGAATATTAAATAAACTAAATATTTTTATAAAGAGATATAAAGACAGAGATTCGATTGAATGTAATAATAAAACTTAAATCAAGACATCTCAGGTTATTACAAAGCACTCTGTTATTACAAATCATATACTAGAATTTCATTAATCATACGTTTGTATTAGGTGTGAAAATACTTGATATTGAACAAAACTATTATGGAAAGATATTGAACTAATATCGAAGATGATTCATATCAAAGCTTAAAAAAAAACAGAATCAAATGAGAATACAATTCTTTCAGATGAATCACATTTTAATATACTTGATAGGATTTGTATAACGATTATTGATTGTTTATAAAGTAATCGTAATGTTTGGCCTTTATTATTCGTCACAGTTAAACGTTAGTTTTCATTTTATTCTCGACCGTCATCTTTATTATAAATGTGCTCTCTTTTTATTCTTGCAGTCAGTTCTTCTAATTGTTTTGCAACTTACAATTTGTTTTTTATTAGAAAATTGTACACAATCAACGGGAAATTATAATTAGAAGAGAATTATTACGAAATTATATATCTTGATTTATGACTGAGATAATATTTTTCGCAATAAATTCTTTACAGTTTTTCTAATTTAATTCAAGGGAAATTTAGGAGGGGAGTAATAGCATTTCAGACTGATTATATTGAAAGTGTTCGAAAGTTATTGGCGCGCAATCATATCTAAAATAAATTTGTTTAATAAAGAATACATATCGTATTATTCGAAACATCTAACTTTGACCGAAATGATGGCGTTCTCTGTCGTATTTGATATATCTTGATTTACTTGATCTTCCAATACGCACTAAAGTTTTTAATGAAGTGAAGATATCAAAAGAGCAATTATCATTTTTGAAATTATTAATTGCAATGCAATGTAGATTAATTAAAGTCATGCCAGTCCTCATGGACATAATTATTATACTGGCATGACTCAATCAATTTTATTTCTGTTGACGTTTAATTTTTGATTATGTTAAAGTTTATATATTTTGTAAATCTAAAATGGTTAATGAAGACTTTGTAAATTGAATAGGTATAGTAGGTATAGTTTTTTTTCCGTTAATTTTTAATGTATTAAATTTAATTAATATTTATTACTTAACATCTATTGTTGTTAGCTCGTCTTTAAACATTTTCTAAATAGAGTTTATATTGTAAGAAAATTTTATCGCCTTGTTTCTACTCATATATAGCTATAATCCGAAAAGAGGATAGATAATAATTGTTAACCAGAATTAGTTGATCAACATGGTTAGCGGAACTGGTCTTTATCGTTGCAGCAATCTTTGCGGATTCGGGATTGTAGTATGATTACGAGCCATATATGATACGTTAGAAACATCGCTAACTATGCATTTCATGGTTCGCAGGGTTCGGATCCGAGGGTAGCGACCTGCAGAGGAAAACTGCAGAACAAGCGAAGTAAGCTCAATCAAGAGATCAACAAGGAACTACGGTTGCGAGCGGGTGCTGAAAATCTTTTTAAGTAAGCTATGTAATTTATCATTATTTTATTAATTAATGTACAAATAACGACATATGACAAGTAATTATATATTAATATATGTATAATTATATAATATATAATTTTATTATATTAATATATATGTAACCTTATATATATATAAAACTTTATTAATAATGTCATCTTATATTAATTTTTAAACAAAATTGTATATTAATTCTTTTATATATTTATCTTATATATTTATCTTAATCTTGCAGTATCCATTTAATTTTTATCGCTTCGCACAAGATTTCTTGATTTTTTTTCTTTTGAAATTTTTGAATGTTCCGCAAACCATTGAAACAAAAAGTGTCCGTGATTGTATGTATGACTTTTATGTACATATTACATGGGATACAAAGTGTTAGCTTGTCTGAACATTCTTTTCGTGTCAAAAAACTTGTTAAAACAGTATGAGCGAGAAATTGGACCAGCATTAGAGAAAACTATTAAAGAAAGCTGCAAGAGAGCTGCAAAAGAAGAGCGAATGCTCATTATACAAAATGTTAATAAATTGTGCGCTGAATTACAAAACTTTTTTTATATTGACATGTTTTAATGTAATTTTGACATTTTCCATAAAAACATAAATACTAATGCGTTTGTTTTAAAAACAATAGATTATTTGTTTGTAAAAGCAAGCAATAAGCGTAATAATAATATATTTATTACAATAATAACATACTTAATGTATTATTATACTTTATAATATACTTTCTTCCCTCTAATAATAAATAATAATATAAATATAAATATAAATAATGAATTGAATGTATGCGATATATAATTTTTGTATAATTATTTTTTAAGCAATACATGAATATATGGGAAAATATACAAGAAAAAGTTCAACAATTTACAATAAGGTCTATTACAATATATAGTTTCAATTTCAAGAAATTCTGACTGTTTTCAATTCGCTAGTGTACTATCTTGACATATACAAGGAGAGAATTTTTTCTTAAAGTTTCCCTGAAAATATGCTGGTCATGGGACAACATTGTAATTCGGAGAATTTTAATGTAAATCTCTCATTCATTAATAACTACAATAAAGTATAAAATAAATTTGATTAATTTTACTGAAGTGTGTATGGTAAAAATTTTTGCAATATTCTATTGTATCACAACTATCATATTTTCAGGCTAAATTTTAAAAGAAAATTTTCTCCATGTAGTTGTATTTGTTTTAGTTTTTATTAATCACATTACAGGGCGACGACCAACAGAAAGTTGAAAGAGACCGTCGCATTGGAGTTAAGCTTTGTCAACTCGAATCTGCAGTTGTTGAAGGAACAGCTTGCCGAATTGAACAGTTCAGTGGAACTATACCAAAATGTGGATGGGTAAATTCGAAGAAAATTATGAATTTTACTGATATGTGATGAAAATATACGATTATATTGAACGGTATTGTTTTTCAGCACTGAGCCCGTTATGCCGATGATACCATTGGGACTCAAAGAGACCAAAGATATTGACTTTCGGGATCCGTTTAAAGTAAGTTTCAAATCAACGCAATAATCAGTTTGCGAGATCATTGTCATTTATGTGATCTTTTTATTCATGTCCGTTTATTCGAGAGGCGGTACGTCTAAATTGTCCTCGAAATTTTCGAGATTCTTTTTTTCTTTCTTCTGTGTTTGTTTCGCGGAATCTTCGGTTATCTTCAGAAAATTATAAACGACGGTAGGTGGACCGATCTCGAGAAAAGCTCGTCGAGAAGTCACCGGTGGCCGAACTGTGATCATCTTTGTTTTAGATTCGCTAGATTTCTTCTTTATTGTCGATTCGTCCTTCCTGACGATTGTTGTGCACGGAATCAATCGGGCCATAGCAATCACTAAATTACCAGTAGTCGTATTTCGTTGGACGTTACTTTTATCAACCGATACCTCGCAGGGTAGGGTCAGTTGCAGAATCTTTCCTTTTATAGTGACTCGCACGTAAGTCGGATTTATGTCGACGTCAATGTAAAAGGTGTCCAAATGCCTTCATATATAAAAAGTGCAATAATGATATGATTAATATATATATATATATATATATATATATATATATATATATATTTGTTAATATACATTAATAATGTACGTTTAATAAATTTTGAAAATCTTCAAAATCTCTATGCCGTAGAAAATATTAAGGATAGATATTAGAAGAAGCAAATTGTTACAGTTGGTTCTTTTAGTTACCAAAGAAAACAATACATTTTTATAAACATAAGTATAACTTATGACATTTTACTTTTTCTCTTAGTTTGTTGGCCGTAAATTGTATTGTAACTATCTGTTTATGTGATTTTTGCTATTGAAAGTAAATATTTCATTCTGTGAATTAGTTGTTTTATTGGATAAGGCATTATTATTTCTTTTGTACATGTTATATTTCTTTTATGTACATGTAGTTATAATAACAATAACATATATTTGAATTGATACATATGCTAGTTTTTTATTTGTATTTTCTCGAATGAAGAATAAAGAATTAAGCATTAGTTATAGTTCGATCGAGAAAGACTGAGGCTGGGTTCACATCTTGACGGGAAAGCGGAAAGCGGAAAAGCGGAAGCCAATCGCAGTAGTAGTAGGCGGTACATTTCGCTTGTCTGCTTCTGTCTTTCCGCGAGTTCTGATTGGCTTCCGCTTTTCCGCTTTCCGCTTTCCCATTAAGGTGTGAACCGGCCTGATACAATGTAAGAATTTATGCTATGTTTAGAATTGATAAACTAATTATTTCTTTCTTTTAATGATTTTGAGATAGATAGATATTAATTTAATAATTAATTCAAGACAAATCTGTATTAATATATTTTTATAAATTTTAGTTTTATATTCTAAAATAAATATTTTGTATGAAGTATTTTATATTTGATTTCATCATAATCTTGAATATGTTCTTATGTATACATGTTTGAGATAATTATCAATGTGACAAGTTGTCTCATTTTATTGTCAATAACAACTTGCCTTCTTTCTCTTAGAGTTTATCTGCAGTTTTAATAATGGAAAATTTTAATTTTAAATATTTAAAAACATTGATGCAAAATAAAATATAGACTATATTTAAGTTAAAGATGTATTGGATAGTTAAAGATATATTGGATCAAAATGCTTATATAAATATTCGTTAATTTAAATATATACATTAGTTCATAAAAAGATCCTAATAAAAAATCGTAACAAATAGTTTCAGGTCATGTCCTTTGTCATGTAATTGTATTAATTAATGATTACCTATAAACGGAAACTTCAAGAACAACAAAATCGGGATTGCTTTCATCGTTTAATCTGAATGGCACTTTTGCTTGATTTATATTGTATGCTCTTCCGTCTGGAGCGAATAATTTCAGCACACGTTTTGAATGATTACTCGTATCCGAAATACAATGCTTTTTCTCTTGTTTTTTCATAAATCGTTCAGCGATAATGATTCTATCTTCCGGCGTATGATAACTAGGCTGTTTCCAGAAACGTTCATTTTCTAGCTCGCCATCTAGCTGCTCTGTATTCATATTTTTGCTTTGCTCGTTCTTCGTATGTTTCGCTTGCTCCTCTGTAATATTCTAAGAAAAATATTATACGCTCGTCTTTGCATTTTTCATGCGTAAATGAATCTACAACATAACTGTTTACTATGCTTAGCAGACTGCAGATAATTTAAAAGACACTTATGCATAATGGCGATAGCAATACTGGAAATAATCATTTATTTGATTACCATTTGATTGATTGTTTCATGTTCAGCATTACGACGAATGCGTTGAGCTATCCTAGTTTTCTCGTAATGCCGATAGCTCTCAATAACATCATCTTGCGCTCGCGAATAGATCTGCAATGCCTTGATACGTTCCGACCTTTCAATCTCCTGCATGTCAAACTCTTGCAATTGCGGTAAAGTCGCCACAACATATTGTCTATAGTATTCGTAATCCTTGCACGGATTTCCCATTAAAATCAAATGCTCCAAATGCTCATTATACCTATGTAAAACATGAACCATAGTTTAGAGAGAATCGAAAGAGATTTATAATTCTATTAAAATTATAATAGTGTCTAATGTGCAAATTATATCAATTAATGCACAATTGATCAAAGTTTAACTTTGACTGATCTTGATAGTTGTTAACCTTGACTAATTAATCGGGTAAATTATTTGATATATTTCTTAATCGATGAATTTTATGATATCAATAATGAGAAATTATCTACATATAATTTATACATCCTAATAATTATGAAATATCATATAATAATATAAGGCAATAAGTTCTTTAATTCATCAATTGATCAATCGAATTGTGCGCAAACATAATTTTATTCCGTAAAAGCTACATTTGCGCATTAGAAAACGTCTAATATTTATAAAGGAAAATACCTGAGACTTTTTACACTTTGTAAATTTCCAATAAAATTGAGGGTGAGGTCTAACTTCTTTAAACTCTCTAAACTCTCCAGATTCTCAATAACCTCGATGTTATTGAGGGCCAGGTTCAAATATTCCAGCCTCTTCAACATATTCAGATTCTCTATCTTCGATATGAGATTATTCTGCAATAAGAGGATCTTGAGATTTCTGCAGTGTCTGTCTATCAGTTGAATTTTATCGATATTCTCTTGGTGCAAAGCTATTTCTTCCAACGTCGATATTTCGCCTTCATTATGCTCCGAACGTTTCCGTATTAATTCAAGAGTGATTTTTACCATTTTTATCTTGCATTAGCTTCTAACTTTAACGCACTTTAACGAGAATCACAGAGGAAAATCGCAATATCGTGAATAGAAATACTCGAGCATGCATTAACCAAGAAAGTTTCGTAGTTGCTATGAGAATATCGATTTAACATTGTCAATCATGTTTTCTGATTCCACGTGCTACGTGTACGTGTCACGAATTATTGATCACCCCGTATAAATAATGAATTTTTTATTATTTATTTTCTTTCTTGTAGGATTTCATTTTGGAGCATTATAGCGAAGATGGGGAAAACTATGAAGAAGCTATAGCTGACTTGATGGAAACCAGACAGGTAAACAAAATAACGCATGTTTTTCCTCTATATTATTCCATAATAATTTTTTTATCTTTCTTATTTACATATTTCAGAAATTTCTATGGAGAACTTTGCATAGATTGTCCAATTGGTTTTTTTTTTACTATAAAGTATTATAATTTTCGATGATTTGAATATTATTCCAAATATACATAATTTAGTTTAAGTTAATGAACATAAAAAGAGACAATGTATTATAATACGAATGTAGATCGATGAAAATAAATCTAATTAAATACAAAAATTCTTATATTTTGCATATTATGCGTCAAAATCTTTTTCAGTCTTGAAACGTCATTATAAGTAGAATCAGAGTAGTAATTACTTTATTAAATTTACAAGCAATTTAATAATTTTTTTATGCTAATAAGCATCTTTGTAAGAATATTAATAATCAGATAATAATCTAAGCAATCAACGAAAATTTTAGAATCTACAAATAATTTATTGCAAAAAATAACTTCGATTGAATTATTATAACGCCCGTCCCGGAAAAAAAAATTGAGAGTTTCAGTTTTAAATCTTAGCTGAGGCAATATTTTTTGTAATAAATTATTCGCAAATTTTAAGATTCTCATTAACATCTGATTATTAATATTCTTATAAAGATGTTTATTAGTACGGGGAGGGGGGGGGGGATAAAAAAGATTATTAAATTGCTTGCAAATTTAATAAAGTGTATTACTATTCTGGTTCTGCTTACGATGGTATTTCAAGACCGAAATAGATTTCGGCGCGCAATATGCAGAATTATAATAGACATATGTATATAAATTCATATAAAAGAAATATTTAAACACTAAGATCCTACTTTGACCGATTATAAAGAGAAATTTTATATAAATAAATATTTTATTATTTTATATTCGCAGGCTACAAGGACACCGACCAGAGATTCAGCAGGCATCGCGTTACTCCTGCGTTATTATAATCAGCTTTATTTCATAGAGAGACGTTTCTTTCCACCTGACAGAAGCCTTGGCATCTATTTTGAATGGTTCGATTCGTTGACAGGAGTACCGAGTTGTCAACGAACAGTTGCCTTCGAGAAGGCATCCATTCTTTTTAATGCCGGTGCGCTTTATACGCAACTGGCTGCCAAGCAGGATCGTCTGACCGCTCGAGGACTCGACCAAGCAGTCGACGCTTTTCTCAGAGCGGCTGGCACCTTTCGGTATATCCATGAGAATTTCACAAATGCACCAAGTATGGATTTGGGCCCAGATATGCTGGAAATGCTGGTACAGTTGATGCTTGTAAGTTCTCGCTTTAGTCTTATACTTTAGTGTTTGTTTTGACAGTTGTTCACATAAAAAGAACTATTCTATAACATAATCAGGGCCGTTTCAAGCTGGGATACAACGGCAGCGCAATCGACATGACTTTATAAAAATAATCGTACATCCGCGCGGCGATTTTCATGTTGATTATAGCCGTGATAGTATTCATTTGAATTTAGTGAATTGATATGAATTATTTGGATCGATAGAAAAGGGAGGTAGGACGCTCTGCATTCAGACGCAATAAATTTTTGAAACGGCGCTACTTATAATTAGTAATCCCTTAATATTTTTTAATATTATGTATTACATATTATTAACGATTAATTCATTTCGCATTTTAGGCTCAGGCAAGGGAATGTCTCTTTGAAAAACTGGAGCTTCAATCGAAGGACAGCAGAAACGTCGATGTTTGTTTAGATCTTGCTCAAGAGGCAGCTCAGGTAAAAGAAAAGAAAAAAGAAAAAACTTTTTCACAATTTTTCTGTGTCTTATAATTATCGGTGTAATAAGTACAAGTGAATTATGAAGATGATTAATCCAGGTTGCGGCGATATACAATGATGTCCACGGATTGATATCACGCGAGCCAGTTCGTGATTACGTCCCGGAAACGTGGATCTCGTTGATACTAGTGAAGCGCGAACACCATCTTGCCCTCGCTCACAAGCATATCGCTGTTGGTCTGCTGGACAGACCAATCGCTGAATTTCGCGTGGAAACAAAACTCACATTGGAGCATATTCAAAAGAGCGACGGGAAAACTCAATTGGACGCAACTATTCCCAGAGATGACAACGAAAGGAAATTATTGGGTACATTTACGCGAAATTTGTTTTATATAAATAACATTGATTTAAAATACTAACAAATATTTTTACATCGCCATTTCTTCTTTCTATTTATTCTCAGTAAGGGACGTATATGAATAGAATTTCTTATTTCAGGCAAAGCACATCTCAGAGAAGCTCTTGTTTTGCATGACGAGAGTCAACGCCTCCAGAGAATGTGCCGCGAACTGAAAGGTAAACAAGCTCTAGCGAAGGTTCTGAAGAAAGCTCAAGAAGCAACATTTGAAAGCTATAATAGGTTTGGTAATGAGGATGATTTTCGAGAACTTTTGGATCCACCGGATATTATCGGTATGACGCTTTGTAAAAAAACTTATTAATCAAAACATAATTAATTTTTGTCTCTTCCGATTTTCGATGAAAATAAATCATAATATTAAAATGCATATTTTTTATTTTGCTCTTTTCTGTTTGCAAATGTAGCCTCGACAAAATTTCAACTTAGCATCACTCATCCCGATTTTGGACAACACGGAGTGGACGACCTTTTCAAGTCGTTGGGACCTGTAGCGATATTTTCTGCCAAACGTCATTGGACCGCGCCGCGATTGATACAACTTCAAAGAGGCCCTGACGGCGAAGGTTTTGGATTTAGTGTACGGGGTGATGCTCCGGTGATAGTAGCAGCCGTCGATCACAATTCATTAGCGGATGTAAGATAATCTACCCAATATAGGATGATGCCATTTATTGTATAATATTTCCACAATTTGCCTATCGGGGTAACACGATCTTCATTATCTAATATATTCTATTATTCTATTATCTATATATTCACTTTAGTGGAAAAACATTTCGCTGAAATTATTCCATGTTTTGGAACACTTCAGCGAAATTTCAGCATTTCAGAAAAATTTCTGTTTAATTTCAGTGATTTTTAGAAAAATTAATTTTCAGCAAAATTTCGAAGAAATTTCAGTTTCATTTCAGCGATTTTTCAGTATGTTATCTGAAAAATTCACATTTAATGAAATCTCAATAAATTTTCAGCGATGAAAATATTCTAAAAAACGAATAATTTTAGTGAAATTTTTTGTCCAGTTGTCAATCTTTCTTTTTGTAATTATGCAATACATTTAATTGCAATTACGATCACAAATACCTAATAATATGAAATAATATAAAAACTTTCTTTTCTAGGTGGGTGGAATGAAGGAAGGTGATTTCATAGTCGGCATCAGCGAAAAAGACGTCAAGTGGGCATCCCACGAGCAAGTCGTGCGAATGATAAAACAATGCGGTGACTTTATAAATTTGAAATTAGTCACCCCAATGGATAGGAATTATTTAAAGGTAAATGATAAAATTTATAACTAATAATATTCCAATAAAAAATGTAATGGAACACGTTAATTAAGATAAGAATACTCTAAAGAATATAGGGTAAGATCGCCCAAAAATACGTATCATTAAAGAGTACGCATTAAGCTTTACCCAGTAAATGAGGATGAATAGAAATGGATTGAAATTTTATTTATTCAAATATTTTATCTATTCGCGTTTTAAGTAAGAAAAATTATATTTTTAGATTCTCAATCAATTGAACTTAATGGGATTGAAAAACTGTATTTCTTATTCAGAATTTTGATTTGAAAAGTATTCACGACGCACAGAAAAAAGCTAGCATTGTTTTTAGATTGAAATATTTTCAGAAATACGCTTATCAGAAATATATTTATAAAAATATACTTCATGAAATTCCTAAATAAATAAAAATGCATTTGGATTGAAAAAGAAATTATTTTAATGTTCGCGAATGCGTACTGAAAATGTTGACCCATTTTAATTCACATTTTAATTATTGTTTACTGGATACGACACAACTATGTTAGATAGTTGCAACATCTGTAACTCACACAGAACATACCTTTTTGATTAGCCAATCTATGTAAAAAATACTTGTGATCGTTGCAGTAAAATAATGCCCCAGACACAATGCGAAGGAATAGCGATAGCGATAGAAATAACATGATTTCTAACATGATAACCTATCAGAAATCAGATACAATGGAATAATACAGTTTCTGATAGATTGAAATCGTGTTATTTCTTCATTGTATCTGATATCCAGAGCATAAGGAGATATATTAAATTTTGTGATTTTGATCATTTTCTTACTATATTTGTCACGAATAAATTGATCGGTTTTTACATTAATTTGTTACTTTATGAGTCTGTATATAATATCATTATGTATGTAATATCATTTATATTATGTGTATAAATGCCTTTTTTGTATTTAGTGATATATTTACTTAATATATTATATCTAATAATTTTTTTATTTGCATTATTAAAAGTAAAAAGTAACGTGATGTCCGCAAAAAGTACGCACTTGAAAACTTGATCGAGCTCGTAAGAAACAATGATACTGTAGATAACAGTGATACATGTATTTTGTAACGGTTGTATTTGTACCTTAAATTCGGTGAAAATTGAATTCTGATCCCCTATTCTTGAAAAGTATCACCAAAGAGAAATCTAAAAGAGGACATGACAATCTTTTTCCTGTAACCGCAAAAATGCCCTCGCACACTACTGTACGTCCTTTGAAGAAGTGGACGTAAACTACACAGCAATATCTATTTTTTTGCAGTGCTCCTGATGGAAATAAATCGCTGAAATTGTTGAAATTTCTATTAATTTGATAAATTTTATTTTAACAATTTCAACGATTTATTTCTATCAAAAGCATCGCAAAAAGGAAATAGATTGCTGTGTAACTGTTTATATCCCCTTCTTCACAGGACAGTAGTACGCGGGGGCATTTTTTGGTTACAGGAAAAAGGCCTTCATGTCCTCTCTCAAGTTTCTCTCTGGTATCACATTCATAAAATTAGGAAAATATTATAGTATACGATACGTATACTATAGTATTTCCCTAGTTTTACGTATGCGATATTTTTTAAGAATAGGGGCCCTGGTACCAAAGCAGCTGGCTCTAGGCCCATTATCAATTGCGCTGGGATATCGACCGTCGATCGAAAACTTATTTATGTGAACTCTTCACGTAAAAATACTTCAGGTATTTATAAAAATTTATATTTAATTAAAAATAAAAGCTTTTCAATCAACATTGTTTTTTACAATAAGCGATGCTTTTTTAATAGTGTGTACTCTCGAGAAGACACTTGCCCAAGAGTACGCATTTTTACCTTTAGGCTCGGTTGCATTAAAAGCCGCTGTTCACGTTTAGATGGCAGTAGCTGCGTATGCTATGGTCAGAGATATCTGCTACTTATATCATTTTGAAGTGTGAACATTTCCTACTAAAATTCAGTCAACAGTCGTTTACATCCTTGTTTACATATGTGCTTTTCTATAACTGAATTAAAATGGAACGTGATAAGTTATTTTTCCGATGTATACTTCTACATCATTTTGATTTGAAAAAAAGTGCAGCTGAAACTCATCGATTGCTTGCGGAAATTTATGGCGAATCTGCTCCATCGGAAACAGTATGTAGAGACTGGTTTCGACGATTCAAAAGTGGTGATTGTGACGTTCACGACAAATAACGAACAGGTCAACCGAAAAAATTCGAAGATGAACAACTGCAAGCTCTATTGGAAGAGAATCCAGCTCAAACACTCAAAGAATTGTCTCAACAACTCAAAGTTGATAAATCAACTATTTTACGACGTTTACAAGCTATGGGAAAGATTCAGAAAGAAGGAAAATGGCAGCCACATGAATTGATCGAAAATGCCATTGCCAACCGTTTAAACATCTCAATTTCTTTGCTTGTAAAGCATAACAAGAAGAGTTTCTTGTGGCGTATCGTGACTGGCGATGAAAAATGGATCTTTTTCAACAACCCAAAACGTAAAAAATCATGGGTTGATCCTGACCAACCATCAATATCGACTCCAAAGCGAAATATCCACGGTCACAAAATAATGTTCTGTATTTGGAGGGTGTCGTGTATTATGAGCTGCTTAAACCGAACGAAACAATCACCACCGAGCGTTATCGACAACAATTGGAACGTTTGAATGATAATTTGATGCAAAAACGACCATCAATTGCATCAAATCGTTGAAAGGTGATTTTACTCTATGATAATGCTCGGCCGCATGTTGCTATAGCCGTGAAACAAACACTGATGGATCTCGAATGGGAGGTTCTCCCGCACCCAGCGTATTCTCCGGACTTAGCACCAAGCGATTATCATCTGTTCCGATCGATGCAACATGCTTTGGAAGATACACACTTCCATAATTATAGCGAAGTCGAAAATTGGATTGCTGAATGGATTGACTCAAAAGACAGATCATTCTTTCGTCGTGGAATTCAACTTCTGCCTGAAAAGTGGCAAAAAGTTATAGCTTCCGAGGGAAAATACTTTGATTGAGGTATTCATATATTTTGTTATTGAAACAAGTGCTCAAAGAAAAAACAGCGGCTTTTAATGCAACCCCCTTAATACTTTAATTTTAAGTGAGACTTAAAATTCTCTGTCTCATTTTAAAGCCGAAAAAGAAATAGAGACAGAGAGAGAGATCTGAGTGCCTCGCTTAAAATCAAAATAACGTTGATGCAATAGGGTCTTAGTAAAATTAATCTCTTGTAAAAATGAATGTTTGTATCAAATTGACTAATTTTTAGTTCAAACTATAAAGAATAGCTTAAGCAGCTTAAGCATTTTATTACTGCTCAAACTCGGATTCTTGTACATACATACAAATTATACAGCATGAAGGAAAAAGGACGTACTTTTGGGCGGTTTTATCCTATGTAGCAATACTGTAGAGATTAGATAATCGAAATTAATTAGTTTTGATAATAAATTTTTCTATTTATCTATTTTTACATTCTCTTTTTTATTAAAAAAAGATAATAATTGTTATAAACTAAAATATTTCTCTGACAAATAATAATCGATCAATGCAAAAGTACGACAGTAGAAATTAATTATTTTAGAAACCAGGAAAACCCAACAATCACGATAAGGGCAGCGTCTCAGCGAGCAGCTCTTCTGGAGTTTCTTCCGGTCAACCGAGCCCGGCGGGATCCGTCACTACGGCGCACGTAGTGAGAAGGCTTCCGTGGAATCCATTTAAAAAATCTGCCATCCAACGCGAGAACAGAGATCTAACCTTCGACAATGTTATTCTCAGATGATTATCGGATTAGAGACGGTTCGGTCCAGTTATCGCACATTATTATATGAGCTTAGAACATGCTGCGATTGCCAAAATTGAATGTTGTTTGGTATAAATAACAATTCACTATGCCAAAATTTCGTACCAATATTCCATGTTAAACATAATAAATATTTTTGTGTGTAAGAGGCTTTCTACAATAAGTAATTACTTAAGCTTTAAGTCTTAAACCATAAGAAATTGACCAATCATAATCAATTACGATTAAAATGTTATTTGGCTTATTGTAGAAAATCTCTAACATTGATTTTGCAATTAATTCATCGAGCGAGTAATGACTGTTTGCGAGAAATTGTTTGTATATCGCTAAATATCGGAAGTATTCAGAATTTTTCTATTTGTGATTGGCAAAGTTTTAGCTGCCCAATAAAAATTTTTCTTAAAATTCTTTTTATAATTTTTTAGATTTTTCAATTTTAAAATTTCTCAGAATTTTTGTATAATTTCACAATTTTTTAAAAAATTTCTCATATTATTTATACGAATTGGAACTTTTCAGAAGTAACGAGAAAATATTACATTATTTTTAGAATTCATGAGAATTCTGAAATATTTTAAAATTTCTAAAAAATCTCATTCTACAATTTCTGAAGAAAATTTATAAAATATAAAAATATTTCAGGCATTTTTTAGAAATCTTTAATAAATTTAAACGATAAGTTTTTAAATATATTATAATATATATATTATAAGAATTTTTCTCATTAGGGCAAACAGCTCATTATGATAAAATCTTTGCTAAGCAAATTATATCCAAGTTTAATTACACGAGTTTGCAATTCAGCATCGTTTTAATAAAATTGCTATTGTTAATATTGGAGATTTTTCGCCAACGTTCTTATGAGTAACAGTGCCAACGTAGGCGTGTAGTGTAAGCGTTTAAGCAAACGCTCATTATCGTTTATTTCGACAGGCACACGTTTTACGACTGATTTAAGCTATGTACGATCATACTTTTTGTCATATTGTTTATATATAATAAATGCGTTTACAATTGGTGAACTGGATTGATGAAAGGATAAACGTATTGACAAATAGTTGTATAGCAACACGAGATGTAACAAGTTCTGTAATTGTCGTGCTTTGTACTTAAGCTTTCTTGTTAAATCGTTAAGCGGTTTAATATCAATTGGGTACGTTTTACGTGCGTACTTACGTTCGTATGCATCTGTACATTTATACATAGCTGTAGCATCAATAGAAGCGTGTACACAACTTTTTACGTTATACATATACATACAAGAAATTATATCGCATTCTGTCCAGAAATGACTTTTATTTCTATTTTCCCAAGTATTCCAAGTATTTCCAAATTTCTTTTAGTATAGCGTACCTCTTGATATCTTTGTTCTCTTAATATAATTACAATTACATATGTTTTACTAATCTGAATTGTTATAAATGTAAGAATTTTTACGAAAACGAAGTGTAATAAAGTTATTTTTTGATAGAATTCGTCATTGTAACAACTAAGAAGCGCATAGAGCCATTACAGAAATTTGATTATGATTTGACTAGAAGGTAGTGACTAACTTTATTTTGATCAGTATTAAAATTTTGAGTATTAAAAGTATTTTAAGTATTAACAACAAGTGCTTTCAATGTTCAATAAAAGCATTTAATTACTAATGCTTTTAATATACACTCAAAATGAATAGTTAATCTTTACCTTCCAATATTAAAGAAGGATGTTAATTAAAAGTAGCCAATTTTTCCCCCCAAAGGATATAAGTAAAAGTAATAGTGTTTTTTTGTAGGTTTTGACCTACTAGATGCAATAAAATTATTAAAATGTTTGTGATATTTAGGAAACATTTAGGAAAATCGAGCAAATGGTGCATTTATTGAAATTTTGATAATACATCATGTTTGTGTTCAATTTTCGAGGTATTCCCTAAACGCTACGAACTTATAATAATTTTATCGTGTTCAAGAAATCAAAATCTACAAAAAAAAAAACAAACTATTCTCATTGCTTACACTTTTTGGGCAAAAATCGATTCTTTTTTTGAAATCCTTCTTTCTGTACTAAATGAAAACACAGCTTTTCATTATCGATAAAATACATATAATTGACAATTCTGTTTTAAACGCTCATTCGGACTATTATCTGCACGATTCGTAAATGCAAAGTTTAATCTTTCGAGATCAAAAGATATTTTCTTAAGAGTTTATCGCTATTTTTCAATCGTTATGCAAATGGTAATATGGATTTTAAATCGGTGATCGGCATTACTTTAAAAATATATATTTCATCAATATGTATAATATTATCTTACTGAGATGGTTGCATTTTCATTTCAATGAACGTCGTTGAAGCTTTTAGGGTCGCCGGAGAAAGTGCAGCGGCTGAAACGTTCCTTAGTACGCGTTTTTAGCTGTTCAGACACGAAACTTTCAACGAACTTGTACGGCAGCCACATAAGCTAATTGTATCAAAGTGCTTGAAATTCTTATTCGATATTTCCCATTTGCATACACGCGGTGCTGATATGCATAAATTGCGATCTTTTGATAGTATCTTAGAGAGTTAAAAAGTCATTATTAAAGCGATAAAGTATTAGCTGCTTTTCTTAATTTTGTTAATGTATAACCGTTCCACATTTTTTAATCTATTGAATTATCGCCAAATAAAATTTCATCTTTGTCGATATATATGCCCGAAAATAAATACATGACACGAATCTTCTATCTTTATCGTATTTCCCGCACAATAGGCACAATAAATTGTATTTTACGCCGCCGAATTGATGAGCACATCTACACATAATTAGCCTCAAAGCTTCAGATTAGTTACGGTCATGAAACAACTTTACCGGGATTTCTACTTTCTCAAATGTTCGCCAATGTAAAGCATTTATATTTTAAATTTCAAGTACTAAATAGATCTTTTAATTCTCAAAACGCAAAGTTTAATTATCTTGAAATGAGAAATATATAATTTTACACCATTAAGAATACAAAGTGTTTTCTAATCCAAGACACAAAAGTTCAATTATCTCAATATTTTTATTAAATTAAATAAAAAGTATTAAAGTTAAATTATTCTTATAACGAATGTATATCTCGTATAATGAATGTATGTAGAACGAAGTTAATTGTTCCATCTAATAAACTTTTGCAATTTTGCCAAAATTGTCAAGATGTTGATTGCATAGCTTGTAATACATTTTTTTACATTAAAAATTATAGGATTTATTTTATATCAAATACATATTAAAATTGGATGATTTATGCCGAGTACAGATTTAACGACATTTATTGCTGCGGCATTTTTTCAGTGTACACCTATGCAAATCTGGACATATCGAAGAAGACCAGCCCAGCAAACGAAAATGGATTGGAAATTTTCAATCTATCCGCGAATCCATATTTTAAAATAAATCCATAAAAATGGATTGGATTCCATATAAAAAATTTTTATACATGTAAAAGTTTAAACAAATCAAAGTAGTAATTACATGAAATTCTATAGTTATTATTTTAAAACTTTTACAAAAATTACGCTAGCTGTATAATAAAGGAAATGTATTGATATAAAATATACATAAAAGCAAAATTAATTTATTAAAAATAAGGAATTTACATATGTAATATTTGTTGCACATATTTACGTAGTTCTTTTTATGTCTCTTTTAAATATTAAATGAAGTAGAATTCATGATATATTTTTATGATACTTTTTTCACTCAGTTGAATTAAAACAAAAAAATTTCTTATTCATAATTCTGAAATAGCATTTATGATGCATTTTTAAATGACAATGAATTTTCCATTCATAAGTTTGAATTAAATAGTATTCATAGTCCATTTAAAAAAAAATTTTTCTTTATTCAATTGGATTAAAAAACTGCATTTCGTATTCAAAATTTTGATTTAACAGTATTTACTTTAGCAAGTATTTACAATACACGAAAATAGCTGATATTATTTTTAGAGAGAGAGAGAGAGAGAGAGATTTAATTGGATTGAAAAACTGCATTTCCTATTCAGGATTTTAAATTAACCAGCATTCACGATGCACACACACCACAAAATATTATAATATTATTTTTAGATTGAAAAGCATAAAAATATGCTTCATGCCATTCCTATAAATGAATAAAATTGCGTTAAGGATTGAAAAGGATTCATTTTAACATTCATATTTTTGAAAATCTGAATCCATTTTAATCCATTTTAATCCATTTCAATTCATTCTCGTTTGTTGAGAAGTTATCAAAGATCTTGACGTAAAAATGGCGAGAGGAATAGAAAGGCGTATGTATCGATATATTGTGTATATGCGTGTATGTATATGCGCACGCTGTGACTTTCACCGGCATGGCGTTAAGAAACGTCGTGCCAGCGATCGATTATGCAATAATTTACGTAGCCGTGATAGTAAAGAAAGCATGAGGCAGGTTTTAGCGGATTAATTTCGCGAAATGAAAGACGGAATGATTGTCCAATTTGGCTAACGAGTGAAACGCTCATCGCTTTCTGGACATTTGTGTTTCCTCGTACGCCTCGTATGCCAGTCTTGCAACTGAAATTGATCTCTATACAAAGTTTTAGTCATTATTTCACTTTCATTATCATAATACCTCAATCTCTTTTTTTCGTATATCGGAATTAATACGAAAGCAGATTCAAGCAGAGAGAGAAAGAGCGAGAGCGAGAGAGCGAGAGAGAGAGAGAGAGAGAGAGAGAGAGAGAGAGAGAGAGAGAGAGAGAGAGAGAGAGAGAATGTACATTTAACAGACACAATATAAAGAATATATAGAACATATAAGAGTTATATATAAAAAATTATTTTAAAACATAAAAATTCAAATGAGAAATATATATAATATAATATTCTGTAATTAATTAAAAATTAAATATATATTACATGTTTCGGTCTCTCGATTGAGCCCTCTTTAGATATTCGAAAAAAAATTATATATGTACGAGTGATGTTACAATGATGAAACCTAGTCGAAGAGATGGATAATTATGTATATAATAATGATCAGAGAGATGTTTCACAGAGAGAAGAAAGTCGCAAGTGGCTGGACGACCGCTTATTTAAAATTTCCTGATGTTTAATTCTGAGAAAAAGTTAAATTAGAAATAAAATAAATGGATTGTACGAGGATAAAAATCAAGCAAATACGTCATTCTGATAGAAAAAATTCAAACTGGTCTTACAATTATGTTTCGCATATCGAGAAGATGTTCGTCAATTTATATTAAGCGTCAGTATGTCGGTTTAAAATAAAATAATAAAATAGCGCTATCACAGACAATGTAGAAAAAAGTTGGTTATAAAATAAAATTAATAGTGTATAAAATTAAAATTATTATATATAAATGTATTTAAAATAAGTCTCGAGGTAAAAATATATAATATGTTACTGTCATGAGACACTGACTGAAGAATAATAATATATTAAAATAATCTTGATATTGCAATGTCAGATTTTATTTATTATCGATATGTATGCCTTGTGAAGATCCTCAGTATCCGTTTGTAGATTAAGACTATTTTTTTGTTTTTTGATGTTTAACATGTCCGAAATCAAATGCTTATTATAACATGATTCTTCATGTACATTTAATTTTTATTTTAATTTTTAATTTAACAAAATATTTGATGACCTGCTTAATTAAAAATATAATGAAATGTGTTTTTGTCGATATTGCGTTTGTTTATTGAACGATCAATGAACGAGGCTGCTTCTTTATAAGATTGTCTTAAATTTTTATTTTTGGAAAAATGCTTTTCGAAGATGTTTGTTGTCGTAAGCTCGCATAAACAAATACAAATAATAAGATTCAGCATTTTTATTAAAACGCATAACAATAAAGCAAGCAAGTATAAAATAAAAGTTTCTAAAATCCTGACTAATTTTAAATGCTAATTAGTTCCAGGTATTAAACGTTATTCGGTTAAATTTATGTTTACAAAAAGGTTATGTTTATAGCACTAATTAGTATACATATATTATACCCAGATAATAAAAAAGTATCTAAAATCATGAAACGTTTTTTGCGAAACACGTATCTCATATTTTTATCTGTAAAATACATACATTAGCAAAAAAAAAATAAAGTGATGTTTCAAACGTATCCGGTTTGATGTGGAATGCATAGATTGTAAATATTATATAGACTAATAGTTATTTTAAGGAGAAAACATGTAAAATATTAACTTACTTTCAATGGTACAAAATTGTCGTGTTACATTTCAATTACGCTAACACTTGAGTTGTTTACTAAACTCATCGATTTAACTTAAATTGTTTACGAAATATCACACGACAATTTTTGATAATCATTATGTACGTGGTCATCCAACCATAATTCTCGAATGACGTTTCTACCGAAAATATTGAAAATTTTGTGAAATCAGTCGTACTAGAACAATTTAAGGTGAGTTAATGGACATCAGAACCATTATATAATTAAGTTCACTATAGGCTTATGGAATATGTAATAATTTATACACGTTAGTAATATGTAAATTTTGTAACGTTGAAGAGGAGTAACATTGAAGAAAGGTCGAAATGTTTGCAACATTGTTTATATGAAGTTTAATAAAACAATTTAATTATAGCATACGTTATTTTGCTAGACTTTAAAAAGTCCTTATTGTATATTAATTGAATATATATTTCTGTAAAAATATAGAAGAATAACGATATAAGAAGAAAAGTCAACTTCAATTTTATCAAACAATCATGTACAAAATGATTAATTATCCGCTTTTTAATGGATATGAACAGCAAAAGTAAGATTTTCTTTTGGTTTTTAGCAACTTGTACGTTCTTAAGTATTTATAAAAATTATATATTTACGGATACTTGTATACGGCGATATAATACACGAATATATTTTTCGCGAATACTATCTCTCACTTCTGAGAAATGAAGAACGCAAAGATGTAGGTGAAGGTCTTGAGAGTTCGTCCACGTCGAGAGTTAGCACCACCACGACGATCTCTACTTAAATTGACCAGCCAGCCAAGCAACTGGGTTACTTTGGTGTACACCGTCCAACGGTCAATGTCTTTCTCGTTTCAAACTTGGTGACTGCGCGTAAAATTCAAAGGTTGCACCTTCAACGTCGCGGATAAATCCAAACCGAATCATAGTGGAATTAAAATAGTGCAACTATTTTAACTATAAAAAGTCTTAATTGGCTAGATGATTTCTTGACTTGAAAAAATTTACAATCAGCTAAGCAACGAGTGAAGTTCTCTGAAGAAACAAGAAGAAAAAAGGAGCGAACAGAGTGATCGTCGTGGGAAGAAGAGACTAAAAACAGCAAATTGAATATTAACCAAGTATTAATTATTATGATTATTAATAAGTGAACAAGAATTCATTTAAAAAAGCTTTCTGTAATTATGTGCAATTTTAAATAAATTTTAAATAAATAGCAAATTAAAGGCAAAAGCTTTTAGATATATGGGAAAAAAACTAAACAAGAATGCTCACTAAAATGCTCACTATAGAAAGCATTTTGAAACGAGCTTGTCCTTTGACCTTTAATAAAAGATTAATCGAAAAACAATAATATCCATTTAAATGCGAATTCAGCTTCGCATTTAATAGAAAGGAAAATGCTTGAATGGAATAAAGAGAAAGCGTACATCGAAAAGTAAAACTCAAGTAAAATGCCGAATTTATAAAGTTGATCGTGTTTAATTGAAAGATTGAATTATAGCTTGTATAAGACGCAGTTTAGAGCTTCTTCTCTCGAATGGAGGATTAACTCTCGTTAACATCCGTCTGCAAAAGTGTGTTTGGCGAGCGTGAGTGGTAAAAGTGGATCAATGTACAACTCATCAAGTTCGCACGATAATATCCTCGCGGTATACTCTAAAAAATATTGTTGTAAATTTAACATCATGATGTGATGTCTGTATAATTCTCTCTATATGTTAATATAAACATCAGAGATTGTAAATCCACATCATGTTGCTATTATTAACCAACACGATGATAATTTTAAATTAAAGATACAGCATAGTGTTGAATACACACTGATATTTTTTAGAATGTACGGCCTTTTCCATCGGCAATAAATATCCTGTACAACACGGAAGTTTTGTGCGGAATGTTTTCAGAAACGTTTCAACCTTTCACATCTCATACGCAACGATTCTAAAAGGATTCTATGCAATATGTTATATGAAATGCTTTAACAGAAATGTTTCTAAAATCTATTATATGCAATAAATTGAAAAACATATTTAAACAGAACAAAAAATCATCATGATGTTAAAATGGCTCCAAAATGTTTACTAAAAGTCATTTTTTAATCAATCGCAATTCAGTTTAACGTTATTTTGTTGATGTTATTGTGATTTGTTCTACTTTAATTGGAAAAAACTTTATATATATGATAGGTATATGAATAGCTTGTTCTGCTTTAATTGCAAAAAATTTTTTGAATATGAATGTATGAATATTCGTATATGAATAATGATATTGTGTGGAAATTCCAAGTGTGATTTTTTAATAGTGATTATGTATAAATGCATAAGTGTTTATGCATAATAATTGATTAATTAATGATTAATTAATCAAAATAGTTGGTGATATAATTACTATTTTTGAGAAATATTTTAAGTTTATTTTAATAAGTTTTGTAATTTGTAAACAGATCACAAAAATAATATTTAAATATATACTTAAACAAACAATATTCAAATTTATTATGTCGACATAATAAATTTAAATATTATTTAAGTATCAATCAAGTATATAAATCATTCAAGTATTTAAATCATTGTTGTAAAAATGAAACCTCTTTAGTAATATTTCAAAAAGATTGCAGATTCTTTGCGCGACCTTTGCATGAACTTTCATCAACTTTTCAACAAGGTTTCATGTACAAGAATTGCGGATATTTTGCTATTTCAGAGCTGTTTCAGAAAAATATTATATGTTGCAGACATATTTTGCAATTTTTATGAAATATTTCACTTTTCAGTTGAAATATTTCTGAGATATCTCTGAAAACTTTCTGAATGCTGTATGGGACCCTTCCTCTGTAGTAACGCATTTCGTTACAATGATAATAACTGTGTTAAATGACGAATGACGGTATAATAGAAAACTGAAAATTTTTCATATTAACTAGTACTTAGTTAAATTCGTAATGAGAATTTGGAATTCAGCATACGTAATTTAAGATGTGTCATGCGGGTTACAAAAACTCGTCAATGCCACCGAATTACAACGTCGCGTTCTTTCATGACGTGGTCTTGAATAGAAACGATATCGCGTTTATACGGTATTGCACTTTGAGTATCGTGATAGGATAGAAAGTCGGATCTGAGCACACGGTGAATATAGCACATCACGAAACGCGCGTGTTCCCATTGCAGCAGCGAAGCTGCTTCGTTTACTACTTCCTCCCAGTGTCTCACTTTCGTTTCACGAATCGTTTAAGCATCGACACACTCGCGAAGAATTTCAAGTAATTGTCGTTGGATAATAACTTTCGGATTCAAGGTTCTTGAAATAGCTAAGAAGAATCGATGTTTTTATGAAGGATAACTTTTGTCAACATTCTTATACGTTGATTAACAAAGGCTTTTCTGAATCTCTACTGTGAGTTAAATTAACTTCCGATTAATTAAATTTCTTATACAATTATCCCATTGATACACAATACAATTTAAATACATAAAAACAAAAATGTTTGCTCAATACAATTAATTTTAAAATTGTGTAATATTAAAATTATATACTTGATTCTAAATGTTTTGATTAGAATGTAAAGCTTAAAGCTGATTAATTACTAAAATATTAAATCAGATATTAAGCTTATTATGAAAAATAATTTAAATTATCTTTCTTATTGGTTCATACAATATAAAAATTTATGAAAAAGTTATAATAGATCTTTCTTCACACACACACTCATCTTTTTCTACACTAAAATTATATATATAAAATATTCATTGATAATCACAAATTAAATATATTGTTTGTAAGGTTTAATTAATTTAATTCATTAATACATGAATAAAAAGTATCAGTACGATAAAATGATTATTGTGTGTAAGACGAAAAGCTTGATTTTATAAAGATACATTAAAATGAAAAGAAAATATGGTTTAAATATTTTTAATAAATTTAATGCTAATTAACAATTAGTAATGCTTATATCTTGGCTATATTAACATAATTCTCTATCCGTCTAGACATTATAATGTCTCTATGCTTTACAGATGCTTTCCGAGACTTTCTCTTTACGTTCCATGCCATATTAATTGCTAGCGAACCGGAATAATTTGTCCATGATTCGCTATTTGATTTTCTCATTTCTCATTGCTTTTATATATGTCAACTATGTTTAATTAAATAAAAAAAAGTTAACATTTCTAAAAATTGATGTTCTAATTTTATCAATAATAATTAAAAAACTTTAGATTATGTGTGTGTGTGTGAGATGCTCTTTTTCCATTAAATGAATATTCAATCAAACAGTTTAATGTCAAAATTAAAAGTAATAAAAAAATAAAAAAAAATAAAAAAAAAAGTTTAATGTCAACTAGATTCTCTTTTATTAAGAGAGCAAATTATTTTCTAGAGTAAAAAAACGATTTTTAAGAAATTGTTTTTTAAATATCTATATAATCTCTCTCTACTATGATTCTAAATCTTATTAATATAATTTACATTTTTAAAAAGAGTCAAGGTATACTTATAGCACAAGTATCACTTTAAGGTAAAAAGATTAAAATAAATGTTTTTAATTTTTATAAATCTAAAGAAATATTTATCATAACTTTAAACACTTTTCTCAAGACGTATTATTTTATCAAGATTTGGACGATATTTCAGTTATATTTTAATATTTTTGAATGAAAATTGACACAAATATTTTTAACACCATTCGCTCAGTTTCTTAAGCCATTTTTTTAAATTTGTATTTTTATTTTTATAAAACAAAAAAATGGATGTTAACTAAAAAAATTGATTTTAAAAATGACTTAAGAATTTAATTTTGTATTATAATTACCTCAGTTCAATTTAAGATTGCGTTTAAAAATCGAAAATGATTTTGAAGCGCCTAAAACTGGATGTGTACATGTAAATTCATGCTGAAATATTATTTAAAATGTAAATGTGTTGTTAAAATGTAATGTGTGTTTAAGATCCAGTTTAGATAAGATCTTTTCTAAAAAAACATTAAAAAAAACAAATTCATTTAGTAACTTTTTAAAATAATTTTTCAAATATTATCGTTTTTTTTATTTAAAATAATAATTTATTTCCTTAAATATTTAAATTAACATAATCAATTTATATATTTTCTTCAAATTTCTGAATATGCTGTTTTCAGAGATAAGGAGGATGATAGCTACATTCGATCAGCAGAAAAAGCAGCCTTGCAATAACAATTCTGCTATTGCAATAAAAATTCTTTAATACGATTAATCTTGCCCTTAGTGTATCTTACTGAATCTAAATACATAAACAATCACATTAAAGGATTTTACAACAATTGTAAAACTGCTTTTTCTTGCCGATTTAATACAACCAATGTTATTCCAAGAAGTTACATCAAGATGTAAAATCCATTAGATAAGGCATAAGATAAGATATTAATTAGACTTGCATTACTTTTCAGATGATGATATCGGAAGGACAGCAAAAGAAATATGATGAATATAAGAGTACGTTGGATGCGGAAACGCTGGAAATAGCTAGATTGGAACTCCGTGAGGATGACAACATGAGGGAGCAAGCGCTGAAGCAATTTCGGCATTGGATCGAGAAACATCCTGCGATTAAAAAATGTAGGACCGATTCGTTGTTTTTACTAAGATTTCTTAGGACGAAGAAATTCAGTTTGCCGATGGCGCAGGAGATGCTGGAACAGTATCTCACTATCAGGCAACTTCATTCCAATTGGTTTCAAAATCTCGACGTTGATGATCCGGAACTTATGGCCATCATTGATAACGGCTATATAGTACCAATGTTAAAGCGAGATCAACACGGGCGAAAAGTGATAATGTCATTTGCAGGTATCAATCCCATGAATATAAAAGACTAATTTAAGACGCAGCTAAATCATGACATATTATAGTAAGGTTGCTCCGGATCTTCGGACAAACTGTTATGTTTATATAATTTATTTAATAGATTAAAGAGTCAAAGAGTAAGAGCATAAGAAAGTAAGAGAGTGAGAGTTAGAGAGTGAGCTGAAGTTTGTCAAAAAATAGAACAAGCCTAAATTTATTAAATAATAAGGAGGAGGATACAGTCACGATATATTTAGCGAGTCGTATATTTAAAAAATTATTTCATAAGTAAATACATCGTGCGTTGTGGCTGTATGCTTTTATTATTTATATTTTGTATTGTTTTAAGCCACTTCTAAAAGTTTTTCAAAACTAAATTTATTAAATATCTCTTGTTCGTCTCAAATAAAATCAAACAAGCATACTTTTCTCCTACGTTTAGCACAATCTTCAAGTAGCATTTATCTACATATTCCACATATAAACTAATATATAAACTAATCAGTTAGTCATTTATTTTCACGTTTCAAAGATGCGTTCGCAAACTTAAAGTTTCCAACTCTCGTGAACATTATTTCATCCTTCTTATCACCAAATATTAAACAAAATTGAAGTGACGTACGCGAGTGTCGAGAACGTTAAGTGGAACACATCCCCAATTATTGGTATTATTCAATTCATTGTATTGAAAGTTACCCAGTTTTTTAATAAAATTCTTAATTCGTGCTTGATATTATTATTATTATTATTAAGCCTGAGATTTCTGTTTCATAGTTAATTTCAAGCGATTAGTCTCCGAGCATATATTAGATATTCATACTACTTTATTTTCTCCGTTTTTTAAAGGGCGTTTCGACCCTAGTAAATTCTCATCTGCACACTTGCTCCGGGTTCATAGTATGGTGGTCGAGAGCTTAATGGACGATGAGAAAAGTCAAGTCTACGGCTACACATATCTCAACGACGAAGCGGGATTGTCCATGAACCATTTCGGCACGTTGTCTTTCATGGACATTCGTAATATATTGAAGTGCATACAGAACAGTACACCGATGCGTCACAAAGAGACACATTTAATCAATCTACCCAGCGGCGTAGCGAAGTTCCTCGAATTCGCCATATCTCTATTAAACGAGAAGCTTAGGTCTCGCGTTATGGTAAATATGGCTGCGTTTAAATTTACACATCCAAATTATATTTGCAATTTTTGCAGATACATAGGAACATACAAGAGTTAAAAGAAGCAGTGGATCCAAAGATACTACCGAAGGAATATGGCGGGGAAATCTCGCTTTCAGAAATGATCGGTACGAAGATTCTTTTCGCAATTCTTTCAAGTTTTAAGCAGACTCAAATTGTATTATTTCCTAACATGCTATCTATCTTTCATCTTTTAGATGAATTTAAGAAGGAACTAAAACAGAAAAAAGATGAACTCAAGGCCCTCGACGATATGTATATTGAAATATCGCCGAAATATTATCAAGAGGCTAACGAAGAATTAAGCGGAATATGCGGTTCGTTCCGAAAGTTAGAGGTCGACTAAGAGCAATCTATTTCTTTTCGATTTTGCAACTTCACATTGTCAGCACCTTATTTTAATAGTTATTTTTATGTTATGTGATTACACGTCGCGTATTAATGAACAAGTGTTTTACCAAAAAGAACCATAGAAATATATTATGATACAGAGATCGTGAGCACGTAAACGTATGTATGTACAAGCGATTTATACATCAATAATTGTTAACTGGTTTTAACTACATAGTTGTATTTTTATTCTTATATATTTTCTTATTATTCTTATATATTTTCTTCTGAATCGATTTATGATATAAACGACAAAAAATAAAATTAATTAGATAATAACAAGTAACATCCTGGCATAATCTATATATGAAATGTACGAAAATTTACTTTGATATAATAATATCTCGAAATATTGTGTGTGTATAGTACTCGTTTATAGCTTATATGTACATAAGTTTTCCTTGTTAACAGTTAAGAGATTTCGTAACGAATACGAGCTCGTTCCGCCGGTGGTACCAAGTTACCTATGATCTATAAGTTGTCTTGATTATCTTGATTACTTTAAGATTGTAAATTGTGGTTTGACATGCTCTTAGCTCACATTTTATTGATCTATCGAGTTTCAGGATAGACACTTTTATGTTTTATGTTGTGTATTTTATTGCATATTTTGATATTTCTTCAGTTATTTCTCTGACATGGAGATTATAGATCATCTAAATTGTCTTTAACGTTTCACGTCATTAAGACACGTACTGAAAAACTTTTTGGTATTTGTAACTATAATTACATATTATTATAATTATAATTATGACTATTATATACTGGTTGATTGGTAGAACTTTAGGGTAGTTATTTTAATAATTTTTGAAATTGACATCGGGACACTCCCTAAAATGGTTCAATATCTCAAAAAAAAAAATAATACCAGAATTTTTTCACATTTTTTGAACAATATTAACCCGTGCCACCGGGACACAGTAGGCGGAAAAGCACCTTGAGGTGTCCCGATCAAATTTCAAAAATTATTAAAATAATTTCGACCATTCTAATATACATATTATATATACTTACTACTAATACTATAATAGTCATAATTATAATTATAGTAATATGAAATTATAGGTATAAATACCAAAAAGTTTTTCTCTCAGTGCATCCAATGTACGAAACGTACATTCGTAAATACGTATTTTTGAACATGTTTTATATATATTCGAGTTAGAAAACAAAGCTGTTAGCTATATATATGAAGATCTTAAGATTTATAATGTTTATTATATAATGCTCTTATATTGTAATATTATTGTTTAATGGAATTTGGCAATTTAACAAAAGATTTTCCATTCGTAAAACATATTTAATGATTATTTAGATATTTTTACTTTACGATTAGATTTGAGTTATAACGCCGCTAAAATGTCTATTGCGAAACATGTAATTCTGATTTGATTTTTCTAATATGAAGAGAAAAAGAGAAAGAGATTATATATAATATTTACAGAAGCTAGGTGTCGGTCGTAATTTGTGATGAATATATAATACGTAAGATTCAATATATTTTATGATTTCTTTAATGTTTAAAGGGAAAATAACAATGTGTAATAGAAATAATAGTTTTAAGAGCAATTGCAATTTGTACCGATATTATCTAAATAAAAAAATGTTTTATTCACTATCGAGAAAGGGTTCATTCTCTAAATAAGATGTCTAAAATTTATAATTTATTTAATAACGTTATGCATTTATCTTTGCTAAATAAATATTAGATAGTTTATGAGCATTAAAAGAGATAAAACATACATTATCCGCATTTTATTAAGCGTAGTACCAATAGACATTTATTAGGTGTTGGAATTAATTCGTAGCGTTTTACAAGTGATGGGAAGTACTTTCATTAATGTATTTTTTAATGCTCATGTGAAATAAATAACATTCTTTCATTAAAAACGCTACGAATTAATTCCAACACCTAATATCATAATATGAAATCAAATTTGCTAGATTCGTTTGCCTTTTAATAGTTTTAATTGAACATCTCAATTGGTTATATATGTATATAGGCGCGCAAGAGATTTTTTAAAAATGATAAATCATTCATTATATAAATAAACTAAATCTTCTTTTTTGTATACACATATTTATTGATCCTCGTTATCAACGTTTATTATTTGTTTTAAAAATTCTGTGCTTGCAGGCGCTGTAGTATAAAGACTTCCTGAAATTAAGAAAAAAGTCAGAACAATGCAATGTAAGTTAGATATGATAAACGTTTTCCTAAAAGCAGATTTGCATCTCAATTGTTACAGATTGTTATCAATGCACACACACACATATATATATATATAGCTATTTACATACCAATAAAATTTTGTAGACTACTATCAGAAACAATAATTCTGCAATTGTTCCTCTGTTGTACTTTAAATCCTATGCAGCGAAATCGTTCATCGGTTTCGTACAGATTGGCGCCCTTTCTTGGACTCAAGTAGGGTTGTCCACTGAAAGGATTTATAAAGTCTGCCCAGTAACCGACTATTTTGAGTTTTGTACATATATCGGAGGCTGCTAAAACAAACTAATAAACTATAATGTATAAATGTATCTTTTCTCTGAGTATGTAGATATATATTTAGACTTATGAGATATCTTTCTTATTTGAAAAGCTGTTTTTTAAGTTGTCAGAAAATTAAATAATATCAGCGAAAAGAATATATTTTCCATATGATCTTTGATGAAATAATATTCACTTTTATTCACTTTTGATGATTGATGAGATAATATTAAGGATAATATTTATCTCATTCGTAATAATTCAAAAATCATTAATTATTAAATGTGTCACTTTTGAAGTAAAGAAGCGATATATATTTGTTATATACTAGATTTTTAAACAAAAATGTCATACTATCATACAACATTGTCATATATAACTTACATATTTGGCAAGTTTTTCTGTTTCTGTTTCTTTACGCCATCTCATCGACTTAAGATTTGCTTTCTGACTAATAGTTATAATAGTGAGATGTGACATAGTCACATCTAAGCATCCCGGAAATAGTTCTTCTATACTTTTTCGTAGAAGAATAGGACACTCCTGAGCCACACAGTCCAATGTCGGCTGTATATTCTTCCAATTTTCTATATCTTTTTGATATTCATTTTTATTGTTCAATGGCTCCATAAACTCTTCTTTATCACACAGTTTAACGAACTGAGTCTTAACTTGAGCAGTGGTAGTAGCATCTAGCCAAGCAGGTCCTATACTTCCAGGAAGATAAAATCTAAAACCCCTTGGCGTTAACAATTCCCAGTTGGAGTTGACACCCAAAACGCTGTTGTCAATATCTGTATTTTTACAATATACAATATACAAATAGTAAATGTATACACTTATATAAAAAACATATATACTTTCGATGACTTATATAAAATTCAAAATTCAATAGCCAACTTGTGTATCTATAGTTGCTTTCCATTTACACTGAACTATTCTTAGGTAAGATAGATTCTCACTTGTGACGTCATAACTCAGTTGAATGCGCGTTCCTTTTGTATTCCGACAAGTGAGATTCAACTGAGTTTTTACTTATAATCTGTACAAGATCGAGACGATGTGCTTTAGCAAGTCTGGTAAACTCACTTCAAAGTGAGGTTATAAACCTGTGTTGACCTGTGATAACTTTTTATCAAAGTAAGTAAGTAGCAACATCATTAATCTGAGTATAAAATATTCAGCTCACTTCAGACTCAGTTTCACTTGTGTGTGAATGGAAAGCAACTAATGTATATATGCGAAGGGTTCCCGTTCCGCTCGCCCTAAAAAACCAAGTCAATTTTTTAAAATTAAATCTCATTTTGCGTGCATCGTTCTTAGTAAATAAATGATTCTATACGAGTTTACAATTATTCTTTTCACACGTAGCAAGAACAGAGAAGGATCTTTTTCACGAATGTGACAGATTTCCTAACCTGAATAGTCATCAACTTTAATGATTAATATCTCGTAATTAACGTCTCTTCACAGTTGACGGGAGTCGCAGAGCGACACTTTTTTCTGCCAGATTTTTTCGTTTTTATGCAAAAACGCGTTGAATGAGCCTAATTTCATCAAAATTAAAGTGGGCGGGGATGTTTGAAATAAATACCCAAAATTTATACGCGAGTTCTCGCAGGCCCGCAACACGTCACATTCTTCCAATCTGATGATACAACGAATGACTGAAGATGAACAATCCAGGTTACTAACCGTCCAAGGAATCGCCATTAGATTTGACAATCTTGTAGGAACTCGTGCTTCGGTCACTGCGACGCGAGTAAAGAGCTCTCGGAATCAGATTAAACAGCAACGAGACGCTGTACCTCCTGCCGTGTTTAACGCAGAGCATCTGGAAGTAACGTTTCGCAGGTTATGCATTCGCGAATCGATTGGCTGTGGCTGGCAGGAAACCTCTTGGCTTTTGCTTGCACGGTTACCCGTTTACTGTGTTACTGACCATCACGAATAGCAGTTCATAATTAGATCGCAAACGCAATTTACATGGAGGATTTTGGATCCGGGCAACAAAAACGGAGTGTATTTACACGCTGATCGCAAAAAATTATCATCTACCTTATATCTTCTTTATTTACAACATATCGCTTGACGTATTCGCTCGTCATTGCTCGTCACGCGTTCGATGCTGCCACCTGCTGGCTGAGTGTGGCTTTGGAGTTTGGACTGTTTGGAGTGGCAGCGAGTGGCACTCAGTTGCACCAGAGAGGGCAGAGAGTACATTCATTTTTGGTTTGGGAACTACGTACTACGTAGCTACATCCATTTCTTGAGCCTCCTGTCGATAAAAACATAGCACAGAGAATTACGGACGATCCAGGGCGGTAGCTTAAATTGTACGGCCGATTTCGACGGTAACAATAAAAAGACTGGCATGCGCAGTCTCTCTCTCTCTCTCTCTCTCTCTCTCTCTCTGCATGTACTGCTTTATTAATATTTTGATTTAAAATTGTGCTATAGAACTTCAAGTAATAAAAAAGTATATATTTCTTTATATCATCGGGTGATAAACATCCTCGAATTATTAGGCAAAATTCTTTATTGATTACACTTTACAATTACATTTTTTACTGGATCATGACAATCTGAAAAAGTTCAGTATCTCGTGAAATAAAACGCCATGCGCGGGAACCTATAATATATATATATGTATATATGTATATGTGTATTCTTTCCCTCTTTATTTAATTATACGGCATACATTCGTTCGTAGTAAAATGATAAAATTCACATAAATACGTCACGTTACACGTATATGGGGGGGGGGGGGACGTAGCTCACGTATATATTGCATGCCTGTGTATACGTATTGTATACGCTGAGTCTATACATATATTATATGTATATATAAAGATTTAATACACGAGATAAAAACATCGTAAGAAACTAACACGTCGAATTATTTCTCATCGTTAATGTAATCACGTGGATATCCTCCACTTGGTGTCCAAAAATTGAACATTTTTTTGACATTTTCCCCTCAAATATTCACAATATAGAGCACAATATGGAGCATCGTCGGAATGATTTTTCTCTCTTTTTTTCTTCCGTTTCTGTCGTCGAACGAATAATCGTTCATTCAGTGCAATTTCGTAAGCACGTACATATGTATATGTTCTTTGCAGGCTTCAAATTCGATACGTCAAATTCGCTTCGACGTCAGTGACGAAAAAGACGATAGGTCGCAACGGAGCTTCCGGATGCAGCGTTGACGATTCGTGGACATTTCGACTGGATGCATACGAGAAAAAAATCATGGTAAATTAGAGCATGAATTACATCTAAAACTGTAAATTCCAGTAGCTAAAAAAATTTTTCTCGAGTGTTTTCAGTTTCTCAATGTGTTAATTTTTCTCGAGTGTTTTCATAGTTTCTCAATGTTTTAATAGTAATCGGTAAATATACAGCAAGTATAAAATGTATTAAAGAAAACCTTATTTTTAAAAAGTAAACATTATTATTCAGTGAGAAAACATGATTTATCAAATTGATGATGAATCGATATCGATACAATTTTGACACCAATTCGACATCTAATTAGCGTCATTTATCAAATTAATGATGAATCGATATCGATACAATTTTGACACCAATTCGATATCTAATTAGCGTCATTTTTTGCTGGATAATTAACAATTTATTCATACAAATAAAGTAGACCGTACGTTTCTCAAAATTATATGTATATACATACACCAAAAGGATGTGTATTATAGAAAATATATATTATTTTAAAAATAAACGAAAATTAAAAATTGTTTGGACGCCCCAAAAGTATATTCATACTAAAAGTAGATATATACATCGAGAAACTTCTAAAATCAGGAATACACGCGAAGCTCGTCGTTTATGTTGGAACAAAATGTTATTCATTGCATAAAATTATTAATTATTTAATTTTAATTGTTTATTTTCTACAAATAAGGCTTTTATAAAAAAAATTTCCTTTTACGAATACTTTTCGCACTCACTGTAGCTTTTAATACGTACGAAGGATTTCTATAACTAAGAAAAATCCTTTTGGCAAATAAATCTTATAGTTGCTTTGATAAAAAAAATATATTAAAAATTAGCTTTTCTTGAAAGAAAGAAGAACAATTTGTGTGTTTTAACATATAATAATATTTATATGTATACAAGTGTGTACATACGCGTACTTTTGGGTATATCAATACTTGTTAGTAAATTCTACAAAGTTTAACCAAACCATCCTTCTTTAATTATCACATATTACATACTACTTTTGATTTTCTTCATGAAATTTCTTTTATATATTACATGTATATTATAATTACAATGCGTGTTAAACGTTGAACGCACGTTAAACGGGAATATTTTATAATATTTGAACATCTATTAATTCGCTCGATTTCTCTCTCGACGTTTATTCGTACAATATCATACCTTCTTAATCTCGCGAGGCTCGGCATTTTTGTAATTCGCATTGTCGCTCGAAATATTTTCTCAAGTATACTTATCATTAATACGGCAAGGCAATATGTCCACGAATCGTTTCCAAAAGTGAATCACGAGAAGGACGGGACGGCACGTCGACTTTATCGATCTCGAAAACTTTCCGGCACGAAACAGTCCCTTGTATTCGCACATCTAAAAGCCATATTAAGGCAGCGTTTTCCGAAGGCCGGCCTTCCACTTCCGAGGGGCAAAAACCAGAGAATCACGGTTCTCGAGTTACGATCGTCACGTTTAGGTTGAATAGAATAAGTACTAAATATATGCATATAAATTATTTTAAAAGAGGGAATGGAATTCCTTCTTGTGGAAAAATTCGTGGAAAAACCGTAGAAAATTTACCAACATTGTCTTCCTTTCTTTTTTTGTATATCAGGAATGGCGCTGGAACTTTGAAAATCGTTGCCTTAAGGGAAAAATAATAGGATTTAGTCGTACTTCCGCTTGATCGGTGTATTATATTAGTTAATCGCTATTTAAATCGCTATGTGGTGTGTTGGAACATTGGTACAAGTACGATATATTCATGGAAAGAGACAAGAAAATTCCCGGTTGATCCCGGGGCCAGTGACGCGTTTATTCTTTTTTTTTTCTTCTTTTTCTTTTTTCTTATACGTGTACAGGTACAGATATATAACATCGATTTGTGAAATCGCCTAATCGCTAGGCTATGGTCCGCAAAATATTCGTCAATGCGCCGATACGCACGAATACCTTCTCTGTCGTTTCCTATTTATTAGCATACGGCGTACCTGGCAATCAACGTTTCCTAAACCTAAATCTACACACACACACACACACACACTCACACCTACCCACACCCACACCCACACCCACACACACATACATACACACAGTACGTGTGTGTATATGTATGTGTGTGTGTTGTGTGTAATTTGTGCACGCACAAGATGTTCCTTACATCTTCAATCGTCCTCATTAAATGTGATTTTATCTCAGAATTTGAAAAAAAAAAACAATTTTTTATTACCATCCGGATTAATGAATATTTCTATAACCGCAAAATATTTGTGGCTGTCAAGAGTATTACTTTAAGCAAGATATATATATATATATATATATATATATATATATATATATATATATATAGAGCATAAAAACTATTCAGTATATATGCCAAATTTCAAATATATCAAGATATAAAAGCAAAAGTAAATAATTGCGTAGTTATAAATGCTCTATAACAAAATATAATGTATATTTTAACCTATTATTATTATAAATGTAATGCATATTTAATTTTCGCATTTAATTTTCAGTTGACTTTCAGTCATCTTCAATGATCGTACTAAAGTAAAGAATCGTACTAGAATTATTTAAAACGTTTGTGTTTACAAGGAATAGATTCTTACGAACGCAACGTATCAAAATATATCAATCATATAATTAATGAAAAACATAGATTAATTGTATTGCGATTCATTTAATCTTTCAAATTATAATCGTAGATTATAATCGTAGTATTACTATATATATACTATGATCTTAATTACAAAATAATAAAAATTAGGAAATAATTTTAATTGATATTGCTAAAAACGGAAATAATATGTAAAAACAATTATGAGATATTATATAAAATATTACAACATAAAACTGTAATATTTGTATAAAATAAATCACTTCATTTATTTTATGATCTGAAAAAGCTTTTTACATGATCTGAAAAAGCTTTTTACATTTTTTATATAATTAAAATAAAAAATTCTTGCACTTCCTTTAAATGCTTTAACAATATCATTTGTGTATACATTATTAAACCTACAATAAATACTTAATAGTTTTTGCCAATGTATATATATATATATATATATATATATGCATACATACAGACTGTTTCAAATTCAACGTACTGCTGATGCCAGATTTTTGAAGATCTTTTGAAGACATTTTGAGATGAAAATTCTAATCCTAAAATGTCTCTCGAGACTATAATAAATTTTAAATTATAATCATTTAAAACGAATTATGCCGTCTAAAAATTTAGGTGTGGTACAATACAAAGTGTTAAAAGTAAAAGTCAATTATTATCTCTTGTTAATATCGATATAAATGTTACGTAGGTGAAGATAAAATTACTGATATTTCTAATTATTGATATTTATGTTAAAAAAATGTTTATTACTCTATTGTCTGAGATATTTTGATATCAGAATTTTCATCTCAAAATGGCTTTAAAAATGAATTTTCTGTCATTAGCAGATGGTGCATCGAATCTGAAATACCCTATATATATACAGGAATTATTTCAGATTATTTAATTAGTGATTTACTTCCTCTGTGCAAAATCATAAGAGAAGAGCGGAAAAGGATAATTGCACTCAATTAACATAAATTTTTAAAGAATTTTTAAAAGAATTTTCGTTTCTGTTAAATAATTATTGTCCGAAAAAAAAAATCGCCCGGAATCGGACGTCGAGATGCAAGGTCTATCATGCATAGCAATTGTGATTCTTTTTTTATCGTCGTACCTTGACGGCGCGCGGCACTTTGCCGGGATATTCTCTGGTGGAAGTCGATAAAAGGGATGTATCAAGTATACACGATGCTCGTGCACAATTTCACTGGAACGTGATCGTTTTCGCGTTGCGATCGTCCTCGTTAAAATCGTGTGCTACAAGATGGACGGAAAATCGTCATTTGCAATTACCTCGCCAAGCTCGCCTCGTTTTTCAAACGCATCGTTATCTCTTAACAGCTTTTACCGACGAATATATTTTGTCAATACTGATATTATTTTACACACGGAAAGAATTTTTTCTTAGAGTTTACCCTAAAAATGATGATAGTCGTGAGACAACAATGTATTTTGAAGAATATTAATGTAAATCTCTCTCATTCATTAATAAACAACAAAGTATATTACAATAAAGTATAAAATAAATTTGATTAATTTTACTGAAGTGCATAGTAAGAATCTTTAAAACATTTTTCGCATATTGTGTATCACAACCATCATATTTTCAGGGTAAATTCTAAAAGAAAATTCTTTCCGTATACATACTTTCCGTATACGCTCTTTTTATTAATTGCAATTACATTAGTAGTAGTATTGATTATCTTGATATTAACTCTCTTACGCTCAGCTAGAATAAAAGGATTTTGTATTTTATTTACAGTAAATGCAAATATGTATATAAAGTATTTAAATTAAAATTCAAATCATTTCAACGGTAATAAAAGAAAATGGAATGACAAACATAGAGCGACAAACTGCCACTGTGTATACTAACAAAATTCTTATAAACTCTCGCACTTATTTTTAATTTTATATTTCATTTTAGTTTGTTATATTTTAATTATGGAAAGTAGCAGATATGAATATCAATGAATTGTCTTAGTTATTTTATTGATTGCATCAGCGTTACTTTCAATCTTAAAGTTGACCTATTCAATTAAATTTTAAAATCTCGTTATCTTTATGTAGAATAAATTTACATATTAATTGCGATTTTTATATTTAATATATAGATGAATTTATAAAAATTAAGTTTTATAAAATAATGAAGATATCTAATTATTGTTTTTGTTACACATCCGTTTACATAAGGGATATTGGGGAGAAAAGAGTAAAACACATAAGTGGCTCCATTATTTACGATTCAAGAATAACGAGCGATGGAGAAACGAAGGTTGGTGGCGGCAGGTGGTGACTTATCCCCAATATTTGTATCTCCCAGGAGCGAGCGATCTTTACGAGTTTAAGAGTTGTTTCTTATTTATAATTCACAGGGCAATCGCATCTCTTATAAAACTTCTATTACGTTCTCTGTGATAAAATCTTCGTCGGAATTTTGCAGAATATCGACTGAAAATTGCTTCGAGATGGCACACTTTGATTCGTACATTCTATACAACGTTACAATGTTGTTGTTCAGCGTTTTCAATTGAAGCAGTCTGAGTCGATGCGGATTTCCAAAAAGATGGACTCTGATTTACACAAAAGAAAATAGGTTTCTGTGCAGTATGAGTTCCGTGCAATTTAATTTCTGACACTAATAATAAAATGTATAAAGAAAGAAAATCGTAAAAAGAATAAAATCGTAATTAAATAAGTTTATACAAACACTTAAGTATAATAATATACGTCTATGATAAATTTAAAAAAATTAAAAATCTTGTTTTACAAAGAACTCAACCTGTAGTCATGTAGATTTATCCACAATAAATCCAATGACTTTACGATAAAATAATATATGATAATAAAAAACGGTTGTGTTTTTTTTCATTATTTTATGTTTAGCTTTTGAATTTTATCGAATTTGAATGCAAATTCAATAAATTTTATATTTATCTATTTACGAACTCGTACTTGTTATTCTTTTCACCTTTTTTTAAGCTGGTCGATTATTTTCTTGGGGTGATTCCGGCCAGGCTTTTTCATTGTAAAAACGCTGTTACAATGTTCCTCGATATATCACGCGCAATAACGATAAAACGAAAATTAACATTAGACGCATTCGAATATGTTGGTACAGCCGAATATCGTGGTGCATCATTAATTTCAAAATTATAATATTACATGACGATTATTATCAGTCATTCAACGATGACGATCACACGGGAGACATTTTTTTAGCGATTATAACGGTGGATCGACTTATCTTAAATCCCAGCGAGTGCCCAAAATCAACGCTTAACAATCAGTCGTACTCATTTTGGAGTATAATACATATTAATCGATTAATCGCTTAATTCGTTATTACATGCTCTATGTATACTATGTATAGTTAAAAAGCCCCGCGCAAATCGGCCCATAAAGCTCTCACAATTACGCATTTTTTTTTTTTACAAAAGTGATTTTTTTCGGCGGTTTTTCAGAGAAGATTGTTCAATCTTCCTAATTCAAGAGTATAAAAAAAAACTTATTTAAATACTTCTTAATTGTTAGCACCTATTAATACAAGGTGTTCTTCAAGTGCGCTCAAGTCAGAAATTATTTAAAAAATTCTTAACTCTCCCCTCTCTCGCTGTGCTAATACGTTAGCTTTTTATTGTAAATTAATTTAAAAAAATTCGCATTTCAAATTGTTTCTCTCTGTTGTATAGCCCCATTGAGAGAACTAACATTCGAAATTCACATGCAATAATACACAATGATACGCGATCCACATTTTACATCTACAAAGTACTCGTAATATCACGTAGAATGTAGATTAATCGCTATTGACAGAGTCACAGAGAGTCGAGCGATACGCATTTACCGAATTTTCGCCGCTCGTTAAATCGCTTCGGCACTTGACTCGCATATGCTCTTTAATTATCTCCTTTGTCATTCTGATTCCTTTCTCTCTGTTTAAGCGCCGAAATACCGTTCCGCAAAAATTTCAACGTTACGTTATTAATGTTTCACATATTCTCTCCGACAACGCGAACGTTAGCAAACATTAGACAAGATTGCCTTTGACAATTTACTACGAATATTCAGTTATCTCATCACTCGTGCCTTGTTCAAATATATACTTTTTAGTATATATTATAAATGTATGAGTGCGGCAGCAAAAACGGTCGAGGTACCTAAAACAATGCCGGACATTAAATCATTTAATGTTAAGCCGACGCCGATGAGTTAATGCCGGCACCAATTAGTAATCTAGTATGACAGTAATTGCGACTAGCAATTTCTGATCGCAGGTTATCGGTAGTTTTGCCCGGCGATGGGACGTACCAGTGCATTGATCCCCATATGCAATCGCGGATGCTATATAAAATACCGCAAATCCGCGCTTTGAAATCTATAATTTCGACAATAAATCTTCCCCAACGCTTCTCGCGAGTTATCTCGCTCTACATTGATTGATTTTATAATCAGAGAAATTTCATTATATCTGAAAATTGAAATTTATTTATCCGTTTATCGTTCTAAACATCAGCCAAGAATTCACATCGTATCGTGCTATTCGACTTTTTCCCATGGATATCGTAACGAATCTTAGCTACATTTGCCAACAATTATTTCAACAGTTATCACACAAACAAGTTATGTAAAAAAATATATAAATAAAACTAAAAATTCATGCAAGTCACAAAGAAAACGCTTTCCATACGTATGCATTTCCAACTCAATCGAGTAATTTTAAATGCAAATAGCGAGCTATTCTCGAGCCGAGAAAAAAACTTTCATTCGTACTTTTGTACTTTCTCAGACTAGAGATCGCTTTATTTATCGTATGTCCATCATAGAAAAGCACGACAAATCGCGAGTTCCGCGCATAAACTCGACTATGCAAATGGAATACAAAGCAACTAGCGTGAATAAACACGAATAGACATCAAGATAATAAGTACGACGTAGCGTAAGAAGAAAATGTGTGTGTGTGTGTCTGTGTGCGTGTCTGTGTGCGTGTGTGTGTACATATATACAACATTATAAAAATAAACATCGCGTGCACCTTTTCAGTGCGCGGGGCCTCGAATTGATAAGATACATACATGCTGCTTGATCCATTCTCCTTATACAGGCAACAATATCTCAATGACAAACGGCAATCAATAGTCACCAGCAATACTGCAGTTCTGCTTTCTTCGCCCTAAGTGAGAAAGCTAAAGATAGATAGAGATAGAGAAAGGAAGAGAGCAAGAGAGAGAGAGAGAGAGGAGTGGGGGAAGTATACACATATGCCCTAAATCGAAGTTTACTAATAAGTTATCGTGTATCAATTGTAAACTGTATGCACGTAAGCATGTAAATTAATTGTAAATGCATTAATTGTAAATGCTAGGTCGCGGAAATTGAAACGGTATTACTTCAACGATAATTTAATTTGGCCGTGCTGCTCATGGCAAAATGCACTTCGTATCGCACATTGTCGCGCACAAATGTGAAAATTAATCGGCTGTATCGATAATTAAAATTATCAAGATGTTACACTGGTTCTTACAAGAAACACACGAGTATTGAAACTGTCTAAAGCCAGGAATACAAGAATCAATAGCGTGATGGGAAAAAAAGGCCCGTATTTATAGTCGATTCTTATTTCAAAACCGATTGGAATACTAGCGTGACGACTGAACTTTAATGAAATTGTTGTTTTACTGATTAAATGCGACTTACACACATACGATTTACGAGACATGGACACATAATTTGATGCTCTTACCAGGCATCTTATTAGAAAGATGTTAATGAGCTGAAAAAGGTTTGAATTTGCAACAAGTTTCCCATTTAAAATTATATCGGGATATATTGCAAAAAGAATGCATTATGTAAGTTATATCATTCCAATTCAAATTCAGCATTAGTCGTTGTACCTTATGAGTTTCTTGACATCTTATTCCCGCTGATATAGATAACAAACATTTTATTCGTTATTTCTTTCTTCGCGAAAGGACACTAATGTTAAGGGATTAAGGTCAGCGTGCGATTGAACAAGCATTGCAACGTGCAACGTCGGTCAGAGTGTAAAATTCTCGTATTTGCATTTTTAAACAAGCAAAGCGGAGTAATATGAGACGTAAAATGTGACCGAGCTAAGTTTTAAAGATTCACTGTATAATCTTTATAACCATAATAATATACAAAACACACTTCGCATACGCATATCTGGAGCATGCAATATTTCAAATGCGTGCATCTGACATAAATATTTGGAAATACAAAATAATATCCTTTATTTTACACCGCATCAAATTGCTCAGAGCAATTTGTATTTTGGTCCATATTTTCAACAGCTTCCTGCGTTTGAAATATATTTTTACGCAATATTTTGATTTGTTCTGCCAATGCTTGCGATAAATATTATTTTCAATGGCGTTGCATTACTTGTGTCTTTTTCCAACACAAAAAATGTATCATTGGAAAAAGAAAACTCATATCGAAACGGCATTGTGCAACGCATGATAGACGCCTTGCTAATAATTCGATTAAAGTGTTAGATTGAATCTTCACATTGCAGATTGTGTAAGAAAAGTTTTTGGCATTTATAACTGTATATAATTGCATAGTAGAATAATTACGATTAAGATTTCCATTTTTATATGGTTATTACTGTTAATAATGTTAATAGTAATTATATTTTTTATTCTACATACTAAAAAGAATATATTGCTCATTTACTACATAATTGAAAGATTGTTATTTTTTTAATTGCTTGCAAGAAACGAAGATAAAAAACATAAAAAGAAAAAATGTGTTCTGGTAACGTAATTTTATATTGTATTATTCTATAATCAATTATTATATCAAAATTGCATTGTAATTAATATTACAAAATTTTAATGATTCAAAATATTATGTTCTTTATCAAAATTTTGTTTTTTTTTTTAGTTGTGTCATTGTTCCAAATTAGTATAATGATTGTCCCCGAAAACTACTATAAAATTATAATCATTTTTGAGAACAACCATCTCTCACTCTGAAAAATATCAATGTGGATTTAACATACATGTATCTGTATTGATGTTAATATTAATATCAGAAATTATAAATCCGCACCATGTTGGAGAAAATTGCACCAATATAATGAAAATTATACAGACACCACATGGTGTAAAATTTAAACACCGATCTATTTAGAGTGCATACATTTTTTTTGATATATAGAATATTAGAAATAAAATTATTATTGTAGCATAATAATAAAAATAGAAATAGAATTTCTAATCACTATTATTTTTATCATCCAGTTAATCGCAAATACCAAACTTTTCCCTCAGTGCGAGACGTTGCGATGATTATGATACACGCAATTTATAGCATATAATATATGTATATAATTATAATTACGAGCTGAAAAGATCATTCATTATCGAAATAAAACTAGCCTCCGCGACTATAGCTACGAAAAAACGATGAAAAACCGACGTACTAGTACGCTCGATGATACAAAGCCATCGATCGCTTACTCGAATTCGCGTTCCGGTGTCGCGAACAATGGACCGCCCGCGCCGATAGAAAACGAATATAAGCGTGCTATCGATTCCTTCGTACCACGACGATTCTTAAGGAGGATATCCGAGGTGCGATATTACGAGCAATAATATATTACGCTATTATGAACTATGCGCGAGTCACGCGAGATAACGCGCTTGTATTAAATTATTAACTCACCTACCCGTCGCCTTGGTATTATGGTATTATCGTGACCGTTAAATTGCTTAAGAAGCCAGCGATAATGTTATCGCTTTCCCATCGCCGAAAGTTTCGACGATCTCCTTTTAATAGGAAGACAATCCTTTTAATCGCGTCATTGGTTTAAACTGTTATCGGTTTCTTCCGATATTATCGCCTTAAGAAGTTAGCGTTTCTGCACTACGACTTTGTAGCTGTTCATCAGTATATTTTAACTGATAATCGATGGAAGACATGTCTGTAAAACTGGCGTACACTTTCACAATATCTTAAAACGAGTGGTGTGTCGAGAACGTTGGTATTTATTAACACATGCAAGCTATATATGTATATAAATTTCATTTTCTTCATTTTAGATAAATGGTTGGATTATTTTTTTTTTTTTTTTGCGAGTCCTCCTTAAAGTTCATTGTCGACCTCTTAATATGCATCGTAGAAAGACGCGCATTTTGTATTCGGTTCATAACAACATCACGGAAATTACGTACATTCTACGGGCAAGAAGAAAGTTATTCGCGAGTTTCGCGCGTCAAAAGTTACAAACGACCGTCTGCCAGTTAGTGAGAGAACAAAGACGATCAACAAATTGGCCCCGTATTTCTTGCTGTCGCTGGCAATGACAATATGAACAATAATTTTCTTCTCGGTGGTCGATCATGCACGACCGACTCTTGTAATCGCTTGGATATGGTCAAATAGAATCATCTCGTAAAAATTACTTCCGTAATAACATATTTCGAATACAAGAAACGTTCAAGTTTCATATTGGACCCGGCAACAATGAGTTGCCACGTTATTTTTATCTTACAATTACGCGATCATTGCAATTTTATTGTTTATCGGATCGAAAACACAATAATATTCTAAAAAGTCTACTTTCCAAAGCGACAGTTTCATGACGACTAATAAACAATAAGCTGGAAAATGGAACATTTGGAACGTACGAATTTCCAACTGCTTCTCGCAAACGTTTAAATTGCTTTTCAAATAAATATCTACACTTATTGATAATAGTTTTTAGACGAGAATGCTGAAAATTCTCTTTTTATTTTACTGTAAGCAAGGAAAAGAGAAGATACATTGGAGTAGTTAATAATTATTTCTTAATTTTCTTCAAATTTGATGATTTGAAAAAAAAAGGATTAGTGAAAGAAAAAATTAATTGATAATAATGCTTATGTCATAAGCATGTTAATAATTTTTTATTGTTAGAAAAAAAACAATAATAAAATTTCGTAGCACTTAAAATACTAAATGCCATTGATTTGCCACGAATTTTTCATTTGTCGTGTGTTTTTAATTGTATTAATTAGAAGTTCATTATTTCTAAACTCCACGATATATAAAAATGCACAACAATTTTCAACGATCGTATCTGTATTTCGTTACCGCAAAAAGAAAGATCACTGTTAACGATATTAAACAGGATTATATTATGTGGAGAATAACGATGTAATTAATTTAAAGGTCTAGTGGAGAGAGAAAAATGTATCAAGAGAATATGTTCTGTATTATTGCACTTCATACTCGTAATGTTAAGAGAGAACTTCGTAGAAATTAAATCCAATAAAAGTACGGATAGTTTGTAGCACATAACCGCAGCTATATTCAATTAAAAATACTAGAAATCCGTTGTTTCTATAATACCATTTGCAATAACAATTTGAGTTACGTCTTATAGATCTCCAAATGAAATCCAAATTAAAACTGTATTTCCTAACACGCGACTTATTATTAGCAAGCTCGAGTTATTTTATGTTAAATTCGAGACAACCAATAACAATGCAAATCCAATAACAATGAAAAATTGCTCTCCATTTTCCCACAAATGTGTGTTTCTTACGGGCTATTTCAGGCGGAATCCTCGAGATTTTTATTATGCACAAGTGTAGGTGCGTACGCGTGTATGTGGAGTTGAAAAACTAAAAAAAAAAGCAAAGAAAATATGGAAGTAAAGAGATATTGGATTTAAAGTAGATAACGTGTATTATATAAATATTATATAAATGAAAGGTCAAATACATACGGATGTACAATGTTCACACATGTATGTATGTATGTACATACATATGTACTATATACGTACATACAGTGCGGTTGCGAGATCGTCAAATGTTGCGGAATGAATATTACAGTTGCGAAAAAATTCCAGCGCGCGCATATCGCAGCGAACTGAACTATGGCACATGCAGCTCGATGCTCTGAGGCCGCTGAGGCGCACCTTAACGTATTTCCGTGTAATTTAGCTAATTGAAGTGGGCAACGACAGGCAGGCACGACGCTAGAGGATTTACGCGGAATGCGGAAAGAATTAATAACCACATTATCTTGCAGAAGCGTTTCACATATATTCGCCTGTATATAAGTATGAAAGAGCCAAGTTGAAAAACGAACAGGATTCCACTCTTATTCACACTCAAGTATTAGTGTTATTGTTATTATACAATATTAAAATCTTTCTTTTATTACGTCTGCCTACAGCTGTATAACAGCTGTAACAGTAGTCACGGTATCTCTCTAATTCCTGATTAATGAATTCAGAGTGAGATTGCATTATCTTTCGATTTGCATCTTGTTTACCGACATGCCCTTACTGCAAAAGCTAAAATGTTACACATGATATCACTCCCTTACTTCAAAAGTAAACTCAGAAAATGTGATTTTCGAATTATTACTATGAATAAGTTAACCCTTTACGTCATGATGGGAAACTCTCCGAGTTCTATCTTTTCTATCTTTTTTCCATTCAATTTTTAATTATTTTGATAAATTTCTTGATATCAAATACCGGCTTTTTTTATTTTCGTAATTTTTAGACATTTCGTAATTTTAACACATGAATAAGTGTTTAAAAAAGAATAGGCAACCATAAATTTTTGTTTGCGTAATTATTGTAATTAAACAAGTAGCCAAAATTTGTGCTTTTTTTAATGTTCTCTACTAAGCTGTATTATCAATATCAAAACGGCAATTTATATTCATTTGAAACATCCTGAAGTATTTTTCAGAATTTTTTTCAGCTTTTTTTCGGTACATTGTTTGTTTTGTTATAAATTGACATCTTTGAAAAAATATGGTAAAGTCAATATTTTCTACTGTAAATCCAAATAAATAGAATTTGAATTGCTCTTATAATCTAGAAGTTTTTTTGAATCACTGAATCCTAATCTAATGCCAAAAAAATTTCAAATTTTAAAATCTAAAATGGAATCGCAATGATGGATCAAAAACGAAAAAAATAGTCTTATCATTTTAAAACTCAGTTCATGGATATTCTGATTGCTGCATTTGAATCCGAGGTCATTATTAAATAAAACCTGTTTCTTAGTAAATAATTAATTTTTATAAATAATGAAATACAAAATATTTCACTAAAAATTAATTAAATTATTGGTCCACTATTGGATCGACCATTTAAAAATTCTGATTTCTGATTATGAATCAATGACCCAAAAAATCTCCGGGTTCAAAGTTTCAAAAAAATCGATCTCATATAAAAATTCACGATACAAAGGATTAAGTAAATACATCAATCGCCAAAAGTAAACTAATTTAATTTTATAAAAAATCATCACAATCCGAAAATCGGGCTGATCTTTAAAAGTTATGAAACAAAAATGACGAAAGTGACATTTGATCATATTAAGAATGACTGTATTCTTTTTGCATTATCTAATTAGTCAATAATTTTCAGTTGAAAAATACATAATTTCTCTCTTTTTAAAAAAAAATTAATCTTTTTAAACAATTAATTATTAAATTAGGTTCCAGAGAATAAATTAAATAAATGTATACTTAATGCCTATCAAAACCAATCCAAGTTGTTAAAAAGTGTGTAGTAAATGAACTTTTACACACTTTAATAACTTATGTTGGCTTTGATATGCATTATACATTTATTTGACCTTTTGAAACAACATGACATGAATTTGAACCGATCAGAATAAATTTAATTAAATAAGAGAATTCCTATATTCGGTTAAAGCGAATATAGGAATTCTCTTATTATTATTTGTAATTAAGTTTATTTTCATCAATCCAAATTCGTATCATATTGTTTATCACTGAAACATGTGACATTCGTTTACTAGTTATTGGTTATTGCGACAAATATTGCCGAAGCTTTTGTGATCGAATCGGTATAACGCTCGTCCTGTAAAGTTGGGAGTTCTAAGTTCAAACCGTGACTAACGCAATATTTTTCTGCAATAAAATTATTTGCACATTAAAAATTTTTATTCACATCTAACTATCGATTAATATCCTATTATTTGCATAAAAAATTATTTGCATAAAGAATTATTAAATTGCTTGTCAATTGAATAAGTGATATTAATATTCGAAATCTGCTTATGATTGCGTTTCAAGAAAAAGATTTCGGCGCGTAGATTGCAGAGTCAGATATGTATATGAATTCACACAGAAATGTTTAAATATTAAGATCCGCTTTAACAGGAATTCTCTTATTTAATTAGATTTAATATTTTTAGTTGCGTCACAAGTAAAGAAATAATATTTGAAATAATGAATATTAAAAGAAGAACAACTCCACATTCCGCGAAACATCTGTAATGTAAAAAATGTGTAACTTTAGATTTAGTAATTTGTGTATTACATTAGTCATTCTTAAAATTCAATGTCGATCATGCGATTTGTCATTTATTACATATTATATACCCAGTGCGAGAATGAAACTCGTATTAAACCTGTGTTACACTGGAGACTGAAGATTGCGAATTAAAGATTAAAATTCAGCCAATTAGAACAAAAAGGATTAAAATTAAAATTATCTGATCGATCGGTTTCTAATCTCTAATTCGCAATCCTCAGTCTCCAATGCGTAGCGTGACACGGATTTTAATGTGACAAGTCTTGCGCCGGATAAACGTTTTTTTTTTTTTTCAAACTCGTTCGCGAATGCAAACTCAGCGTAAATCGATTCTTTCCCGGTGTTCCACGCTGCGAATCCCGATGTCGATCGATCGTCGGTATCGAGATCGTCAAGACATTAATTGTTTGTTGCGACGACCCGCCTAGTTATGTTAGCACTTCGCTGCTGGTATTAGAACCTTTTAATTCGGAGAACGACAATCGCGATGGCCGGGCAGGTGACCCACTTATCTTTTACAACCTCGCGTATTTCACGACTCATATGTTGCATCGTTTAACTCTCGGACAGCTGCGCTTTTCTACATTTCGCGGCTGATCGTATAATGCAACAGGAGCTTATACGATTTAAGTTCTTGTGTAATGAGAATAAATGCTCAATTATACAAAGTAAATATTTTCAGATGGGAAACTGCTCGCGTTTGTTATTAATATAAACACGAGATATCATCGTTCATTATAAACTGATATTCGCGTGCGGTTCATACGCGGCTGAAGACGTAAAAGGTTCTCAGTTATAGATCATTGATTTACGCTGTTCGTTGCATTTGTTCTTAACTCTTGAATCGCTTTGATAAGATATTCGATTTATGGCGATCCTTTTACTAGAAACAAATCATTCTGGATCTGCGATTCTGCTTAGAATCGCGTTCCTACTTTCTAGCGTTGCTAATTTCTTTGACCTAAATACAACGATCAGAAATATGTTCAATTAAAGAAAAGTTTAAGCTATTTCAGCTCCTTTTAAATTAAATAAAATTGCTTACTGTAAATACAAAGCAATAATATATTTATTATACTTTCAAATCTAATATGCCATAAAATGACTTAATTCACACTTAATTAAATATCTACAAAGAAATAAAAAAAAAGAAAAAATTTTAATATTTCAAAGACAAATACGAATTGTATAAACCGTCATATAGACTGCGTTTTATCAATTCACTGCCAGTTTACTGAAAATCTGTAATGTACGTATCGTGTACAACAGATTTTAATGACAGTGAATGTCGAAACATAGCCATAGTCAGTTTAAAAAAATTTCAATTTTTCTAAAAATAAATTAAAATCACACTTGAAGTCTGAAACTTCTATCTTTTCTCTTGTCTTTTTCTTTTCTTAATACGTCTTTTGCTTAATACGTAAACTTGATTTATTCAACATACAACACCGAATTCCTTGCCAAACGTTGAATGCGTCGCGTAAATCATCATATCATCAACGAAAAAGATTCGAGGATCACCGTTTTAACCGGTATTAGACTACAATTAATATGCTCGTATTGCTATTTATCTCGGAATCGGATATATACAAGATTTTATATACACACGCACATATACAAACGCGCGCGTATGTGTATGTATAGTCAAAATTGTTGAGCGCAAAGGGGTCAACAAGCCATCCTATTCGCTGAAATATAGTTAAAGATCGTCAATTCCTGCTTGGATTCAATGAAAAGTTCCATTTCGTACAAAATTGAAATGCAAAGCATCTACATATAATAAATACAAATATAATAATCGCGCGCGTATTTTGCTACAATGGAAACCGTGGTACAAACAGAGCGATACAACGTATAGGCGCGTGTATTTATGCTCCTCTACAATTATGCGCCTTTTGGAGCAGATCTTTTCATCTTACGGAGCGCTTTTTCAAAAAAGCCTCGCGTTAAAGTATGACAACGAAACGTCACGGTCGGCGGGCGAACGTGATAAAAATCGATGCGATTCCCTTTCTCCTTACATACGATAACGAGTACGTTCGCCAGTAGTAATCTGCGCTGATTGCTGCCTTCGGGGTGTCACGTTTCACTTTACTTCACAGGCGTTTTAGTTTACGACTTCTTCGAGCGCGAACTTATTCTTCGTGTTAACGACGCCTACGCTCTTGGTAAGATACGCGCCAAGCCAATCTTCTATGGTCTATATTTACGCTTTACGGTAATCACAAAGATTGTACTCTTACTTCGGAATTAAAAACATTTTATCACTTACGGTACGGAATTTATAGAAGCTATGAAAAGTCCAATGATCAATCTCTTTAAAACTTAAAATTTGATTTATAGATAGAAATGAAGAGAAAACGCTAACAACTTGAGACAGATCTAATTTTCACAGTTACACACAAATAATTGAAAGGAGGTAATTGAAAAATCAGCAAACAGTAGGACACAAGCTAGGACTAGTTTAATCGTAATCGTCGGAATATAACGTTAAAATTTCCAAAGTCGCGCGAGAGCGAAATAAAAAGATTTATGTAGCATTGATTAATCGGACGTCGCATGCCTCGTCAGACATAAATCATCAAAAATTACCTCGTCCACAGAGAGCTAACAATGCTCGTAGAGCAACGTAGAGAAAACGGCTGGGAAGGTCGCTACTACTTCGTTACAAAGCGATATGCACGTGCCTTCTCTTCTGCCGTGAAAAGTTGAGTATGGAGCGGTCGATACTTGACCTTTTCTCTTACGAGAGTTGCCTCACCGACCCTCGTATTTGAAGAAGTAAGACTGCTCCGAAGCGTAAGACGTTTTCATGGAAGTCCAATTTGCTGTTCCCAGATCATTCTGGGGATTTAGACGATCGGTACCGACGCGACGCGACGCGACGCGACGCGACGCGACGCCGAAGCGGACGGTCCTCGGAACTCTTTTACAAAACGTGTAGATTCTCACAACTCTTTGACTTGCTGTCACGCGCCCAGACCTTGTCAAGCAAATTGCGCACCTTCAGGCTAGTGCTGGTCCGACTGCCACGATATTTCTTAGGCGAGTTGTTCTCCGAGCACGAACCCAGCGGCGATTTGCTACGGTTCTTCCGCGATCTTTTACGGAACATCTCTCTAGTCCTCTCGGGGTTCTCCAGCTTCAGGCGAATTTGCGTGAGCAGGCCGACCAGTAATTCATCGACGTTGTGATTAATTCCGACGGATGTTTCGATGAATTTACAATCGTAAGACGTTGCCATGGATTTGCCCTCTATAACGATAAAATTGATTAAATTTGAAATGGTAGGTACTGCGCGCTCGAAAAATCTTTCGCGAGTGAGCACGTAATTAATATATGTGTATATATCGCACACGTATGTTGTCAAAATTAAGAATGTATAATAAAACTTAATAATGTTTTTTATTACTTTTTTTTATTTGCCTCGGATTCCTCTACATATAAATAAATAAATTCATTGCAAATCCCGATACTATATTATTCAATTCTAATTACCAAATATAGTATATCATTAAAGTCTCGATACGATGCGTTGTGGGATATACCGCGGACAGGTGCAGTATTACAGAAATAAATGCATAATCGCGAAAAAGATGCTATTAATCTAGTCACGTTTAACAATACTGAGAAAGCGTATTCTATGCATCAGCCGCGCCGCGCTGGGGAGGAGATAGTTAAATGGCTTTTTCCCGCTCTACTGCCCTCGGAGCAAATCGAGGTGCTGCGTCAGTACATTTGCGTACGATGCGTTATCTACGATCGGCCTACATCAGCACTTCACCCTAACCGTCACCCAAATGATAGATAAGCACCTCGTTTCTCGAGCACGCTCCTAATCGCGCGGCGTATTTCTATTTTCGCGTGTCTCCGCGAACTATTCGATTTGGGATAAATAATTTTGGAGAAAGAAAAGGGAAATATACTCGTATATAGGTATATATCATGATTATTTGGTCTTAAAAAAATTACCTTCGGTCGATACCAGTCGACTGCGAACGAGATCGACTTTGTTCCCCACGAGGATAACCGCTCTCGCGGATACGTGATCACTCCGCCATAAGGATTGGAGAACCTCCTCGGCAACGCGCACCGACGTCCGATCGGTCGTAGAATAAACGACACAGTATGCGTGCGGCTCGTACGTCGAGATACAATTTTCCGGCTGTAAACATTAATCATAACGGAGATAGATTAACACTAATGACCACGATCGAGTTTATTTGTCACCATTTCCAATTTATGAAACATCGTATTTGGTCGACGCATATGAAACAGCAGTTTCGCATTTTCGGTATTTTTTTTTCTTTTTTTTTTTCTTTTGAATAATGTGCCGACAAATTAATTACACGTGTAACTAAAATCACATTTTAATTGCATTATATTCTTCATAGCAAAAAGTCAATTTAACGATTCTAACTTTTTTAACGAAAAAAGTTTCTTTCGTTGCTGTGTTAATCTTAAAATACTTGTAAAAATCATGTGCGGATGTCATGTAGAACAATCTATTTTTCCAAAAATTTAAACACGCGATACAATTTTTCGGATGTACATAAATATTATTATTATTGACGAATATATTATATTAACATTAATAATGAAGCCTGGCAGTCTTTATTTTAAATTTATGATATCCATTTTTATTAACATGAAACAGTTTCATTTTGTTAACAAAATTCACGTAATTTTCAGAGAAGTTAATTAATATAATTATCTCAGTTTAGTTACATTAACTTGAATATTACAAATAAAAAGTTTTTCTTTTGCATTTTAAACATATCCTATTAATCCAATTCATCCAATGAATCAAATACAATGAATAAAAGTACCTATCATATTTCACATTAAATTTTCCCATCCTACAAATAGTGAAATAAACATTTTTTTATTTCCTTTCAATGAAGCTAAGATTTTCCTTCGATTAAATGTATTATAAACAAGAACGCATCTTTTATATGATAAAAGAATTTGTTAGCAATAAGGACATCGAATTCCGGATCCTTCGGTTCGGAGAAAGTTGAAATTAAAATTTTATTTATGCCAAAAAGATCCAGATTGCAGACGGAGGATTAAAAAGATCTATCTTTCAGTTTATAAGGCGCAATCAAATTTCGCTGGTTATTATTATTCAGTTAGAGTAAAAAGTTCCTGGAACGTATAATTGCAATCGCAGCGTTATTGCGACACCCACCGAGTGCTAGGCAATAAATATTTCCGGGCGATCTTTTTCACCATATTCCATAATTGGTGCCCGTAATGAAATCCAGTCGAAACGAAAGGGAGATAAGCTAAAATTACTATAAAGATCTAAATTGTATAATATTTCGGTGGAGCTTTGGAAAAGACGGAGTATAATATTCACAAAGTAAGTTGGAGCGATAATCCCGCGCGGCTGTATCTAAATCTCGCTATCTAAATCTTAGTGATTTGCCGTAATCTTTTTGACCCAAATGTCTGTTTAATGTAAACGGAGACACACAAAATTGATTTATTCAGAAAAGCTGCTTTTCATAAAAGCACGCGCAATATCTGCTGGAACAATTTATTTATATTTGTAACTTTCATAAGTATTTTCAGATAATTTATAATGATCGTAAAGTACACAGAAAGTGATAAAATATTTCAAACGCATTTAATGTGAGTAAATCGGATTGTTGGTTTTTTTTTTTACTGACAAAAGCAAAAGTTCAGTTTGTCCGACTAAGGGGAGGGAGAGGGACGTAGCGTTAAATCACGTTAGCGCAGCCAATCGTTAAAGGTTAAGATCGTAACGAGAACGGGTTCTGTGATTTTGCGAACAATTATACGAAAGAATTACCTTGAACCGTATCAAAGGCACGTTGCGCCTCGTGATATCGAATATATCTAGGGATCGACCGGTTAACGGTCGAACGCGCGGCATGGCTCGATGCTCGTCAATGACTCGCGGCACGCCTGGTCGAACGGAGGCAGGAGAGAACGAAGAACGCTTCGTTACTCCCTCAGGTCCTTTTTCTTATATCCCTCGAAGCTCGCGCGGGGGCTTACGGTCGTAGGTTAGCTCGTCATTCGGTAACTTTTACTTGTGCAACTACCGTTGCACAAAAACCGCAAATCTAACTATCGCGTTATCGCGTTGCGTTTGGATGCCGAACGAGCCACAGGTCTGAAGGAACCTAACATTGCTTCAAATGATATAATAAATTTCTCTCTTCCAAATAAGAACAATGTTTTTACAACGAAATATATCCGAGCCGCTACGAAAAGTAATGTTACTTATACGATATAATATATCATCGTGATATTAGATTAAAAAGAATATTTCGAGATTTCTTAACCGAATATTCGTTTGTTGCTGTACATATACATACATTTCAATATCTAATATTCATATATATTTTATAATTATTATTATAAAAATAGTACATTTAAAGATATGATTATTGAAGGACTATTAAGATTTTTAATATTACTCGGAGGATATAGATTTACTAAAAGTAATCCAGAATTTATTTTAATCTTATCTCATAGGTGCTTCTTTCTCAAAATAAAACGATTTAATGTCTGCTGACATTTTCTTAAATGTAATGCTACAAAAGACGAGAATTGTATTAAAAATAGCATGCGAAAAATCAATAATTGCGTATTCATCTCGTTTCTTTCGTAGGTTTCTACGCATGCGGTGAAAAGTACAATTACATAATAATTTGAGAAATTAATTATTCTGCAAAAATGATTACACACCAAAGGCAACATTGCTTTCGCATCGCGTATTTTATATATATATATATATATACATATATATTTACGTGGATATTTACATAGATTAAATAAAACATGTGGCGGCATTCGACTTTAAAACCACAACGTAGAGTCGCCCCATTTGCACTTAACTTTATTGGTAAACTTTGTTAATGAATTCGCGTAAATGTAAAATAAATACGAGACTTTCTCTTCTCTCTCTCTCTCTCTCTCTCTCTCTTTCTTTATCTCCCTCTTTTTTTCTTTCGCTCTCTACCTTGCTCTTTTAAATTTATAGAGAATGTTTCCTTAGATAAAATTTAATTTTGCCAGAGATCCTTTCGTAATTTTTTAATTTCTTTCCTAAATTTAAAACATTAATTTGTGAGTGCGCTGCGATATAAAAAATAAATTGTATCTTTAAAAACTATTATTTATTTAAGACACCAAATTCTCACCATTTACTTACGCATTATTTAATCATTCTTCTTTAATAAGAATTCCATTAGATATGCTATCATTCTTGTGACTCCATTAATCACTTTGACAACTAAATTGCGAGTTGAAACGTCGTTAAGATAAAATTCAGTTAAAATTAGTCGAACAACTCAATTAAAAAAAATTTTAGCTAGCTCAGTAGTAACTATGACGTATTGCACACAATGTAATATTGCTTCAAAGCATTATATAACTAACTGTATACATTAATACCAGTTATATAGGTTAATAGTTAATGTATGTTTAATATTATGAATAATGGATGTGTATATTATAACCGCAAACCGCTGATAGATTACAGTGTTTATGCACAATGTTATTTCATCAATTATTCATTTTTCAATAATCTATCTTCATCGATATATTAGTATAACTTTATTTACGTGACATATCTAATGAAGTAACAACAGTGAAGTTTTTAAATTGAATTTTTAATAAAAATGTTACTGCTGCTTTAAAACGCATTACTTTGTTCGCTTTACAAATCTTTAATCAACACGAAATTAAATTTTGGTCCTTAAGAAAAATTTTAAGAAAAATTTTAAGAAAAATTTTAACATCGTTTCTTTTCACAATTTTTTAATTTAATAATCCATCGTAAATAATTATGTTTTATGAATTAAGAATGTATTAAAGTTACAAAACTGGTTTCACTTTTGATTATTTCATGGCTTGAATATTCAAAATCGCTCCATTTCTAATTGCCTTCCTTACAAAGAACTATCGATTTCTTGAGACATTTTTATCAAGTTATTTCAAATTGATTGAAGGATACGTTGATGAAAATTGACTCCTCTAAATCTAGGACACGTCACAATATACCGTAACAACCTGAGCTCGAAATATTGTATCGCTTTCTTTTGTATAACAATCCCCTTGCTTCAAACTTTTCAAACGTATTTTTAAGAAATCATAAAAAAACAAGATAAATGGAACACAACTCGCTTTTTATTCAAGAAAAAACTGTTCTCCATATTAATGACAATTTAGTTTCCTATTAGTTAGTAAATTTGTTATCTTATCTGTGTTAGAGATTGCCATTATAACAAGTTTATCTGCGTAATAAGTACGCATTAACTTAAATAGAATTTTACGTTCTAATATAATTTAGGGTCTATTCGGGACTATCAACGGAAATCAGGAATCGCGGCCTCACGGTCTAACGTGATTAGAGATCAACCTTGACTCTCGGTACCAAGAATAATGGCGCGTCGCAGATCGTTTCGGGTACGGCCTTCGCGTTTCGGTAGCCGGAATTCTGTAGAATTTAGGAAGTTCGGAACTCGAGAGTTCGACCGCCATTAGCGCAATGCATCGTTCGAAACGTTTCGTCGGCGTACACGCGAATGGCGAAGATCAGCCGTGGAGCGGTCGACCGCGCGATATACAGTAGCGTTGTATGGTTGCGAACGTACGTTTTAATTAAAGGGTAAATTCGATTGAAATTATCTGGCGAAGCGTGGCAGTGGTTCTACCCTCTCTTCTCTCCGTTTCCTCTTCTTCCCCCGTCGACCAATCCCCTCCCAAATATAATTGTGTGTGTGCATCTATATCACGACGGAGTTCCACACATTTACAGCGTACGCAAGTATCGTCGCGCCCGCCAACGCGTCAGTTCGCTCACCGTGGAAAATGGATTTTAATTTAATTCCCGCGATACAAAAGCACACACCGCGTGCCCTCTCCTGGACCGTCCTTTCAACCTGCTCTCTCTTTCTCTCTCTCTCTCTCCCTCCCCTTCTCCCCGTGTTAACTCGATTACGTCGTCTCCGTCGTCGTGAGAGCACTTCGCCGGAGGTTCAAGGCGCGGTCTACGTCCGTTACTTCGTTCAACGAAAACGAGAGATGACTTGCGGCAAAAATGATTAGTTCAGGGACACGGAAAATTAGCGACATTATGTCGTGCGCATCGGTGATCAATTGACTACTGTAAAAACTGTCTGAAACCTGTTGTGAACTCATTGTCAGTCATATCGACTCTCATCGTTTTTTTTTTTTTTTACCTTTCGTCGTTCTGTTCTCCTCTTGATGAAAATATGAGTGTCCGAACATCTGAATTATATACGGAGGAACACTTTTGCTCGCTCTATGATAATCGAACATAGGTTGCAATATACCCATATATAACCATGATTTCAATTGGGATAATATTAGAATGAAGAACCTTGTTTTTAAAAAAAATTAAACGTTTAATACGTCTGGGATGCTTAATATTAAAAACCAAACAAACAGTCTCTGTCTCCAAATAGACAGAGGATCTTCATCTGAGAGGTGCTTACATACCGATAATCAACAATATTTGACTCTGCAGTACCATACGTTCTATCATTTTAGACAGTTAATCCGTTATCGTTGACACTTACACACAGAAAAAAAATTAATTGGGTGATACAGCAAACCTGTAACTTACTGCGCGAATTCAACATTTATAACTAAGAAGATTTGATGGTTTGACAAACCGTTAATGTTATTAAACTGTCAACTTTGCTACTTGATTTAACATGAAAAATTGACTGTCTATTTATTACGGTATAGATTTGCTGAATCAGTGAAGTTTTCAGTTGTGTTTTTTTTCTGTATACATTCAATTTTTACACATTATATTTTTTTACCATCATCTGTGATTTCACTTGCAATAATTTTTATACAGACTTTATTGCTATTTACATATTTTTATACATTGACATATATCACATTTATACTCTCTGTAAAGTTTATATGTTTTGTTCACGCGACTATGTTACGTTCACGAAGTAAGTTTTTTCCAGAGTAAGAAATGTTTCTGTCATCGTTACGGTAATTTGTTTTTTAATTATTAAGTGTCTCATGGTTTTAATCACTAGCATACCCAGATTTCTCGGATATATGAGCCGCTATTAGACTTACCGTTATTTCGGCACAAGAGTGATCGATGAAAGTCAATTCTGACTCCTCACCAGCCAAGAGTACGCTGACCGTCTTTTCGCCGGACTCGTCATCTGTAAAAAAAAAAAAACGTAAATGAAAATATAACTTGGCTTTCAAGTACGTAGGTAGCATCGTAAACAAATGAAATATATTAAACAACTAGAATAATAATTAATTAATTAACAAATCAAACCATAGAACGATCGAACTAATTTTTTTTATGGAAAAACGAACACTTGAAATTAAGGCCAATATTCGTAATCGATCATCATTTGAATAATCACATTTTTTTTCATAAATCTCACTTTATATTACAGATTTTTCTGTAATCGTTCGGACACAACAGTTGCATCGCACTCCAAACTCGAATGGAGAACCTGCTCGTTTTCGTTTCGGCTCGTTTCCGGCTCTATCCAGGAACGAGCGCTTCTCTCTTTTGGGATTCTTAAGCTGATTCTACAATGAGTCGGTAGTCAGTAGTCCTAAATCTTATCCTTGAATCGGTGAAGTTGGCCAACAGCCAACTCCTCAACGACTAAACTACCAATTTTCATTAAGATTGACTAAATTCGACTTTATTCCTTCTAATTAGTCGAATTAAACGACTCGCTGTACAATTAACTAGTACAAGGTTGGCCATATTCGACGGAAAGATCTGGCAACACTTTTTTTTTTAAATGAACAGCAAAAAATGTGTTTTTTTCCCATGATTGAAAAAAAAAACATCTTTCCGTCGAATATGGCCAACCCTGTAGATGCGAAAAATCATAGTCACCAAGGTTAAAACTAATTAAGACTCAAGATTTCCGACTACCAACTCATTGTAGAATCAGCTTTACGTATCGAGAGTCGTACGTATCTTCGTATGCTGTGTTCGATCGATGACTGACCGGAAGGGGAGCGAACGGAAGGATCATGGATTTCGCGATTGGCGGCAACTTATTGATTGATCGATTCGACTTACCGATCGAAGTGTCGTAGGCGTGCAGGTATTCCGAAGTCATAAATTGAGACACCAAGGAGCTCTTGCCGACGGCGGGGGCGCCCAGCATAAGGACGCGGTATGGCGCTGGACCTTGAGATGCGCTGCTCTCCCTCGAACTCGCCAACGAGCCCGCCGCCGAATTCCGCGCTGATCCCGGATACGAGGCAGTCAGGTGTTCCGTGCTGCGTCGAATAGAAGAAAGGCTAGGCGCGTATTGAGATTAGCACAGAATAAAGTTACATCGTCGATTCATATCAATACTCATTTCATAAAGGCCTAAAGGGATTCTTCGAGTATTCGAGAGAAAACAGGGAAAGAAACTATGCCACAAGTTTTTCTTGTTTTAGATGATTTTCGATGATTTTGGGGGAGATTTTGAGGGATTTGCGTAAATTACTTGCGTTATTGGACGAATGTCGCGGACATTCAGTTTCTCTTGAAACGTTAATTTTTTTAGATTTATAATGGTTAGATTGATTTATAATAATACTACAATCGCGGATGAAAAAAATATGCCTCATTGGAAAATTGAAAATGTAGGTAAATTTTTATTTTTCTATAATTATATTATATATTATTATATAAATATTGTATATATATATATATATATACTTATTTTACACATTTTTTAGTTGTACCAGAATTTATAATAAAAATATGAATCATAGTAATTTTAATCAAATAATATAATAATTTTTCATTCGCTGTAATATTTCAGACGCATAGAGAAAACGATTATTAGATATTATTTTCAAATGAATCTGGAGACTCAGGTGGATTGTTTGACTTGTTGTGTATGAAAAAATTGAATTGCATTATAATCTCTCCAAAAGAAACTGTTATATGATTATATATGATGAGAAATCATAAATGTTTGTGGAAGCTATTTAATTTTACATGACATAAGTAATCCGGATCAGATAAAAAGTTGCTTTTTTAAAGTGAATATATTTCATTCTTATATTTCGTACATTTATTCCTCTATTCCATGAAAATATTTGTTTAAATATTTCATTAAGAAAATAAAATTTTTTTTATCAAGAAGATACTTGTATAAGAATGAAATTAATAATTCTTGTCTTTAGGAAATCTATCCCAGTTTCCAAATTTATTGGTTTTAGCATTATTATTCGCGTTAATCATAAATAATATAATAAAATACAATCATGTCTTATATATGTATGTATGTTGCACTATGTATTAATATAACATAAATAATACCAAACATTTTTTCGTTAGTATTCCACTAAATAAATAATAAATCCAAATGTTACGTATAGCTATAGAAAGCGTCGTGAGATGTTTGAGATTCATAGCTATAGAAAGCCTCGTGAGATGTTTGAGATTCATATCCTAAAAACATGTTTTACGAAAATACGAACTGATTTTATCTCAGCTGAAATTTCATCATTCTTGAGTACTTCATATAGCTTTTGAATTTTCAACGTCAAATATTTTGAGCAAGTAAGCTTTAAATTAGAATCCCGTTAAATTCTTTTTGAAATTAACTTAACTAATTAATTTACTAATTAAGAAATATAGAACTCTGTAGGTTAAGGCCTTGAGCTTTATTTTTTAAAGTCTCTCTCTATTAGATGCCTTTAAGAAATGATGTCTCTCTTTAAGTAAATTTTCATAGAAGTAGAGAAAGGTCAACTTTGAGTTTGTTGCAGAGCAATTCGCTCTTGCAATTCGATATAAATTTTAGAAAATATTCTGCGTTTAGTACATTGAAAATGTATTCCATGCGATATTCATTCCTCATTTTATATGTATACCGATATGAAACTCGGCAGTGTTTAGAAAGGGGAAAAGTATCTCAACAGATTTATTCAATCGCGTGAATATTCAATCAACGTTTCATATTTCAATAGAATATGATTGTGAGTAATAAGATCGGCGCTTATAACGATATGTCTAGTTATCTGAGTCATTGATACTCTGTGTTTTATTAATTCGTTTGATTCGATTATTAAGCGCTATTATATATAAATATTGTACAATACGTTATATTATATGAAAATATCCTTTTAAAAGAAATTAAGATTCTTTTATACAGTCCGTGCATGTCAGAAGTTTACATAAATTTAATACGTAACATATTTATGGTTAGACCATAAAATTATTTTGATCCTCTGTTACAGTTTAGATAAAGCTATCTTTTTATACTGTGTACGAGCTCGGATATCTCTTCATCTTTTCTGTATAACATAAATTTCTCGAGTGGCATTTGAATTCCACTTGTCCTACTTTTTCGTAAAAGATATTTTTAAGTTTCTAAAAATTACAAATATACGACTGTCTCATAAACAAATCTAATATGCCATGTATAAACAAATGTCATGAATATATCAATCGTAAACAAAAATCTATGCGATATAAGTTGAATTTTAGACTTGAATACTTCGGTGTGAATTTATTTATACGCATAAACGCGTATAAATAATGCATCAAATTAATAAAATATTTGTTAAAGTTAAGTTATGTTATTGTTAGCAAATTTGTAAAAATATAAAAAGCTAGTCTTTATATTCTATCTACATTTAAGATAAAACATACATTTAAGATAACATACAAAAATTGAGTAATTGAATAATACTTTTATAAGTACTATATTTTGATATTTGTATAAGAAAAAGTATGTTTATATTGAGTCTTTTTAAGATAACTTACTAAAAATTATTCATAGATATTATTTATTGGATTTTTAGAAAATTTAAATTTTTCTTTGTAAAAACTAATGATTATTAACAACTCAGTCTCCAAGTCGTACTAAAGCTACTTTTTTAAAATTTTCATTTTAAACGGTACTTTAATATTTATTTCCGTAAAAATATTGTTTTGTTTTATTGCCAATGAATCAAAGTACAGAAATATTCTCAGAATATATTTCCTCAGTACTTTTATTATAATTTTGTTTAAATGTTAAGGGATACGATATAGACGACTTCCCCTTATAAAGAGACGCTTATAAAATGACATCTCGCGCCAAGAGAGTCATATAGAAATACATCCTCGCAAAAGAGACATTATAACATCTCTTTTCATATTCTTTATTAAATATACGCTGTTTCAAGTTACTGTGAAACTACCGTTATACATAAAAATTAAATATGATATCGGATAATATTTTTTTTATTACAGCAAAAGAGTGTACAAACATGTAATTCGTAATAATGTATAACCAAAAATGAATTTATAAATTTTTATTTAACTGTATTTTTCAATTTATTGACTAATAAAATTAACGACTCGTTTGCTACAATCAGCAGGTATAACAGATTTCTGAAAGTATAGATTTATGTGAAATTGAATTATTTCAATGGACATAACTGATTTCATTGAACACATTACACGAGATTATATAAAGAACTAGAATAAAAAGTATTTCAAATACAAAATACAAATGAGAGCATACTTTGCGAAGAGATATTTCATGCAGAAAGTGTAATATTATTTCGAAATGCAAAGCAGGAATATTTCGAAGAGCAAGTACGAAATGTAATATTTTATATCTCTACATGCTTTTTTATTAAGCGCCAACTGCGCTTAGAATACCCTGTCCAGCTCCAGTATATATTTGCATGATGTCTGAAGACTACGCTCTAAGGTCCAACGCGCGTGTCTACGTAACTTCAACGCCACACGTAAACTCACGCGTTCGATCTAGAGCGACAGTCTAACTCGTTGCTGGCTGCGACGAGAAGATGGACCGGAGATAGAGGTCGGAAATATTCTACGGTGTGCTCCTTCCAGAGCAATGAGCAGATGAAGTTACAATCGCAAATATCACCGCTCGATCGTAGAGTAGGTAATAAGTGAATATATCGATCGTGTCGATGTCGCTATTGTTATCGTCACCGTGTTAACAAGAATACATACTTGTCAATACAATTTTGAAGCAAGATTCTCATACATTGCGAGAATACAGAGAATATATCGGGAAAATATTCAGTAGAGATCATTATTTGTCGACAGTAATGATAAAAGACTCAGAAATATAGAACTATAAATCTATGTTATTAATAGTTAATAATACGAATCTACAACGTGATTGGTTAGACACTAAAAAAGTATCACGATTTTTATATTTCATTTAAATACAAAGGTTATAAGATCTGACAATATTATCATAATTGTCTGCGTCATTCGCGCGCATGAGTGTTTGAAATTAACATTCAAACGTCTTAGATTGGAACATATATATATATATATATATATATATATATATATATATTACTTACCAGCTCATATATATCACAAAAATATATGTCAAATTGTATCACTTGACCTCCTTAATTATACTTGAACTCACCTAGAGTTGCTGGACGCCATGCTATTGTTAGAGCGTGATCTGCGGCTCTTTAGGGAATCGCCCCGGTTTACCACCCCTTTGCCAGTGATGCTGAAATGCCGTAGTCTGTAGTATTCCTCCTCCACCCCGGTGTTAGGCATACTCGCTACTCGCGATCTTTGTTGCGGAAGACACAGATAATTTGGTCGACCGGAAGAACGACTCCCGGGAGCCTTTACCGATTGTGATCGGCTATGATGGGGACTTCCGTATCTGCGGGTTATCCGATTATATATTGGGTCACTATATATTGTTTGACTATATAGGACGAAAATTTGACTATCCAGAAGGAAAAATTCATATTTCAAGAAATAAAATTATTGAAATTCTTTAAGATTCAAACAAATTTCAGAAAAAGATAATAATATAATATAATAACACACAAACATATATATACACATTATCCTTGTAAATTATTAAAGGCATAGATTACGTTTATACGGCTCGATTTACGTCGAAGTTATAACATGTCGATGTTATGGAACTGACCAATCATAGGCTATTTCTCTGAAGAATGGAATGATCAGTGATTGGTCAGTTCATAATATCGATGTTTTGTAATGGTATATACTATATCTTTTTACTTGGAAAGTTCGCAAATTTTATTAAATTACCGCAGTAATATTACAGTTAAATTGACTAGCAATTTAATAATTCGATGCTCTTACGCATCTTACAACAATCTTAATGCTGAATGATATTAAAATTTGTAAATAATTAATTCTTATTAAAATATTATCTCGGCTGGAAGTCGAATCCGGATCTTTAGCACATTCCGTGCAAGCGTCTTAAATCTTTAGATCATCGAGATGGACCACCGAAGCAAGGAGGTTTAAAGGACTACATACAGATAGTATATAAATTCATACAGAATTATACAAGAGCTCTTAAAATCCAGTTAGATCGTTATTAAAACCGTTTATTTCTATTAATGATTTTTTTAATTAATGATTTATTTGTGAATCACTATAATAATTACAAGTAGAAATTAGTTTAAATGAACCACTAATGTACCTAATACACACTTCCTTGCTTTAAAAATGACACAATTAAAAAAATTAAGTTTTTCAGAAAAGAAGAAAAATTATTTTTCAACTTGACAGAAAAAAATTGGTTAATCAAATAGTTTCGATATAAAAAAAATATAGTCTTAATATAATCAAATAACATTTTCATCTTTAAAAAAGCTCCTCTATTTTTCAGTTGTGATGATTTCTTTTTTAAACCATCCCTTTTGAGTTATAACATTTTTTATCAAATTAAGTTAATTCACTCTTGATAATTGATAGAGTAATGTTTATTTAACTCATTCATAGTAATAATTCGAAAATCTGTTTCTTTGATCGAGTTGTTCCACTTTTAAAATAAAGAGACTATATATATTATCAAAATGACGTGTATACAATATATTTATTAAAGATAATTTTTTATAACAACTTGAAATGTTTAAGAAATGTGTTGTTATTATTATTATTATTATTATTATTATTATTAAACATGTTGAAATCTTAAAAATATTAAAAATAATAATTCTTTTATTCATATTAAAATGTACATCTCTTTATATTTTATACGCATCGTATCTTTATATACCTTATATCGTTTATTAAGTATTAAGTTCACTAATACTTAAAAAGAAAGTAAAAACGTATGTAATTTTATAATTTTGATGACATAACTACAATCTCATTTAATTTTTTTACTATAACAAACGTATCTGTCATGGATTTGGAAAACTTTTCGAGTTTTTCTTGTTAAAAAATTCCTCTTTTACTTTTCTTTTTCTCAAAACATTTGGAAGATACTCCCAAAGTTGTTGTACGAACCGTGGACTCACTTTTCTTGTGAAAAGGCTACGATCTAGGAAGATTTTTTGATAAAAAAATTATAAGTTTTCCAGGTAACACATATCAAACCGTGACACATATCTTTGTCATTTTATATAATTAAACAAGATTAAATTATAAATAATAATTACAAAAAAAAATATATTAGATAATCCGCTCGTATAAATTTCAAACAATAAAAAAAGAAGCTTCTACCAGGTCATTTCAATAAATGAGCTTTGAAAGATGTAAACAATAAACCTTTATTATTCTTTTATTATCATTTCACGGAACGTTTCGACCATACTAAGTCCTTATCCTTTTTTTAATTTTTTTTTTTATTGTAGATCAAATTATGTTACCAAAATAAAAATTTTACGCAAGCACACACATATATATATTATTTTTAAGAATGTCCGAGAGCTCATGTAAACGATAATCTTTTTTAAATTTCCACACAAATCAATATATAGTTCTGGAACATATTTAGAATGAGACACGTGTCTATAAATCTTGCTATCTACTGTGCTTGATGTTCTTTCGAAGTATGGATTTTTCCTTCTGAGATATTCTCTATATATAATAAATCTGTAAATATTGAATAACTCTTGGCCAAAACTTCAGACAAAATTTTTGGGCAAACTTTCTTTTATTACAATTAAGAGAACACTGCTTACTTGAAAGCAGCTTACGTGAAAGAAAAATGTTTATCGAGTTCACTGCGTTAAGCGGGTGCAGTTTATTATTTTTTAAATAAGTTAATATTTTACTGATCGCATTATCAATTAGGTGTAATTAAAAATACTGTTAAGTAGTAAAATATTAAAAAAGGATAAGATATTGATTCGTCTCTGATTAGAAAACTGTAATCTCTTTTTAAAAAAATTGTCTATATTAAAAATTTTGAAAGAGAGAGAAGGATATATACATATATATTTAAAATACTTTACTAAATATTATCTATTAATTACGTCTCGGAAAATCTTTATAAAGAAGCTCTTCATGTCATGCCAAGATCGTATCATTTCCCGCCGTGTCGTGAAACCGCAAGAACAGCAGCAGTGATCGATATCTACTTACCTCATCTCAAAGTCGTGTATCTCTTGCAGGGTGAGGGTGTTGGCAACATCCAGCAGCTGCCGCATGTTCTCCTCGCGTCGCCTGGCGTCGGCGTCTGGGTGTAGCAGAATCGTCGCCGCGGGCGCGTCCAACGACAAAGACGGCTGTTGTACCACGATCGTCGCCTGAGTTGATCGCTTGCTGCCGCCACTTCCGCCTTTCGGATATGAAAAATTTACTATCCGTTATCCTGTTTTCTCGTTTCTCGGGCTCGTTGATCTCGCGGGTCACGAATCGGCGGAAGAGAGAACCGTCTCTCTTATCCCCGCGTCCTCGTTCCCGTGTGCCTCCTCACATTCCGCTCTCGCAGAATGCATTTCTGGAATTTCTTATTTAGGCCATTCTTCTTCGTCTCCTCGGCAAAATTGCCGAGAAGATACGCTTACGCGAAATGCGTGTCCTGGTCTGACGACGCATTCGCGGTTGTCCTGACGGAACCGCCGCGCCGTCACCCGTCACCCGTCGCCCGTAAATTCGTTTTGATGACGATACTGCGCAACAATCTTTTCGATACGAGGATAGAATCTTGATAATGCTGACATCGATTATGGAAAAAGTTTGAGTGTATTTACCCGTCGAGTGTACAGACTGGGTTAAGGATCTTTACCTTGAAAAATTTTCCACGGTTTCAGCTCGCAATAATCAAGAGCGCAAGGGGATAACGTAACTTTAATAGAACGAAGAAATTACACGTCTTTCACGTTGGTCATTTATTTTCTCATCTTTATCTTAAGCTCATTCTATAATTCAATTCACAAAATTCGAAACAGAATTTAATTTATAATTTGATATATCGAATTATAAATACAATTATAGATGAGAAAAATGTCTTCTATTGCAAGAAATACTATGTATCGAATACGTAAATTAAGTTGTAATTTATATTATATGTGAATAAAGCTTGTTTATCTATTCAATTGAACACGACTATTTCACTTCTATTCTTCTCTACGTTAAATATCATAGGAGTAACGAACTGTAAAGTTCTGATTTCTGATCGAGAAATGCTAAGTAGACTCCACGTGGTGCATTCTAGATAGTATCAAAGTATTTAGTATGATCTTTATATGAAGAATGTCATTTTTGAGCAATTCTAGCAATGTTTCCACCACTTCCCGGAAAACGATAACAAACGATTGTTATCACCTATTCTCTAAAGACCCAAACAATGATTGCATTTATACGGCTTGATTTACGCTGAAATTATAACATTGATGTAAATCGAGCTGTGTGAACGTAGTAAATGATTTTTTAGGTCTATTCAGGTGTACCTTGGAGACGAAAATCGACACCTTTTTAATACCCTTTTTTTTAGTCGTAATCGTTTCGTCATTAAGGTCTCAGTAAATCAATTAATCATAATTAAAATTGTAATCTCACGTTTTAAAATGCTCGACTACAATGTGATTGGCCGATTTGCTTACAGTCTTAAGACGAGTATTATACGAGTATTTTTTACGTATGATGGTCTTAGTATCTAATTTTTATTAGGAAACCTTGCCTTCGGAATCGATCGTACAGTTCTCAAAATAAAAATTTCCATACATAATATAGCAATGACTTTTTTTTAGATAATACGCAGGCATTGTTAGCATTTCAAAAATGAAATGCACGTGACCTCTGAAACTTTGAGAAAAAAAATGAAACGCGAAGAAATTCATTGGTAATCATCAGCTGATAGATCGGCTTATAAATCTATAGATAAAATTTTGTCACTCCTTTTCGAGACAAGTAGCATTTGAAATCAACAAATGCGCTAACAACGATGATCGTCTCAACAATCCTTTTACGTAGGCGATAGCTGTTATTCTCTCGTGAACTTTTCTCATTCGAGCTTCTTCTCAGTACTTAGTAATTTCTAGCCCAGCCTGTGCGAAAGTCGACGGGTATCTTTAAGACGCGGAAACCCCTCGTTTAAACAAAAGTTCCGCAATCTGCGATCTCTCGAGTCTCGCGCAATTGCAATTACCGAGATTCCATCCGGCACTGTCGACGTGACGAACGGAATAATAACAGGGATTGTGGATAGCGAGGACGGCGATCCCGCAGACGCGGTGTGTACTAGTGAATATAAACAAACAGATAAAACGACAAAGCGTGATTCGATAGCAAGTCTCAAGCGGCATTCCCATGTTTTCTCCTTCGAGTTGCTAAACGGCGCGACGTAGCCGAAGCAAACAATCGCGTTGCTCGAATCGATATTACGCGTGAATTAAAATTGCAGGCCTATTCTGTAACTCTTAACTTAAATTTCGTCATCTTTTATTATGGTAAAAAGCTGCGTAGCGGCTTACTTATTATAACAATAACAAAATTTGTTAAAAATGTGTTAAAAATTACGAAATAAGCTTACTGATATAATTTTGACGAGTTTTTCAGATTTCGATGCTACAACTATGCAAAAATGAATCTAATTGTAATCGTGAGTGTAACGTTGCGTGCTCACACAATCCTTGACTGAGATAAAATTAAATTTAATTTTCTTGACCTTTTATTCTCTTTCGAACATGTGTTTGCATTTATATAAATATTTTTTAAGATTAATATTAATTAAAATTTGGAGAGAGAGAGAGAGAGAGAGAGAGAAATTATAATTAAATATGTAATTTCGTCATAATGAAAAATGACAAATATAATATAAACTGTACTACCTTTTAATACATTTATAAAATGCTAAATGATAGTTTTTGCACATACGAAATACATTTTTAATTAAACTCGTACTCATGAAAACTAGTCTTAATTATATTTAATGCGACAAAAATTGTGCGAGTCGAAAATATTGTATGCTTATATAATAAAATATATCACACATTTTTCCATTTTTATCTGCAGCATTCAAAATATTCAGCTCGACGAAATTATATAATTTTAATTCTCAATATCGTGGTATTATTGATGAATTTATGTCTAGCTATCTATGTATAACGACAAAATTCACATTTTGTGATACATACAGTACAAGAGAAAGCAGAAATGTAGAAGAGGTAGAAATTTTTAATAATGAGCTATACCTATGAGATATACAGTTTTTCTTAGGAAGTATACAAATTTTTTTAAATTAAATTATAATAAACAGTATGACATAATTTCAATTTGTATCTCACGAGATGCAAACTTCAACATATGAATATAACAAGTAGAGAATTTATTTAAAAAATATATGTTTAATTCTACAGATTGGTAATATAATGAATAAGAGACTGATAATGTAATTCCATGTTCCTACCTCTTCCTTCATGAATCGTTCCCATAAGCATCGAATAAAGTTAGTGGAGGTTTAATTGACTCTCAGTCATTTTTCTAGATTTATTTTTTTAAAGATGTTTTTTAATCCTCCGTGAATTTTAAATAGTGTTTATGCGAACGGTTTAACTTACGACGGCGACAGAAATCACACTAAGCCGATCAGTGTATTTTGCACACGCAACGGATTTTCAATCAACAACCAAAACACTGACGATGATATTTCCCTCGGCTACGACACTGATTACCATCACAGACTTCGCGAGACAACGAGCTACGACGATATTAGGATAGACGATACGGCATCGAAATATCTTTTAGCGATATTTTTCCATCCACTAACTGATAAAAAATATCGATAATTTTACCATTGATATTTGTTATATGAAATTTGTCAATATGAAATGTGTCTATATTCACTTTTTTGATACGACTTGTGGCCCGTAAGCCGCGTTGCTATTGGCTGATCGAAAAGAATACACCAATAGCAACGAGCGCTCAGAGATCCGCCCCACAACAGGGGTTGAGTTTGCTGAACGCAACCAATCATACACAGCTAATATTTGACTATGCCGTCGTTTAATATCATTTCACGAATACCAAATTTTTGTGCTTTATTACCATTTATTTTTCTAGGAAGTGATACACCGATAAGAGATTTCAAGAGGATCACATTCGAATATATTCAGATATAAAACTGTTTCCATTATTTTATTCTGGCGGCGAAATAAAAAAGATAAACAACGTTATAGCTACAAATGACACAAATCGACACTGTATATTAGACACAACGTACATGTATGATTGTTCCAATGCTGAAAAGCACCCTAAACTTCAGTAATACTTTCTATAGTATACATGCAATACAGTAAATAGCCGTCTATAACTTAGCAAATAGTCATCTATAATGTAGTAAATATAGCTATTACAAAAAAATTTTCATAATTGTTTTTTACTTTTTCATTTTATTCCATTTTTAATTCTGCAATATATTTTTATAGCTTTATTAAAAGATTTTTACTTTTTTTTTCTCGTTATTGCCTATATCGATATTTTTTGTTGATTATTTGTTGATATTTGGACGGATCAGCGCTGCAATTGGTAATGCATATCGATTGATGTAAGTATCAATGCGACAACGCTACATCATCCATCCCTTGTCGACATCCCAAAAGGACAGTCTCGCTAGAATGACTTTAGTCAAATAAAAAAAGTAATATCTATTCTCGCGCTGTTTCTTTACTCTCTACCACCAGATATCGTTATCATCGTTGTCCTCGCAACTCGTTGCCGTTGCCATTGCTGATATTTACGCGACAGAGGCGCAAGCAGTTGATTGACAACGCAAAGAGAGAGGGAAAGAGAGAGAGAGAGAGAGAGAGAGAGAGAGAGAGAGACGCAGTGAAAACAAGAGATGGAGAACAAAAGAAAACAAGCCCAAGCGCATTCGCATAGTCACATTTGTGTTACTGTGTTGTATCCATGTATCAAAAAGGGCGGCCGCCGAATTGTGGGAAGCTTTGTCAGATTATATAACATTTTCCATTTGTTCTCACTCATTCATTCACTCGTCGTCATCGTCTACATCGCCGTCGTTTACGTTCCTGTCCTCGTCGTCATTATTTACGTCTACGTCGTCTAAGTCGTCTAGATCGTCTAGGTCGTCATCGTCGTAGTCGTCGCATAAGTTTCATGCGTTTTCAACGGTCGCCCTGGTATGGATACGATGCCTACATCATCTATTCGCCGGACTATGTAATACCTATTGCGCAAAACGGGAAAAAGAGCCTGACCCATGAATGAATGGCTGAAACGAGTGGATGAGATTCTGAAAAAAAAGAACATCAATTGATTTCCTTACAGATTACCGTTCATTTTTCTCATTTCTTTTCTTTTCTTCCACTTCACACACGTGTTAGGAATCGCGCACAATAAAAGGAGTAGGGAACAGAGAAGAAGAATAGAGAATAAGAATTTCAACCGTGTATCGGAAACTGCGTATTCCACAATATACATGATTTCTGATAGGTTGAAATTCTTATTCTCTATTCCCTGTCCCCCATTCCTTTCATTGCAGTTCCTTTCTCATACGCGATACGCGCACACATATATTATATTAAAAACACATGGAATCGGTTCACGTCGATATCAATTAACGCTAAATCTGATTAGATGTATTTTATTCCTTCCCATTTGTGCGGTTATCGTTGAAATTGACGCAGGATAAAAATAAAGCAATTTATTAGGTGTTGGAATTAATTCGTAGCGTTTTACAAGTGATGGGAAGTACTTTCATTAATGTATTTTTTAATGCTCATGTGAAATAAATAACATTCTTTCATTAAAAACGCTACGAATTAATTCCAACACCTAATATATTTTCAGATAAAGAAAGCACTACAATGAAATGTATATTCTAATATGATACCATTAGTCGTTGTGACATTTTATAATAATTTAATTAATATTGACAGCTTTAAATGAAAATATATATATATAATGAATATATATAATGAAAATACTTTCAATGAAAATATTCGTGTTTGACTAGACTTTTCCACGGTCTCTCTGTGTTGTAATCAAGATTATAAGAGTCATAGAGTGTATAGCTGCCACACAATTTAGAGTCCCTAAGTAGAATTACTTAAATATCTCGATTGCAGAATGGATCGATAGGCTTGGTTAACTGGTTAGAGCGATTGACAGCCCCGGTTAAGTAACATACGCATCTAGAGAGTAAAATCGAGAGTTGCTCGCGATCGATGCTAACCGAAGTTATCGGTTTTCTGCCTCCTAATTTGTAATGATAACCGCGAACGAGTGATCGATCAGTAGGATCCCCCCAAGCTCATCAAATAACTGATATGAATATGAATTTGGCAACGAGATCAAAATGAGAGAGGGGGGGGGGGAGGGAAGAGGTAGACTGAGAGAAGGGGAGAAATATATTCGCGACTAGAAATTCGTGAGAGCGAAGTCGGTGGGGCCAATAGAATATAACAGAAATTTTTTTTTCTTTTTTTTCTCGCCGATAAAGGTTGCGACGTGTCTGTCGTTCACGTCGTAATTTCAACGAGTCTTGATGTCGCCTTTAGGGGCAACTAAACTACTTGAGAATGTAGTACTACACTGGGGGATTTCCATATATATTTCGTAAAAATACAAGAAAAAATTCTCAAGAGACTCACCAGCTGATCGTCCTCGCGATTTCGTACTCGCATTACTTTGAACGTTACAATCCTGGGTATTGCATGGCTGGGTCGCACTTATAAGCGATATATCGAGAGGATTGGTCGTCACGTTGATATTGGGCCTCTTCTGGCTGCGCTTGTGCTCGATCGTGCCCTTTTCCGCTGCGTTCACCTGAATCGAGTTGACTTTTCCACCGGCCGTATAATCGCTTTGATATCCCACTCTGGCGTTGTGTTTCTCCTGGGCAGCCACCAGATTTCGAATCGAAGACCGCGTGTCGACCGAATCGGGTTGGCCCGCGTCCACCGAGCCTCTCACGGGGGTGCTGAATGCAAACACGATTATAGAATAGGGAATCCGTTGCGATTACGTAGGTGGATTGCAGTGATTGATGAATTCATCGAATCGAAGATATCCCTTAACTCTTATCCGAGCTTGAAATAAAATTCAGTCCAGGAGGACAGTTTGAAAATTTCTTGTAGCTATTATAGTTGTAAATTTTGTATTAATTCCCTTGAAAAATCTCAATCTTTACTCAAAGCAGAGATGGAGATCTTTAATCTGGAAATTATTGCACGAGATAGCGATATAAAATCGAAAAAAGGGAAATATAACTGACAGACTATAGATATAATTCTGTAGTACTAATATATTTTTCGTTCTCTTTCCTAAATCTTTCTAAAATTCTTATCTTTAGCTTAGCACAGGGGAGCCTGAACGTTTCATACAGTACTCTTTAGACATCTCAATACTTCTGATTTTACTTTCTAAATTTCGAGTAAATTTTATTACACTGTAACATCGATCGACAATTTTCTCATTCGGCTTCTTCAATTCGGCTATGAAACGAAATTAAAAAAAATAAAATCTATGTTAGTATAAAATGTATTCTCTACAGTACTGTTATTCGCTGTTCCTCGTCTAATCGCGTTTCGCTGGGATCTTTATTCAGTTAAAAAAGTCAGTTGAATTTACCTAAAGAAATCCGCGGCTCTGAGATCTGGAAGAGGCGGGGTTCTGCCGCTGCCGCCGAAGGTAAATCTGGTTTCATGGTGCGTGGGAACTATCGACGTGAGTGATGGAAGAGTCGCCGTACCCTCGCTATTGCTCGCGTTGTGACCCTGATTGATAGAGGTACCGGTGGTCGTCTTATTGTTACCATCCTGTTGACCTGAATCGAGTTTCATGCGCATACAACGGTTCGAGGGCCCGGCGATTTCGGTCCCATCGAAGGCGCAAAGCGGAGTCATGGGCGACGATGGAAGCGGCAATGGCGGTGTAGTTTGATTCGCCGCGATCGGCGCCGCGACAGAGATCGGTGACGTGGGCGACGTCGGCGACGAATTATTGTTGCCCCCGAGCGTATCATCGGAATGTCCCCGATGACCAACGGGAGGGATGGATGATTGCGACGGAGCAGTAGTGGGAGGCGACATTTCAGCCGGCACGTCGATCAGATCGAAGCTGTCGTCCGGCTGTTCCCCGTCTGTCGTCGTTACCTGGAATATAAATGAATGGAAAGGAATGGAAAGAAATCGTGCAGCCAACGAATGCTGAATTATTTGTCTTGATATATTTTATAATCGATAAGAATTATTTCGTGTGCCATTTTTTTTTTCAAATGACAATATCGCAAAACACGATATCGCTCGCAGTCAATCGCGAGAATTTTATTCGTGTGTTTATTATTGTATATTTCAGCGTATGCTAATATAGAGCATCCCGCAATTTTTGACAAAACGCTCTTGTGTAGATAGAACGGACTAAACTGTATCGAAAAGTCCTCTTTTACAGTTTTCGCAATTTTTTTTTTAGTTTTTCAATAAGCATAATGTCTAAAATCAACGTATAAAACTTATAACTTTAGGATATCTTTAAGAGTTTTTTTAAAAAATATCTTTGAGTATTTCATAAAGAACTTGGAAAGACATCTTAATGTTGTAATATACATTGATTTTACCCGCCTTATTTGGCAATTTTTAAAAATTAATATTTAACTATTGTGAACCATAAATCATTATAAAAATGATATCATTATAAAATGATAGAGAACTTTTCGATTCATTTTTTCATAAACGATACGTACATCGTTCATCTGAATTACCATGCATACATATACATCGATTATTCTTCTAAGGAAATGTTAAAAATACCAATTACACCGCGTGCAACGTTTAAGATTTTTTTTCGCGTGAAATCGGATTTTCTTTCTTATTTATTAAGCATCTATCATTTCAGAAATTGATTGACGTGTCCGAGTTTGAGTTATAAAGTAATGAATGAATATCTTCAAAGTGATTGATAATCTAAAATGATATATCAAATTTCCTCGAAGATATTTATTGTTCATTACTTCACGAATCCAAACGCATTAATCACTTCTTTCGATTGCGCCTTATAAGGAAAAATATCTGATTTTCATAATAATGTTCATTTAATTCGGGCGTGTTTATTAATTCATTTAAAATTAATTTTAAATACCATGCCTTCGGGCGGAAAAATATGACTTGCACGTTGGTTTTCATGCTTAACTACGATCTGAAATACTATGAATACTAAACACGCAAAGGTGTCTATTAAATCCCAACGCAATGCAAAAAAACACTTGTACTTTTTTCAGTATGGATTCATTAAACAGGAAATATGGAAACGTTTCGTTGATCGGCGCATAATTTACTAACTTTCTTCGATTGATTGCTGCGATGCAACATCATATAGGGCACTTCATCAATTAACATACCTAATTACCATTTAATATCGCACCTAATTATCATTGAATAATATTTAATGCTTACGAGACTCGTAACTGAAACTTGTGTTTGACTTTACATTGCTTTGTAAAAGTATAATATACATATAATGTAATTTACTATTAATGTTAATATTAATAATATAATGATTAACATCGCTTTATAGGTATATATTCAAGTCTTATGAAGTCGCATAATAACGATATAATATATATTTTATAATATATATTTATTAAATATAAATAGGCGAGCTTAATTCAAATCTCGATTTTGCGGCGATAGACACAAATTTAACTTTAATCTCGGATTTTAACTTTGATTCAAATTCCAATTTTAATTTTAATTTTTAATTACATAAATAATAACGTATATTGGAATAATATCGGCAATATGCTCTTGTATACACACAAATCATGAGCATTTTGCAGTACCTATTTATAATATGTTGATGTTACATGTACCACCCACGTCCGGTCAAATTTGCATCGCGTCACGTGCAATGCCGCCAACGCTGTTTGATAAAAGGAGGATAACTATATGTAATATATTAACTATTATCCTACCTACCATGGTGAGCATAGTGTTGGCGCTATCTGTGCTCGTGTTGATCGTGGTCTCGGATGCCGTGCTGGAGCCCATGACCACGACTTTTGGCACTGTGCGACAGCTACGGCTGCCGCCGGCCGATTTAAAATTGAACCGCCGGATCGCGGACGACAGAAGATCGCTGTCCCTGCCGCCGCCGCCGCCGCCGCCGTCGGCTCCATGCTGTCCCCGCGATGGCTGCGACTGCGATGTATCCCCTGTATCACACGCGCTACTCCCCAAACTGCCACATCTGATTGCCGACTCGCGATTCCTCGAACACCCCTGCAACAGTTCGGATTACAAATTCGCGCACGACCCTCGTTCGTCACCCGTCATTCGTCACGCGGTACGTAATCAATCCATCGAGACGATCTCCATCGAAATTCGATAATTCGTTCAATGCGAGAAAGAAGAATTTTTTATAATTTTTTATTTCTTTTCGTCGTGATTTTCCTTATCTGAGTTCACTCAAGAATGATTATGGTTATACTATAAACAATAAATTTTAATCAATATTTTGTTTGTTGACAGGTAATAAATTGTTAATTTCATAATGTCAAATTATACCGAATTAGTATTATTTTTAATCGTTTCTATAGCTTATCACACTTGCCATTGCTTCTACTCATAATATGTCATTAATTACATAATGAAGTAATACAATCTAATTCAAGAAAATGTGTTAAATTTGACTTAAATTTAATTTATTATTTATCAAGTGCATACATTAATATAAATGTTGTTTGAAATTAAGTAGGTACAGAAATGGAACGATTTGGAAGCGATTTGGAAGTTAAAAATAATAAAATATTATATAATTTTCAATTGATGACGTACGTCAAATTGATATCATTAGTGGTGACGTGACGACAATTTGATTCGTATCACTAATGAACTGCATAGAGCGAGGAATGCTGCGGGTACCAAAAAGATGTCAACAGTTACAGTAGTGCATATTATTAGTTGCAGTTTATTAGTTCTCATCCGACTGCGAAAATTAATTGTATTTCGTATATTTTTTTCCATTTCTATCGTTCAATTAAAAATTTATTGTAACTGATACCGCGGAATCTGTTTGCGATCAACGTTTCGATGGTAAAAAACTTATAATTCTTCCCTACTAGTGATATCGTTATATTTTTGCATTCAATAGGTATGTATCAGTATTTAATTTTTCCATCACTATTTCTCTTTTTTTTTTTTACTACAAAATATTATATAATAGCGATATAAAAATGATTCAGATTCTAAAAAAAAAAACACTTCATATTTACAAATAAAATATGCAATATTATTGTAATACATTAATACATACATTAATAAAAATTATATTTTATTTGTAAAATATTAGATAATAAAATCATCCAGCAAATAACAAATAATCATAATAATAGATATTTAATATTAGTGAAATATATCTCCATTTAAGGATACGTCAAATTGACATCACCACTAGTGATATCAAAAAGATGGTCACCACTTGAAGGTTCAATCAATCAAGAGATTAAGGTATTATTGTTCTTCTTATAGATGTATGTATTTTTAGATTTGAATTTCTTATGTAATTATGCAATATATGTGTACTATATGTAATATAAGTATAAACATTAAGAAGAACGTTCTGTTGTACCAATAAGAAGTATAAACAAAACCAATTCTGATCGTATGAATTAAAATTCTGATTATCGTAAATAAATTTTTACTTATCTCTATTAGAACGTTTGATAGATTAATATAATAAATACAACTATAAAAAAAATGTTAACTATAAATGACTGCTTTGTACTTTTCTAATTGAATCTGTGAGAATTCTAATTAATGCAACGAAACTTTTTCAGTATATGTATAGTTACAAGAAATTTGAATATTTTTTTAAATATATGTAAATAAATATGACGTTACAAGAGCCCTTTTTATCGTTTATGTCCAATTTTGAATGATGTATTGAAATAAAAAAATTTATTGGCAATATTTAATGTTAAAAAATTACATCGATAAAGTTCCTCTTTCTTAATATCTAAATGGATTCTTATATATTTCACTCCGTAAAGTGAAAGAAAACGTTATAAATTGATTAAATTTATAAAAATTTTTCAAAATAAAGTCTTTGATTTTTCAAAATCCGTGAATGAGAGAACTTTTCTAATCTTATATTCTTTCACAACAGCTAAAAATACAAGAATCAGGTGTGGAGAAACAGAAACCTTGTAAAGAGATCTATTTTCGATCAATCATCTTGCGCAAAAGTAATTGAGCAATATAATATTGCGCAAGACAAGAAATAAAATTTCACACAAGTTAACATTTTGTCATGCAAAATTTAATTGTATAATAATAATAATAATAATAATAATAATAATAATAATACTAATCACGCAAATATATATTACAATACGTACTTTGTCGGGTTGCAACTGACAAATTTGTGCAACGTCTCTACTAACGAAAAATAAATAAGCACTAAAAATCAGATTTTTAATTTTAATTTCACAACATTTGCACAAATTGTTAATCGATCCCATTCATGATCAATCATGTTGCACAATAAGCAACGATTGATCGTAAATGAGCCTCTTCAATCAGTGTTATTGAACAAAAAATTCAAAATAAATTTTACAGGATAGAATAGTAAAATCGAGGAATTATTATATTACGTATTTGTTATTCGCTCTTACTTGGGACTTGTGTTCCGGGGTGGACGGTGGATTCGGTGTGTTCGGCAGCGAGCCCCCCGCAGGGGTACAATGCCGCAGTCGCGCCAGGGCCGTGCGAAGCCCCTCCGTCACGAGAATCTTTTATTGCTTCCGATTTTTCACCTCTGTTCCCCGCGCCGCCTTTTTGCTCCACCCTTTCGCGTGGTGCCTTCTTCCCTTAGAAATCACGTTCTCCTTAAAATCCTTCAGCAGGATATTCAAAAGCCGCCCTCCGCTCGCCACGGGAATGATCGTTTGCGGAGGAGTCGAGAGATTCACGGATCTGTTGCCTCGTGCCGCTGATTGTGTCCCGCGCAATTTATCAACCACCACATTCACCATTGCACATTTCCTCCGCCCTTAGACACACAACCCTCCGATTCTCCTCTTTATCACACCCCGTTTACTTTCTTTATCTTATCTAGAGACACAAAGTTCGGCAAAGTGTAATAAACTCAATCACTATCGCAAATACAAATTTGCTAAATCATTCAATTAATGATCATTGAACAATCAATAGTATAATCGTAGGATGATCATTAAACAATGACAATGGCAATAAAAATAATCAAAATTAAGGTAATCACACATCACGATTAAATCGTTCGTCATTAATTATTCGTCAGTAAAAGGATAAGCTTTTTATCAATTTAAATTAATACTATATTTTTTAAAGATTAATAATTTTGTAATAAAATTCACATTTATTAGTTATAATAATAAGTTTTACAACATTAGCCATATCGTACAATTTATTTTAGCCGTGTAGAAGAGAGAGAGAAAGAGGGAGGGAGAGAGAGAGAGAATTAAAATTACTCAATATAACTCTCATTTTAAATTCATATTAATAATTCACATTATTCTGATAAGTTTTTTTTACGATTGCGTATAAGAATAATTTTTCGATGAAAAAACTTAATACATATAAAAATATTTTTTATTAGAAAATATCAATGTGCAATAAAATAAGTCAATAATTTTTCATTATGTAATTATCGATTAATTATTAATGATTTTACAATTAGATTTGATTAATAAGTGATTATTTTAATTTACTATATAATAAATTTTAACTTAATTGACTATTTTAATTCATATTACTAGTGATTATTTTAGTCATAAATTATTCATTGACACCTTGTTTTTAGACAATTTTATATTGATGTTTCTATTAAAATGTATATTGACTAGGTGTTTCCTATCGTTTACATTTTATTTATCGATGACATAGGTATTTAGTAGTATGGAAAGTCGTTTATGTTTTATTCATCCTTAAGATGATAGATAGCTATTAATCAACTACTAATCATCATGAAAATAATTATTTTCCGATACTGCTTGGAAGAATCGAGCCGTAAATCGAAGTGATCTCTGCGATTTAATGGTAAGCCTCGGAGGCTTGCTTGGTTGATGAATTCAAGATGTGCGCGATGAACAAATACTAAAGCTTATGCATACTAAACGATACACAAGAATCGCAATACCGTATCTTGAGTGCAGTAAAATGCAAATTCTCATATCAGTGCGAGACAACATCAAACTGTCATGGCAATTTTCATTTTAGATTAAGATCAATTACTATACACGCGATTCGACGTGACGTTAGTGTTTATCATATATCGGAAGTAGTAACGTGTGTAGTGGCAAAAAGTTTTTATTAATGAGCTCTCGCATTGTCACGCTTTTGAATAAAGTAAACACATTAGACACGCGAATGCACGATGAATAGTAATTTAAATTTGATATGTGTAGATTCTCTGAGATTCTTTTTCGATTAGGTTAAATTCACGAAATACTTCTAATTACTATTATATATATTTTTGTTACGTAACTTCCGACGATGATTTTTTAGGATTTTTATAAACTATCGTAATATATGTATATTATTATATACAATATTACCATATATGATCAATATTATTGTCAATATTGTTAATACTGACAGTATTATTGACCGTGTAGGATCATCTATAGAATGCGACGAGATCTATTCTTATAAAAATATGCATTTTATGATTTAACAAGCGAAGAAGTTGTAAAATTATAATAGTTTGCAGCTAACTTGGGACATAGTCATTTATCGTGCAGTAAGTTATCCATGTGAACTTCTATTACCTTATACACGTATCACACAACAACCTCTGTACACGAAGTCTCGTTTCTTTGTTGCAAAAGGTTCTTGCGCTTTCGTCAGCTCTCTCTCTCTCTCTCTCTCTCTCTCTCCCACCCTTTTCGTAAAATTCCGAACGTCTGTAAAAGGAGCACAAAGGGATCGAGTGAGGCGTGGCGAGAGACGAAGGGATACAAAGGGGAACATGTTTGTACTTTACGAACGCGTTTACATTTTACGTAAGTTTCGGTTGAATGAGTTCGGTTTTTAGTTTAATTTCGGTCCCATTCGATGCTATTCACATGTTGAAAGTATTGAGAGGACGGAATTGTCTGTGAGCGCGATGACACGTGCCTAAAGGAAAAAATTGCGCTCATAAATCAAGTATGGTGGAACGTATTATGCTCATAAATTGAAGGAAAAAGGCTCTATCTATCAACCCTCTATGAGAATGGAGAACTAAGATGTTCGCAAATTTGTACTCGAAGTAAAAGAGAATCGTAGGCCCAATTTTCGAAATCATGAATCGGATTTATTGTCATTTCTTCTCTTAAGAGATACTGGTGACGAGCAAGCGACATGTATGCAGATGCAAATACATATATAAGTTTAATCCTCTCCCTCTCCCCATAAAAATCATATAGATAGCTCCGATAAGATGATTTGCATGAACAGTTACATGCATATTTTTGCGGAACGAAGAATATGAGTTTTGCATTAATAAGTAACATATTTTACGAGAGCTTTATACAAGATTGCACGCAATGCAGATTAGTTATTATGTCGGACAAAAGTTTGACGGCATCGAAGGAAAAATAAAACGCTCACCATTTCGTCGTAACAATATGGAAACTTAATCTTTTTAACACGAACTTTCAAAAATGTATAGCCAGGATAATTACGGCTATACATTTATGGCTATTGTTTTATAAAAACTTTTTTAACTGTCGATAGGATCTCGAATCATTTATTGTGCAAAATTCGACGAAAAAAAAAAAGAACGACACGTTTCCTGTGCGAACACACGCTTCAATCCGTCAGGCAATTATATTTTCGTCAAAATTATTTTACGCCACAAAGAATTAATCCTCGTGTTAACTATTTTACAGAGTTAACAGACAGCGCTATACTTTCTCGTTGACGGTTGACGTCCAGCTTTGTGTCCTATATTGGATACTCGTTAAATATACCTCTAGTGAAAAGCGTGGAAATATTTTCAGCGTTATTTGTCATATAAACGGTGAATTAGCTTTTCCGGATATTACGATCGCATGGAGTGTAATGCTATATAAATACAGGCACACAGTCGCACTTCCTCTCACTTCGACGGTGGAGTCCGAGTAAACGCATCGATTAATTATCTACGATACGACCACATTTCTCTGATAACGCTGCACGAGAATGACGGATTTCTCATCGCTAAGCCCGCTTTACATCGCGTTATACGATAAATGCGTGGTCTGAAGGGTCTGAAGTAAAGTCGGCGGAGGAGAGGAAATTCAATACATAAATATGTTGTATAATGTAACGCAAATAATATAAATATGTCCCGAAATAAAATAATATATCCTGAATAATTATACAGAAATCATTGATAATACTGAATAAGTTAATTATTCAGAATTGATATTGCAAAATTTTGGTTAAGAAATTCATCAATGAAAAGTAACGCTGAAACGCCAAGCTATAAATCCCCATATTGTAATTTCGCAAATATTGAAACAATGTACGTGAGTTATATGCATTCATTAAAATTTCTACTCTCTCAAAATTATATAAAAAGCGACTATATAATGCTGTCCTCAAAAAATGAATAATTTTAAATTATTGCAGAATAGGTTTCATATAATGACGAGAATAGAACAAAATTTTTAACTTAATTCTTTTTATAATATTCATTTCTCCTTCATAAGATTTTTTTTTACGCCACGTCAACAGTTCATGTATCACAATAATACAACATATAAATTTAATATACAATATTTTCCTACGATGAAATTTATTACCGTTTCTTCATGATTTTAAAAACATAACTATAACTATATTTTTGTCATAACTAAAGAATATTTATTAATATGCAAGCTAATTCTCTGCATCGTATAATTAAGTATTGTATTTAAAAAAATACTACAAAATTGTATTTTATTCCAATTGCAACTCGTAAATCGTTTTCGAAAGCAGAACTTTATGGAGAGAGAGAGAGAGAGAAGAGATGATACAACTATAATATTACAGGTTGGTGGATTCAGTATTCATGGATATCTGATTGTACATATTTTCGAGCTTTTGTCGGTTTCGATGAGCGTGCCAGCATGCTCGCCGGAAGCGACTTGGTTCATTTTTCAAATATGAACTTCCCTCGTTCGAGCACTTTCATGACGATTCGATTTCGCCGGATGGCGATCTACACGAGAGCACGTCGAACGTGACAAATCTGGCAATTAACTTCCATAGGTGGCGACGATTAATCGACGGATTAATATCGAGACCGATCGTTAGGGCGATGAAAATAACATCGCGACAGAATATCTCTCGGAATTGCGAATGATGGAAGTCGAGCGATTAGGTCGTTGAGTGCATACAGGAACGCATTTGAGAGGGCTTAGGGGTTCTAAAAGACTTCGTCCAGCACGTTTGGATTCATGTGTGAAAATTTCGATTAACTTTGTGAAAATCTAATTGAATATCATATATGCACTGTTATGATGTACATAGAAACTAAAAAAGCCTATCACACCGCTTAATTAACTGTTTAATGGTAATATTCCTACCTTCTAATAGCGTTCGATTGATATTTTATAATACCCATTATAATAAATCAATTAATAAAACATTGATAAATTGTCATAATGATTTGAGTATAACACAATTGGAACTTAAACTTTATGTTATATATAGATAAATCCAATATTAATTAGAGAGCAACAACGGGGGATGAGGATGTAAAAGAAATTATGACGATGAATAGGGGGAAGTTGAGGTGATGCAGGATATGGTACGAGAGAACGTAGGCCGATCGACCTGGTTAACCTAACCTACATAAAGAGAGAGAGAGAGAGAGAGAGAGAGAGAGAGAGAGAGAGAGAGAAGGAGGATGGAAGGGATGCCTCTTTCCCTTCGTGCCCCTTCATTCCCGGCTGTTCACGTCACAAAGAAGAAACTTTATCCGATTTTCTCTCTCTCTCTCTCTCTCTCTCTCACTCCCCTCTCTCTCTCCCTCCCTTTCTTTCTCTTCTCTGTATAATTTTTCTCTCTCTATCGGCCAAAGAACACGGCCAGGTGGAAAACTCGGTGCACGTTGGCGACTTGGACGGTTGACTATTTTCGCTACGTTGAACTGAGGTAACGCGAAGCGACCCTTCTCATGAGAAGAAGCGTGGTGATCAAGTACGATGATTGACACCGAAGAAAAATGAAGATTATTGCTTGTAATATGGTGTATTGTGAATCGGGAATTGAAATTAGTACGATTGTATGTACTTTGAATTGTACTAGAGCTCGATAACAGGATACGATCGTTTGCCGAATCGATTTTTTTTTTGCTGTGCTCTGCAATGACAATACATTTATATTATGTACGTGTTACACGTGATAACGCTGTTGTGTAAAAATGTATGTGGGAAAATTATCAAATTGGTCGAAAATGACATTTGATTTTGTCATTGCAAACCGTGTACATGATTCGGTAAAACAATCGAGTTGGTCGTCAGCTTTACTATCATAGAGCGTAGTACCTCGCAGTCAGCAATTTGACCAAACGTACTCAACTACTCTACGATGTATTAGGTGTTGGAATTAATTCGTAGCGTTTTACAAGTGATGGGAAGTACTTTCATTAATGTATTTTTTAATGCTCATGTGAAATAAATAACATTCTTTCATTAAAAAACGCTACGAATTAATTCCAACACCTAATATAATTTTGTGCTTGTATATATTGTTATTACGCAATGGAAGATATAAATGCAGAACTTCAGTTCAATTTAACTTGAGTTTAATATGAGTGCTTAATATAGAAGGAAGACCTGCGATAGAGAATAAAAGAAGTTGAATGTTTATAAAATTATAGAGAATATAAGAATATAAGGGAATCAGCAGAAAAAGAGATATAAATATTGACATTCGGAAATATTAAAAAGTTTCAGTTCATCTCTCCTCAATTGACACATAAGTATCCGATACAAACGAGATCTCTGACTTGCTGAATTGTATGTATCTAATATTTTCTATTAATTATTTTACGACGGCGGCAAGGGTATCAATAAATAATGAGAATTCACATCCGTTTTGCGAAAAAGTTGATAGAATGATGGAAGAAAAATTAATTGAGTATACAGGAGAATGGACGTATAATATAATGGCACCGATTTGGTGAAACTATCGGTACAGTCAAAAAATATCGCCGTATCGCATAAACGAGCTCTTACTCGAGACAGACAAAACTAATCTCTCTCTATTTATTCTATAATATATAGTAATAGTATAATATATAATAACAAGATTATGACGATGCGGACGTGACATTCATATTTTCTCTAATAATACGAGAAGTTAAATTCGTTGAAATTACCTTTAATTAGTCACGCAAAAATAATCACGTCGTTAAATAAAATTACTTGTTGCGATAATCCCGCGCGGTTAATTAAAGGTTAAATTTGTTTTAATTCATTTCTCACATGTTAGCAATGTGTCATACCGAATCGTGTATATAATAAATGGCAATGTCCCTAATTGTAAGTCTAAAGTTATATATAGTAACATAAATTAAGCCTGGCGCGGTAAATTGCTACATCCTTTTAAATTATAGCGTAGTTATTATCAGGCAAATGAAAAGTTACTTTTTAAAAATAACAAGTTACAATTGTTTGTTATCGAGTAGAATAAGTAACAAGTTATTTTAACTACGTACTGATTTTTATAAGTAACTCGACACAGTTACTGTTACTTGAAGAAATAACTTTCCGCTATTTTTTAAAAATTGACAAAGCCTAGGAGCTTTCTAGTTTCAAGCGCTATGCATTACTAAAAAAAAAAGTAACGCAGTTGCCAGTAAAGTTATCAAAAAAGTAACTTGTAACTGTAACTTCATTGTTACGAATGACAAGTTACTTCCATTCCTTTATTATTTACAATGTAAATAAGAGAGAAGGAACTTAGCTAAGCCGAGTTTAATTCTGCAGGACATTAATGTAACCATTATATCAGACGCCGCATTTCCACATACATTAGTTAAAATGTAAGTGAAGAATTCGTATATGTGGAATAAGTATATTAAAAATATAAAGTCTGCGACACACGATGCTTGAATTTTTGCTGGATTGCTAGCTGGATTAAATTCTGCACTGTCAGCACCGCAGCCAAAATACAGTGGCAAAATTCTAATCCAGCTAGCAATTCAATAAGAAAACGAGCATCGTGTGCTGTTGACTTAATGTTACAATGATATAGACTTAGCTCATTCTTCTTTATCAAGCCCTTCAAACTTTTTAATTTATCTCTTCTTCCTTCCTCTTCCTGTCTCCAAAACTTCAACTACCAGTTAATTTTAACGAACTTCAATTTATCGGAACGGTAATTAAAGTGCTAAAGGATGAAAATTGCCACACAGGATAACTCACAGTTGCTTCACGTTCGTTGCTTCACACCAGCGTTGACGTAATACGTGCAGAATACAGCATGTATGAAATACCGCAGCGCAAAAGAACTAACCCGTTAATTGGCTACCTGGCGAAACGCAGTAACATGCATGCCTCCGTGAATCGGTGATTCGTTATCATCGAAACGGGTCACGGTTCCGATACTCTTTTACATTTATTCTGATATTTCCTCGCGCACTTGGTAGATGGATCGTTGCAACGACCTACTCCGTTTGCCTATCATCGAAACGTAAATACAGCACAACCCTCAATAATCCGAACTGATTGGTAGTCGATCGGACTTCTTTCTCGAATGTAGGATTTGTTTCGCGCCTACGCGATCTAAGTACGTGCCTGGATTCCATAATTTCGAAGGAGTTTGTAGATAAGAATAGAGATTCGACAAAATCATCCTGTTGCTATAACAATATATCATTTCTTTATCATGATTTGCTGTATAGAATAGATCTCAGATAATGTTTGAGTTGGTCAAATATTCCCAAAGAGAGTTCATAAAGATTTAGAAACTTTAATAATTGAAGTAATTGTCATTATTTTACATATATTTCCATTAGAACACAAACAGAAGTATTCTACTTCTATTGAAATAATGTTTTATCCAGGTTTTAAATCTCCGCTACATTTTTGTAATACTTTTAAATTACTTTGACTTGCAATTTAAAATAATCTTTTTGTCATAACATTTTCATCATTTTGAAAATCTGTGTAATCCTTAAAGACAAAGTTTTTCGGAGAATTTCGGAATTTGCGGCACGTAATTATTTTCTGAAAATTTTATTTACGGCGAGTGTGAATTGTTTCCCTATCTTTCGAATAATTGTGAATATCTCTAAATTAAAAATTTTGATTCACAATGTTATATGAATGATGAAAGGTGAAACTGTGAAACACACTAATTGTAAATATTTCATTTGTGACAATTTTTGTATATCTAACAGAGAATTGACAGTGAGATTAAGATGAAAACATTTAGACGGATTAACACTCTGATATGCTATGTACGAATGCAAGCCATTCTTGGTATTTGACTTATTTACTTACAAACAAACATGTAACTTTAAACATAACATAAGTTTCCAGTTTTCATAATGAAAAGTGCACGCCATAACTCACAGATGCTACACGGAAGTCTCTCTGTCTCTCTCTTTCTCGTATATGTTCTTTGGGAACATATCGCTCTCTTACTTTAAAAGTAATATAACTCAAAAACGTGATTTTCGAGTTATTATCATGAATGAGTTAAAAGTAAATATTATTCTATTATCAAAAGCGAATTTCATAAAAAATCGTCAAAATCGTGACCACTCAGAAAGGTTTCTTAAAGAATTGTGAAACGCTAATGACACTTGATCATGTTAAGAACATATTCTTTTTGCGGATATTGTTTGCTTACTCAATAATTTTTTGCCCTAAAATAATAAATAGTTTTGCTCTTTTCTGGAAAAATTAATCTTTTTAGTTGTGTCACTTTTGAAGTAAGGCAGCGATATTACATGGGATTTACAATCTTTGTTTTTAACTTTGACAACTTTTCCGTTTATAAGCATTACTAATACCGTTCGTGCATACATTCAAGCATCAGAATTCAGTAATTCAAACACCTTGAATACCACGAATGTACGCTCGTTGTTAATTAATTCAAATTACAGTGGTTGCAAGTTGCACTACGTCGGACATTGTGCTATGGTTCAAATGCATTTAATCGCATTGCGACGAGAGAGAATGAGAGAATAAGTGACAAACTTAGAGAAAAATATCTATTAGAGCGAAGAGAGTCAAGAGAGCAAGGAAGGGAAATGTATATTAAAAAATGAGCGAGAATTGAGGGAGATATTTATCGGGCAGGAAACAGAAACACGGATGGAGATATTATTATGCTTTGCGAAGTGAGTCCTTTTCGAGCATCAAACAGAAATGCATTGCATATAAATTGGACGTCAAATGCGTTTGCACTAAAGCAAGTATAATCGGGAATGCAAATAGGAGCGAGAAAGAGAGAGAGGGGGGGGGGGAAGGGGGAAGAAGAGAGAAGAAGCGAAAAGATATGCATCAGATTCGATTAATCGAATTAATCAAACGGATCATTTTAAATCGAGAAATCTCATATATTTTTATTTTATACATATCTTTCATCTCTTTTGTTATTTTTGAATCAATCTAATGATGTTGTAATAGATAATGACAGTGAGGATCGATTAAAATTGACTTTCCTTTGTGCTTAAATTTTTATTCAAATAGTATCTAAAGCGGTCATTCAATGCATAACTTACGAATGAACATTGTAACATGAATCCATAATAAAACCATTAAAAAAGTATATATCTTTTTTCTTTCTATATCTTTTTCACAAATAGATATTTTTGATACATATTTTAAAAATTATTCGTAAAAATTAAAATGGGTCAATTAGATATTTCTATGCATTTATTGGAACGTAAAGAGATAAAAATTGTTTAATGATGCTTTTAAAATCAATAAGAAAACAATTAATAAAATTGCTCGTGTTGCTAACTTGATATAGAATGAGAAGAAAGAAAGAAAGATTGCAGATAATGAGCTTAAAATTAGTTGGAATGAAATTATTAATTTATTCAAAACATGACATTCGTGGCGGAACGTTTCGACTTACTCTTCATTAGCCGCACAATTAGCTAAACTGATGTAATAAAATAAAACATACATGTGAAACGCACGATAAATAAATACATCAAAAATAAAAATGAGAATAATGTAAAAAATTATGTATTATACAGTGGTTTATACCTATATATATATATATATACAATCTTTCTTCTTATTCGATAAAAAAAGGTTAATATGAGAATAATTGCAACATGAAATAAAATACTGCAACGCATCTTCCAATGATTTTTCCTCAATTACTTAACAATGTTGATAGCTTTCAAATTCACTGGATTCTCATTGTTGAAAAATATTCTCGTGTTGCATTTGTAGTATCAAAAATATATGACTCTGAGCGCCTGTCTTTGCGAAACAAGCAATTCCGTTCCCACGTATCACGAAGTTTTCATTCGACTTTCCCAAATTGCCCAATGCAATCAGAAGAGGCTCCGGTTATCCAAACAGAACATAATAATAATGTCAAAATGATATTAAAATATATTATGACCGATCGAAAAATGACTTTTAAACCGAGAATAGTCACATGAAGTATTTTTATATCCTAGCGGTAAAAAAATATAAATTGTTGTATAATATTGCTTTATATGGCTATTGTTTAATATTTTTTTCTTTTTTAATAACTTTTTACGAACTTTTAAATATACAATTCTATTAAAAAGCTGTAATAAAAAAGTGTTGTATTAATTAAAATCTTAATTTTTTTGAAACACTGTTATAATAGGGAGATTAACGTGCTTCCAGTGTGTAGTTTTACTTACTTTTTTCTAAAAATTGAGATTAAATTCACATGTACATACATAACATTCTCAGATATTAGAGGAGAAAGTGATGTTATAGATGGCAAATTCTGTGATTACTTATGTGGAATTATTTATTTATTTAGTAGCTCGCCATTACGTTATGACGCTACAATATTGTATATACGATATACAATAGTATTTATTATAATATTTTTACTTTCAAGTATTTCGAAATGTTTTTAAGATACATTTTAGTATTTAATTACACATAGTTCCACATTCTTTTTAAACTTGAACGTATCACTCGAATATATGTATATTTGAGTGTGTTGTTTATTTAACACTTTATATGATTGTATACATTTCGAATTATGCAAAACCAAACAATAACATGGAAATTTTGCTAATGTGATTCCCTAAGCGTGCCGTTTACCGACGGTCTCTTTTTCATAATAACGGCGAGGTTTTCATAACAAAATTATTATTCGATAAATCGATTGTAGCTTCACTATTAACCTATATAGTTTATGTTATATATACTAGATTTTTACATGTGGTACAAGCAGCTTACATATGGAAAGTTATGTGCACATATATTGCATACGTTCTACAATATTTTACTTTTTTGTTAATTTTGTATCCAAATGCTGTTTTTTTTTTTCTTAAACAAACCAACTTTTTAAATCTATTTTTTGTGGGAAGCCACCTCTTGCTTCTTTTCGAGCCATTGTGCAATGTAGCCACATTTTTATAAATAATGTCCTAGAGTAAGAAATTAATATTTCGTAATTTTGAGTTATTATAGTCTAGAATCGAGTTATTATATATATAAAATGTGAATAGAATAATTATGATATTTTTCTACTAATAAATCGGAAAATAGTCCAATATGTTGTTAGTGATTTTAATTGAAATTTGAAAACACTCTACATTTATGTAAAAAAAAAATCAGATTATCAAATTGACAATTATTCTGGAGCCATTCTGCCGTAATTTTGATGTCAATCTGACTTTTTATTCTACTTGAGTAACCGGTCCATTTCATTCAAGTGCTCATCTCAGTTTACAAGAACGTTGTTCGACTGTCGGGAGAAGATTGTCCGGACCCTCTCAACATGCCAAACACGTACAACGCGTCGGTAATCTCCTCGCTTCGAATTCGGAAGAAATTGGATGTCCGATTCGGATTTCGAACCGAAGAGAAAGAGGTATAGAACAATCGAAGCTAAAACTCGGCTTCGCCGAGGGACCGCCGTGGCACATTTCGCTTTGTCCCGACCTACAATCGATCGGTCAAACCACGTTCGACAACAAGCTGCTCACGCGGTTAGTAACCGAGAATTGAAACCGATGTAACCGCGGCGAGATCAATTCGGAAATAGCGGATTTTAGCTTTAGAAATCCGTTCCTCGCAGTTCAAAGATAAAAATATAAGATACCTATAACGTTGTTATAAGTTTTGATTAAATTTCGCTGATAATAAAAACAAATGATCTACAATTTGTATCTCTTATCAGTATCATAAATGTAACATAAATATAATATTATTTACGTCTCTATATATATATATATATATAGCGTATAGCCTTCCAATCCAGAATCGATAAGAAACGTAAATTATATTGGTCATCGCACGTGCGTAGAGAATTATTATTTCAATTCCTTTCCGAAGAGAATTAGAATAATATTCTACAAAGACATCTCGAGGGTATCGCGCTACTTGTTTGTTTATCTTTTATTCCTACCTTTTCCACAAGTTTCAATCCAGTTCTTAACAAACGCATCGGTCTGTAGCGACGGTCGCGGCTGAAAGAGACCATGAGATCATGAATTCGCGGCATGTTGCGATACGTTATCCCCTTGATGCGTGCGTCGCGTCGCGTCGCGTCGGACGGTGCACCGACCGATTCACGACACCTGCACCGTCGCGTCGCGTCGCGTAGCGTCGAGGGGAACGCGCTGACCCGCATTCGCCACACGAGTACGACGTCACAAGCTCACTCTCATCGCTCCGGAAGAGAGACCCCGGAACTATCGCTAATATCGGTGCGTGCCCAGCGCGCGACCCTTTCAGCAGCCTGAGCCGCACTTTTGTCCGACAAAGTGAGCAGCGTGCCTCTGCTCTGGCGTCGAATCACGCGCGATTTATGCGCCGCGCTCGGCGGGCTCGAAAGAAGAAATCGAAATTTCACCCTGAGACTCCGCCGAGGACGGCGGACAGGTCTCAGCGTCGGGGGCGAGGGGGAGGTTGGGGGGGGCAGGGAACACGTTTACGGGGGCGATAAAGATTCGTATACGCGAATCTCGATAAACTATACAGGCACGTTGGTGGAAGCGGAGCGCGCGCACACGTACGTGTACACACGTGTGTATGTACACGGGGTTTATGCACATGCACATGATGCACATGCACGAACGCGAGGGGGGGGTCCGCTAAACGCTCGTGCGGCTATCAGGAGTGGGGAGGAGGAGGAGGAGGGGGGAGGGTGCGACACGCGAAACGATCGTGCAGATCCATGAAACGGATCCATGAACGGATGTGACGCGCGGGCTTTGCACGCAATACCTAAAGGCTTCTCCAGAAAAAAAAAAAGAAACGATACTGAGACTCTGCGAGAAGGAGAGAGCACCACCCGCTCTCGCGCTTCACGTATGACTGTCGCATCGCAGTATACAGCAGCAACGGTAACGATGCGCAGGAGTGTGCAAACGCCTGCGCTTCGCACACCTCCACCACCTCCACCACCTTCTCTTCCTCCCTTCCTCCTCGCAGGGTTGAAGTTAAACCCCCGCTGTTGTTGCGCTGCCTCCGTCCCGACCGTCTGTCCCCCTTTCAGTCGATTCGCCGTTTCGATTTTGTGTCCTAATATCTTACCGCGAGATAAGGCAACTATCGCAACTACGCAATCCGGAGGAAGAGGGAACGCGCGTGCCGATAACACGATAACCCGTTCGATTCTACCCTCTTAACGGAGAGACAGTGATCGATCCCGGCATTCTCTATACTTCGCTTTAACTCTTAAACGAGAGAAAATACAATGACCGATTTCTAGGTCTTTTAACCCTTTGAATTCCAGTTTGTGTGATAGCGTCAAAAGCGACAGTCCTATATACATATAAAAAAAAATAAATTTCGAAATCGAGGAGAGAATTAATAGAGGATAAATCCCTCTAAATCGGCTCTCCAAATTGGTTTCCCAAGCACAAGTTCTCCAATTAAATCTTATAAATAATAACAAAAAAGATAAGATTAAAGTAGATATCTCAGTTCATTACTGAATCGCGTTATAGTATATGAAATGATATGAGCAGAGACTGAACAAAATTTTGTTGGCGTCAGATAAGTGAAAATAAACAAGTGGGACAGGTTGCTGGAAAAGCGAAAAGAGCATTTTTAACGAGATACTATTTTTAGGAAAAAAAACATTTCGATAAAGACCATTCGCGCGCACGAACTATTGCCGATAGAAATATATTTCTAATGTAACGATCAGTATTCCCTTTTAACGTAGCATTTTTTAATCGAGATTAATGAGTTTTGGAATCAAAGTTTGCGAGCACTCGAATGCACGTTAACAGTACGATTTCGTATTATCATCTATCGACGGCAAAGCTGTATTTGGGGTAAAGGTAACTGACCGAAGCTTAGAAACAACCTTCGTCTTTAGCCAGACATAGCGTGGAAATGTGGGACGTAAAATATAACGTGCATTTTGTTATTTGATGTATTCATATGGACGTGTCTGCGTATGAGTAGGAAAAATCAACACGAAAGGTGAGAATATTTCATGAATTTGTTTATGGGTCAGAGATAAAGTGGCGTAATTATGCGAGGGAAGACCCAAAAATGTAAAATGAAGTCGGGCTCTGCGACATTTAACCTCTAACAAAGTATTCATAAGTTAATATCTTGATGACGAATGAAAAACGTGTCGCATCGAATAGAATTATTTCGCATTCTTCCGGGCGGGAGAAAAGGTATGAAAGTTTATTTCAACGGGCTTAGTACGGAAGACGAGTTTTGTTCTCTTTATGCTTTTATGAAAGCCTTCGCTAAAGCCGTCCAAACATTTGTACCCGCGAACGCGCAGTATTTTCTTCTTTCAATATTTTCTGCGTATAACTCGTCGGGAGGATGCATTCAGTAGCGAATTTTACAATAACTATGTACTACTATATGCGCGACAAAAAACGCGAATAAATAAAACGATTTATTCGTCAAAGCATTGTGTATCACGGGGGAATATGTCATTCAATAACAATTATATTCATATAATTGTTATTTTTTTTTTGTAACACTGTAATCTATATTTTTCTCCTTGAAATATCAATCTATCTATGACGTAGCGTATAATTTATATTCTTTATTATAATATAATAACAGGGTGACAAATTTTGATCAACTTTTGTTTTCTCAACAAGTAATAAAGTTTTTTTATAAGCCAGATTTGTAGGGCTGAGCTTTGCTTTTGCACTGAAAAAGAAATGCCTTTCAACAAATTCTATCTCTCTTTTCAGAAACTTTTAAAAACTCTACTTTAACTTTCCTATATATATATATATATAATAATAACGTAAATTTGTAATGTACACAATAAATAACGATAAGAAATTTAAATGTTTTTATACATGACAAAAATTTTTATATGACAGGAAGCTTTTTTACGTACAATTTTAAGTGATACATTAAAATAAAGTTTACTGGCAACATTTAATATTCAAAAATTATGCTTACAACATTTCTATTTCTCAATATCTGAATAGTCATTCTTACTGTATGTTTACGTTACTTTGTAAAGTTAAGGAAAAAAAAATTGTAAATTGTTTAAATTTGTAGTTTTTCAAAAATGAAGTTCTCAATTTCTTAAAATCTCTGGATGATGGAACTTTTTAAATCTTCTTTTTCAGCAACTAAAAATATATTCAGCGGATAAACTATCAACGAAATCATGACTTACGTTTAGTTTTCATCATGCGATTCTTTTTTGTCCAATGATTTATTTGCCTTTTCTCAATAAACGTTTGATATTTCTTAAATCCGCCACTGATGACATTGCTTTGTCCTAGTGCCGTATTGGGTAACATTATAGCGTAATGTTCAGGTATTATTATGTTTCTGAGGGATTCTTATCATCGATACCATATATAATTACCCGCTCGATCGATAAACCACCGATATTCCTCCTTTGGTGCGCGCGACCCCTTACTTATTTTTTTTCCGTCTCATCATGCCGATCATGCGTGCATCGCGTATGGCAAAATACGATCGACCAGGTAATTAACCAGCTGAGATACCTCGGGGTATGCTGCAAGCGATCGCGATTGTTTTCATCGAGAACACACCCTTAAGTTTAATATACATTCCCGATAGACGCGGGAAGTACTTCGCCTTATGTCGACCGTCTCTCCATATCGGCGTGTTTACAACAGTATTTTCCGACGGAATACACAATTATCTCGGATCTTAGCTCTCTTCGATCGGTTACAACGATCGTGCTGGTTTATCTCTGGACCATTCCTCGCAGGAATTATTTCAGCCTGTTACGCTTCCGACTTGCCGAAGGGCGAGGCGAATCGACTTCGGAAATACTCGTATTTGTACGAACCGCAATCGATGAGGCAAACTCGAAGTTTTCCAGGCCGATTAATCCTCGAAGTATATGAATTTAATATAATAGATTAAATAGATCACAGAGAAAGAGAGAGGGGGGAGGGGGAGATGAAGAAAGAGAACGTGTCTGTAGTTTTTAAAGTTAACAGACGATCGTTATGTAAGATTACGAGTCAGAGAATAAAATAGAGTAAAACATTGTGGATCATCAATAGATACTTCCAAGGTATTCGGCATAAAAAAGTAAGACCATGAAGAAGAATAAAAGAATTAAACTGTCATTATATGTAATCGTTACAAGTGGTGTTAAAGACAATCGTATAAAAAAAAATATATATATAAAGAACTAAGAGAACATTATTCATCTGTAAACGCAATCCATCATAATTAATTGTTATACTGACGTGAACGTAAGTTATTAGAGATAATAATGATGTAAGGGGGAGAAAATCTAGAGGTATATATCATAGGTTGCATCGTTTGGTGTATTAATAGCACATAATGTTAATACATAAGTTTCTCTGCTCGATGGTTAATCGATTTTGTTGCTCGAGCAACGACTTAATGGCCGCGATCGGCTCGTCTTGCAATCTCGATCGGTTCGGCATCGCTCGCTCGGGGAAGAAGTTTCGCTGCGTTAGCAGCAAATTATTGAGCTTCGCCGACAAACACTCGCGACGTTTGCGCAGATGCACGATATCTTACTAAGCGCGAGGGAGAGCTTGTGCCATTCACCCCGTGACGGTTCTGCCCTAGATCGCAGTCGCTGTTTTGATCCGCCGCGACGCCCCGCGACGCCCCGCGACGCCCGTCGCTCGATGCGTCGAAAAGTACGCGCCGACTAGCGAAATATTGCGCGCGACCCACATTTAATCCGAGAGATTGAAAAAGTTCTTAATTAGACAACACGTGAGATTTACATTTTTCTCTTATCTTTCGTAGCACGATATAAAACTAATTGATTTATTGTATTTAATTGATTTACACTTCGTTCGCGTATACACATAATTACGGTGTATTTATTTATTGTGAAATTGAGAAAGGATTGGAATAAATTACTGCTGAATCGATAAAATGGATATTGTTTCTGCAAAGCAATAAATATCAAATCATTCTCCATCATTAAGTTTTATAATTAGTATTTTTTTAAATATAACTTTCCTACTTCGAGACACAACTTCGTGACGCAACTCGAACAATTAAGTTTTCTAGAAAAGAGAAATTATTTTTTAATTATTATGTGTAACAGAAAATTATTGATTAATCGAATATCGGCGTCAGGAACATATTTTTCTAACATGTCAAATGTCATTTTTCTTTTACAATCCTTAAAAAAAACCATCTTTTTTGAGTTATGACGATTTTTTCTGAATGTAAGTTAGTTGACTTTTTTGATGACGAAGAGGATGAATATATATATCTCTAACTTTTTATAATAATTCGAAAAGCACGTTTTTGTATCACTTGTGAAGTAAGGAAACGGTATATTAAATTGTTAAAAATCTATGTCGCGTCAATGTCTAGTTCTTCATTTGTTAAATTGAAGGGCATGATGCAAAAATTAGATAGCTTCATTTTTTAGCAAAAATGACTTTTTGCTGAGTGGATTTAACGTACCAAACATGTCTTTTGGCACAAGAAACGAACCGCTTCGACCACTATGTGAACAAAGTGATTTTATATGTTTCAACAATTTTTATAAATTATTTTGTACAATGACAAAACCTTGATAAAAACTTGGTTTTTGTTAATACTGTAGTAAATTAAAAAAAACAGAGTTGACCAAGCTTTGAATCGAGTCCTTCAATTTCTCTATTGATTTTCTGAACGTCTACTATCGTAACATAAGATTTTAATTTTAATTTTAATTTGATTAAATTTGTATCGATTTAATGCAATTTTAAAGGACGAAAGTGTTTTCTTTAATTTATATTGGGATTATTAAATTATTTAAAAAGAGTGAAACTTCAAAGAGATAAACATTGTTTATATGACTTAAGAATTAGCTTCACATACCAAAAGAGCTTTGCGTTTTCTCAATAATTGAATTATTTGAAATATACGATATTAAATTATTGGTTTAATTAATTATTATTTATACGATATTATATATAAACAACTATCTATAATTATTTATATGATTCACACGAATAAAAAATACATATCGCATATTTATTGTACTAACGAAATTATCGCTTTGCAATATTACAAATTATATCAATATGCGTATAAATAATAAATGTATCGTTGGTTTAGAAAAGGCCATGTGAACCAGAAATCTTATTACCTTTTCGAAAATCGTCCCACGATCGGTACATAAATTCTCTTCTTATTGTAAGAAATATCGTTGATTAAATATTATAAATTGACCTGCAATTTTTCAAGATCATTGATTTAATTGCATAAAAGTTGATGCATGCCATATTTGCATTACTTTGACTGAGTTAAAGTTTAACTCGAGTAATAAATTGCAGTAAATATGATGCTTCTCCATAGCAGCTATTCTCTCTCTCTCTCTTTCTCTCTCTCTCTCGCACTCACTCACTCACTCACTCTCTCTCTCCGAAAACCACGAGGATACCTTCCTACAAGATAACTTTACTGAGAAACTGTGCACTCTTTTCTTTGAACTGCGTCGTGCATTAATGTAATAATGTAATATAACCTACTGAATCACTCGGAGCAAGTCGAATCATATTACTCAATTTGTTACTCAATTCGTTTCTGTTGCTACGCCTGTAGCGAATTCAAATCTGAAGAAAGTGCACATTCCAATTTACTGCAAAGTATTCTCTTTTATATATAAAAATAACGACGCATTTATTTAATACGTTATTACGTGAATATATCCGCAAGAAAGACTTCAATCTCGAACAGCATCCGGATGCAGCTTAAAAGCTTACTTTCTATCGCAAATGTGATCATTTTATATCGTTATATTGTTACTGTCTAATTGTAACAGTTAGACAATAATCTCTAGAAATATTGCGATGTAACTTCGGCTCGCGATAAGCATGCCATCCGATTACTCGAAAGGAAAGTGTCACTGTTATCTGAGTAATTACGAAGTGTCAGCAACGAGAGACAGTTTAGCTTAATTATAACCGTAATCAATTTTCTGATGCAAACTGCAATATAGTAACTAATAATACGCATGACGTTCTATCTCCAAATTTTAATGGAGAGAATCTTTAATGAATTAAATGTTGGCCTCGATAACAATTTCAAGGAAAACTCGTTTCTCGTTTTACAAAGATATTACTTTTAGCATATTGTAAAATAAAAATCCTCATCGAGATTTTCCAAGTTGTTCTTTTTTATTTCGAAAGATTGTAATCTTCTTTTCAACGCGAACTGCGTAAATTGTAGTTGATAATGTACACCGTAGTGTTCATTTTCACATTTTAATGAGAATCTATAATGAATAAATTAAATAAGTAAGAAAGCGCCAAACACGGTCGAGGCTAGATATCGATACCTAATAATATTTCTATGTAAATTTTAAATATACCTTCAGTGATACGAACTGCGCGTCAATTACTGTGGAACTTGCAACTCAATTCAATTAAAAACTGAACTAATACTTTCACAAATTGATTTTTAATGAATACACAATAATATTTTAATGACAATTTCAAGGAAAATCTCGCGTTCGAGGAAAATCTCCGTTTTACGAAGAAACCTTTTATTTTACGCTGTAAAAATAAAAACTCCTCACCACTTGTATTTCACCAAATGGTCCTTGCGTCGACAGAAAATTCACTTTGAGTCAAGATAATTTAAAGATGATTGCAGTTATGTTAATCTCCAAATTGCAGCGAGGCAAAGGTCGCTCCTACGTTCACTACGTCGAAAACGACGTAGGATTTTGCGCGAGGCGAGCGCGAGGCGAGAGTTTAACGAACCGTACCGTAAATCCACGTAACACTCTGCGTGAGATAAAAGACAAAGAAGAAGAAATAAAAAGCAAAGGGAATGTAAATTCTGCAGATACGATCGGACGGAATATACAGAAGAGAGGATCAGCGAGCGCGCAGAGATCCCCGGTTCCCGGTGTTCTCGATATTCTCCGGAAGAAACGAACTTACGGGCTTACACGGGCGAGTCGATGCGACGAGGTGCGAGCGGGGATACGTACGTCCGTCATCTCGTTCGGGCGGATGATCGGGCGATGACCGCGTTTCTTCGAACAGGTCGCACCTTACGTTGCGTCGGAGTCGGAGTCGGAATCGGAATCGGAATCGGAATCGGAATCGGAGCGCATCACATCCTGCCGGCCCCGAACGCGCGCGAGGGTTGATTGACCGCCGGTGGCACAGAGAGAGCGCAGTGCACTATCGATTATACGTCTGGTAGTGGCAGCACGTGGTGCCTGCCTTCGCCAGTTGCCTTCGAGTTCGACTAGGCCAGTGCGCGCTAGCGCGCGCTAGCGCGCGTCAGTGCGCGCCAGTGCGCGCAGCCCTACGCCCTATCGCGGGTGATCGCGGGGCTTCCAACCACCAGCCATTCGCTCGGCTCGGCGCATGTTTATCGATGCTTTTACGGGGCCGATAAGGATTCCGCTGGCACACGCCGCGCCGCTCGGTGACGCGCAGGAGCCACGAGGAACGACCGAACGTCCCGCCGAGACACACCGTGGCCGTCGCATCGGTCGCGTCGCTCGCACTAAGTATTCCGTATAATTCATTGGCGACAGAATATCGCTGCCGATGCAGTGCTTTGAGTCGCTGAAAGTTATCTTTACGACTTTAATGATAATCGTGTAGGATTAAGAGATGTGATTCCATTAAATTTTTCTAACTTGAGCGACAAATCGTGACGACATCGAAATGGCTCCAATAAATTATTAAAAGTTTCTTTTCATTCGTTCATCGAATGAAGTCACTTTAATTATTTAGTTACTTTGATGTATCGTAACTTATTGTTTTGCATGGAAAGCTCGTTAGTCTACTTTCTCCTGCTTTGATTTTCTTGCATCGTTAGACATATTTACATTTATAGTAATCAATGTCATTACATGGCAATGCGACGGAACGTTCTCGCGAACCATGAATTTTTTGGAATTTAACAATTTTTCGTATCCTCCTCGAGTTCCTTTATAGTATCTTTGATCTAGCTCGATATACACACGCGTGTTCCTTCGTGTTCCATTTCTCCTTTTCCAATTCCGTTATTCTTATCTCGTTCTCTATAAGAAATTATATCATTAATTACTATTACATAAGATATAATTTATAAAATAATTAATAATAATGATAGTAAGGTGGAACTACAGCAGTCAATGAAACAAAATTGTTCTTGCATTTTTGCATATTTCTTCCTTTTTATTTTCAAATCCTGGACATTGCATGCTCCAATTGAAAGATATTGGCGTATACTTACATCGATTACGCCGTTGCTCGTGTCATAAAATTCCAACATTTCCGGCATTGTATTTGGAGGCATTGTATGCCTGATGTCTCCTATTTATCAGTCTCTGTTTGCATACATCGCATTCTGTTGCGCTTGTACGTATAGCCATCTGTAATCGCTTCATTTTCGCTTTCAGCTAGCTATTCTGTAAAAACAACGCGTATTTATCAAATTACCATGTTTGTATTTACATAAACTTGGCAACAATTAAAATATGACAAAGTGCTTCGTTATTATACGCTAATACAGGTGTGTCTGTAGTTGGGGCGCCGAGTGACTCATCGCTCAGGGCGATTGACTCGTAATCTGTGAATCCGGATTCGATCCTATCTGGATTCGCACCCCTCCATGTACGCGATTTGTCGTGTTAATCTTCTCGAGTGTTGACAAATTTTAAGGAGTAAGAATGTAAACTATTACCAAATGCAAAAACAAGCGAGTCTCTGCTCCCTGAAGAGGGCTAAAAAGCTAAAAATTGAGACGCATGATACTGTTTTCTGATCCCTCAAATGGGATCGGAAAATCAAACCCGGGGAATATATTAAGGGACTAAGAAGTCTCAATACCCAAGTATGAAGAAATAAAAAGACTCCAATGTCAAAATATGAATAATTGGTATAATACTTTGAATCTAGTTCGAATTGACAATATTGTAAAAGTATGATGGCGAGTTATTAGTGATCAATGCGCGGATCAGACGTTTAGCGAATGTGCACAAAGTTGGTATACTTTTTTACATTTCCTCCTGACTTTTCTCAGTTTCCATGACAATTTCCAATTTCCCTGATTTTTTCCGATTTTCCCAGTTTTTCAGGTCTGTGGCAACTCTGATTTTGTATGATCTTTTTTTTTATAAATATAAGACACCTACAAATCTCAGTAATGTTGTACAAAAATGCCGTTGGGCAAAATACGCCCGATAAGTCGATCATGGTTCTATCACGACAGGACTTAACTCCCGAAGGTATTAATCCACTTCTACGATTGAACGAAGTCTCGGAGAGGGCAAAAAGAATCATATGCTCCACTTTTCTGAATCTTTCGTCCCAGCGACGTTCAATCATAGATGTAGCTTTTTCTTCTTAAGTGAAATATAGGTATGAATTTTTGAAGTTATTCTTGTTACAAATATATTTTGACAATTGAAATAATATCGAATTTGTCTATGAAAAACTATACTTTTCATTTATTATGCAAGCCACTATACTATACGTTATCATTCATAAATTCCCGAATACTCTTAAAAATAAACTAAAATGCAAATTTTACATATTTTTTAATTTTTTATTAACGCTACCTAACTACAATAATTTAATCATTTTTATTAATGAAATAATACCTATAACAGAAGATTTAGCGACTGAAATTTTCAATAAAGAAGCTGATAAATTGGATATTTATAATGCTAAAGAACAAGGATATGACAATGGTATCAATATGGCTGGCAAATATAAAGGAATAAAAACAGTATTTTGGAATAAAAAATGATTACTTTTTTTGGTACTATGCTGAGATTATTCAATTTTTTTCTCGTCTTCAATAAAATAAACAATGGGAAATTTTTATGAAATTTTTAAAATTATCGCTTAAAAGTTTGTCTGAACAAAATGATTATCAAAAGCCGATACGATAAAATCGCTATATTTACTTGAAGTAAAGAAAGGATTGGAAACAATAGCAAATGATTTATCAAATTCGGAAGCAGAATATTTTTTGAAAGAAAATTAAAGTTGCAATTACTTGATTGAAACAAGAAGACTTTCGATGAGAATATATTTGAAGAAGAATTAAAACTATTATTATTTGGGTTGGAATAGTAAAATATGTTTCACTTTATTTTTGAAAATGTCGAGGAACTTGTGATCGTCGTGTAGATAAAAAAAATAATCACGCACGATTAGACTTAAATAGATAAAGAGATAAGAACAATCGTAATATAAACTTAACACGCAAGATTAATTAATGAAAAATTAGTGAAGCTAGTTTTTTCTCAACCTGTTGTAAATCAATTAATTATGGAAATACACCTAACAATTTATTTTAAAGAAAGTTTAATTTATTGGGATTAACACTAATCGATTGTTATAGTCGCTAAACCAGCGGACTTTAAATCATCAGGAATTTTTCATGAGCGAAGAAAATAAATTTGCTGCAGTCACGCGAATCGGCGTTACGTGCCGAGATCAGCTGAATGAATTATTATTTCTTTCGCTGAATAAATCTGCCTATGCAAAAATTAGCCTCCATTAAAATGCGCGAGATATATACTTTTTTTTTATATACCGCTACAGTTAAATTTTCATTATACTTGCGTTCCACGTTTTTTCATTGTACCTCTGTAAGTTATTTCTAATTCTAATTTATTCGAATCCGTATTTCTTTAGCGCATTCTTAGCGAATTGTTCACATCGCAGATACGTAAACGCGTGTGAATACTTGTTTCTTTGAAATTTCAACGTTTTAAATTAAAAGAAAGGATTCCCGAACTTGAGATGTTATCTATATAAAATTTTTTGTTGGTAAATAAAATAAAAAATAATATAATAATAATAAAAACAAAAGACCAATTTTTAGAAGTTCATTATTTTTTTGTGTTGATTTTGGGCAACAAAAAAAAATATATTACATATAAAAACATTTTCCAAAATTTCATAATTTTTTGAATTGGGAACCTTTCCTTAGTAATTTACATCGCTACAAAATAACATATAAACCATTTTGTATTATTAAAAATATATTCAAATATGATCCGAATAATCTCATTAACTATCTTTAATGTTAATTATTTAATATATCTGATTTTGTGATATCTAATTATAAAAATTGTATTTGATAAGAAATGATTTTACGATACGATTATCAAATTGAAGTTGGAAGCATGAAAGAAATGAAGGCAGTAAAGGCTTTGTTGACACAGATGTTGGCAATAATCTTTTTATTTATTAAGAAAAGTCTCCCTGTTATATTAGCATCGTTGAGTAAGTACCGTGTCAGTTTCGCGCGAGGATAAACATATCTCGGCGTAGTTTTCTCGCATAATTCCGCACGCGCGTAGCAAAATAAATCGGGTATCTTCTCTCTCTCTCTCTCTCTCCCTCTCCCTCTCTCTCTCTCTCTCTCTCTCTTTCCTTTTTTCCTGTACGAAATTGTCGTTGCGGCGAGTCGCCTTCTGGACGAGTCGTTTATCCAAGGCGCTTTACAAAGAATGCTATCGTGTAAATATCGTACAATTAAATACATCAAGGATAAATAGGTCGTCGTTCCATATCCGTACGGTTTTTAAGAGGCTTACATCCGAACGGGGAGTGTGACTAATGCTTGCAATTATATTAGAATGGCAAGAAAAGCCGCATTTAAACCGCCTTACACGCTAATATTTATAATGTAATTCATCACAGCAATAAACAAAATATACGTGTGCGCATGTGGATGTACAAAACTTGTGAGTTATCGTCTTTGTCGACTCATATCTCCCCTCCCCGCTTCTCTCTCTCTCTCTCTCTCTCTTTCATGTATTCATCTTTCGCGCGATCACCATGCAGTTGCTCGTTTCCATGTCTTATAAGTTACAGCTTATTTTAGAAGTATTAAAGTTACATCTGTAATATCTGTTTCCGGAATTCAATATAGGCGTATATACGACTACATGGGGGATCATCAGCGTGTTCACGCCGTAGAGGTGACAATTTATATTTGTTAATATACGCACATGTAGCAGTCGAATTTTGCCAATTGTGCACGGAGACGCTCTGGGATGGAAAGTAACCAACCGTTCATACTTTTGTGATCCGCATAAGGCATTAGAAATACAGTATAAGGCATCGGTTGTCGTTTCTGTTTCGCATTCGATCACGATAAAGTAACAAGGCCTGCACTACGTTGCTACTAATTAGATCTCGTCTCAAAGTAGCGTGTAAAATGATAATTGTACAATATAACAAAGTTCTAATACGTTGATAATATCGGTAATAATGATAAAAGTAATAGCGACGGTAATGAACTAGGCGTCTAAAGTCGAGATTTGCATCCTGCTTTCGGAGATGAACGCTAATATACTTATCTATGATGCGGTAATTACAAAACTTATGTAAAATATATTCCATATGTATCCATATGTATACGTTTTCGCTTAACTCGTGAGTTTCGTGTGTGTGTGTGTGTGTGTGTGTGTGTGTGTGTGTGGGCGCGCGCGCGCGCGTAGGGGGATAGGATATCGCGATAGGTCGTCCTATCTGTATAAAAATAAGAATCTGCATGTCTTCGTTATTTAAATGCTCAAATGTTTAATAATTCGAATCCATACACTTTCGCTCGTCAACAAATTTCCTGAATTCCGGAACAGTCCATTATTTAGAAAATATATAATATATACAATAAAAAAATGCCTTTAGAGCTCAGCTTCGTTCATTTCTTTTCTCTCTCTCTCTCTCTTCTTTTTTTTTTGGCAATCACATTTGCGTCTAGATGTGATATCACAGAGTTAATGGATGTAGATCCGACTAATTGTAAAATGTAGTAATAAAACGCGCGTCCGCATAAATACATGTTTCTCTACACGCTGCTCCTTCCTATCGATTTTAATCCTTAATTATATGAACATGTGGCATAATGTATGCAAGTCGTGTTTCTCTCTCTCTCTCTCTCTCTGTGTGTGTGTGTGTGTGTGTGTGTGTGTATGCATACATATGTATAATCAATAAAACTTTGTATGTGTACATATTTCAGTATGTCATTTGAGAAAAATATAAAACTATTGAGGTCTGTGTGATGGACCGTATTCTCAGTTTCCCTTCCCTGCTTGTGATATCATATAGGCTTAATATACTATTATCTCTACATGGTAGTCGAACTGGTTTCGAACAGATTTCGTGGACATACGCGTTTAGGAATGCGTTCTAGTCGATGCTCTTTAATGCTTTTGCTGTCTATGCTTCTGGAAAGTTAATCGTTAATTTTAAAATTCGTTGGAGGCTGACAATTATTAAGCAAACATTATTCGAACGGATTAGCACCTTTAAATGTTGAAAATTTAATTTCTATCATTAGACATGTTACCCTTCCGAAGTGTTGAGAATAAAAGTTTATGGTATTTTAATAATATCTAATTGCTGCAAAAATGAATGTTCTGAAACATTAAATAAAATACGCGCCGTGATGAAGTTTCTGTATCATCAAAATCTGTATATTAAATTACATTATACGGAATGTATAGAGATATGATGGTGAATGTTACTTGGAGTCAACCGATTAACACGGTATAATTTACAGCCGCGCCGGCTTGTAAATATCTTCGTTAATTATGCTATCTTAATTCACGAAAATGTAGAAAAAAAAGTAAAGTACACAAATTTCGAGTTCCAACCAGTATTTGTATACAGCGCGCACAGATCTCACTAGAAATCGCACGCATATCGGATTATCGAAAAAATGTATCACCCGGAATTGTTCAGAGGAAATATCCTCATTGTTATATATACATATTCAGCGTGTATAGATCGAAACGTGTCCATCAGTTTTCGCGCAAATTCGTTTTCGATGTATACATGTACCAACTGTATATATCATCGATCGGGAGGAGCGAGATGCGTGATCGATCTATTCCGACATCCACTAACTCTATGCTGGAAATGCAAAAGCACTATTATATCGCGCAACTAGTACAAGTCTTAATGGATCCGCAAATGTACCACACTCGCCTACCTTTGCATTAGGCCCATTGGAAATCTTTGATGTACTGATTGACGACTAACGATGTTAATTAATGTACAATTTTATTCAATAGGTTGAATATAACAGTACTTCTTGTCTTCAATTTTCTAAAATATGCATTAAAATTTTTAATCTTAATCAAAACATTTAATTTCAGAACCGAGCTTATAATTTTTTTAGAAGGTGTCAAGATAAATTATTTGTCCCTTGTTTTACATAATTTTAAAAGATTAACAGGATTAACTTTTAACAAAATTATTCTTTTAACAGAGTTAAAAGCTTTAAATTTTTCCATGCAGTTTTCTCTTTAATTAATTTCATAGTCACTAGTTTTAAAAATTATTACAAGATATTTTTTATCAATCTGCTGATCTTTTTCTTTGAATTTGCTTTGGTTCACAAACTTGAATAGCAGTAGTATAGTACGAGTGTGTCGTATTTTCGCGGATCTCCTATTGCGAGGCCGATCTCAAGAATATCTTTGAAAACGCTTGAATATCTATGCATTTTCAGTGACAAAATGCAATATCGTGAGCGGTATATTTGTTATACTCTTTTAGAAACAGTCTCTTTATACAATATCTCAATTATATTATGTACAATTGCATATACTAGCTAAAAGATAAAACCTATGTGCTATATATTACGTTAGATCCAAGTATGAATTCAATCTGTCGAACTGTAATTACATAGCAATATCCCAATCTTTATTCGAAAATAATCCAATTGAAATCTCGATTACTTATACCCTGGTCATATTTACAGTAGCGCGATGGTAATTTAATAATGTACATGAGTTTTCGAGTTTAATATAAATACTCTGAAGTGGTCGTGATTCGAGGCTGTCTCGTAAATTACGCCTTTGTCATTTCAGAAGTATCATATCAGGACTAGATAGTATTCCAAATACATGACGTAAGATACAAAGAACTCAATTGTAAAGGATGAAATCTTTGTACAATTACATAGAAACTTATTATACGAAATGTTGCACGTTAAGAAAGCTTAGGCCCTATCTCCAACAAAAGCGTATTCACTAAATATCTTGTGATCACAAGATAATATAGCATGTACAATAGAAGAGAATATTGACATATGAGCGAAGAAGTTGACATGGAGATTTAATTGTTTGTATTCTTTGATCTGGAAACAAGTTTGATCCAGAGGAAGATCAAGAATTAGGGATGCACCAGATTGTAAAATTATCAGATATCGGATGTCACATTCTTTTCGGATATCCGATCAAATATCTGGAACAAGGCTTCCAAAAAAAGCAAGGTAAAAATAGCGATAATAGATAAATTTCTTTATGTTCCCAATGTGAAAAGAAAAAAAGGAAAAAAGGATTGTGCAAGAAGTTCAATTGAAAAGAAGAAAATTCTACATTAATGATGACGCAAACTTCCAATATAAAATTTCAGTCGGATATATATGTATTACTGGATACTAATGATATCCAGCTACCTGATCGAGTAGTAAAAAAGTACCAGATAATATCGGATACCGAATATTTTCCAGATATCTGGAGTATTCCTACTGAGAATTACAGAGATCATTTCAGTTGCCACGATTCTCGAGAGAATCGATGTATGATGGTAACAAAAAATCTCTGCCGAATCTTGTATAAGCTGGTGCTCCCAATTGTTTCCAACACATATTTGGAATACTATTATACAAATACACGTATAGTGTAAAAATGTTTGAGATACGAAATATTTACCTTAATCCTGAAGCAAATTTTTCAAGAATATTTTTTGTATCTCTTTAACCACACTTTTCAACAGTATTTTATATATGAAATACATAGTTTCCACAGAATATTTTTTGTATTTAAAATACAATCTACGATGTGTCTTTGCCTAGTCCTGAATATATCATCTCGGTTCTCTTTCATATAAAATTAAGCGAAAGACATATGAATAATCAAAAATTATTATCCATATGATTCCATTGAGAGAACTATTGTAATTAATCAACAATTCAGGCAGTATATAGTTAATAAAAGTTATATCGAAAACACTAGTAATCTAGAGTTTGGTCACTCGTTTAGAATACTAGTCTGCAGTAAATTACAATAATCCAGATAGCAAGTTTCCCACAGGTTGTTGTCAAATGTCAATTTGCTTGAAACTGCTTTAAGTTGCTTTCAATATTAAGGAAAGTGGTTTCCAATTTTACCTATTGGATTACCGATTTTTTATCGCTACCAACGGTTATGAGCAACTTCATGGCAACAGTTGGTCAATTGTCTCCTACAAACCGGTCGCATAACAATAGATTATTGGAAATCCAGATAACACAGAAAATTTTCAAACTATTCGTTCACAAAGTGAAAAGAGAGATCGAAAACTATCAAAAGAATTATTTACTTTCATTTTAGTCCAATTTTGAAGACTCGCGCCTTCAAGCAGGTACTATTTCATTATTATTTCATCAAAACACAAGAGAAATCTCATAATGCTACGTCTTTTATTCTGTTCTATGATTTTTACTTGATGCTTCATCGTGCCTATGGCAGTGTCACGTATTGTTCGCAGGTAAGCGATTTCATATCAATTTTTATTTCATTATACTTCCATTCAATTGATGGAAATGTAGACTAAAACGGTTTTACGAAAACGGTTTCAAACAGATTGTGGCAACTTTTATGACAATAAATATTTCAACTACTGTGCAGGCAAACCACTGTCCACATAAGGTTGACCTAAACGAAATTACTATTGCCTTGATGACAACAACTGAAAGGAAACTTGTGCCAAGTTATTTTCTTTCGAGCTAAGGAACACTTTTCTAACTAAGTATTGTATGTATAAAAAATAATTTATGGACATGTTTAAATCGTTTCATTCCCAATTGGGAACACTCTTAATCACCGGTTAAGTAATTAATCTGTTCCAACGAAACGGAAATTAATATTGTCGGTAATAACTATTTAGCTGCATATTTCCCACTATTTACGACAGCTCATCGATCGGTCAATAGCTTACAAACTTTTTGAGCTATATACACTTCCAGAAACACGCAATACCTGAGAATTCGTGCTGGAAATTACAGTACTTAGACAGTCTTACATAATAGCTGCAGATCATCTCGAAAGTAATACGCATAGCGTATTAATAGCGGTGTAAGTTGCTATATGTAAAATAAACAGAAGCTGGGACAACGACGAAGCAGATGCTGCATTTGGAGTCTTCATTAAGACCTCGCACACTCCTGAAACAAAATGCAAATGTTGAATATTTATATCGTGCTTATTCATGCATTTAAACCCAACATAATGTAATATATCTTGACACTATAGCGAAATGTGATAAATTATCGTAATTATTTATTTTTCAACAAATTCTAGTAAGATATTCCCTGAATATTTCAAATATTATGGTAAATATTGAGATGGAGGGAGTCAGCGTCGATGATTCAGACCTTAATATGTGTCAAGATCATAATCCTGTTGGAGCAATTTCAACAGGTTATAGCTGTTGCTCGTTGTTCGTTAAAAATTTATTAATAAAAGAAATTTAAAAAATATTGTCTTCTATTTCTAGTATATACAAATATTACCTTATATCTCTTACTTATAGAATATGACTTTCCACGTAAAGAGAAGTCCACCCCACCTCCCCCCTCTGCCTAGAGGCACACTTTTCATGTGAAGCGAGTTCCATCTTACCTTCGTTTCCTGCCTAGAGGTGCGTAATTTTTTATGCAGGTAAACCTTACTTCGCTTGGAAAGTCGCACATCCTTAGGCGGAGGAAAGAGGGGCAAGCGGGACGAATCACGCTTTGCGTGGAAAGTCTTGTGCCCCTAGGCAGGAGGGAAGGTGAGATGGATCTCGCTTCGCATGGAAAATCATTAGGTAAACAGAGAAAAGTATAGAGCAGTTTTTAATATTATATGTGGCAAAAGTAAGACATTTCTTTTCAAACTTTTGTTACTAACTTTTTAATGAACAACGAGCGATGGCTAAAATATATTGTCAAGGTCATCGGTGCTGGTTCCCTCCACCTCAATATTTATCTATAAAAATCTTTGCAATTTTTTGATTAATTTTAATCACAAAATATATTTGTATCATATATTTGTAATTACCTTGATTGGACAATCTATACGTCCATTCATCCTTGACTTCTCTTTGACAAGTACGCGATGGCCTCGAAAGCCATAGTTCTTTTTCTTGCTTCTGTCTACTGCCTTTGTCTTTGGCGTTTTTGAGAAGCATAGAAAAACAAACCGTTTGTCCTGTACTGCCTGAAATTTCAGAATTCCGTTCCGACGCTATCGTATACCACATTCCTTTCTCTTCCCAGCTGCCATGACAAGAATAGGCTGCCAAAATATATCGAGTCTTTAGTCTTTTTTTTACTTCTTATATGTTTTTTTTTCTCTTCATATAAATTATAACAAGTAGTAAATGTTCATTCATATTTACCAATCTTTTCATGTTCGCACGTGTTGCCGATTATTATTTCAGCTTGATCGGACGGGGTGCAGCCAATTTGAATATCCGTACTTCTGCATTCCTCGTTTTCGTTTTCCTGCCAAGTTCGTCTCTTGGTCGTCCTCGAGAGCTCGCTACGCCGCTGTCGACTTGGTGCGGCAGCTGACAATGCATCCGATGAAGCAAAATTCAGAATCTCATACTGTCCTGAATTAGGACATCTTCTCTGATGCAAGAATGTGGCTGTAAAAAAAAAGACATAATTTGCATACGTTTTGCTGCTCGCCCACTAATCCGCAATACCATAATGAAGCGCACAAGTTTCCTATATCAATATTTATAAGCGATGATGTAGCATAGATTAGCACTTACTTATTAAAGTCGTATACGGCCTCGTGGAGGGATCCGACATTGAGCACGCTTCCTCTGGCATAATTGCTTTTTGATCTATAATAAAAGAAAAAAAATCGTTTTATATATGTACATATTATATGTATAATGCTGATTTTAAATGCTGTACACCCAAAGTTTTTCTCACCTGATTGCTGTATCTCAATGATATGACTGTCTCTTTTGTGAAATATCATGCAAACGTAACCAATATCGCTGCAACCATAAATAAGATTCAAACAACTGTGATGTACGTTAAAAATCTCAAAAGAATTTAGAAATCACTCACCAGCCGCTAGTGACATGAGCAACCAGTTTCACTTTGTTCCCTTGCATGTTGTCATTCGGATATAGCTTCTCCAAATTGTGACAAACGATTTTTTCCTCATGGACGATTTCGCCATCAGTATTCTGTGCTTGCATTTTTATTCTCAGCGTCGCGTTTTTGTTTGTAAAATGATAGCTTTTTGTACCATTGAGAGAGTGCCAGTCATGGTGTTGAGTTACCCAAGCAGGATATTTGCATCTACTGTGCTCTTTATCAACTGTTAACACAAGAAATAATGTGAAAAGGTGGCATAATTATTTTGATTTATCCTGAAAAACGTTTTGATTTCGTTTGTACAATTACCTTTAATAAGTTTTATGGTGGGTGAACCTTCGGAAACTGTGGTTAGACCGTTGCAAGTCGGATCGCCGGACTGTGCAAGTAAGTAAATCATTTTTCCCTGATGATGAGACTTTTCTTCGTACAGGAAACACCTATCAAATAAAAAGCATCATTCGATAACGATCTTGAATTTTTCAAAAAGATTTTCCGATTTTTCTTGTTAGTTAATCATCATATTTCCATCAACGTATATACGTTTTTTTCATGGAGGGAGCAGAAAGCTATAGTAATGATGTCTATGTGAAAGATGACAAATGAGTGATTAACCATTTTTTCACCTTACCAAGTCTAAGTCTTTTTACGCCATAAACACCATTTCTATGAAATGTGATTAAAATCACAATACATAATCTAATGTGTAGGTGCAATAGACATGTAAATAAGTTACTTGATGCGCGTAGTATAAGCATCTCGTGACAAAATCACAACAAAAACCATTGCTGTCACGGACTTTGGATAATACGTTATACAGAAATTAAAATATAAATATATTTCATACCTATAGGTTTTTGCGTCATTCAGTGCGCTCCTTTCTTTCAAAGTTCCCACAAGATATTTATTTCGACCATCGTTCCAACTGGCAAGACATTGTAATTCCTCGGCTGCAAATAATCAAATACATAAAGACTTTATAGATAAAATTGTATAAAAAATAAAAATTTAAGATATAAAATATATACGTATTTCGACTTAGGTGGCGTGTTAAGAGTGCGTATGCGTGTGGCATGAGCTGTGCGATTTTTATGCGAATATAGCGAAAATTTTAGAAAGTAAACGAGCTAGCGATAGCAGAAGAATCAATTTTGGAGATAGGAGAAGTTAAGCATGTAAAGGAGAGCGTTGAAAGCAGGGTAGAAGGCGAGTTGTGGCATATATAGAGGACTGGAAAGTAAAGTTATAGTGGCAAAGAATGCGGGAGGCCCGAATCGGAAAACAGGCATAGGTAAGACGATCGATCCTGAACAGAGGAAATTAACGACAGAAAAGTTAAGGATAGCACGAAGAAAGTATCATTTATAGGAGAGGATAACGGAAGCGAGGGTGATGAGACATGTGACGAAGTGAGAGAAACAAGTAAGCAATTAAATATAGAGTTGGAGGCATTAAAAAAGGAGAGGAAAACATTCATAGAGGGAATAAAAATTAAAGAGATAATGTAGGAAGAGAAAATCAGAGCACTGGGGAAATAGATGATGGAAAGAGAGTATAGGGAAAATTTGATGAGTGAGGAAAAACAACTAAGGATTTGGTTAGTGGGTAGGGAGGAGGACATGGGGGAGAGCGTCTTTAGCAAAGGTAGAAGCGTATTTAGTAGAAGAGAAAGTAGCTACAGCGTTTTTATATTGGAAGAAAGTATGGATAGATTAAGTGTGAAGGATGTAGAAAAAATAAGTAAAATGATAACCAAAAAAGATAGGAAAAAAGGCGCAACATAGTGATCAAAAGTAAATATTTTGAATACTTAATTGAATATTTAATTACATACAGATTTTTATTATTTTAGTAGAGTACTTATAGATAAATATTATTCATAAATATTGTATTACGTGAAAGTAAAACATATTTATAAAATGTCTAGTCAAATCATAGAAATCTAAAAAAAATTAAACGTAAATTATAAAATAATGTGTTTCTCTAAATTCTCTTTAGAGTGGAATCTCACTTTAAAAATTGGGTCGATTTTAAAAAAGAGTGACTCAATTTTCAATCTTTAGGAGTGAGATTTCACTCTTTAGTATGAGATTTACTTTAAAAGTTTTAGAAAATCTGGATTATAATATAGATTATAAAATATGATTTTATCAGATATTAACCAATAGAGAATAAAAGCTCATCAAAGCTGGATCTTTAATACTTTTAAATAATTCAATGTATGAATTTATATATACTATATGTATATGTACATACATATATATTATATATATTATATATGTTTGTAATTATTTGAACTGCGCGTCGAAATTTGTTTGGATTTTTAAAACGCAGAACTATTGTAGTAATATCACAATTAAATTTGATACTCAATAGGCATCTATTAATAATTATTTATCAGATATTACTTTTACGATAATTAATACATATGTATATTTTTACTCATGATGCTATTGAACTCTAGATAATTACAATACTAATTGAGAACGTCAATAAGTGCTTGCAACATAAATAAGTACCTATATTTCATACACGTGCTGCAGAAGTACGATATAATTAAGCACGGTGGTGCTTAGTTGATCCAATACTTTTAATGATAATACTTATAGAATGATCAACTTACTGTTGCTCTCGGTTCCCACGACGTCTGGACAGGCCTGGTACTTGAGGAGGAGTTTGCTCTCGTCAGTACATTTCTCCACGAGACTTATAGGCATAGCACATTCGCCGTAACCCCGATTGTACGTGAATGTGAACGACGCCCCGCTGAATGGGCAAGCTATCGGTTTCGAGTTCACACGGAACATCGAATAGAGCGTATCATCCGAAGTAATTTCCGAGCACATGTTTTCCAAACGTAATCGCTCCGAGTTGCACCAGCCTGCTAAAATAATTATCAGGTTGTAATAAAATTTCTTCCTGAATTGCACTTAAAGCTTTATATCTAATTCAGATTCAATAAACGTACTTTCGCGATATTGAATAACGTTGTCATGGCGTCCATTGATGATCATACAGTGATAACAATTGTCACCGCTGAAACGACAAGCAAAATGTTTATTCAAAGGTACCAGAAGGTTTGCGGGTTATCGCCGTGTTTTCATCTATTGCTAATGTCAACATTTCGTGAACGACAAGGTTCATAAAACATTGGCATTAGCGATAGATGAAAACGGCGATAACCCGCAAACCTTCTGTTCACCTCGAGGATTGTGTGGTATCTTTGAAGATAATACCTGTGATAGCCTAAAAAGTTTTATAAAAATGTTTATTGTCAGTTGCAAATTGAACAATTTGCGATAAAATGATGGAAAGATGATTCAATATTTCTTTTGATTTAAATGAGATGATACTTACAAAACGATATATTTGTCATCCGTTTTTTCGAGGCATGTTCGTTCCCCAAGAACGGTCGTATTTATAATGACTGATTGAGGCTTGCCATATTGAAACCATTCTCCTGACCAACTCGATGGAAACTCGCAAGACCCTGAAGCATAAGAAATCTTTCAATGCGTGCAACAACGCAAATGAATTTTAATGTATTTTCATCAGTGATTCCTACAGTGATCATACAATTATGAAACGGACGATCCAAATCATGCTCAAAATTTTCATGATAAATTCTTTAATAAAAATAATTTAGGTCTTTAATAATAAATAAATAAAAAATCTTTAATAAATTATATTTTTTTTTTCCTAAAGAAAGAGATCACAAAATCTCGATAATTTTTTTTCGCCGCTTTTTTATTCGCTATTTTAAATTGTGTGTCAAATGATATCTTATGATGAGACATTAATGACAAAAAATTTTCAAGTCAAGCTGAAAATTGGTTTAAAAGATATAGGGAATCAAGTAGTCAAAGTTCATTAAAGTGTCAGTATACGCTTTGCAGCACGAATTTATCTTGATTGATGTCTCATCATAAGATATCATTTGGATAAAATCAGTTTCAAAATCGTAGGACTAAAAATGGAAATTTTTGTTGTCGTCTTTTCTCAACAATAAAAGATTTACACATATAATCTTTTTAAAAAATAGATAAGCTTCTATCTCTTTCTATTTCCAATTAAAATTTTATTGAACTAAAATTCAAAATTAATTAAATAAAATTTAAAGAATGAGTTTTATGTTATGTACGGTCTCGTTCATTGTTTATCAAATTATCCTATATTTAATATTTTATATATTACAACGTAAAAAATCTTGTAAATTGTTTCTCCCGATTATTATACACATATATTTATTATATTTAATTCTATTCGTTTACAAGATACCTTGTAAAAACAGCTCGTTAAAAGGATTTTTCTTCGATACAAGTTTAGCTTTCTTTAAATCGTAAGTCTACGTTCATTCAGGTAGAGAATCTGGAAGCGAGGACTCGCTTAATTGGGAGAATTAAGAGGCTCCACGTGGTCTTTCATCAAGAGACGCGGATGATTAGAAAATTGCTATCGGGTCCAATACAACACGATTATTACGGTTGGGGCGTTTCGAGAGTCAGGCTGAAGAAAGGGAACTGCTGCGCGTTGAATATGTGTCGCGAGCAATGCTCGGAACGCGCGAGTTAGGAAAAAAAAAAAGAAAGAAAAAGTTGACGACACGCGGCCCGCATTACCAGTCATTTTCCCAGCCTTCGACGCCTCTTTATCCTAGTCACCAGCCGTCAAGCGACGCTATTTAGCGAGTTCTAATGAAAAGTTGCCAGACAGGACGAGAATGCTCTGGTCGAGCGGAAAGTTTTCAGACGTACGAGGCAAAATCGGAGCAAACACTCGATGTGGACGATCGACTACCTTCGAGTTCTAAAGGTCTACAAATAGCAAAAGAATATTGATAAATTTTTTCCAGTGCCTTAATCTGCTGGAACCGATACAGACACTATTATAAATCTACGCCATATTGATATTAAAATCAATATGGTAAGAACAATACGTGTAGATATGGACATCGCATGGTGTTAAATATGGTGTTAAATCACACTGATATTTTCTAGAGTACGATAAATTATAGATCCATTAATTACGTGTAGCTTCAAATGAGGGACTTAAAAAAAAGAAACGTTGAAGTCAATTGTCGTGAATGAATCAATTTTATAAAATGAAATTTATGAAGTTGTTCATGTTTATGTATGGGGGATCCTTATAAAATATTCTTATGGAAGTGGTTCCGTGGTCCCTCGAGGTTGGGCGATAAACGGTCCTGAACGAAGGGTTAAGGTCCGAAAGCATATGACTTTATGCGTAGATATATTTATCGGTTCGCGATGTTTAGTGCGTTCGATCGAACGTGCGTATATTTCGGGGTGGTTGCTTGCTCGGCGGCGCGAGCGATGGCGAACGTCAGAAATAGCCGAGAAGAGGGCGGAGGCGGAGGAACGGAGGGTGGGCGAAGGGAAATGGGATACACACGCGACAGCGTCTATGGGGTGTCTCAGAACCGATCCAGCCTTTAATATTAATGACGGGCACATCGACGAAAATGGAGTCGGTTGTGTTTCCCCGAGAGGGATATTTCGTAGGAGACCGTAGGTTACCGACATAAGTCATCTCTAATTAGAGTTCTAAAGTGTTCACCACAAGCGGACAGGAAAGCACCAGGAAAGCAACACGGTTACTTACTACTACGTACGTTCGAATAAACGTCGAACCGATTATTGACCGATTACTCTCTGCTTTCTCAGTTTGCAGGATAGGCGAGGTTTCGCAAACTCTTGCAGATCGCTTGGAAGTTCTCACCTCCCTCTTCGCAAGATTTAGCTCGTCGACTCCGACTGGACTGGAGGTTCTCGGACACCTTGTATGCTAAGTGGTACGCGCACGTGCACCATGCGCGAACCGAGCAGCCAGTTTTCGTCAGGAACGTCGAACGCCGCGCCGGCATAGCCACAGCCGCACGAGCGGAAAAGGAACAAGGGCGAGGAAGAGCGTCGTCGGTCGAGACCGTTTTAGACACGCATCTTTCGTCGAAGAAACATCATTTATCTCGACGTAGTCGGGAGAGAGGGTGGCGTCTTTTCCTTCTCGTTTCCCCTTTCGTTCCTCCTGTCTCTGTCGCGATCGTCTTCGACGACGAGAAGAAGCGGCGACAGATCTCGCAGGCGCGCGGACAGCCGCTCGACAGGCGGTGGCGACGGTTTTGTGCGTCTCGCGTCTTCGCTCTTTAACAGCTCTTTTTGAGAGAGACTCGCGGGTGAGGCGTGAAGCCGTAGGAAAGCGGGGGAAAACCACTCGTTAACGAGCTAACGAGTATAATACGTACGAGAGCGCATGAAGCCAATGAGCCGAAATCGGATGGAGACACGAGAAAACCCAAAGAAGATGACTTAACCCGGAGAAACATGACGAATGGGCTTCCTCGTAACGGAAATGGAATGTCCAAGTCCGTATTTAAATATATTCCTTTTATACAATGTGTTAAATGCACTTTTCGTGCATGTGGCAATGGTTTCTTTGTGAAACCGAGATGACTGCAGCCTCTTAACGAGAACGTGCGTTGAGTGTCTTTTTTTATTAAGAAGAAGGAAGTTTTTTTTTGCGCATTGCTTTTCTCGAGGATAAATTAATAACGCAAATAAATTCGTTGCAGTGTTTTAAGATGCTTACACTAACATCTCACTTGTTTTATTTTTAATGAAACCGAGATAGAGTGTTTCATCATATAATATTTTTTTCATAATTTTAAATCTGTTTGATAAATTTATGAGGATAGCAGAGTTTTTGAGTAACATTAATTTAAAAATGCTTTCACTTTTTTATTTCTCCTGCTCAGACGTAAATAAGTGATTCATAGGAAAGAAGTAGCTATTAAATTTTAAATGACTTTCTATTACACATTATAAAAAGCATCAAACAAAAATTAATTATTTACAACGAGCTCTTGTTAGCACAAAATATGTATAAGTTTTCAAAAGAGATACATCAGTTTTGAAAAATTGGAGAGCAAGATAATTTTAACTTCATTTTCAGAATCGGAAAAATACATAAGAATCAATCAAAATATTATCCCATTTAACAAAACAGTGTTGTTAGCATTATTATTATTCAATTAAACGGTCAATGTAATTTGAAATTTAGATTGCGTTTTAAAACCGGCTGTGTCCGGCACACAGTTTGAAAAATTGGAAAAAATATATTTAATAATATTCGCTTAAAAATATTATTAGGCACTAAAGTGTCTTTTTTGTTTGTGTTACTCACAGAAGTGGTCTAATTTAACTTATTATTACAAATGACACAAAATTATTTTACTAGTCTTTAACATAACTTTACCTTGATAAATTCTTAAAATATAATTATCATGCTTTAACTATGTTTAACATGTTATTAAAATTTCACAGACTGATAAAATGATAAAGGACCGTCGTCGTTTGTTGAAATGCCAAATTAAAAATTTCGATAGAAAATATAAATCCCCGCTCTTAAACAGAAAATACTTTTCATTCATCAATTGCGTTTATTTCTGAAATACCGTGAAATTTCCCATGACATTTTTACGCAGGCAAAATTAATAAAAACATTCCAATAATTAATATTTCATATTTTTTTTTTATCAAATCAAGGCAATAAAAATATAAGCAATAAAGCGTTCAAATTCCGAGTTAATATAAATTTATTTCCGAGAGGACAGAGTTAGTAATTGTCCAAATAACTTTCCCGAATTTCACGAGGTTTTAATCCATGCATCTCTATCTTTGACACGTAGCTCTGAAAAAGATCTAAAAATAATAAAATATAGATATCATTCCAGATAATAGCAACCTCTAAAGAGCTCTAAAGCAATGTTAACTAATGGTACATATTGACATGGTGACTTCATTCGATAACATCGTTATCTGAACACTAAACAGAGGCCTTTTAACATTCTTTAAGATGACAGTAGAGATGACATTACAATACACCATGCGAGGCGAAGATGATTAAATGGCGTTCAAGGACGCTCGTATAGACGAATAGACGTAATTATTCACCGTTCTCTCATTGTTCGCGTATTATCGAAGACGGTGAGCATACATGCGCTCGTTTAGCAATCACATACGTGTATATACTTGTACGCAGACAAACTCTCGGCCCTCTTCGTAGGTGACTCACCGTTTGCAGAGGGTAAATCGACCAATGGTAGTATCAACAGCACTAACACCGATAGTGGGGCAAGGATCCCTTTTCGGCGCGGGAATGCCAGTTCCTGCATCCTGGAAAATATATATGTACACTTTCATTATACATTAGTATTGAATTATGCATGGAGGTTTATGTGCGAATTTCTTACGCGAGCGACGAGTATTTGTCGAGACGTCTTATTTTTTTCTCAAACAAATTGCGAGTTATCGAGTGTGTAATTGTGTAATTGTGTAATAGTCTACAGGAGATGAAAAGATAAGAAACATTTTTTGCTTATCATAATGGGGTGCCCTTTCGAATCGAACAAGATTTCCTGTTGTGTTTCCTGTGGTATTTTCTCGTATCATCCAAAATAATAGAGATATTTTAAATGAGAGAATTTCAAGTTACAGGAAACACCCTGTGTAATATTTTATAATACATTTGAGATGTCAGATAGGTTTAATATATCGACATGTTTAAATTTAATTACATTGCTATTATATAACATTATAAAATTAGATCGTATTATGTCACAAGATCCAACTATCGTTTTATTTGTCACAAAAAAATAATTTGCTTTAAACGAATATTGTTCGAATATTGTTGTAAACGGGTGCTGTTCTTTGTACCAGTTTGTACCATCAACAGTTTCGACAGATACAAACGATTCGGGAACAAACACCCGTTTAGTATTTTTTTTCATCCTTTATAATTTTAAAGTACACTCCTTGAAGTACGAACGAAAAGGAAGATACAAACCCAGCTTAATTTAATGCTTATTAAAAAATTTGTTTCTTAAAGTCAGGTATCAGATTCACATAGGTTAATTATAGCGCTGATTCTTAAAATCTTTATTCTTCTATTTAAAAAAAATGATAATAACTTATTACTATAATTATATCGACAAATATATGTATACATATAGGTGACAACCAAAAATAACTGCAATTATAATTTCGTTTGCAAACTATACATATTGATTGATAGAACTATGCATACAATATTCTTGAGGACATAATGTTTTACGGGCACTTTCTGAGGTACGGAAATTATGTATTTCACGGATTATCTTCAAATCCGTTCTTAGAATGATACTGAAGTCTGTCCTACATTTGTCCCCGCCCTATATTATGTGTAATAAAAATCGATATTATATTAAAACGATATTTAAAAAATGAGAGAAAATCTGACGTGGTATTAACTGTGAGCGATATTGTACAAATATTAAAAGTAGATCGCTACATAAGTAGCACAAACCACGTGTCTTCGTGACGATAAAGAACGAAGAATGAATAGTGGGGATAGAAGGTGATAGATAACTCGATGTATAGAAGATAAGCAGATAAGATAAGCAGATTAGGTTTATTTACTTTGAAGTAAATGCTTTAAAAAAAAAAGAAGAGAAGGAGTAAAAATAATACATAGACTACATAATAAAATAATAGGTACCGATTTACAATGCGACATTATCACAAAAACAAAAGAAATAAAATTAATATGACAACAAAAATAATTATATAATAAAATAAAAGATTGTGAAAATGGATATAAATCTGAAAGAATAATGTACTGAAGTGATAGGCAAATAGATAAAAACAAAACCAATTTATAATTATTCAAAATGAGGCTCTAAGAAAATAATTTTATTACGCGCGCGATTAATGAATTCAATGTTTAATATATTGATTTCATAACGCAGCTCGATTTTCTGAATTATTGCAATCCCATTATATTGAATTTATTTTATCAAATTTGCTGAGATACGATTCGCTTGATGATTTAACCGATGCGTTGAAATAAAGGCAACGCTATTTCTTACTAAAATTCTTGCGACAATTTCTCTTGCGCATATTATGCTTATCTATGTTTCAAATTCATAGAAAAACATGGGTTTTATTCCGTCACCAAAAAAACCGATGACATCATGAAACTTAGAAAGAATTGCTGTGTGCAATGTGCTACATAACTACTATCGTAAATGAATCATGTGCTCGATAAAATCGATATCTCGAAAACAACTAGTCGCTTTCTGTAAATAAAAGGGACATGTCGCAAGTGGACAAGCATACATTTTCTTTGCATAAATTGTTTTCGTTTGATTTCATGATTTGGGAAATTTCTCCCTTGTGTCAGTAAAGCTGACTAAATTATCCATTTCTACTAACAATAAGTTAGAGTTATTTTAATCTCGATTTAACTCACTATTTGTATCTTTCTCCAGTTCTAAGAATTAAAAAAAAAGATAAAGAGTAAGAACACAGTAAGGAGATTAATCTACATTGATAAAAATGAACATATGTCACGCTACGTGCTAGATATCGAAACTTAATCAATTGATGAGTAAAATCAATACGTTGGAACGAGAACAACTAATCCTGTTCTGTGACTTGCAGATTATAGCTCCTGCATCCTATAAAAGCATCGAATAAAAACACTCTCACGATGTTTAAAGCTAATAAATTCAAGAAATTCAAAGATTTGTGCAATAATATTTCTTCCTACAATTTCACGCAAGATTTATTAAGCGCAAGAAAAACAAAATACCTACATATTGATTGCCTTGAAAATCAGTCGCAACCGTGTACTTATAAATTTTTGTCGACCCAGGTATAAAATTATGTAACCGGTAACTTGATAAAAACACCAATTAATCACACTTTCACAGCAATATATGTACACCTACGTACGCACTACGACACTCTAATTGTAAGAGACGAAACACGGTAGGCGAACAACTGTCCTGTTAGAAGAAAGGCGAACAACAATATTATTATGTCCACACATGTCCACCTTCCTCTTCTTTTTACACCGATCGCACCGATTCTATGAAGAGATATCGAAAGTATACTTTGCGTTCGCGACTGTAACCAATGCTTATCTCTATCATGGATGACGAGAGATAGCTAACGACGAGACGCTCCAGCCAATGCAATGGTATCTTTCGCGGGACCGGAAGCGAAAATCCAGAGCGGGAAAAAGGGGAGCGACGCGAAACGCACTACGGACACCGTCGTCGTCGATCGCGCCGAAACGGAATGGAAACGAGATGGGCAATCGACGGCGATTCTATAGAAGAATCGACGAGAACATCCCGGCGAAGCCGCGCTAGAGACGCGACGTCGAGCGTCCACGTACGTATCGCCACGTGAATGGAAAGAACAGCGGTTGCATTATTTAACAAGGTACACGTGTACCGCTCTGCTTTGTTACGATGCGCGGCAGCGATGTGACGCGAGAACGCGAAAAACGCTCGTTCTCCGTGTCGCGTTCGCGATGCGCGCAGCCAGCGCGCAGACAGCGTTATCCCGCATTCGAACATGCGTGTTTTACGCACTCGTCACGCAATATCGATCTATTCGCGTCGCGACGCGACGACGTTCCAATTCGCCGGAAGTTCGTCGATCGCACGATCTCGCAACGGGAACTCGCAACTCGACTTTCCGCCTTTTCGCGCCTTTTCGTCGTTCCAATTCTTCTCTATTAAAATAAATAATTATAACAAACGTGGTTTATAAATCAAAACATACAAAAAGAGAAGCATAAAACCACAGCATTAGATATTGTTTGTGAAATTTAATGAATCATTACATTAATAAAAAATCTTTAGACGGTTCTTCTCTATACAAACCGAAAAGAAATCGATAACACTGTATGCTACGATAATTTAATTTCTTTCACGATAAAATCAAGAGATTCCTTTTATTTCAGGAAAAAGTATGATATATCGAACTTGGATGCTTTCAGAAATAAGTAGATACGTCAAATATTATATTTTAACAAATGAGTCTCAAAAAATTTAATTTTCGTTAAAATGATATTTACTTAATGACCATTGGAAAACGAGGTCTTCTATTCTTCGTTATCTGAAAAGTTCCATTCGCATTTTTTAAATTACAATAATGTCTTTTCACACAGTATTGAATTATTCCGTAACTACTGGTTACTCTTAACATCGAAGAATCGCCATTATTCTTGTCCTAAAGCGACTGTGGCTAAAACGACATTCGATAGCGGTGAGAGAATCTGTGTATTACATGCAGGTAGGACTATAATTCTGAGAGGGACAACGATAATCGCTAACCATAATTATTCAACTAAAGCTATCAGCATGATTAAACGCTTCTGTTAACAACGCGGGAGACTTATTTACAAACGAACAAATCTACTCTAAATGTACATCGCGTAATAAATTGTTATGATATACAGCACATAGTCAGATTTTTCGAAAGTAGAGCTATTTTCATTGCAAAAGTCATCAACATAATACTATAACTACGATAAGTCCGTTTATATCTTTGCGGATACATGAACATATGGAATATCGTAAATTAGAATTATCAATTTATGATTAAAAGCATTAAGTCATCAAGTTATCAATTTATAATTTAAAAGTGTTACGAATGATATTCAATTGTTATCAAGCGGTAATTACATCAAGCGGTAATTATATTTATATTTACAAATATCTTGAGAGCAGGGCATTGAACTACTTTTACTTTAAACACATTTATGATACAATTTTATCTTGTATTTTGCATTTTAGCATAGCATAAAAATATTTTTCTCTAGTATTTTGTATTTCAGTATTTCTTCAAAGCGAAAGATTGAAAGTATTTTGTATTTTGTATTTTGTTCAAATAATAAAATTGATTGACAATCTTAGTATTTGAAATACAAAATGCAAAATACTTTCATGCTCCGCTGAAATATAAAATACTGAAAATACAAGATACAATTGTGCTTACAAATGCAGCTGTTTTTCAAATAAAGGTATTTCAAAATACATGTCCAGCCTTGCTTGAGGACTGTAAGAATTAATGCGAATTCATCGTGAACATGGATGTTGCGTAACATGATGATAATATTGCACAGATTTCTTCGAAATGCATGACGTTTTATGATATGCGAGTATCAAGTTTTCTTCTTCTATTTAGCGAGATTCACATGGTGAACTGTTTATATTTATCTTAAACGTTATCCGGTTATTGATCTCTAAGGTTGTTGTAACTGTAAATAAATAAAGAGTAAAGTAAATAAATGCCAAACGAACCGCTCCAGTTTCTTACTGATGTAATGCTCACAATTAGATATCTCTCAGGTATGATCCGTCGAAAAAATATCATTCCCTCTTTATCACGATGTAATTCACGATTGTGATTGAAATCAATAGCGCTTAGTAAGTCCTACATTAAAAAAAAAAATTTGGCATTTGTAACTATAATTATATATATTACTATAATTATGATTATTACTTCTATGTTAGTAATAATAATTATATATACAGTTCTATCAATGAATATATAGTTGATAACCAAAAATGATACAATTAGAATTATTATTACTACAAAAATGGTTGCAATTAATATATATTATAAATATTTTTTGGGGCAACCATATAATATAATTGTCCCAAAAATGACTGTAAATTGTACAATAATTTCATTTTATGATAATAATTACAGTCATTTTCAATTTGTACATATATGTTGACAGAATTATACATACATATTAATTATTATTACTTACTATTATAGTTATTATTACAAATATCATACCATATTTGTAATAACATGTATTTCTAGTTACAAAATTACTAAAAATTTTTCTCTTAGTGTATGTATTTAAATGAGGCAATTTAACTCAGCCTACAAGTTTTTCGAAAAAACAAACTTGTTCGTTAAAATCGTTCTGTCGGAGTCACTACAATTAATGTGTGTATCTTTACTGCTCAATGTATGTACGAATCAAGCTTTCAATTCTAGAAACAGCAGTGATGATCGTTTATCATATCAAATGGTTTCCCTAGTCACGATCGCATTAGATTCCAATTAGGGTGCGATCGATGATGACCTTTGACATTCAAAATTTTATGTAGCGTGCTATTCGAGTTAGTACATTTTGTGAAATTGCCATCTCAAAGTACACATTCGATTATTGATAGAATAGAAATAATAATTATGACGATATGACTAATTAGATAATTCAAATACCGGTGATAGAAATTATAATATATTATATATTAATTAATTAAATTAAACAATAATCGCAATAATAAACGATAATTATAGCATGTAATAATAGTATGCAATGACCGGCTTTTGAGGGAAAGAGAATGCAATACTTTACAGGAAAATATTTAACGAAATTCGTTTGTAAAAAAATTTTCACGGCCGCCGTGTACGATTCGAACTTCGATAATATTTCGCAAATATATGATTAACGATAATATGCTAACAATAAATTTTGTAAAAAGTCACGATGACTGTATCTTATATAAGATATCGTAATTCAAAAAAAGTTATACGAACAGTACGATAAATTACGCCCACATTAGAAAATTAATCATAATTAATCAAATCTCTGCAAAGAAAAAGAAAAAAAATAACGCGGGAAGAAGCTGCTCGATGATCTCAGGTACCAATCCGAGTACCCTGGGAATGACTCAGGAACAGGTCGGGGAAGGAAAACCTCATCACTACTACCCGAAACGGGACAAAAGGCAACCGCGGAGTCGAGCCGGTTGCACCGCCGGCGCCGTCGGTTAGCCTTTAATCTCTCCTCTGTATCTTTATTATAGTTGCGATTGTACGATGAGGAGGATTGTGTGTAATAGGGGAGAAGAGGATATTGCTGGCCGATTGAATAGCCAATCAAAGCGATCGATACAGCTGATCAACCCCATGGGACGCTTGTACTTTAGGACGTTAAATCTGTTCTTCTTAGTTACAATCTAACACCTCTCTTGTTCTTTCGCTCAAAGTACGAATATGTGTCTCTGTCGCAGAGAGAAAGTTAAGGATAAAGAGTGTACGATAAAGAAACTAAATCTATTAGGCGATAAGATTAATATGTGGCGATAATTTAGTATGTGTTTTCTTTCTGTTTAGACACATTTTCTATATGTGTCCAAGATCTTTCCTTTTGGCATTTTTTATTCCTCGTAAATGTGAAAAACTTCTCTTTTTTTTGGTGAAAATTTGATCAGATTATATTTTTCTTAGAATATAATACAGTATTCGTTAAATATTTTCGTAACAAAACTTCACGATACAATTTCATTGAAAAAAGGAGAAAGAAATATGATTATCCGTTTTGACTTTTTTTTTTTTTAAATCAATTCGTATTAATAAATTTCTTAGACTTCTCAGTCACCTCAAATTATTATTCATACCGTAATATTTTCTTATAAAAATATCTTACAAAAATAATATAATATAACTCCAGATGATCAAAGACTGTAAAATAAACAATGAAAAATTCAAGACACTGAAATATATTGTGTTTCAATATCTCGGATCTTCTAAAGTTTATAATAGCAATAAATGTAAAAACAATTAAAAAATTTACAGGTTTAAAATTTACAATTTATGAAGGATGTATTACACATCTTTTTAACAAAATAAAAAAATTATAAAAAGCATACAGATTTTTCTATATAGTATTGTATTTGAATGTAATACCTATAAATATCCAATTTGGCGGTGATTTATAACCTGGATAAAAAAATATTTTAATAATAAACAGACATACTTTTAGAAAGTAATTAAAATAAAATAGGAATATTTTCATTTAAATTATGAAGTTATATTGTTAAATATTGAGCTTATTAAACTATTTCATATGTAGATATCTTTTATACGGAAAGTATAAATTTCCAATTCTAGTCACTTTTTTGTAGAGATTAGACATGTAATAAATTCCTGAATAATTAAAATTATTAACAATGAATGAAGTGAAAAATCGATTGAGAAATGATACACAGAAGCAAGTAAAGCAGCCCATATTCGGTTAAAGCAAATATATAATTTAACATTTACATATATATCTTCATTCGTATACATATAATAATATAACAATTTCGACTCACTTCGTCTTTAACAATGTCCACAACAATTTATAGTTCTATAATAGATAATAAATTGTGCCGAATTTGTCGATCTTGAAATCCAGTCCTAAACTAAAACTAGAATATGTGATATCACAAATTACATTGAGAAGCAATTTAATAATAGGCGTTTAAGGTACTAATAATCATCTTTAAAACTAAAGAATGAACTCTATAATTTTTAAAATGTTAGTGACATCAAATTTGAGGGAATTGTTATTATTTTAATTTGATACAAGTGTAAAAAAAGTAATCAGTATAGTCATATGCATGAGATACATTTATTTAAATATATATAAATGTAAATATTATTCCAACACCTGACTTTGACTTTCTCTTATTCGCAATCGATTGACTAAAGAATTTATTGCAACAAATATTACCTTAGTTAGAATAAAATATCATTTTACTTTTAAAATTATCAACTATATTTAATAATCAAAATTAAGTGATAACATATGTATTATATTCCTTAAACTAATTCTACTAATGCTTCGTTCAATATTATTCGAATTGAAATAAAAAATATTAAGTTACCGAGATAAAGCATTCGTTAGCAGCCATGTTTAGGAATAGTCTTATTATTTTCAATAAAATAAAAATGTTTACATATAAATACTAATAATACAAACTTAATACAATAATGTAAAACCTTACAGGAATGTAAAGCCTCTTTATAGAGAAAGACCTGCTTTCCAAAATCACTGCGTGGTATCTTTCAAAAGGATTGAATACATGATACTAAAGGGTTGTTCTTACAATAGTTGAACCGAACTTTCTTTCATTGTCTACGTTATAGGCATTATGACTATAGCGGTTTAGAAATTTGCTAAGTCAGGACTGACCGTCCCTACAGTCGATTCTAAATCTTTTCTGCTTCTGTCGACGCTACAGCTAAAGTTATTACGTAGAAAAGGACCGCTCCGACTAACAAAAACATATTCAAAAAAAGTATACTCCCCCTTTAACTGGATTTTCCAACCGTTCTAACTGGACACCTTTTCTTTGTTTCCTTTTTAAAAACGCGTCGTTTTGGTGTTACCTTTTTAAAAACGCAGGAAACCCATTTTAGTGTGCCACAAAAACGCAGGAAAGTGCAGCTAATTAAAACAAAAGGGGGATAACGATCGAGGAAAGGGCGGGTGGTCGTCAAGTACAGACGGAAAGTGATCGACGCGATCACCGTGAGAGCGGCGAGAGACCGGAGAGGAGACCTCGAGAGAGGTTCTCTCGACTCCCATGCACGTTGAAGTAGTTAGTAGTAGTCGCGGAGTAGCAAGAAAAAAACCTTCAAACTAACCTTCACGCTGGCTAGTATCCGTCACCGTGGCGAAGAGATTCCAGAGATGTGGAAGTAATCACATGATGCACTAACAACGAACGCACAGCACGATCGCACTGCTACCGGGCTAAATCCGTCGACGGGGACGCATCGGTCGGGACGCCCGCGTGCGATTCGTGCGATCCGTATCGGTCTCGGCACGAAAGTGACAGTAGGAAACGTCGTGTAGGACGATCCTTCGCGAACGGCCAGGGCGCTTCTTTCTCCCTCTGTCACTGCCTCTCTTTCGCTTCCTTTCTCTCTCCGTCTCACTCCCGCCCTCCAGACAAGGTGGTATTCCAAACGGCGTCGAGGTGCACGGAACCGTAACGAGGCGATCTCGCGATTCTCGCGAATGCGGCGAACGCGAGCGAGCGCGAGCGCGAGCGCGAGCGACACCAGACACTCACACAAGGAGCCAGGGACGACGGAGAAGGCCTGTCGCGATCCCGCGACCGCCTGCGTCCGGTGATCCGCGGTGATTTCGAGAGCGAGCGATGAATGGCTTCGATGACAGCCCACGATACGCCCGTGCGTCGACGTCGTCGTTGTCGTTGTCGTAATCGTCGTCGACGTCGTCGTCGTCGTCGTCGTCGTCGTCGTCGTCGTCGTCGTCGTCGTCGTCGTCGTCTCCGGCGGCGGCCAGCGGCGGCGGCGGCGGCGGAGCGGAGTAGCGACACAGACAGGCAGGGTAACAATGGCGGAGTATGACGTGCTCCGAACCGAATGTACGGTACGGGGTTAGGAAGGGAAAGGGGAGAAAACCGGTACCGCTAGATGTCGCGACTAAGCGGCGATTGTACCGTATGCTTCCTTGGTAGAGGAAGCTCGGGTGAGTTACGAGTGTTACGAGTTACGACGTGTCGTTATCCTTTTTACCTATTCGGAGCTGATCAAACGAAAAAGAAGAAGGTCTATGTGTCTCCTCCCGAGATCTCAGGCAATTTTTTCGCCAATCCTCCGAAGGATCCGCCTCTTTCGCTTTTCGCAAAACAGAACAGTTTTGTCATCCCTAGGAATCTTGGGTTCTTACTTTTGTTCTACCTTTACTTCGCCAAAATGTACTTTATGACTAAGGTTCATTCTGTAGAATTTTTTTTAGAGATCCAAGATGAATGTTGCCATACTTAATTGCATTGCGTTTAAATCATTTCGTTTAAATCATGCTTCGAATATATGGCAAAACGGGACGGGACGTTCTTTATTACGGAATGGTAAATTAAAGCAGCCGCGTTTTCCAAATATCGACGCGTTCGGGGAACGGATATTCTACTGTATGTCACGCGCGTTCGAGAGGGCGACAGTGGAAAAGATTGCCTTCGAATTCGAAACGCTAAAAAGTATTTTTTTAAACAGATATACATATATATATATGTTTTCTTTACACCGATCGATTCAATTTATTATTCTGTGTATAAAGTATTGAGACCATTGTCTACTCACTGCAACCATTTTGGATTGTGTGACGTTAGAAGCGAGAAAAATAAAATTACAATTTTTTAATACAACAACATTTGCAATCGATAAAATAGATTTGTAAAATATACTGAAAACTCCCTTTTTGTTTTGGTAATCGATAAATAACCAGATATTTGAAATTGAATTGTGCCTAATCAAAAAATGAAACAAACTATATACGACAGTTATCAAATTGAGAAATAAATAAAATTTTATTTTATTAAAATCAAAATAAAAAGAATTTTCAGTATATTTTACAAAGCAAATGTACTCTATCAAATATAAATATTGTTTTTTATTAGAAAATATTTCTATTTTAATATATCTTGCAAGAATTTTTATTATGTCTGTTTTCACTTCGTGACATCATAATCTGATAATTTGTAATAAGTGGCCACGAGCCTTAAGATATACTTATTCATTAAAAAATGAATAGTTGACGAAATATTTTACATTCCATGTTAAAACGTATTAGAATAAAATGTAAAACATCTAGTATTTTTGTTTTAAATATCTAGTAAATTATTAATTTTTTAATAACTCTAATACTTTTATAGGTACAATAATTAGAAGAAATATATTTTGTAAAAAAATCATATAAATTTAAAATAAAAAAAATGATAATGTATTGTATGTAATCTCGAAGAATGCATTTTTTCGAAAAATTATCATATTATTTGTGCCTTTTAAACCATGTCATATTTATCTGAAATATTTTTCTGCAAAATTGAAAACAAAGATAATTTTAAGAGATAATCATTTAAAACAGGACACTCTGTACATATAGATACTTTATAAAAACATGTGGATCCCACTTCAACAACAGAGTATACAAAAGCAATAAAAAAAAATATGTCCTATTTTATCTTAGTTTCAGAGTATATAGTCATTTTTGTTATATATAGTCATTTTTGGATTTCAATAATGTGAAATCATATAAATTATATAAGAAGTGCTCGAAAATGGGCTATAGTGTTGATAATAAGTAGTTTACCACTATTTGGCACTCGCTTTTTTAAACAAATCTATATTTCATAGATATTCCTGTAATTTTTAAAATATTTTCTTATCTGACAGATGTTTATTAAGGCTCATCTATATCTATCGTAATATCTATCGTAAGCTTGACTCAACTTTAACTCTTACGATTATGATGCTTGTCTAATGATACATAGACTCTCGTCAATGAGAGTCGTTTATAATATTCTTATTATATTGATGATGATCAAGACTTGACCGAAACGTCTACTTTGTTACATTAAAAATTTTTTAAATATACGACTTTCGCTAAAGACATCTTGCATCGTAGCTGTATGCTCCTTATTATTTATGTTTTGTATTATTAAGCCACTTTTAAAAGTTTTTAAAGCTAAATAATTACTTTTTATAATGACATTATAATTTTTCATGATGTTAACGTTAACGATAAGAATTAGAATTAATAGAATTTTAAAAGTACATTAAATTTTATTATATTTTTAACAGTATATAGTTATAAACATGTCGCTAAGAGTTCTGCATAAATTAAAAATCTTAACACATTTATATTAGAGTAATGTTAATTTAATTAAAAATATCGGAATTAAAAAACGAAAATTTCATATCACTTTGACTTTACATAATGTGGGACAAAATCGAAGATATTAGGTGTTGGAATTAATTCGTAGCGTTTTACAAGTGATGGGAAGTACTTTCATTAATGTATTTTTTAATGCTCATGTGAAATAAATAACATTCTTTCATTAAAAAACGCTACGAATTAATTCCAACACCTAATAGTATTGTAGATGTATTATCCACTGAAATATCATCCATGACAATATAGTTCAATGCGTACGTTTTGTGCATGTGGAGGCGCCACTAAACGCGAAGTTCCATCTAAAACGCAAACACTTATATCAAATATTTACACCGACGTACTTTATACTTTTCGTTTTTATTGTATTACGCATAATTATAATTTAAAATTCAAGTAGATTTAAGGTGTTAGTTTAAAAGTTTATAAAGTTCTTTATAAATATTTATTTTTCACATTTCGATATTGTCCCTTAAAGTTACAAAAGGCTACAGGTATGTCCATAAAACTTAATGATTCGATTCCTAATACCTTATCGCAATGTTAGGAACGTTACTTCATGAAATTAACGCATTACTGTTACTTAGAAAATAATGATTTGTTATCTTTTTCATTTTACGTTTTTTTTTTATGTTAAAATAAAATATTAAGTAAAAAATTACAAATTTTTGATAATCAATATTAATTGTCAAAATCAATATTAAAGTAAAAAATTCTAAGCTACAATCTTAAGCTAACAATTGTAAGATAAAGATAAATGAGTAATATTACAAAACTTTTTTGTAACACAGATTTTTTTAGGAAATCACCAATTAGCTCGTGCGTACGACGTCTGTTACACAATCATTTTAAGTACATATGAATATACATATATAAGAATTATACAGAAAAACGCAGAAGTACAACCTTTCAACATATGTCAGTTTGTTTACACTCATCTACTAATAGAGAAGAATATTAATGAATTACCATCTAATAGAATGTCTTATAATTATTTAACTTCAATAAACTAACTAATTTAGCTTCGCATTTCAACATATCTCAAACTTTTTTTAGCAAAAGATAAGAACAATAGTATATATATATATATATATAGTAATTATAAATGTAATAATTAACTGAAAGATTACATCCTGAAATTAAAAAAAAATCTAATTAATCCCAAATAAAATAAGTAATAATAATAGTTTTAGTGAAAATTTATCGATTATAAATAATTTTTTAATACTGCTTCAGTCGGATAATAACGTCGGTTTTCGTTCATTCGTCATACAATCCGATGAATTCGCGTCGCAGTGTGTTATCAGTAGTTTAGAAGCTCTCGACAACTCAGCAGCCAAGATTCAATCTCGCCATGATCAAGTGTTAAGTTACATTTTTCCGCTGGACGCGTGAAATTGAATGCGCGAAATGAAATTTGATACGCGGCAATGGTACGCCGGATTGTGCCAGTCAGCGTTAACAATGCCAATTTCGCCCGGTAACGTCACCGCGACTGTGGCGACTACACGTCGCTCCGCTTAATCCGCCTTTGTGCGTGATTTGTGCGATGCGATCGAACGCGGCGTGTGGTGTTCAGTGGTGTTCAGTGGTGTTCAGCTAGACGGCACGAATCTCGATAAGTAATCGCTCTGGTGCGGCGCGATCGAGTGTTGTTTATTACAAGTGGAACGGCCGAATCGAGTATCACGAGGCGTGTCCTACGCGCCTCCAAAGTGGACGGTACGTACGCATCGTGCACGCGCCTCACACGCGCCTCCATACCTGCTCTTCTGCAAGCAACGCTTTCGATCCGTGGGAGGAAGCAACGCGCTGACGCGAACCAGAATTCTACGTGAATACCGCGACCATATAATCGGCTGAAAAGTATAATTAACAGAGAGTTTGTAATGAAATATGAACGAGCGGACAGAATAACATAATAAGGCCTAGAAGTGTTCCTGTTTTTTGCTGCTACACTGGTCTGCCCTGAAGCTTTCTATCTCGCTTTTGCCAAACTTCAAATATATATATATATATCTATTTCATTTTAAGTATACGAGTGTGCACTAGTTTAGTTGGACTGATGATAACGGAGCACGTGCTCCAATTTTCATGATGCGAGCCAAAGGGAAGACCAGTTATCAATGAAAACCGGTGGAAAATTCATTCAAAATATATTCATGGTCCGATTTTAAGATTGTCTTAAATGCAATCTGGAGAAAGACTGCACGATTATTTCTGGTCATTGACTAAGTGGAAAGGCCAGATTTAAAACGATATTGCGATATTGAATGCATTATGAGACAGAGAGTGATCCGGAAAGTATATAGCGTGACCTCCATTTTTATGACGCGCGAAAAATTTAAAAAGGTTTACAGGGAGATTCGAATTAGATCGTAGATCGCGAATTAGAAGAGAAGGTTTAGATGATCGATTTTATTACACATGAAAGACATTTTAACGAAGGTAGGAAATGGAATCGATATGCTTATTTTTTCTACCGCGCCTTCATCAAAACCGAACAAAGGAGAGCTAAAACCCCCTGCCTAGGTAAAAAATCCTGAACAATCTAAAAGAGAAAGAGAAAGAGAAAGAGAAAGTGGAGCATGTACCCCCGCATGTGTAATTGTTTCTACTCATAAAATACATTTTTCCCTGTGCATTCTGTATTTCTGCAAACTTTTCGTCCCAGTCATGAGATCCGGTCTTTTTAGCTATTTGCTTTCACATTCATTATTTGAAATGAAACGAGACCCAGACGTATTATGTGGATGAAGAATGAGAAAAAAAAACTATAAGAAAGTAGGGCAAAAAAAAAATTGACAGACTATGTCGTAGCTCATCCTGTGTACAGAACGATCCTATTGTATTCGACTCAGCCTGAGTGTGCACGAAGTTCGTCTATCAGTTACGGCAATTTTTTCAAAAATCCTCGTCGAAATTGGAGTAAAAAATTGGAGAATGTTGAAAGCGGAGAGGGAGAGGGGGGGGGGGAGGAGAGAAGAAAAAGTGGAATCCCAGGATTTCCGGGACAGACTCGATTCATGGAATCAAGAACAATTGTGGCAATGCTCCGATGTATTTTCCGACAACTTTTACTTTTGTAGTACGCAAACTAGACCACGAACCGGAAAGCGATATGAAAATTGAAAGAGAAAGATAGTTTAATCGATAGAGAACACTTTTAGGGTGTTCAGATTCCCATCCAAGTCATGTCACCCAAGTCATCATTTTATCCTTGTTTAACATTCGGTGAACTCGAGTGAGAATCTAAACATAGCCTTAAAGAGAGAATCTCATTTAAAAGTAAAAAAAGAAGTGTTTTCAAAATTTTTTTTAAAGAAAGCTGTTATTCAATAATTTAAAAACTTTTCCACATGAAAGACATATATTTTATGATTAACTTATTGCGTTCATATTGGGCTTCTCCTTCTCCTGCTACTATATGTAGATTAATTAATGATAATCCACAGCGATTTTGCGGGGCTCTCATTTCTGTCCTATAAGCCCGAAATAAAAAAATTAAAATTTGTTTTACTCATTAAACGTTGTTCTTGTTATTAAACTTTCATTATTTTTTATATTTCGTGACATTTCGACATTTTGTATCAAAAACAATAAGTAAAACGAACTTTCACATTGAATCATAAAATAGCAAGAGAAGGAGAAGCCCAATATAAATGCAAAAATTTAGAGATAACCATGAAACATATGTCTTTTATGTATAAAAGCCTCAAAACATTAAAATAAATAGCTTTAAAAAATTCTTATAAATATCTTATCTCTTTCTTGTAGATGAGATTCTCTCTTTAAGGGCTGCCTAGTTTGGAGCGTCGAAAAATTAATTTTTTTCTTTTTCTTAATAGACATAAATAAATAATAACTATGGAAAAGAATTTTCGGAAAATTTAAATACAATTCTTTGCAAATTCTTGGAATTACAGTGATATAAGCGATCCAGTTCCGAAGTAAAAAAGATTTTGATAACAAAATAGACAAGTTAACTCAATCTGATTATTTTTATGAAAAGAATGATATTATAATTTAGGAGAGAATCGCCGATTAAAGAAACTTATTGTAAAAAAAAAAGCAAAAATATTCTAATGCGTTTTTTACAAAAGTGATTTTTTTTAAATTTTGTAATAATATAGAAAGAAAACGACACAATAACGTCTTCTTGTACATTCCGCTTTTAGCCTGGATCTACAATATGTTTTTAAGCCTTAAGCCATAAGAAATGAATGAATTATCAATTATTCTCCTCACATTCGACTATAATTAATCAATTTCTTACGACTTAAAATTTCTTAAGGCTTAAAATATCTATTGTAGAAACGAATTTATACTCCATTATTTCCAGTGAATTCTATATATATAACATATTGGAGCGAGCCATCAAGGAATAGGTCTCAATTTCTAAACAAGGACACTCTAATGCAAAGTTGGTACTGTTTTCTTTGTTAGAGATTCGCTGATTGGTTAATGCTGTTTTCCTGCCATAAGTAGAAGAGAACCAATATTGTTTATTTTCCTTTTTTCAATTCAGTCCCACTTTTCTACAGTTTAATGTAGGAAAGGCTCGCTGCAGTATATTATAGAGCTCACTGTGGTTACTTCGATGGAGGAGTAATGGAGAAAATTTGTGAAAAATCGAGGGAGTAGAAGACTAACACTGCAGACTGCAGATAACGGTGCAGTTGGCCGATAACGTACTTCAATTTTTGCGCGACCCAGAAGAAAGATTAGTTATCAGCAAGGATCTCGGGCACGAGGACACCACGTGCGAGGGTGCAACTGAGGGCGGGAAACGGTGCCTCCGATGATGATCGATAGCCCAAGAGGGAGGAAGGGAAGGAGAATGGAGGTAGAGTATTGCGTGTATATCGACGAAGCGTTTCGCTTTCCTCGGTTGCATATTCGTGCTGACCTGACCGCCGAAGTACGCTCTACGCGCATGCACGCCGCGGACCTTTCCTTTCCTTCACGATGACAAATCGAACGAGCAGTCGCCACCGAAAGTGTTTCGCGCGCACAAGACCGAGAATCTCTGTTATTTTCTTGCCGCTTGGCCGATTCATACCACACATTCTCGCCCCGTGTAATAGTCTCGTCTGCATATTCATCGTAGTCTTTACGCTCGTTCCACGTTCTCGCGCCACGCTTGGATTTTTCGCTTGGCCGCCTCGATCAACGTCGATGCACTCGGTAATAAGCGTCGCTGTCACTCCCGCGAATTTGCAGCGATATTCTGTTAAATTAATGGCATGGCGTGCATCGGCACTTCGCTTGTTGGGACATGTCCTAAACAGGGATTATCGCTAGATAATCCCTGGCAATTGAATCGAGATGCCGCAGTATCCGATCGTCCGCAATGTTTTGGATCACGTCTGTTTGTCACGATGTCACGGATGTGTCACGGATATTTCTCTATGATTTGAAATGCCGATGAACGTTGCTGATATAACACGGAGTACGGCGGATCTGCAGAGTATATTGCTTATAATTTTATATTATTGTGCACATAATAAACGTGATATAATCAAAGATACAGATTCAAAATTGTTAAAATCTTCGTTTTCTACCTTTGTTTATGCTTATTACTATATTATCAAATTATCACCAATTGATAATAGCACAAGTATTTATTTATTGCTTTATCACATATATTATTACGTTTACACAGAAAAAAAGGATTTGTTAGAACTCGGAACTTTATTGATTCAACTAGCAAATCTACAACGTATGGTTACACGATACGGTATACGGATTATTAGTTTTTTCTATGTTAAATTAGCAAAGCTGTACAGCTGAATAAAGTTAACGCGCGTGCGATTATAGATATAATATAGTATAATATTTATTATAATACCATAGAAAATTTGTTAATGCAGTAAAAGATAACTTTCTGCAACAATCAATTCAATACATAAATCAAAATTTTTAACAAAACATACTAGCTAAGAGATAATAAATACTACTATAATAAGAAGAAAACTTATTACATCAGCAATTTTTATTGTATCAAAGAATTAGTTGAATTAACATACTAATTGCTTACAGACATAATTTCTTTGTTAAACAATCAAATCTTTTTTGTTCTGATCTCGCGCAGCATCTGTAGTTTTATTGAATCACCCAAACTATTTTTTTCCGTGTAGATAACGTGAAAATTAAATAATATACATATACGTATCTATCAATCATATGTACGTATTATATTATTATTTTCTATAATTTTCTTTACTTATATCTGTAAACACAGAATGCAAATTATTACGACATTTATATCACTTACTACACATGTATTTAACATATTTTCTTTTTTATATTGTAAATTCAATTGTAATATAATAAATTAATTACTTTTTCAATTTGTTAATTGTTCATTGTACACAATTTATCCATTTTTATAAATAATTTATATATCATTTATTATTCATTAACAAATAATTAATTCACACACATAATTTTATATAATTTTATAATATTAATATTGAAGGGTGTTAGTTGCTAATATATATATTATTGTAGAGGCATTCTTCAAAGGATTGAAAAACTTTTCTAAATTTCATCGCGTGTATTTAAAATAATGAAAAATATCTATCCTGGCGTTTAAAGTTCACAAATAAAAAAATAGGTTAATCGCATCTTTTTATCAGACGGGAATGTATTATCGAGGCCACGAGAACGTTCTTCGCGCAGGTGCTCGACATGCGAGACCTTTCGATCGTGTCTTCCTCACCTGAGAAAGATGTTTGTCCCTCTGCCTTGATCTGGATCATCGTCATCGTCTCGGCAACGGAGATCGAATCGATCTTGATAAAATACGGGAAAAAAAAGAAAAATATCATCGCATCTGTATAAGTTTCGATGTAGGCGGTTGCGAATTATACATCGATAAGCGAGTTATCAGAATACTGCGAGTGAGTCAAAGAGGCACTAATCGTTTTATTATCGATTACACCAGTTCGTGATGTACACACGTGTAAAGTTGCGACGCCGAAGTAAGCTTCTCCGTTCTTTCGATCAACCACTTGATATCCGATTATTATAGAGGACCGAGGTTGTGACTAATTGAATCAAACACAATGTGTTATAATCGAGAGTGTTCCATTTGTCAAGATTAACGCCTGAACTGTTCTCAGCCTCTGTCCGAAGGAAATAAAAATTATCAGCGGGGAAAAAAAATGCGCAAGTATCTTTCACGTTAAGCTTCGCGAGATTCGCTAATCCGATAGCCTAACAAAGGACATTTTCTGTGCGAGCTCTCAAGATCCTTTACAAAGAAAAATTGTTCGGTTACTTTTGTCTTTTTTTTATCTTTTTATCTCGTCCAACTAAAAATCTAAAAATATGATAATTTGATAACAAAAAAGTACAAGATACTTAATATCTTAAAAATTGGGAAAAACACGTTTTACACTTTACATATTACAGACATTAATATTATGGTGCAAAATGTTTTTCTATTCTTTTTTGAAAAAAAATTCTTTTTTTAGAAATATATCATTTTCAACCTTTTTATAAATATTTATTACAACAAACAATATTTCTCGATTAAAAAGACCAACAATATTTGGTTATATGCTATCTACTCTAAACATTTGCAGGAAAACTTTTGTATTCTCCGCCGTTCTAAATCAGTTGCAACTTTACAAGGTAACGAACTATAAAAATAGTACGTCGCCGTACGTAACGTTTCATTGCCAGTATAGAAGTACAATATGGAAGTTTAAGTCTGATCTCAACCCTCGCGCGAGTTAAATTTTAAACGCGCGGCCGGAATCAATGTCGCGCCAACGCATACACGTGCACCAGCGACGGACGTAGGCACGGATGACATTTTTCTTGTCTTGTCTGCCGACAGATATTGATGTGGATGTCGAACATGGTGCAAAAGTCGGACAACGGAAGCGACGCCGTAGGTGACGCCGGTCTCCGCGTGCACGCGAGTTCGATCGACGACGAGTCGTTCGCCACGACCTTGACGCATTAGAAGAATTGCGGATGTGCGTCGGACGCGATCGAAATGTCGTTTTTCGGACGGAAAATGGGCGGCGGCGGGGGCGGCAGGGGTTCCGAGCACACCGGTCATAACTTGCAGGACGGCCTCTTTCAAATCGCATCGCAGGCCTGTCACATCCTCGTGCAAGTGAGTCGATCTCTCTGCGTCGAAACTTTGTGAAGTTCTTTGTCAAGTATTTCATAAGACATTAATCGACACGGAATTTAAGGATGTATAATGTGTGCAACATCTCAAAATATCAAACAAATATATATAAATTTCATACGTTAATTGATCTATTATCCGCGCGTGTATGTAAAATTTGAGCACAATTTTTTTAAAAGTTATTTAAGATTTTGTTTGTTTTGGATTCTTTTGTATATAATCACGTTTTATAATACTTATTTGCAAATTTAACGAAGATATTTTTAGCACTACTATAAATTAAATTCAATTCTATATATATATATGTCTATTAATAAATCTTTAATATTTGTGCAAAAGTTTACTTGAATCTTCTTACTCGTTTAGAAGTTATTTATCTAAAGCTGCAGCAAAATATGGCCATTGCACTGCATAAGACATTATAAGCCAATTAATTATTTGTTTTATTTTTTTCAGATTAATTATTCATTATTTTTTATTTCCGAAAATTATGTAGTTGATATTAACTTACTTCATATTAGCTTCTTTGGCTGATACTTTACAGCTAATATTGCACATTCTAAATATCTTTAAAATGACATTGAACAGAAGACAATATTTAAATATCTATTATATTTAAAATATTACAATATCTATATGTGTATATATATATATATACGACGCTTATTTATTTATCTCAAGATATTATTTAATGTCTATTAAAATCGTAGAAGACAATAACAAACACTGAAGATAAAAAGAATACTGGAATCACATATTATTATAGATATTATCAAGAAAATTAGAGTTTGACATTTTACTGGTAAAACTGAATGCGCTTTGTTATTTTATTCTTGACAATAAATTATACAATATTGTGTAAAAGATGCAAAAAAAAAGAGTAAAATATAATTTACATGCAGCTGTATATGCATTTATATTTCAGCAAAATCAGCAAAATCCGCATGACACGCATGGTTTTTTCATGTTTGATTCATATTGTTCATGAATCACCAAATGTATTTCGTATGTAATAGTGATGTTTAAATCAAGCAAATATAGAATGCATTGTAATTTCAATTCTATTTTAACGACATTATTTACGCATACTTGGTTTTTCAAAAGAAATTTCTCCTTTTACATTTGTAATGTTTATCCTTCAGGAGAAATTCACATTTTTTTCAATTGATAGACTAAGAACTTAATTAATTATACTCGCATGATGCAACAAAAATCATCAGGACTTAGGAGTATCTTGCATTTGCAACATTACGAATTCGAAATCAAACTATCTACAGCAAAAACTTTAACTGATCTCTTGATTTTTTAACATTTGATTTTAAAAACTTGTGCAAAAATGTTTGCTAAATCTTAAATTAAATGAAATTGATATAAAATGCATTTGAAATTAACTGAAGAATAAGATTTCGCTTTATAAAAGTAGATACAGAGTAAAAAAAATTTCACATAAAGATACAACAATTATAATAGATAATTTTGAGACTCATTATTAAAAGTGTACATTTACACACGTAAGTACAATTTAAGTAACTTACAACAAAAAATAAATAATGTGCAAAAGTGAAATACAATCAAAGTTTATAGTTTAATATTTACATTTCCGAGTAACACAATTTATTGGCGAGATATTGGTATACATTAAGGACGTATCAAGCCAATATTGCGTCAATAAATTGTGCTACTAAGATAATAAGTTGCCAATAAAGTACATACAATTTTTCTTAAGCTGTATTATCAATATGTACTAACATAAAAATATAAATACAATATGTATGACATTACCACTGTGTTGGATAATATTACAAAAATTTGTAAGTTGTTTGTAGTAAAAACTTATGAAAAGAAGAGTATAAAAATTACCGCACAAGATATTGTTTGTGATATTTAATTATCATTACATTAATAAAACATTAGACGTTTCGGCCACAATCTGGCCATCTTCAGTAAATTCACAATATTCTTAGAAATTCAACCTTTGTGTAATATAACTATGTATAACAACGTGTTCTTTCATCTTGTGAAGGTGCATCGTACAACAATGTTGCAGCGCCAATTATCATATTGAGAATTATGTAGAACAAACAAAAATTTCCAGATTCTAATTTAAAAAATTATCCTAATCTCTATTAATTAATCTATCATTAATATCTTCTAGTCGAAATGTATGAGAATAGAATCGTTACCTGTTTTACAGCAAAAAAATGATGGATCTCAAGTACATCCTTTACATAGTTGGAAATTTGTCGTTGAACGACGGTTGAATTTAATGTCAGATATATGTAATTCTGCGTTTTAAGAATATTGTGAATTTACTGAAGATGGCCAGATTATGGCCGTCTAATGTTTTATTAATGTAATGATAATTAAATACACAAACAATATCTTGTGCGGTGGTTTTTATGCTCTTCTTTTCATGAGTTTTGATTTATAAACCACGTTCGTTTTTATTATGTATTTTGTTTGTAGTATTTACATAAAAACTATAAAATATAATAATGATATTGTTATTAATTTTCCATTAAATGTAAAGACTCATACAACTACAAATAAAAGTACTAATTTTTGTAAAAACGCACAATTTTATATATTTCTATTATAAATTGAATAATTTTTATACATATTTATGTAATTTTACATACTTTTTTTACATTACACATAAACCGAGTTTTTTAAATTCATTGAGCAATGGCATTATAATAGAAGAATCCACTATGAATCGCATTGTGCGCGAATGTAATTTTGTTCAGTAAAAGCTGCATTTGCGCATAATACGATTATAGATCGCTTTCAATTTTTTCTTCGCTGTCTGAACAATTGATCGAAAATAACCTATGTTATAAAAAATAAAAATAAATCGTTTTCTTTCCGTCAAGGTGAACAATACGCACAACGTTTCTTATGGAGGTAGCAATAATGTGAATAATATCGCATATTCGAAATATTCTACGGCCGGCGGCGGCACCACCGTTCCAACATCGTCGACGTCGACGAAAGGAGCGACCGTTGCCAAAGCGTATCCGAAATATACGGAGCCTCGAAATAAGGATCAGGATGTGGTAGTATTGTTGCCGCATCGTAAGAACAGAGCACCGCGACTCAAGCACAAATTATCGGTAGGTCCTCATATTGTTGCCCTCAGTCGTACATTTAAAATTTATTCACGCCATTGTCGTGTGAAGGTTTGTCCAAATAAATCGAAGATTTACACAGAAAAATTTGCGCAACGCTTACAAGGCTAACGAGAGTGAAGCGCAAATTTTTATATGTAAATCTTTGATTTATTTGGACAAATTATGATTGTAGGATTTACGACTCTTATGCTCAAGTTGTGATCATTGCGACTATCAAAATCCGTCTCTCACCTTTTTATTATTTTGACAAATAATAAAGTCTGCACACCTCGTTATCATATTAATACGATAAAATCCATGTAGTCGTTTTTAATCAAAGAGAATTTAACAATACAAATTTAACATACAAAAATGAAGAACTTGAAGCATTTTTCCTTTGTATATTAAATCTCCCGAGTAGATTTTTATAAGTATAATCAACAATAGTGCTAATCACCAATAATATTGTACAACAGCATTGTACAATATGCAACATGTGACTATATAAAAATAACGCACGTGATACATTCTGTTACAGACTGTATCCGAAAACGCACGGCTGGATGTGAATTCTCCGGGAGGTGACGACGACCTAGAGTTATGGGACCAGACCGGGTTTATGTTGCGGACTGACGTGGACGATCCTCTCACGAATGCAAAGTACAAATATTTTAATTTAAAAAATTAGACATTATAGAAGGAAAAATAGATGACAATAATTATTAGAAGATAATATATACGTTTTTCATTGTTTCGTTAATTATTTGAAAATAGTACGTAAACATAACTTAATAAAACTTTTCCACTCTTCGAACAGCTATATCCTTGGTTGACGAATAAATTATTATTTCATATAGAGAAAGCTATTTCTACAAATTAAAGTCAACTATGCATTAAAGAAGCTACTTAAGATTTAAAGATTTTTAACTGTACAAAAATATTGTGTTTCTATTATGATTAAATTATAGTAATAGTGAACGCTCATATTTCCCATCAAAGGTGGGGTGCGCAGAGTTGGTGCAGACCCAGTTGCATTCCGATAACGATCATATTGATTTTGATCGTTTTGGTCGTACTTTTGCCGCTATTGGATCATGCGGCGGATAAGTATTCGCTAAATGCCACCGTGTTGGATTCGGAATCAATGTGCATGGATCATTGCAGTTTATCCCTGGTAGAAAGTATACCTATAGGTTTGAATTATAGCAATAACACGGTGCAGCACGAATCAACCTATGATTCTTGGATGAATCTCATTGAAATGGCGCAGGACACGATTGAAATTGCGTCGCTTTATTGGACAATGAGAAGGGAAGATGTGTTTCCCGACGACAGTGCTAAGATGGTAAATAGTAAAGTTGCAGTATCATAAAACATATTCAATCCACTGACATCCATTAAAAACAAAGTGTCTCGTTAGGGAGAACAGGTATTCCAGTCATTGTTAGAAGCCGGAAGAGATAGACATATCATGCTAAAAATTGCACAAAATCTTCCTTCTCGCTTGTCTCCAAATGTCGATACGCAAATTTTGGCCAAAAAGGCTAACGCACAGGTAATATTATAATCATAATATTATAATAAACACAATTTATCATTAAATTTCCATATGAATTGTAAAATAAATCTGTTTATAAATAAATCTGTTTGGTAAATATTAAAAACAACGGACCCCCACCTCCAATGACTTTTACCTTGACATATATTGTCATTATCATAACTCAGAGTGATCTTCGGAAGGTTTTTAGCCCGCACTCGTTACACGTTAAAAAATTATTAATAAAATAAATTTTATAATTAGAACACAAAGTTTACTCTTATAGGAATTAATGACTTTCCACGTGAACCAAAGTCCACCTTAAAATCAGATGAGGGTTGGGTTAAGTTAGGATTAGATTTAGTGGGAGTGTAGGGGCGGAGCCCACACGTATACCTTTTACACGAAACTATTTGAAATAGAATAATTGTTGATCTTGTTTCACTCCAGAAGCAAAAAGAAGAAAAACACGCGTGACAACTTATCTGATTGAGAGGTAGACCTCGATTCGTGTGAAAAGTGGCACGCCCTTAGGTAGAAAGAAAGGTGGGGTGGAAGTCACTTCGCGTGGAAAGTCGTGCACCCTAGAGGGAAAGATGGGATGGAACTCGCTTTGCGTAGAAAATCATTAATTTCTGGAGGATGGGGTAAATTTTGTGTTCTATTTATAAAACTATATATAAAACTTATTTTATTAATAACTTTTTAACGAATAACAAGTGCGGGCTAAAATCTTCCGAGATCATTCAAAATTATGACCTTGATAATATATGTCATCGAAGGTGGATTCATTATTTTCAATACCTATCTTATATTTGATCAAAGCGGATCTTAGTGCTTAAATATTTTTGTTTGAATTTATGCACATCTGATTCTATAAACCGCACGCCGAAATCTTTTTCGATCTTGAAATGTAATTGTGAACAGAATTACTTGCAGAACCAGAGTAGCAATTTAATAATTTCTCTCGTTTATCTAAATTATTAATATGTTCTAATAAAGTTGCTTATTAGCAAATAAAAAATTATTTAACTGCTTGTCATTTTAATAAATAACGTTATTATTCCAGTTCTGTCCATAATTGCATTTCAAAGGCGAGAAAGATTTCAGCGCGCAATTTGCAAAATCAAATATGTATATATAAATTTACACAGAAATATTTAAGCATTATGATCTGCTTTGACCGGATATAGGATTTCTTTTATTTAATTTTTTTATTCTTATTGTTGGTAATTTTTTAACATCTATTTATTAAAATTTAATCGCGCGACATGATATGATTTTTATCGTTTTTTGTTATATGTAATTTTGAAGGCAACGTAATAAATTTTATTTGAACTCAGGTGAAAAACTTAAATTTCGCTGGATTGTTGGGCGGCGGTGTACTTCACACGAAATTATGGCTTATCGATCGTACTCATGTATACGTTGGTTCAGCGAATATGGATTGGAGATCCCTTTCGCAAGTAAAAGAACTCGGTTTGCTAGCCCTGAATTGTTCCTGTTTAGCGAACGATTACGCCAAAATATTCGATGTAAGCTGTAAAATAAGTTACAAAAATATGCAATAACTATGTTTTCTATCTTTGAAAACTATTATTGATTTTTTTATTTTATAGGTATATTGGAAATTAAGCGAAGATGGTAAAGTGCCTTCCACATGGCCAGATTCCTTTAGCACAAAGATAAATATTGATAATCCTATGAATTTTACATATATGGATAATAAATACAAACTGTTTATCGCGGTTAGTATCAGCTTAATAAATATGTTGTGCAATTATTTTTTCTAGATTGTGAAAATATATATTATATATACACATATATTCATGCTAAAAATTCCATATATATTCCGTGGATACATACTTGTTTATAACGGCTATTCTTCATGTCTTTGACTAACCAGAAATTGGTACAAATGCTAAAAACCAATATGGCTGCTTGCCATATTGGTTTTTATGCGCAATGATATCTTGTAATTTTAGATTATGTATGTTAATATTATGTTACAGAGTTCACCTCCACCATTTTCACCAAAAGGTAGAAGTAGCGACCTAGACGCGATTGTGCACTGCATTGCTAAAGCGGAAAAGTTCATTTATATCTCTGTGATGGATTATTTCCCGTTAACAATATATACTCCACAAATAAAGTATGTATAAAGATAATTGTATATAAAATACAATGAAATAGATCGTGTTAATTCTGACCGTGAATTGCCACGCGCGATTATTAACTATCAATACGTAACTCACGGACAGACAACCGTTTAATGGATATATATAATTTGTAATTGACTAATTTTAAACCTAATTACATTCAAAAATTATTATTCAAAAAATGGCAAATACTTTTTAAACTTATTTTTTTCGAAAACTTTGTTTGCTGTTTCGTATTTCGACTTACAAATTTTGAGATACCTTGTATAGAGATCAGCCTTTACGATTTAATATTTATATTGTTACATTTAATATTAATTATATAAATGTAATTAATTATATAATATAATTTTGAAACTTAATGTCTTATTTTAGCAATACAAAAGAGTAACTAATCATTATTTTCTAAGTAACGATAACGATAATGCGTTACTTTTAAAATCCCCATAACAAAAATAATCGCAGTAATATCGCAATAAAGTCATTGTGATATGTGAATGTCCGCTTTGTCACAGGTATGATATCGCTATGACATAATTATAAAGCTGTGAAAAAATTGCACTTCACTGTGACACTGCTGTGACATACATAGATTAAGATAATAATGTAATGTCACATGGTCGATATTCATAATCCGCTTTTATTTTACGATCGTTTTAAGTAATGTTTTAAGATGCTAATACGACTCTTTAATTGATTCATGATATCTTAAGACATTCATGAATCTTAAAATAAATATAAGAATCGATTATAAATACCGGCCACTGTGATTTTTTAATAATCTCATCATAGTGACATCACAATTTATCTGTGACTATTATGAATGTGACTGGTTTTACTACGGGGGAAATTAGCAATAAATAATGGTAACATTCGCAAATTTTAAAAAGAAGTAACGCGTAATGTGGTAACGCGTTATTTTTATAAAATAACGTTTTATAAATAAATCCTATAAATAAATATTAATATTAAATAGACATAAGAATATTAACTATTATATATATATATATATATATATATATATATATATATAAATATTATATTTTATGCGTATATAATATTGCATTTTCTTTTATTTTCTTTCTTCTGTTAATAATTTAAGAACTGTTTTATATCTATATTTGCAGATATTGGCCTATAATAGATAATGCTTTAAGAGCGGCGGCGATCGAGCGTAAAGTAGAAGTGCGTCTTTTGATCTCTTGGTGGAAATACTCGAGACCGTCCGAATCGTATTTTCTTAAATCACTGCAAGACTTGACATCTAGTTATCCCAATGTCAAAATCGAAGTGGTGAGTAGAGTATTCTCTTTTTAGAACACTTATGAGTGTACGTATTTTTCTATTGACGTTGAATTATCGAATAGAGAAGGTTTATTGTACCCACTGATCCACACTTGAATAAAATACCCTACGCGAGAGTAAACCACAATAAATACATGGTTACTGATGTAGCAGCATATGTCGGAACGAGTAATTGGTCGGGTGATTATTTTATTGACACAGCTGGTAAGTTCATTCAAATGTCATTTTTCACGAAAATAAAATAAAATAAATTAAAGTAGATAGTAATAAAACTTACTTGTTATGCTTGTACAGTAAGTCAAGTAAGAGCGTGGTCGACCAGCGTGGTGTTGCACCATTTCATGTTATTAGTCTTGAGATAGATTCGAATAGTTTCGTTACGATATATCTAAACCTTTCTGTTTCAATTTTGCTTGTCCTTGACGCAGTATTAAGCCAGGATTAACAGATTGACTATTTTTGTATCATCTTTTTTGTCCATTTTGCATATCGCGCTACATTCCGGTAAATCATCGACGTTTTTTGCCACATTATATCGCTGCACCCACTTCTATATGAATGATTTTTTCATATGATGACTTTTTCATATATTTAGCAGCTAATTGTGACATTTTTGGGTGAGTGCAGAGGAACACAGCTTCATAACGTGATGCGTATTTGGTACTCATGGCGCTTAATGTGATTCTCTTAAGAAAGTTCAATGACAACTGAACCTTCCTTGATAGTGCATCAAGGGCAAAGGTGCTCTCTATGGATTCATGATAAATTTAGGACGATCTTTTATTAGCTTTAAGTAAGGCCGACCACGATCTTACTTGACTTACTGTAAATGAATTATATGAAAAATATATCATATATAAGTATCTTTCTTACAAAATTACATTTTATAGTAAATATTTATCTTAGGTATTGGTACCGTATTTGAAAGCGTTGGACATCAAAATAACGGCAACATAAGGCAACAGCTGGAAAATATCTTCCATCGTGATTGGTATTCCAATTATTCTTTTCCGCTCAATATAAATGAGACTCATTCTGAAAATTTATGGGACTTATCAAGAAGTTCATATCAACATTCATCATATGAACCTTATATACATGTATAATTATAGTAATCATATACACAGTAGTAATTTTTAATCATAAAACATATAGGATGTTCCATCTCTCAGTAAACTTTAGCTCACTGTATTATACTCTCTCACTCTCTTATGTTCTTACTCTTTTATTCTTTTGATTATCCAGTAGGTAAATTATCACATAATTTATCCGAAGATGGAACAACCGGCCCTTATTGTTTTGATTTGATCGAGGAGAATTCATTTACATTGGAACAATTAAAATTATTTTATGTATTTTTTTATTATATTCTAACCGTAAACTCTCTTTACTGTTAAACATTTTTGTAAATATTATCTTAAATTTTCAAAAATCTTCTGCGCAAACAGAAGATATAATATCTGGATTTGTATAATTTCTGTATAAATTTGTATAAATTCTGTAATTAGTATAATTTAATCACACTTTTTAGAAAATTTATCAAATTTTTAAATATAAATCGGAACACTTTTCAGAAATACTAAGAAATCTACACTTTTTTTTTAAATTCTTTACTGCTGAATTCTCTCCGAAATATTTTAAAATTTCTAAAATTTCTTATTCTGTAATTTCCGAATAAAGTTTAAATCGGAATTAAAATCGGAAAAAGTTCAAGATATTTTTTCAAAAATTTTCATAAAATATAAAAAATTCTTGAAAATCCAAAAAAAAATCAGGGCGAATGAGAGTCAACGTGGTAGTTAATATGCAATCTTAAATCTTTATTCTAGAAAATAGAATCTTTATTTTTAAAAAATAGTATATTTCAGTTCACTTTGGAACCATCCTCAGCAATACAAAATATCAACCCCTTCATGTCCAAGAAAAAGTCACCATCAGATTAACAAATTTGATGTTGTAATTTATTCGAAACATTAAAACAATTATAAATATTTCGAAACTATACTCTATCCAAGTTACAAATTAACATTAAAAAACTGACTCACTCCAAGACTCACAGAAGGAATCTTGACATTGGATCAAATTAATTTATATTTAATTTATATAAATAATGTTACATTATTGCATTTCTTGATATTATTTTTGTGTCGAGTTTTTATTTAATTGATTTAATTAGATGTTTGATAACATTAATCATTTTCATCGTTTTAATTATGTTTCGTTTTTGCATTTTCACTATGATATTTTTTATGAAAACTGTTGCTGCTGAAAAAATTAAACTCTGAAACGTTTAGTATTTTTATCACCATTGTCAGTAAATTTAATTATCATAATTACTAAATTATTTTAATTTTACTCTACATTTTCCTCGTTGTTGGCTTTATCTTTACATATTAGGTTGCACAATACGAACCATATTATCATATTTAGTTATTTTTGTCATAAAAATTCTTTTTATCAAAATAATGAGTGAAACTATTACAGTAGGGTAAAGTCGCCTAATATGAGATATCTTTTTTTAAAAACTTATAATTTATTTAATTTGCAACCTTAATTCCTATTTTCGTGTCAATTTTATGAGAAATATATTCAAGATTTACCACTTAAAGTTAGCGATCAATAATAGTTATACTTTGTTGTATGTGAAATTTTTTATCGAAAGTGCTGATTTTGCTCATTCAAAAAATGGGTTCCTAATATGAGATACAAGGGTTTTCTTGTATGAGGTATCTCATAACAAAAAACTAAGGAAAAAATAAAGATAAGCTTTTTATATATGCTTTTATTATATTACATACAAATAGGAAGAAAGAATTTGAATAATTATTATGTTATACATAATAATTATATAAGTTTTTGATGTGTGTGTGTGTGTGTGTGTGTGTGTGTGTGTGTGTGTTTGTGTATGTTGTGTGAGTAATCTTAACAACAGAATATAATTTTTAACATTTTGTTCAATAATATGCTTTGAGATATTAAATCGTTTAGATGCTTTCATATAGCTAGGAATACCTTGAGTATCTCATATTACGACTTCCATGCCTTGCGGTTTCATGATTACTAAATCTAATCTTTACAGTTAAACAAATCATTATTTATGTATTTTCCTATTAATACGACCTTACTCTATCATTGTATACAGACTTTATTACCAAATATTTATTTATTATATAATAAAACAAGATTTGAAGACTAACCTCAATAAAATTCGACAACATCCAATTTCAAAAATCTTTTTTCATAACTACTACACGCATGATTTAATAATGAGTTTTTTACTAAATAATTTCACTCTATTTGAGTAACAAATTTATAATAAAACCAACCATATGCGCTTATTAGTTTAGCAGAAATCCCGCTATTTCATATTGAAAACCTATCCCATAATAGGCGATTTTACTAACAAGTTTGTTTAGAGATATAAATTATTTCATCTTTTGTATAAATATTTCTTAAGAATTATAATGTTATTGATCGTGAACTATTCCTTATAAGAATTATAAGAATTCAATTCATAAAAGCATTTAGTTCACAATGAATTCAATCAGAATTTAATGTTTTTTACTTAATATATATTATATAATAGTATTTTTACACATTTTCTAGTAATTAAATATTTTTCCCAAATTATTTCTCTTCAAAATTTGCTTTCTGAAATTTCTCTGGAATCTTCCAGAAAAATTCCATTGATGAAAAACAATAGATAATATCAGTTCTTTCTCAATACTGATATCTCTATCTCACGATCTTCATTATCCATATCGTGCTACGCTCGCAAGTACCAGATATCGTTTAACAAAAGACGCATATTATATTATTTAATGAGAAGGGTAAAACGTGCCTTACAGAATGACCTTTGCGATAAGCACGGCGATATTAATCTACATTCGAAAAATACACCAGCTCTGCGTTCTTCCATGTAACTCGTGATTTCTCTAGAATTTATCCATTTGTTACTTGTGTTGTTGCCTTTCTACTAGTATGTATATGTATGTAAAAATGGGACCTGATTATGTCTTGATAAGTATAAAAAAAAAGAAGCAAAATAATTAAGTGATATTTTATTCCGATAAAATAGCTACTATGTATCTTGTGCGATACATTAATTGCATTCAGTAAATAAGGCAGTTCAGTAAAAGATCAATGATTCTTCATTATATAACTGGTTTTTACACCTCATTGTCAAATCATGAAGAATTAAAGGCAAGCATCAATCATATTAAAAATTACTAAGATACTTTTTTGCTGAACGCAGCTATAATTGATTAAGTGGTATCCGTTTAATCTTTATGCACAATTATTATAATAACGCATTTAATTCTGCCATCACTGAAAAAATAAAATAAGACAGGAAAAGACTAATGTTGTCGAAACAGCAATGATACGCAATGCAATGATACGCAACTTGCAGCCCATCAATTAATTTTTTACGGCCCGCTCGTCAGCTTACAGCCAAAAATATAAAATTATGTATGTATACATATAAACAAAAATTTATTATCATATCTAATATCAGTAAAGTAATTATAAATACATGTCATTATAAATCTATTTATAATTTTATATATATATACACACACACACACACACACACACACACACGCGCGCGCGCGCGCGAGGGATGTATTAGAAACCTGAATAGATCGAATCAGGTTTGAATAGGAATTTTTATCGGGATCGCATCAGGTTCCCAAAGTATTCAGGATTCCCACAGAAATCTCGATTCGAAAATCTCAATTCTTTCGTAAATCACGATTCTTTCAAGAATCCCGACTCTCGGGATTCCTGAGAGTTTTTGAATCGATTGATTCACTATTCCCGAAACTATCATTTTTCCTGAAAAATTCGATTATCGTTTCGAGACTCGTTTCAATAAACTCTTTTGAATTTTCAATTTTTCACTCCTTTTCGAAAATAGTAATCGGATTGTCGATATTTTTGAGAACATAAATTTTTTCGAGAATCTCGACTTTATCGAGAATTTCAACTCCCTCGGGAATCCTCGACATTTTCGAGAATCCGAATACTTTCGAAAATCTCGAAATTTTCGAGACCTGACCCGACTCGATCCCGTCTTCCCGATCCGTCCCATCGGGTTCCCGACATTTTCAGATTCTCACACACCTCTAATAAACATATATCTATAATTGTCTTATTGATATTAGACATAAAAATTTTATCTTTATTATGTGTACATATATAATAATATATATGATAAATTATGTAAGTAACATATTATAGTAATTTACACAAATTAAATAAAATCTATCATATATATGTACATATTACCGTTTCTGCATTTCACAAAAACTTAAATATCTCGATAAAAAGAAATCATAGAGTTTTTTAAAATGCCTTTAAATGTTTAAATAAGAAAAATAGAGCTTCAACTTAGCATTTATCTCTATGGTATTTTGTCCCTGAAGTGTACAAAATTTAATACTGATATTTGTTCAATTTTTGTTATTTTTTGGAGCGCTCTACACCTGGATGGAATATCATCAGGCAAAATTTAACAGACAAGCATTCTTCTTCATAAGTTTTAATAAACGATTTATTAAGATAATAATATTTACAACAAATAAAAAACAATGTTTATACCAAAGTTGGATCTTGAGTGCTTTAAATAATTTCATGTAAATTTATACACTACGTTTGTATTCTCAGAAAACATTACGTAATTTTTGATCCACTCGAATTTTAATCAAACTTGGCATTAATATTTATCACCACCAAAGATGAAAATATATAAAATATTTCGTCGAAAATCCTGTGGTTTAAGAAATGCGGAAGTTTTTTGCATAAAAAATAATGAAAATAACACAAAATGTGACTCTGTGTAATATTCTATTATTAAAAAATCTATTATTAAAAAAAGTAACAATTAAGTACAAATATAAGATTGACTATTGAATGGTCAAAACAGAATACATATATGCAATAAGCACAGCGGAAAAAATTAATATTAGTACAATTTTCAATATTATATTAAGTATCTAATTCGAATGTGAAACAATATTCTAATGGTGTTATACAATAATCTAAATGAGAAGATAGAAAACATGATTTTGAAAAAGCATGCTATTTTGAAAAAAATTGTATGGATCAAGTACATTATTATAACAAATATTTTTTTTGTTTTTTTTTCTGTACATTTTTTGTTTCAAAATTAAAAAAACATTATAAAAAAAATAAATTTTAACACGATAAAGTTTTATACAATAAAAAATTCGATATCTTTGTGAAAAATCATCGTAACACTTTTTTTCAAGAAGCATTTTAAAACTTAAAATGTTTGTCTTTTGTCTGATGATGTTTCATCTAAGTAGAGCGCTTTAAAGAATACAACACTTACTGAAAAAAATATCAATTTTCAATTTTATACACTTCAAGAACAAAATATCATAGAAATAAAATTCAAACGTTAAGTTGAAGCTCTAGTTTTCCTCTTTAAAATGCATTTTTAAAAACTTGTCTACGATTTCTTATCCCCGAGATACTATTAAGTTTTTGTAAAATGCAAAAAGTCGCAAGCGTTCCCGAATTTATGTAATAAAGGTAATGTATACATCTATATGAAATAGACCTTATACGGCTCATAAGATTTTACTTCTATATCTGAAAATCAGTTTAAAAAGGATTGCGTATCGTTGCACACTATATAAACCTTTATTATGTCTTAAATTATGTTTCAATTATAATACTTACAGTATAATCATAATTAAATGTAAAATGCATGTTTAAAAATGTAAACAACAACTCACAAAGTGAGTTAAATGACATTAAAAATTTCTATTAAGTAATAACGGAAGCCAGTATTGACAATCTACATTTTATCTTCTATTATTTGCGAAATTAATATAGAGCTGAAAAAAGTATACATTTAAAATGTATCGACTTATGTCTTCATAATAAAAATATCATCACAATAATTATAATTGACTTTTAATGGAGGACACTAAAATTATAGATTAGTTTCTAAAAGTATAAATGATATTACTATAAATTCGCTACTTTGCGTATTTAATTGTAAATTAATGGATCGCTTTATGAAATACTGTGATTGCGCGCGAAATACATAAATTATACATAAAGATTTTTTTTGCTGTGCTTTATTTTGTGTGCCTTATTTCAATTATAAGTAGTAAAACTCTTATTATTCAATAACAAGAATGAATGGATTAAAAATTCCAGAAATGTGCATTCACAAACATTAAAATAAATCCTTTTCAATCCAAATGCACATTTACATTCATTTATATGAATTGAATGACGCACATTTCTATATATATATATATATATATACCTTTTCAATTAAAAAATAAAATACCAGCTCTTCTGAGTCCCGCGAATACTTCTTAATTCAAAATTCTATATAGGAAATGCAATTCTTTAATCCAATTGAATCCAATTGTATCTAATTAAATCCAATTCAATCTCCAATTTAATCTAATTAAATTAAAAAAAGTTTTTGTTATTTAAAATACGCATTCGGATAAATAAAACTTCAATTCATTTTAATTTATTCTTATTTATTATACTGGATTATAATTATGCAAAGATAACTTATATGATATTTGAATGGCTTTGTCATAACTCTATAAGTAATATGACAAAAAAAAACTTTAATATGAATTCCGAGATCTCTTTCCTTTTTCCTTACATATATATATACTAGGTCATTTAAAAAGTATCCGCGGTTTTTTGTTCAATTTTTGAATGAAAAAACCGCGGATACTTTTTAAATGACCCAATATTTTCTCAACTTAATGTTACCATAGGACAGATTCGTCGGATCCGATTTTATATTTAAGATTGATTAAAGTCCAACTTCAGATAATCTTAAAATTTCAGCTATTGACCATATAATATCTCGAGATTTTATAGGTTGGAAAAATTCATAGCACTATTTCATTTGTATCTTATTTGTTTAAAAAAAAAAAAGACAATTATACCATTCGATAATATGAAGTTTCAGCTTTAAGTTGGTTCTTTAAGTGTCAAAAATTTAGAGTGCTTCACCCAGGTTTCATCCAAAATTACAAATATTTTCATAAATTGAAAAAAACATTAAAATTACGTATCTTAATGAAACTGAATCTGAATGAATATGGAACATATGATAGTAAATCAAGAGCAATATCGAGCGAAAAACAAGATGAGATTACATTTGCTTTTTGAGAGGTTAATTTTACATGCATGTTTATACATATGAGTGCATAAATTAGTGTGCTAAACGCTAAACTAGTAGTTATATCACGAGTTAAAATTGATTAGCAATTTAACAATTTGATGTTTTTTCGCATCTTCAAACGATCTTAATTATGCTGAGTGATATATTAAAATCTGTAAATGATTAATTCTTATTGCGAAAAAAATTAACAAATTTATTTGTAAAACAATTTATATGATCCATTCTTTAGAATAAGCATAATACGCGATACAAAAGATAACAAAATGAAATGACATAACGCAGTAAAAAAAGAAAGCAATAAAAATTATTGATGACTCAAGACACGCGTTGACACGTGAATTGTATGTAAAATGCTAATCAAATTAGCATTATATTAAGTAACAAATCAAGTTAAATATCAAGTGAAGTATATATTTTTTATTTTGCTCCGTCCTCTCAGTATCTTCTCAAGAAGCGGTATGTGGCTCAGATGATTCAGAATTGCAGTTAGGTCACCAAGTTCTGAGACCTCTTCAGTGCGTAAAGATGTTCTTACATTGACTCGTGAACGGATCCAATCCCCTCCACAATACAAAGGCTGTTCGGATAACCGTTGTTAATAGGTCGATATTCATAAAACTGGAACAGCAATACCGGTAACGCAACTGTGCTTCCTTCTTACAATTAGTCGAAGAATACAAATTTCATTTTGTAATCACTAATCTTGGGAATATCAATTCTATCAATTCTATTTCTTTTCATAAAAGTCAGTATTTAAACTCCGGAGGCTGTTCTCCGAAGATAAATATTAATATTCAAACTAATTAACTGTAAAATTTTTTCGTATAAATTTAACGGTACAAATAGAATCGAAATGTAGAAACTTCTATAAATAGTATTTCAACGAACAATGCCTTGTTTTAATGCCTGAAACTTGCTTATAATATAGCTTTATATAATAATATTAAATGCGCATAGTGTTTTCAATCAATTTTCAGTCAATTTTAGAATAATGACTCGAAGAATATATCATTAGGTTCGATTAAGAAAATCCGTTCCTAATGATAATATGGATTAACTAATTTATCGTTACTTTAATTTTAATTTTAAATTCTAAATAAAATTTAATTGATTATGTAAATTAAAAAATTAATATGTCGTAACAAATAATTTAAATTTGGATTTAAATAATGAGTTAAGTAAGGTAGTCGAAATATTAGAAATATCACTTGTCTCTGCAAGAGAAATTTTTACATTACGATAAAACTAATTTCGAAGAACAAATTATGTCTGATACTCATTGAATGGTTTAACTTTTACAGACAGTTTATTATTCATATATGTGTATTTTTTTATTAGATACAAGAATAATGTTTATTTCAATGTAGACTCAAATTCCTAAGTAAGAGCATATAACATTCGACCTTGTCTGCAAAACTTCCTCTTTGCGCGTTTTCCACAGCGTAGTTCTGAGAAAAATATTTGAAATTCTAGTTAAAAATAAAAAAATTATATATAGTAGAATTTTTTATGTTAAATCTATTAGAATTCTGATACTAATTGAGATAAATTCTCATTCGGAATTCTGATTGATATAATCAGAATCTTGTGATTTATCCAGACATTTTCAAGCAGACATTTTTCTCAATGAGTGCGCTTATCGTCCCTAAGGAGGCTGTATTCGTAAAAAATAAATCGAAGGATGCTCATCTTTGATTTCATCTTTTCTTTTACTTCGTACCAAACGCTGACGTAGATAAATGAAGAGGAGGAAGACGATAGCCCGATAGGATACGGTATTACTGAAGAAGGGGTACGAAGGTAAAGAGGTGGCAAAAGTGGGACCGCGTCAGCTCAAGACCTGAGTGACAAAATGCGAGCTGTTTTACTCGCGAAAAGTCGTCGAGGCAGAAAAGAGGATCGATAGATCCACGCGCGCGAGGAGAAAGTTTTATTACATATATATCTACCGATATTCAAGTCCGCCTGATATTGCCTGCCTATTTGCCTGAGTATCTGCCAGCTCGTCTTGACTGACTGCCTATCTACCTGTTCGCTGTCATCGCTGCGATCCGAGCAATTCCTTTTGTCGATTATCTCTCGTCGTTCAATAAGGTTAGTGAAAGATTAACATTGTTGATCGATATGCAGGACACGTTCACACGAGTATTTATTTCGCAGTGAATTCGCGACATGCGTTTTTTTCTAATCGTATCTTAGTTTATCACGTTTCCTCGATTGACTCGTTTTCTAGTCGACTTCTCTATTTCCGCGAGGGTACAAGGCGATTGAAACATGTCAGCGTAAGTCTCATCACAACCCTTTAGACCAACCCAACAGACATAATTAGATCTTACTAATAGTTCTAGAACTGTAGTTCTGAAAACTGTAAATCTTGCAAAAGTAACGTTGCGCTGTTGAACTAGTATATTTAATTTATTTAACTTTATTAATTTTATTTATTATTTCATTTATTCTTCATAAGATAAAGATAATAATATATGATCTTTGTATTCTTTTGTATAGATATCTTTACTTTCATATCGTGCATATTGTGATTCTATTTATATTTAAGTCTAAATATGTTCTTTTTTTTTTTACTAATTACAAACTTTAACATTAAATGAAAAGATTTGCGTCAAATAAAAATGGATTAAATGATTCTTCTTTTTTTCTCTGATGAGATTGAACGGAAAACCTCAACGTGAATCTTTTTTGACTAAAACTTGTGAATCAAGAAAAAAATATTAAAAGAAAATTCAAGCTGTTGCAGCATCTCTTACTGATATCGATTATGCCGTTAAAATATGTCGTTTCTCGAATAAACACGGGAGTGTTTAAAGTATTCGCCATTAAATCGTACCATTCCACTTATTTGCCATAGTTTTTGTATTTGATTTCTCTCTTTCACGGCGTTTACGTCCGGTATCTACTTTCTTTTCTCATCATCGATTTTTCCTGCGTTATCTAAGTGTATTTTTTTTTTAATATATTAAATGCAGACATTATAGAATTGGCAAACAAAATTCGCTTTGACAGTTGATATGTAGGTGTTATATTTACAAAATTTAAGACTGGAATGTGCATTGTGCATATTATCCAACATTTAGACAAACAATTTCACCCGAATGATTGAGAAACTTTTTTCATTTCGTAATTTCTTCGAATTTACAAATACAACATCTTGACTTTGACGCTTGCAGTTAACAAGTACACTTAACGTTTTCAAGAACCATCCACGGTAACACGACTTTAATCACGAATGTAAAGTGCGGAAGTTTGTAATAACTGTATCTCATCATCGCGATATCGATAACAATCGTTCGTACAGAGTCACGCCCGACGAGTTTTGGCAGCTTTTATAATTTTCTCACTTATATCTCTGGAATTTGCCGATATCATTGCCGTAATCATTGTCACGTAGTTCCCAGCTTTCTCGTTTTTCCCTGAGTATAGCCTCTCTTTATTTGGAGTTCATTCAACAACAGTTACTTTTCGCATAACGGGCAACCTGTGGCAATTTCGGTACGCTCTAATAGAACTTAATGTGAAGATTATGGGATGGTAAAATTACAAGGCAGCGAAACACAATAAAAATAATAATTATAGGCAGCAACGCGATATCGTACATGGAGATCTTGCACGCGCGTTTTAATTAGAATGTTTTAATTTTCAACTTAATATTATATTTAATCTCATCGTTTCTCATTACTTATAAATTCTAGAAAAATTACTCTTTAACGAAATTATTATATTTATTAGAGAAAAGTTTAAGAGACCTATTAGTATCGCCGATACTAATAGGTCTCTTAAAGAGATACTTTCTTATTTCTCTGAAACTATAAACATTATATTTTATTGATATTAATAAAAATATGATCTGTTTAGATGACTAAAGAAGTAGAAACCTATAATGTATATATTTATACATAAATGCATATATTTATACATAAATATATATTTATACATAAATAATTTTGCTTATTTCAATATTCTGTATAAAATCGGCTAAAAACGAATTATACAAATGTGAAAATAAAATTCTTTTCATTTTCTTTTGCAAAATGCACAGTTTAAATAACAATGGATACGTTATTTATAATTAGAGCGTTTAAATCAATAAGTCAGATCGTTTTACATGTTTGTAATTTCCTAAATCTGTTTTAATTATATTTTCTCTTTCTTATTTTTTCTCATAGTACGATGACAGATCATAAGCTACTCTAATTTTTATACAGTTACGTTATTGTGTAGTCCTATCAGAGTTGAAGGCATTTCTATATTTATAGAAAAATCTTAAAAAAAAAACGATTACGTTCCATTTTTATGTCTTGCGGAACAGCATAAAGTATACATACAAATCAACATTTTTACATCGAAGTAAAAGAATTCTGAAAATTCTCATAATACATCATTCACTTCTAAGTATTTTGTACAGATATTTCTGTAAAAAGAAAAAAATAGAAATGTGTAGGATTATTGTATACTGTATCAGACACTTATTTTTTATCACACGAAAAAGTTAATTATTGCAAAATTGCAAACAGAATTATATAAAAACTGTTATATTATGTGATAGACGATATTTTCTAATTTGTATTTTTATTTCTTAAGTTTTATTTTTAGCATTCGTTTAAAAAATATATAATTCAAAAACAAAGTGGTGTGGTAATCTTTTTTTATTTTATTGATCAAGAACTCTAAAACAATTTAGAAAATTTTCTAATTAATATATTTGAACTGTTGGAAAAATAAGTCAATTAGATTCAGGACATTGTTTTAAGAATATTAATTTATTATTCTAAGAATATATATCTACGAATCGAAAGGATCACAATTAAATGTTCTAAAGTATCATATACTCGAAATGCAGGCTTTCTATTTGTATATACATATTTGTTCTACAAGTAAGACTTTCTTATGCAAGCTAGATCATATATTCACGTCTACTTTTAGCTTTTACAGCCTTTATTATCAATTAGAAAATTTTCTCTTATCGGTCTATCTGTAGTCTATAGTTGTATCTCAAGTAGCAACATTTAAGTATGTAGTTATCACAAAATCTTTAAAAACATGACAAAATAGCATCATTCAATATGTTTTTAATTTATTTTCATTTAGAAAATGTATGAATAAAATTTTGCAAAAAAATTTTTTTCTGACATAAAAATCGCATTGCATTCCGTGTACGCGAATCTCTTGTATATATATATATATATATATATATATATATATATATATATAGTTGCAGAATTAATTATCAAGGCAAAATTTTAACAAATAAGATTATATTATATAAACAAAAACTATTTATTACGAAAGTTCATATCAATTAAGGTATATAAGAAAAGAACAATTTTGCAATATCTAAAAATTTATCTGTGTGTGTGAAAATTATTTTGTTAGATTATTAAAAAATAACTAAGTAGATCACTCAAGCACGTAATGAATGCTGCAAAAAGTTTTGACATTTTAACAATCAGTTTGAGCATCCTATAAGTATTGAGTTGGAAAGAAAGTAATTTTTAGCTCAAAATTATAGAATATATTTGTTAAAAATGAATCAAATTTAAATTTCAAAAAAGGTTAAAATTTTTACTTTCAAAGGATCATTATATTATTTGAATTTTTGTAAGTTTGATAATTTTTACATATAAAAAACTGAAACTTGAATAAAATGGGAAATTTTTTTGTCACTTTATAGGCCTTAAGAAAATTTTCTAACATGAACGCTTAAAATTTTTCCTACAAAACTACTTTTTTATGTTCCTAAAATTTTTTTGTTACTGTCATCGCAAGTTAAATAAAACAAGTATTTTGACTTTGATTGTCCACAACTTCATTAAAAATCATTGCGTATAGCAGTTAAAAAAATTATATTCTGAAAAATTCTGAAATTTTGTTCTAAATAACATTATGTACATATTCTTATCTTAATATAAATAAATATAGTTAAGTTAAATATAAATAAAAAAATTATCAAATATAATAGTATAATGGTACATAAAATTTTTACAATAATTATTAGAAGTGGCTCACCATTCTCAGTATAATTAAGAGAATGCAAAATGTTACATAATAAAGATCTATATATTTCCTGTATGATTAGTTTTATAAAATAACAGTTTCAAAATTATTTTCCGAAATCAGTTCTTTGTTATATACCTTTTCTTTCTTGTAAACGGTTAAATTTAATTTTTCTTATCTTCGTTAGAGCTTTATTGTGCTGCTGAATAATTTTGTAACTATTAAGTGATTTCACAATACTACAAAAATCCACGTATTAAAAGCAAATATACACATACGTAAAGAGTTTTCTTTGTCTCTAGAATTCAGTGGTAATGTTTTGTTAATTATGCAGATTTTATATTATGTATGAAGGTCAGACAACTAAATTCATTATCTAAAAATAAACTTTAATTTACTTTTTGATCAATAAATAAGCATGTGCCCATACTATAATAACAAATATAAATAAATTTAAGTATATATAAGAATCGTACATTTAATAGTAAATTTAAATATTATAAATTACTCTAGCAAAAAAGTAGCCTTTTTTGATAATTACGATTATGTCAATTTTATAATAATTATCGAATTTGCTGAAATTGAAAACAATAACGCAAATAATTGAAACTCTTTTTATTTCAAACAAGAAAAAAAAAAGGTAATTAATGAGCTAGGTAATTAATAGCTTGTTATTAAGAAATAAAGAGTTATTAGAAAATAAACCATATTTTCAATTTTGTTTCATTTTTGTCATAGAGTCGACAAATTTGGATTATATTATCGCTTATGCTTTGATTGTATAGGATTTAAAAATCTCAATGTAAAGGCAGAGAAAAATACTTATTTGAAAAATAATCGGTGAAACAGACGACTTTAGGATCCCCTTAAATGGTCGAATCTCAACATAAAAATTTAATAATTCAACGATAGGTCGTCTACTTCAGAAGACACATTCGATATGTTTATAGTGCCTCTTTCACTTCTTTTTTCGCGCCAGCCATGGCGAGAAATCGACCAGCGTTGCGATTTACATAAGAGAATATTCTATACGGTTGCGTTGCTCCTAATGTTGTGTCCAAGTGATTGCTATTCATCGTTGTTATGCTAATTACGCTATGTAAAACGTTGCGCGTTCGATTTCTTCCAATCATCAGTTCATGATAAACATTAATAATAAATTCCGAATTGTAATAGTAAGATTCAAAATCATTAAACCTAAGCAAAAATTAATTGCGCTTTTTACAAATATCCTTCTTACAAATATTCTTTTTCATAATAGTTTATCTATATATTGAAGATCTGAGCTTATGTATATATTACTTGCAGACACTTAACAAAAACATGTTTTCATGTCGGTAAATTTTATGTGTGACAAGGTTAATTAATGCTCTTAGTAATTTTATTTAGCATATCTGCATCTTCGAATAAATTATTTACAAAAGAGAAAAAAAGTTATATTAAAATTTAAAAGAAAATATAAATTATTAGACTTAATTTTTAATAGACTAATTCTTTTTTAAAAATTTTAAATGGATAATTAAGTTAAAAAACAAACTTTTACAGTAAATGGAAGTAATCCTTAAAATAATTTGTACTAATATCTTTTACTAATATCTATTACTAATATAAATTATTCATTAAAAGAGATACGTTTCGTATCTCTTTTAATAAATAATTTATAATTACACAACTTGTGTCGGTTCTTAATCTGAATTGATAACTGAAAATAAACAATTTTATTTCACTTTACAATTAAATTTCAATCCTAATTTGGATTTTCTTTAATACGAATAAATATAAATTTTAATAAGACTTATTATTACTAAATAACTGAGTAAATAATTTAAATCACTGAGAAACCCATTTAGTTGAATCAATTAATTTCTTGTTTGGATATGAGTAAATAAATTCTTGGTTGATGCAATAAAATAATTTAATTGAAGAAATGTCAAATATTTGGTTATTGTGACAACAATTTTCAAAAATAAATAAAATGTTACATTAATCAAATAATTTGCTTCAACTAAATGGGCTTATTTTATTGCGTCAACCAAAGATTTATTTGCCCATATCCAAACAAGAAATTAATTGATTCAACTAAATGGGTTTCTCAGTGTAGATATCTGTTAAAGTTAATATTCTTTACTATTAAAAAAAAGATTACACAACAAATTTGATCGATTAAAAAATTCAACTTTATCAGATACAAATAAAAATTTAAACAAAAACATTTTTTCACCATATCATACATTCCGCATATATCTCAAAAAAAATAAAAAAAAATTTTTTAATAGATTCGTTAATAAGTATAGGAGAATTAACAAACTTAGCAAATTCATAAAAGTGCAGAAAAAAGATGCTCTCCCTACATTATCTTGATCCAATATAGTAGACTTATAGAATTGATTGCAAAGACTGTGATGCCTGTCATATGTGGTCAAACCACTAATTGATATCTAATAGCATGTTAAAGAGTATAGAAATTATATCAATTGGAATACAACTCAATACTGTCACTGAACATCGATTAGAAAGTGGGCACAATTTTGATTAGGATAAGATTAAAACTTGTGACGAAGAAAAAGTTTTATCAAAAAGACTGATTTCGGAGATGATTTATATAAAAAAAACATAAACACGGACTGAAACTGACGCTTTATCTCTGGAACTAATTTATTTGAATATTTTCGCGAATTTACGATATTTTTCCCTCTTTGTTCTATGTTGTTTATTGATTTGACTCGGATTCTCCGAAATTATTTTTATACTCATTACGTCTATAATATTTTCATTGCTAACATTTTACAGTCTATGACTAAATATGGGCGTTAATTTTTGTGTAAGCTTTAATTTATCTATATTTCTGTTAATTTAATTCATCAATAACTAATATTTGTATTATAACATATAGTAAACCTGACAATTTGATGATCATGCACACGCAGATATCGTTATCAATTGTTCATATAAGTGCATATTTTGTTACAATTAATTTCTTTATAACAGTACCTATATTGTTGCATTGTTGATTTAGTTTACTGGAATTTAATGAACAATTAATAATAAGATGTGGACATGAGAACATTCGATCATATTAACTTTTGTATACTATTACTTTTTATGATTCTTACTGTGATATTCAAGATAATATTTATAATTAATTTATGTGATCATTAAGTCTATTTATATATTTATTCATAAAAGAATCTAAACTAGAATCGAAACGTTTATAGATATGTCTCTTTTTTAATAGAGAATTTATAATTACAAAATTCATAATTACTCACCTGTCAGCTCTTAAAAGCTACTTTTTACTTTTTGATTTGTATTATCTATCAATTTAATTCTAATTTTACCAGTTGAAATTAAAGATGTATACAAGACATTTCAAAATAACGAAATTATGAAAAAATTACAGATTATTTTAAATCACATTTAAAAATAATACGATAAATTTGATGACAGTTTATTATCTGGATCATGATAATATATTATATATTATTTTAATAAAAATAGTAGTATTTTTTAAATATATTTCTATACATTTTTATTAGAGGCATTAGAGGCACAATCTGTGCCCTAATAAAAATGTATAAAAATGAATTAAAAATGAATGACACAAAAATCTCAACTTTTTAATGTAAGTACATTATGTATTCAAGATTATTTACGTAAAGTTATATTGTGATGCATAAACTACTTGTCCAGTAAATAAAATATTTGTTCTATATCTTTATAATTAATCAATGAATCGCAATGAAACTTTGCATAAGTTATTTTGAATATTTAAAGTACTTACAAACAAACATTTAAATTTTTGTTATCATTTTTAAATTTTAATTTTTAACAATAAAAATAATATCTAACGAATAAACATATATATAAATAATATCTAACAGAATAAATAATAAAATAAATAGTATCTAACAAAAATGTGTTATTAAATAAAAATGTAATCTTATTCAAACAACTTTCATATGTATATAATTTATTTAAACTGTAAATATTAAACACATTTCCAAATTTAATTTTTTTTTGCAAGGACATCATATATATCTTTAATAATTCTCTCAAGTGCCTCAAATCATCGAAATATTCAGATTTTTAATTCAAAAATTTCTCATCCATTCTAATAAATAATTATATTCTTAAGAAATTGTAAAATATATCATTATAAATTATAATAACAATAAATATTATAATTTAATTGTATATACTTGCGTATAATAAAAGCTTTCAAAATTTATGTGATACAAAGCTTCTTATCGCTATACGATTTGATTTATTATGAATATGAATGTCAAATCTGTGCATTTAAAACAACTTGTAGATTAGAAAAATTAAATTTCTAAAATATATAATTCATGTATTCTCCTTCAATCTTATCAATTTGTCCACGTTAGCGTTTCACAATCGAGCAATGCAAAAATAAACATACAATGTTTAAGCAGGCAACACGCAAAAATTTTTCGCTAGGTTGCACTTTCACGAACTTTCTCGACGTTCCAAATGCACATGGTTTTGTTCTGTACAAACGTCATTAAGCAAAGTCCAAATCGTCCGTGCCATTCGGCGAGTTATAAACGAAATGTATCTATGGCAGTAGTACAAGAAGAAAAATAGGTCGCACCGTTAGGGATTCAACGAACATTCACACAGCATCCATACCGTTATTTCGCGGCTGACGAAACGCGTTGATTTGAACGAACAACTGATTCTCTCAAACTATTGGGAGTACCGAAATATAACTATCATGACATTCTTATAAAAAAAATTAATTTAACTTCTCACTGCAAAAAATTTAACTTAATTTTTTAATCACTTTTCGGAAAAAATTAGCTAATTTTTACTCGTTCGTCCATTTCGATATTAACTTATTTTTTATTATTCTGCAAAAAAAGTTGTTGCAAAATTGCAAAAACTTACGAATAAAATACTAAATGCGGAACTGTTGATTCTTCTTGATCATCGCAACGAATTGCAGTCATTAATAAAACATTTAACAAAATTGGCGACACTAGCCAAGGGCTTTCAACGTCCAATTACGATTACGTATTAACGTTAGTGCTATTAGTTACGATGATAAAGAAACCATTCAAAACTCATTAAAAAATTATTAAAAATTCTTCCGTGAGTGATACTTATCCAAGATAAAGTCTATAAATAATAATGTAATTGTTGCACATAATTGAGACGTAATGTTTGAAGGCATAAATCAACATTACATCTACATTGTGTATACTTACAGTAATAGCCAAGTTACAATCATCTATTAAAATTTTTTCATTTTTTATATTACGTTTACTCTTGGGATTTCAAGGAAGTAATTAATTAGGATTAGTTATTCTCTCTAAATATTACTTATTCGTGAAAGATCATATTCTTAGTATTTTTATTCTTACAGATTCTCAATTAATATAATTATATTTAACGATGATGATAATATAATATTTAATGAATCCTATTTCCCCTTTTATTTCCCTACTTATTTTTAAAGTGTGTGTGTGTGTGTGTGTGTGTGTGTGTGTGTGTGTGTGTGTGTGTGTGTGTGTGACATACAAATTTTTGAAATACCTAAAAGTTTAGCCATCTTACAGATAATAATATGCATATTGCATAAGATTTAAAAGATATCTTTTAGATATCTTATGCAACATGTTATTGTATCTGGATAGATACAAATCTAAAAATAATTTTGTTTGACCATCAAAATAATTGTATAGGACTCTCAAGCTGATTGCGGAATATTAAAACTTTTTGCAGCATTGAACACCATGCTTGAATTCTCTCATAATTATTTTAATTGTGCAATAAAATTATTTTCAGATCTATATCTAGCTAAGGCAGGATATTAAAAAAGAGCCAATTTTCCCCAAAAAAGATAGGTAAGAGGAATAGTATTTTTTTATTTTAATCTTCTAGATAAAATATATCGCTGCGCATGCCTTAGTGCCGAGACACTACCAGTGTCTCCAGATATACATATATACAAGTAATATATATATATATACAATAAAGTTATTAAAAAGTTTGTGGCGTTTTGGGAATAATTCAAAAAGCAAGAACATTTGAAATTTGGATACCCCATACAGCACCCTTTATCCCAAAGATCTTTCCGAGAACATTGAACGTTCTCGGAACCTTCAAAACATTTTTTTAAGATCTGTGCTATATATGATATGCACCATGTTTATGGTCAATTTTCAAAGTGTTTCCCAAACGCTACAAATTTCTTAATAATTTTATCGTATCCAGAAGATCAAAATCTACAAAAGAACACTATTTACTTACACATTTTTTAGGCAAAATCAGTCCTTTCTTAATATCCTCCTTTTAAGTACTTGAGTAAAATCGTTTAAAGATATAAAACATATAAATGTACTCGTACAATAGTATAGCACGATTTATTGATAATATATTAATTAAACATCGGTTATATTGATCAATATATCAACTGTAAATTAAATGCAAATCTATTGCCAATATAAAAAGCAAAGCGTCTATTTTGCAAGCGCGAATTAATTGAGGATCAATTTGTAATCAATAACCTGTGCTATTAACATATTGTGCCATTTTCTGATGATTTTGTTTTAAGAAAAAATTCCAAGGATATGTTTTGTGCGTAACTTTCAAAGAAAATTTTCTTGTAAGATTATTTTTAATAGTTCTTAATAGAAAAAAATTTAATATTTTTTACGTAAGATAAAAAAAATCAAAAAATTCGATTTTACAGAAATGATTCCACTGTCTCGATAAAGCTCGTCTTTCCGCTTGTCTCTCCGCGGAACCTTGAAAGTATAGTCATTCGAGACCGGCCGCGTGCGTGCATCGGCTGTTCTCGTTCCGAAAGCAATTTCTGCATGTCCCGTGAGGACGCGGCCGCGAAATAAAGATTTGCGCGCTCCTTAACGAGCGATTAAGCGATATTGCTGTAAAAGTAACGACGGGGACACTGTATCTCGCGATACATGCCGTGCGTATATATAAAGTTACGTGAGCATAATAACGCGTTGCGTGTTGTGCAAGTGGAATCTTTCTTGTGCGTTTGCGTAATGTTGCGCCGCGCCATGCCGCACCATTGGCCACCACCGTGTTGAGTCTTCCGCGTTGGTTCATAATGAGCCCGACACTTAACACTCCTATTGGAATAGCCGTCTCGACGCGGAAGCGCGCCTACTCCGAGTGTGTCCGGTGCATGAGCCGAGGGTCGATTAAATTTGCCGAGAAAAAAAAAATTTTTTAAAAAACAGCAGAAGATGCGAAAATAAAGCGGGACTCCCGGGTAAATAAGAGAATTTCCTTCTTCCCGGCTACAATGCACTCAAATCGTCATACAAATATGTATTCGGGGTTACTCTCACACGTGTGACCTCCTTCCTTCCTTACTTGGAAAGTGAGTAGTGAGCTGTTAGACTGATCAAGAAGACGACGAAACATCGTCATCATTGCAACGACGAATCTCGGACACGATAAATAGCACGCACAGAGATCGTATTTAAGAAGAAAAAGTTAATATTTGCGGTAGCTAATATATACACAGCGATTCCTTCTTTCTCGAAGTTTGTATGTCACGAACCTAACAATCGCTTCGAACATACCAATTTTCTTTTACACATTTTATTTATAATAAAATAATAAGAGAATAAGGTTTATTCATAAGAATATAGAGAATCCTATCAAAATTGGATTATCAAAATAGTATATTATATATTATATAAGACGATCAAGTTGGTTGTTAAAATATCAAAATTTTTTGTAGCATTGTTCATTGTGCTTGAGTTCTTTAGATAATTATTTTAATGGTCTAACAAAATTATTTTCAAATTTGTATCTAGCTAAATTTTTAGATACTTTATCTATATAAAATCATTCTTTTCGTGTAGATTTTATGTAAACAATAAATGAAAAAATCTAACCCTTCTTCTAAATTTAAACGCAACACAAAAGAGTGCTAAAGATTACTAAAGTAATTTTCAAAATAAATTTTATACATCGGGTTAACAATCCATGGTTACTTACCACTTAAATTATTATACGTCAATACTCAAGTCATGGTATTAGCGCAATATTTGATTAAGTGGAAAAATACGAAACGTTTTCGCAGGTAATTAACGCCGGTCCGCCTTTGATAAAGAATTGCGCATCAGAAAAACATACATTTACATTTAGACTTGCCTAGAAATAACAATTATCGCCGTTAGCAGGAATAAAACATTTTCTTAGCTAATTTGATGTTAACAAAAATTTGATTTTGTACATGTTACAAATTTGAACAATTTTCTTAAATGTAAAATTTTATAATATAATTCTACAGAAAAAATTTTTAAGTTCTAACTGAGGTAAAATCATTGTAAAGATTAACACTGATAAACACAAGCCTCCTATTAATTAAATAAAATTTTTAGAGTATTTTTAGTGAACTGTAATCAAAAGATAAGAATATGATTTTTAGCTCAACATTTACAATTAACGGCCTCTATAAAGCTAACAAGATCAAATCAGCAGAATCAAATTGGACTTATTGGAATTTTTAGTACTTATTTTGTACTAAATTGTACCATTATTGATAATTTTGTACCGCTTATGCTATTTCGAAAAAAATCGTGGCTACGATGCTAACTTTAATATTAAGCTGGCAGGACCAATTCAAAATAAAAAAAAATAATAATAATATGAGAAATCAATCACGATTGAATTTGTATTCTGTACTGCCAAAAACAATTCTATGTTGTGTGTCATTTCCAACAAAACAGTGGCGTTGCTAATTTAATATTTAAGCTGACTGGACCATAAAAAAAAACAACACAAGAACAAAAATTAACACAACTGAATTTGTACTAATTTGTACTATTGAAACGAAGTTAATATTTTACATGTTTTCTCCTTAAATGATTTTATTATATGTACACATCCATGAGACATTCCGTACATCAAACTGGGTACTTTTGAAACATCATTTTATTTTATTTTTTTTCAAATTTGCGAACATGTTACTACAGATAAAAACATGGAATACGTGTTTTGCGAAAAAAATTTGAGATTTTTTTTGTAAAGTTATTCGCGCTTATAAGTTGCAGAAATTCATACAAAATAATACAAATTCAATCCTATTGATTTCTGATATTATTTTTCTTGCTTTCTTTTATTTTGAATTGGTTCTGCCAGCTTAATATTAAGCTACGATTTTTTTCGAAAAGGCACATGAAATTATCATTAATGATACAATTTAATACAATGAGAGACTAAAAATTCCGATAGGTCCGATTTGATTCTGCTGATTTGTTCCTGCTAGCTTTATAGAGCTCAATTAATGTTTAATTTTGTACAGAAATGGCTGTATAGAAATACTGAAGCTGTGGCTTTATATTAGTTTGCCTGTATTATTTAACGCAAACCTGTACACGTGAGAGAGAGAATAGATTGAATTTCCTCGTCCGAATTCCCGGAGTTTGTTAGTCGGAGAAAGTAAAGAGCTGCGTATATCCGTCGAAATTATCCGCGCCTAAGCTCTTTCTATTCTAGATGTAACGTAACTAGTTGCGTGTTTAAATAGAATGTATGAATTACTGCAAAACATTGGTTTCTCTTGTAATTACACGTTCTGCGTATGTTACGAACTCAAAGGTAGGAAAAAAATTAATGAATAAATCATCTATATATTTATTTAGTGTAATAACCGTTTAATAAAATAATAATCTTGTTTAAAGTATAAATATGCGAAATGTTATCCACGATAGACTTTCTCTCACAATTTTATTGACAAAATATTCTTAAAACAGGCTTCTTAAAAATTCAGCCTATTTTATTTCAATTCAAATCTTATTTGTATATTTCTTATTTTAATATTTTTATTCTGATTATCTTCAATTTTTGAAATCAAAATAATTTTATTGATTATTATCATGATACAATTAAAATAATTAAACAAAAAAACTAATAACATTGTCTTATAATCTTTGTATTTTATTATTCTTTCTAATATAATTAGAAAAGAAATTCTCTTTTCAAGAGAAGAATTTACATCTAATTATACAACGTATTAAAAAAAGATTTCTAATTTCCAGAATCTCATAATATGCCGTTGCGCATATTCACCTGTCGCTTTCTTTTCATTTCGTCATTACGCCTATACAACCTGACACGTTAAAGACGGCCATCCATTCGGACTTTTATTCCGTAGAAAAGAAACACCGAAGTTCACGATCGACTTTCACTCAGTCGCGTTTCTGATGTGCATTCGTTCGACTCCCCTCCATTTCTTTTGTCTATTAAGATTGTCTTGAATATTATATTATTAATTAGTTTAATACAACCAATTAACATCGTCTTGTAAACAAACTCACCTTCCCGGTTAAATTTCCGAATACCGGTTTCGATTCTTGATCGAGCTTTTTTTGAATGAGTTTGTTTACAAGATGATGTTAATTTATTATTATAATATTCTAGAGATATCGATCTTTCCGGTTGATATTTCCGGCAAAATATCTACTAGAATTCTTATCTTTACCAAAATAATTATATTAATCAGAATTCTAGTTATCTCAACTAGAATTCTAATAGACTTAACTAGAAATTACTGATTCGTCCGATTTTCTACCAAAATTACTATTTAATACCAAACCATTTTTACTTAAGTAAAAAGTAGAAGCAGTCACATTTAAAATGAATATTTGAAGCGACAATACTTGACTAATTCTTTGGTTTCATTGCGAGATATCCCTTAACGTCGTCGCATTCGAATGTTCACAATCATATAGAAATTACAAATATCTATTCAATTCATATTATAAATATCTCATAAATATTCATTTATATTTCATAATATTCTTTACAATTTCTTATATAAATAGTTTGAACATCGTATAAAGACGGGAAACATTGATTCCTTAATTGTCAAGCGAAATAAACTTCAAATTTGAGTGTATTTTTACAGTTTCGAGGATGTTGAATTCAGATATAATGTAAAAATCGGAAAAATCCTGGAAAATGTCTTGAATTCAAAGATAACGTCAGCAATCAGCATACACATGTTGTTAAAATACCTCAATAATCTCAATATTTTTCCAATAATGTTGCAGACAATATTTGCTGGTACCTAAATGAAATTATCTAGACAATTAGACAATTAAACGAATCTCACTTTTAAAATCTTCAAAATATATATTATCTTCATCTGTACCTTAGATAAAAAAGTATTGTCTTTTTTCAAATTATCTAGATCATTATTTTTTATCTAATTATCTAAAACAAAGATGAAATTCTCCAAATAATTTGAAAAAAGATAATACTTTTTTTTATCTAAGATACAGATGAAGACAATATATTATATATTTGGATAAAGATAAAATTCGTCTAATCATCTAATTGTCTAGATAATTTCATCTAGATATCAGCAAATACTGCCTGCAACGTTACTAGGGAAATAATAATGAGATTTATTGAGATGTTCCAGTAACGTCATGTACTTATGCAGACATCATTAAATCAAGCCATTTTCCCTTTTTTTAAGATTTTATTAATGTTTGACATCAGACTTAAATTCAGCATTCTCAAAATTATAAAAATACACTCAAATTCAACTTTAGTTTCAATCAGCAAAAAATCAGCAATCTTTTTCGACACTCTTCTTTGAAGTACAAGGCCTCTTTTTTGTTGAAAGCTTTGATTAAAAGATGTGAACAGAAAAAAGTTTTTTTATTAGTTTTGCGATAATTAATAAAAATAAATATAAAAAACTATTTAATATTTACAACATTTGAATCTTAACTTATAACTTTGTATAAAAAATTTGATTAGACACACAAGCTTCAATAAACTTAAAATTAGACTCAACCATTTCAATTTGCTGTTGTGATCTGCAATCAAATAAACTAAGAACTTTCGTCATTTATGCACGGAAAGAATAGTTTTGCTGAAATATCTAAAAATTTATCTAGATACAAATAATTTTGTTAGACGATATAATTACGAAAAACACTCAAACTAATTATCAGAATATCAAAATATTTTGTAACAATGCTCTTTTTCATAAATATTTTGATCCAACAAAATTATTTTTTATGAGATCTGTATTCAGCTAAATTTTTAAATATTTCCAAAAAATCGTTCTTTTCGTATGATAAAAAATAAGCATTTTAAGAGTTCATATGAAAACATGCTAACATGTGAAAACAAGTAACAAACATCGTATCAATTTTGCGTCATTATCAAAAATTTGACGTAACAATATTCAGTTACTTTAAATCAATAGATCAATCGTTAGTGCAAATATTATATGTATAATTTATATTGTCATGCTTTTATCAAATCCAATTATTTCTGAAGCAGAACGAACGTAAAAGTCTTATCAAATTATGCTTCTCTTCTCAATGTTGTTATCCTGTAATTAAATACATAATTTTTCATGGCGCGATCTCCCGTTTTTAACCGCAATCCTATTTAACAGAATGAGAACTTAAGCTTGACTAATCATATAGGTACTGAAAAAAATCAAATTACTTGCAAAGAGACATATTTTCTGTTAATACGAACGAAATACGAACGAAATACGAATGCTTATAGAATATTGCACTTAATCTCAAATTTAGGAAAAAGTTGCTTTATGAAATTGGAGAGGCCTGAAAAAACTCTGAAAAAGTACGATTATCTGCATTTCATGGAAGAATTTCGTGAAAAATTGTGTCGAGAACGAGGATATGATGATTTAATATCTATAAAGCACAAAAAAATAAAAATGTTTTTTTTTTATTGCGACAATACGATTGATTCAATATTAGCGTAATGACATCAAAACGCACTATGTCAGTTATAATATATAAATATTATCAGAGTTTGGTTATATATTCTCAATGCCATTTTTTTCCTATTTTAAGCAGTGCTTGGAGTGGGAGATATAGCACTGAGAAGAAATTCGAACTCTGTATAATCCGTACATTATTCATACAAATGAAAGCAAAAATCACGAAAACAAAAGTCTTAGAAACAGATGAAAGATTTCAATGAGAGATTAACTATTAATACTAAGTTGAACAATATGTTTGTCTGGCTTCGTTTTGAAAAAAGCTTATGAAAAAAGTTTAGAAAAAAATTGTGTTCAATTATAGAATAACAGCATTGAGAAGAGAAGCGTAATAAGACCTTCATGTTCGTTTTGCTTCAGAAATAATTTGATTTTGTAAAAAATAATAGTAATTATACATACATAACAATTAATAATATTTGCATTAAAGACTGCGCCATTGATTTAAAATAACTGAAAAATAGCTTTGAAACAAACTTACATAATAAACAGGTTTATTATGATGTGATGATTAAATGTAACATTCAAAAGGATTATATAAATTTATAAATTTATATGAAAGTTCATCTAAAATATTTAGTCTGCTATGCAGGATGTTCGGAAATTCGCAAATCAGAATATCATAGCAAGAAAATTTTCAAAAAAGTAAGTTACCAAAGTGATTGCCATTTCTTGTTCAGAGCAATAATTTTTAAAATATAAGAATAAAAAACCAATTATAACTTATCCATGACTCACTCATCGATAGTGTTAGTGATTGCGAACTTTACGCGATCACTAACACTAAGACAAATGATTGTGTATGTCAGTATCTAATTATCTTAAAAAATATCAATTATTTGAAATTATTATTTATAAACATGCATTGATTTATGACTATGCAAATTTTAAGATGAAATAATTCCATTTATCATTGAAATAACTTATTTAGCAGAAATCAATGCATAAAATCAATGCATATGATAACTTTAAGATATCTTTAAAAAAGTTCTTTAAAAAAATATCAAAAAATAAATCATTAAAATATTTCATAAAAAGAACTGAATAATTTGAATGTTGTATTAAAAGCTTTTTAAGTTTTTAAATTTCGTTCATTTTTAATAAAATTGCAGCTCTGCTTTTGAAGTAACACTATTTATTCTGACTCAATACTTACAGATCTACGAACAGAATATCTAGATTTTCATAGTCGGTTTTTATATTTAAAACTTAAGTATTATCTTAAGATATCATAAGTTAATACAAATAAGTTAATTAGCATCGTAAAACATGATTTAAGATGAGTTTAAAATAAGAATCGACTATATGGAAAAAAAATAGATTGAGTGATTCAGCAAAGCTATAGCTTGCTGCGCGAATTCAACATCTCTATTATCTATAACTAAAAAGATTTGATGATATAACAAAGAAATTATTTTTGTAAGTAATTGTTAGAACTCAAATTAATGTTCTGAGATTGTATCAACCGTAGGTAACTGTCCCTCTTGTTACATCTCATCTCTCCATCGCTCGTTACAACTTTTGGCGAAAAATCGTGGGAAAAATCGTGAAGAACGCGCTATGGTCGATTCGATATATCAGTCGGCGAATAATCCGGGCTCTAGTAATTATCAATATGCTGATTTAATTAATTATTTGCTACAATGAAAATTGTTACTGTAATATAAGTTTTATTTATTAAAGTAGCTAAAGTATGCGCCATCTTAGCTAATACGTTTTATTAAAAATTGATTTATATATTGCCTTGATTGTTGTAGAAATCTTCTACAACTTCTTTTGCTGCATCGACAAATAATAGCTATAAAAAAATCACTAATTTTATTCAACTGTACAACTTTACTGACATAGAAAACTGACTATATTGTGACTATAGATTCGTTGAATTAGTGAAGTTTTAGTTATTTTGAAAAAATTTGTTTTACCTCATATATATAATATATAAACCGGTCTTAGGAAGGATCAGGTTTGCTTACAAATCGATTGTCTATAACATCGTTTGCCTTCATCACTTTTCTTAACAATGTTTATGCGCAAAAAAATTATTGCCTACGGCTTGATTGCTTACAAGCACTTTTACGCACAAATAAAAATTTCAGAAACAAAGTCACATTACATGTATTATTGCCTACAGTTCGATTATCTACATGCATTAAACTAGGCAACTCCACAACCTTACTTTAAGAGACTGTAAGCCGTAAAGTGTAAGTTATAAATGACGATATATCGGCCATAAAACTTATGCTTTTAAGCTGTAAGAATCAGGTTTTGCTCAATTCACTTAGGTTTAATGGTTAAAGCCTAAAGACTGCGCAAAAACAGTTTAAAAGAAATAAAAATAAATTTTAAAGATAGAAATTATTGTCACTAATCTCTTTTGACTTATGACTTAAGGCCTCTTAAAGCAAGATTATGGAGAGATTATTGTCTACAGCTCGAATACATATTATATATTATTTTCTGCTTTAAGGGGATCTCTTATAATTAAAAGCAAAAACAAGGTGATCTTTCATAATTTTTGTTCATAAGGAAGATTAATGTTTATTGATTTCGAACTTTTTGCTATGTTTTAATATAATTATTGTAGAGTACGTAAAAATTTTTATGTGAAAAAAAAGTATTCTAAATAATAAAAACATAAATATTTAGTTCGCCACGACGTAACAATTTTGTACATCCTAACAGGATGAAAAAAAAAACCACGAAAGATTACCTTTTCGGCCTCTTAAGAATAAGTAGGAGACCTACTTAAAACACGAATTCTCTGCTTTAAAAATATGAATTATTTTCTTACGTAATTTAACCTTAATTTTATATTTGTGCGCAAAAGTGTTTGTAGGCAATCGATGAGTAAGCAATAACATATGTAGGTATAAGGCTTTGACTTCGTTTATGAAATTTTTATTTGTGCGCAAAAGTGCTTGTAGAAAATTGAACTGTAGGCAATAATTCATGTAGACAATAATACATGTAGGCAAATGTGACTTTGTTTCTGAAATTTTTACTTGTGCGCAAAAATGTAAGCCGGGCCTGTTCAATTTGAGCTCCGGAGTCAAAACGCAAAGCTATCGACGCAAAAAAAATTCAATGTGAATAAGATTTCAGGGACTGTAAAGTGTTGACATTACATCTGAGTGACACTTATTAACACTTCATAGTTCTTAAAATCTTACATTGAATATTTTGAATCGACTGTGTTTTGGCTCCGGAATTTAAATTGGACAGGTCTGATGTAAGAATCTGTAGGCAATAATTTTTGTGCGCAAATGAACTGTGCCTACTGTGATGTACAAACAATACTGTAGACAAAAGGAGTCATCTTTCGATCCTTAGTATCATGACGCCGCGTCAGGTGGGTTTCATGCAAAACCTTTCGTTCGATTGAAACGCAATAAAAACGATTCCTTCACGTTTCACGCAGTTCTGTCTTGCGTTAATGTTTCGTGTTTAACAAAACATTCCGTCTGCTCGTTTACGCTAATCACGGATGACGTGGCGATGCAGCCACGCATGCATTACCGGTAAACGCGGCTTAACCGACTTTGCATGCGCACTCCGGTACGCATCGGAAGGAGCTCTTGAAAAATTGCCTCGGCAAACATCGCTTTCCGGTGATGGACGATGGAATGTACATACTACGTAAATGTACATATCGCCGCGTCGTTGACGAGAACGTGAGCTGTGAGTCTTGTTCAAATGTTACGTATCAGCATTGGCTTCGAGGAACAGCGTCCTTCGCCAAGAGGATATTTGCTTTTTCTTTACTTGACGAAATATTTGGAAGACGACATATCTTTTTTTAACGAATTGCCCTCCTGTAGGAAAGTGTATACGCGGCGGTATATTGCTGTTTTGTCACTGCAAAAATGATTGTAACGTTTGCTTTTCCATATTAATAAAAATACGCGTTTGGAGAACGAGAAGTATCGATAAGTTGTTGCATACGAATTACACAGAGGGAGACAATAAGATTTCCAACAAAGCGGAGTCTGCTAAATAAATTAAACTATCAAATATTTTGAACGCACGTCTTTGCGACATATATTTTCGTTAGTTTGCATAGATCATTTTTAATATTATTAAAAGATGATGAAAACATTAATCTCAAGTGCATTGGATATATCCTTAAAAATAAATTTAAATAAAAATAAATTAACGAATCAGTTTAACGAAACTTGTTGCGACACGAATATAATTTTGTTAGTTTACACATCGTCTTCGATATTGACAGAATGACAAACATTGATTTCAAAACAGATGGCTCATCAGGTTAAAAAGAAATCTGAAAACATTCAGAATAATTAATCATACATATAATTTCTTTATGAGAAATTATCCTACGTATACACTGTTAAAAATTTCATGAGATTTAATATACTTTTAAGTTACATAATTTAAACTTAATTTCATAACATTACATTAAATTTAATGTATTTATAATTGAAAAGTATATATATTTGTGTACATGAAATTTAATGTATTTTTTATGAAAATTTATAAAATTTAATGTAAACGTTCATTACATTTAAGTAACTACTATAACTTTATTCTCAGTTAAATTATTTATTACTTTTAATTTCGTTCATAATCACGAGCTTCATTCATTTACATGTAAAGGAAGCTCGTGATTATATTTCTAACAGTATATATTTAAAATTTTCGAATAATGTATAATTGCCTCTACAATTGAACGAGATAACACAATATTTTTTACATATGTACACATATATGTACATATAGTGCAAAAAGTATTTACATACACAAAAAGAAACCTTTTAAAAAAACCTTATTAGAGAAAATCTTTTAGAACGTGCATATTAATTTACAAAAAATAAAATAGATTATATATATTTCTCAAAATTATTTTACTTATAAAAAGATATGTAATAATTAAAATGTAGAAAAAAAGATAATATTATGACCAGTGTAGTGGTTTCAGTAATAATGGTTCCTTTTAATATCTCCGCTTAAGACTAATTCTCATAATTACTTACGGAATTATTTGTTCGCTTGCTATTACATCATGACGTTAAAATAGTCAGCATTTACCATATGTATTTTTATTTTCAAACAGTTTAAAACGTTTTTAAGGTAGGATAATTCCGGTAAATATGCGCTGGGATTTACGCCGCAAAAGTCAGAATAAATAGAAGGAATGTTAAGTAGCGCCATCATAAATTATAATCTACATAAAATAATTACTGTAGGACGTACAAAAGATTTAGTGGTTATTTTCGTGATATATGAGTGTAGAGGAATAGTAAAGCATGTTGTATAAAAGTATTTTGCTCTTGTATTCTTTGTTTATACTTTGTTGTCTTATATATCCCACCTATTTAGGATATATATAGGATATGGTATTTTTAACAGGGATTTATGCCCAAAGTATACAAAGTGCGCAGGTTGAACTCAGTATATACTAAATACAATAAACATATTACATGAAATATGTACCTCATGTTATAACACTTGTAATACATCTGGGAAGATTGTAATTATTATTTATTACTTCATATACATATTTATCATTCTCATTCCTTAATAAAACTGTATAAACGGATTTTATAAATTATTGTGTCATTTTGCCTTATTATATGCCTTATTATATGTCATTTTATATGTCTTATTTATATGCAATATTTATAAATATTTTATGAGCATATACATACCCTCCCTTCCCCTATGAATAGCCATATATCTCGCCCTATGGAATATACGGCAAAAATGCAAGGGTTTAAAAAAGTTCATTTTTTAATATGAAATATAAATATTTCAAATTTCTAATATTTTTTTCATAATAGTAGACAGTACAAACTTTTTACTGATATATTTCGTTTATTTTAAACATAGTAAATAATACTTAATAAATTAGTTTTTGATAGGTGCAGCGTATATACCGGAGTTACTCTATATTTTAGCATTTAATTATATATACTCCCTCATTTTTCGTGAACTTGATATTATCACATGAATATATAATATATAATTGAGTGTGCTGTTTGTTATTTAATACTTTATTTAGCTGCATATATTTTGAATTACGCAAAGATAAACAATAGCAAGGCATTTTGCTAATAATTGTGGTCTCCTAAGCGTACTGATTGCTGCCTCTCTTTTTCGAGATTTTCATATCAAAATAATAATATATAGATAAATCGAATATAGCTTTATTGGTCATCTATATATTATTAGGATAAAGTCACTAGTTATGGATAATTCTTTAAAAAAAAAATACATATTTTTATCCAGAACAATATCAAACAATTAATAAAATATTTAATAATTATAATTAATCATAAAGATTATTACATTAGGGATGATTTTATTTCATTTCTTTTTCAACAAGACAGTATTGTTTCGTATATTTTAATTTTAAATGAAATAATGACAATTATCTACAATTAAACTCTATGTATCAATTTTTTGTATCTTTTTGTGAAAAGCCCTGTTTCTTTTATAATACTAATAAACATATTAAAATCTGTAAACAATTTATTACGAAAAATATTACATCGCCCGGGAATGGAACCCTTCAGATTTCTTGCATTCGAGAAATTTAGCTTTTAAGGATATAAATACCATTTCGCAAAGCTCTTTAATTTATATTAGGGCAGAATGTACTCATTATATAAAATTGCTAATTAACACTTTTTTTTTATGAATTATATATAAATAAAACTTTTTTAATAAATTCTCCCCTGTGTGTGTGTACGAATATTTTGTACGTTCACTCTGTATAGATTGTCTTAAGAGGAAAGATTGACAAAATAAAATAATTCAAAGTGATAAATTCAATATGAATAGAATTTTATAAAATTATTTGATTATCATAAAACTTGATTTTAGAGAGTTTTTAATTGCGAAGTAATATCAAATTTTCAATTTTGCTTTATTTGAAACTCATTAATGCTACGTAAACAGTCAGTGTTCTGAGAGGTGATGGTATTGATCATTTTAAATGAACATTCACATACGAACGTATGCCCTATTCCGAAAGGTTTCCGAAGTTAAATATGCAATTATAAAATTATTGTTAAGAAAGAGATATCCCGTATTTTTTCTAATAATTTATTGTTCAAGTACATTTTTTTAAATTTATAATAAATTTATAATAAATTTTAAAACATTCCACCGTTCAAATTATTTATAGACCGTGAAGTATTTAAACACAAATATCAGAGAAGAAAGCCATTTCTGGTCAAAGCGAATCTTATGTCCGTATCAGATTGCGGATTGACGCTTATCCGGTCCTATTTCACAATGAAGCGAGTTCATCGTAGTTGGCTAAAATAGAACCGGACAATTATCAATCATACTCTACAACTCGTAGATCTGATATAGAATTTGTCATAAATCAATTACAAAACTGTATTAACATCCTAAAATATTAAGCGATCTTGAAATAAGAATGGACTATGAATGCTGGTCTTGATGCTGACAATTAGTAATATTCATATGTGCATACAATACAATTATCAGTTCTATAGATTGAGTGTCGATCCGATTTATCATATTTGAAAATATATCTATATAATTATATAATTATATAATTATATATATATATATATATATATATATATATATATATATGTATATAAAATAAAATAATAACCTCACAATTAAATTAATAGTTCATCGATTTAATGAAATACTACATTAAGAAATTTGTAAATACAACTTATTGTAGAAAACGTATATCACTTCAGCTGAAATTTCGAATCCATTCAAACCAAATTGATATTGTTTATCACATGTCGCCTTAAAAAAAAAAAAACCGCGCACGCACACACACACACACACACACACACACACACACACACACACACACACAACAAACACACCTATAAAAATACATCATAAAACCGAACGTGGTATATTTTTAAAAAGAAGAACGTATAAAAAGAAGAGCATAAGAAACCACCGTACAAGTTATAGTTTGTGATATTTAATTATCATTACATTAATTAAAACATTAAACATTTCAGCCACAATCTGGCCATCTTCAGTAAATTCATAATATTCTTAAAAAGACAAGATACAAAAAGAGCATAAAGAACCACACCACAGGTTATAATTTGTGATATTTACTTATTATTATATAAATTAAAACATTAAACGTTTCGGCCACAATCTGGCCATCTTCAGTAATACAATAGTCTTCATAAACCGCAAAAATACATTTAGTTGAAATTAAATTCAACAGTCCATTGTTGTAATAAAAATGACATGTTCTTTTTAGTATGAAGATGCTTCGTACAAAATGTTATAACGCCCATAGTCATATCAAGAAGTGTAGAACAAGAATTTCCAGATTCTGATTAAATTTAAATTTATATGTCATTAATTTCTCCTAGTCGAATATAAAGAAGTATAATCGTTACCTGTTTTACAGCCAAAAAGGAAAATAAATATCTGGCAGACTTTCCGTGTCACTTTGTTTATTGATACCTCTTATTTGTCTTTTTATGTGTATCATTTCGGAAATTCTTCTTTTTATTAAAGATTGTTCCTTGTCTAAAACTTTTATGTTTTCCCAATCTAACTTATGCATCTCGTTCAAACGGTGACGTGAAACCACCGAAAATTCGGAAGGTGATTTTCTTAAATCCGCTTTATGTTCTTTTATCCGAGTCTTTAATTTTCTTTTTGTTTGGCCTACATACGACGACTCACAATTTAAACAATCGATTTTGTAAACAATTCCACACTGGTCATCCCTGGACAAAGAATCTTTCCCCGTCTTAATAAATGCATTCATTTTATTCATGGGTTTGTACGCTATGTTAAAATCATGAACATGTGAGAGTTTTTTAAACTTTTCCGACACTGCTCAAATATGGCACCACAAGAAATTTCTTTGAATTAACATTAGAATCAATTTCTTTATTACATTTTTTACTTCTATTTTGTAATGTTTTAATTCTATTTTTTATTGTTGCAAATATAAACTTTAAGGGATAACCGTTACTTAAAAGAATGCGAATTAGTTCCGTGATGTTTTTTTCCTGAAATTTAGGATGGGACAAAAATAGAATTCTGTCCAGTTGCCCAATAATAACTCCCCTTTTATGTGTTAACGGATGATTGGAATAATAATTTAAATACCAGAATTGGTAGGTTTTTTGTACATATCAAAGATGATGTTTCCTTCTTGTTCAATTAATTTAACATCTAGGAAATTTATGCTATTTTTATCGCCACGGTCAACGGTGAATTTAAGCCTTTCGTGATATGAATTAAATAAAATAATTCTAAAACTTCCTCAACCTTTTCCTCATGTACCGCTAATACGATGTCATCCACGTAACGAAAATAAAACCTTAATGTTATTCTTGGTAATAATTTTGTGTTCTAAATCTTGTAAAACAATATTTGCCAGTATCGGAGACAAAGATGAAGATGGCCAGATTGTGGCCGAAACGTTTAATGTTTTAATTTATATAATAATAAGTAAATATCACAAATTATAACCTGTGGTGTGGTTCTTTATGCTCTTTTTGTATCTTGTTTTTTAAATTGATAACCACGTGAAAAATTTTTTTATATTCTTAAAAAGAGTTACATATAGTTGACATTAAATTTAACCATCGTGTTGTAATTATATAAATGTGTTCTTTCTAATTATTTAAATGTTCGCATAAGTAATGTTTTTATAAATGTATGCAACTTACAAGCATCAATAATTTCATAAAAAAAATCTCACATTTTTTTTCGCAACACGTATCTCACATTTTTATCTGTAGAATATATATGTTAGCAAATTTAAAAAAAATAAAATGATGTTTCAAAGGTGTCCTATTTGACGTGGAATGTCTCATAAATTGTAAGTATTATATATTATTGTAATAAAGTCATTTAAGGAGAAAACATGCTAAGTATTAACTTATTTTCAATGGTATGTATTAGGTGTTGGAATTAATTCGTAGCGTTTTACAAGAGATGGGAAGTGATGGGAAGTACTTTCATTAATGTATTTTTTAATGCTCATGTGAAATAAATAACATTCTTTCATTAAAAAAACGCTACGAATTAATTCCAACACCTAATACAAATTCAGTTGTTAATTTTTGCTCTTGTGTTGTTTTTTTTATCCTATTTTATTTTTTTTTATCCTTATTTTATTAGTCCTGTCAGTTTAAATATTAAATTAGCAGCGCCACTATGTTTTGGAAATACATAATATAGAATTGTTTTTGTTAGTACAAAATAGTATTACACAAATTAATTATTATTATATTAAATAAATTCAATTCTATTGATTTCTGATATTATTATTTTTTTCTTTTATTTTGAATTGGTCTTTTCTTTTATTTTGAATTGGTCAGCTTACAATATTAAGCAGCGCCAATTTTTTTTCGAAATGGCACACGGTACAAAATTATCATTAATGGTACAATTTAGTACAAAATAAATACTAAAAATCCCGATTTGATTCTGTTGATTTGGTCCTTCTAATTTTATAAAGCTAAAAAAACTTTTTATACAGACATGTGTGTATACTTGTTATCGCGAATAATATTTTACGTGCGTCAGTAGTCAAATTCGGAAGACGTCCGCACGAAATTCGAAAAGTTCCGGCTGAAGTGGTATTTTTCGCATATTACAGGTTTTTAAGATGCTAAGTCAACATTATTATTAAATCGATCAATTAATTTATAGTGACTGCAAAAAGTATATATTATATTCGTACAAAAAAAAATTTCATGTTTTTCAAAAATTTCGAAAACTCTACTCGAGTTATTTTGATATCCTAGAAATGTACAAAATTTGATCAAAATAATTTAAAATTGATTTCTTGGTAATTTGAAATTTTTTGAAAAAACGAAATTTTTCCTTCAACTTTATGCGGCGTCTATCAATTACTTTTCTTTATCAATTACGAGTCCTACTTATGAATACAATGTTTAGAAAATGTGAGACTGTTTTGATGTGTATGTCGAAATCAAATTTTCAATCAATGTTCTGAGGCATTTCTTGGAATGTTTGTGTAGTATTTGACGACATAGTCTCAAACATTTCTATTATAATTTTCTAAGAGTTTGTAAAATATTTGATCAGCAGATGTGTGTGTGTTTGCCAGGTTTTTGCAACGTGCTTTCAAACAGTGCAACCATCAGTAAAATTATTCATAAACAGTGTAACAGTTGTGATAAAATTGTTCATAAACAGAAATAACACAATCCCTCACTAATAATTTTCATCATGGTGCACGTATCCATCTGTTAACGTGTCCATCTGAACGATGTTGACGATCGCGAATTCGCCTTGTCCACGTACAGGTGATAACGAGCGATACAATCGACGCGACGCGATCGACGCAAACGCAAATCGGCTGATCAATCAAGACAATTCATAAAAAATGAAGTCATTTTTAAATTCGATGCGTTTTTAAGTTCGTGCTAAATCGCAAATACGAATTGGCAAAGTGAATTGAATCGAGAAAACAAACGTGGCTCCTTCCTTATAGGTGCAAACCCATAGAAAAGATGGTGGAAGTGCTCTTAGATCGAATCGACGGCCAAGAAGTAACCATCGTTGAGTCGGATTGCATACCAGATTCGCCAAGCGAGAATTCACCGGTCAATGAGAAGCTATCACCGATCCAGGAATTTTACAATGGTCAAAGTATTTTCATCACCGGCGGCACCGGTTTCATGGGTAAACTGCTCATCGAAAAGCTCCTCAGAACGTGTCCTGGAGTGACATCAATTTACTTACTGGTACGTCCAAAGAAAGGCAAGGACGTACATCAACGTACCGAAGACATCTTTGATGACACGGTGAGTCTTTAAATTACTTTAGAAACAAGCGAACCCTGTCCGTATTTGATAAATTTTTTAATAATTATATTTTGAATCATCTAAATTTTACCTTTTGATAAACAGATAATTTTTTTATCATTCAAATCTGTAATATTAAAATATCACAATTTGAGAAAATAAATCAAGCATCTTTATTATCTACATCTCGTAACAAATTTCTGTATAGTACGTGCGTCATCGATGGACATCAAATACTTTGACATCAGCGTTTTATTTATCTTCAAAACTAGAAGATTATTTCTTTCAATAATTTCAACTTCTTTCAACTTTTTTATTATCTTATTGAATCGATATTAATAAAATAATGACTTTCTAAATTTAATTGATGGGTTGACTATTACTTTAATTTACGCAGGTATTTTCAAAACTTAGAGACGAACAGCCCAAGTTCCGACATCAGATCGTTGCTATAGCGGGAGATTGCAGTCAACCGAATCTCGGAATATCTGCACAAGATCGGGCTACTCTTATCCGGGAAGTTTCGATTGTTTTCCATGTCGCAGCTACGGTTAGATTCGACGAGAAATTGAAATTAGCAGTGCCCATTAACGTCAGAAGTACAAGAGACGTTGTAAATCTCTGCAAGGAAATCACGAACTTGAAGGTATCATAAGGCCCAGATATTCAAGAAAAGAAAAACTATAATGAAATATTTTATTACTCGTCCAATTGACCGACTTACTTTAAAATAATATTTCCATTTAATTCTAATTCAAATAAGTTCTGATGAAAATTGTTCTTATAATTCTCATATAATTAATAAATAGTAATAAGGCTCTGTACGTATAAAACAATGTACACAAGAAGGGCAAAGAGCCAGTAATGTATAAGAGAACTTTAATTTAAATTAACATTAAAAATATAAACAATTATAATTAACAACAAACGAACGTTTCGACTCCAATCGAATCATTTTCAATGTAGTTTTAATGTACAACATCGTTCTAAATCAAAAATATATACAGGGCATTACAATGCTATTATAATTTTTAATATCTTATTTTTTATTCCGTGTAGTACGCTGCGAGTTATTTTTATCAAGAATCAAAGTACTCATAAAAAAATTCTGGAAAAGTAACCGTAAACAAAAAGAATTAATATTAACTACATAAAAATTAGTAATATAATAATGTACCTTGTGATATCAGTAAATGTCTTAAGAGTCCATTAATAAAAAGAGAGAAAAAAACGCAGGTAGATTGTAGTCCATTTCGTGGTACAATACATTAGTTTTTTTTTATTCTATAAATCATTTTACAAATTTTTTTAGCAAATTTGCAAAGGTAACGAACATCTAACTTTCACGATGTCAGATAACGAAATGTCAAGAAGAAAAACATTTATCGAGAACGGAAAATGGCAAAACAGGGGAGAAAAGGAAAGAATTCTTATATAATTTTTCGGAATTTCTATATAAAGTTCGAAATTTTTCAGAATAATTTCGGTATAAAGTTTATAACTTTTTAAATATCTTAGATTTTGTTATACAAATTGGAATAATTTTCAGATGTGTGTACACGCGCGCGTGTATGTGAATACACATAATTTTGAAATATATATTTTAAGATTTCTTAGAATTTTCCTTTCATAAGGAATAATAATAATTTGTCTCTCAAAGAGAACCTTCCAAATTTAAAGAAATGTAAGATATTTTTTCATAAATTAAAAATATTAAACATTTTTTTAAATATTATAAAGTATTATCAGAATTTTTCACCAGAGCAGAGTTAGGAATTATTATAGTGTTTTCTCGACATATCGCATGCATTTATGATAGATCATACCTATTTGTGTGAACGACGCCATTTAATGCAATTTTCTAGTCTTTTATACACGTATCAACTGCATATGCAAATTGCCCACAAAGTGTAATCGAGGAAAAGTTTTATGACCCGCCAATGGATTCCGATAAACTAATTGCGTTGATTGAATGCATTGAAGATAAATTGGCTGAAGATATCACTCCGCAGTAAGTGAAATATTTTCGATTGAATTCTTTTAGTGCACACGAAGAGAGAACGAAAAGAAAACTTGATATTCTAACCTTTACAGATTATTAGGAAAATGGCCTAATACCTATACTTTTACGAAAGCAGTTGCCGAGAATGTGATTAGGAAGCAAGCTGGTGATCTGCCGGTCGGCATTTTTCGTCCTGCTATTGGTATATACATATACATAATTTATTATTTTTAGTTAAATAAGAGAAATCCTATATTCGATCAAAACGGATGTTAGTGTTTAAAATTTGAATACACTTCTGTGTGAATTTGTATACATATTTAATTCTGCAAAACGCGCATCGAAATCTTTTAAACTGAAATCTTTTAGATTGAAATATAATCACAAATCATAAATCTACAAATAATTTATTGCGAAAAATATTGCTTCTGCCAGAATTCGAATCCTGATTTTTATTCATAATAATATTCAAAATTAAATTAAATATATTAAATCATTATATATTAATTTTATATTTTAGTAATATATAAATCAAAATATATAATAAAAGCTCTTGGTTGGAGAGAAATTTTTAAGAAATCTTTTTTGGAAAAAGAACCATTTTCAAGCTTCTATATTGTTATAATAATAAAGATAATTATATAGATAATAATAGTATTAATAATTTATATAATAATAATAATAATAATACAAAATTATATCGGCAACAATAAATTTAACTGAAAATTGCCTAATACTGACTAAACTGTACATGTAATTTGATATTTTATTTTCAGTGATCTCAACATATCTGGAACCGGCACGAGGTTGGATCGACAATTTATACGGTCCAACAGGAGTTGCTGCCGGTGCTGGAACTGGATTGCTGCGATCGATCCATTGTGATGGCTCGGTACACGCAAACGTAGTACCTGCAGATTTAACAGTCAATGCTTTAATTGCATGTGCATGGGACGTAGCGAATGATCAAAGGTGTGCATTATCATTTTTTAATCTTTTCCTGCATCAGTGCAGTTTGACGTCAGAATGACAATATATATACACACACATATGTGTATGTGTGTGTGTGTGTGTGTGTGTGTTTGTGTATATATCATCTAAAGACTTTAAATAATAAATTTATGTGTCAAATTGAAGTCTTTCATATTGATAAAATCAAATGTGACATGTATTTAAAAAAAAATATGTCATAATATTTTATATAAAATATATTATAAATATATATATGTATATAAAATATTACTTTTCGACATATAATTTATTATTTAAAGCGTTTAAACGATTTATAATTCATGTCATATATCATAAGATAGGATCTTATTTATACTATTGTAATAGTTACAAAAACTTTGATAGCTTTGACAGATTTAGTAACACTACACGGAGAGAATTTTCTTTTAAAATTTACCTTGAAGATATGGTAGTTGTAGTACAATACAATATTTTAAAGATTTTTACCATGCATTTCAATAAAATCAAACTTATTTTATACTTTATTGTAGTTTTATTAATAAATGAGAGAGATTTATTGTACATTAAAATTCTTCGAAATACAATGTTGCCCCACGACTGTCATATTTTCGGAGTCATAATATATGTCATAAATTAATTAAATGATGTTAAAATATAATAAATTCTAAGAAAAAATTCTCTTCGTCTAAAATATATAATTGAATAAATAATGAATATATAATTGCATCATTTTTCAGAATAAACAATAAATCACGCAGTGATGCCCCAATTTATAATTATGTGTCTACGGACAACCCAATAACTTATGATAATCTAAAAGACATGTCATCAAAATATGGTCTCCAAATTCCCTCGAACAGGGCGGTTTGGTATTACAGTTTCAGAAATAATAAGCACAGGATAATCCATCTTTTTTTCGTATATTTTTGGCATCTACTTCCAGCTTTACTGGTTGATACCGCAACTGTCTGCATAGGAAGACAACCGAGGTAAGGATAAAAAGAATTATGTAAAAGTTAGAGAAAGAGAGAGAGAGAGAGAGAATAATGAATTTTTCATTTTACGTATCCAAAATAAGAAAAAAGTCGTAAATTAAAATAGCATTAATATTAAAGAACAAAGGAGGATGCTCAAAAGACATTATTTAAGATGATTTTAAAATAAGAACAGATTATGAATACCGTCCAAAGTTTCGCGTTTCACAGTTGGTAGCCCTTAAACCCTATTAACGCGGAGTAGAAGTATGATTTGGCCGAACTGCATACACAATAGATTTGTTTTTTATTACTGCACTTTCTGAACTAGTACACACAGTGCAATAAGTTGAAGTGAAACAAATATACGTTTGTTTTTAGATACGTTTTGTTTATAGATTATATGAAATTGTTATGTGACTCATAACTCCTTATTGTTTTATCTAATTTTTAATCATTTTTGAGCCATTTCTCTCTCTTCATATATTTTTAATTATTAAAACTTCTTTCATATGGAGCTATTTTACCGGAATAGTATATAGAATATTAAAAATATTTTTCCTGTTACCTCTAAGTTTGAATAATTAAAGAATAATCATGAATTAGTTTTAAAACATCTAAAATAAAAGCTGATTCTATATTCGCAGCATCAAGTATACTGTGAACTAAAACCATCATTAATAATGAATTAAAATATATGTAAGAAATTATATTGTCATTTTTGCGCCCCTTCAAAATTTTTACACGAGGCAAGTGCCTCGCTCGTCATACCTTTATCCTGCTATTTATGCAGATCATTATTTAACATAGACTGTGTATTAAAGGTTACTTAAAGTTTATAAGAAGATACACAAATTTATGGATGTGCTGAACTATTTCTCCACGCAAGAATGGAAATTTACCAATGATCGATTACACGCGCTGATGGGGAAGCTCACATTCAAAGATCGTGAAAAGTTCTATTGTGATATACGAGATGTCGATTGGAATTTTTACTTCGAAACTTATATTCGCGGAATAAGAGTGTATCTCATTAAGGATCCCCTAGAAACCTTGCCGCAGGCACGCGTCAAATGGCAAAGGTACGAAATTTTCAATAATCTTTGGAAACAATAATCTTTAGTCCGCTTTTCTAATCCTATATGTTTTCATAACAAACTGAAAATTTTCATTTTTTTTTAATGTCTTCTATCTTTTCTTTGCTATTTTGTCATATCTTATATTTCAAATTTCTTTTAGTTTATTAAAAAAAAAATAGAGGCAAATCAGCATATTTTTTTCAAGCTGTATTCTGATATGTTTTTATTCTTTATTCTTTTTATCAAATATACTTAAAATTGAAAATGTTACATTTTAAAACTGTGAATTAAAATATATTAGAACTATATGTATATCTAATTTTATTATTTACTTTACAAAAATAAACAGATAAGAAACAACTCTTATTATAGATTATACTGGAGTCATCAAGTACTGAAACTCATTCTGGCTTACATCGCCTTGAGGCTCTTCTGGACGATTACATCTACACTGTTTGATTTTTTTTATCCAAAAGTGTGACAGAAATGATAGGAATAAGATTGCAAAAATCCAAGACATACGTCTTGGAGATGCAGGACCGAATGGTGGAGGGTGATATCTATATTTTTAAGGAAGAAGCATGATTGGACTCTCAGAGAAGTGTGAAACTTTCGTCAGAAAGATATGGAAGAACTAACAGAGAGGCATGTCGTAAGCCTATATACAAAACAGGCCAAATATTGCGAAACGAAAATGTAATGTATGAGCGATATGTGATGGGAAGAGCGTAGAACAACAGCAATTTGATCGTATTCTCGTCTCCAATGATCTTCACACAGACAAAAACTATTTGTAAAAATAAAACGTTACCTTATGTTCAAAGTAGGCTTGGTAGGTGTTATCTGAGAGAAAAGTTTAACCCTTTCGATACTAACGATGACTATAGTCGTCTAGCGTTGAACGCTCGCCGTGCACTAATGACGACTTTAGCTTAACAATTGTTTAAGTGTTATTACTATGGCTAAGGTCCATTTGATGCTTCGAAGCATTTGTAGCGTCAAGTGGATCGCACTCTATAAAACATGTTAAAGTATTATTCCTTTCCATCAATACTTTACACAGTAAAATTTAATTGTTATGTCCCTTCTTCGATGAAGTGACGTTCGTGTCATAATTGTCCCATACAGTGTACTCGAAATTCGACTGTCCGACAGCGGAGACATACTTAGTGACGAAAAAATAAAGCCGTATCGAAAAGGTTAACTTGGCTGGCGCGCGGTGCTTGTTTCACAAGACGCATTATATTTAATTTTTAATATTATAAGACGCGACGGTATAGAATATTATATCACTTATTTGTTACAATAACGACATAACTCGAAAATCAAAGTTTTCTAAAAAATAAGTTTTAATGTTTTGAATCATTAAAACGTTATATTAATTTTAAAATACAATTTTGATAATCAATTCATTTTGATAATTAATTCAAGACAAACGAAATAATTGGAGCGTAATATTCTTACAAACAATTTTAATGGTTGTTCTTCTTATACATGAGATTCGGAGATTCCATTCGTAAATTCATACGTTTCGATTTAGAGTCATCTTCAGTGAAATTTAGTCGAACATAATATGTATGAGTAATATAATAAAGAGACTGAATGTTAAAATAAAAAATAACATATGTCAGTGACAGTTATATTATTAAAAACAAAAAACGAAAAACTAAAAGAACATAAATATTCCGCAAACATACTAAGCTTCCAAGAATAAACATAATCATTTGCATATATTATTTAAAATTAAAAAATATGTGTGATATAAATAATTTGTATTTATTTATATATTAAGACTGAACCTGAATGTGCATATCTCAAATATCAATCTTCTTCCTAAAAAAACGTTCTAATATCTTGATATTCTCCCAATCAAATTCATATTTTAATGATATTCTGTAATCTATAATTATATTAGATATTGGAATTAATTCGTAGCGTTTTACAAGTGATGGGAAGTACTTTCATTAATGTATTTTTTAATGCTCATGTGAAATAAATAACATTCTTTCATTAAAAACGCTACGAATTAATTCCAACACCTAATAATATACCGATTTAATATTTATGATGCTATTAATGTGGGGACAATAATGTGTTCTTGGATTCTTGTTTTTAGTAGTTGCCTGTTTGCCATACATAAGATAATGGATTTGCAGATAAAAAATTTTGGTAATAATTGATATAGAAGAATGTTCTTTTAAGTATATTCTTTTTTTTTAATGCAATTTTGATAGTAATTGATATATGTATAAGAAGAATAAAAAAATGTTCTTTTAAAACATATTCTTTCTTTTTTTTCTTCATATTTTCGTTCTTTTTCTTCAAGAAATTCAAAGATAACATTTTTTAACAAAGTCTCATAAGACCGCAATGTGAATACACAATAAGTAATGAAAAATAATTTATTGCGAAAAATATATAATTTTTTACTTATATTGTTAATGTAGCAAATAAGCGATATGTAGAACGCGTTAAGTTCAACAAATTTACGCGTTAAGTTCAACAAATTTACAACAATATATATATAAATAAACAATTTAGCATAATATATAAGTATGATTCTAGAGAGTTCGGTTTGAGAATGCATATTTTAAATCAAATAATGATTCATGAGTATAGTATGTTATTCTGATCAAATTAATTAACATCTATGTCTTATGATATATATTGATAATGTATTAAATAAAATTATCATAGTCGATAGCATTGTGGCAATTGAATAATATTTGAAAGTGATAGCGTACAAAACAAAAATTCATATCTGAAAAAACTTTTCTCTGTATCCTTTCATTTATTTTGATGAATTAATGAAAATTATATAATTAAAAATAAAAATATTTTAAAGTATTTTAATATCCCAAAAACATAAAAAATTTAAAGATATAAATATTTTAACGTTTAAATTTTATAAGCAAAATGGACAAGAAATCAGTCTTTTGCTTATTTAAGGCCCAATTATGCCAACATTATTTTAACTGTGAGATTTAAAACCCTTTTTTTTTTAAATCGAGAAAAAAAAACAGAAAGGAAGAGTTTTAAGCCTTGCTTAAAGTTAAAATAATGTTGGTACAATCGGACCTAAGCTAAATAAAGTCTAATTTTGCCGTACGTTTAATTCTCATTACTTTACATCAGTTTTTATTTTGATAAAATATTAAAGTACAAACAACTGTTTTCGCAACGGTCAGAAGAATTGTTGCCATAGAAGAAAAAATTAGTTAAAATCAAAATGCAAACTTCTTATGGCTTTACACAGTTTGATTAAATTCATGAGCATGTCACCTGTCGTCACTCGTACTTATCTTACGAATCAGCATTTCGGTGTGCGCATCATAATCTTTTCAACAAATATAAAGTAAGAGATAACGAGTATGCATGACTGTTTCGCGAAAAGATAAAAAGAGAAGATAAAAAGAGAAACATACCTTATTGCTTGGTAGTTTATACTTGATAACACAGTTCAATAAAAGAAAATTAGTCATTTCCTATAGTTTTTTAGACGCTAAAACCAAATCCGATTGTAGAATTACTATATGACACAATTTTGAAAAATTTACAATTAAAGTTGCAAAAAAGGGCTATTTTCATGTATTTTCTAATTCACAGCTTTTCCACAATTAGACCCCAATATTTAGCAAAAATAAATAACTTGTTAACCATAACGGATATAAAAAATTCTTTTTGAGGGTTAAAAATCATAACAACATACTAAATTTTGATTGCAAGAACACTTCTCCAGCATTTTGTAGTTCTAATATGACAAAATATGTGAAAATAGTTCTTTTTTGTAAAATTAATCCTTTTTTAATTACAAATTTCTCAAAATTGTGACGTGATAGAACAATTCTACAATCAAATTCAAATTCAACGTTCAAAAATACTACGGGAAATAACTAATCTCGTTTTGGTGTTCGAAAAAAAATTTTTTTTTGTTGAATTGTGTAATCGTACTTTGTTTTTACTGTTTTTTAGATATGCGCATGATCTACGACCGAACCAAAGGCCTCTCAATGAGAGAAAGTGTATTTTGTTGGAAATTGCGGCAAATGAACCGTATGTATGTATACATGCGTGCGCGGGTATATATAGAGATTCATAATGAATAAATCGAGATGCGATGGCAATTTAGATATTAATCCGTTACAAACGAATGCAAGTTTTTAACTCAAATGTTAATCAGAAAATTTTAGGGCCCTATTTCGTAATCCTTAATAATATACATATATTAAATTATTGTCGCAAAACTTTTCTTGTTCAAGAAGAGTCAAGATATACACACATATATATATTTTATATATATATATATATATATATATATATATATATCTTATTTGGAAAAGAGGAGCCAATATATATATATATATATATGTGTGTGTGTGTGTGTGTATATATATATATATATATATATATATATATATATATATGTATATTTCTTATTTTTTTATTAAATGCTGACTTTACAATGCGTAATGTAGAATATTTTTTATTTTGGGTTAAAGGCTTCATTTTGTTACGTGTAAGAATTGATGAAGACCAAGTAAAGGTCGAAAATGTTATTCTTGTATTAGTAAATTAATTAATAAAAAAATTTTTTTACATTTATCCCAGTATTGCTCCTTTCTAGTTGCTTTTTTTTAAACTTTACTTTGCAAAAGACGAACAACTGTATATGCAGGGTGTCTCAAAATTCGAGGGTAATATTATTGCAGCGTAACTTCGTGAAAAATTAAATAATAAAATTGTACACCATTTTTTCCGTAAAGTTAATTGCCGGAAAAAGAGTCCAAGTAGAATTGTGCCTTTATTCCGCCCATCTCTTCAATTTCTAAATCATAAACGTTGATTAAAGTCACCTATCCATGTGATAGTGTGCATATAACGGTAATGTTTTATTTAGTATCTATCATTGCATAATATGTGATGACTTTTTAACCAATCCTTATCATTAGTCAGATTTTAAACGTTCATACTTAAAAAATTACTTCACTAAGAAAAAAATGGCTTACACTTTTATTATACTTAATTTTCCACGAAATTTCAAGCTGCAATAATATTGTCAAATTTCGAGATACCTTACATATATATTAGGTGTTGGAATTAATTCGTAGCGTTTTTAATGAAAGAATGTTATTTATTTCACATGAGCATTAAAAAATACATTAATGAAAGTACTTCCCATCACTTGTAAAACGCTACGAATTAATTCCAACACCTAATACATATAAAAAATTCACCTACAAATCATATAACGTTATTCCTAAAAAACTCGAGTCGAAAAATCCTCTATCATTTTATGATTTTCGTAATGGTTGACGAAATATTAATTTCTAAAAATAGCCGAATAAAAGATTGTTGAATCATCATAGCGCTACATCATTCGTGAGCAGACTTTATAAAATATCCTCTATAATTTTCGTATTCCATTTGGCGAAAATTTTTTACAATTCTGCATAAAATTTTTCAAAATTTCTATATAAATTTCAGAATTTCTGTATGATTTTATAACTTTTTAAAAAATTTCTCATATTTTTTATACAAATTGAAATACTTTTCAGAAATGTTAAAAAAGTCTACATATTTCTATAATATTTTGTATATATATAAATTCTGAAATATATTCTAAAATTTCTTATTTTATATATTAATTTGTGGAAAAACTTATAAAATCTGAAAAAGTTCAAAATACTTTTTTTCAGAAATTTTCATAAATTTAAAATAAATATGATAAATATTGAAAAATATTGCGAGATGTTATGAGAGAATTTTTTTCATCAGAACATTAACCCTATAACAACATCTATACACTCTTTGTCGTAAACTCAATAACTGTTAGAATGGTTCTGAGTTTGTGACAATTTTATGATTATTTTATGACTATTTTATTGTTAATGACAATTATCATTTATAAAAAAAAAAGATGTAATAAAAATCGATAATAATGTCATTTAAGGATTACAGAATAAGACCCATAAATTTCAAAGCGTCACAATGACCGTCAATTTATCTGTAAAACAAAATTTTATCGATGATTAATGAGCAAAGTTTATAAATAGATAAACGAATCGAACATTCAATTCTGTCGAAGAATAATGTTAGATAATTAGTTTGCACTCTCTCACGTTCGATATCATTGAATCAAAGAGCGTCATTAATATTTTTTCTATCAGGAACAGCTTATTATTTATATTCTCACTTTTGAATATATATATATTATCGAGATTAATTGTTAAAATTACACATAAAAATCGTGACAGAGATCGGAATAAAAAAATAAGTTTGGCCCATGAGGGGATCGAACCCGCGACCTTCGCGTTATTAGCACGACGCTCTAACCAACTGAGCTAATGGGCCAGACGTTCAACAATTGCACAGCAATTCCTTTCGAATTTGTGATCTCTGAAATATTTGCGTAAGAATAAAAAAGGGTAATCGCGAAATAATTAAACAACCACATTTGCGTTTTTTATTCAACAATCGCAAATAAAAAGGTTAAAATAATTGTTCCTAGTATTTTTTTTTCTAGTTCTTTGTTCACGCCTATTTTTAGATACTCTAATGCATATAATAATTGAATTTCAATTCGAATACAATCGATGGGCATAGGATGCGAAGGGATTAGAGAGATGTGTAGCGAATATACGAACATTTTGATAGTATCATCCGGTAAAAAAAGTCTCAAAGTATGAATATAAACACATACATAAAATTATGCATACATAAAATATGTCCAAATATATTTCCTTTTGTATAAATTCTGTTTGCATATACGGGAAATAATAAGTAGAATTAAGGAATAATCAGAAGAATAATTTTCACTCTGTTCTTTATAAAAAGTGATGTTTGAAATAAATTAGGAGAAACTATCCATATATAATTATATGTACAATAATAATATATACAATCACACGAAAAAAAATAGATTGAGTGATTTAACAAGGCTATGTATATAGTTTGTTGCATGACTTCAATATCTATATAACTAAACAAATTTAGTAGTATAACAAAAAAATTATATCTATAAACAATTATCATTGCTAATTCAGCTAATTCTTTGCTACAATGAAAATTGCTAACAAGTTTCCTTCATTACAAAGCAAAAGTATACATCGTTTTAGTTAGCATATTTTATTAAAATTTTGATTTATATATTGAATTGATTTTCATAAAAAGTAATTACCTTTTCTATATTAATTTTCTGTGTTATTACAGTAAATATGATTAGCTATAATCGCTAATTTTATTCAGATGTGCAACTTTGCTGCTTTAACATAAAAAAAACAAACTATCCGGATATTATGCCAGTAATTTTGCTGAATTAGTAAAGTTTTTAATTATTTTAAATCTCTTTTTTTTTCCGTGTGTATATTTATTAGAATATTAAGTAATCGCAATTTTTTTTTGTATATTGTTTTGTATATAGATTACTTGATTATATTATAGATTACTTTTACCGGGCGTATAATTGCTATTGTTGCAAAATATCTTTTGTTATAAGTTCGTATAAGATTGTGCAAATAAAGATATTTGTATATAGAAACATACGAGTGTTGTTGATGCGCATCCTAGATACCTACGGAATAATGCTTATGGGAAATGTCGGAATAAAATACGATCAAAATTATTCCGTTTTCTCTAAAAAAAATCATACTAGAAATCTAGGAAATAATTGAATAATTCCGATCAGAATTTATTCCGACATTTCCCATAAGTACGCATTATGGATTATTCAGAATAAATTCCAAATTATTCGATTATTCCCTAGATTTTTATTGTGATTTGTAGAGAAAACGAAATAATTCTGATCGAAATCCATTCCATTTCCTGTTTCATGTTTTTATTTTTCCCCGAAATTCCTTGAAAAATGATATTACAAATGTTTTTACCACCAACAAAGTATAAAATATTAAAATTACAGCTGCAGTCACTTGAATGAACTTTCAAATCAGTTAAAAGAGGCCGATGGAAACGCGCTGACACGACTAATTGTCAATGGATTAAGACATCGCAGTCGACGTCAGTTGGCTCATCTTGAGCATACTAAATACATATTTAATATACTGACGAAATAAGCAGGATGCACACATAGACGCAGCACAATGGACAATGGAGACATTATAATGAATTGCAGATCGAACTAGTTACTAGATCATTATTTAAACAAAACTTATTATGAAGAACATAATTTGATTACTTATTATCTCATAAATTAGTAATGAGCCACCGCGATCTGCGGGCTGTAAGTATGCTAATTAATTTTCTACAGCCTGCCGGCTCATCACAGAAAATATAATTGTATTTTCTATTTTATGTAAACTATTATATTAAAATAATAACCCAAATATGAGAAGCGCCATTTAACCGTCAAGATATTAAACTAATACATAAATGTATTTAAAATGAGTTTTAAATGAATTTATCTCAAAATGATTGCATACCGTTACTATCGGACATAATCCGTCTGAAATATTTAATAATTCCCCCAAATTTAATTACATACATTTTAAAACTTGTAAAGAGCTTATTGCCAAAAATACAGTCAACTCTCCTATAACACGATTGATTCATGTTGTATCGAAACCGTGCTAAGGAAAACTTAAAAGTAAAGAAAAACCTGAGAGGATATGAGGGCCTTTTTCGCTGTAACCGCAAAATGCATTACTGCTCTCTGAAGAAGTGGATGTAAACCATATAATAATTTTTTTGCGCTGCTCCTGATGGAAATAAATTGCTGAAATAATTAAAATCTATCAAATGAATAGATTTCAATGATTTCAGCAATTTATTTCCATCAGGAGCATCACCAAAAAATGGATATTATTGTGTAGTTTACATCCACTTCTTCAGAGGACAGTAGTATGCAGGAGCATTTTGCGGTTACAAGAAAAAGGCCCCCATGTCCTCTCTCTTAGGTTTCTCTCTGATAGAACCAGAGAGAAGGGGCCAATCTGGCTTTTTTCGTGACTTGAAAGCAGTATTGTTAGACGTACCGGGTTTCAGGTCCGCATGCGCGTCCAATGTAGCTTCAATAACGTATCGGTTACTAGTAAATAGATTATTAGTCGCTTAGGATTGAAAATGTTAAAAATTTTATATTTTATATTTTACATATTTTACATATGTATACATATATACAAATATATATAAATATATATAAATATATATAATATATTTCTATATGTGTATACATGTATGTAAAATATATTAAAATTTTCAACATTTTTAAAAAAATTTTATATAAGCGATTAATGGTCTCTTATTTACTAGTATCCGGTACGTTACTGAAGCTATTGGACGCGCATGGGTCTGAAACCCGGCTTGTCTAACAAGCTTGGAAGCTTCCATATACTAGCGACAACAATTTTATAGAGTGATACGGCGAATTACGTATCATATTGACATCACTGCCGATAAAAGATCCGATCTTTTTTCATATTCTAAAACTAAACTTCTAGCACGCTTCATTTTCTTTCTTTTTTTCTCACATTAGGGAGAAAAAGATAAAGATAAACAATGCAAGAAGTTCAGTCAGGGTATAGAAAAAGAACAAGCCTAAAGTAGCGTCGAAAAATTGATGTGGTGCGACACATCAATTTTTTAATAAAATACGGTTAATTTTTATTTTAGCAAAATATTACAGATACTCATTCTTTATATTTTACAGTGTGTTCTGGGTAAACTTAAATCTTTGGTAGAGAAAGTTGATACACACAACTTGTCGGTCGGTACTCATAATTGACTTTACACACTATATCAAACTCGCATGCATAAATTCAATAACAAGAGATATCCAGGATTAAGTTTACTCTAATCTATTTTAACTTATCCATTTTAAAACAAAATATGTATGGAATGTTATACATATATTTATCTGTATATTGTTATTAAATTTATACATATATGCATCTAGATATGGTATACTAATAAAATTACCATATATCCGTTATCTCAATAAAAACGTAATTAATTCGTCACTCACTCACCGATTCGATGCGCAACAGTGGAGTTACATCTGGGACATCGCTACAATGATACTGTAACAAAAAATTAAAATCCAAATTAAAACACGATAAAGAAATAATCATTTAAAAAAAATTATTACTATATAAACGCATGCAGTTTTCTGAAAAATAATCATGCAATTTTGAAAATATAATTTTTATAGAAATCTAATTTTGTATCCATTATTTAATTAGACAATATATAATATATTTTCCAAAAAGATCTTAACAAGAATAAATTTGTATAAAATTTTTAAGTAATTTTTAAGTAATTTTTAAGTAATTCTCTTTTTTTCTAATTACTATATTTAAATCATTGTCAAATAAAATGATTTAACAAGCAAAAAAAAGATTAATTTTATACAAGTAAAAAATAATATTTACCGCAAAGTTGCTCCACCAGTGTCTCTTTCAGACCTGCTCCTCCTCTCAGGAAAACTGTAAAATATGATAAGGGTCAATGAAATGGACTAAAGATTAATAAAAAAAGCGAAATATTTTTTTATTACCGACAAACAATTTCAAAATTATGCTCAATTTTTTATATGGATCGTATCACGAAAGATGCACAAAAACAAAAAATTAATTAAATATTAATTATACAACTATATTAATTGTGAAAGCAGGAATCGCATAAATTGCATGAGAGTATTTATTAACATTCCTTTTTTATGATTCATATGATATTCGTTCAAAGTATAATATAAGAGTTACATCTATTCAAGCGAAAAAAACATTTTCGTTAAACAAAAATAATTCCTTAGTGTCATCTGTAATTATCGCAAAATCATAACAAATTTTGTTTTCCATCGCGTTTTGATTCCAAATGAATGAGTCAAATGAAATATATATCTATTCTGTGATACATGATCGTCATCTCGAGTCTTTTATGAATAATAATTAATCGCGCGAGCTAATAATCGTATATTGTGAATATTCATAAAGTACAATAGTATTTCGTATTAGTAATTCGTATTTATTTAGCATTTTTCGCAATTACGTCAAAATATTCAAAATATTTCAAAAAGATATGTGTATTTATGTAATTGAAATAGAAAATACTTATTCCAATCTCACTTACGTGTTCTCATGTCCCTCTATGTCATCAACAGATTTCCTAACCTGAATAGTCATCAATTTTAATAATTAATACCTCGGTTTACAGGGCAGAGCGACACTTTCTTTTGTCAGATTCGTTAATTTCATGCAAAAATGCGTCGAATGAGCCTAATTTTATCAAGATCGCAGGTGCACAATGAAAAGGATAAACTCAACAATTATTTATAATTACCGAGACACTCGTTGACTTTAACCGCGCAAATGACACACAGCACTTACAAAGTGTTAACAAAACGTTAAAAAAAAAGTGCATATAATTGCTTTTTTAGCGCTTTGCAAACACTGTTTTGCTACTTCGGCTAGAGTGGATGTAAAGAGAGTGGCGCCAATTAGACGGAAGTCGCCATTACCTGCACATATTTATGACGCATGAAAAGGCATCTTAATTCGCTGTCACAACAGAGCCAATCACAGAGTAGTCGGCATTGGCCGATTTCTATCTAGTGTGTTACAAATATAAGTTTTGGAACGCACCCCTAGAAAATCTCTAGCCTATCTCTAGCGGCTAGCTCTCTACTCTCTGTGATTGGTCTGTGGCCTGCAGGACTGATTGGTCTGTTGTTTGTAAGGTCTATAATTGTAAAAAATTATTCCGACATTGCACATCAGCTTTCTGCTCCAATTGCTTTATATTTTTCTTAAACGAGGCAAATAGCAGAAATTAAAATATAAAAATGGGATTCAGTAGCACACTGTACAATCTCGTTCTTAGACGGACATCCACATTCACAGTTGTCGTTTTAGCCTCTGCCTTCATATTTGAAAGAGGATTCGATATGGCCTCCGAGAAGATTTTTGACACTATTAACAAAGGGGTAAGTGTCCATCTGCGCTTTCTATTGTCTTTACGTTTAATTCACACTTATTAGATACTCGAATATCGAATTCTCTGATGGAAGTTAAAGTGAGGTTATGTCACAGAAAAAAGTATTCATTATGACATATAATGATATTTCGCAAAATAAAATATTGAAGATACTAAATAAACTTGCGTTTATTTTAAATTATGAGTCAACACATAATGTTGAAAATGACACATTTTGATTTATATTTTGACATCTGAAAGAAATACGATACTGATTGCATAACAAATCTGTTTCAGAAACAATGGAAGGACATCAAGCACAAATACGAAAATTAAATGGGAAATTTTAGGAACAATATGTGTTAGAGATCTAATAGATGTATTCTATCTTTGGATATGTAAATAAATAACAAATTACATGAATTGACGCTGGCAAATTTATTCAATTGAATATGATATTTTTATTTCATATATTGTTGTGATATACAATATATATATAAGATACGAGTCGACATACATATATATTTATTTCAATTTACCATTTATATGTATCATATAGAAAGGAATAAACAATTATTGTATAATGTAACAGAAACGTCATTTTTACATTTGCTGTAAGCAGCATCATTATATGTAAGTCCTTTATATTTTAAGCATTTTTTAAGTACAAAACTGATTGTAGATGAGTATTGAGCTTTTTTTTAAATAGTACCTCTGGAGTTGTCTGCATTAGGACCCATGAAACGACCAGCGAAAAGAGTCTCACTTGTTACCCGATCAACGATGGCAAACATAAATGGTCTATTTGCTATGAAAGTTGGAACCATGTTAGCCATAAGCGGTACAACTGCAAGTTCTGCAATTTAATGAGCATTAGCACAGCCATTTGTAAGTTACAATTTATTGGAAGGAATCATAAATTAATTACTGATAATTACCTGTCACTGCAGCAGCAATGGTTCCTTCTTCGTCCACTTCTATCTTAGCATTTTGAATGATATTCGCTAATTGCAAGTATTTATTAAACACGATTCCAGTGAAATTTGCTGCAGAACTAAAAATATCCTGTATACCCATCTGAAACAGATCACATTTCTTGGTTTTATTCAACTCTTTTGATACATAATACTGTTAATGATATTTATAATAATAAGAAATAATATTAACTACTATTATCTGCAATCAATTATTAATAAGAACTATAATTATAATGTGATTATAAAAAATACATAAAAATTGTTTAAATTGTATTGCCCATTGCTATGACGCAATTTGAAACATAAAGTTTTCCAAAAAATAAATTCGTTTTCAATCATTAAAATTTTGCAATATTAATTTTAAAAAATGCAATTTCGATATAACTGATTATAAAGAAATAAAGATATTTTTTTCCTTACATTTTTTTGCAAACATTAAACAAAATAACTTTTTAATCATATTGTAAGCATAATATATAACAAATTATTACTATTAATAATATGAAATTAACAAATTATTACTATTAATAATATGAAATTAACAAATTATTACTATTAATAATATGAAATATAAAAGTAAGCAGGATATAGAGTACTTGGAGTAAATGAGAGTACTTGGAGCGCAAATTTTTATAATATATAATATTAACTAGTAAAACACTACAAATTCATCGAACGTTTCGGACTTATTTAGGACTATCTAGATAACAGGAAAATCCAACGTATAAAAATTTTTTTTAAATGTGTAGTGATGATATGTAGTAAAAAAAAGCTAAGTCCCTTTTATAATTCTAACTCGACATTTTAGTATTAAACTTTTCATCTTAAAATGTTACACAAAGAATACATTTTTAAAATATTTATCGTCAATAATGAGGCACCCTGTATAGTGAAGTCTTATGTCATGTATATTAAATATAATTAAATGTATATAAATTAATACTTACGCGCATTAAAGGTGAACGCAAATCTAGTTTACTTTCGATATTAAATTTCGGAATAGCAAGTATCAGTTCAGTTTCATTGAGACTAGCGAGTAGCGTTTTCATCGGTACATACGACAGATCTTTGAACAGAATCCGAAGGTACGGATCGCTCTCTTTATGAGATGGAAGGAATATCAGCATAGACGTCCTGCCATTCTGAAATATTAATTTATGACAGATTTCACATGATTTTATTCTTAAAAATAAAAATTTAAATATTAAATTTCTGACATATTTATTTTAACATCTTCATTCAAAAAGATTTTTAAAAAATAAAATTTTTTCTATAATAAGTAAAAACAAATTTTACGCTTTATATTTCTTAGAATATTATATAAAAATCATTAATTTTTATTTTTTTTGCTTTAAATAAAAATAACATATTACTTTGACGATGATTTATCATAATAATTGCAATAATTTTCGTATAAAACATTATCACAAAATGAATTAACAGCAGCAACTATTATGTATAAACAAATCTTATAAAATAAGACTTTACAAAAGTAAAAAAAGATATAGTTACATACATAAATGTATTCAAAAGTATACATCGAAAATTAAAAAATACATATATTTATTAAAAAGTTAACTGTTCAAAAATGAATATGAGATCAATACAATTATTACTCAAGTATATCATTACAGAAACAAGACCTAAAAAATTCTATAAAAATCTATTTAAAGATTATTTGTAAAAAATGGATATATTATTATTGCTACAATTATCCAATAATTATATGCAATAAACATTTAATGCATCCAAAAATATATGCTTCTAAAAGTCTTTTCATGCAAATTTTAAGTTGCATAAAACAAGCTTAAAATGATGTGTCAATGACTCATAAATCATCTGTGTGTACAAATACTATTTACAATATCTATTATAGACTAATCGTCTTAGGATCTCCTTAATAATCCTAAGTTTATGTAGATATCTTAACTTTTTTTGTAATCATATAGCTGAAGCATCAATCTATTAGAAATTTTTTTTATTGCAAAACTGGAAAGGAAAAATACAAATTTTAAAATAAAAAAATACAAACACATTGGGGCTGTTTGCATTTTTATAAATACGGAAATTTTACATTAAAAATGAATCGTTAATATGAAACTAAACCATACTGAATGCTATTAATCTTCATCGATCGAATTAATTTTAATGTAGTACCAAAAATAACTATTTACTCTAAGCGATTCACGAACCGAATTCATTTTTTTTCTTTCAAATTTTCAATTCTTAGGAAACGAATAGAAATAAAGTTTAGGATTTTTTTATTCACTATTGAATCAAACTTGCAATCAAGAATACAACATTTTCGAGTAGAATGATTAATTTTTTTTTTTACGAAAATATTAAACTAATTATCGGATTACTATAGTTTAAAAGTCAAAAGTTGCCTAAATAATAATTATATGTAACGTTGCTTGAGGTATGCAGTTGTTTAATTTAGTGTATAAGGATTAATATACGATTAATATTGAACTATGCGTGAATTCTTCATATAGAAGTCGAAGCATTCACATTAACTTATAGATGATTAAGAATCTTACCGAGTACGGGATTTCTACCACATCAGCGTCAAGAGAAGCTATATTACCATATCGATACTTCGAAGAGTTCTCCATCATAAGAATATTTTGACAGTCACTCTGAGGAACATAGAAGCACCGTACACGCGTAGCGTCCTTATCGAAGGATTTCAACCATTGTCCTTTGAAGTACAAGGACGAAGTTAACACCATTTGAGTATCGGCGCTAAGAGTGCCTGGAAACAACGTTGATCAAATGCAGTTAAACTGAAAGAATTATTAGCTTCGAAACTGAAGAAAATGTTTCTTCAGAAAAAATTCGTAGCTCGAATTACTTCGGGAGAAGGAGGTTTGGGAGAAGGAGGAAGTGTCTTCTACCATTCGATAAATGTTCACTCAGGATCATGATCTTGACAACATCGGAGGAGCCTATTCCCCTAAAGTGAATTTTTACATTTACCTTATATTTAATAGAACTTAAGTTAAATACCAGGCTGAATGATCGTCTTGATGTTATTCCGCGTGTTCTCGCGAACCCAGGAATTGATGATATTGGCCGCATTGTTTGTATTCCCGAAATTCAGCTGTTGGATATCAGTTCCATAATAACTATTTAAGGCGGTCATATAATTAGTAGATGCCGCAAGAGCCGGATTGATCCACAAGCGAGTTGCTACATCGATTTCCGTGCCATTTTGTTGGCTCTGGAAAATAACGTGAAGAGAAAAGTCAGATAAATTTTTGACGGAAAGAAAAGACGCACCGATCGGTATAATTTTGATAAATTTTCTGTGCAAATTCAAAATTGATTTATTCTGTTGCCGTGAATAAATAATCACTTAATTTACAGTATCGAAATTACCGATTTCAATTATTGATGTTTGAATAAAGTTTAAATAAAGGTATATCTAATATACTTTTAGAGGTACAAGAGAGCGACCCGCTATTCTCCTGATAATATATTCTTCTGCTGGTAATCTCAGAGCTGCAAGAAGCTCGTGACGTGTTCGACCACCCGTGCCTTCCACCAGACTTGTAAGAGCGATTTTCGCACTAGCAGGAGACAGTATCAGATTACCCTCCACATTCTCGTTTACTTTCTGCGGTTATCACCATGAAATTTTCATGAACATAAGAAAATTTTTTATACATACATGTATACCTAATTTGACAAAAAAATTATCTTTTATTCTAGAAGTTAAAATACAAAATGTGAATGAGAGATATGTAGAAATGTAAAAGAATTTAAGGGGATCCTAAAGTCGTCTATTTTATCAATTGTACGTAATAATTTTCATAGAACGAGAGAGAGAGAGAGAGAGAGAGAGAGAGAGAGAGATATCGCATGTATTATTTTTACAGATTTGGAAATCCTTCAGAATTAAAATATATCCATGCATAATTAATATATACGAGTCTGCAGCTTGGAAGTTATGCTGAGAATCAGTAAACATTAACAATAAGCTAAATTAAATTACTGTTTTCTTAATCCGGTCTTTGTTGTCTCATACAACTAGTAGCGGCAGTAGCGTAATTATATATTTAGATTCTAACCAATTACATTAAATTAACAAGTTTAAAATGTAAAAGTATATAATTGTAAGAATAGCTCAAAATAATTATTAATTACTAAAAGTAATATAACTTAAGTAATGTAAGTTAAGTTACGGTTACACCTGGAATAAAGGAACAAAATTAAGTTAAAACTAAAAAAAAGTAATTCTAACCGTAATTTAGTTACAAGTAACTAGTTACTTACCAATCCTGTACAGAGATATGTTGATGTGTTGCATTTTATTGATAAAGCAATTTCATCGAAATTCAGGTTTTATTTTAGGATCCCCTTAAAGGGCTTTTTATTTTTGGAAATTTATTTAATAAGGAAGAATATCTTTGAGAATTTTTTTAAACCGTATGCGACAAACTTTCATAGAATTTTATCAATTTATTACAATAACATACATATACATATGTATGTGTATATACAATATACATAATGTTCAAAAAAGGTCGAGACCTCGGATTTACTCAGGAGGATTTTTGAAACAAATGTTTTATTAAGATAAAAGAAAATTGTAAGGTATAAAAAGATCTATTTACAGATCTTATTAGACCTTGGATAGCATCGTTAAGGCCTTGATAAATGTTATCCAGGATATAATCTTCAAATAGATTAGTTAAAAATAACTTTTTTTATTAGACGTCCAAAAATAAAAAGCCTTTAAAGTAAGAAATTAATTTCTAATTTAAAAAATTTTAAATGTATAATATTTTTGTCCACACTCTTTTACATGTATCAATTCCTTTTAAATCTATTAATTTTTTCTGACAATAATGCAAAGTATATACATCTTCCATCTTTCCCATCGTTTGCATTTTACTAAAAATGCCTTTCTCACCTGCAGGAGATCGATGTTGAAAAAAGAGTATCGATCCTCAGTACTGAGTACAGCTGGAACTGTTGGAAATGATATTAATACAATGTGTGATTTCATATTGCAAGAATAAGATCATACATATGCATTTATTATTATATATAGCCATTGTTCTAGACGCACTACATTTCGCGTTTAATGATATATTTGAATACAATTTACTGATTATGTTTAGTCAGGCGGATATCATGCATATATGTAATGGGAACTTTCCAACAAGAGACACAAATTAAGACAAGAGTCATCCTGTCTTTGTTTGATCAGTAAAAAACAAAAACAAAATGACTCTTGTGTGTCGATTTGTGCCTCTACTAGAAAACTCTCAATGTAATCAATCTCGTATGTCGATTAGTCGCGCATACAAAATTCTGAACATGGAAAATGATTTCGGAAAACTATTGGAAAAACAAATATGGAGTGACTAATGATCGTCACGTGTCTTGGCGTATCGAGAAGAATTTCCTTGTCCTATTCCTGTCTCGAGTTAAAAGTGATTTAGTAGGAATTCCATTTGCATCCGAACAAACGGCGAAGATAGTAAAGAATGATAACGCGGAAAACTAATCTTGAGTGACTTTAACGAGTATTACCTTGCGAGCGATGATGTAATCACAGAAAATGCAGCCCGATACCTACTTACAATCAATTTTGATTTACGATGAAGCACAAAGTTTGAGATTACAATATTGAATATTTATCTATTACATACGAACAAAAACTCTCAGAAGAATAAAAACAAGCAAGATTTAAAGTTGATAATATATGAAAAATGATGTAAAGATTCGAAGATTGAATTACATTATTTCGAATATCGAATTATTTCGATAATCTACAAGGTAAATCTTTTAATGATTACATAAATATTACTGTGAAACATCACAATATAAATGCTTAAAGAATGTCTAATTATAAATTCAAAGATGTTCCCTAACGCTTAAAGACTTCTAAAAGATATCTAAAACTCATCTTTTTTTATTCTTTGCAAATGCTACCTGCGAGGAGACACCAGGAGATCCACAACAGCAGTAAAGACATTACGTACGTAACTGGCATGTCTGAATGTATTTCGCGTACGTGGCTCTCCAGCGAGCAGATAAATATGAATATAACGGAAATATGACTGTTGATGAGTGTTAATAGTAAAAGCCAGACTTCCGACAAGTCGTCCCTACTTTACGCCTAGATTCTATCGTTAGATTATCTTTTCATCATCATGTAAACATTATTACATTCCGACGTACCAACAAATTATCATATATTGCTTGTGCAGAATATAGATATACGAGATAAATTCGCGTAATTTGTTGATGATGATACAATCAGCAAAAACAAAACGAGTTGGAGAATAAAACAAAAATAATAGAACTATCTCTTCCTGATCTAGCTCTCTTTAGCTGATGAAAATGATATTGTGAATAAGAAGACGAAAAGAATAAATGAAATAAAATTTATCCAGCTAAAGGAGCTTGTGAAAGTGATAGGTATTGCGTTGGAAATTCCGTTCACTATTATCGTCCATGAGCGTCACTGGAATGTCCCACTAGAACTCGTGTACAACTTTTGTGATTATATTGCAATAAAGGTAGAATCCTCGGTCAAAATAAAAGCAAACAATTCATAGAGTCATAATAATTAATGATACGGATGTAGAGGAAACGGAATACGATTAGCAATGACATCAATAGTTGTTACAATTCACAAATACTATATACTATACAATCATGCATGACGATAATTTATTTTTAAGCAACGAAGGAAAAATTAAAAAAAAGGTAATCGATTATTTCTTGAAAAATTAGTAATTAGTTTTATTAATAATTGATTAATTGAATATTTCAAATTCGGTAAATCACAAAATATAATAATTTTTCAACATAATAATAAATGAATAAGATAAAATTAATATATAGGAATATTATAATATTTTTATATTTAATATTGATCGTATAAATAAATAAAAGAAATACTTTTTTTATCTGTGCGCATAATTAATTATTAAAAAATTATAAAATTATCTAAAGTATGTTCAGAAAATAAGATAGCTATCAGATAAATATACGTTTGTAAGGCTTGTTATATTATATCTAATAAATTCGTTTAACATAAATAATCTTTTTCATTTTTTTTGTATTATATATTAATATTTGCTAAAGTTAACGCTATTTGCGTTTATCTTATGTTATTTTATTCGATATTTGCTATCAAATGTCGAATATAAATGAATTAATAAAGGAGGAAGTTTTGACTTTATTTACCAAAATGAAAAAGTTTCCGAGATGTTATACAAATTATACAATACAAATTAAATCCTTTAGGGACGGACATTGAAAATTTGCAATATTCACTTTAAAATTAAATTTGAAATAAATTCTGGATCTGTAGACATTATATTTAAGAACTGAAGATGAAAATATATAACATTGAACATTAAAATGCATAAATATATAGTAAAATGCATAAATATATACTTTACTTAGAAAGACTATATAATATATGTGTAAATATTGATGAATTTTTCATTTATTCATTTTTTAGTGAAAGCCGTGAACAATTTTTAATGATAAAACGATGTCGTTTCTAGAGAATTAAAAAGTCTTACTACTTAAGTCGAGTGATGTATTGCTTATCTTGGGGAAACATCGGAAACATGAAAAATTGCCTTCAAAATTTTTATAAAAGAACATAATCAAGTATCTTCTTAATAAATTTGAATACATTAAAAAATAAAAGACACGTTGTATTCTTTTCGTAAATGTTCATTTGCATATTAAGGAGTAAGTAAATCAGTTTCTTTCTTTGTAAGTGAATATCGTTTAAAGATATAAAAAAACGTTTTGAATAAAATAAAATATTGAAAAAAAATGATTTCAAGAATATTTTACAATAATAATTTTAAAAACATTTTTTAAATTTATTTATACGTTTATTTAAAAAATTAAAAAGTATTTATCTTTGTTATAAAGTACTTTAAAACTATTCCATTTTTAAGTCATTTTTTTATGACATTCACTCAGGAAAAAAGAAACTAATTTTTTTTTAAAGAAAAGTTTTGCCCTCTTAACGTGCGATTAGACGATTAATATAAAAAAATTGTGTCTCTTATTTTTGTATTATATTATAATATCCAAAGTTTGTTGAAATTAAAGGGGAATATTTGGTTGCGTTCCCTTGCAATTTCTTCTATATTTCCGATGTTTCTTCAAGATAAGCGATCCCGCTTAAGTAACTTTTTAGTATAATTTACACATCTCAGAACTTTTTCATTTTGAAAAATAATTAAAACTTCTTTTATGCAAATTTGACATTAGTACCGGATACAATTTTTTGCATATAATAATACAAGATTATAATAAACTTTCCATAACAATTTATCTAAAACACCGCATATTTAATATTGCAATAAGATATTGCAGTAAGATATTGCAATAAGACTTTTAACAATATTATATTCAAAGTATTGCATTAATGTGTCCTAAAAGAAATTTTTTCTTGTTCTTATTTTATTAAAAATCGAATAAAAACAATTATCTATGTAAATAATTCAATACATAAATCAAAAGAAATAGAATATATAATTAAGCCAAAAACCACTTGCATTAGGATTTTAATACATCTATTAAAATGCTGTCATCCATTATAATACTAATATAGAGCAGCATGCATGTTAATGGTACATATTAATTATATTCTAACCAACATTTCCTTCTCCTAAATTTAAAATACATTCTATGTGTACAGGGTACTTTATCTCAAATTTCGAGTTCCGAGCTTTCTCTTTAACATTAATACAGAAAGAAAAGTACAGAAAAGAATCTTCTATCTGAAAAGAAACTAACTTATCTTTTTTTATGTGTTTTAATCTCTAATTATATATAATCTCGGAATTTGGAGAAAAATATCCTGCGTATAATTTAGTAAACCTGCCGTTAATGTTAGAAGAAGAAACAATATACACATATGTAATATTCTTAATTTTATCTTATTTAATATAGTTAAAAGATCAATGTATTAATCTCAGAGTAGAATTGCACCAAAGTAATATTCTACCCATTACCTTTACAGCGCAGAGATATTATTTTCTTAATAACTAAATGGCATTACGGTAGTTTACCGGAATTAGGAGTTACGATGGCTGTATCCGGATTAAATCGCGATGGAAATTCCTGTTGCACTTTCCCAGTAGTCCCGGATGTATTCAAAGGATTCTGAATTTTGCCTACATAAAGAATAGTGCCGGTGGTCTCATCCTCAATGTAAAACACGAACGGATGATTAGCATGGAACGTTCCTTCTTCTATTTTATTTCCAATTTGTATTTCTGTTAAGAAGAAGAAATGTAAACGCAAAAATCATAAAAGAAAGAGAAACACAGATAAAATTTTTAAATAAAATTTTCTCTCCTGAACAATCTACATTAAAAATATAATAAAGAAATTACATATTTTGTAGTAAAACTAATATATTATAATTAATATTTCTTATTTAATATTTCTTTTATCAAATAAATTACTAATGTAATTATTTATAGTAAAACAAAAGACCAAAAAAATAATTAAGTAATTTGAAAAATATTTAAAAATATTTGAGAATATTAATTATTTAAAATACTTAAAAAATATGAAGTTGCACTGTACGTACAAACGGGGACAGGAAATACTTAATGAAGTTGCACACATATCGGAGAAAAAGAGAAAAAAAGGTATCAGAAAGAATGAGAAGGGATGAAAAGGCACGTTAAGACATTCCCAGTTGTCCCTATCTATACAACACATACATTATATATATATATATATACACATATTTCTCGTTACCTACTTCACATCTTTCCTTACGCACTTAATTAATTATTTATATTATTTATACATGTAATTTATTAAGATACATATACATACCTGTTGCAGCGTAAGCAGTCGTTCCATTTTCATTCATCTCTATTCCAGTCTTATGTACTACATCGGACACCCGCAAACGTCTGGAAGCTCGTCTTGTTTTTGCTATACCCGTCAGCAGTGCAGTATCGTCGAAGATATCGCGGATACCAAGCTATTATAAAAAATAAACATATTGCATCCACATCAATACGATAATTATTTTTAATTTGAATTCGTTTTGAAAAAAATCATTTTTAAAAAATCATTAAAAAGATACAAAATTTTATACATAGCAGAAATAATTCCATAATTCTGACTTTTTAGTTATAATTTCACTGTATTATTAAGCTCTTATTAAATTTATTGCATAAATAATTTTTTTATAATAAATAGTTTTATGTAAAACTCTTTATTCAGTGTTTATAGAAATGTATGAAAATTACTTCACGCAAAGTATTTTCCAGATGGCTCGTAAATTCAAACTTGAACTTTGGGATCCAAACATCAAGAGGCAATTCCTGCATGGCCCATACATCTCTCGCTAATGTAAACGAATTAATCTCATTGACAATGTGATCCACACCTGTTAGCGTGTGCGGTAATACAATATACATAGCAAATTTTAAGCCCTGAAAGATTTTACATTTTGTAACTTCTGCGTAGCAATAATGTGATTGGAAATATTTTACTGAAGTAGTAAATCTGAGGCTATTACGTACGTCGTATGGAATTCGAAGAATCTTTGCATCGAGCCTAGACGATTCGGCATGATAAAATCGACTTACAGTATGCATATACGGTACGTTTACGCTCTCATTAACATTTATGTAAAATCTGGAAACTCGACTATTTTCGGGAGCGAAGTATTTACGGCGCCAGGCTCCTTTGAAAAATAATCCATTTACAATCAGCATCACTGAATCCTCTAGACCTTTTTCTAAAACAAAAAATAAATAAACATTGTTTAAATTTAACAATTAAAACTTATAACAATTAAAGTTCTCTACTTTTGTCAAAGAATGCAAGATATTATTTTGTGAGATACTGAGATTACATATGTTTGTATTTTATATATATATATATATATATATATATATATATATATATACATACATACACACATATACATACGTTAGAAAATATTAAACAGAAAATTTTTTTAATTCAATTAAATACTTATATTTTCTTATATTTTATGGACTGTATCAACGAGTTCGAAACACAAAATATTACATTCGATAATAAATTAATCAAAATAGTTCCATGTAAACTTACCATCGTCTATCATCTTTTCAATATGTCCATTCGTAATATTATTGACCCAAGAATTAATTTTAGTCGCAATTGTGTGCGTGTCAGACAGATTAGCGTTGATCACATCAGTATTATAAAATGTTTTTATCGTCGCTGCGTAACGTTGTCTGGTCAATATATTATTATCGATATAAATTCGTGAACCTAGATTTAAAGTATACGCAGAAGACGGGGCCTGTAAATGAATGTTTCTTTCTAAATTTATGAATTATATACGCAAAAGTATTACAATACAAAAAAATACTAATTTTGATTTGTTCATTAATATGATTTACCTGCAAAGATTTCACAATATTATTAAACTTCTCTCGAATGGCCGGCGAACTGACTGGAAGTTGCATGGCTCCGGCAAGTTCATGTGCGGTTTGATCTTGAGCTCCCTCATAAAGTAGCACTAATGCTAATTTTATGGATATTGGCGACAATAATATATTTCCTCCATTTGTCTTGCTTAGACTCTGAAGAAACAATAAAATTAGAGCATCGACATTAATAGTGTAATTAATAAATTTAATTACATGAAATTAGCATTTTAAAGCGGTTTAGAACGCTAAAATTTAAAACGGCTTTAAAAAACTTACACATCTAAAAGATCTACTTTACATCTTATATATTTAACATTTAAACAATACACTTAAGTATGGCATATCCAGCCAAATCCGATTGTTTATAATTTTCATAAAAATGAATATATAATATAAATAATTTTTTTTCAATCGAAAAGCTAAACATTAAGAAATAATATAATGATGTCGAACAAATGCATGTATCTTTATTAATAAAATAGTTATAAACGATAAAAAAAACAATGGAAAAAGAAAATTAAGTATACCATATTGAAAAGACATATTTAAGGAGATTCTAAAGTCGTCTGTATTACTGACTAAACCGTATAATTTTTGTATAACAATTACCTTTTTTCTCTTTTATTGATTCGAAAATCCTTTTCCAGGATTAAAGTATACGCATTAATACATGTCTGTGAGGTGAAGTTTATGTTGAGAACGAAAAAAAATTTCGAAATTGAGATCTTCTTTATCATTTCTTAATCCAATATAACGTTTCAGAGCTGTCATGTCGTGATTTGCTTCATATAAAAGTTGTGTGCAATCTTCATATAAAAGTTGATGTTCAATCTGTACGAAATCTTACGAAATAGTAATCTATAGACTATATAGTAGTTTGCACGAAGAAACAATGTAAAATTCTTAAAATTGGACTTAGACGTCTAATTAAAACGTTATTGTTATACGAAAATTTATGTATGTGCACGTGCATGAGATATTGATGTAGTATGTATATAGTGATATATCGATAACATCCCAGCAAACGAGAATGGATTAAAATGCATTGAAATTTTTTTCTATCTGAATGCGTATTTTATATATATATATATATACCTGTATATATATATATATATATATATATATATAAATAGCGAATACTTTTTTTGGATTTAATTGGATTCAGTTAGATGCAATTGGATTGAAAAACTGCATTTCCTATTCAAAATTTTGAATTGAACAGTATTCGCAATATGTGTGTTGTGCACAGAAAAAGCTAATATTGTTTTAGATTGAAAGGCATAGAAATATGCTCCATACAATTCCTATAAATGAATAAAAATGCATTCAGGGTTGAAAAGCATTCATTTTAACATTCGTGAATCAATATTTCTGAAAATCTGTATCCATTTCGATTCATTTCAATCCATTCTCGTTTGCTGGGACATGTGCGTGCGGTATTGATGTAGTATAGTATAATACGTATATGTAATAATACATATGTGTGTAAGTTTAGTGAGTCATAAAACAGATGATTTTAGAATTCCATTAAGGATTAATTCGATTAGATAATTAATTTTTATTTTTTAGATATATAAGATTAGATATATAAGACGTAATCATTACTATATAAAGAGCATTCTATGAAAAGTACCCTAAATAGCATCCAATCGAATACAGTGAAACGTTCACCCTGGTAGGGCACAAAATCTTCATCATCTTCAACTTGAGGACTAATTTGTAAAGAAATGTTTGTTTGAGCGGGATTTTGTGCCACCGCGTAGATGTCTTCCTTTATAAAATCCACCGCAATTAAGAGGCATAATAAATAACCTGTAATTAAGATTTCTTTATTTATAATTTACAATGTAAAGAGGATCTTATCATTAATAACCGATTCTTTCATTTATAAATTATCTGTGCAATTTAAAATCAATCTTTGCTTAACGGAATGATTTATCGTGTTTTTATTAAATATCCTTGAAAATAAAAAACTTTTATATATTATATGTATATGCAGGATTAGTAAGTAACACATTACTTGTGTAACATCGTTACCGTTACAAGTTACTTTTTTCGATAATGAATGGATAACAACATTACATTTACTTTTAAATAACATTCATGGTAACGCGGTTATACTTTGAGGGTGATAACAATTTCACTAGTTTAAATTAAACTTTTACAAATATTTATTATTTGTGTAAATAATATTTTATTAGTTTTATTAATGTTTTATTAATATATATTAGGTGTTGGAATTAATTCGTAGCGTTTTTTAATGAAAGAATGTTATTTATTTCACATGAGCATTAAAAAATACATTAATGAAAGTACTTCCCATCACTTGTAAAACGCTACGAATTAATTCCAACACCTAATAAAATTTATTATTATTAAAAATTTTCATTCTTAATATTATTTTTTTATCAAATTGTAAATAAATATTATAAAGATTATAAAACACAATTTTATATGATATAAAAATCGAAACAAACAAAAAAATTAAATAACTTTTAAACCAATAAAAGAATTATGTTCAAACATAGACATTCAGACGTGTAATAATAGAAAACCCTGTAAAATTTGTGTTAAATTTCTATTATTTAAAAAATAGGTATTAAATATCCTTTTTGCTGAGTCTAATTATAAGTTTTTCTTTGATGTTAAATTACTTTATTATTCAATGACGTTATTCCTCTTCATTAATGATTATTCTCTTGTCAATGTTCATTCTCTTGTCAAATGAATATTATATTTGTTTCTAAGAATTTTATATGTGCCTAATAATAAATTTTTAGTTTCAAGCGTATTGTACGTATAATTCGTGTTTTGTAGAATTCACAATTTCAACATACATTCCTAGATATGAATCGATAATAGTGACCACATTAATGCTTATCCGAACGGAAACCGCATTTTTCGCGGTCAGCAACCTCATCTATACAAACAAAACCTTCAATTTTTTGTAGTCTATAAAAAAGACAATTTCAAGAATCTTAATGTTGACCTTCGAACGCATTGCACTTTTTACTTTTACATTTAGCTTCCACATTTTTCTGCAAAATTTGCGTCTGAGAGAATTTAATTTTTCAATGTAGATTTTTTTATCAGCACATTAAAATAATTTCATAACTTATTTAAAAATTTTATATTTTTCAATTGCGCGCAGAATTGCATGCAGGGATTTTTAACTTTTTGAACCCGACAAATTTGAAGAGTATAATTATTTTAATTAGTTGAAATACTGCATTTGGACAAAGATTGTCCAATTAATAGCAAGATAGAGGTCTTTATTATAACATTTCTGTTATTTAATAATTTCGGAAAAAAATTGGAAAGAATAGGTTTCTAAAATCTATTAATATAATATAAATAAGAAGATATATTACTTACTCAATTGGAGCCACATGATCGATAAATCACTACGCAATCTTGCGTCTTAGGATTTGTAGCCTCTGCGGATAGAACTTTACGAATTAACGTACGTGATTTTCGTGATTTTACTTTATAATGCGCCCGGTGAGCAGACCGGTTGCGATATGACCAATGTATAGATCAAAACCGGTCAGCATCTGACGATCCAATGGATTATAGAGCCCATTCGCGAGAAAGAGTAGTGGTAACACGCAGCAACACGCGAGCGTAGAGAGACGTGCGGGGAAATCGCACCAACAGGAGGAGGAAACAGTGAACATGACTCAGGAGCGAACGATTCTCTTATACACGTGTTAAAATGTATTGTTAACATTTGTTGATACACTAGCATATGCACATATATATATATATATATATACATACATATATTATTACATATGTATATATTATCATAAACTTCTGCGGAATCGTGTAAAAATGAGAAAAGGATCTCGCGATAAAGGAAATTTCAGATTCTACAATTACACATGTAACTAAAGATGAACTGCTAAAATGGAGATTTTTGAAAACAATAAATAATAATGAAAAATTAAATAATAGATTTATAAATATGTGAATAATAATAATAATAACCTGTTGTAACCATGGCAATCGCAATCAAGCTGAGAGTAACCGAATTTATTTTTTAAATTTCATTTAGATAATTTCTGTGTACTAAGAGAAATATCAATGTAAAGGAATTAAAATTATTTGCGAATAAATATATATTTAAAAAATACAATGACATCGTTTAATATATTTGCAAAAAAAGCGTGTGTTAACGTGTGAGTATTTAAGCTATTAGTTAAACAAGCTGGTTACGTGTAAAAACAATTAAAGAAAGATAATCGAGAATTAGATAAAGTAAAAATATATTCTCAAATAAATGTAAAAAGAATAATAAATTAATATATAAATGTTTCGAAGTCTTTCTCAGCATACAATTAGTTAATCATTAAAAAAAAAGAATCGAGACAAAATCATAAAATGAAATATTAATTATAGATATTTAACTGCTTAATTAAATGTCTAATTAATTTTCAGCGCTGTTCCTTAATGTTCTCCTTTGTAACTATAAAATTAAAGAAAAGAAACGATGACTTATGGATGACGTTAATATTTTTACTAAGACTTTGGAATACCTAGAATTTCGTATCACTTGGCAAGATTGTTCGATAACATGATCAAGCGTGACGATGTTCAAGTGAATATGGGAAACAATCGCATTGATTTTAAAACAAACAAAAATTCCCGACAATTAAAAATGATATCATGCTTTGTGAGCGTGTGCAGGATGCGGGAATTATGGACATTAAATATTTATTCGTAATGACGCCGTCAAATAGATATGTAAATCGACAAGAAATGCTTCATATTGATATCATTTATATTGAAAATGTTTTGTGTACAAATATATCATTATGCGAATATTATCTGACACGTATAAAATTTCCTCGCAATACAGAAAAATCCAAATACAAACGTACGCATAACATTATAAAAAGATTGTATAAAGTATTGTATAAAGGATTGTAAAAAATTATATACAGAATTATAAAAAAAAGTATATAAAATAATAACAAATAAAATAGACGTTAAATGCAAAAAAAAATACAATAAAAGAATAATAATAAAACTGATTAAAAAAATACATAAATAGTATTTAAAAGTTTTCGTATTACTTATTTTTATTCAATCCCTAATCTTGGTTATTATAGTAGTCTACCGCTTTGAAGACTGCCAAACTGATATCATCCAAATAATTCGATGTCGCGTACGAACGATTCAAACGTCTTGCCTGCACAAACAATCAAATCATTAAGTCTTCAGGTAATTATTTAAAAGAGTTTTCCAGCAAGAGACACAGGCGATACAAAGTGACACAGTGTGTCACTTTCTAACAACGACACAACATGATATAAATTTGCATTAAAAAAGGTACTTTTTAGCAACGTACACACGACACTATAAAACAGTGTACGATTTCGTGCTTTCCATCTATGAGACAAGTCGACACTGTGTTCAATTGTGTCGTCATTTTCACTTCACGATTTTTACATTTCGTTATTTTTCTAGGAGTAATATTTTGATAAGAGTTTCATTCGATAATTAATATTTTGATATACGTGTATAAAATCTTTTCCTTTATTTCACTATGGTGGTAAAGTAAAAAGAACTAAGCAACGTTTCAACTACAAGTCGACACTGTATCATACAGTGTATAACTATGTTTCGTTGCTAGAATTAAGGGGTATCAAATACATGGCTATCAATTATTTAGAATAGATAAAAAATTTCAGTGTGCTGCAAAAATATAGAAACAACAAATAACCCTTTTAAACAACAAATAACATTATACATTCCTGTATCTCACACTGTGTTTGTGTCTCTTTAACTGGAAAACTCCCTAAATAAACATCGAAGCTCACACATGCACATTCATTCATTATTCATAAAAATAATTAACATTATGTGTCTATTTATGCGTTAGAATTGAGAATTACTCTGTATAATTAGCGAAATATAAAATACGGCACAAAAAAAATATAAAAATTAATTAATTCTGATCGAAGATTTACGGGAACATAAATGAAACACATTGATTGATTATACTCTTATTATTATTATTATTATTACTTTTAGATTTAGTCGCACTGTCAGCGTTCTAAGTCATTGCTCATAGACATTCTAGTATTATTTTTGTTATTAAGTGATTTTTATAAAAAAAAAATAATTAATTCAAATTTAATATACTATAATTAAGATACGCGTCACATCTTAAAGCATTGTTAAAAATATCATAGATTGTTCTATTGTTGATGCTAATTATCTATGTAAAACTTAATCGCAAGCTTTTATTGGTTTAAAAATTACATAGTTTTTTATTCATATTAATTTTCATGTAAAATCGCATTTCATAATATTTATTTGCAAATTTGAAGGAAAAAATATTAAGAATTAAATCAAATTTTTACATATACTAATAAAATTAATAAATATTCGTGAAAAAATTCATTTTGGTTTCACTTACTTGTTTAAAAGTTATTTTAAAGAATATGTTTCATCAAATTTGCAAATAAGTACTACAAAACACGATTTTACATAAAAATCAAGACAAACAAAAACATATTTAAAATAATATTTAAACCAATAAAAGTAGAACAATTTATAAAAATTTTATATTTTTAATAATATTTTAAAATGTGACACATAAATATCTTTAGAGCAAATCGCATTAAAAATTTGTTTAATAAATGTCATACTAAACCAATATCAATATTATTTGGAAAAAAAGTCTTCAGTTCAAAATCAACATCTTTTTTATTAGGTGTTGGAATTAATTCGTAGCGTTTTTTAATGAAAGAATGTTATTTATTTCACATGAGCATTAAAAAATACATTAATGAAAGTACTTCCCATCACTTGTAAAACGCTACGAATTAATTCCAACACCTAATAATTTATAAATTAAGTTCTCTTTTATTAGGATCTATCCGCTATGATAAAGAAGGTGATGATAATTCAAATTTTGAAAATGCTTTGAGATCTATATTCAAAAAGAAAAAATAAATATATTTTGCTTTACCTTGTTATTTTTCCAAAAGCTGTTTCCTCCAAGGACGCTGTCGCAGAAAGACCATTGCAAACAAATGTAGTTTATTAAGGACATGCTGAGAAAAACTGTCATCAACACTTGAAACACATAGAGGCTATAGGTCTTGAGATGTCCAAGGAAAGATTTATTGTTAGAAGTATCCGATAAGTTGGTATTGTTGGTAGGCGGCGATGTGGTAGTAACAGTCTGAGGTACATTCATTACCGGGGCGGCAGGTTGCCCCATTTGATTCACGTTGCTCGAATAGATCGGATAGGTAGGATAGGAATAAGGAAGTTGAGTATTGTTATAATTTGTATTCGGTACCGCCGCTGCCGCCGATACCGTTGGTGTCGTTGGTACCTGTCTGGTCTGTCTGCTCACATACGACATAGTGTTTCGCACACATGCAAGAGCAAGTAAACAAATGATCATTGCAGGAAATTCCATTTTTTCTCACTTTGTAGGACCAGAAAAACTTAGAAAAACTTAGAAAAAGCGCTTCAAGATCTAGAAAAGAAGAAATAAATAAATACTTAACTTAATAGTCTATCAGTTATTATTATTTTATGTTAAATTATAATTGCAGTGCAACGTTATTTCTTTAATTATTTAATTGTTATCTGTTTAATTATTAATTTAATTTTATGGAATTTCGTACGAGATATACTGTTTGTTCAACGATTTCGATCGAAGTAATATCGCTCGGCAAGAATTTGGAACTGTAACTGAACAGAACTCGCGTTCAGTTCTTATATACTTCTCATTTGTACAAAACTCCTCCATTTGTACAAATGGGAGGTACTTCCAAAAGCATTCCAAGATTCCTACGTACTTAGGGGTAGTAGGAATTCAATCTGAACGAATTGGCTTAGCAACTCGTCCAGATTGCCCATCCTCATTAACCTTCTTCAGACCTTTTTAAAAAAGAGATGCGGAATGTAAGACAGAACTTCAGGTCCTCCTCGATCAGATCCTTGTGAGGGTTTTCTCCCTGTAGGACTCCATCTAGGAGGCTCCGTTTTCTTCTTTAGCTGGGGTCTTTAGATAGACTAGATCCAAATGGATCATTCCTGAGGTGTTCTCATTTATCTGGCCAAATGTAACTTTACTGATATGTCTTCTGTCCATTTTCTCTAATGGTTTCATCTTCTATCTAAAAAGAAATCTTTGCGCATTCTGTACCTGGTTTATCATATTTATATCTTATCAGACTGTCCTGTGTCATCGGTATGCCACTATGTCATTCATTTTGATGTTTCCAGATAAATATGATTACATTAGAGTTTACATTATTCTATACAACAGCGATATGAATAAGCCAAATGATATTTTTAATAAATTTCATGCTATAACATTGCACAATTAAAATAGATGTAGAAAATTAGAAATATATATCTTTTACAAAATATTAATATGTTTTTACACAATTAATTTTAAAATAATAAATATTTCAAAATAATAGCGAATCCTAGCGGTACATATTTGCAAAATTAAATTTAGAAAAAAATTGTTTAATAATTGAGAAAAATATTTCAAAATATTATATTTAAAACATTTAGCAATAATTATAATTATACATGAAAGAATTAAATTGATCCATATTGTATATGCGTATATAAAAATTTACAATTATTTCTAAATTATAATATAGAAATATTGTAACATGAAATATTATACGTATTATCAACATAGCAACATCTTAAGTAATCAAACATTTTTAAAAATAATTATAAAAAATTTATATCTCAAATTGAATTTTTCTAATCTTTAACAAATATTATTTAGAAATTTTATTCTGACAAAACTGCTGCGTTATGAAAAATTATGCCAACGCAATTATTATAAAATTTTCATGAATGTTCATGATAAATGAATTCACGAAGCGTGCTTCTGAAAATCTAAATCTATTTCAATCCATTCTCATTTACTGGAACATGTTCTATCTTTTTAACCTGTTCAATAAATCATAGATATGTGTCTATTAATATTTAATGTTCATCATTTATGCATCATCACGAAGCATCAATTCCCGTACTATCTTTGAAATAATGCTAGATATTGGACAACTATGTGGGATAAGTGACTGTGGAAACACCATAAAATTTATTCCTGAATACATCTTTTTTATCATAATTGAATATGTCGTGTGTACTTTGAAATATGATGCTAATCAATAAAATTTATTTTAGCAATAAAACTGGATTAATTATAACTTAACAATATTTTTTTTTCGACATTATTTGTGCAATTAATACCATTTGTCTTATCTTATGATATTGCATCGCATTACTAAACGAACTTATCGAACAATATATCGACAACTTAATATATGTATACATAAATACAATAAATTGAATTAATATTTATTCCATTTTTTCGAATTATATGAATACATGCATGCACGCCCGTACGCACGCACAAAATATATAATCGTTTATGCATAATTATGATTTGAAAATTTTTTACCATTTCTTCTATTCATTTAAACCTGAATATTATATAATCCATTTGAGTATTACATAATCTAATTAGCATGAAACGCTGATTTCTGCTGAACACAACCATTAATAGATACATAATCATCATGAATCAATATGCAGTAAAAGCTTAAGTGAATATAAGCTGTAAATGTATGCATATTACTATTAGAAAAGATACGGTAAGAGTATCATTAGAAAATTTTTCAATAAATGAACAGGCCTCATGTTGTGACAGCCAATTTGAAACATCAATTTTAATATTGATGCATCAGATTGGATGTGATAGTAAACTTGCAATCTACGATACAGACTGTGTGACTATTATAGATGAGAGAAAATCAAGAGAGCTTTCCAACAAGAGATAAAGATGACACAGTGTAATACAATGAATCATTACATCCTTGTTGTTCGTCAATGTTCAGTAAAAATTAAATGACTGAATGTCACATAGTATCGCTCGTTGGAAAGCTCCCCAAGTATTTTAGGCAAGAGAATTCCAGAATATAGAGATACGCTGTCGCTTATAAATTATTGCGTTGTGATTAGGATTTGGAAAAATCCGAGTTTAAAAAAACCAATAATTCTTTTTAACTCGGATTTTTTGTGTTTTATTAGTATTTATTTTTTCAGGTTTTATGCATTTTTATTCTTTATAGTCCATTAATGATTAGCAAGATTTGTTATTTAATATAATATAATAGCTAATTATATTATGAATTAATTTCAATTTAATTAATTTAATTTAATTTATTACTTAATATAATATACACGCATATATATATATATACATATATATACATATACATATATATATATATATATATATATATATTAGGTGTTGGAATTAATTCGTAGCGTTTTTTAATGAAAGAATGTTATTTATTTCACATGAGCATTAAAAAATACATTAATGAAAGTACTTCCCATCACTTGTAAAACGCTACGAATTAATTCCAACACCTAATATATATATATACAAGAAACATTCCATATAAAATCGACCTGATCAGTTTTTGAACCCGATCATTTTTTTATTCAATTCATTTTTTGATAAAAAATAATTCCATCACGAGGTGAGGTCTTAAAATGTTCATTACACATAGATTTTTTTATAAATTTACTCAAAAAAATAAAAATAAGATTTTTAATATATTTTATATTTATAATAATTAATATTTGAAGGATGAAAATTATTAAAAATAAATTAAACAAGTTTTTAAATTTTCTAAAAATTGAAAGAAAATTTTGTGAGCACATAATGAGATTTCAAAATGTTATTTATAATTATTAATAAATTTTTTATGAATTTTTCAAGAAAATGGCATTTTTGAGAAATCATAAATTTTATATACTATAAATTAATAAAAAAAAGAAATTGAAGGAAAAATCACACATAGTTTTTATAATTTCACGCAAGTGCGTCAAGCAAAAATTTCAGTTTTTGTTTGTTTATTATATGATTTATAGAACAAAAACTATGCCAGTTTGAAATTTTTTAGTTTTGAAAAAATTAAAATTTTTGAAAATTTTTCTATAAAAAAAACTCGAATTTCGATGTATGTCTAAAACTTCTATTATTTTTAATGTTCTATCAGCAATCGCGCTTTGTGGCAATTTTGGTTCCAAACACACCGGTATTTCACTTTGACTTTTTTTTAAGTGGATTTTTTTTAGAGGGTCGAACTTACTTTATCAAAATCTATATTTAATTAAAGATAGATCTTTACACAATTTTATTACAAAAATGTTGTTGTATAAATACATTTGAATTTTTAACAAGTATTTACATTCTGTACATATGAAAATAAATTTCTAACTACATTTCATAACTTATATACATCGACACATCACAGCTGAATTATTGTTAACTTATAATCAGTCTTCCTGCACTTGTAAACGCAGCTGTTCGATCTCATCCTCGCTGCTCACAGAGCAATTTAAAATATTCATCTTTTTCTTTTTAGTACGTTTCGTATTCTTGTCAAAACAGAGACGTTTTCGTCTGTTTTGTTCCAATTTCTTTTCCATTTTATCTAATAACAAATCATTATGGAGTATGCTTGGTTCCACGTCTTCCGCAACGCAAAACGAATCCTAAAATCATAAGTAAATAGATATTTAAATAGTATTTTATTAAATTTTCGTATATATAAATTGAATCGATTATTCGTACAAGTCGAAGGTAAAGTTTGTAATACGTTAATATACGCACATAAAGATACGAGTTTTGAATTTGCGACGAAAGCTGCGAATAGATCTCTGTATTTAGATCAGGTGACCGTGGTTCCCTAAAATGAAAAGCACCTGGTTTCTTTATCGGACTCTTAACAGTTTGCAGATAATGCGCATGCATATCGACTTGTTCCTGCGAGAATTGTGTATAGCTCACAAAATCCCCAAAATCTTCGTCATCTATAACGATCTCATCCGAACTGACATCAGAGTCTACTTCAGCTTCGTCATCTATAAACTCGTTTTTGACATTGTTTTCACATTTGAGCCTATGCTTGCTTTTCTTTGCGATTTTTTCATTCAAAGGAAAGATTCGCTTTGGCACATCAGGGTTAGATTTTAAAATATTTTTTTCTGCTGTATTGTTCACATATTTATCAGGCGCTTTGAAGAAACTTAAATTGATCGCACTCGAATCCTTCTGGGCTTTGTTTCGTTTCAAAGACAATTTCGAATGTCTATCATCTTTCGGTGTTGATATACCACATGGTTTAAGATTTTTCGAGATATCAAAATAATTGTGTTTCACTTTCAAGCTTTTCGATGTATCATCAAGACAATCATTTCTAATTACTGAGTTTTTCGATGTACTAGGCATGTATCTAATATCATCTTTCAAATTTTTCGATGAGTTGCGAAAGTAACAACTTTCAAGCTCATTAAATTGCTTAGCACTGTCTTCCGTAATCATGAAGTCTTCGTCAGAATCATCTAGAAAATCAAAATCTTGTTTAATAGTATCTGATTTAGCAGCGGAATTGCAATGAGTATTTAATAATGTAACATTATCTGTCCTCGAATTTGGATTATTTTTCCCAGCTTTGATATCATTTTTAATATTGACTGAAATCCAGCCAGGACTATCTTTATTAATCGATTCTTCTTTATTTACAGAAGGTTTTGATGTTGCCAAATTTCTTTTCACTCGTGCTATTTCGCCAACAGCTTGAGTTATAGATAAGAAGCTCTCTTCCGTTTTGGAATTACATATCGATTTATTTTTATTAGAGTCACATTTAATAAATTCACTTATATCAACATCACTATTGAAATCAACATCTTGTATTTCATCAATAAAATGTGCAACTTTATTCGACTTAGCAAGTTTCATAGACGCTGATAGATTAGTTCTAACAATATTATCTTCATTATGAAAAGTGTTAACGTTAGGCTCATACGATATATTAATTTCTCCTGTATTTTTAGTAAAAATGTTTGAAAGATTTGATTCCGCATTTCGCAATGCTGTATTATCCTTATTTTCTAAATCGTCTTCTATTGAACTAAAGGATTTATTTAATATGTTCTCAAATACATCCTCTTCATTTAAATCGTTTTCGACAGAACTAAATGATTCATTCAATATGTTCTCAAATATAGTAGATTCCAGGTCTTCTAGTGTATTAGTTGATAATTCAGTTTTTATGTCAGTTATAATTTCATTGTCCTCTTTCGTATCAGATGTAGATACTTTATTTGAATTTATCTCTATATCTGTAATTCGTTGGTTTATATTTGAAACTGCTGTTTCATTCGAATCGGAACTTTCATCAAGTATATCTTCAAATCTTATTTCATCGTTGTGAATACTCCTCTCATTTCGGACAGTGCACCAAAAGTTACCATCGATGTTAGTATAATCATTGTCATGAATAGTCTCATTTTCGTTTTTATACTGTATTGATAAATTATTTTCGTAATTTTTACATTGCGTTAAATTATCTTCCATTAAAAAAGATAAATTAATAACTTTTACATCAGGTACCACGAAACTGAACAAATCTTCAATTGGTTTTGGTGCGGGAATATAAGTCGTATCCATTTTAGAAACAGCTTCAGAAGACATTTCTTCCTCCGATTTCTTTACTGTGTATAACGTCAGAAAATCGATTCCCGCATTGTCATCAGTTAACAGTTTGACATTATTAGGATTTATTGTATTATTATTTTGCATTGTTAACTGAGTACGAATATTACATGTCTTATCCCGATTCTGTTCATTACATTTATCAGTAAGAAATCTCATCATCAACGACTGACTTGGATTTCCTTTTTTACATAAGTCTGTCCAACAAATACAATCTTTTAAGAAATATTAAAATAAATCTACTGTTCTGATAAATATAAAGCAATTGATAACAAAAAGGAGAATTAAAAAAATTAATTATCCATAAAACTCACTTTCTTTCTGTTTCATGTTAAATACTTCCTTCTTTTTATTGATATTTTTCTTCCCTCTTTTACCTTTTTCATTTGGCGTTTTTGGTAATGCTATAATATGCATCTTATGGCATTCCGGAGTAAATTGATTTGGTATCATTCTAGGATTATTATCGTACAAGGAGGAAAATATGTTACTTGTGTTTAATATTTTATTATTTAAAGAGTCCCTTCTAGAAAGCGTAGACTTCAAATTCTGCAAAGTTAAATTAGATTTCAGTTAAAGCGAATACACACACATAAAATAATAATAAACGATTTATTAAGACTGCTTGAACAGCTACATGAGCATCAAATTATTAAATTGCTTATCAATTCAAGTAAGATATTATTGTAATAATTCAATTGCATTTATAAGATCGATTTATAAGATCGAAAAACCAATTCGGCACACAATTCAAATTACTATATATGTAGTATACATATTCACATGGAAATTATTTAAGCATCTAAGATCTAGTTTCAACTATTACAGGCTTTACATACACACGCATACATATATACAAAATATTGTAAAATTTTCAATTACTTCGTGTTCCTTCCCATCTGTAACAAGAACAATTATATGACCATCTCGTTTACGTCCGGTTCTGCCCATTCTTTGAACCAATCTTATAGGAGAATGTTGTGATACATCAAAACATATTATAAGATCTACTTCCCCTACATCCAATCCTTCTTCACCTATGTATATAAAAAAATTAATATATCTTAAAAAGGACAGATAGAAGACGCAATTACAATATATAAAATGATTAATATTGCTATTTTTTACGCACCTATACTTGTAGAAATCAGTACATTCACATGATTGCTTCGAAAATCTTCCAACGCTTTTATTTGTTGCTTTTGCTTCTGACTAACTTGGCCAACAAACATCTGTGGCCTAATTATCGGTTTTGATTGCAAAAGTAAAATATAGACTTCATTGACTATGTCTCTGTACTGAAGATTTATATGGAGCAACATATTAAAATTATAATACATATTTTCTGAATATAAATTAATTACACTTTTCTATATATTATAATTTACAAAAATTTTTAATAAATAGCATATGTTATAATTATATATAGTCTGTAAAAGTCTAATATACTAACTTCGACGAAAACTATAGCTCTTGTGTCCTTTCGATCACCATTGACACTATTAAAATGATGTTCAAGCAACTCTTTCAGTTTGTGAAATTTATTATGTCCAAATACAATATTTACTGGTATCTAAAATAATTATTTCTATATATGTATATTATATAATTTTTTAGTCCATTATTAAGAGATGGTTCTGCAAACCTCAGATACGTCTCCATTAGGATATAATTCCGGAAATGGTCCAAGATAAGCTTCTATGTCATGGAGTAAATCTTGTAATTGACTTTCATTGTGTATCCAAAACTTATCAGAATGAGCTAAAAGTAAAATTTCCTTAAGTCTTGTTTGATAAATGTAACTAACAAAGAATGTGTGTGTATCTGTGCGCACGTGCGTGCGTATGTGTATAACGTCTTTCATAAAATTAATTGTAATATGAATTTTATAAATAATGTACTTTCATAAAATTTGCGAAAAGCACGCAATCCATGCCTAATCATAAGTTCATAAGCATGATACATAGTTAACAAAATATTCAATGTTTTCATGATTTGTCCATAATTTCCAGATTTATTTGTCTTCATTTTAAATTCTCTCAACAAATGGAATACCTAAGAAATGTAGTGAACATTTAAAATTATATACCAGTAAATCATAAACATTTATAAATATAATTTAATTACCCTTCCTTTAGATATATTTGCTGTATGACCTTGTAATACATTACATTGCATAAGAAATTTTACATGGCGATCCATAATAATAATATACCTCTCTTTGAATGCAGCTAATTCATTGCTAAGAGGTACCAAAATAATATCTACTTTTCTTTTATTAATATATGGTACTATATCGATTGAGTTCTCATCTCTTAATTCCAAATGGGAGATATTTAAATTCTGTATTACCTACGCGTAATAAAACATTCATCAGAAAATATTAATTACTTATTACTCCTTAAAATTCTAATTCAAATTTCCAGTAACATTAAATATTTACATGTACAGCATTGAATATTCACTTACTTCATGCACATTATCTAGTTTATTTCCAGGCGTGGCAGAAAGTGCCAATATTCTAAAGTACTGATTCTGCGTGGATAATATTCTGACACACTAAAAGTTATAGATTTTCTTAAAATCGGTAGTCTGTTCTTATTTCAAGACATTTTAAGTAATGTCTTAGGCCGAAAAATCAAATTGTGCATTAAAGATTGAGATTGAAGATTGAAAAATTAAAATTTGTGACCAATCAAAACAAGAAGTTAAAATTCCTTATATTCCTTCATATTCCATATCTCTTATATTTTTTTACCTCACAATACGAATGCTTGCCCAGAGCTTTATGAGCTTCGTCTATGACAACGCACTTAATTAGATGACTTGGTATGATCGATTTCTCAAGATCATTATGAAACACTTGAGGAGTAGCAAATATTATTCTCTTCTTGAGCCAAGCTATTTCACGATTCTTCTGAATTACTGCACCTGTATGTTAAACAATATATTTTTATTAGATTACATGATAATATATAGTACAAAATACTATTAGGTGTTGGAATTAATTCGTAGCGTTTTTTAATGAAAGAATGTTATTTATTTCACATGAGCATTAAAAAATACATTAATGAAAGTACTTCCCATCACTTGTAAAACGCTACGAATTAATTCCAACACCTAATACTATAAAAGTTTCTGTACTATTAAAGATGCTTTCCAGCAAGAGACACAAATAACCTAGGCTGTGTTCCAAAATTCATTGCCAATACTGAAAATCTGTAATTTACATTATGTGTATTATAATTTTTCAATACTGGCAATTAATTTTGGAACACAATCATATAGTAACACAGTAAATTATTACATCCTTGTTTGCCAATGTTAAATAAAGATGAAATAGAATATAAAATAGAATATTTATTTATTTTACCATGTATACTATCAAAAAAGAGACTTGATGATCCTAATCTCACTCGTCCTTCTATATCTTCCATGCTCTTAATTTACTAATTAATTGCCTTAGCATTAAAAGCACGTTTAGGAAGATACTATTAGTTCTATTTATGTCATTCTATCCTTGTTTTATGTCAGATAAGCAATAAAGATAAAATGATATAAATGACACTAATAACATCTCCTGAAATGTATCCTAAGTTGCTCTATCCAGTTTTTCTTCTTTTTTCTTTCCTCTCTCTCTCTCTCTCTCTCTCTCTCCCGTCTCTCTCTTATCCATTTCTCTATTTGTCTCTTCTCAAATAAAGATGAAATAATCAATGTATTATATATTGTGTCTCTCACTGGAAAGCGTATCATAAATGATATAAATGAATGTTAAAACCTGTCAGTTCTATCATATCGACATTTGGAATCCCCATTACTTCATAGCATGCCTTGATCTGCTGGGCAACCAGAGGTTTCGTTGGTGCTAGAAATACAATCTTTCCAGATGGATACCACCTCCAAAAATTAAACATCACAACAGCAGCGATAAATGTTTTTCCCAAACCTGTCACAAATTGAAGACAAAAATACTTTTTTATTAAAAAACAAAAAGACAAGTAAAAATAGCAAAAAACTAAGAAACAGAAAACAAAAACACATTGTAGAATAAGCTTAATGCTGATAAGAAAATAAGAAATATCTCTTTACCGGTGGGTAAACAGACCATAGTATTTCGATATAAAGCAGATTGAACTATGTCATACTGGTACTGGCGAATTGGATAATTTTCCGGATATATCCAAGTATTTCCAGCTGACAGATCGAATCCTTTGGTCTCTGGATGATGGGAAACTTGGATACTTTGCGATTCCATTTTTGAAGAGTCTCGTTCGATCTACGTACTCCAGAGACAGAATCAACAGATCGGAAATCACTTTTCAACATAATCGATATTAATTTTTTAAAGAAATGAATATGAGTATTTATCTTAGATAAACGTAGTCACAACATGATCATTATATGTGCTTCCAACACAAACAGTTTTCAACAGTTTCCAAGAACCAATGCCAAGGGCTTGTGATCACGTCACATGGGAATCTTTTTTGACATAGGTCGCGTTTCCACTGAACGATCTGAGCGACAGTGCTACAAGTCACTACAATCTAGTTATTTCCCTATCTGTCAGTGTCAGCATCGCAGCTAATAATAATGGTAAGATTTTAATCCAGCTAGCAATCCAGCAGGAAAACAAGCATCGTGTACACGAGATGTATATTTAATTAATCATTTTGATTAACTGCGTATTGTATCAATTTAATACAACATTCTTTGAATTGCATCGCTAAAATTAAAATAATTTAACAGAAAGTTATTAGTTAGTGTGTGTATCAAGTGCACGATGTGTAAACTAAGCTATAGTGAATAAAAGAATCAATCAATCAAAATTCTTTTTTTCCAAAAATGAGAGGAAAGAAAGGTTTCTGATTGATTTTTTATGTACTATGCGTTATTCATAAGTCTGTGCTGCGGTCGTAAGAAATAAAGATTTCAACCTATCAGAAATTGGATACATCCGGAATACATGATTTCTAATAGGTTGAAATCGTTTATTCTTTATTCTTAATTCCTATTGTGCGCAGGGTCTTTCTTAAAAAAAAAAATTATCTCCTATCAACTGTGGTAAGAGATTACAAAGCATGAAGAAAGCGATCACAAGGCATGATTGAGCTAGACACACAATGGCAAGTTCAAGACAGCTAGACTGCTTACCGAGCGATTAAATATGATAGGTTGGATCTATAAGTAACAACCAATTATGCTTATTTGCTCAGCAAAGAGACTAGCCGCTTTGTCAACATGAACGCGTCCATTGAGAGAAGATAGTAAAAATAGATAATAAAAACAGGGAATACGAGATTTCAACTTCAATCAGAAAGCGTCCATTCTAGTATACGTGGTATCTGATAGGTTGAAATTTGTTATTTTTTGTTCCTATTGCCTATGTTTTTTCTTGTGTTTCTAGTTTTACATCGCAGTATTGCCATGGTGTAAATATACAATATAAGGAGGTCGATTGTGGATTTTGAAAAAGGGTGAAAATTATAATACAAAAGTGAGCAAAGATTACTAGGTATTGGTCAATTAAATTATGAATACTCTAGTGAATTTGCTCACTTCTGTAATTTTCATCTCATTTGAGGGGGATCGATTTTGTATCTTCAAACAAGGTGAAAATTACAAGTGAACAAATTTACTAGGTATTGACCAATTAAATTATGAATACTCTAGTGAATTTGCTCACTTCTGTAATTTTCACCTCATTTGAGGGGGATCGATTTTGTATCTTCAAACAAGGTGAAAATTACAAGTGAGCAAATTTACTAGGTATTGACCAATTAAATTATGAATACTCTAGTGAATTTACTCACTTGTAATTTTCACCTCATTTCAAGATATATTGGGTCATCTAAAAAGTATCCGCGGTTTTTTGTCACTAGATGGTGTTGATGGTCAATACATAATCGATTCCAAGGTGAAGCATTCACGTGAATGCGTAGTAAGAGAATAAATTTGGTTGGCACGATTTTGATTGACTATTCCAGTACGCTAGCGCTATGATACGCAAAAAGTGCATTTGGGCAAATTTGATTGGTCGGTTCTAATATACTATCGCCATTATGCGCAATGCTCTCACTATATATGCATATGTACATTTGCACCACGGTATTGCATGCTGTGATAGATTTCCTAACCTCAATAGTCATCAATTTTTAACGCTTAATGTCTTGATTTATGGAGCAGAGCGATGCTTATTTCTGCTAGATTCTTTCGTTTCATGCAAAAATGCATCGAATAGGTCTAATTTGATTGATTTTTAAGGTGCGTAGCTAAACTGTATAATTACCTAAAATACATTAATATAATTATATAACTATATTAATATAGTTGTCATACAAATATTTAGAATCGGACTTTCAATTTTTAACATAAAAATAATCAATAAATTCAAAGCTAATGAGAGTCAGAACAGAAGCAGGTGCGCACAATTATTAAATTGTAAAAAATTACTTCATATTACTCCATTACATAATATCTTCTTTATTTTGGATACTTGAACTTCGGTTTTCTTTGGAATCCTCTTCAGCAATATTACGTGTAATCCTAATCGATATTCATTGAGCAATCCGTTCAGAACAAGTCACTTTCAGGTTCCAACACTACAACTATAATAGATTCTAATTTGCAATATATATATTTTAAATTCATAACTCAATTCACAAATGCGAAAGAAAATCAGCTCACCTCAGACGGAAAGCGCATCATGTCATGAAACTTTGGCAAATTATTAATTTATTAATTTTCAAATTGTTGATTTACAAAATATTAATGTGTTACACAGACATGTTAAGAGAGACATCTAAATAATTTAGATTGTATTGTCCAGGGTGTTGATTATTTTTATGATTTTGCCTTAACAATACATCTGTTACAAGCCCTTGTCATTTAAAAATTCAAATCCATATATAGGATATTTTATATCGAACTTTTATATCCAGCAAACGAGAATGGATTCAAATGAATCGAAATGGATACAGATTTTCAGAAATATTGATTCACGAATGTTAAAATAAATGCTTTTCAATTCTGAATGCATTTTTATTCATTTATAGCAATTGCATGGAGCATATCTCTATGCCTTTTAATCTAAAAATAATATTAGCTTTTTCTGTGCACACAAACACAATTGTGAATAGTGTTCAATTCAAAATTTTGAATAGGAAATGCAATTTTCCAATCCAATTGCATCCAATTGAATCTAATTGAATTCAATTGAATCCAAAAAAAAAGTATTCAGTATTTAAAATACGCATTCGGATAGAAAAAAATTTCAATCTATTTTAATCTATTCTCGATTGCTGGGTATTCTTATACTTTTGTGACACGGTTTTTCCAGCTTTGATAGCAAAGTCTATGGATACAGATTTTGAGCAGAACCTGCTATCAATTTTTGATTGAAAGGCAACAAATTGTACATAGAGTTTATCTGATATTGTCAGCATATTGATAGCTGTCAGAAATATGACAAAATCTGCTAGACAAGCTATGTCAACAGATTGATAGAAACCAAACAGTCCTGTGTAACTTGATGACAGATTGAGAGTAGAACCTGATTCAGCATACTCTGTTCGATTTCTGCTACAAATCTGCTGGCAATATCCTGTCAACAAGCTTCGTCAACAAATCCATAGTCAAATGTGGACACAAATGATTATGGTTTTGTAGTCAAAATCTGATTGAGTTTACTGTAAATTTGTTTCCAAATTGCTAACATTTTGCTATTAGAGAGATTAATAAACTTTATGTAATACTACCTTGGTATTTTACCAAATAATTTTGCTTGACATTTGTATGGTATTTTTAAGTCACTTTATAAACAATTTTTTTTTTTCTAAATATTATTTGAATCACGTACTCATCTCTGAAAATCATTTGTAAAAACATTTTACCAGAGAAATAACAGTGAAAATAAATGAAAAGTCATTTCTTAAACTCATAATATATGTATATAGCTAAGAAAATTTTATACGCTATATTTATTAGTAAGAACCAATAATAAGTATTTGTGGCCATAAATATATATGTTTTTTCGCGAACGTATTGTGTATAAGATTATGGGCTTGCCTCTTCTTCACTTTTTTACATTCTATCTACGGCCATTATTTTTCTAAAAAAGTTACATTTGAAATCATTAATATTCTAGAATAATACGTTTATTCTAGAATAATCCGTTTATATTCCAGAATAATACGTTTATTAATGGCACAAAAAAATGTCATAAAATACTTTATTGTATAAGATTATTGTACTAAATTGGTTCTTAATCTAATGAAGCTGTTTTTTATGTATAAAAAATGTCAGTTTTCTAAAAAAAATATTTATTTTAATGCAAATGTCTAGGCTCATAAAGAAAAACACATTTTTTTGAAAATTCATTATTTTCACTGCTTTTATGAAATTTAAATCAATCGAGACTATTTTTATTGAGTACATAATTTTTTACATAAGAAGCTAAATGCTTTCATATTTCTTTTTGTATTTACTATGAGGTAAAAAATCCGATAAAATTGATGTTTTCAGAATATCATGGAATTAAAATTAATATTACGGCTATTATTAAACGGTTTACTTTAAAGAAAAAAAAAAAAAAGAAAAAAAAAAAAAGAAAAAATACGAATCGTTATATTTTTCTAAAGAATACTAAGCTTTCGCGAGGTATAAACAATAGATCAGAAATTGTAGAGCGAGATGTTATGTCGATTTCCGAAAAGAATCATCTACATGAGTGAGTGGTGTGCACGCGTGCGCGTGTGTATGTAATATACAGGGCGTTCCAGAAATACGTGGCCAAACTTTAGTATCGTTTTCTACTGTCCATAAGATAGAAAAATATCATAAACGTAAGTCCGGAAACTCTTCCTTTTTGAAACTGTTTATCTCAAAAGTTTACATGAATAGATATCACACGAAGTAAATGTGCTAGAGTAAGTGATACTGTCGAAGACAGTTTATCATAATAAATTAGTTTTTATCTAAACGTTGGATAATTAAGATAGTGTTACCATGATAATTTATCCAAATATTGAGACAGATATATTCATTTCATGTATGGTTGCGCTAATGCAAACTTTAGAGAAACTCAGCATTTATATCATGAAACACAAGATATAGTCATTTTCAGCAATTTCTTCAAATAAATTACAAACCTTTTAAATATTTTCTCGTAAACAAAAAGTGTTTATATTTTAAAAAGGAAAAGTTTCCGGACCTACATTTATATGACCTTTTTCATCCTTAGGGACAGTAGAATACGATACCGAAGTTTGGCCATCTATTTCTGGGACATCTTGTATATATAATATTATACATTAATAATATAATAATATATCTGAATAAAAGAATAATCTAAAATCGGTAGCAATAACAAAAATATGCTGGAAGCTGGAACTAATCCATTTGTAATTGTACTTGCAAAAATAATTTTTAAATACAATAGGAGATTAATTTATACGTATAAAAAACTATGGATGCTTGTTTAAACCATTTATTATACGCTTAGTGATTAAACAATATTTCAGACGACGTAATTACATAGATATTACTGCTTAAAGTTATTTGAAATTGTACGTCAAACGATCGATTCCTTTTCAAAGTCAGTCATTGTAAAACGTATTCTTTAGTATTAGGGAAAAGCCTATTGAACGGATTTTTGTACATCAGCGAGATCTCTTCATTCAACGACAATGAGTGATGCGTTTGTTGAGTGCCATTCACAGTGCGAGGGATTATTTCCATCGAAAATGCACATGATACATAGCCACTAGGGACGTCTATTGCTGGATAATGAATTAATGGAGGACAGAGGTAAATGAAACAAGTATTTAAACCCGCAGCACTGTCGGACACGCCGCGCCGCCTGTTTCCATTTTTGGCTCGTAGGTAGAAAAATTTCATTGACCATAAATTTCTCTTTCGTAGCTATTTGCGGTATATTTAATAATTATTCGTCTAATTGAACTAATCATTCAAAAAGGGCATTAAGTTATATAAAATAATTATATTTTATAATAAGTTATAAAATAGTTGTATTTCATGAAATTAAAAATGTTCTATTTTTATCTAGTAACACGATAAAGCCGCTAGATAGAAATGATATAACGCGGATTTCGTTTCTCAGCAAAAACGTCAAAAAAGAATCAATCGTCACAAGCGGACAGCAGCATGATCGCCACTTTTATTTCACGAGACAAGTCTAGTAGATCAAAGCGATCTAGTGCGAATTTTGTGTTCCTCGGCAAAACGCAGAAAAAAGTAGCAATCATCAAAAACGGACAACAGAGCATGATCGTATCAACTCGCTGCTTCGACAACGAATAAATCTAACGCGACATATTTTTCACAATATTTCACCGCTGAAATTGCAAAAAAAGCGGAAAGAACAAACGCCAGGCCAGAGGAAGGAAAAACAATGGAAGCGCGTTTCATGGAAATCACAGAAACTAGAGCATTGTGCGTAGAACTGATATGCAACTGGACAAGTCTCACTAGAAAGTCGTATTTTTCCCTCTTTTTTATGGACGTATTTATTAATATCAAATCTCTGTCTATATCACCTGTTTCTATTTCCAACCCGTTGCCCCAAGGTTAAATGCGAACAGCGCGCTCCATGCACGACGATGCCCTGAAATCTGCTGGGAAATGTTCCTTGCAACTTGTAGCCGGAAATACGATCTCTCGCGAATGTTGGGTATAACTAATTTCGACGTTATAAACAAGGTCAGCGACGGAGGATAATATCGTTAGGCTGTGCTGCATCACACCAGGATTATCGCGATTAATTATGTGCGCCGGTTACGTAGACCGAATATACAAGATTATTCTCTGCGAGAGTCGCTTACATTCGGCTGTGGCTAAAGTCGAGTCCGACCAAGAGGGAATTGTAGCGTTATTGAAGATCATACGCTTAATGTATACGCATTATGAATATATCGGATAGATCGATTAATGATTATACTCCTAATGAATTAAAATAGAAACTTGTGTAATAAATTTTTTAACAATGTCGGAAAATCATTTTTTCATATCATATAATTTGCATATACACTCATTAATTTTATAAATTTCTGTAGCTTTACGAGATTCTATATTAGATCTGTCTTTTCTCATTTTTCTTTGGTATCATTTTATAGCTTAAAGATATTTAAATTGCAATTTGCAATAAAAAAAAATGGTTTGGAAAACGATTTCTGCTTGAAATGTATAAAAGTTATACTGATAATAATATCCAAATGAAACGTATACGGAGTCCGAAACTTATTACTATCCGTTATATTCTTGACAATAAACGTATCCCCCAAAACACGCAACGCCAAGAAAGTTAGTAAAGTCAGTTAATTAATTCTTTTTCTTCAACGTTAAGTCGGCGTAAGTTCATTCGCGTTGTGCTAACTTCCGGGTGGATGCTGTGCATTAAATCCGGTGATTCCAGTAGCCTGCAGTTTAACGTCAACTTTAGAACGAACTTTCAAAAACACGCAATATATATTGTACTTTGCAACTTCGTCGGCTCTTCTGGTTTGTTCGCGCGATCTTTCGTCCTTACAATTTCTCATCACTTGCATCGACGATGGCAGTGTGATGAGGATGATAATCAAGATTATCAAATTCTAAACTCCGTAATTTGTCAGTGTCAGTGTTTCACGTGCAGGGGGTGAAAGGTTATCGCCATTGCTTCCACTTTCGATTGAAGGTGCACGTATACAAGGTTAGCGGTTTCTGATTCGCATAAGATTGCATCATGGAAAATTATGCGAAGTAATAGCGTAGCGATTTGAAAATAACATTGTCAATCATGGCATCCGTGGCAGACCAATTAAATAGTTATTGATTTCGAGAAATCACACGCACCGTACTCTTTTACATAGCATCAGTCATATTTGTCATTATTATTAAAGGGATGTTGGAGTGACGAAATTATTGATACATTACAACCGCATTAGAAACCTTCGAATAGACTGAATGAAATTAAAAATTCTTTTACAGAATTGAAGTAGTCACAAAATTAAGAAATGGCCTTTATATTAAAATCGAAAAAAAAAGGTAACTCATATTTTTCAACTCATAGAGTTATCACTGATATAAACATTTCCTTATTTAATAGAAAAGTTCTATAATTCGTATGGACAAAATAACATCATACCACCCGTCGAATTACGTGAACAAATAATACTGAGTTTATGAAGCTAAGATTGAAGACTAAAAAAATATATACATATATATATATATATACATATGTATATATGTGTATGTATGTATGCTTAGCGAAACTCAGAATGTTAAACAATGCAGTAATGCAATATGTCTAATAATAGATACCGGATCTTGCAAATAATAACATTGTAATATGTTAGATAAGATGTATGCGTTCGAATGAGACAGAATGATAATATATATAAGAAATAAATTAAAGATCTCACAAAGAGAAGATGTCACTATTATCGACATTTTAAATTTGGAATTAAAAAAAATCTGTATTATCGATATCGGTCAAGTTCGGCCGTTACTTCATCATCCCCTTAAATAGATCGCTCGGTAGTACGTATAGATTCCGTTTGATCGAGAAGTTATCTGTGTATTCAAACAAAAGAAAATCTTATATTTTTTCGAATATTGAACGAGACAGTAAAGCCCTATACCCTAAACACAATGGGAGGCAACAGCGATAGGGATAGAATATAGGCAATAATAATATGCATAGCGATAGAAACAGATGAATCCAACGTACGAATGCATATGTCAATGCAGATCGAAACACAGAATAGGCAATAGCGATAAAATTTCGGACGAATTGGAATTCTATATCTATTCCTATCGCTGTTTTTATTGCTGTTGTCTCGTATTTTGTTTAGGACTTAAGATATATATACTAAGCGCATGTCGCACTTAATTAAGTAATCGAAGATAAAATAAGCAGAATAACATTGCACTTCTTATTACCGCAATTACGTATGCATAACGTTAAACCGATAACCATAACTTATAACCGATCGCATCATTTTAGACTTGTCAATATCAAGAAAAATTTCGACTACGAATATACATATTCAGATGTTTAAAAGCTATTTGTATTCATCTTGAATGAGTAGGCATTCGAATATCGAATATATCGAATAACGAATACATTTTTCAAAAACTAGATAAAATTATAATACTGTCCCAATTTTTTAGTAATAAAGCTTACAAACAAAAACCTTAATATTTTATATAGGAAAGGTTTCGTTTGCTTGCAGTCCCGATTACATACAAAACAATTCGTCAGTCACGCCTAATCCTTAGAAAGGCTTAATGTATATAATTTCTGTGCATTCGAGAAATAGAAGTAAATGGAACTGGAGACTTGAGATGCATGAAATATCAATCAAGATATATATATTTACTTTGATTGTTCTAATTAATCAAATATCAACAATATTGCGACTTTTATATGAGACATTTAATTGGTCGATTTTATATGTATTATACGGCTATGTAAGTTTTGATTGGATAGGCTTTCAAAGAAGAAAATTTTGAATATAAGAATATGAATAGTTAAAAAATATCTAGTTGATATTTTATTCATAATTTTTTATTTGATATTTTTACATCGAGCTGCAAAAAAATATTAAATGTTCGATATTATCGAATAGCGATAAACATCCTTATTTTCGATGCTTTAAAAGACGCTTAAAAGACGAATATAAATCCATGTATACTTTCAGTCCATTTTAAACAATAATTTTTTATAATAAATATTTAAATTTATAGGTAACAAGCAAATTGTATTAAAAAAATATTTTAATGTAATATGGTACATTTTTAAGCTGATTTTTTTACAAACGCAAAACGCATTTTGCCTATTGATGCGAACGGTTTAATGTTCTTTAGTACTGGATTTCCGTAAGCTTTTAATAATAAAAAAAACGTTAGCATAATAATTTCGCATCCTGGATTGTAATAAATGAGCATGCGCACGCGCACGCTCCATCTAGAGAATCCTTCTAGGAATATTCTTCTAGAGAGCACGTAGTAGCAAGTTTAGTTTGTTTAGTCTCGCGACGTTACTTTCACTCGTGTCTATTTACCACTTATCAAAGTGTTGTCCAGAGCTTCCGGAAAGAAGGTAATATTGCATCAGACTTTTATTAATCATCCTTAATTCACCAATAAAGTATTTTAGGCCGGCCGTAAGAAGACGTTACTTTCGTTAATTTGCGAAACGATAGGTCTGTTTTCTGTGACTGAACTAATATACACTTTTATATTTGGAACATAAAGTGAGATAGGTATTTGTTTGATATTTGTCGAAAACGAAAAGAGAGTTCTTATGCAGTCTCAGAAAACAGACTACATATTTCTTCTGCAACATATTTACAACGCCTTGGAACGAAGCTGTGATGGTATCATGCAATTAACTATGCCCCATCGAGTACATCATCGTCGTTTTTTTATTTTGAAGACCTAGCTGTATATCTATCGTAACGTTACGATCGTAAGCGATCATGATCGTAAGGAAAAAAGCTATCGTAAAACATTGTTTGTCTACATAAGATCGTATAACAAAGCTAATAGCGAAACAAAATGTTAGAGCTAAATAACTATATTCTCATTGGCTATCATATCGCCAGACAAGTTCGTAATCGTGTGAGTTGAAGTTGAGTCCACTCTTACGATGGTTATTACGATGAGCGTTACGATTATCGTAAGGAGCTTACGATAGTCATTACGATAGATGTAGCTGAGTCTTGATGTATCATCGTGGCAATCAACGCTGCTTATGCATCACGATTTGATGCATCGCGGACAGCTTTGATCCAGGCTATCGGTCTTGCTTTTCTGTGCGTTACAAATAGAACGGACGCATGATGGAGTATCTGTTACATGTATAATTTTTTTATCTCGATTTAAACACTAAATTACGTATCACGTTGCTCCACAAAATACGAACGGGTAAATAAATTTCGCACATTCACATATCACATTCACATTCACGGGCTCATAGAAGTTCCGATTCATCAAAATGATACTCTTCATATTACTCGGATTGACAAATTTGTCTTCCGTCTATTTCCATTGCAAACATGCGAGTTATAGACGATTGTGAATACAATCTTAGTGTGAGTTAATCTTGCATTCATAATATCCTCCGCTTTTGCATTGCAACCTAATATATTTCTCGTTCCCACATGTGACATGGAATGTAAGCGATCGGTCGACAGAAGAATGGATGATATAATAATATGTGACTCGTATGAAAGTTATGCTGACACTTTATTCCAGGCTAGCATTCAACTTCTTTCGTCCGACGAATAATCGTTCAAATACATGCGCAAACAAGATGTGCTACCATTATACTTTTATTATATTGGTCTCTGTTGGATACACTGTTTCCTGATTAAAAATTTTCGGTACACGGACCATCGATCATACGATGATAGATCACTACTAATCTCACAATGATGGTTATAATTATCCTGCTTTGTATTAGCATTACATTGTTGCATATTCCTTCCTGAACTCTATGATTAGATGTACATATATATAATGGATTAAATAGATATTTGCCTCGCGATGACACAAATAATCACAGCTGATCTTTCAGTACTACTTTGTCCGGCAGCGTAGAGCGGAAAGTTGATCGTCGAATAAATAGTATCAATCACAGCCAATCTTGCAGCTTCAAATGTTCTGGTAACCATTCCGATAACAACGATGAATCTTTAATTTGGAACCACCATAATCATGTTGCCGTTCTAACTTCGGCGATTATAACTAGAGCACATCTCCGCATGAATATGGATATCATGCGACAATGTTACACAATTTCGCTAACACACTCCGGGTTTTCGCGAGTCTTGCACTTATGCACGTCATAAACTCCAGTTCGTCTGCAGAGCTAGCTTGAGCGTGACGAACATGGTGAGTAACGCGGTGCAGGCCATCATTGATGGCGATGACGCCATGCTATGCTGCATGGCAGCCGGATTGTCACCCTTGAAAACGTGCACCAAGACGCGCGCCGGCTGGGCATTACTAGCCTCGCAGGTATAGTTGCCCGAGTGACGATCCGACGCTTTTGGTACCTCCAACCAGCTTTCCCGACCAACGAGATCAGTGCTAACATTAACACCTTGATCAACGTCGTAATTAATCATACGGAAGTTATGATACCAAAAAAGATATGATGGTACTTCCGTGGATTTCTTTACCAGACAATGGAGTTGCAACGTGCTACCAGGCCTCACAAATTTCTCCACCGGGCCGACTATCTCCGCTCTTGCTTCTGCAAATGGCCAAATATAACACATGAGACGTGAACCGTTCATAAACTTGGCTAGACATTGGGGCATTGTTTACTATCATGGGTATGTGAAAGCCTGTCCTAAGGGCGAGAGAAGGAAATAGCTCATGTAAGAGCGACAGAATCTTACACATTCCGCCAGGGTCTCTCAAACACTGGGATCAGGAAATTAATATAGCGGGCAATTATTTCTAAAAAAAAAATCACGTTATATGTTTAAAAATGATCTCGTTTAAAATATTATTATTATATGGAACATAGTAAACAATACACTATTTTTTCCTAATGAAACTGTTGGTTTATAAAAAGTAATAACTTATTTGAAATACTATTTATACTATACTACTTCAACAAAATATAATTTCAAGAGACACGGTAGTGTTTCGCGCCAAGTGTAGTTAGCCCGTGTTTTTACGCGAGCCGGCGAGTTGCGAACACCCGAGATTATCGGATCTCGCAATAAATGACTGAATCGATCAACTTCTGAGTAATCTCAATCGACAACTTGTGTTTAAATTATATAATAAAAATTTTTTATTTTCTACGAACGGAGATATCGTGATGTTTGAAATCCGAAATGTTAAAATTTTATATTAAGATACGTCATCATCATCATCGCCCTCGGAAATGTTGTTTGTTTCACATTTTAAACGACAGATGGCACTCGCCTGCGTTGCGGCACTTGCGGCACTACTTACTTGCAGTTTCGCTTGTACCATATCGATATATTGATAGAGAGCTAAATCGCTGTCATTCGTGGCATCGCTTCGTGAAAATATATCGTTATCGTAAAGACCACAGCACAGTCTTTTGCATAACGCATAATGCATAGTGTATGAGAAAATAAACCAAAGTTTCTCTTTTCCGTAAAATAAAAAGAAAGAAAGGTTTTTGATTAGTCGATTCGCTTATATACTATGTACTATGTGTTATGCAAAAGTCTGTACTGCGGCCTTAATCAGTATGTAAATTCTGAAATATTCTAAGTGTCGTAAAAAATGTAAAAAATTGTCCCCTATTCCGTATAATTATCTTCATTTTTTTCTTCAAGAGCTCACACACACAAGCGCGTATTTGATACCTTTTTTACTTTTTTGAAAAAGGATAATTTTTTACAAACCTTAAATATATCCATTTTAATGAACTATGCTGAAGCAAAAAATATAAACAAATAATAAGAACTTTCATCTATTCTTTTATCAAATTTTTATCAACTATATTAATTAGTTACCGTTTTTTTACTTTGTTTTATAATAATTTTTTAATACAGCTATCCATAAATATCCTTATCGTAATTTGACAATCATTATGACTGACAATGAATAGTCATAATTTGTTAATAGCTATAATAAAATATTTTTCTGATCCAATGATATTTGATCTATGAGATTTGTATAATACGCAATTGATGCAATTGCCATAGTGAGATGATTTATCGGAAACGATATGATAGAGTATTTTATCCAATAATATCAGAATTATAATTAATAAGTGTACATATATATGTTGTAATAAACAGTATTTGTATGAAAGTAGTCCGACTGCATAATTAACCTTTCATATATAGAGCAGCAGATTCACACGTTGCTGTTTCCATTAACTGAGCATCAATGATACTTGGATATCATCGGATATCAGTTATAAGGATATCAATTTTGATATTCATTTCTTTATGGAAACAAAAATATATTCGTCAACTTATTTTAATAGTGAATGTTGAACATACACGATAAAGAAATCTATATCTATTACTTATTATCAAACTTATTATCAAAAATATTGAAAAAAATTAAAAATTTCACAAATCTTTCCGTTAGATAGCATGAATCAACGAAATGCATGTACTACAGTGATTAATTATCCGATAAGCAACTCTCTCTCAAGGTAATTAATTTCTCAATTCTCAATCAATTTACTCCATTGAGCAAATTGTCTATTAATTAAGTATTCAATTAGGCGATGTTCTATGGACCTGTATGCCCCACAGAGCTTTTTTCCATAGAATAATTGTCATTGTATAATTAATATTGCTATTCATAGAAATTACTTTATCATTCAGTGTAATATTATATTTTCTGAAACAATTACTTTAAGGAGATTATTAATATAATATAAAAAATCGATATTATCCGATATTCATTTGCACTAGTCATAAAAATTTAATATTAAAATTTAATACATTCTATTACCGTTTAAAAATTTTTTTATTTTAATTGAATTGAATAAAACTATTTAAATGAAAAGAATAACATATTAATGGAGATTGAAAATTGTATATACAGGTATATCGATAATACTGTCATAGATTATCATCATGTATCGCTAATCAATCGAGAATGGAATCAATCATGTAAAAGGATAATCTTTTTTTTAATATCTTTTCGTTACCAATTGTTGTGCTTGCATGGAATTTTAACGGGTTTCATCGTAAATTGAAACCATTCATTCTTTCCTGTGAACTGCCTATATTGATTTGTAAGTCGATAGCACTGAATAGCGTATGACACAGAGCTCTCAAACTATTTAAATCAAACAGAAATATTGCATTGATAAATTCACGATTTGAATGTAACGTTTCAAAGTGATTACAAATACATGATATGAGCTTGATACTTTGACAGCTGTATATTTTGGAAAAGATTTACGTTTGCCGTTAGTTATCTATTTTTGTAGTTATCTATTTTTGCGTTCGACATCTAACACTTCGTATTAGATGTCGAACATTTCAAGTTATTAATTTTTAAAAATGCTAGTTCTGTTCCCATTTTTATAAATAAATTATTGACATATCACATAGAAAATGGTACATAACTCTTCTTATCAGTAATGTGATCTGTCTATTATTCTTATGTACAGCAATAAATAAAAAAAGAATGGAATTTTTTTAATTCACGTGTATCACAAACGGTGAGTCCTCCTCTAATGTTACACTCTGTAGCAAGAATAATATTTTATAAATCTTTCGTTCAATCTCACCATATTAACATGTAAATTATTATTTCACAAATCCAATCGCATTAGTTATTACAACTCCTATCCTCCGTGACTTTAAATAAAATAACAATATCATATTGTTAAAATTTTAAACAAACACAAGCTTTGAGTGAGATAGAAGAATTTTGAAGAAATTTTTGATCTTGGCTTTGAGAAATACTGTTGAGACGACTCACACTTTTGCGGTATCTCGTATGAGGGGCTCCGAGATTTTAAGTCCGCTCACGCTCGGATGCGTTTCATCCTTTCACTCGACGCGACCTGACACGCCGCGCGCTGGGCGTGTGAGAATCAGATGTGTGAGGAGTACTCGCTGCCAACACCCGCACCAGCCAGTCCAGATACGCTTTTACTACTGTCACGACCGCAAATGATAGTCGAGATGTGATTCGAAACGTTTGCGCGCGGTCTGAGGGCTCCCCAGAGTGAATGGGCATCGATTCCTGGGGGCTATTGCAATTTCAAATCACTAGAGCGTATGTCCTTGTCCGACGCTTGTCTGATTTTTTGACAGCCTTTACTCGGCATTTACGCAAGCCACCCCTAGACTTTGTCCTGAAAAGTGCGACATGGATCTGCTGCGGGTGAATTTTTCTCTCTTATTCCGACTTCAGTTCAGTTCTCTTACTTCCGACCATAGTAGCAAAAGATTGATTTTCATGAATCAACTGTATATAACACAAAATATGTTAATGTGATGGACACTCGGATGGACACTTGGATGTCACATCACTCAACTTGTATTTGAAAAATTAAAAATCGAAATTTGAAATTATTTCCTAATATACTTGTATAAAACAAAATATATGAAATAAAGCTATATATAAATACAATTTATTTAATATTACAAGTTAAAATTGACTAGCAATTTAATAATTTTATGCTTTTTCGCATCTTATAATAATTGACTGACATATTAGAATCTGTAAATAATTAATTTTTATTGCGAAAAATATTATCTCGGCCGGGAGTCGAACTGGAAGAAGTCGATCTTTAACATTCCGTGCGAATATTCTAAGTCTTTGGACTATCGAAAAACCTTATAATATTCTTATATATTCTTCGCAATAATTGACAACTAAAAATAAATTGATTTAAAAATTCGTTTCTTCAGTGCTATCGTTTTTTTATTAAAATAATAAATAATTTATTTTTAAAAATAAATAATGAAATATTAAATATTTTACTAAAAGTTATTTGAAAATTATAAAAAATCAATACATAAACATACAAATATGCGATAATACAATTATATTTTGTTAACATTTTTCAATTGAATTTTTTGTACGTCAATAAAATCTTCAGTCGAAATTAATTTCGCTTCCTGCGAAAATAAAATCCTCTTCATTCAATGACAAAAAAAACCTTATTTAATATAATAATAAAAAAATTAATCGGTTGCATATTTATAAGTTTGTATTCATTAAATTAATAAAAAATATTTTTTTATTCAAACAAACTTTTGTGTTTGTATTGATATATACTTATCTTTTTATGTTTACGTAAAATGATTATGTTTACGTAATACTTGTGTATAGGTAATACATATTGCTTTTCAAAAGAAAAATTAATATGGAAAAGGAATAAATTTTTTTAGTAAAATTGATATTAATAATTTTAAATTTATATTCACATATTTATCTTACAAGAACATAAACAGATTTAATTGTGAGTTTTCTCGGATAAAACTAATTTGCGTTTTACGTTAATTAAAAATTCATAATAATTGTGTTGTAAAAGTATTTAATGAATTCGTCGCTATTATTTCTGTATTCAGTCTCAAATATGACTATACCGTCGTTTTTCACGTGATACGTAACAAAGTCCCAACGCAGATCATTAATGCATACGGCACAATGGCGTTGCTATTCCATCGCGCCACGCATAAAAGCATAAAACCGACATAAATATCGCTGGATGTGGCACAGACCATATCACATGCGAAACATTATCGGCCCGTTGAGAGTTAATAATTCAAAGTCTTCCGTGAAAAGCGTTACGTTGTTCAATAAGAAGGACATGTCGCTTCGCGGTGCGGCGCGACATGGCATGGTGATGGTATTTCGAGGGTATCGTTGGTGACTTATTGGACGCGTATTACACACTGTCCGTAATTTAATGGGAAACTAAGATCCCGTATAAATTGTAAATTCGAGATGTTACGTATTGGAAATTGGGCAGCTTATAAAGTGCCACGGAACATAATGTCGCGCAGTTATTGTGAGCTTAAAGATGACGCTATTACTAAATAGTTAAAGTCTGAGGGGGCTTTGTCGAAAGAAAAGGACTGATCTTGTTAAGAACGAAATATTATAACCCCAGAATTATAACAAATGGACAAAAACGAACGCGAGCACGCATCTCGTTTCTCATGATCCGATTGTATTTTGATGAGAATTTATTAAGGCCGAATTTAAAACTATCTTCATTTTGAAGACAATATCACGATTATATTGATTCTAAAGTTATACCATATTCTTTCCGACTCGCCGCTTTCATCAAATTCAACTTTCCTTCTGAATTCTCATTCTTAGTACCTCAATTGAATTTTTTTCATTCACTTGCCCGCCAATATATTTCGGCATTTCGATAAACTTACTTCAATTTTCTTTAAAATTGTACGTTTCTTAAAAATTAAGATTCAAAATTATTATTATATGTATATTTCAGAATAATACTTTTAGCAATTATAGGAATAACAAAATATACTGCTATTACGAAATTCTTTTAATTTGCAAAACACTTTAAATTAATAGTTCATCTGACATGCTTAATTAAAATAATCAATTTAACAGAAAAAGAGAGTAATTAAATATAAATAAAAATATTAATTCTCAAAATTTAATAGAATATTATTGAAGATATAATAAATTAAATTGATTTTCGGTTTTATATTTATAACTGTTTATAACTCAATAATGTGCTACATTTAACTAGGTAATGGAAATTTAAAATTCAATCAACATCGCTTTGTAACACCTAATAGGTGATAATATTTGAGCAAACGTTACAAATTTGAAATATTTATTTTATAAGTAAATTTAAGTTAATTTACATTTAAGTTACTTTAGGCGTTTTAAACTGTCAAGTTACAATATTTGCTTATATAAAAGTTCTATACTTACAAAACTGGAGACTAAAAATTATATGAAGAAATTTAACATAGAGTTTTTAGAATTAGACTTAGATATCTAATTTTATGTACAATATCATTTAACGAAAATTTATGTACATGTATGCGTGCGACGTAATAGTACACACACACACACACACACACACACACACACACACACACACACACACACACACACACACACACACACACACACACACACACACACACACACACACACACACACACACACACACACACACACACACACACACACACACACACACACACACACACACTATATATATATAAGTAACATAAATCGTATGTGTGTGTCCTATTGAATAGGTAAAACAGATAATTATGGGATCTCCTTAAAAATATACATAAAGATAATGAAACCGAAACATGTAAAAATATTGAAAAACGAAATTTCAAATGTTATTTGAGTTTTATTGCTGAAAGGAATAATTTTGCATTGTTTTTACGATTATGACATTAAGAATTCCAAAAAGTAAACACATAAGCTGAATATTTTTATTTTTTAAAAGCTTCTTTAAAAAAAAAAGAGTAATTTATCTAAATATAATTCGTTTATTACCAAATTCAAAATTTATTACTCGTTCCTCCAAGTCTTTTGCCATATACAAAAACATAAAATTTAGAAATAATTGAAATAGAGAAAAGCACAGCTTATTCTTTCATAAATAATAAAATGTCAAGATAGTCTACTTAGTTACTTTATATATACGTTCATGTACAAAAGTGTAATATGAATAAAATTAAAATTAATTTTGACATGTATAATCCACATACTGAACATAAATATCGGATTATACAAAAACGTTATATAATATTTTATAAAATATCATAAAAGGCAGAGTGTAGTGAACCACTCATGATCATTAAAAGTTATAAATATATGAGTATATAATTTTGTAATAAAAGTTTTTGCTTACCGACGACGTCAAGGAGCAGAAATATACTTGTGGGCGGATGGGTGGACACTTGGCATTCATACAATCCGGCATCCCTTGGTTGGACGTATTTTATTTGAAGCGTCCAATCTTCGCTGTGGTGGAAATGAATTGCCTGAAACCGTTCATCGTTGGCGTATGTCGTTAGTCCTACGGTCAGTAGTTCGTGTAACAATAAGTTCTTTCGCTTGATCCACGACACCTGCAAACAAAAAGATTAATTTATAAAAATGTGATTTAATATCTACGAATCATGTTATATACGAAAGTAGAGAAAAGGCTATTTTTAATGTCGTTTTCTATGTACACTAAAAAAAAATTTACTAAATTTTATTAAATATTTGTTTGAATAGTACTAACACGAAATATTTACTTACAGTAAATAAACATTTATTAAAACTAAAAAATTAAATAAATATATGTTTAGTAAATATTTCGTTAGTGCTCAAACAAATATTTAATAAAATTCAATAAATTTTTATTCAGTGTATCTTTTTTGATAATCAAATAAAATTCTTACTTAAATCTTATTTTTATCACAGATTGCATAAATGGTTTTTTCACTTTTATAATCTCAATATGGAATTTTAAAACATCTGTATTATAACTATTTCAAATATGAAAGAAAGCATTGAATTTAATATTGTAAAACAAAATATTTTCATAATTTCAAGAATAAAAAATGGCATAATTTAAGAATTTTAAAACTACGTATATAGAGTTCATTTATATTGAATTCATATATATGCATATTGATAAAAAAATTAACTCCTATTCGTTCGAAAAGCATGCTCAAAATTCAATGTAATAAAGCGAAAGAGGTCGTATAAAAATAGAACGTGCAAAAAATATGTGCGTTATGATTATTAAAATATCTTGTGTATTATTTTTAAAACACCGGTAGTTATATTCATCACATTTATTCGCTTTTCTAGCTGATAAAATTGAGTGTTTTGCTACTGCGGTTTTTATATGATGCAGTAATTGGAATACAGATTGCCAACGCACCTGTCGCAATTGTTAGTCATAACAGTCTGTGACTACTGTCCATATATAATGAACAGTAATGACTGCCCGTTCATAACGGTTAGAAACTACTGTCCAACATAGCGATCCGCAACTACTGATACGCATCCGTAGACCGTAGAATACAAACAGTAACGCCGCGGTAACTACAGCTCGTTCCTCAGTCCACATAGTGCTCGTTATTACATTAATTGCTCGTATCGTAATTCTGCATACGTAGCTATTTGAAAACATTATCCCTGCAAACAAAGGATGTAAGTATGTTCTAGGTGCTTGAAATATTTTGCGCGATTTAATACCTAATGCCCTTAAAAACGTATACATTTTTTAAAAGTGATAAATAATAAATGAAGCGTCGATTTACTTCTTCCTTCTTTTTTTCTTTTATTTCCTGCTGACGTAAAATAATATTTCAATACTTACAAATTTTATCGCGGTCATATTATAATAGTTACGTAACACAGTGCACGTAATGCATATAATTTTGAAAGTACAACTTTCTTTTTTTCTCCGCATATTACTTGCAGATTTATATGCAAAACCTTCATAATAAAACCTTCATATTTTTACAAAAATACGATCAAATTTCGAGATGCTGTTTTTATAAAAATAGTTTCTGCTGGATTCATTATAATTTCAAAATAATCCTCTCCATTGAAATAGATATTATACTTGCATAATAGATATTATGTCTACTAAATATTTTGGTAATAATTTTATTACATTTTTTACGTGTCTGATATTTTTACAAATAGATTCGTTGTAAAAAAAATCACTATATCTGTAAATGCGCCCTTATTATTTCTACATAACATATATGTCTCTTAATTCTAATCGTTAGACTTTTATTTCTGCAGAATTCGTACGTCTCTGCAACGTCTCCTAACATCCTCGAATTAATTATTTTATCGTAAAATCCACACTTTCGCGCTAATACGCGTGAATCACTTTATCATGCGATATCGACTTAGAAAAGTTTAAACAATGAATATATTCCCGACTTTGCCATTAATTACGAACATTTCGCGAGATGTGGGAAATGCATCTTTATGCCAAATTAAGCATTATAAAATTTGTGACGTCACTGAATCACTCAATGTCGACAACTATTAGTACGTGCCAGATGCTTAATTATAACGAACAATAACTGAAATTTGCAACGACCAGTAACTGCGACAAATATACATACACGTATGCGCGCGACGGTCAGTAACTATGGCACGTCAATAACGTGCGGTAACTATCGTACGTATTTCCATCCGACCTCCTGAAAACCTCAAGAAGCCCCGTCAGCCAGAATAATCCGACAACTGTACGGCGAGATGATTGTAGGGCTCGTGACCGGAATTAATCGTGGACTCTAAAGACGATTAAATCCCCTTGATAACCACATATTTTTTATCCCTTTGTCATGCTCCAGCATACGATAAAGAAAAAAAATATGTGTCGAATAAAGAGTACCGCGATGCATAAAACATTTTGATATTTATAAATCGAAAAGTATATGCATCAGAAATACGGCGACATTATGTAAATCGACTTTACGTATATTTTTACGTATTTTAATATAGAAAACGCATAAAAATGTAATAATATATAACAGAGAATAATATAAAAAATTAAAAATATATATCCATTTCCAAACATATGTTACTACTCTAGTTCAATAGCTGTTTTCCATCTTTCTGTCCATCATAAACCAATGTGATATTTGCTCGCAAAAAGGATATACCGTAGAGAAATGTCCTATGGAGTCGATCAGAAGACGTATCTCAGCAAGAAAATATTTTATGTTCAAACGACTTGACCAGTATCCATTTTCATATTTTAGTGAATGGAAGTTCGCAGTCTGTAAAATCGAATAAAATACTGCTAGACAGGACACACACGAGCTAGTTAATTTTATTGCGCATTTAAACGTGCCAGGCATTAAAAGTTTCAAGCAATTTTCTATTCTAGGTAAAATCCATTTTCGATAATTCATAGATGAAAATAATTCAGAGTGATTGAGAGAAAAAAATCGCATGAAAATTAATGACAGTAAACATTGAAAAGTCCCGTGGCAAATTTGCTTCTATCAAACTGGAACACTTCTGTATATTTAACGTACAGGCAACGTTTGTAAACGTAAAATATTTTGCAAATAGTAAAACATAATATTTGTGATAAATTTGTTTGTGTACTCATTGACTCAAAGATTGCAACATTTTTCGATGGATTTCTGAATGCAACACCGAGCGATTGCTTATTTACTTATGGATTCATAAAGAAGAACCAACCGCTTAGTGAGTAAGCTATCATTCCGGAACTCATTAAAAAAAAGATGTTACAACCACCTTTTACTCCATAATCATACACTGGAAAAAGTTACTGAGAAATTTATATAGGAAATGAAGTTGTACCCACGCCAGGTAATTATGATGTTTATACACAACTCGATTTACGCCTAAGGTTATAATATTGATATTATGAAAAATTAACCAATCATATAGCTATTCTTATGAAAAATGTGACTGTGATTGGTCAGTTTCATAACATCGATGTTATAACTTCGGTGCTTGATTAATCACAGTCAGGTATTCCCCTCTCATTCGGCGATAAGAAGGGAATACTTGAAGATGATTGGTCAATTTTTACAGATTATGATATACGGCATACGGTTACGACCAATATAAATGCTCCCTTCGATCAAGTCGTGTAAACAACAACGACAATAACGCTGGACGACGACGACCGGGCAACTCCGGGCGACTCTGGGTGATGCCGGATATGACTCCGAGCAAATATATTTTTTTCTTTTTTAAAAAGATGTTTTTTTAAGGATCACATTTTTTAAAATATATAACATTATAATTAATAATATTAAATCTCATAGGACATATAAAAACACAACCAATAAGAAATAAATGTCTTTAACGATTTGACTGGATCTTAAGTGTTTGTATAATTTTGTGTAAATTTGTATATTATGTATGTTAATCTTTTAAACTGCGTGTTGAAATGATTTTTCGGTTTTGAAACGCGAAGGATGCGTTCACTTTTCACGTTCACACGCTATAAATTGGGGGAGATCAGGAACGATGTAACAATTTGTTCTTTGATTTTATAACTTCTAAATTATAGAATTTCTAAATGAATCCATGATAGTAAATCTAGGTTATTAAATAATATAATCTAGTTGAAAAACCAGCAACATATTATCATCAACTTTTTCAAATAAATCTTTTAAAGGTATGTCATTTGTTATTTTTGTCCCTATACTTCTAGAGACGAGAATAACATACGATGAAATGATATATAACATCCTGTTATAAAATACATCCTTTAAAAATAAATTAATAGAAGAGATACTTTTAGAAGGATTTTTATTTATTCTGTTATTATTATATTATTTTTGTATTTATTTTTATTTTTTTTGCAGCTAATTTATATATTTTCGCAAAAACTCGCCCTCGATATGTTTTTCTTTTATAAATGTTTGACGTTCTAAAAACATATAATTTCATATTAAAGCAACATATGTATACTACTAAAGCAAAAATATGTATACTACTAAAGAAAAAAAGAGCGTAGAAAAAGTCGAATGGGAACAAAAGTAATAAATAACAATAAATCTTGTTACTTTTGTTCCCATTCGACTTTTCTATACTCTTCTTTCTTTGCTCCCTATTAACGATACCTCTCATTAACATCTTATTACATGCTACCTATAATCATAATAAATTTTATGCCTATCTTCAAGTTTAATGTCTATTTAATACAGTGTATAAATATCCGGAGAATTTTACGTAAATAAAATAAAAAGGTATACAATAATATTAGAAACTTATTTTTGATGTTATATTTCAATAAAACAGTAAAATTCAAAGAACTGCTTGTTTATGCGTATTATCAATAATTGAGATGAAGGAGGATGTGATTGATGTATAAAGAAGACAATTATTGGTCAATTGATATTTTTTTTATAACATTTATTACATTCGTCGTATTTTTCCGTGTTACATTTGTCTCTGGTTTTCTATATACACTCGAGCAAACGTGACAACTATGTCTATTTGTATACGATACGAAATGCAAATGTACACGGAAAACGAACGAATACTTATGTGGATATCCTGATCCATTCACAGCTCGTGAATTGCAAAATCACTATGGTCCTCTCCAAAACCGTTTTCAGTATCGGAGAAATCATTCCGTTGATATTTCATTGTTCTAACATGTTACTGTATTGTTGTGTACATGGTATTGTTTTTCTTTTTGACGCATCCGTTGGAATTTTATTTTCGAACATTTTCATTATACCGATGCATTTTGAGATACATGGTGACGATAATGGATGCGACTGTAATTTCGTACGTGTGTGAGCTTCCTCGGGGTGTAAAATTTGAATGCATTATTTATGTATAAAATGCAACATGTATATTTCGCACATGAACGGCATCACATTTACTTGCGATGATATCAAGTTAATACAAACCATGAATTTACAATAAATATGTAGCTAAGTGGTCTGTATAGACCATTTATAAAAAGCGCACATATTTTTTTATTCGAATATCAATTTTTATTACTTTTATTTCATTACGAATTATTTAAATTGTTACTTATAAAATGTAATAAATGATAAAAAAATTGTGTAAACAAAATCGGTAGAAATTAGGAAAATAATTAAAAAGTAACAAATGATAAGAATAAATAAAATATAAAGTTACATAATTTTTTGTTTTATCTAAGTAGAACATTCTAAGTAGAACATTCGAGCAATTATTGTTGCAAAAATATAAATGATGTATTTTCGTTCGAAGAATAAACCTCGTGATAATGGTTATGTATGCAATGCAAAACGTACAAATTAATTGATTCATAGCACTACGATTTATTGCTGTTTCAGATCTTACTTCGTCCGGAAGGTCGGTCGCTGCCAGAAAATTTTATAGATTCTACAATCTACTCCCATATATGTATGTATAGTATTTGTCAGTTCTCAAGTTAAGTCACATATATTCATCGTACGGCAGTAGAAATTCTCATCAGAACTTCCGACTCATGCTCGATTGTTATGAATTTTAGCAGAAATATAGCTCCAAATGATATCAAATAAATGTTCTTAAATGGATTTTTACCGATACAAAGGTTTACCAAAAATATTTACACAAAGTTATACACCGCTGGAATGGAGTTCCATAAATGATACATTTTCAATTGCAAAGAAACTTTGTAAAAAATTTCTTTTTGGGTTAAATTAAATGTATTTCCATTGTATTTCATTAAAAAAATTGAATTTCAAAAATGTTTAAAGTTAATAAGTTTGTGCGATTAGATTTCAACACTGAAAAAGATTTCGGCGCAGACTTGTCAAATTGAATATGTACATAAATTCACACTGAAATATTTATAAGCACCAAGATCCATTTTGACCGAGAATATAATTATTTCTTAATAATTAATTTATTCTTGTTGATCTAATTTTCAATTATATTTGTTAACACAAAAATCAAATTAAATTAATAGAAACGATGAAAGACATCGCTTTGTTTAGTAATATTTAAGATATACAATATTATTAATTAAGGGGGGTTGCAAGTGTGATTGATTTTAAAATATCTGTACAAATAAATAAACGAATAAATAATAATATCAGATAAATTCACGCATAATATTCATACAAATTTGATATCCGTTATTTAACTTTTAGAGAAAATAATATGATAAAAATGAAGTGTGAAAACGCCGCGATTTTAACTGCCTGACGAAGGCTGCACCTGCTGCACATTCGATGCACTTTCCCATGAAGTTAAAATTTTTTAACTTCAAAAAATCACGCGTATTATTCCCGTACTCTATCGGTTGCGTCGGAATTTTGTAAGATGCCATACAGATAGGCACAGATAGAGCAGGTGTGTAAGCTCGTACCTACCAAATATTGAATGCCTTTGAGATCGGTATATGTTTATCTACCCCAGCTGAGAGCACCTCTCCGAACTATAAGCGGTTCATGCTTATTGAGCGATATCTACGATACGATTGGATAGCATCGAAACGGCCGCGGCATATTCAGCGCCAACGCCCTCGCATCGCTTTCACACATAGACGGTTCTTCGTGCAGCAACCCAATTACCGAAATACAAGTCGTTAGCAATACCCCAAAGAGTTTTAAGGCCGCACAACGCAACCATCCTTTATTGTTGCAATTTTATTTTTCTTTTTTTCCTTATGTCCATCAATCATTCGAAAAATCTCGCATACGAGTTACACATCTTGTTACTACGATGTTGCGACACTTCCGGAGATTACTTGTGAAAATTACGAGATCTCGAAGAAGCAAAATAAAATCGACTTGCGCGCGCGCGCAAAAGAGAGAGAGAGAGAGAGAGAGAACTAGAGATGCGCGCAACAAAAGCTATGGCATTCGCTTTGATTTGAATATTTTAATATGTTTCTTGTGTACTCCAATATGCTTCAGTACAATATTATTGAACGAGAAATGACCGGGTGATAAAAAAGAATAATGAATGAGTTGTTATGCGATTTCTTTTTTTTACAAATCTCTACGGTCGCTCTTTCAATGTGACGCATTTACAACGACAAGAAGAAAGATTATGTTTAATACAATGATAGTGCTTTATATGCATACAAGTTTAACAGAGTACATGTGCGCTATTCAAATAATTATTTCATGTATACTTTCTTTCGCTTCGGCAGATCAATATGTGTGCTTCGAGTCTTTTAATAAAAGTTTTAGCTCTATGCAAATCTAATACAATCTAATACACGTAATGCAGATTCAGTGAAATACATCTAATATTCATATTTTTAAAAAAGAAACTATTAGAGTTTTTTTATTGTATCGATATTAATATGCTTCTTATTTACATTGTTGTTTTTCTTATTAATTCTTATCATCATTAAGTAACATTTTGTCATTTATTTGTGCGCACTGTAATGAAATAATGAATGGTTTTATCTCTATTTATAACATTCTTATTTCATAAATGCAAATTATAGATAGTACTTTGTTAGTAGATTCTAGATATCGGATTTTTTATGCAGATAAAATATAAAAATATACAGAAAATATGCAAATATGCACAAATATGCAAATACGCTCAAATAAATATGTATTCTTAAAATACTTTTTCAATAAGACATTTCCATGTTGGATTTACTTCCCAATCCGCTTTCTAAAAAAATATGCAATTACATAAGAATCAATGTCTATAAATTACTACACAAATAAAAAAATGGCTAAAATTTTCTATTTATTTTCTTCTTTTGAAAAGAAACATGAATAATAGTGTTTCAATAAAAAAAAATGTATATTATTAATAAATTTATTATTAATAAATTTAACTGTAACATTTTATATAAAGAATAAAAAATGTTAGAGCTATATTATTTTTAAAAATAACATTTGTAAAAAAATTAAATGACATTAATTCAGCTTCAAATAATAATTTGAAATAAAGAAAATTTTTTTCGTATATGCATTTTTCTTTATATTCACAGTTATCTACACGTCAAAACTTTTGAAATTTAAAATAATAAAATAGCATTCAAATTTGTAGAACTAAAATATTATAAAAAAGATTAACTATCAATAAAAGAATTGATTAATTCATCAATAGAATATATTATCAGATAAAAAATATATATTTTATGTAATACAAACACCTAATTATTCAATTAGTACATGAAAAACTTTAGTTAAGTAATTGGAGCATCTTTGATGCTCGCGCGCAACTATAGGTACTATCACCTTTCGTTTATCCTCAAATCCAGCCTCTGTAATCGCTCTGTAATCAGAATTTAACTTACTGGATGCGCTTGATTTATTGTCCGGGCGATCTTTTGACATCTTTTGTATCCGGCCGGTGAATACACGCAATCGCACTTCATTAAAATCGCTAACACACACCGAAGAATCGTGCATCCGTGTATTTTCATATCGGGACGCCTTCGGATTGCGGAGTCCCGCAATCTAGTCGACCCTGTTATAATTAGATTTATGCCGGAGCGTTCATCTCTCTTGAACGAATTCCAAATATTGCTGTAAATTACGGATAAAAAGGTTGGCGATGCGACCTAGTTCACTCAGCTGTGATTGTGTTTCCACAATCTACCAGCACTCAGAATGGTAACATCGTTACTTCCATTCGCTCGAACAGAAAAAGATGATGCGAAACGGCAAGCGAGTGTGTACAAGCGAGCCACGAGCTTATAATATATAGCGAATTTAACATAGTTTCAGGTTATTTAAATCTCCGTCGAGAGAGAGAGAGAGAGAGAGAGAGAGAATTCGTCTAATATCGTTAAACAATTTTAAAAAAGCTTTTAGATTTATTTTAGACATCTCTCTCTCTCTCTCTCTCTCTCTCTCTCTCTCTCTCTCTCTCTCTTTCTTTGAAGTTTATCTATATGATTAGAAAATTTGTGTTAAATTCATCTAACACATTTTATATGTCCCAAACAATATATACATTCAAATTTTTGAGTTAATAATTCAACTCAAGATGAATATGTTGGAAAACAGCAAAAAAATATTTTGTAAAAAGTTAACGAAAAGAATGTAACAATAACATGTGTAAGCATATTTGAAAGCATATTTCGTCAATAAATTTGACATTTATAATATATCAAATTAAAATACGTATATTTTAATTATTTACATTAAAATTTATAATTTAAAGTGCACTACATATCTTTATTATTTATTCATTCATTTATTAATTGGATAATTTTAACAGTAAGAAATGTTGAACATTAATTTAACACAAAATTAATTATTAAAAATTTACAAGACAAAAATGTTGGATAAGTGGACAAAAAAGTTGGATAATGTTGGACAAGGTTTTAAACCTTAACACATATGTATATACATAATAGTTTTTACTATGTATAATATGTTTACATCTTGTAAACTTTAATGGAAATTCTATCATTTATATTTAACGATAAATCTTGATTTGTTCGAAGTTCAAACTATTAGACAAATATAAAAAAAAAAAATCTTAACGTTTGAACGAAATATCTCGCAAAACAAGAAAAATTTTGTCTTATCTCAATATCATTATTTGAAAGAAAAAAACAATTAAGTTTTACTTATAAGAGAAATATATTTTCCTAGAAGCGATAGATCATTTATTATCTTCATTGTTATCTATATGCCGCATCATAATTCACGTCTATCGTGACTGTAAACGTATGCACAAGATTCTCGTAGTGTTGTATAGCAGTAATGATGCCACCACTGCCGCATCATGACCAGCATCGTGATGAGTTTACTACGTGTATCTAATTTTCTCTGAAATATCAATTCGATGAAATGGAAAAAAAGCGCATATGTATCCTTATTACGGTCTCTCTCGGATTCTCTTTGTAAATTCTCGGCGTTCCCTCGTTGCGTTATCTTGCTATCTTGTTCACTCCAGTTTGCAGCGATGAAACCTTATATGTTCGCGGAACGATGCAGCATCGGACAACGACAGCCAGATAGGTATAACAACCGAGCGAGTCGTTTGACAAGACCGTCCCTATCGATTTCTACCTGCATCCATTTGACTCACGCGCGCCTGCTCTCCTCTGTCCTATAACGCGCCAATTATTCTCGAGCGCTCGTGGGAAAGGTGTAATAATTCCGTAATAACTTCCGGAACATCGCCCGAGGAATAGTGAGAACGATAGCGAATGGCCGCATAACTGACAAACGAGATACCGCGCGAACAATTCCAATCATTTTTAGGAGCAATACACGTCTCGCAATTTAGACTCGATTTTTCCATTTCCGTACCGATATCGTATCTGGCAGTAAGATGTTTCACTTAAATTTTTGTTTGATACGTAAATTACATGTTACACGTTCACCTAATTTTTTTATATCGATTCCAGATTATTATTGCAACTTGTTAGGTTTCTTCAGCAGTATGAAGAAAACGGCTTCTTATGTAGATGTAATAACAATGTGCCTTCCATTTTTAAGAATAAAATCGTGTCAAAAAAATTCCACTGGGGCTGTTAAAATATACTGATAAGAAATAGAAGTAATGGCCGGAACGATCAAGGCTAGATCTTTAATGCTTAAATAATTTAATCTGAATTACTATATATTTATATATTATATATGTAGTTGCATATACCATATTTTTTGTCATTCAAATTGAGCACCGAATAGATTTTCCAAACTTATAAACGCAATTAAACTACTGTAGTAATATCACGAATTAAATTAACAAGCAATTTTAATAATTTGATGCTCAATCCTATTAAAAAGGCATCCTATTAAAAAAATGTTAATATGCTAAAAAAAACTATAAATAAATTTATTGTGAAAAATATTATCTCGGCCGGGAGTCGAACCCAAATCTCTTATATTCCGTACGAAGGTCCTAAGCCTTTAGATTATTGAGGCTTGCGAAATCTTTACTTTTCAGAGCGGTACTTTAGAAAACACTCTTATTGATATTTTATAGAATTACACAAACATAAATGAAGATGCATTAAATCTCAAAATTTTTTACAAAATTTGCAAAGTTCCAAATTAAAAATTGTACACAAATGCGGCACAAATTTACATTATTCGAAAGAGTGAATATTTATCTTTAAATTGTTTCTTTATTAAGCTCTGTACGATTTTGTTCATTGAGTTATTCATAATATTGAAGCAAAAAAGTTGTTTTTGCTTCAATGTTGAGTAACTCGGTGAAGAAAAATCATACAGAGTTTAATGCTGTCAATTGATTTTGATGCTTTTTGAATAATGAATTATATATTGTAATATTTTTTTATGCATAAATTGTCAACTATTTTACATATAGCTAATAATTGATATCCTACGTTACCCAACTATGACACGCACATATAGTGATAAATGAAGTTGAACGAGCAATAGGTTCATTAAATGGTTCATTAAACTCTATTTGATTGTATTGCTTCGTGTTTGCGTCGCATGTTAAATCAGCGCAACATTGCGGCCAAATGCCAGTTGTATTAAGTTATGAGGCTGAGCTAACAGCCACCCGTTGGAACAACGACAATGTCTTTAGTGTTTCAACAGACTTCAACCGATTATTCGTACATTCTTCGCGCGCGGAAATATTTCATTCTAGACACCTTCATCGACGTCACCGTTTTTCGTAAGAAAAACTTTGCATTGATATGCGCGCGAGCAAAATTATCATGTAAACAAAAAAAAAAAACAAATCTGATAACAATATTGTAACAAATCTGATACCAATCGGTAGAGAAATTCTTGCACGGCTACTACATTGTAAAGTCGCGATGGCGGAGGTAAGAAACCCTGAATGCAGTTGTAAAGATATCGGATTAAACAGCGCTTCAACTTGTAATCGCTGCATTTATTTTCTTGCCACGAATTACGTTCTTCTAAAGCGAGATTAAACCACGGAATTTTACGTTGCAAAGCTGCACGTGCCGTGTTAAATTTTTCTAAATGTGTTTGGATTATTCTATTCTCGTAAAAAAATCTCGTTATGTCGCAGATATCAGCATGTTTTTTAATGGCATATCGACGCGACATTTCGAATACCAATCCATTTTGGAGATGGTATAACTTCAATTCCGAAAATCCGACTGTGATCAGCGTGTCGCGTTTTGGTTCATATTCACATCTCATTGAAATGCATGATGTTTCAAAACTGAATTTATACAACTTTCCAAATAAGCGACTCGATTTAGATAGAAAGTCTAACACATGCGAAATACGTTAAACAAATACATTTAATATTAGGATAAGTGAGGAGATTATCCACACTTAAGAGAAATTAGATTTTTGTATAATTATTTATTCAGTTCAGAGTGCTTCTGTATACCGACCTTCTTCTTTCATTTCCTTCTTTTATGTATTATTTGTATATGATAGTAAATAAATATTATATTTTCATTTTTACTATTAAGAATAAAGAAGTACGATAATGTTAAAAAATGAGTAAAATGCCACCATGTGGATCTTTTGATTTCTTCGTTTTTCTTACGAACGTTGTTTGAACGTTGATGGTAACAATTGGTATGGCATCAACATCTTAAACGTTGCTATGGAAATTTTCATGAAAGTGATTCTGGCGCAAATGATCAAGCTTATAGATGGGAAAGCTCAGACCAGAACAGGAAGGCTTTAGAGCTGGCAGATTCCGCATCGACTAAATTAACACGCTCAGAAACAGTCTGTCGAAATGCTCTCTGTTCGTAGATATCCCCTGTTCGTCGATTACGAGAAGATATTCGACTCCATCAATTGCGAATGGGCCATGTTGAGTAATATAGGCGTCTTTCTTATCCAAAAATCGTCTTTCTTATATGAAAAATTAATGATTTCAATTTGTCGCGTTCTATACGAGGAAGGACTCTGTAAGAACCATTTGAGATCATTTCTGGCTGCCTGTTTTTCTCATTACTGTTTCTGATCGTCATAGATGCGGTAGCGAGGCATGTGAAAACAAGTCGAGAGGAATCGTATGGAAGCCCCTCAGATCAAATAAGCGAAATCTTTGAATTATGCGGATGACAAATGCGAGCTGTCACACAACATCAATGACGTACAGCAAAAACTAACGATGGAGTCGTCTATCTCAAAATCAACGAAAAGACCAAGGGAATGGGCTTACTGATGCGAATCCAAATGTAGACTTCAGCCGACCGTTGAAGCTCAATAAATTGCCAATTGAGCGAATAGACGAGTTCTTGTACCTGGTATAGTTACCGAAGTATAGTTACCGAAGATGGCGGTACTGCTAAAGATGGAAAGATGAATTAGGGTCAAGAAAACCAATGCTTTTGTACAACTAAGCAAAATATAGCGTTTTATCACCTACGTATCAAGATACGCTTAGACATCTTTTGATCGTATGTAATCTTTGCACTTTCATACAGATGTGAGATCTTACAGACGCAATCAAGCGAAGAATCCAGCGAAGAATCGTCAACTGCTGTTTTCGGGGGATCCTCCGTATCTTCTGGCCGAACATTATGAGCAATGAAACACTGTGAGCCTGCACTGGACAACGAGGAGAAAATTGTTGGCTTGAATACACATTAAGAAAGAATTAGAGCGAAGTCTGCAACTGCGATCTTGTCTACAATTCGCAGAAGAAGCGGAGAAGAGGATACTCCGAAAAACCTGACGCCGCTTTACTTTGGAGAAGGTGAATTCGTTGGGAATCCATAGCAGACGCATCAACGAGCTCTGGGACTTGAAGGAACTGGCCGACCGATGAGAATAAAGATAATAATTGATAGACTGCCTATGTCCGGTATAGAGGCAGCTCAGAATCACTCGACGCCGAGCAAGACGTTATATGTGTATGTATATACATATATAATATATATATATATATTTCATGTACAGTTTTATAGTATAATTGTATATAATTTATATATTGCATATATAATTATATACATATGAAAAATCTTCTACTGGGATATTATAAATAATCGAATAAAATTTTTCAGTTTAAAAAAAATAACGTGTTAAAAAAGCTGTCTGTACAATGATAAATTTTATGTGATAAATTTTATTTTATTGATACTTTCAGAATAGTAAATAAATAAATCGAATATAGTATTTATATTCCGCTTATTTATACATAAAATTCGCATGCGTCAATCAATGAATTACAAATTTCAAACAACAACCCTTACCGTGCCTTCTCCTAGATTGTGGACAACGCAAGGCATCAGGGCAGTGGATCCTGATTGCGCTGAAACCGATGTTGAATTTTCCGTACCGAAGGTCATCGGCAGGGTTGGTGGCAGATCGACATCTAATGGCTTTCCCGTCGTGCCGTCCAACGAGTTCATGTTCACATCAACTATTTCAGCCGTCACTGCTGTAGGATACTCTGAAACAAATTACCAATTGTACCATGATTTCGTAAGTACAGATTGCAAAGCTTTCATAATTTATATTAAGTAAATGTTGTTACAATATTGTCGGCTCTAATGCCATATTGGACTAAGAAATGACAAAGAAGATCTCAATTTAAACAATTTTTTTCGTTCTCGATAAATTCCACCTCAATAGGAAAAAAGTAATTGTTAGACAAAAATGATTGCGTTTAAGTCGGTAATACAGACCCGTAAGGGGATGCCGGAGTCGCCTGTATTATATACACCGATAAAAACTAGCGTTTTTGTCGTTTTTGTTCCTGTCCGCGAAGAAGTGTTTTCACAGAAAAAAATTCCTTTTCCACGATTAAATTATACATGCTAATGTACTTGTCGCTGGTGCATTTTGTGTTGAAAAAAATAAAAAATTATAAATTTCTTTATCCATTTTACCTTCACCAGTTGATCGCTATAAACTGAGATAAAAATGGATAAAGAAATCTGCAACTTTTACTTTTTCCAGCTTTGAACACAATAAATACACCAGCGACAAGTACATCAGCATGTACATTTTAATCATGAAAAAGGAATTTTTATTCTGTGAGACTACTACGAAGAAATTCGACAGAAACAAAAACGTCAAAAACGCTGGTTAATAATACAATCGGTAATACAAGCGGCTCCAGCATCCCCTTGACGAAATATTAATTTTTAAAGATAGCTGAATACGCGCGCCCTCCCGGCCTACTATCGCCAAATGTACACGCATCGATCGCTCGACGCGCGAGCCGCGGGAAATAGGGATGACCTGGTAAACGCGCCGCTCGAGTCAATTTGACTCCTCTCCCTGCCTAGGGGTGCACGATTTTCCACACGAAGTAAGGTCCAAAGAATAATCAAACCCAAAACATATTTAGGTTTGGAGTGGACATCACTTCGCGTAGAAAGTCGTGCACCTTTAGGCATGAGGAGAAGTGGGGTGGACCTCGCTTCACGTGAAAAGTCAGATGCTCGTAGGGGGAGGCGGGGTGGACCTCCTTTCGCGTGGAAAGTCATTATGCAAAGAGGGCAGGTTTAGAATAGTTTTTAACATTGTATGTAGCAAAAATAAGACGTTATTTATTAAGTAACTTTTTTTATTACTAACTTTTTAACGAATAACGATCGACAGGTAAAACTTCTCGGAGGTTACTTAGGATCATAACCTTATTAATATGTAACAAATTAAGGACGAGAATTTAAAAGGAAGCGGGAGTTTACGCGGTAATTAGTGCGCATAAATTTAATGAAAAATATAGTTAGGTTTAATAAATATACTGATAAATATGTCGATAATGTGTCAAAATTAAGGTCATCAAAGTGGAATCGTCCTCTGTTCGATATACTTATTCTTTAAATGTTTGACTATTTAAATTCTTCATATAATTAATAATGCCGGGTCTATTAATTATATAAAGTAAGTTGTAGCCCGGTAAAATGAGTCAGTTCTCGTAAAAAGACTAATTCGAATTAACCTTCTGACTGAAAGTTGTATTAACTTTTTCCAGCGTATCTAGGAACGCGAAATCATGCAACTTCACAGTTAATTTGAAAGCTATATGATCCAAATTCTCTATGTTTCGAGTTAGCACAAAAGTATTTTTTATCATCCCAACTTCTGCTTTGCACACACAATCTCTCTTTCTCTTATGTTTTATTGATTTATATAAAATACGCTTTCAATTGTGATATTAGAAACAACTTTTAAAATAAAATAAAGCAATAATTTAATTTGTATTATTATATTATATTTTATGCGTAATGTAAGTTAATAGAAGCAATAGAAGGAAATTGATATTTTGTGAGAAAAATCAAAGAAACTTATAAAGTATAATTCTTCAAATAAATATTGTATAAAATAATATTGTATAAAACAAAAAAACAAATTTTTCTAGCATATTTAATTGGATTTGTCATTTTGATGAACAATACAAGCCGTGATAAAAGAATCATACATTTCTCTATAAACGCAATTTCAACGACTGCGTCTCTTGACGTAACCGTAATTACACCGCGTTTTTCGATTAATTACTCGCCGACTTCGTTAAAAGTACCGGCTGTGGGATTGCTATGCACTTCTCTGCGAAATGCGGCACGTTAAATTGCGACGTTAAGCTTACGCGTACCACTTCGCAACTACGATGCGTCAGCCCCGAGTGACATAGCTAAAATAACGTGATGCCCCCGTACCGAGTGGAATTAGACGTATTTGAAAAAGTTTGATGTCAGTTTAAAAACTCTGGTCACTCTCATAATATATCTCACAATAAATCAAATAACGACGGATTTATTTTTACATAATCGTGCTCCCTTTTTCTCTTATATTTTTACGTCAATGACACACTAGAATCCCATAATGTTATCTACATAACTTTGCTGTTAACAATTTTATTTTAATGTATAAATTGTATATAATACTAAGAATAAGATATAAAAAAAAGGGAGAATTTTTTTAGAGAAATATTTTGTAACATTTCGTGACATTTCATGCATCAAACATGTAAATAAATAATTCGTTTTCACCATGAACCAGATCATAACAAATACACATGAAACGAGATCAAACCTTCGACGAGCTCTTCATAGATTTCACTAGTGAAAATTTTTCTCGGTTGCGGAATTCGTTAATTATGATTTATTGCTCGCGTGTATCCTGGCACTTTAGAAACTTATGCGGTTGTAAGCAACTGTAATTTCCTTGAATTTCCGCGTAACGTGCATCTTTCGCACTAATTTCAGCTACAAACTTTTCCTCAACGTCGGTTAAACCAAGCTAAAATACTGAAGTCATCTCGAATTCGTTTTATTATACCTCGTTCGTTTACGTTCACAATTTTGTTATGGTCACTCAAATTTGTCTCATAATTATTATACATTATGCAAGCGTTTTTATGCGGTCATTTTTGCAACATACAGCAGAAAATATAATATAATATATGTCCGCCTATACAATCCAAACAGCATTGTAAAGACTCAAAAGAGAACAGACATTACAATTGCTCTATATACTTTATAAGAAAATTAAATGACTCACCTCGGGTCAACCCCGAGGCGAAATGACATTATTTATTTTCTTTTATATAAAGTCTTTATAAATACTAATTTAAAAAATGATGGTAATTTCATATCATAATAAAACAATTCGATAATTTGAAAAAAATATTTAATAAAGTAATAATTTAACATTTATTATTAAGATATTTATAATATTAAGAATAAGGAGATATATTTAAATGGAAATTAAAAAAAATATTTTTTTGTATTATTAACTAAAAATTCCTTTTTTTTATATATATAATTCATTATGCTAAGTAATTCTAAAAGAATGAAACATCTTATTTTCATTACAACAAACGCACATTTTAAAGTTTCACAATCATAATAATAATAATTAATACATTTTATCTTGCGAATATTAATAAGAATTTTTTGAGTGTATAATTCTTTTATAAACATATTTGTGAAATATTGAATCTAATATCTTTTGAATGTACAAACTTTGTATTTTTTAAATAATTTAAATTGAATTAAGGAAATCCGTTTGTTCAATCGAATAATCCTGTAATTTTGCTAGAATTATCCTTAGTGTGGCGTAAAATTGTAAAAACTCTTACGCCATAAAAACACGTGTTTATAGTTGCTTCATTAGAAATCAATTGAGGTGAAAATGGAAAACAATTAAGGGATTACGAGTTTTTGCACGTCAATTTGGAAATAATAGTTAAATGCGTTACATTGAGTTGCAAATTAACACGCAAAACCATCATTATGCCATTGTTTTCTGGATGCAATTTCGACTGAATTTCTGAAATAAATTTATGCGCGTACTTTCTACCGATCAAATCTTTTTTTAATTCTACGCAACCTGTACATACAAAGAATAGTTTTATAAAAACTTCGACCATCGAAATAGAACGCACTGAATTTACTTCACGTCATTAAACTTAAAATATTTAAATTAACCGTAATTGTTTAAGAAAAAAGCAAAACATAAATGAAAAACTATTTCCAATTCTATTTCTATAACGTAATCCATCGGTGAATACTAATCAATCTACACTCTTACGAAATACTTGCGAGTATCCTGCAGTGCTTTTGGCGCGAGACAATTGTAGACACATTTACACTGAAATTAAGATGGATATGTTTACACTGAACATTGAAATGAACTGACTGCGTACAACTGTGAGCCGTCTTCGTATAGGAAAACAGCACGATTTTTACTGAAAAATCAGCATATTGTTCTGTAAAGATCATAAAGCTGTAAACTGAAAAATGTTTCGTTAGAATTCTATTTTGACATAGAAATCGCATTAAGACGTTATTATGTATCTATTGTTTCTTCTAGCCGCTAATAATAGTACAATTAACACGTCCTCCATAATGCTTGGTAAAAATCATCTTCAGTGGTAGAGATAGCATAACATTTTCACAAACGTTAATTTGACACTGATTGTCCTTACAAGGTTTTAGTTAGCTCTCTCATTGTTAGTTACAAAGTCAGTATAACACGGTAGTAATCTTAAGGCTTAAATAATTATCGTTTGTAAAGTCTGTATCATGTATGACACTTTCCCAATGCAACAATTTGCAACGTTGTCGCAATTTATTATCCGATGCAACACACTATACCATATAAAAAATAGATCGGAAGTGAAAAATGTTGTCGATATTTTTGCAACAGAGTCGAGACAGTTTTGCGAGGGAACACGCCTCGAGGTCTCGATTTTACAGTGCATTTAACGAATATAGTACAATATCACTAACATATATATATATATATATATATATATATATATATATATATACAGGGTGAATCAGAGTCGTTGAACCAGCTTTCTACCCTAAAAGAAAATAATTGACTGCACACATTATAATTCAATTAGATATAAACTCGAGAATTTTCTAATAGAGTAAAATGTTGGTTCAACGAATCTGATTCACTCTGTATACATATTTATAGTTATATATTTCTATATTTGTGCGTATTTTTTTTATCTCGACACATTTGCCACATTTTTCTCTTTCTCCTATTTCCATGGAGACCCCCCCTGTAGATTGCTAAATTCATCTGACATGTTACATGCACTCTGTTTCACCCAAATATGTTATTTTTGCGTGGATGATTTGTGTGGAGGTGTGGGTATTCAGAAACGAGTAAAAAGATAAGAGAACTCTCCCACCAAGTGAATAGCAGATGGTTTCAGATATAGATTATAGAGCATGGAATATATTCTCGGATCCCTTCTCGCTCGCCTGCTTCGCGTAATTATATTTAGCAGATGGAGATCAATCCTAGTGCGTATGTATGACGACTTTTTTTTGCTGCAATAAGGAGCTCTGCACAGTAAAAGGAATAGGAAACAGAGAACAGAGAATAAGAATTTCAACCTATCAGAAATAATGTATTGTGGAATATACAGTTTTTGTAGTTCATAGGTTGAAATTCTCATTCTCTGTTCTCTGTTCCCTGTTCCTTTTATTGTGCGGAGCCCCTAAGGTTTATTTTTTATCGCGAAATTGCGCTACTTGTGCGAGATTTACATATCCGCGAATAAATCGCGATAAATTTAATCGACGAGTGTTGGTATTAATATATAACTTGTTGGTTACTATTACGATGATCAAATTGCTTTTCAGACACACATTGCATTTTAAAAATGATGCTAGAGATTTAACATACTAAAAAACGTTAAACAAGCCATTATTTTTAAAGATATGTTCTCAATCGTCCAATTATAATTTGATCGATTCTATCCAACGTTCAGAAATACTTCATCCAATTTCGTGCAACAAGTTTTAAAACAAAAAATTTTTCATTTTACATTTAAACTTAATATCTTGAGGCGAATATTCCCGTCTTGTTTATAATGGGCAGTGCAAATGTTCATGTTTAAACAATGCCGGATTAAACAATGCATATCACAATGCGCATGTGACATGAAAAATGCACAGTGAGAAGCTCAGGGAATTATAGTGGGAAGGTAAAAAATTTTAATTTATGACTCAAATAAAAATAAAATTTTGTCACTCCCTGGCCTCCCCTCCTCCTTTTTTTCCAGCGTAACGTTTATATTCGTTATGACTAGAACGTAAGGTAATTGCAACAGGCTTCAAGAAAAAGTTTTCGCTTAATATCGCATTTACGAATCCCGCAGTTCGCAGTTACGTATATTTCAGATTTTACTGCCAAGATATTTGCATTAATTTTAAAATAATTACATAAAAGTTCATCTTGCCAAAGCTGAAGTTTTTATTTTACGGCTACTTAATTTTATATCCGGCCGTGCCCATATGCGACACAATGTGGAATTATTTTAAAAATTATTTTAATATTTAAAAGTATAAAAAGACAATTTTATTACATCATTTAACTTGTGCTTAAGGGGATCCTAAAGCCGTCTGTATTACCGACTAAATCGTAATTTTTGTATAACCATTACTTTTTTCCTCTTTTATAAATTCGAAAATCCTTTTCCAGGATTAAAGTATACGCATTAATATGCATCTGTGAGGCGGTCCATGCTGAAAATGACAAAAAATTTCGAAATTGAAATCTTCTTTATCATTTCTTAGCCCAATATGGTGCTCCACAGCTGTCACGTCGTGACAACGTTTGCTTCATATAAAAGCTATGCAATCTATATTTACGAAATAATAATCCACAGACTAGTAGTTTGCATGAAGAAATAGCGTGGAGTTCTTAAAATTGGACTTTGACATATAATTAAAACATAATTGTTATACAAAAATTTATGTGTATGTGCAACATATGTGAGAGAGATATTGATGTAGTGATGTGTCAATGATACGTAAATCGTCTGTGTAAATGCTACTTACAATAAAATGTAAGTGCTATTCACAATCGTCTTTAGGATCTCCTTAAAGCATTTGAGAAGAAAATATAAAGTTACATTTCAATAAACATATATAAAAAAAAATAAAATAAAATGTATGTGTGCAAATTCAGTACGTGTATTTTAAAAATATTATAAATAATTGTAAATAGCATAAAGTGTGATAGGTATACATCCTTAACACTATCTATTTTTTTCATAAATTATCAAATTACTTTCTCTTCAATTAGGAAATCTTTTTGGCTTATCAAAACTTTCTGTAAAAGTTTCAAGTCTGTCGTTATCGCTAATTACTTGAAATCATCTTGGATAAGCCTCCCCGAATCTAACGTTCACCAATCACTAGCGAAAGTCTCTAAACGAACTCACGAAGAGATCTCAGAAAGTCTGCCGCGGGCGTAACTTTAACGAAGTAAGCATAGTGCCTTCAAAATTCCAATTTCCCCTCTCACGAAGAAGAGTTGGATCTCCGAGTCACCGATCGCCACTGCAATGCGCCACGTACTACCTCAAACAGCTCGAGGAACTCTGTCCCCGTTTCAAACTCTTCAGGACTTCAGGCTTACGGCGGTAAGCTTTTTATAGCAGCAAAATTTCCCCCGAGGGGAGGGCGCAAAGAGCTTAAGCTGCTGCGGAAACAAATCAGTGTGTAAGATAAACGGAAGTAATACACCTGACGTGCCGCCATCGCTCGGCATTTCTTCGAGCGCGAAAGTTACACGGCGAACAAAGTCGCGAAAGTTACACGGCGCGCATCAAAGTCGCAATTCGCGCTTCATTACGCCACAGTGAATATCATTGTCATAGCCGAATCGTGCCGGCGCAATTTCTTAGCAAGTATCGGAGCGTGAATAATTGACGAACACGCCCGTCACACATTATATGCGATCCACGCGTACGTGTTAAGGGGATTCTAAAGATGATTAGTTACGTTGTAAATAGCATTTACACACAAACAATTTACGTGTCATTGATACATCACTATATATACTACTACATCAATACTATCTCATGCACTTGTATAATGTACATAAATTTTTTTTGTAACAATAATGTTTTAATTAGACAACTAAGTCCAATTTTAAGAACTTCACATTGTTATTTTTCGTGCAAACTACTATTTCATAAGTACAAATTGCACAGCTTTTATATGAAACAAATATTTGGTCTGTTTTCTGTTCCTGCACTAGACTGTTCTAGAACTCTCTTTCTCGCTTTAAACAAATATCAAATGTACTATATATCTCACTTTAAGTTCCAAAAGTGTACACTAGTTCAGTCACAGAAAACAAATCTATTGTCATGACAGCTCTGGAGCGCCATATTGGATTAAGAAATGGTAAAGAAGATCTCAATTTTAAAATTTGTTCTCGGCATAGACCCCACCTCACAGACACACATTAATGTATATACTTTAATCATAGAAAAAGAGAAAAAAATATAATGATTATACTAAAATTACATGGTAAAAGGATCCTAAAGTCGTCTGTATCACCGACTAAATCATATAATTTTTGTACAACAATTATTTTTTTCTCTTTTACTGATTCGAAAATCCTTTTTCAAGATTAAAATATACTAATATGTGTCTGTGAGGTGGAGTCTCTGCTGAGAACGATAAAAAATTTCGAAATTGAGATCTTTACCATTTCTTAGCCCAATATGGCGCTCCAGAATTGTCATGACAACATTTGCTATAAAAGCTATGCAATCTGTACTTACGAAATAGTAGTCCATAAACTAGTAGTGTACGAAGAAACGTGGAGTCCTTGAAATTAGACTTAGATGTCTAATTAAATTTAATTGTTATATGAAAATTTATGTGTATGTGACATGAAGGAAATAATGATGTATGTAGTTATCAATGACGCGTAAATCGTCTATGTGTAAGTATTTACGATATGACTAATTTTAAATGGCAACGTAATTCGCAAACAAAGAGACTTTTAAGTCGGTGGCACATGATGCTGTTAGTGCCAGCATCACAGCCAATACGGTGGCAAGGTTCTAATTCAGCTAGCAATCCAGCAAGAAAACAAGTGTGCACAATGATGGAATGGGAACAGAGAATAAGAACAGGAATATAGAATAAGTAAACATTGCCGCGTAATGATGGAATGGAAACAGAGAATAAGAACAGAAATATAGAATAAGAATTTCAACCAATCAGAAACGATGCATTATAGAATACACAGTTTCCCATAGGTTGAAATTCTTATTCTCTGCTTCTGTTCTTATTCTTTATTCTTATTCTTTGATTCTGCGCAGTCCCTTACTCTAGTAACTGTCTTATTTGCATCGCAATGAATAAAGCGAGATGCACGTGATAAAATAAGAATCACGACGATTTTGCATCATATTAACACTTCTCTCAAGGGGTACACTTGTAAAAATAAGTTCGCAAACAAACACGAATTCCGACCTTTATGACTCCCGCGTATTAATTCTTAAACGGATCGGGCAATTTAAATCCACTTTCTTGCTGTCGTGATCTTATACGCTTTTTAATGCGCATTAATAAGATACTCCAGCTTCAAGCGCGACCGGATTAATCATTCAAAAGAGCTTTTTACAGCGAGGGTTTTCTGCGGAATTTAACTTGGTACGTAATTTATGAATTAATTCTACGCACATTCAGCATTCCTGTAATTTATAAAAAAAGATCATAACTGCCACAGCAGTTATTAACTTCTCACATAAATGAACAAAGCTTGAATGTGTAAAAAATGTAAAATTTCGCTAATATAACACGCATGGCGCGAACAATTTTGTCATATTCTTTCTCGTAAAAACGCTTTGTTTATAAAAACAAGAGGTTTACATTTTATATTAAAATAAATCTTTGTTAAACAAATTTTTATATTGAATTTTTAACAATATTTGAATGTTAATTGAATATAATGTGATTGTGCTATTTAAACATTTTATGTTAAACTGATGTTCATAATGTTTCTTAATGCTAAAATAACACAATTTATGCAAATGGACAAATAACATAAAAATGATATATTTTAAAATGTAAATTTTAAGATAATAATTAAATAAGAATGTATTAATTTATTATATTATAAATGATAACTTTACTGAAGAAATATACTTCCACAATTTACTTACAAATTATGCCAATATTATATTTTTGTGTCAATTTTTTGTGTAATATTTGTGTCTCATATTTAAATTATTATTTGAATAACGTGAATGTATCATTTGGAACAAGTGAATTTATTCAATTTAGCACAAGATTTTTCAAATATGAATATCAAAAGAATTCATTACTTGCAATCTCTTCCACGGGAAAAAATGCCTAGAAAAATTAATATAAAAAGCTTTAGATAAAAAATAATAATTTTGTTGACAACAATATACAATGAGGTAGCTTCAATCATAGTCAATCAAAGAGCTGCTAGTACATAGAAAAACTTCCTTAGGGAGGAGTATCTCTGCGATATATCTGCAGGCTTGCCCTCATCACGCAGCCCTTCCAATGTTTGCACGAGCACATCCCATTCCATCCCAATTTAACGACAGCTTGACGGTGATAACAATAGTTATATGTGCATGGTACATCGATATCCCTAATTAATTGTTGGTGAACTTGCTACGTTATTGATGATCCCGGCCCCTCCCCTCATTACAGCGAGCACGACAGTGCAGTGCTCGAGGCGAAACGTCTTCCAACTTTGCGGTCGACCGTCGCTTTATCGCCTCAACCGAGCTCTTCCCCGCAATCGTTTATACACTTAAGGACTTCTATCGATACGTCCCACCGCTCATTTGAATGGCAAATACGCTCACATAGGTGCCGACTCGCGACAGTTTTCGAAGATGAATACATACTTCGTTTGATGAAGAAGCGTGTCGCGCGTTGGCGCGCCGATTAATCTTTCACGTCCCGACTTTTTATCTTTCAAGATAAAGTAATTCGCAACTCCTCGCCACGATTCTATTAAACATTCGTGACGGATGGTGATCGATCTATTAAGCTTTTCGCACCTCACTCGTCTTTGTATAGGAGTGAAGTGTACGGAAAATTGATACAATATTTGCAATAGACATGATACTTCTATGGTTACATAACGATTTATACTAAACTTCGTCTATGGCTATATATGCGTATACATATAGAGATGAGTTGCCTATGCGTACTGCTCACTTAAATAATATTTCATCAATTTTTTTTTATTGAATATAAATAACATCTAATAAAAATATGAAATAACCGAGCAAATGAGATATGTAGAAATTTAATTGTAAAATTTATGTGTAAATTTAAAAAAATTTCCAAAATATATTTTAGTTTGTGTGTAATATAAACATTTTAAAAAAATCAGGTACAATTGGTGTAACTTTCAATTTATATAATTGGTAATAATCTAACAATATAGTTTTATACTGCATATTATACACTATATTTATTCTCACCCTCTCATCTTCCATTATACAATCGATTACCGAATTTCCTCTTCCTCATCACATACGTCCATTCTCCTCTTCATTTCCTTCCACTTCTCATATACTGTTAATTAAGGGGCCTATTCTTCTTCTGTAACTTTTAATGACTGTAACGACATCGTTATATTGTCGTTGCGCAGCTTTTTTACTATACAAAATCTGCGCAATGACAATGTAACAATATCGTTACAGTCGTTAAGGATTACAAAATAAGCCCCTGAATGTCTTATTTCTTCTTGTCTTAAATTATGTCATTCCTCCTGCAGAGCGTTGCGGAGGAAAAACGTTGATAAACACGAAGAGACAATATACGTTATTAAACACACACGCACACACACATACACACACGCACATACAAAACACATACACATACACAAAATTAAATTCTTGCCACGCCGTTGATCCTGGGTAACGCCAAAAGCAGAAATACATATACACTTAAGTATACGTACATGCACATACCAGCTTTAAAAGCTTTAAGATTTACAATTCATTTTAATTTCATTTTTAATAAAGTCTCCAATAATAATTTGTTTCAGAGTTATATTGAATATATAAGAAAAAATTGTTCATTTTGTAACACTTTTCTTAAAACGGTATAACTTTGTAAAAAAAATCATATGCATATATGTAAAAAAATCATATGCATATATGTAAAGAGTGAGAAAAAAAGATACACAATACTTCCGGCACTTTCTTCCTGATCAGATTTGCGTAAGACTAATATATTAAGCCGGCAACACACGATGCTTGTTTTCTTGCTGGATTGCTAGATGTATTAGATTCTTGCCATCGTATTGGCTGCGATGCTAGCACTGTCAGAAATTCCTTGGGAATTAAAATATATAGAAATGGATTCGTGTGGTCATTGCTAAATCCAAAATTATGATTTTTCAGATACAGGATAGTATATTATTTTTCAAAATTATAACGAGTTTTCCACTTTTTGAACATTTAAACATCCGCCAAACTAGATTCATTCTATTTAAAAATTTACAATTTTTTTTATTTCATATTTGACGAAAACATTAGGAGTAACCCAAAATTCAAATTTTATAAAAATCGATTATGAAATTTATAAAATAAAAAAAAATGATACCAATATAAGACATTCGTCTCGAAAAGGTTAAATAACACTGCACGATTTTTTATGATATTGTAAAGAGAATATTAAGATGAATTAAAAATGCATCAACGGATATGTCATTTTTATAAATATTTAATATTAAATTTATATTATTAAAAATTGCAGCATTCATTCTATTTTATTGTTCTATTTTTAACTAAAAATATAAAAACTGTCCGTATATATGTACAATTTAGAGCTTCACGAAAATTTCTTCTATTATACATTCTATTATACATTCACCAAGTGTTACTAATACGTCAACTGCTACTTCCGAATTAGAATAACGATATACGATAGTTACATTTTATATTTGTAACAGTACAGCGTGCGTGGAATTTTGCATTTTTAACGCAATTTTTATGTGATTTGAATGTTCAGAATACCTTTCTCATATCATATATAATATATATGTATATTTATATACTATATCTGTCTTTATATATGCTTTGTATATAAAGTACAATATTATAGTCTTTTTGTTTCTTAACGTTGCATTTTTTGAAACGCCATTGGAACAAGATTCATTTTTCATAGCAATTTTGTAACAAATATTTGGATAAACATTTAAATTCCGAATTCATACTTTATTGTAATATTTATATATTGGAATAACATGTATTTATTTTCAATGAATAATAGAGATTTTAAAACACAGATTGTGTATCACTAATATATGAGATCTTTCTTCGAAAAGAAATCAGTGTTGCGAAAGTTTAAACAACAATTTTATCGATTAAATTTTAATGACACGTGTTTGATATTAAAATAAATATTTTTAAATTTTATCACAAGGTTGAGTGGCAAGTATGTTAATATGTTTTGTTTACGAATGATATTATATCGAATTCATAAAATATATATAATATGACGAACACACGCATGCAACTAGATTACTTTTAATATTCGTATCGATATGCAGCGATATATCTGCGCATACTAGGACGTAATTTAAATGCATTAATCCTTTGAGTGGTAAACTATGATGTATCGTCATATCATGCGTGTGCTTGGAGGGTCAACATCGATTTATCGTTATTACTATAACATTCGAGAGATAAACAAGATAGATATACTTGAATTTTAAACGAGATTTTGTTAAATTCTCATTAAACGCGAATAATTATTAACTCTTACAGGTCACAGGTACATAATTATTTATAACTGTTAATAAAATATTAATTGAAAGTATATGAAATTTTCGAAAAAGTAATGAATTGACAATTTTGAAATGACTGGTAAAAGTAAAAGTAGCGTGGTAAATGTTGATTAATAATGTACACCTGAATTTACATGACTAAATAACTTATTAATTTATACTGTTTTGGCTCAACTTTAAGCAGAGAATTTTTATAGAAAAAAAATTTGATTGTATAAAAATATAGATGAATAATGTATTAATAATATCGAAATATATCTCTATGAAATATATTTCTTACACTTTTAATTATATCAACGGCTATATAACTACATAAATAGAAATTATCTGTATAAAATTATAATATAAAGCATATAAACCTGTTCATCCAAACATAGATTACATTTACACCCTTAGGTTGTGTTCCAAATTTACTGCCAGCGCTGAAAATGCTACAGTTTATATTACGTACACTATAAATTTTCAGTACAGGCAATTTTGGAACACAGCCTTAATCTGATTTAATAACATTCGTAATTATCAAAATGGCCAATCAAATCTATTCCTCTAAAGAATGGAATGACTGTGATAGGCTAGTTTCTAACTATGTTATTAAACCCGATTAAAAGTATCTGTGTAAACCTAGTCATACATATTACATGAATAAAAACTCGTAAAAGTCTTTGAAAGAAAAAAAAGAGTCATTCTAAATATAAAGTAACCCAAAAGCTGTATATGACGGACAGAATTTATGAATTTTATACATATATACAAGGTGTCTAGTAAAGACCGTAACAACGATTAAGGATTGATTTTTGATAGCATTTTGAAACGAAAATTCTAATATTAAAATATCTATTCTAATATTAAAATATCGAGATATAATAATTCTCGAGATATAAAAATAAGCATTTAAAATTATCGAGAATCGTATCGCATAAAATTCGTGCACTTAAATAGATCAACTACGGTTGAATTTTCCGTTGTATCATATTTGAACGCGCAAACTTTAAGCAGTATAATTTGATAACTTTAAATGCTTATTTTTGAAAACTATTATACCCTCGATATTTTAATATTAGAATTTTCGTAAAAGATTATAGCATTGACATTTTGATATTAGAATTTTATCTCAAAATGATCTCAGGAATTTACTCATAAACGTTGTTTATATATAATATATATTATATATATATATATATTTTATATATCATATATACATATATGTATTATATGTATGCATTTTGCAATTTTCGCAATAGTTAACAAGATATTAATTACTGAAAATCGCTGAATATTGATTTTCAGTAATTTTTTATTCAAATACTAATAACTTTTGAATGAAATTTTTATAATAATTTTTGAATGAACAGTGAAACGCCATCTAAAATCTTTTGATAATCACTCAAAGTCATGTGTTAAAATCCAGATCATTGGTGTAGTATCCATTAATCCGAATAATTACCAAGAATTATTTAATGGAAATCGAGGAGGCCTCTCTTTTCACAGATAACAAATTCTTTGTTTTACATTATCATGATTATTATTACAATAATCTTCGCGTAGTTATTGATCTAAGAACAAAAATTTTAATTCAATATGTTCAAACTGAAAGAAGTGTGATATTTGCAAAACAAACTTTCGGGAAAATATGCGAATGTCAAGTAGCTAAAACAAAAAAAAAAGATAGTCAATACAAATAGCGCTCGAAGCTACCTCTACTTTTACTTTACGCAACGCCGGAATCCGCTCGGCTTTGACGACGGATGGAGCGTGCGCAAACAATAATTTCCCGTAAAAACATACTTTACTGAAGGGAAAGCCGGAAGGTGGTTGCACTTACCGGTGCGCACCAGTACGTTGAGCAGGATGTACAGGACGAGGGTGGTGACCCGGTATCCATGTATTATGATCATCAGCCACTTCGATACGTTGAATCCCGCCGCGTGCCATAGACCCGTGCCCTCGTGCACCATATTTTCCCCGTTCAAGCCTCAAGGGCGTCGTCGCCCTCCGTATGCGTTCCTTGTGCCTTCATTCACCAGCACTCTGCAATCGAACAATGTAACGTGAGTGTTATTTGGCGATACAATTCTTGCTTTTCACTAGACTGCGTCTTCGAGAATGTCAAGTCTTTGTGCTGTGACGCAAATTAAAAGATCGAGAGTTCATTTCGCGAGAAAGAAAAAAATGGTGAAATATTAGATCGTTGGTACTCAAAAACCCTTTTTAAATATGACTTTTTTACTATTGCTCTTTTGTTGCAGCTAATTTAATTATGTCGTAGATTTTTTTTTACTTAATCTATGTGTGGTATAAATCCTAATGATAATATTTTCTTTATTCCGAAAAAATACAATATTATTTAAAACCGAATATTTTAGGCTTTTTAGGCCGATTATTATATGACTTTCGAAATTGTATATCGAGATTATTTTTGTTAATAATATTGGAATATTTTTATGAAGATTGAAAATTATTAAGGTTTCCTTCCGCTAAATAAACGTTATTTGAAGAAATTAACACTAACACATACACAGAACAATTACAGAAAAAGGATTTAATATGATGCAAACATTTTCTATTACAAAGAACATCATTAATAATTTGTTAACAATCAAAAACCATTGTGTTGATATAACAACGCATTTTGTCATTACAACAGTATTAATAATCATATCTATTAAATTAACTACATATTGATTGCGTTAATTATATAATACCCTCAATTAACTTGATGTTTGAACAAGAGCGATTGTGTCAGTTTCAATCTACATAATTTCCTCAATATAATAACTTTCGAATTGTAAGATATTTCAATTTTATTCACATTAGATACCTGAGTCGAATAAGGCCCACCTAATTTATTTTTTTTAATTCTATTTATAGGGATATTGAAATAAACGAAATGAGAATAAAATATTTATTTCACTCACTCACAAAAACGAAATATATCTTTTATATAGAATATTTATAAACGAAAAAAATTTTTTATTTCTGATATTGATCCTTATTATGCATATAAATATATAATAAAGCTCAAATTAAAAATAAATTTAAAATAACAAAGAAACTAAACATTATCTTTCTAAAGCAGTTTTAAAATTATTATTATTATCATAAAAAGAGGAAATCCTTTTCGACTATTCTACTTTTAAACATCACCATTATCTTTAATTTAATCTCTAATTAATCTTTTAATCTTTGGAAACTTCTTACAATTTAAGTGTAATTTTAACTTCTTAAAAGTTAACAATATTAAAATCATTATTCTCTGACGTAAATTTCACACATAACAAGCAAATAACGATTTAAGAAATAGTCCTCATATTTAATAAAAGTTTAATAAGATCATTGTATTTAAATCATTGTATTTAAAAAAATGACTATTTAAAAACTCGATTTATTTATTATTTTTCCAAGCTAGATGAATAATATTATATATATATATATATATACACACAATATATATATATATGAATAATATTATGTATATATAATATAATGTATAATTTGTATAATAATAAAAAAAAGCATAAAATAATGTATACTTGATAAATTTAGCAACTAATTGTGATAAAAATGGTTTGTGCACACTCTTCACAAATTTTTATTGCATTAAACAAACGTGTTGTAATTAATTCTAATTCATTGGTCTCTTTATTTACTTCCTGTAGTATTTCATTTAAGCATACATCTACTCTCAGTGTAAAGCGAATTTTTAAGTAATAAATTTAAAATATTTATGCTTTATTTAATATCTTATTCGACTTCAATCTTATTCAATATATAGTAACTAATAAATTCATCATAAAAAAATTGGAACTTTCTCAGAAAACATGCAAGTCTTTAAACATCTTTTATACCATACTTCGTCTTTATATTTTTTAATTTTTTAGCACTGTGCATAGTGCATCGTTATGAATGTGGGAAGTTATTTAATCATATGTTTGATACTACAATATAAATGTATAAACTAATCGATTTATTCAATATAATAATACTCAATTCTTCAAGATAATATTCAAATCTTCAATATGATAATACTCAATTCTTCAAAATAATACTCAAATCTTGAAGAGAAAAGTAAGTATTGATTACCCAATTCTATTTGCGGTGGATGAGAATCGATTGGAACGCATCAGGCTATTTGAGATGCGATATAGATCATCCTACTATGCCGTGAAGCGAATCGATAATACTTATTAATGTGAGTAAATAGGTTCGCTGATCCTGAAATTTCTCTATTACGTTGTGAGAATCTGAATAATTTTTGTCAATGCTAAAAACGTTTTTGTTTAGAAATATTAATATATATTGTATATCAACTCAAATCATCTGAATGATTTGATGCAGATAGTAAAATAGCTTAAAATCAATAAAGATTTTTTAAGTAATTTCTATCTTATTATTATATACATTTATAAAATAAATTTAGATTTAAAACAGTGAAAGCCAACAAAATTTATTTAATAATTATGTTTCAATAATTATATCCTAAAACTGATAAGTAAAAATTTAATTATATATATATATATATTTTATTTTTATATTACTTTTCTAATATGTACCATCTTATATTTTTTATACAAATTATTTACCGCAAATTTAGGAATACACTCTCAGGAAGGATTTCTGATATCCAGAAAAAAAATTTATGACGTACTTTATCTTAACTTAACTCTATATAGTATAAAATTATAACTACGTATATTAAGATTATAAATCAGTAATTTTTATTCTACTGCATTGAATAAAATAAGATCTACATGTTGTCTTGAGACAAGTGTACATAAATTTAAGTTTATATATTCTTACATTTAGAATAAGTCTTTATCCCAGTATTACAATATTATATACATGATGTTATAATATCATGATAGCGAAACTCGTGGTATAGCGCGCTTAAGATATATGAAACGAGAGATCCTGAGGTCGAGTCCCAGTCAAATCCAATTCTTCGTTGTCGAAAAATAAGATTATTAAACATTCTATAAACTTCTTTCCACAAAAATAGAGCAAAATATTTCTTTTAAATCAGTGTTTAAAAGAATATTGTGTCTGACCTCAATTTTTTTATTAAGAAAATTAATGGGATAACATCAGGAATATTTTATTCTAGATTTTTAGAATTTTTCATTTAAAAATAAAATATTCTTCTCTAAAGAATAAATATGATTGATAGATCTTATTTAATTTTAAATCGAGGAGTAATAGCATTAAATAGCAGAAATCTTTTTTGTGGCTGATTTATGAATTTTCTAAATAATTTCAAAAGAGTAATTTAATAAGTTAAATTCATAAACAAATTGGAGAAATGTGTATAATAGAGAAATAAAAGAAATAATTTTAGAACAATTTTTAGGAATAAATGCAATAAAATAATGTAAATTCTATTTGAAACTTCTCAATATCGTAGTATTGACATGCTATTAAGTTGTTTATTTAATATTATGTAAACCAGTTGAATGTATTGCGTCTATTCTGCGTAAAGAGAATACGTAGCGCAAACTGAGTTCTGAGCTATAAGCTTCAAAGTTTTCTTCTCGTAGAACAAACGATATCAGAACTCGTTTGCGTAAGAGTGTGTTTAGAACACGTTACCTCAACGAGTGAGGGAATCTTTACTTAAATCTTCTTACACGCTGTCTATCTCATGTTGACTGAGGCTTTATTAACGTGTAAGTACACAATCCAGAAAATGTATTTACTAGATTAAGAAGATTAATTGAATTATGTATATATAGATCAACGAGGAAGAATCTTATAAAGAATCATTCATATTTATATATCGATAGCCATGGTGTTTTATTGACAACTGCAGATTTTTATCTGACATTATTGATATATATCTTAATGTCTTAACTCTTCAATGCAATATTACTATTTTGTTAAAGATGCAATAGACAATGCATACTCAATCCAACTTTAATTACTTATAACTTTTACGAAAAGAAATATATTGTAATAAATTTTATTTTTTTGATCAAGACATTAAGGAATACTACAATAATATCAAGCGAATGTATGTAACTTTGTAAAAAAGTTACATGAACAAACTAAAGTAAATCAAAGATAAAGTTTCCAAAGAATTGAAGTGTTAATTTTTTAATTTTTATCTCTTTAAAACGAGAAAGGGTTAATTTCTTTAAGAGCTTCTTTCAGCGTTCTTTCCTATGAGAGGTCTTTCAATGCATTCTTTTTGATAATGTTTTCTCTGAAAGAAACATATAGAAAACATATAGCAAAGAATATCCGAACACAGAGATCCTCCTGGCAGAGCAAACGCTTTTTCAATAATTAACCACTATTTTCGGAAATAAATCGAATTTCCTTACGAATTATTTATACAACGTTGTCGTAGTTTCAGCGACTTATTGTTAGGTAAAAAAGAAATTAATATTCAGTCCAAGAGAGAAACGACGTTCCTTGCGAATTTCTGCCGCGCTCATTTTTCCCTGAAGCGTCTGTCGGCGTCACGTAGGCGACTTTCCACCGACGCAATTACTCGAAGACCACCGGCAACGTGATGACGTACATACCAGCGACTCAAACATCAAAGTTCTCCTCTCTAGCTGCTAATTTCAAATGCGTCAAATAAAAAAAAATCGAGCGGGGGTTTGCAATGGCTTTTCTATTTTGATGATGTGCAAAAATACTTGCGAGCTAACGTTACATCTTGCAAAGGTGTAGCCTCTATTCTCGTAGTCCGCTCCCTCTCGAATGTATTCTGGTTCGCTTCTATCGAAATTAAAAACATCATTGTGCTCTTACGGAAAGAAATTTCCTCTGTGTTCTCTACTTCCTAATTATTGGTTCGCTTTTTTCTTATTAGATTACTGTTCTCAAATCAACTCGTCAGCTTCGCTTTTGAAAATAACACTTAATTAGGAAAGGCACTGTCTAGCTATGACAAAGCCAAATATTCTTGTTTGCCAGGTACTACGATAAGCCTGAGTATGCCCTGCCACAAGACTAAGGTGACGTTAATAAATCATCAAATGCGTTTGATGTCAAGTAAATAGTCACTAACGGCTGATTTGATATTATTACGACTGATATTACGTGTTCAATGTAAACTCGACCTAGAATACGAACCAAAAAAATATTCATTTAAAATAATACTATCAAAGTGTGAACTTCGTCAATTAAAACTCGTAGGTATAACGTTAGTTAACGTTAGGGTAGAGCGGAGTTATTCCGTCAGTTTCAACTTTAAAGTAAAGTACGAAAGTTTAGCAAACAACATCTCTTTGCAGTAACATGTTTATAATTACATTATATAATCATGATTGCTTTTTGAGAGCACGAGTACCTATAAATAATCAACATATACTGTTCAGAAATATAAACATTATCGCGAGAAATGGACAAAAAGAGCCCCGTTCTATCCTATATAAAATCAGTGATATACTTCAGACACTGTATATATAACTTCAACGTTCAACTTTCTTGATGTCTTCAAGTTCAATAAGTTTATCGACATATAGAATCCAACTGTTCTCTATCAAAACTTGAGAGACGATGTAGGAAAGACAGGTATTCCATTTTCCCAAATCCGGAGATATTTCTAAGAATATCTCCTAGCTTGAATTAGTCACAGACCTCGTCGCTGTGCGATCGTAATGTCTCACCCGAGACGAGCGATATTAACTTCGACACCTTTGGCGATGAACTTCATCATCTAAAGCGCCGTCTAAACCGCGTTAATGGTCTGGCGGACTTCGGGGCTCGCCTTATTCCGGCATTCACAGCGGCGATATGGCGTCCAAACTCGCGCAATGATCATAATCGTAATATTTCCGGTAACGTAGTATAACTGGCGCGATCTACAAAATCGCGTTTTCGCTCGTTCGAGGATGTGAAGGAATGACGTTTCTATGATCTTTCCCATTTCAACCGACTATTTCGATAAGTTCTACGCGGTTGCATTTGCAACTGGGTCTCAGTTGCTCATTAGAACAACACGACTCCTTTTCGCATGGTATTTCCGTGAGGTTGGAGAGAAACTTCAGAATTCCGCTCCGTCGCTTTACCTCTCCGCCGTGTGTATTTTTCGTGTATGTTGGAAATAACGAAAGAGATGTCAATCGAAACGTTACCCCCCAACGTTCGTTCGTGATACAGAAGTTTTCCCAGAGTGCACCAGAGCGTTCTCCATCCTCAAGCTATCGCGACCGCGATGCGGATGCCGTTGTGCGTGCGAATCTTCCATTTAGCAACTTGCATTCACCTGATGATGTCTCCTGGAAACGAGAACTTTGATGTCTCGTTTCGAGGAGCAACATCGTTACTAAGTAAAGAGTTGAAGGAATGTTAGGCTGTGGTGGTATCTTAATATCGTGGCTTGAGATCTCTGTAAGAAAGAATGTTTTAGAAGAGTCCGAATAAAGAAGAAATGTGGGGATGAAACGACGAGTGGAAAGGTTTTCGAGGTATTCATATTTCTTGTCTTACGACAGTTAAAACAGAATAATAATTGGTTTACCGCGATGTCTCCGAGATCTTTCTGAAAATTTTGCATTATATATAAAAGCATTGAAAATACGTAATAATGTATTTATAAAAGATAATTCATCTAAGAACATCGTTAACGTAAAAGTTCATAATTTAATTATATCATTTTCTTTTCGTATGCAAAATCTCAAACACGTAACCCGTTTATACGATATCACGCGATTCGGTTCTTCACATCAGAGGACACGGTAGTGTCTCGCGTTAAAAACAAGCGATATTGAAGCGCGAGACCAGCCATGTATCTTTGCGCGAGCCGTCGAGTTTTCCAGTACGAAGATTATCGGATCTCAATGAGGGCAGAACCGATCAAGCTCTAAATAGGCTTAATCGATAGCTTCCGCCAAAAATATATAATAAAAGTTTTTATTTTTTTCTCTACGTGTCTTACTATCGAAGATATTGTGATGCAAAGTCTGAATGTGTTTATTTTCTTCATCGTCCTTGTCGTCGTCACGAAATGTGGGAAGAATGTCCTTTCGAATTTTTTGGCGCAAAAGGCAAATGTGACGCGGGCGATACATAGACAGCTAATGTTGGAAGCGCTATGATAATTTTGCATCATTCTGCACAATTTACATATTCTATAATTCGCAGAGATTATAAGTGAGGCTATGATCGCGGAGGAGTTGAATGAGTGCAATTATTATGAGTAAAGGTATATAGTACCTCAGTCATCTGAAATTTTGATTGATAAAAATACATTAAATTGATGTTTTTCGCATAAAAATAAAGGTTATATAAAGGCTGCTCTGTGTCATGAACCGAGACATTAACCGTTAAAGTCCACTATTCAAGTTAGAAAATCTGTCACAGCCACGAAATATTGCGATGCATGCACCGCGGACACTGCAGTCACATTTTCATTTCTCTGCTTTAAAACAGAAATTATCTCTGCTTTAAAAACAAATTCTCTGCTCTAAAAACAAACATTATATAAGAAAATATAAACTTATGTTCTTAAAGCAGAGAAATTTGAGACGTTGAGACGACGTTGAATATTTTTCATTAAAATTTTTTTATACAGATAAAAATCGATAATCGTCTTGGATTAGCTTACAAAATCTTTAGAAAGCCCAAGTATGTCCTCTTATTTTTTTCCTCGAATTTAATCTATATATTGCAAAATTTATGACATCTCACGTATCAACGGACGCGCAATTATCTATATGGAAGATTGCATTCCATAGTTTACAGTATCTCATGTTTCTCATAATGTTCACACCGAGCTTATGCCTGGAATGTGCCAAAGACATTCATCCGTAACATTGGAAAGATAGACGGCGTCAGACAAGTCAAGGTAAGAAAGTGCTTACGGGATGCCATTAGGTCTGTCATCTAGTTACAGAGGCATAATATTAACTCCATGACCCAACTGTCAACGCCTGTCTTTATTATGGTAGATAAATCACTGCGACTCGCAGTTGCTTCGATAGTGGTTTACATTTTCATGCCACGAACTGTGACATTACAATGAAGAGAGAGAGAGAGAGAGAGAGAGAGAGAGAGAGAGAGAGAGAGAGAGAACGTGTTTTAAGAACGTAAACATCGAGAGAGACTAGAAGCAAACAGTAGGCATAATTTGCATAACGTGAGCTGCATTAGTCCAACTTGGCAGAAGATAATTGTGAGCAAAGACACGTATAACAACGCGTAACTTAGAAGGAAACAAACATCGCTAGAGAATTGTAACGATGCTTAAGTAGGCAAATCTGTCGAGAGAATAGAAGCCACCGTGGGACTCAACTCCGTATCTTTTCCGTTGAAAAACTGAATGTGTAAAATGAGTGTATGATTCGGGACAATGTGTCTTACTTCGTTATTCGAGTCGTGGATCTTTGTGTAAGACGCGCACGAAAGTTGCGTCTTACATCTGACATCTCTCTCATTCGAAAGTCAAACTTCCGCTTCCGACAAGAGTTTGACTGGGACTTTGAGTGAGTAGTCCGACGAATGTGATTCCGACTCGAGTACATACTCGAGTAAGTTACCGAGAGTCAACTATGCGTTGACAATCATGTAATTAATATTAATTCTCGCTCATTATTTTACACGCCACCACTACAGATATTCTCAGTAGCGTGCGGCATCTGTCAGAATATTACAAGAGACACGAAGCGCTCTAGGTCATAGAACTTCTTCTTCGGGTAGCACTAAAGTTTCTCCTTTCGGTAGGGAAGACGCAAACTCGAAGATCCGCGTGGACTTCCTCTCAGTCCCTCGGATATTGTGCAAGTTTTGGAGATATTGCACGAGTGTAGGCACAAGCTACGCTTTGGGGAAGCTTCGTAGAATACGCAGTTAACGTGATACCCTTCAGGGAGATATCACATATACCTTCAAGCCTAACTTTGTCAACTGCCATCGCAAGCACGCTCATAGATTCCTTCAATTTTTATTGTATATGTATTTTATATACGATGATCGAATTGATAAGACTTCCGGAAAGTTGCGAGGTCCAAGTTCGAACTCTGAATAAAGTAATATTTTTCACAATAACTTCTGTAGTATTTCAAAATGCTCATTGACATTCATTATTATTAAGATTAACAATCAATGCAATTTACGACATTATTTCAAGCTTTAGTTTATCATTGCGTTCAAGTCCGACAAACCGAATTAACGCAGTTTATAAAAATGTATTTGAAAGATTACAAGTACACCTTAAATCATTCTTTCCCTTTCCTGTCTATGTTCTTTCAAAAATAATGTTAGAATAATTAAGGCTGTATTCCAAAATTTACTGTCAGTACTGAAAATCTATAGTCACATGCACAGATTTTTAATACTGGCAGTAAATTTTGGAACACAGACTAAGTTTTGTAACAAACTTTTTAATAAGTCAAGTTGGTTTCTTTCTTCAATCAATTTGTTATAATAATCTGTATATCTTCACTATACTACTTTTTTTAGGTTAAAATCCCTGATCTAATTTATTACAATGCTACAGCTATTTGAAATTTTGACTGTTCCTTAAAAGATTCACGATTTACAAATAGGATTAACATGTTAAAAAACTGTCGATATAATAATAACTGAAAATTATTTTCACGAAAAGAACTCGTTTTGATTTTGATGCATCTTATTTTCACCATTGAATTTATTTAATGTTTTTTGATTGAAAGTATATTAATTGCATCCAGTATATTTAACTTCGATTATCTCACAAAGTATTATTTCTTTAACTTCTTAGATAGTGAATAATTTTCACATATTTCATGACAGTGAATAATATCTTCATATTTCAACGCAGAGAGCTCATTCTTTTGTTTAAATTGCTCGAGATTTAGCAAAAAAAATATGCTCGTATGCATCATCCTGCTCTAACAAAATGAGCCTCTCGTTTCTCAAGCATTTATAATCATTACTTAGATGATAATATAGTAAGTTACATAAATAAACATTAATTTTTAGATATATGTAATCTTTTTTTTATAATTTCATACCAAACATACATATACTTAAAAGCAACTTTTTTTTATTTTTATTAGCATTTATCAGTAATGTAAAAAAACCTAGCGCTTTTTTTCTCAGAGACAGAGTTCCTCGTATGAAAATCGAGGAAAATTCAACGGTAAACGTGTGGAAAAACATTTGCTGCTTTCGCACATGAGTAAAATTACAGGTGGAGAAACGTTTTCTTCCTTATTTTATTTATATATTAAAAGGAAGGTAATATTGAGCGTGCATATAATCCGCAATTTGCAAATGACTCGCTCTGTCCACACGTAAATAATGTTTGCAAATAATTATTTAAATCTTTCACTTTTAAAAAATTTATTTCGAAAATTGCATCATATATCATAATACATATGTGTCTTTAAATTTCAATTTTAAAAATAATATCAAAGGGAAACGTTTCATTAATTTGCCATTGACGATAACAAAATTCTTTTGGTGTTCAAAAAACTCATCATTTTCAGAGGGCATAAAATTCTTTGTAAGAAATATTCACCGAAATATTGAAAAAACGATTGAAGCATCAAAACTGCAAATAAAATATCAATAAAGAGAATATGTCGCCGCGCTGAGAGAAGGCATCATAGTGTCTTTATTGAGCGTTCTGCTCGCGGCCAGTTCGTGTCTTTGTGGAATTCGAGTCGAGGTTCGTGGAGGATATCCCGATCTAAGGCCTCCCTAGAACATGCGGCTTTAGGAATTACGAGAGGGCCTCTTTAAGGATCTACCATCGCTCTTGAAATTCGAGCAAAGTGGATATAGTTCGCGGGAGCAATTGGACCTCGCACTGTAGCCAGGACATGCTCGGGCTGTCATTAAGAGTAACCGGCTTTTTGTTGAAAGTTTAGAAAGTTTGGTATGTAAGGGACATCGTACTTTAAAGAACTCCTCGTACAAATATAATTACATATATATCCATGATTTATCGTATATACTCGTAATTGTAGATCTTACAGCAAAAAAAAAATGATGTATACATAACGTATGTATACATAACGTGAAGAGATTGCCAATTTAGGGAGTAAACATTTATTTAGCAGTAAATAAATATGTAAATAATAATCTTATTTTGTATAGCACATCTTAAGTAATTTATATATATAATGTAATATATTATATTATATAACATTTACATTTGCATAATGTACTAATAAAAAAATGTCGTTTCAAAATAAAACACATAATACATAGAATCAATCAAATTAATCCTTATCCTACTAGGTACAATTTGTCTCATACACTAGAATCCGTCCGATTTTTTCACCTATTCAGAATGATTTAAAAAATCTCTAAAAATTCACCAACATACTTTTAACTTTTTAAAATAAATATTCACTTCATTTTGGAAAATAATAAAATGCAGTATAATTCATAATTACCAAAACACGTAAAGAAACTTGCACAAACAGGAATCGCTCGGTAACTAATGACCCCCCCCCCCCTTAGTAAGAGTTAAAATACTTAAACAATGTATCTGAAACTTTCCATGAAAGTAAATTTACAAAGGAAATTAAAGTCTAGATAAGAATTTTAACTATGTAATGTAATTATTGAAAAAAATTGTTCTTATGTTTCTTATAACACGTATTATACATCTAATACTGTCAAAATGTTTTATTAATAGATATTCAGCTTTAATATTAACCCAATACATTAGTTAATATATATTCTTACTTTTATATTAAGTATCTAATTACTGTGTAATATAACGATTTCATTCTAGAATATCTTTTAAAAAATACGGGAATTAATTACACATTAATTTTGTAAAAGGAGCTTTTCGTAGGAAAGGAATAAAACTCTTCCATTAATTACTGTGTTCCTATAAGCTTTCGAAAAATCTCAGCGTTCTACGTGGAAGAGTAATAAGATTTCAAAATTATTTTCTCTTAACGAGTTTACATCGAATAAGAGAACAACGTGAGATAATACGTTAGAAATATAATTTTAGGATTCGAGAAATCTTCTTTGCGACATTTGCTTCCTTCTCCAACGATCTCTTCAATGTAACTTTTATATTTTTTACAATTTTACATAGAGATTATAAGAACATAGTGTACGGTGTGTAAATAGTAATAAAAAGAAGGCACTCATGCAATTAGTTTGCATACATTTCTCACGGAATTTGTTAAATTTAATTAAGTTAATGAGAAAGCAAAAATTCCGACTTAACTAACATTTGACAGCGTTAAAATTAAAGTTTAACACAGTAGCGTGATGAGAGAGAGAGAGAAAAGACTTTTTTTATCTCGAATTGCAGATTGCAAAATTTCCCTTTTTGAAAATTGCACGTTGCGTGTTGCACATGAAATCGATAATGGTCACATTCAGCAGATTCAACTATTACGGATCCGTGAACGCTCGCTGCTATTGAATGATCGAGAAGAATATATACAGTAATAGCAGCGATCGCTCATTGATCCGCTCCGCAACAGTTGCGTCTGTTGAACGCGACCAATGACATACGCCGATCAATCAAGGACTTGAATAGCTGGATCCGCGTTTTGTATGATGAGAAACGCGCTTTGCAATTTAGCCGTTTGTAACTGTAGCACGTGCTTGATTTAAGCGAGAGGAAAACGGCGAATGGTACTCGCGTGCACCGCAAGAAAATTTTCCGGTACGTGTTAATCATTCCGAGACGTTTCGATCTTAACGGCGAAGCGTATCTTTAAAAGGAGACTCTACCACGGCAAGTGGATGGGCTTTTGGTATCTCTATTACAACGAGCGTTAAGGTGGCTCGTCCGGAAGACGAGCACTAGCGCGAACTTTAACGAGCGACCTAGGTAGATATAAGGACGAGCAATAAAGAAAAAAAGTGAGACGGAACGGATGTTACCGTCATTATGACAGTGGCGACAGTGCAGTAGTAACCACTGAAAATAATACAACATGGCACGGGTATATACGTAGTAGATCAAACATAACGCTGCTTAAACTAATCGATGGATATTTGTCCGGCAATACGGTGGATTAAATTTCAGCCGAACCCCCTCCCCAGAGAAACTGCGCAACACTTTATGAATACTAATTGCTATCGGAGAAGACATTTGCTATGGAAATTTATCGGCTTTATCGGAACCCCGAACGCTCCCGTCATATCCCGCCGGACCTCATTGAAAAGAAATATCTCCACGAGGAAGATATGGAACAGTCGTAATACGCAAACAAGCGAGCCATATTATCTATCAAATTATAGACTTCTCTCTTTCTTGCTGAGTAGCATACGAACGTACAAAGTTAATTGCTGATTGCAATTGCCAAAACAACAAACTGCATGCAGCATAAATGTAATAAAGTGAGAATTCCTTGTTATTTCATACGGGTTATAAAAATGATTTGCTATTTCAGTAGAAAGTTGTACAATAGAATCGATCAATATACTTTCCAATTGCATCTTCTTATTTTCTCTACCTTTCTTACTTATATAATATCTCCGAAATTTTTATAAATGTTATTTTTCTTTATTACATTTTTATTTCTAAGTTATTCTGATGAAAAAGTCCGATTAAATCCATTTAATATCATATTAGTTTCAAAGACATTCTAAAGATTTTGCATAAAATCCGGCCTATCCAGAATAGGAACCTATTAAATATAATCAGATTTCAATCAAACAATCAGAATAAATTAGCATTAATAAGAAGAAAGTCCTGATTAAATTTTATTACATCGTATCATTTTGAATAGAATCTGCAGTATTTTACTGCTTTTTATATAGAATTTTAAATAATAATCTATCAATTTCTATTCCTTTTAATATGAGATGGTATTACTGTATTTTATTGGGAATTTCTAATAAATTATTTTATATGCTTCAAAAGGTATTGATGAGAATGTAAGCCTATTAATATTTATTAAAAATTCAAAATAAGATATTTAATAGGTTTCTATGAGATCAGTGTCTTTTGAAATTTAATAAATATTTTCAATAATTTACAATATGGATTTCTAAATGCTTTTTATGGGGAATCATATAATGAATTCTATAAGGAATTTCTAATAGACTTCTACAAGTTTCTTAAGATTCTAATGCAGAATTTTTCCTATTGAAATAAATTCCCATACAAATTTTCTGTAAATATCAAATGGTTTTGACAAGTTATGTCTATTAATACAATATTTATCAGGATTGTAATAGATTAATTCAATAGGTTTCTATAAGTATCAAATGGCACTGATATCTAATGGGATTTACTCAGAATACAGCAAATTGGTTTATAAGCTTCTAAATGCTTTAACAGAAACCTAGCGAGTCGAGGAAGTCCCAATAGACTTCTATAAATTTCTTAAGGTTTTAATGAAAACTCAACTCTATCGAAACTAACTGAGAATTCTCAAATAAAAGTTCTATATGTTTCGAATGGTATTAACAAGAATGTGCATCTATTGGTATTTATTAAGTATTGATACTTTCACAATAGCTTATTTAACAGATTTATTAAAATACTGATAAAAACCGATATCTAGTGAGATTTACTAGGGATTCTCAATACATCAATAGACTCCTAAATGTTTTAATGGGAAACATTGACAACTAGTATATCTTACAAAGAACCCTCAAGAGGCTTCTATAAGTCTCTTATAGTATACTCTATAAGTTTCTTAAAGTTTAATAAAATTGAACTCTATTGAGATTGATTTAAAATTTCCATATGAATTTTCTGTATATTTCGAATAGTTTTAACAGGAACATGTGTCTATTAATATTTGTCAGAAATACACAATAGGTTGTTCAATACGTTTTTATAAATATTAATACAAGAACCGATGTCTAATGGTAGTTATTTAAAATGAAAGTTGACGAATAAATTGCGTTTTTCATTATCATTTCCTAAAAGCGTCTTTAGACGTTGGCTGACATTAGCAAATATTATACACATACATGACATACATAATTATTCATATTAAATGTAGTCAATATTTAGCGAATGTGTGCAAAGTTGGCCTATAATATTAGCCATATTCATCTGAAAGCACCTTATCTTAGTTAACAAATATCGGCGTATAGTTTCGTTTCTATCTGTCTTTTTTTGTGGTCTTCTTTTGTTAAATATTAAGTTATGAACAAATGGAGATCGTCGACGAACAAATAGCTACGTCGTTATCATTTTCTAGCTTAGTTAATAAGTACCAGCATATAATTTCGTTTCCGTCTAATCTGATTAAATATTAATAATGTTAAACTGTCATCAGAGGCACAAAATTAAGAATAATTACTGTAGAAGGTACAGCGTTCTCGATGACTTGATCACACGCGTGCGATTAGCTCAGCGTTAGTGTATTAGTTTATTAGGCTACCGTTCTAGAGATCATAGATTTAAATCTCATTGGCGCAGGCGATGCATTTTCAAAAATTGATTATAATTAATAAGATAGAATTTATGCGAAACTGTAAACACATTAAATTAAGATAATAAAAAATAACAATAAACATAAAAATAAAAAAAATTTTTTTTATTAAAATATTTTACCGGAAGCACAGCTAACAGTCTTTAAAAAAACTGATAATATATATGGGAATATTAAACTGATAAAAAAAATGTTAGAAATAAATTTATTCCACAGTAATAATTTCTAATTAAATATTTTAAATCTGTTTCAACAAAAAATATTTTATAAATATATAAAATTATATATATTATAAAATTTGGTATAATTTTATATAATTATATATAGAATATTTTTTCTCGGGAAGATTAAAAACCGCTAATGAAGCCAGTAAAATCCATTAGGATTTTTATTATTTATTTATGATTAAGTGTAATCAAGATGTATTGAAACATATAAGATGAAACATGAGTATTTAAATAAAATTTTATTAAAAATAGTGAGAACTTCTATGCTTTATTTAACAAAGTATACAACCAATTTGAGATGAATTATGTTTTACTGAGAAATTTAGGTTCAAAAAATACAATTTAATCTTATTAAACTAAATGGGAATGATTTTCTAATGATTTTAATTAGAATTTTTCAGTAAAGTAGGAACGAATTGTGTAATCAATATAATTATGGGTTCATAGACACAATTATTCAAATTAAAGAACATATAATTATAACATATATATGTTATAATTAGACAGACTATCAAAATTAAAAAGCAATTAGAATATAAAAGTGCAATTACATTTATTTATTCGTAAGTACAATATTTATTTAATATGTATTGATAGCGAACAATTGGACATATTTAGTGCTTAATTTTATTACGTAAAAGAAATTTCTAGGATTCTCTTTCTCTCTCTCTCTCTCTCTCTCTCTCTCTCTCTCTCTCTCTCCTCTCTCAAACAATGCAAAAATTATTTCTTATTTATTTAATAAAAAATTCTTTGGAATGTAGAAAATCGCAAATAGACTAACATTTTAAAATACGCTTTGTGATACCTATGAAAAGATATATACATTTTTGGATGAAACTTTCAGCTCAGGCTTTTTTATGCATATTATATATCTCGTACAATCACGCATACACGAGTGTTTTAACAAACTGAACTTCTGAATAGGTTTTATATTTGCAGTTACGAGCACGTTACGGATATAGCAGCTCGCGTGGAACATCGCGTTTACAAGCGGCTTTGCAGAAATGTGGATTTATGTTGTCGAGATCCGTGGTTTTATAAAATGATAAAAGAACAAAACGCGTAGATATATATATATATATATATATATATATATATATATACACATATAGAATTTAAATGTATATGACAAATTATTTATAAATTATACAAAAAAATTGTTAGATAAATTATATATATTATATACATTAAATAAATTATATTTTAATCAACTTGAAGAGATATTTTGTATTAATTGTAACGCGCCTGCGCAGAATTGACTATATCGTTGATATGTATTAATTATTTAGGTTTAATTGAAGAAACGATTTATTAGGACCATATAATGTGAATACACAATAAATAAGAAATTTCATATAAATTCATATACCATGTTATATATAGTTTCTCTAAATATGAAATTATTTAAAGCACTTAAGATCCAGCTTCGATCGGTATAGGCATTGCTTCTTACTTATTGTGTATTCACATTATACAATTCTAATAAATCGTTTATTATTATTTATACACGCTTAAAAATATTTCAACATATCAGTTATTGCGAAGAATAATAATCTAATAGAGAATACTAAGGTCTTGGTGGTCTAAAGGCTTAGGACACTCGCTAGACACGGAATGCTAGGGTTCGATTTCCGATCGAGATAATATTTTTCGCAATTTTAGTTACAAATTTTCAATACATTAAGATCGTCTAATTTCTAATTAAAATGATGCCAACTGAGCATCAAATCATTCAATTGCTAATCAATTTAATTTTTGATGTTATTATGATAGTTCAGTTGTGTTTCTAAGTTCGGAAAATCAATTCTTCGCGCAATTCGAGAGAAATGCTACAAACATGGTATGTAAATGCACATGAAATTATTTAAAGCACTTAAGATCCAGCTTCGATCGGTATAGGCATTACTTGTTACTTAAGGTTTAATTTAATTGATTAAACTAAATTCAATTGCATAACAAGCGACTTTTTTATTTCATATGCAATTAAAATAAAGACATATTTATTTAATGCAACTACATATATAGTTTATATAAAAAAATTTTCCAATTGCTACTGTATAATTGAGGCAAATATCATGGTTATTGAAACAAGAGTATGTCATACTTGTTTCATTAATAATATCATTGACTCAACTAAATTATTTCCACTTGAACTGATGCTGTTGATTCAACAGCATTCTTTCTCAGTGTATTGTAGCTGCGTACATCACACGAATATGAAAAGTTAGTTGTAATAAAATTCAAAAAATTGCAGAAAGCACTGACGCAATATGGACTCGATTGCTCTCTGCTAGCTCCTTTATGCAAATTTTAGACTAAAATCATATTTCTCAAAACAAAATAAAAGATTCATTTGCAATTGCTCAACTTTTCAATCTATTATACTTGTAATTTTACTAATGTGTATATTAGTTAATTAGTTTTAATCTACAGAATAATTATACTCACGTAGTGAATTTAGGTGTAATATTACAATAATTTCTTTCTAACTCTTTTTATTCAAACCTTAGCTAATATGCATTATATTATTACATTATGATAAACTAATACGTATATCATGTATATTTTGAATAAATAAAAAGTAATAGTATCGTTTTGTTGTACACAATTATTTATTTCGATGTATTGTATGCAACAAATTTAATTTTAAATCGATAATCAGCTCAATAATATTTTTAGTTGAATTTTTTTTTAATAGAAAGTATATATGAAGTACATTTTAATATCAATCAATAAAAGACATTTCGAAAATGTTACAGATATATGTGCTGTGCATTATGATTTTTATATTTAAAAAAATCTTTTATTAAATGAACAAAGAATTTTCAATGCCTACTTTTATTTAAAGAGAGAGAGAGAGAGAGAGAGAAACAGACATTCAAATAATTCCTTTTTTAATAAAATTTAATATTGAAAAAATAAATATATCGATATGTATGTACAATAGAATAAACTTCCTTTATTAATAACGACTGATTACATTATTATAATTACATTTTAACTTATTTCCAACGGTAATATTTTCTGTCCTACAACATATACGAGTATTGATTCGCGAGTAATTCGTTTACTAATTTAATTATTTTAATAAGATAATAATTTATTTCTGAAAATTAAAATATAACGAAAAAAATAAGATTAATAGAAATTTTGAAGAGGTTAAGAAATAACAGTAGAAAAAACAGTTTGAGAAAAGTATATTAAATTTTCAAGATTTTGATGCATAATTTTTGGCCGAGACAACAAAATGTATCTATACCTCATAATTAATGTGATAACAAAAGGTTCTTTCGTGTATGCACACTGCAGGTAGCTTGGTGGATCTGACAATTGCAGCCAGCAATTAACTGTGAAACATTTCCTACAAAACTGCATCAAAGCGTTGAACTCCATGAAACATGTATCATTAACCATTTACTCACATTATTCATGTATCCTATGTAGTATTCCAAAAGCCGAATTTTTTAATCATATTAATCCCCGTAGCTATCGTCTCTGAATAATCGCCATATAGCACGCCCGTGATCCGAGTGTTATTGGTGAAAAGTGATCCAATTATAAGAGGAGTAAAATAAGTGTGATAAATTATCGTTTATAATGGACATTTATAATAGCATTTAAATTCGTAATTATTTCTACGATCAGATATATGGTACATCCCTTAGCAGGGAGGAAACCTGAGGGTGGACCTACCTATTTACTACTGATCGCGTTCAGCAGACTCAACTATTGCGGAGCAGATCCTTGAGTACTCGCTGTTACTGGAGTATTTTTCTAAATCACCGAATAGCAGCAAGCGCTTACGGATCCACTTCGTAACAATTGAGTCAGCTGAACGTGACCACTGAAATTACACTTTAACTCTGTACATCTCAGAAACTATAAAAGGTCCATAGTTGTTAACACAAAGTTATTTAGGATCATGATCTTGGCGACATATTTCAGGTTCAGTAACGAATTATCTTACACAGCGCATGAGGCACATGCTTTAAGCTGAAAACATAATGAAAGCACAATGAAAGCACGGGCACTAGGAATAGGAAATAATAAATTTCAATCTATCAGAAACCTAAAATGTATACTAAAATGGACGCTTTTTAATAGGTTGAAATCTTTTATTCCCTGTTCCTATTGCCTGTGCTTTTCATTGCGTTTCCGACTTTAGGGCTTGGTTGCTGCGAAGGCCCTTGGAGCCCTGTGGTTCGCGTACTCGTTGCCAGCGCGGATGGCTAGTGCTTCCGTCGTGTCGTCACTTGTCAGTCATAACCAATATACTGTGTCTATACCAATGTACTATGATCGTGACTCATGTGATCATGTCAAAGTTGAACATATGCATTGTATCGGAGTCGGAAATACAAAGGTAAGTATACTATTAGCAGAGAGAAGCTCTGCTATTAGCGTTTGAACCAACTCGAGCAAGTTTGCACCGACCTGGTTTAGATTAATGATCACATTCTAGATAGGTACTACTGGTTCAGCATGTCAACCAATAGTAAAGCATGCGACATCATTAATATCATTAATTTAACCCATGTCGGTGCAACCCGCTCAGTATGAAAACGCTTTATATAAAAGGTTTTACTTTAATTGAAATTAACATTATTACTCTTCTTATTATTTCTTATTTTAGACTTAGAATTATAAATGTGTTTTTATATCTAATTCGTTAGTTTATATTTAACAATTCACAAAAATTTATTTCAAATACACATGGAAAAACGAGTGTGACGTTGTAAATTTCATATTCGAATATTCCGTATATTACATTTGCAATATTTTGAACTTCAAAGCACTGCATCGTGTATACGAAAGTTAAACGCGCCAGAGTTAGAACAACTAAAGCATCTACATCGAACATAGGAATCGTGAAATTCCTCAAACGCAATGGTCCGTTGTGCAAAATTATTGGATCGATTTGTATTACGATACGCGAAAATTTTACAAGTCCTGTCTCGTAATGCGCAGGAGCAAAATAAAATATATCGTTCTCTAATCCGATATCGAGTCTCTTCGAGTGTAGTGCTTCGCATCCCACTGAAATTGTATTTCGTCGTTGCTCTACTTAAAGGTTGAATTTCGTTTCGAAGAATAATTTATTTTAAACAGGTAATATGGTAATATAAAAGTATATGCAGTCTATATAAGGTGTCACATAATTACAAAATGTTCATTTTTTATTAGTCTTTTCATTTTTCTACAAGTTCTGCTAAGGAAGATTCTTTCTGCATGGAGCAATCGCTTCCAAAAAATAAACGATGTTTATACCAAAAGAATAATTTTGCTAAAGCATCTAAAAATCTGACTAAACACAAATCTGAAAATAATTTTATTGAATTATAAAAATAATTATGTTAGAAATAAAGATATACAAAATATATTAAAAATATGAGCAATGCTGCAAAAAATTTTGACATTCTTTTTTGAGCGTCCTACATAATTATTTTGATAGTCCAATAACATTATTTCTGAATCTGTATTTAGCTAAATTTTAAGATACTTTAACAAAATAGTAGTTTGTGATATAATCGTTAACAATAATAGAATAAAATTTATTTTAACAAATAAAATAATTTTTAATAATGTATAAATTTTTTTTGCATTAATTCGGATATTTATGATATTTATTTTGCTATTATTTGTCAGTAAATTTAATAAAATCTAGATATAAATTATTTTGAAGTCCGCATTTAAATTCCATTTCCATATTTTTATAAACACTCACATGCATACATGCACAATCGATTAATATCATAAATACAAATAAATATTACAAAAAAATACGTATAAATGTACGATATAAATATTTATAGATATATTGAAATAAGTTACATTTTATTACTTATTTTTTATACTACCATTTCAGTTTTTTGTAGCTTAAGAAGATTCTAAAGCCGTCTGTATTACCGACTAAATTAAGCGACACGATAGCGTCGCGACGCCAAGTGCATAAAAATATAAAACGGGTCGCTTGATCGCTTGACGTGTGAATGTCAATATGTTGTGTATATATTCGTGAAAAAATATACGCCAAATGCATAAAAAAGATACTGAATACATTCTTCTTAATCAAAAATGAATGTAACATAAATATAATTTGCTAAGTATTTCATTACGCAAGACACATAATATAGATTGAAAGTGACATATACATATTGGTCCTATATATATATATATATATATATATATATATATATATATATATATATATAGGATATTGCGTTTTAATGCCACCCGGGCACGTCAAATTTTTTCTTCATTATAATTCATTGACAATTTTATATTAACATAGAGCGCGTCAAAATCTGAACAAATTCAACAATTTCTTTTCTTTAAACAAAATGTTTTTAACGAAAAATTAAATATTACATACAAAAAATCCTTTTACATGGCACTTGGGGAATCCCTGTAGAGCACAATTATTCGATATATTCCCCATTAACTTGAATGACAGCCTCTATTCTCGGTCTGAAGCGTTCGCACGCACGCTGTAATGTAGCGCTGTCCATACCGACGAATGTTGCCTCAATAGCGGTCCTTAATGACGTCACATTGGGATGAGACTTGTTTGTGACCCTTTCAACTACGCTCCATACGTAATAGTCCAAGGGATTTAAATCTGGGCTGTTGCGAGACCAGAATGGGAGCCGAGGCGAACAACTCGGCTTGTCCTGGCAGCTTCAGAGAGCATCTATCGTATCTTTAATATGTATGATTTGTATCGAAGATTCTCTTCGGCAATTCGATGCATTGTTGGCTCGCTTACACCAACAATCGATGCTAATTTTCGCAACGATTGCCCTGGGTCATCCGAAATCAACGTTTGAGCCCTTTCAACGACTGTGGGGGTCCTTTCTTTCGAGTGATTCTTCCTTACTGGCATATTGGAACCTTCGTTGGACTGTCCTAAAGCCATATATTTTGCCACAACGTCATAAACGATTGATCTCGGGTATCCAAAGAACCAAATTATTTGCCCAGCGCGAAGATCTTCGATGATCGCGGCTCTTCGATTATACTCCGCACTTGATTTCAACATCGCGGCTATTTTGAGAATATGACTGTTTACTAGAAGCATCAGGCTTTCTTGGATACCAACAACAACCTCTGACGGAGGCACAATATAGCGGAAAATTTAAATTTGTCCGGATTTTGGTGACGCACTCTGTATATTGACAATTTTAGTCACTTTGAGTCTATCTTATGTGTCTTGCGCAATGAAATATTTAGCTAATTACATTTATTTCATATCCGTTTTTGATTAAGAAAAATGTATATCAATCTTTTTTATGCACTTGGCGTATATTTTTTTCTTTTTCTAAAAATGTTTCTTTTTAGAGTCATATAATTTTTGTGTAATAAATACTTTTTCTCTCTCTCTCTCTCTCTCTCTCTCTCTCTCTCTCTCTCTCTCTCTCTCTCTTTCACAGATTTGAAAATCCTTTTTCAGTATTAAAGTATACGCATTAATATATGTTTGTGAGTTTATGCCGAGAACGATAAAAAATTTCGAAATTGATATATTTTTTACCATTTCTTAGTGTAACATGGCGTCTCAAGCTGTCAAGTCGTGACAACGTTTGTTTGATACAAAAATTTTGCAACCCTTACGAAAGTAATCTACAAATACGTAATTTGCACGAACAAATAACGTCGAGTTCTTAGAATTAGATTTAGATGTTTTATCGCAACTTTGTTATATAAAATTGACACGAATGTGTGACTGCATATATCATAGGTTGCGTGAAATATTGGTGTGGTAGTATATAAAGACATGTTGACGCGCTGGAAAAACAGTGACTTCTGGTGACTTTGTTGAAGTTCGGGCTTCGCTTTAGGATCCCCTTAAGTACCATATTCCCTTTGAAATAAAAACAACGGCCAGCTAACTGCACAAATATTCAAACGACATGTTTCCGGTGGAAGTTTTTTTAATTCGAGCTGACTACGCAGAAGTGTTAATAGAGGAAAAAATATACAATTAATACCGCCAGCGCAAGCGCGAAAGTAGGTAGATTTAAAAAATGCATATGAGTAAAACGCATTGGGATCTTTGTAAAAAGATGCTTTTGATAAAAAATTCGTGGCATCCAATTATCGAGCCTTCTGCGTATGTACCGTTGACCTCAATGTAAAACGCTTCATGCTCGAGCTTTCAGAGAGCGAAAAATGTTGTCGCCACGAAAAAATACCATTTTGGAACGAAGTGCGTACAAAAGCCAGAAAGCTTCGTATCAAGCTTGATTTCCACTCATTTCTCGCAAATTGAGAATCGTCAGCCAGCCCTTTGTTGATGTGCTTAAATCGTTAGAATAAAATTTAACAACAGGGAATAAATAGTTTAATTGGCGGAAAGCTCGGTTTGAGAGATAAAAATTAAATTTATAAAAAAAATACATAAATATGTCAAAAATGCAAGCCAATACAAGTCAACACTGAATACAAGCTCACTTGTCTTGACGCTCTTTATCAAATTAAAATCTCTTCCAAATAAGAGAAGCATTTTATTAGATATGCATGTGTTCTGATTTGACAGTTCATCAGAACTTCAGATTACTGTGTAAGTTTTTGAGTAACGTGTTAATTACACTGATATTCTATTACGCGTTTAATATTTCAGTTTATCCGACTATCAAAATATACATATATTGTATCAAATACAATAGAACGGTTGAAAATTTTATCCATAAATGTTATTACTTTTGATTTAATACTCGCATACTTCCAGTTCTACAAAGCGCTTCCTTTATATGTATTACATCGAAATTTAATGTAATACTCAATATTTAAATTTATTAAACAATAAGAATTTATTAGAGCGCTGTGAAAACACAATCAATAAGAAATAGGAATTAAAGGCCCATAATAGTCGAAGCTAAATTTTTGATGCTTAAATAATTCAATATAAATTTATACATATGTATGTACATATCTATATTTTTAATCATTTTGAACTGCGCGCCGAATTTTATCGGACTTAAAATTATTATTATAATTATCATACATGAATTATTTAAAGATCCAGCTTCGATTGTTATAAGCCTTTAATTCCTATTTTTTCTTGATTGAAATTTATATAGTATCACTTCAATATTTAAATTAAAATTATTATTTCGTTATTACATTGAAGATGACCTAAATTGTGATCAAAATATCTATAATTGATAATTATTGTTAATAATACACACAAGTTTTACACTCCCATCCAGTGTCAGCTTACATTGGCTTTTTTACTTTTTTTATTTACTTCTTTGAAGCCTTATTAGTAGTAGAGATATATGTTGTTATGTGTTCATTATACATATACATTTATACGTATACATATACAAGATATTTCTCGAATTGTTCGCTACAATTTTTGAAACTTTCGATGGGTCTACAACAAAATGTTCTAGTAATAAAATTTATTGATTATTAAGGAAGAATTAATTATGTAAGGGAAATTTTAAAATTATTCATTTCTTAACCAAAAATTGAAGTTAAATTAAGTTTTTTAAATAGAAGCATATGTTCTTTTCCATATTTTTATAGTATGTGAAAGGAATGAATTCATCGATATATCATTATGTATTGTATGTACCAATGTTCGATCACAAAATTACTTAACATAATCCACTAATCTGTTGCCGATACAAAGCAATGAGATAAATGTTAAACAAACATGACAAGAACGGTAGTTCTTGGCACATATAAAAAACCTAAGGCAGTAACATATAAAGTGGTAAACAAATTGGCCAATCATAGTAAAGATTATAATGCCAGTAACAAATCCGATGTCACGATTTCCTTACTGCTTACGTTTTACTACCTGTTTTTATATGTGCCATAATGCTTTATGGAAAAACCTGCATAGTGACACTACTAACATCCAATAGAGTCACTATTGAAATACAGTAATGTCACTTTGGTATGCATAGTGACACTACGTGTCTAGTAGTGTAGAAGTAGAGAGGAACCTGAGAGAGGACACGAGGGCCTTTTTTCTGTAATCAAAAAATGCCTCCGCGCACTACTTCTGATAAAGTGGATATAAACTACACAACAATATCCATTTTTTCGATGCATCTGATGGAAATAAATCGCTGAAATCTCTATTAATTTGATAGATTTTAGTTTTTAATAGATTTATTCAGCAATTTATTTCCATCAGGAGTACCACAAAAAAAAATGGATATTGTGTATAATAGTTTATATCCACTTCTTCAGAGTGCAATAGTGCGCGGGCTTATTTTGCGGTAACAGGAAAAAGGCCATGTCCTCTCTCTGGTTTCTCTCTGGTTATAGATTTCTAAATAATCACCATTTTTACATAAAGAATTTTAATATGTATGAGAAGATAATATGATATTAAGTACGTACGTTACATTTGTACGATTTACAATTATTTTATTACAATTATATTTAACATTAATTATTTTTTCTATACGTATTTCATCTTTTTCACATCTTTGATCATATATGTTGTACAACTACACATCCATTATGTTCGTAATTCACCGAAGAAGCAATTCTCATACGACCGCAAACATCAAAGTACGTGAAGGTATATCTAGGATGGGTGACCGCTTGAGAACATCATAAAATTAGTTCTTAAATTCATAAAAAAACATTTTTTTAATCATAATGTTGTATGCACTGTATACTGTCTTTGCAATAAATAAAATAACGCGTTTTATAAAAGAAATATTTTGCGAGAACTTTTTCATTTCTTTCATCATAAATACATAAACGGAACGCAATGCCAACTTGCCTCTCGTATCGACCATGATGGAATTAATAAACATAAACATTGCGTATAATGACAGTAACAATATTGACAATAACCAATCAAATGTGTCAATCAATATGCACTTTCTTTTTATATATATATAATACCGGTTATACTGAGACAGTCAATCCAATGTTATTCAAATTCACTCTCCTACTGCGCATACGAGAGTGCTTCACCTTATTAATTCCACCATAATGTCGACGAACCTTCTTTTCTTTATGGAAAAAAAACCTACTAGTGTCATTACTAGTGCAACAGTGCTATAATAATTTCGACAATAGTGTTACTAATAGTGCAGTAGTGATGGAAAAATTTCATTGGAATTTCGCTGAAATTTCACTGAAAGTTTATTGCTAAAATAAGTATTATTGATTAACATCATATTGCAGAGGATTCCATTACCGGTATGAAAATGTAGAGAAAGATTCTCTCTGACATATTAATATATTTTAATCATAATAATTGTTTAAAAGAATCTAATGTCGAAATTGTGAAAATCGTGCTAACAAGCTCTGGTCTCTCCTATATAGGAACATACACATATGTACATAGAAATAATCGTCGAAATTGTTGAAATGTGTAAGGAAAAATTGAAACGAATAAAGTAGCGATCAATTCGAGAGACACGGTATAAATGTATATGTATATACTTGTATGTGTGTGTACATGTAATATGTGTATAAAGAGAACAAAATAAAAAAAGATAAGTGAATACCAAGAAAAAGATAGAAATTATAATCATGACAATTTTTAACTCTCATTACGGAGATCTGTTTATGTTCGACGTCTTTTCCATGACCTAATAGAAACTTTTCCATGACTTAATAATTAAGTAGTAAAAAATGGAGGTCACTTTTTCAAGATCGCAAGAAACTTCTTTATTTTGGCGTTGTTTCTTGCAAATTTTCCTTACTTTACAGTGGAACTTTTTCATAGAGATACTGAATAACTTTATACTAAATTTTAAAACAAGAAGAAGCAAGACAACATAATGAAATATTAAGTAAAAGCATTTTAATTAAAATCTTCATCATATAGAATTAGCAAAAGTAAAAAGTAAAATACAATCTGAAAATTTTATCCGTTATTTAAAGAGAAAAACAAAACTTGAGATTCATCGCAAATGTAAATGTAAATATGCAATTTAAAATAGGAATGCATATAAATTATAATTTAAATTGAATCCAAAAGTATACTAAACTATTATATTAAAAGTGTATTCATATATAATTTATCATGTCACTTACTTTTTATAAATTATAATGTCTAATGATAAAAATTCGTATCTACAAATGATATAAAATATGCGGATGTTATAATTTGTATTACATTGTATTTTAATTCAATTAAAAATAAAATATGCCATTATGTATATTTACATATTAATACAAGATAAATTAAGTTACTCTATTACGTGTATGCATTTCAGTCAATTATCTACGTAACACGTATTAACACTTTTCGCAATTATATTACTACGAGGTCATTTATTTCACTGTAATTGTGCGCAAGGAATGTAATTTCATAACGTAACACTAAAATTCAAAGCTTATACAATATTATTTATCATTTATATCGATTTCTTTCTGTGTTTTGCAACATTGATAATAGAAAAAGTGACTTAATATTCAGAAAGGCAGAAAACCCTGAGGCTTTCTATTGAAAGCACGCTCAATAAAATAATCAGAAAAATAAATGATACGTTTCATTATCATTCAAGATGAATTATCGAAAGATCCTTATTCTTTTTTCACTTAGCACAAAAAAATGTTGTAACAATCAATAAGTTGCTTAACGCATCGCTTAACTCCTTCGCTTTCCTAGCATTATTATCTCGCCTGAAAGCTTTGCAGAAAATAACGTCATATAATGTATATTGTCATCACGCTTATTTTTTTCCATTAGACTTTGATATGACTCTTCTTTTGTTCACGACAATCTCTCACCGAGTTCATAGCACATAAATTAAAGTGCCACCAGAAAAATTCACGTTAACTATATTTCGCTTTTTGTTACCAAAGGAGCTTCCTTCTTTTTTTTACCTTCTCTACAATTAAATTTTTGAAAAATTTTGGTAAAACCGAGCAGTCTAAAGTTGACATGTGATCGATGCAAAAACTGAAAACTGCGAGAGCACAGAATTAAACTTAACATGCTAAAACGTGCGTGTACGAAACGTTAAAAAAAATAGCGAGGTTATTTAAAAAATTTTTAATTTTCAAGAAAAGATAGTAGTGCACACATTCATTTTAGTCTCAAAAAGCAAGCTTTTATAAGGTAACCGGAATCTACATGACCTAGTATCCAATATGTCTTGCTGATAGTGGGTGTTTACACGAATGATAGACAGCACTAGTAGGTAAACCGTGCAAGCTAAAATTCTATTTATTACTTTCTATATATATATACACGTAAGAGTAACGCAAATGACCGTCATGTTTGACTCAAAAATTATATCATATTAAAGAATTACTAAGTTTATTTGATCATGAACTAATTAGTTATAAGATCTGTAATTTCGACAACTCTAATTTTACTGTACTATTTTCGTTTTTTCACCTTTAAATATTTGAACATCTAAAGATGGCCCAATCTTATAGTCCAATATGTCACGTTATTAATATATGTAAATTATGAAGATTGTAATTTTTTAATATGTAGATATATACAATTCCCTAGTTATTTATTGTATTGACGTTATAATTGATTCTTAATTGCTTTTTCAACTTTTATTATATTATTTAATAAATCAAGAGTCCTATATTTTATCAATTAAAAAAGTCTAATTAACTTGAGCTTAAGAAAACTAATACCAAAATGACAGAAATATATATCGTGGAGTTTATTACGTGTGCAAGAGATTGCGGCTTCTCCCGCAATGAATGTACAAAATACCGCGCGTCTAAAGGCGATAAAATGTACAAAAAACGTACGCTCATCAGTGTTTCCCAATTTTATCGGTACAAATTCTCTTGATACAAAAACGCTTCGTTAAATTATCTAACCAATTTCGCCTAAATCGTCAACGAAAACATTGATTTTGCTAGAAAGATTCAATGCTATCTCGTCATCATCTTTTTTCTTATTGATAAACCGGATCTTAAATTTTTATATTTACAGAAAAAAGCCAAACTGATACGCTACAAATCTCTTATAACTTTTCTCTCTGCAAAAGTATTATTTTTACACAATTAGGAAATGAAAGCAACCTTGTGAAACCTAAGCTGGATCTTAGTGTTTAAATAATTCAATTTGAATTTTATATACGTATCCAATCCTGCAGACCGCGCCGCGAAATTAATTTTCAGTCTGCAATCATAAACAAAACTAGAATAGTAACATGACAATATTATTTTTACACATTCTATGATTTCAAAATAAAATATATTCATTAATTTTACACGAATTTATGAATGAACAATGTATTTGTAAGAGTTGAGAGTCACTGTGTAACACGATTGTTCGCGCGGCCAACCGAAACGTACATCAATACAATAGGATAAACAAAAAAAAAAACGGTACAGAAAATTGTCGAGATCTGGTCGCGCACGATCCTCTGGGAAAATAACTTGGACAAACAGGCAGTAACATTTCCAATGGTGCATTGTGCTTTTCCTTCCTACGAAGGGATTAAACCTTAGAAGCCAGCATTGTGTACCTTTAATCTACTGTTTAGCGGAGAACGGGCACAGATGTATCCGCGTTATAGTTTCGCAAAGGCGCGCGCGTTTAAAATTGGAGTCCGTTCAAACAATCAGCCCCTTTCATAATGTAACAAACTCCACAGTGTTGTCCAGGTAGGGATAGCGCCCTCTTTTATGCCGCGAGCTGGCTTTTCCCTTTTACAACTGCCTGCATAAATATTAATCTATTAACCTCTTCTTTCAGTTTCATCTCTCGCAATATTACATGTTACCACTCTGAGGAACAATTATTTCGGAGAAAAGCGACCCTGCGCAATTTAAAATAATCGTTTACGAATCATAACCGCATTGTGCTCGCAATGCCAGAGAAATTAACGCGCTAAATGAAACTGTCGATAATGGCGATTAATCGTCTGGTAATTACCGCAATTATTGGTATTTAATTGCCCTCTCCTCTCTTTCCGTGCCTTTCCTCTTTCCGAACCATCATTCGTCAAATGACAACTTTTTTCTCTTTAGTTTTGAAAGAACGCCGAGGACTTGTTCAACTGCTGACTCGCGCGCACATAGTGGATAAGGAAGAAATAAGTAAGTTCCAATGAATTAGTATTATCTAGCTCGGAGGTACGGGGATTAATGAGTTTCCGTCGTCTCCGCCCTCAATGTTCCCTATTCGCGATCTTAAAGAGAACTTTTTTCGGCGAGCAACCCGTTCAGTTGCTGGAACGTAATCTTATAAAATATGTAACCGAACTCTCTCGTGCTGGTTCTCCAAGTTGCGGAAAAGCGCTTCACGAGCGACAAGAAATACAGAAGACAAGAGAAACAACGGAAGGCGAAATTCCTCCGTGAAATTCTTTTCCTCTCTAATATAATTACCCGTCCATTTACGACGTTGTCGCAGGTTGTTATTACTTTCAATGAAGACGAGAGAGAGCACACGAAATATTAGTATTAAAAGCCTTTCTAACTTTCGAACTTTTAAATACATTTGTTTGCATTTTCGTCAAATTTTAAATCTTAATACAATAGATTTCGATAAATGTTCAGAAAAGTGGTGCTCCCCAAAAAACCGCATTTTTTTCAGTAATAAACAAAACTAATTAAAAAAAGATGACTGTTTAAACACATAGAAGTATGATAGCTATTCAATAATAATTCATAGATGGTGCATTTTCTTCGTCACAGGTAAGTAAGAATTTAAAAAAACACATACACTTCATTACCCTTTTTTTTAGGAGTAAAGAACAATAGATGTACCCTTAATGACTACAATAAAGTTCTCGTATAAGTTAAAGATTAAAAAAAAAACAATTTATAGCAAAGTTTCTTATAGTAACACAGACCATTTATAGTTACAACAGACGACGTGGACTGCATTATCCAATAGAGAGAAAGGCTATCTACTATTAATATAATTTATAATTTATTATCTTTTTAAATAAAAACGATAGCAAACGTATATTCTTACTCTACATCCTTACTCTCTAAATAACAATGAAGACTGTAAAGAACGATGTTGTTATGATAAATAATTGGATGAATAAAATATGGAAAAGAAGAAAACAAATAATAAAAATGACGTCGATGGTAATAATAATGGATGGTAGGTAACAAGGATGGTAGAGATGAAAACGACGTATAAATTATATTTAAATATACGTATCTATTTTGTTATATTTAAAAAATAAATATATATATATATTAAAATTATATCTTCAAATAATTATTTTCCTTATCTGCGGTAAGTATTACATTACACCGTGCATGTCTACTATCCTCGTATCACCATATTAAAAAGTTATTATTTAAAATTATACTCATTAAATAATCAGATTAAATTGCATCATAAAAAAATTGTAACATAAATATCATATTTATTTAATAAAATTATGTGCGAAAAGAAAAGAGAATATATGAAGGAATACAACTGAAAGAGAGAGAGAGAGATAATGTGTAAAGTTCCGCAATGAGAGAAATAGAGAGCACGAATAAGGTAGTAAGTATAGGACCGCAATGGATGGGAGAATTACATACTGCAATCGGTGAGAGAGAGAGAGAGAGAGAGAGAGAGAGAGAGAACAATAATGAATTGGAAAGAGAATGCAACGGGTAGGAGAGAAAAGGAACAAAATCCCCCCTTCTCTGCAGACTCCTCGTCTAGCGATGCTTGTTTCCTCCCTTGTCTCTTGGACTCAGCATCTATGACGCACTTCCTCCCCCCCCCTCCCTCTCCTTTGACCACTTGCAATCATGTACACATCTCATATACGTATACACACTAATACATGGTGAATTAGAACAGCTATTCTACTTAAGTTGAAAATCAATTTATTGTATTTAACATTATTGATTCAATAATTGTATGATATACCGGAAGGTTCAATGATCTCGTTGGAACGGCGTAATTGTTTAACACCGCCATGTACTATTAAGTTTAAATTATTCTTTGGACATTTTGATCAACGTTATCGTTTGAATTGACAATGAAAAGCAATCCGAATCTTGAATAGAAATCTACTATAAATAATTGAATAAATTATCTTTCACATCAACATCCTGTATTTGGCTCAAAATGGCATGAATTTTATTTTATAGATAAAATATGTTGAATATGTAAAATTTTGATTTTGTTTATTATTCGCATAAACAAATATTGGCAAAGTACATTTCGCGTAAAACAAAAAACAATACGGAAAGCCTAGAGGCGAGAGTAGCAGAGTGAATAGCATGAATAGTAAAGTGTATATACATATGTAGATATATGCAAGAAAGAAAGTCGCGATAGGATTTGGTAGCAGAAGCCAAAAATCGAGGGAACATTTTTCTTACTTATTTATTTTGTCTGCTTGTTTTTACTGCTACACGATAAGCTGCATTGGGAATTGCCATCAAACTATCGCTCTTCTAAAGAACTGTAGGAAAGAATCGTGTCCAATCTTTGGTTGTTTAAAGTACTCCTATGCTTAGGCTTTAAAATTATTGGAAAATATGATTAGACTTCATCTATCAGTAATAAAGCTATAGATTTGCTATCACAAAATTGTCATGCTTGTTTAAGAAATCACTTTTGCAATTAGTCATTTTACTTTATCAATATTCCGACTAAGACCTAAAACTTTCCACCAACCGAATCATCTACAACATTTCACGGCTCGTAAATTACGCCCCGAAATTACCTTCTTCATTAACCTCCGTGCCTGATTACTCAAGATAACTTGGACACTCTCCACTTCTGGAAATTTATAACTCGATTTAAAATCCACTCTTGAGTCGATTTTTTATGCCAAGTGAATTTTAAATGGAAATACGAGAATATCCAATATCTGAATAGTGAATTCTATTCTTCTCAACTATCTGCTATATTTATTCAAACTGGAAACATGAATTGTATATGTATGCAAATTCAATGTATATAGATAAATGTTAATAAAAGATAAAGATTAGCGCTCCATGAAGTTAATATTATTTTAAACATATGAAGACATATCCTTTGCTTTATAATTAAGTAATCGATTATATGTATAACTCAAAATATCATAAGACATTATTTACGAAGATATTTTAAAAGAGATTTTACAGTGTTCTCAAACTCGTAATAATATATAATACGGAATAAATTTCGTACAGTAATATTTTATGTTTTCATCAAATTTTAAAATCTTTGTAAAAGCATAGGGACGAACAGAAATTTGTAAAAACTAATTATATTATGAATCATATTTGGAATATTAGTTCATGAAAAAAAAAACAATTATCGGTATGTATTATATTAAATTACTGTTATACATATATTATCAAGAAAATTTTCAAAAGCAACAACAAGTCTTATTTTGCGACATATTAAACATTCTATGAATAGAAATCAGTTTCTAAAATAGTCAGTCTCTCGTATAAATAACAGCATATATACTCACTATATCAACCAAACCTTAGCGTCGCGAAGATCATCCACTTGTGCATGTAATGATGATCACTATGCTGATTGCATCCTAATACGCACATAGTGATGTCTGCCTAGCTGGCTCTCCCATTTAACTAAATCTTAATGAACAAATTATATAATAATGCGCTACTTATGCTCTTTCAAAATCCGCAAGAAAAAATGTTTGCATGTCGTTTAGCTAAAAAAAAAATTTTTTTTGTGGGGGGGGGCTGAGTAAACTGTTAATCAGCCCTCCCACGTATTAATAATAACCGATTTGAAAAATTAAATACACAAGATTTATGCGCTATTTATGCTCTCGTATTCACGTAGTTTTAATTTTTGCGCTGCATCCCTTAAGACACTTCCCTCTTGAAGCAAACAGTCATATTGGAAAAATCAGTCTTTTATAAATATGAAATGACAAAGAAATTTTTCACTCACAATATGGGTGAAGAATATCAGTTATCTTGTAAAATGCTGTACTTTGTATTTATAATTAATATTAAATTTAATAATTATATAGAATGACATATACATACAAGTACATATGTATGCTACAAAAATATTTATTATTTAAGTTATGATTATTATTATTAAAAAAAAATTATTTTTATAAAATTTCCAATCATTTTTTGAAAATTCGACAGATCTTATAAAATAAAAAATCTGTATGAAATCATCCAATTGTAAATCTCATTTACACTAAAAGCGCTATATGATATGACTCTCATTTTATATGAAAAATTTAAAACTGTAAAATTGGGTTACAATTTAATTACAGTTCGATGCTTCGCAAAATACAGCACTTGAAATAATGTCCAAAAATCTAAAATCAAATTAATATTGTAAATTATAATTGTCAGCGTTCAGAAATCTAAAAGGATCTAAAAAAAAGATCTAATTTTAAAATACTTGCAACATATGTAAAGTTTAACTTAAAAACCGATTTTATATAGTTTTAAAATTCTTCTTTCGTCTCCTTTCGTCTCCTTTTTCAATTACGCTATATTTTTTCCTCCTATTCTCATATTATTTCATTCTACATGTCACGTAATAAGCTTGACATTCATTTTCCATATATTATTGGAAACGGATATAAAAAACGACGCTATTTAATCTTATGAAGAAAGAGTTTAACTATACAAGAAATTTAATTTAAAAAGAAAGTCAACTGGATATATGCAGAAGAAACCTTATACGTATTATATATATATATCTATTCTATGTATGCATGAGAATGGAATAATCCACATATAGTCGAAACGAATATATGGGACGAGCACATGTGCGAAGAAGGTGCGGAAAATAAAAAGGAAATGTAAGTTTTATCCAGATTGGTGGAATTATATTTAACACATTCAAATATAAAATGTTGCACATCAAGGATCAGCTTCAATCCAACCAGGGTAATTATTAAAGATTCAATATGGAGAAGATACGACGGCACACATGACCTAGTAAATTAAGATTATGAATATAATAATTCGATACGTTTTTTCATATTATAGACTGCTGAAACACGAACGATAGTTATTCTTTTTTAAATTCTATATTTTTCTATATTAAAGTTCAAGATTTTTATATAAATACTTTTTATGAGAGACTTTTAAGAATACGAATTTTAAAACATCAGAAAATTGTTATGATTAAATCTATTGAAATGTTACACTTATTCGCAATGTGAGAAAACTGACTCACCCCAGAGAGGACTTATATATGTGCAACCTTTATAAGAGTAGAAAATAATTCGACAAAGAGTGTGTGCAGTATCACGCGTTATAGTCGTGCGACTGTCACATTTCTAGAACAAAATTCGAAAAGAGAAAAGGAAATACTCTTGTTGTATGGGAAAGCGTGATCGTTTATTATTTCTATAGAAATGCTAAATTAAAATGTTGTTAAAATAATAATTTAATTAACGGCCATATCCCACAGATGAATAAATGATTAAGTACATTACATTATCGCGATTCCCCACGTTTATGATACAAATAGCAATCCCGTATGGAATTCGTTTGTAATACAGCATTTCAATTACGCATAAAATATTCTCTTTATACGAATTTTAGTTATAGGAATTATAACGTCATATGCAAAGAACAATTGTATTGCGAATAAGTGTAACATTTCAATAGATTTAATCATAACTAAACAATTTTCTGATGTTTTAAAATTACCTCGTATTCTTAAAAGTCTCTCTCATAAAAATTTATTATATAATATTATATTTATATAAAAATCTTGAACTTGAATTTTAATATAGAAAAATATAGAATTTAAAAAAGAATAATTATGTTCGTGTTTCAGCAGTCTGTAATATGACAAAACATATTGAATTATTATATTCACAATCTTAATTTACTGAAGAAAACACACATAAGCATATTTAATATAAAATAAATACATATTTAAGAAAAAAAATTATTCTGGAAAACGTCAAGCTGTTCGACAAATCTGTTTGACAAATATCTCTCATAAATCTTTGTAAAAATTTGAACACGGGAAAGGCGGAAAATGCGGCAACGTCTTTCAGAGCTTAGAGGCTTCACGTGAATTAATGCGATCTAGTCCATCCTGATCTACGACAAAATCTTGTTAGTACACCTCACCGAGCGGCTGAAATTCACGTCTCCAACGACGTTACAAAGACAAACGTACGTAATTAAATGCTCACGTGAACGATATAACAAGCAGATATCGGAGAACCGTGAACGGAATATTTTCCACTGTTCCTAAATACGTCCTGAATTAATGATAGCAGGCTAATTCGCGACGAGATTCAATTAATACGCTTGAACAATCAGCTGGAACTCACCGCAACAAGAGTATGGACGAATACGCGACGTACTTTATATCACGATATATATGATTCTAAAAATTACATCTTCCTATAAAATGTAATTTACTTATTTACAATATATATACAACATTTTTATTTATTCTATATAATTACACTGGTTTAAAAATAATTTTAAATGATCCTCTCGTTGGAAAATATGATTAAAAACTATTATATTTTTCCATAAATTTTTTTTCATAAATAATTTTCTACTTTTTTATTATTAGGCAAATACGCCGCGCTGGGATTTACATCGCAGAAGTCAGAAAAAATAGAAAGAGTGGGGGTAATTTTTCCGCAACTACTCTCTATTACATGCCTTTATGTTATATTAGTATAGTGTTACGATTTCAGTTTCTTACTGTTAATAAATGAATAAAATTATTGTGAGTTGAATCGATATTTGTCGAGTAGCGCCATCATAAATTATAATCTACATAAAATGATAACTATAAGACGTGCAAAAGACTTAGTGGTTATTTCGTACATGAGTGCAGAGGAATAGTAAAGCATGTTGTATAACAAAATACAAGTACTTTGCTGTTGTATTCTTTGTTTAGTTTGTTGTCTTAAAAAATGCAAGGATTTAAAAAAGTTCATTTTTTAATATAAATATTTTAGATTTCTAATATTTTTTTATAATAAGTAGACAGTACATAACAGTACAAAGTTTTTATATGATAATTCGTTTATTTTAAACATAGTAAATAAGTTAATAAATTAAGTTTTTGATAGGTAGTTTTGCGGCATATATACCGGAGTTACCTTACATAAAATATGACTGTTTATATGAAATGTTTTAATAATTATATGTCAAATTAAGATCATACTTATACAAAATTATTATTATTTGAACAAAAGATTCCAAAATTATTGATGTACAATTATAAATTTGGTATTATTAAAAAGAAGAATAATAAATATATATATTAAGATAAATATGCATGTGCTTTCATGAAAAATATTACATCTAAAAAACATTTTATTGATTTTATGCACAATTACATGAAATGTCTATTACAAATATCTAAATTAGTTATTGATTAAATTATTAATCACTCATACACTTCTTTCTCCTTATAACAAATTTATTCGTAAATCTAAAAGCAAATTTAATTTTTTGATGAGTTTTAAATCATTTTCGTGTGTGCACACACGTTGTATATATCGTGAAAATGTAACAAAGTAACAAATGCAATTTTAACTATCAATTAATATGAAATAATAATAAAACGCTTTCTTTTAATATAAATGACATAGGACTTTAATATCATTAACAAAATTGTTAATTATTTTTTAAGTATCTAAGTATTTAAAGCACATAATTATAACATATTTTATATAAAAATATCTATAGCCACACACATAATTAAAATATTAAAATATGTTTCCTTATTTTATTAATATAATGCAGAAAATCGTCGAAAGTAAACGTTGCTCAAAAAATCAAATCCTTCTCCCCATGTAAATAAAAAAAGTGTCTCGTCTAAGTACGTCGACACTCAATTAATACACCATAGTAACGATTCCGGCGTCTATCCGTTGAAAGCGGAATGTATTGTAATGACGGACGTCGATGTCAGAGGGTTTTACAAGGTGTGCCCAATAAAAGTTTCAGGACTTGTCGGATGGTACATCGAAAATCTCTCACTGAAGGAATGTAATGCACAGTTATTGATTGCCACGAACATTAAAACCTCGAGAAATTCTTATAAATATTCTACCAAGTAACATTTTTTGCTTCTTATGCTCTATATACCATTTTGACAGTTATATCTATCATTTTTCTCTTATGTTTTAAATAGGTAACTACGTCAAATTGAAATAAAAAAATATTAGTAATCGTAATCAATGATTATTTCATCTTAGATTTTGATCATTTTAAAAATATCATGAAATGTGTATTTTTTATCGGATTTTTTATTTTATGTTTCATCATTTTATGTTTGATATTATAATTGTTAACTTTAAGAATTTAAAGTAATATGACATTATTTTTAAAGGAAATAATAATTTTATAAAATGTTTTAATTAAAAACAGCATACTATAAAATATTTAATTTTATCACACGCGTTTAAGTACGTTATAATAAGTTTCTATTACATTAATAATGTGTCCTACTTTTTTTTTAAAAAACGCAATTATGTTTATCTAATATTTTAAATATAAAAAGCTTTCATGACACTTTTTACAATTCTCACGTTCATGAACAATTTTTCACTTGAATTATTTTTATTCCTAATTATAGTTCTCTTATTCTTTGTTTCAATTATTCTTAAGATATACAAATTTCTTTGGTTTATTATTCAGCTTGTAGCAAATACATAACATTTTAATGTATCAACGTATTCCTTTTCAAGTTGATTTTGAACATAATCATCAAATAGTATTTTTAAAAATCAAATTTGTATGAATGCTCAGATAAATCTTTTTTTTTTTTTTTTTTTTTTTTTTTTTTTTTTTTTTTTTTAAGGAAAAGTGACGTTATTCGTTATGGTGACAATCTCTCGCACAATGGCATTCAATACAACACGACACAGAAATTAAATAATACTGAATTGAAATTAAAAAACGGCTATGTTCTTCCAGAGATTGATTTAACAAGAATGATGATAGTTATTGTTCAGCAACCGAATGTAATTCAGATTCGACAAAAATTGATCTCCGAACAATTGATTGGCATTCGTGCCAATATCAATCTACGTTTTCTGTCCGCTTTGATTTCCCGTTTTAGTCATTCAGTCCTAGAACTTTTCGGACACGCCTGGTGCGAGTAGTTCGAAATAATGGACGCGCGGCGCGCGCGAAGAGATTATTTTAATTAATTGCCGCGTAGGTGGGCGCGTTCGAGCGACAATTATAAGGACTTTGTGAAAAAAAGGGGAGAGGAAGCCAAATCCCAGATTCGCGGAGTTAAGCGGATTCTGTCGATCGGTCAATTCGCGGGCGTGTTCAATTAGCGCGAACATCGAGAAAGGTATTGCGCTGTGAGAATTTTACCGCGGGAAATCTCGGAATGTTGTCCATCAAACGAACGCCGAAAATAACTTGAAATTGGAATGAAGGAAGAGATAGGATTAGGAGGAGGCAACCACCTCACGCAGGATCCAGCCTACGATCCACGATGTGGATCCGATCAATACAAGAGCGCAACGCGCCCATCGGATTCTGGCGAATCCGCGCGTGGAACTTACGTGTCGTGGCATGATGTCGTTGGATCGGATCGCTGGATCAGAGTTCCGTCGAAGATCGCACGGTATAATTGTCATCATAGCGATTAATCCCTTCCACGTATGTGTATAAGTGTACGTAATTCTGGTATGTATTCCTCGGTGCTACGCCGTATCACTTTTTGACCGTACCATTTTGTCTCCGCTTCTTCGTTAACCGTCCCTTCGAACTTGATGATTATCACTTCCGTCAGTCGAATTAAAAACGGTGGTGACTCGTCGCGAAAGAGGAATAGAAAAAAAAATCGGCTTTCCTCGAGATAACGAGATAAGACACGACGTGCACGATCACCGAGAGCACAGATTCGACGCCGATCTCGTCGGGAATTGCACTGGCCGGTTCAGCCCTTTACTTCGTAGCGGAGGGGTGGCGGTATGAGAGAGCGCGTCGCGAGGAAGGGATAAACGGAATGGAAGGAAAAGGAAAGCGAGAGACAGGGCGCAGTGGGGACGACCAGCGTGGGAGAATGGAGAAAAGCAGGCGTGGGAGAGATGGGGGGGGGAGGGGAGGATGAGAATATATACCTACCTACATAGCAGCATCCACCAGCATCCACAGTGGTGAAAACCACTGTGTGACTGTGGTACATTTCGTGGAGCTCTCACGAGGGACGGCGAGCAACGACGGAAGCCGTGACGGCGCGGGCGGATAGGGGGACGGATACACGACGAGGAGGAAAGCAAAGAGGAAAAAAAAGACGAAACTGAGTAGGCGAACGAGATGGAGCCGGTGGCCTCTAGAAAATTAAAACAAAAAGCATAGGGAAGCACGTCGTGTTGGAAACGGACTCGTACACACACCGACGCGTTCTCCCGCTTCCCCCTCCCCTCCCCCCCCCCCCCGAACTATATCCGTTCTTCTTTCATCGCATCTTCTCTCTGCATCCTCTCTCCCTCTTCTCCGTTCAACGGCGGAGGCACTTTTATTTCCCTTTATCGTTTATTATGAGTGGTACGTTACCCGCCGACACGCTCGTCCTCGAAAAAGACGTGCAAGAAGGTGTCGACGCGGGTTTTTTTTTTCTCCTTTTCTCGCGCTTCCTCGAGCTTCCTTCTCCTTTTGCGGCCTCATTGTCATAGAAAAGTCGAAAATTCATGTTGAGAACGTTGGTCCAACTGATCGATATTGTTAAGCCCATGGTACATATATTTAAAAATTTAAGGCAGTAAGCAGGAAATTTAAGGCAGTAAGGAAATTGTAACAATGGATTCGCTACTGGCCTTATGATCTCTATTGTGATTGGCCAATTCGCTTACTGCTTACGTTTACTGCCTTATGTTTTTGTATGTACCTGTTCCTTTGGATACGAATTCTGGATCTCTTATTACCTGTTCTTTTTTCTTATTCTTTTATATCTTTGTATCATATTCGCTGTATATTTTCAATGTGCATAGGTTAACAATGACGTTTAAATAATATTCAATTTCAAAATTCAGTGTCAAAATCTGACAATGTCGTCATGAATTTATGATTGTAACGTTCATGTGTAAGAATAACATTGCAGGATAATTTTATATATGCACATGTATAATATTGTATATGTTCAATTATTACGATAACTATTATCGTTATGAAATGTTTAAAGGGTTTAAAGATAGAATCACACGATTTCATCAATTTCTTAAAAGATAAGCATGCATGCATGTTGCTATGCTTGCTTTGATGCATACAATCTTACGTTTAACAAATAATAATAAAATTAGCAATTGTTTCTTTTTGATTGATGTATGTAAGGAAATAAATTATAAAATATAATTTAATAATAAACGTGTATATTAGAATTCCTACGCCAAACCATCATATACATCCAAATTAACGTAACACTGATTTTGTTACATGTAAGTTGGCTACTACGACACATATGACATATGACATACGTCATAACACAAGTGCTAATAATATCGCTGTAAAATAAAAACGCGCTATTCTTGGGTAAAGTCAAGAATGACGTTGACAAAGCAATTATAAAAATGTTGAAGGTACGTTTAAATATAAAATTAAATTGTATCAAATATGGAATATGTGAAACTTGCGCTTGTTTTAGCTATTGTGCATAACGGATTTAGGCGATCAATCAAAAATCATTACCTCAGTGGTGTAACTCTTATATGATGCTACGTTTTGCTTAGCGCCGACCTACGGCTTACTACCGTATCTCCTAATTATAGGAACTCTAATGTACGTCAGCATGTAGCGCTCAATGCACCAATTCTAGCATACATCAGAGCAGGCATGATTGCATACAAGTTTGTAATTCAAGAAATCGAGCATTATGTGATTATATCTTAACATTATAATTAACTTATACGAAACTATACTTCAATTCCTTGCATTATCATTAAACCAGACAAAACATGTTGCAGTCTGTCGTGGATCTCTAGTGAAAGTATTACTTCACTTGCGTCACTTTATTACCTTCTCAAGTTTATGTACATTTTCTTTCCACCGTCTCTCGTCGGCAAACTTCTTAATCAGCAGGAAGTTCAAGGTGGAGAATTCATACGCTCAAGCAAAACTGTCTTCACCCGTACGTCATTGAGAATTCTTCTGCGCGCTTCATATTGCGGAAAGAATCTCGGGCGCGAGCGCGAGATAAATCGAGTTTTAGAACGCGAGTACGAAGGAGAGGCAAGAGGACAGGATCTTATTGAAGATAGGTGTTCTTAGTGGACGAGAGCGATTTATCCGCTATTTCTCACGAGATTTATCTACCCATTCTTTAATCCTTTTCCGATCCGCCCGCCTACTGTGCCGCACCGAGAAACTACTGTTTTTTTTTTTTTTTAATCGACTTCAAACTATTTTTTATCACACCACTCTTTGTGCTGTAGGTGGAGATTTTTCGCGCTCGTTTGTGATAAATCGAAGTCGTAGAAACGGAAAGGAATGAGATGGAAGAAAAAGCAAGAAGGTAGATCTCATCTTATTGCGAACGTATAAACGCTCAGATCGTGTGCGACTCTTCCGCCATTTCTCGCGAAATTCTCTATCGTCTTTTTAATTCTTCTGTCGACTGTTGGGAATAAAATCGAATCGAGAATGGAACCAACGCGCATAGGAACTAACCAGACGGATTTTATCGGGCGTCACACGCTTCAGCGAAGATTTCGTACGTATTGTAAACTGAGCTTAATCCATTCATGCGTTTCTTCTCTGCAAGATAATACCGTTTTCATTCTTGCAAACGGAACATGGAGATGGGAAATATTCAGATGGAGGGAGCCTGTGAGGTTGACCTTGATATATGTTGTCAAAGTCATAATCCTGAGTAATCTCCAGATTTTAGTAGTCATTGTTCTGAAAAAGTTATTAACAAAAGTTTGAAAAATAACAATTCTTATTTTTGCCATATAATATTAAGAACTATCATCTCACCTTTTCGTGCTTACATAATGACTTTCCACGCGAAGCGAAGTTCACTCCCAATTCTCCCTTGCAGCGATGCACGACTTTCCATGCAAAGCGAGATCCATCTCACCAGTGTGGACGAGGGGGAGAGCAGGGGGAGAGCAGGGGGAGAGCAGGGGGAGAGCAGGGGGAGAGCAGGGGGAGAGCAGGGGGAGGGAGGTAAAGTGATCTTCGCTTTACGTGGAAAGTCATTATACTCTATAAGTAAGGGATGTAAGGTAGTATTTAATACTGTGTGTACTAGAAATAAGATAATATTTCTTAAACTTCTTTTATCAATTTAACTTTTTAAAATAAAACAAGCAAATAAATTCAACAACAACCAAATTCTCGACAATATCAAAAAATAAAAATAAATAAGGAGACTACAATGAGAGTTTGATTGTTAGTGCGAAAATCGTTTATTGTCGAAAAACTGTGGTATAATTAATTACGCAGAATGGCAACTCAATCTCTTTATTCTATTGGCAATGGTTGACAATCCCAGTGGCAACGAATAGCAGATAAAAATCCATATAGCCATGAAAGACGTGAACATCAAAAATTAATCACAGTCGAAAGACAAAGGATCCGCAAATTTCATATTTAGCGATATAAATTTACTACAACCGTTCCGAATATTGTGACGGTCAAATTTTGAATGTTGACCGTCACAATATTCGGAACGGTTATAGTGAATTTATATCGCTAAATATGAATAATTTGTGGATCCTTTGTCTTTCGACTCTGATTAATTTTTTATGTTCACGTCTTTCATGGCTATATGGATTTTTATCTATTATTCGTTGCCACTGGGATTGTCAACCATTGCTAATAGAATAAGAAAATTGAGTTGTCACTCTGCCATCTCGCCATGAAGAAGTGAGAATTTTACAACATACAGTTCAGACATACTGATGATGGCCCGGAAACAGGTCGAAACGTTTATACGTAACTAATTATATTATAGTTTTTCAATAATAAACGATTTTTATTTTCGCACTAACAATCGCGCAAAAAACTCTCATTAGCTCTTATTTGTTTTTGTTTTTTTAACAAACTTTTTAACAAACAATGGGCGATGGCTGAGTAACCTTTGGACTCAGGGTCATAACTTTAACATGTGTTAAGGTCATCGATGTTGGCTCCCTCCATCTAAATATTTACCATGAAAGAATCTGGCAGAAAAAAGCATCGTTCTGCCCCGCGAACTGACATATTAATAGTTAAAGTTGACAACTATTCAGATCAGGAAATCTGTCACTCATCAATATTACGAGAAAAAATGGTTTTTCAATCGTTTCTCAACACTTTTGTTCTACTTGGGAAACGACTGTTAATGTGAAATAAGTTTACAGCTTTTTTTTCAGGCAATTGAAAACTATTTGTAAATAAAATTATATCGAGTATTAGATCAATGCTCTTAATAACTTTCCACTCTATTATTTGTTGTTCCGTCTGTTGAGTTCGTTAATATTCATTTACACTTATTTTATTTGTCATTAATAGTGTTTTTTATTGACAGAACTGATATGAACTCACTGATGTGCATCTTAAAATCGTTATACACTATTCTAATCTGAATGTGGAAGTGAGATATCTCAAATGATAAAATACCCAATGTATATTTTACCAAATAGCACAATAAAATGTATTGAGGATTTCGCGGTTTAACTCCCCAGATAACATTTATGTTACATAAGATATCTAAAAGACGTCTTTTAAATATAAGACGTCTTTTAGATATTTTATGCAACATAAATGTTATCTAGATCATTTCTATATTTTTATTAAACATCTTTATGTTTATTTGTGTACAACGGCTTTAAAGTGCACTGAGCGCATATTAATAGCGTATTCGATTTACTGACTCGACCCGACTCCAAGTCAATGATCTGTCCTGTTTAGCTGCAAAAGAAAAGCTAAACTGTGCAAAAAATGCAGCTAAAAAGAACAGACCGTTGACTTGGAGTCGGGTCGAGGCAATAAATCGAATACACTACAATTCTGATAATGAAAAATGCTATAAGAGGAGTAAATATATACACAATAAAACAATTAAAAAGCATGAGACTCTAAGGCGATTTTATATATCATGAAATTCATGAAGTATGACTTGCTTAGTAATACAAAAAAAATTGTAATATTTAGAATTTATATTTTTATTTGTAGTCGCTGTGAAAATTGACAAAATTAAAAGAAAACGATTAGAAGAAAACATGAAAGATGCAATAAGGAAGTTATAGGACGATCAAAGAAACTGCTTCACAATTTTCCGTTCTAAAAAGTATATTAGAAGATAGAATTAAAAATATTAAAATTATTTGTATGTAAATATTAAAATTATTTATGTATCGTTTGTATACGATAATTCCAATATATACGCCGTATCTAACAAAATTAATTTATTAAGTATTATTTACTAATATTTAAAGTAAATGAACTATACCAGTAAAATCTTTGTACTATTTACTACTACGAAAAAAATATTAGAAATACTTATTTGTTATCCGAAATACTTATTTTTTGTATTAAAAAAAAAGAACTTCTTGAAACTCTTGCATTTTTGTTGTATATCCTATCCCATAGCAGTAAAGGGATAGAATGTACGGCTCATGAAAAATTTACAAATAATGCTTATAATAAGATATAAAATGATAATAACTTATGAAATGTACTTACAAAGTTTTATTAAGAAATAAGAATGATAAGTATATATGTTATATAAAGTAATAAATAATAATTACAATTTTTTTTATATATATTGCAAGTGCTCTGACATGAAGTACACATTTCATGTAATGCATTTATTGTGCATTTAGTGCACTAAATAATCCAATCTGCGCACTTTGTATGCCTTGAGCATAAATCCCGTCCGTTAAAAATGTCATATATCCCAACAGGTGGGATATAGGAGACTTCAAGCTGAACAAAGACTGTAACAGCTAAGCACTTGTATTTTAAGCTATATTCCATTCTTTACTACCCCTTTACATTTATATATCATCATATAATACATTTATGTATTACTATATAACCATTAAGCCTTCACAATCTCTACAATTATCTCTACAATTTTATGTGGATTATGATATATGATTGTACTATTCACTATATTGACAAATCGATTTAACTGACAATAATTTTATTAATATTAATATTGGGAAACTGAAATCATAACACAATATTAATAAAACATATAGGTGTATAACAAAATGGTTGCGTGCACATTATCCCCATTTCTGCTATTTTCATGACTTCTGCGTAAATATATAATTTATATTTATATATATATATATACATATATATATAAATAAATTATATATAATATATATATATATAAATTTGTTACATGTCCGGTACTAGAAAGTACTTTCTAAAATATTTAATTTTCCACGGAAATTTTATTTTTATTTTAACATTTAAATGCTTATTTATTTATATACTTTCTTCATTATTTCTATACTTCATTAACTATTCATTGTATACTTAATAATAATATTGATTCTCATTTTCAATTCTTTCCAATTTTGAGAAATCCGTAGTTGTCCAGTACTGAGCGGACTTCCTCTACATAAATATGATAAAAGAAGAATTTTTATCATATTTTTTATATCTATTTCATATTTTATTACAAATTTTGTAACATCACTAAAGGAAAACATGTTAACCTGGCGTTTAGAGACGCGGAAATTTTAGCAACACGTCAACTAATCGATATGCTTTTGTAAATTTCTGGGAGAATGAACTATGTTGAGGGATGGCTAAAGTTTGTATAAACGAGAAAAGAGCTCGTCACGGACAGACAAGTACAGAACAATTCCCATCGTCCTCATTTTATCGGTCGATCTACTCTTTAATTCTAAAGGTTCGTCAGCGCACGTCCCGCCTTACGACATGGGAATTTTTTATTTACAGGTGTCGCAATTGCGACTTTTTAATTTTGTATAAAAAATTTCTCTTGTCCTTATATCTTCATGAAGAATTTTGTGTTCACCCGCGAAATAAGAGGATTTGAAGTGCCAGTCAGTTTATGTGAGAAAAAGGGGGGATGTCCTCTTATTGCGGAGGTAGGTGCTTAGTGGACGAGCGCTATTTATCCGTTCTTTCCGCCGAGATTTATCCATCCTTTCTTCAACAACTCCTTTCCGTTTCCCTGCAAAACCTTCGCTTATCATTGAGGGTGCAATACGTCTGATGCGATAAGTGAGTACGCGCTCCAATAGTAATAAGTTCCCCCAAGTAATAAGTTTTCTCGAACAAAGAAAGTCGAATCAAACTTAAGAAACTTCTATCCGTGCGTATCTTATTAATTAATGTTTTCTGGCAACGTTTACTGTTTCGTCTCGCAGTCCAAAAAGCTCAAAATAGGTCTTTTACAGGAGTGGCGCGCAGGTGCTTTTCGCAATTAACCCAGCAGAATGCTTTGAATTCTCGCCAAATTACCGGACCGTAAATTTCACGTTACATACAAGCAGCCGACCGCTCGCTTACTTTCAGCTTTCTCTGTACTACTGGAAGATGCGAAGCATTTGTTGGATCGTCAAAAGTTTCACAAGCGGAGCTAACCATCTATAGAAAAATCTGTATCTATTAAATCTTCGCGTGAGCTTCGAAATTATCAAACATTCTTCTCGAATATCTCGAAGTTGCTTCGAAACAACATTTTAAGTGAACGCTTCTTTCTACGTATTTCAATAAATAGAATCCTAAGGTTGTCTGATTTATCGACTAAATGCATTTTCGTATATATTTCTTTTACAGATTTGAAAACCTTTGTCCAGTATTAAAGGATACGCATTAATACATGCCTGTGAGCTTATGCCGAAAATAAAAAGAAATATTTAAATTGAAATCTTGTTTATCACTAATCTTCTAATTTTAATTAATCACTTCTCATTTAAATAATTCAATTATTTTTTAAATTCAATTTATTTTTACTTACGATTTATTTACTTATTTATTTTGACTTTTTTTCCTTACTTAAATAGATTTAATATTTATATTCTTGATTGCGTTATTACATAGATATTCAATATTCAAGATGAATCCTGTCATAACGGATTTTATAATGTCCATTGTGCTTTTAAAAATTCTCTTGTCTTTTTCTCTATAAAATTATATATATTGTTATTTATTAATATGTGCATATAAAATACTAAATAAAATTTTCTTTCGTACTAATCTTTTTATTTTCTTAAGTTGCTATCATGGGAGATTTTACTCAAAAGTTACATCGATAAGATAAATTAAAATCGCTTCGTGTAAATGAGAACATATTTCAAGAGTTACATAAACTATGGATGTTACTAACTCTGATTAATCGCTACCGTATAAATGTATCTATTTGGCGGTTGTCGATTATCGACTGTAATCGACGATTGTATCAAAGAGATTAAAAAACCCGAACTGAAAACCGGAAAACATTTTCAGTTCGGTTATCAGTTTGGTCGGGCCGGTCTCTAATATATATGTATTACACATACTTACATACATACATACATACACACACACACACACACACACACACACACACACACACACACATATATATATATATATATATATATATTTACATGAGTCACCCGTGTGAAGAAATCTTCTCATGAATTTCCTTCGTCGTTTTCCTTTTCAGAAAAAAGAATTGAATCACACTACGAATTCTAATTTTATCCATTTTTCACTATCACTCGAAACACTTCTGTTTAGCAATTGTCAAACGATAAATTTTTGTCAAATAACTTGCGACCATACAATATTCATCCATAAGGAAGACACTTTATGACCACATATAAGATATCGCTGTCGCCCTCTATTAGTATGCGAACCAAGTTATTTATCAACCATCCTTGTACATCACAGACTCGAACCGACACCAAGGTAAATTTAATATTATATATATTGTATATATTCAGGGTGAATCAGTCATTGAATCAACTTTTTATCCTATGAGAAAATTATCGACTTCATACCTATTGGATTATAACGTGTGTGCAGTCAATAATTTTCTCATAGGGTAAAAAGCTGGTTTAACGACTCTGGTTTATTCTGTATATAATATATATATATATATATATATATATATATATATATATATATATATATATATATAACTTATCTTACATCTATAAATAATTCGCGTCGATGTTCACACATATCTCATTATGTATTTGAAAAACAGATTTATAAACTTACATTCAATTGAAAAATCAATACAATTTCAATAAAAAAATTGAAAAATAAAATTAGTATAGCAGTATAATTTATCTCTTCCACTTTTTCATAATTATAGAAGCTGTATAGAGTAGCTAATTTTAGCCATGTTAAATAAGTCGCAATTTACACAAGCTCGAGAAATCTTTTTAAACTATTTAAATATATAATAATTAAATATAAATAAATTTGTTTTCGATGCCTCATCTATCTTTAAAAACTTTGCAAAATAAAGGGGAATTAGTCCTTTTGTAAATAATGTAGAAATTCTACAAAAAGAAAATTTACTAAAAAAAATTCACGATTGCATTTTTGTAAAAATGCTAAATGCATTATTACAACTTTTCTATATCAGAATTAATTGCATTTCATGATTTTATTTTTAATATTTTTTACATTTATTAAAACTTATGTGTCTGACATAACAATACCTTGAAATTTGAAACAAGACAAACTACATTTACACGACATACTTAATTTGATTTAATAACATTCATAATCACGGATGTTACTAAACTAAAAAGTGCCGTAAATGTAATCATAGATTTTATTTTAATCGAAAAACTGGTCATTTAATTTCAACTCAACAATACACTTTTACTACAAGGAAAAAATTGTACAGTAGCATGAAAATCTTTGTTTTAAACGACATAACTTAAGAATTATGGATTGAATTTAATTTTTACATGAAAAAAATTTATAAACAGACTGGGAAAGAGAGAATTCATTTTTTTGTCAAGTAAAAAACATAATATATGTATTTTTTATCTTAGTATGTACCTATATATACACTAATAAAAATGGAAACTGTCTTACGAGCTAATGATGTTAATGAGCAATAATCATATAATACTTAAAAAAAACAATAAAACCTTACTCAAACATACCTTTTAGCTTGAAGCTTCAAATTATAGCTACTTAAACAATGTTAACTTTAAAACAATTACATAATGTATATTTAAATTTACTGTTACATTACAATAAGATATTTATAATTATTTGTTACATTTAATCTCTATTTGTGCACAATTGGTGCCACAATTGTTATTAATTGTAAGGTTGTACAACATCATTTTAGAGCGATTGTAAGTTGTAGTCAAGTTACTATTTGACTGAAACTGAAATAACTATTTCATAAACAATTAATCCAAACAATTATTCTCTTTTATTCAGGCATAAAGTATAAGTTTATCACATTATCAACATATGGTTCTTTTTCAAAATGTACAAACTTTTTAGATCTTATCGAACGAAAATATCAATAATTATATGAAAGGTTATTTTGCGTGGCTTTTTTGGAGTTATCTAAATATATGTATTTATATATATATCAAGTGTGTACTTTTCCTCTTCATCTTCTTTCCAGGTACTACATTTATCATTTAAATTGTTGTATAATGCTAATTTACCAAATTATTATCAGCAGTAAATCATTTTTCACATCACTTCCATTCCACCATTTTGCGTGTTCTCTGTAAAACCTAGTGTAGATGTGGGTGCATCTTGCGATGTATCTTCTAATGCTGGTGCATCCATGCTTTCAGGAAGATTATTTGCTGTTCCAGTCGGACAGTCGTCCCAATTTATTTTAAATCGAGTCACACGCGGTTTATCACCTAGTATGTTTCTCTGAACTTTATCAAATTGTGGTTGCGGAGGTGGATTCTCACGGAGTTCTGGATCTATGTATTCATTATTTATAAAGTAACCCACGCGAACAAATTCATGGCCTCTATATGAACAAGTCAGCAATACAACGGTTACGCCTAAAGCATCATTGACTGGAATCCTACTAACATCAGGTGGATCAGCCTAATGATAGAAGAAGAAAAGATAATAATCAGAAAATATTAATTATTAATGTTACTAAATTAGATAAATTATAATATGAAACATTTATATCGAATTCATGATATCTCACCTGAAATACAAACATATGTCTTCCTTCAGGAATTGGACCAACATAAATAGTATCTAGGACTTGATCAAACTCCTCAGATTCTGCACTGCCCACATATATCATTTTCCATTCCAAATCTTAAAGAATATCAGTATTGTTTATCGATATATTTCCTTTTTTCTACACAAACACACACACACACACATACATACACACACGCGCGTGTGTAAAAAATCATATCATGGAGAATGTTAGATATGCATATAAAGAATTGAAACAACTAAATTGTAAAGAAGCTTGATTGACAAAAACTTTCATCATATTAGAATGAATCTTTCCATCGTAAAAAATTTTATTTTAGAATCACATATATTACAGAACATTCATGAATAGTTCGATCATTGGTGTTGTATCATCATGGCAATTGCAAAATTAACCTAAAGATTAACACGCACTCAAAGATGCCAAACGAATAGAATAAAATAATAGCGTTACCGAGCGGAATCATATTCGTAAAATCAAAATTCGTACCTTCCTTTAATTCTTCAATGCATTCGAAAGTGACTTCAAACTGGAACGGATTCAGAAACGGCGAAGGATTGTCTAAGACAGCAACGTTAGCCAGTTGAACCTTGGCCATGATATAATCCACAAATTTGAGAAGTTAAAACGACGAACCAGTCTCAATGAGAACGCAGAGATGATTCCGTGGTACAACGTGATAAAACGTGTAACTCGCGCACGTTTGTGATTATCTACGCTATAGCCGTTGTATATACGTCCGAAAGCCGACAAGTAAACAACTTCATCGCAGCAATCGCATCACACAAGGTAGTTTGGCGGCAAACGAACCAAAGTACGCTTCCGGTGATACTGCGCGAACATTGAAAAATGACTGTTTATTATCGAAATCTAATATACATTACGATGGACGTGAGTACGATAAGAAATTTGCACCAGAATTTTAGAATAACACGCACATGAAGTGTTACTACATTTTTCCGCTACAGCATCGAGTCCTATGTGTTTATTGTGCGTTGCTTATTCCATGTGATACGGGGTTAATGGAATCCAAGAAGATGCATAAAGTACGTTTAAATAATAATTTAGACAATTGGAGATTTATATCTGTAGGATTTGAAAATGATTTCGTGAAAATGATTGTAACGAGCCACATGAGGTTATTCGTATTTTCGCAATTGTTTCGAATTAGATCAAGCGCTTATCTAAAGTGTTATTGGGCGCGTTCAAGCTGAACAAAGCGGCTAGCCTGCTCGCCGAGCAATTGAATGTGATTGGTTGGATCTATAAGTAACAACCAATCATGTTTATTTGCTTGGCGAGCAGACTAGCCGCTTAAGGTTTTGTCCAGAAGCACGACCGCTCACTGAGTGCTTAGGCCCTCAGCACAATGGAAAGAATAAGGAATTAGGAATAAAGAATAAACAATTTTAACCTATCAGAAATTGAATACATCAAAATACACGGTTTCTGATAAGTTGAAATTGTTTATTTCTAATTCCTTATTTCTATTGTGCGTAAGGCCTTATGACTCCTGTAACCATTATGGCGCGATAGCCAATCAACGTCCCGCTTGCTCGAAAGTAATAGATATATATTGGGTCATCTAAAAAATATCCGCGGTTTTTTGTCACTAGATGTGTGTTGATGGTCATATATCTAGTGACAAAGTACCGCGGATACTTTTTAGATGACCCAATAATTTCTATCACGCGAAAAAAGTTGAACTCAATCCAATTTTCGCTGCAGTTGGATGCAAGATGAGATCGACTTATGGTTCTCGCAGAAACGCGGCAACGCTTGCCGCGCGGCGGAAGTTATTGTATTGGGTCATCTAAAAACCGCGGATACTTTTTAGATGACCCAATACTAAACAATAATTCTATGTCGTATTCTTAACTCACCATGCAAAACTTCTAGAAATGATGTAATATTACTTCCGCCGCACGACAAAAGTTGGATTGAGTTCAACTTTTGTCGCGCGGTGGAAATATATCTATTATTCCGAGCAAGTGAGACGTTGATTGGCTATCGCGTCTACTTCAGCCATGCGGCAAGCGTTGCCGCATTCTGTGTGGGAACCATTAGGGCTATGTTCAGATTCCTAACCGAGTGCCACTCACTCATCGTTCCATTCTTGTTATTTACCGAATGTTAATCAAAAATGATATGACGCCTGCAGAGCACCCGCATGGGAATCTGAACACATTACTGTGTGCAGGGGCCAATAGGTCTGTTTGGTTGCTTGCACTTTTGGCACTCGACATCTTCGCTTTCTCTCTTTTTAAAGCAACATACAATATGTATCTATTTTATTTTAAGTGCAAAAATATTAGGGGATTTCACGCAACGCGAACAGACCTATTAGTGAGCAGTTGTGGTTCTGGATGTAATGGGTATAAAGCCGCGCAGTCATTCCCTTATTGAAATTCATACAAGCAGGTAGTCGTGTCGCGTGCAGCTCTTTTTCACATAACTTTTTGAATGGTAACTTTATGGATAGTCGGCACACTTTTGTCCTGTGGATTTAGTACAGAAACGAACCACATCTTCTTTCGACGATATGATATTTTGGCTGTGTTTACTGCTGAAAATGTACAGTATACGTAAACTGTAGATTTTCAGCTCTGGCAGTGAATTTTGGAACATAGCCAAAATCGTATCGTCAATGAATTTTGGAACACACCTTTATCGATAGTGTCAGAAAATGTATACAGTCACGTAGTTCCCAAAATGGATGTACTGGCGATAGTGTACGAGCGATTTCGATGGTAACAGGAAAAAGACCGACAGGCCTCTCTCAGGTTTCTCTCTGCTGCTAGCCTGCTCGCTGAGCGATTGAATATATTGGGTCATCTAAAAAGTATCCGCGGTTTTTTGTCACTAGATGTGTGTTGATGGTCATATATCTAATGACAAAGTACCGCGGATACTTTTTAGATGCCCTAATAATTGGTTGGTTCTGTAAGTAACAACCAATCATATTCATTTGCTCAACGAGCAGCCGCTTTGTTAACTTGACCGTGGCCTATGTTTACATATTCTATGTTTTTATTTTTATTAGTGTAATATTTTTAAATGTTCATTACATACTTTTGTTCTTTTAATAGATAAGTTTATTATTCATTTTAAAGTGTATTTCAATCTGATTATTTCAGATACGTATTACTTATTTAATATTTTTTACTGTGATTTCATTGCGATTTTATCTCTTCTGTTCTTGTTTATTTATAATTAAATTTGGCGTTCTTAAAAAATATAAAAGAATGGAAGAGGAAGAGTTATTACTGATTATAATATTTATGCAAGCGTGATACACACTGAATTGTATATACTGAAGTATATACACTGAAATGAACATCGAGGAAAATTCGTGGCCATTATTGATTAGCCGCCATTTTAGTTGAGACGATATTTGAGCGAATTCGAAGCGTTTACGCGCGCGATCGATGTATCGATCGATGTACTATCGATGTCTGAAAATCTATATGGGCATAAATGATATACAATATATAAACAAAAATAATGTCACTTCAATTTCATTAGTACATTCAATAAAATAACATATTAATAACCATATCCTACACCGTTAACACATGTGTAGGAATTGATACATTTAATAAAAAAATTTTTACCTAATGAAATGAAATGCCCTTTTTACTTCTTTGCCCACATCCAGGCACTTCATGTTGATGTTTTGTAGTTTTACAGTCACGCGATTTTATAATCTTTTAAAATAATCTTTTAGATATAACCCCACACATGATGATCTTGCTGACATATGCGTTTTGATGCATCTCACTAAAGAAATACTAACGTAAGTGCGCATGAGCACCTGAAAACTTCTGATTCGCTCTTATATTGACTAAATTAAAATGGCGCTGATCATTTGGTGTCAAGATTTTCTATTAGTGTTTTTGGCCCGACCGAATTTGCACTAATCTGGGTTGAAGTAATGATGTTTCGTGCTCTCCAATTGGTACAGCGTGTAACGTCAATAGCGAAGCATTTTCTAACCTAAGTTGGCAAACCCAATCGAGCCGAAAACGCTATATATGTTTCACAGCGGAGATGATCATTTCAGTGTTTATATAGTTCAGTGGTAATACATTTATAATTTTATGGAGTATTGTGCATTGAAGTCACGACAGATCAAAAAAAGAGGTTAGTTATTATATCTAACTGCCGAATTTTGACGATCTACATTTTGTGCTTCTGATTGCAGTTGCATTATAATTTGTTTATTTTTTTTTAGATGGTGGCAATCAGTAATACCGTTTTTCCAATTTGGAGACTTCTCACAATTATCCAAGAATTCAAGAATACTAATTATGACGAATTTTATTATTATATAAGAATGATGCCTGATAGATTTGATTGGCTTTTGGAAAAGACGAAACCTTATCTGTCTAAAATATAGCAGGAGACATTCATTTCCATCAGAATTGAGACTGGTTCTGAGGTAAGTATACAGTATTATAGAGACCTTATACGGTCAATATCAATAAATATATACTGACTATATTATTAATCATGTGTGGTTAATACAATTTGATGTTGAAAATATTAATAGTGATTTGAATTTTTTCATTTTTGAGCATCAATATGTTCTACCACAACAATATTCCTATCACAGATGTTTGAAGCTTGAATGAAGAAATTTAATCATTGTCAAATACTATCAGTATTTGTTGATACTGATGGTGTGACCATATAAGGTCTATAACATACATAAACTGAGCTCAAATTTTATCAATAATGCTGATATTGTAAGGTTATAAAAATATTGATGCATACTGTCACTATTTTACTAATTTAATAGTAATGATCGCTATTATTCATCATATAAAATTTGCTTAACAGTAATTTCTTGATCAGTAGTTTTTTTTTTATCAATATAAGAAGTTTATCCTAATACTATTCTCTCGATGTATTTCAGATATTTTGTTCACAAAAATAGTGTATGATCAAAGAAGTGGTCTTTTTTTATTGGTTACTCAATAGTAATAAGATTATTCCTGAGATATGTGATGTAATTATAAAAGCTTTACAGCCAATATTTACCACCCATGACAAGAAAGGATTAACGTAATATAGTTAATGGATTTTATGAGAATTTCCCTAATTGTATAAGGATACTTTGTATAAGAATCTAGGCTCCAAAAACTCAAGCTGTCTCTTCTTTAGTAGCAAGAAATTTTTTTCAATTGTTCTCATGACAATCTATGGTACAGATTTTCAAAAAGATGGACTATGGTACGTATTAATCAGCATAAATAGCGATAGTTTTAGTAACTAACCGAACTGATTTATAAATAAAACTATTAACAAAGAAAGGCCAATGAGAGCAAAATCGCAATCAATAAGCGTATACATTCATATTTTCTCAATACAATCTTATATATAATACATTATATTATATGTGATATAAGATCTTGACGAGAACACAGGACTAACAACCACATTTACAAAAATAATTCTTGAGATTAATCTATCTGTATTACAACTTGTAAAGAAACATTCCTGGTTGAATTGTCACAAAACCATCGAGACAGAAAATCATTTACCTTGAAATTTAGAATCGCTGTATAATGTATTTCATTCTTCTCATCTTTATTATTATTGTTTTTAATAGTTAAATATGGCTTAAAATAATCCAAAACGTCTGACCGGAGAGTAACATGTAACATGTATAAGAATATATTGAGTAAATATAAATGTACATGCTTATTGCAACTGCGGTGTTCTCAAGCCTTTCTTTATTAATAATTTTGTTTTTAAATATGTTAGGCCTGCAAATAATGACTGTGTTCAGCAGAAAAAGCAAGTTTGTAACTGTTGTAAAATTCTTTAATATGATTAGTCTTCCTCTTAGTTCCTCATTAGATAATAAATATATAAACTAATCATGTTTAAGAATTTTACAACAGCTGCAAAGCTATCTTTTTCTGCCAATGGATGCGTTCAGCAAAGAAAACTAATTAGTTAGCGCTTAGTGCAAGAACTGTAGTTCGGCTGTCACTTCAGCATTCCCTTGGAATACATTTTGAACCTAATTATTCACTGGTTTCTTTGGACGTCATTTCCCTGTGTACTAATGTCCCTATAGATTTGGCTATTAAGGAAATAATAGAGAGATAGGATTCTAGTTCGAGCAACATAAAATACCTAGGGAAGAATTCTTAATTGCGATTCGATTTATACTTAATTCGATCATTTTCTCGTTCAACAAGAATTTTTATAAAGATTTTTGGCACAATTCGCCGATACTTTTTTTTCTCTGATAATTTTGAACATCGTGATACAAGATATAAAAGAACTGGTAATTAAATTATTATCTATTATCTATTAAATTATTATCTATTATTTATTATCTTTGCTTATCATTTTATTTCCATTATGTCGGCATTCTGTTGACTGCTCCGAGAATTTTTGAATACAACATTGAATATTTTGATAAAACTGCATAACACTAACGATCTCACCGATTTCAATGACCTTGACATATGTGTCATATGTTACCAAGATCATGAGTGATCTCAACAAATTTTTAAATGTTTCTTGTTATTCATTAAAAAGTTATTAATGAAAAAAGTTTGAAAAATGATGTCTTTTCTGTTATATAAAATAAAAATTTTTTAAAAAGTATATTTTACAACTTTCTACGCGAAACAAATTCACCCCACCTTTCCCCCTACAAGGGGCATACGGCTTTCTAGGAAGGAGAGTGTAATATCTAGTCAATTATTCTTCTCACATTCGATTGTCATAGTCAATTTCTTCTTTCTCTGTGTATTGTAGATGACGCATAACATATATACTACGTTATATACACACACACACACATACAAATGTGCGCGCGCACTCCTATTCGCTATCTGAGGAATAGGAATTCCCTTCCACTGGAAATTGATCAAATAGATAGAAATTAATTCGTATAGTCATTGTCAAATCCAAAATTCTGATTTTTTGGATACTGGGATCCTCAGTCTGGGGAATTAGAATTCATGTAATTCAACGTGATAAAGCTCTCTCATTCCGACAGTTTGTCGAAATTATAGCTGTTTCAAACATTTTGCATATCCTAAAGATTGTCTAGAAAATTAAACACGTTTCATAAATCCATCATAACATTATTACCATATAAGAAAGAGCAAGTGAATATTGAAAATAAGAAAAAATGTCTAGAAATTAGTAATACAAAAAATGACTTGCTTTGTATAAAAAAGAAGATATCTCATTTTGTTTTCCCTAAGAAAAAAACAGGGCAACTGATATGTCTCTGATTAATAATTTCAAATGTTTAACATACTTAAAAAGATTTATTACTGCATTGTAATTCAATAATTTTTTTTGTTCTACGTATAACAATAGTCATGTGGGTAAAAAAATTTAATATTACTTATAAATGTTCTTGTTCAAACACATTAAGTGTACCTCACATTCTCCTACCTGTAGATACCTTTTGATATACCTTCATGATATATAAATTGTAAAAATTTTACATTAGAAACACAATGTTTGCGTAGAGAGACCTTAAAATAAACCCTCATAAAATCATTCTTAAAGAAATGATCATAATTTCCAATATAATTTTATAAAGAAGAATTTAGACAATGACACAGCCTTTATATGGTAGTATGCCTCTTAATCAAACATTAGATAGTTTAAAAGATCTTGTAAACGAATTTCATTTTTTGTCTCATTTTATCGTACTACAAAAGCGCCGCTTTCTTCCGCTCCTATTATGTAGCCACCGATCGTAGAACATTAAAAGGAATCGGTGAGTTGTTAATGCAAAAATGCAAAGATATACAATATGACGAGGTCATTATTTGAAAAGTACAGTTGAACTTCGGGTGAATTGTTGCCTGAGTTGTTTGAGTAATAAGAAACGTTCGCGCAGGGGCTGTGAGGATACTGGCAGTCGAGCGGTCTTTGATCAAGTTACCAGCACATTCCCCATCTAAACGCGCGTTGATATCTTATGAATATGGAAAATCCGTAGTCGAGATTACCATTATGCGTATTACATTATTTGATTGTCTTTCTTTAATCCAATATCAGATACAAAATCTAAATCTTTAATCTAAAAGTCGGATGGCTATGTTCGCATGTATGCGTTTTCGAAAATTGTTTAATTGAATTTATTCAAATATTATTATTAATATAATTATTTTTTTTTTCTAATATATATATGCATTTTTTTGTAGTTATAGAGAAAGCATCGAAAAAAATTCTAATATATAGAATTCACACGTGCACACATATCTTATTACATATATCCCTTTTATTTCATTTTACCGTTTTCTTTTTTATTATTTATCATAAAATTATAATTTATATATTATTAATATATTAATATTTATGTATATTAGTACATTTATATATTTAGTTATGTATATAACGACCAGATATAGCTAAGTCATTAATAAATAAATACAAAAAGAAGAATAAATTTTGAAAAATTTTATTATTTGTGAAACAAGATTAAATTCTGGAAGTAATGCGAGTAGCAGCTACAGTAAAAAATTCATCTATTTAAGCTACTGTTCGATAAAATTTATAAAGCTATTAAAATTCATAAAATTACAGCTCGACCGAATCACAGTAAGTACAAGTCAGCTAATTATTTTCCAAAGTACAATCATTATACTTCAAAATTACATGTGGTAATTATGAAGTATAATTATTATACTTTGGAAAATAATTAGCTGACTTGTACTTACTGTGATTCGGTCGAGCTGTAATTTTATGGAACAAAAAGAAATGTATATTAAGAAAAAATTTAAAAAATAAAAAATTTATCTTTTTATACAGAAGGAAAAAAAATTTTAACCAACCACAATATATTCACTGTGTAACTTTTAAAATAAAAATTATTCTCATAGGCATGAATTACAGCAAGCAAGTCTATTTGGACTTTTCGAATTATTGATATTATAAGTATATCATGAATAAACATACATACATGTAGATAAACTCAAGTATTGGCACTCGCGAATTGGTCTGGAGCTTCTCTAATGAGACTACACTTTAATAACTATAAACTAGGAAAAGAAACAAAGAGAGCGACTTCAGAGAGAGCACGATTCCTTTCTGTCGAGTGGCTCTGGAGACCAAAAAACAATTGCGCGGGCGTCATTCCTTTGCCTGCGATGACTGAACGACGCGTACCGGAATCCCGTAGTCTCTAGAGCATCATCGAAGTGGATAAAATAACAGCGGGGTTAGTTCCAGAGTAGATCAAAGCCGTCCGCTCCGCGGGGGTGGCCGACAACGCGACGACCGACTGAGAGAGCAGCTCTCTTCGCATTTGTCTATACTCGAGCTCGCTCAAGTGGCATCGACTCTCAAAAAAGGAATAAAGAACGACCTCAGCGACGGGTTCATGCGTGAAACGATGCCACTGCAAACAATCTCGTAATTTGTTTAGGTATAACAATCCGTCTCTCGGTTCCATTCTAATCCTCCATTCTTATAACGAGATTATCGTAACGTTTTAGGATATTGATCGCATATTTATGAAGATATTTGATAAAAGAATTCGCAATATATGTGAAAATTAACTCATTTCATCCAATTTTCCATATAATTAGTGTGGAGTCCTTTATATATAATATTTTCTGCAATTTCAAAGTAATATAAGTTGTGATAATTTTCAATCTTGGCACTGCTGGTATATGATTAGCCGGAAGTTACAAATATGTGAGGTAGTCTTTATTTTTCCGTGTTCATTGTTTGGATTTCACCCTCCTGAAATCTCCTATAACATAATAGAATGCGGGATTGTAGATGATTAGCTATTAACACAATAATAGATGACTCGACGTAGATATGAAAGTCTCTCTTGAGGGAAGTGAAGATCTACATTATCTTTCAATCATGTCCTTTATTATCGCATTTGAGAACTGCCACTTTTTATTGAATATTACTGAAACTCTAATTCTATTTCTTTCCTAATTAACTTGTTATATTTTTAATGACAAGTTTATAAAATAATAAAATAAAATCGGTATGCTTTACATAAAATATAATAAAGTATATTATATTATTAAAGGCAAATATAAATAAAGAACTATATTTAGGATTATTATAAAAAGCATAAATTATTAAATTGATTGACTGCCATCGGATAGATAATTAATAATAATACACGCACACACACACACATGCACAGGTTTATTCAATGATACTTTATTTTTATATAATAATATGAAATTAATATTGCATTAAAGTAAAAAACATTTTTAGAAAATATAAAAATACATGAGATTCTTTGTATTACTTATATATTATTAGGTGTTGGAATTAATTCGTAGCGTTTTTTAATGAAAGAATGTTATTTATTTCACATGAGCATTAAAAAATACATTAATGAAAGTACTTCCCATCACTTGTAAAACGCTACGAATTAATTCCAACACCTAATATTTTTGTACTAATAGTTCTAATTGCTGATATATATTTAATACAATGCGTATTTATTTCTTCACGCAAGGCTTTTATTTCTTTTATTACTGAGATATCGGTAGAGTGAAAGATCTCTTGCCTTAGGGGGTTGAAGTGTCAGATTGGATAGACAATAAGCATATTATCTTGTAGGATAATCAGCCAATCACTACGAAATTGATGTAGCGGCGTCGTACCGTGATCCTCTTAAGGACAGCTTTTTCGAGAGTGAACGGAGTTCGTTATCGTGATTTAATTCGCAAAATCCTTTCAACCGCGGTCCTGTCTACTCTTTTTCTACCAAAGGTATTCCTTTACGCTCTCGCGAGTACCCATTCTTATATTGCTCGTCGCATTGCATTGTCGATTTCATCCTCACCCTTATCCTTTCTTTTCCTCTTCTCTCTTATTCTAGTATTCTTCAGAATTTCTTCGCAACTATCCGTTGAGTTCCCAAAGCTTCTGGAGTTAACTGAAACGTATCGACCATTTCATATTTATATGAAAGCACAGCAGCACGTCTTTGCGTTTATTTTTATTATATCAATCAAACAAAAAAAAAATAAACTTTGTAGTATATAATATATAATAAACTTTAAACTTTTAAAATAAATAGTAATAACTGGCACCAAGTTAACATCAAATTAAATAGAAAATATAATCCAAATGGAACTATCTTTAATTTTTATACAATGAAACTTTAGTTAAATTAATATCTTTATATTGCTATTAAAGGCTTAATATCTTTGCTATTAAAAATCTTCCTATTCCAATCTGAATGGCTTTAATTTTTCTTAAAAGAATTTATTTTTTGTTTTTAAAAGGAACCATGGTAATTATTCAGACACCGTGTCGATGACCTTGAAATATGTTGTCAAGATCATGATCCTGAGTGATCAAAAGGTTTTAGGTGGCGATTACTGTTCGTTCAAAAATTATTAATAAATAAAATTTAAAACACAATATTAACCGTGTTCAAGTCTTTTTTGACCCGAGCGTTTTTAAAAAGTTCTCGTGGTATTACAGTCTATCAACAAAAAAATCACGAACATAATCAATTTTGAACATAATCAATAATATATAATATGAACACGGATAGAGATAGATTAAAAACTACTCTCTATATCCATCGTGTCTATATAAGAGTGTTCGACTTTCTACAAGAGAGGAGAATTAAGCAACTATACTGTTACTTTGGTTGAAAAAGAAATAGAAAAAATCTTTGAATCGATTATGATTTAATAATTTATTTTAAAAAGAAAAAAGACATTTTTTTAAAGAAGAATTAAAGCTACATCGATTTCAACAGGAAAATACTTCAATAGGAATACAAAGATACGTATGCTTAGGTTTCATTGTATAAAAAATAAAAATAGTATCTGTTAGATTATATCCTTTATTTAATTTGATATGGTATTTAACTTAGTATCGCTTAGTTGTTGATATAAAATCTTTTATAGAAATGATACATATCATTCAAGTTCAGTAAATAATAAGAATTGTATTATTTGTGTTTTACTTTTTAAATAATAAATAAATTCAATTTAAAGATTCTTAGAAACAAGATCATTTATATGAATAAATCGATAATATGAAACTGCCAATTACGATCAAAAATTAGATATTCAAATATTATATTATTATGTGTTTATTAAATAAATCTATTTTAGACATGACTGCGCGCCGATAATTTTTGGACTTTCAACATAATCAATCTGATATAGTAATAATCATCAGTATAATCATAAATTAAATTAAATGAGAAAAGTCTGTAAAGAACTTATTGTATGTTTTGTGACAAGCCAATAATAGTCGAATCAGGGACTTACCGATTTTCCGATTACGTTGAAAGTTTGAATGTTATCGGCGTGTAGTTATGTCTGAAAAATATATTAGGTGTTGGAATTAATTCGTAGCGTTTTTTAATGAAAGAATGTTATTTATTTCACATGAGCATTAAAAAATACATTAATGAAAGTACTTCCCATCACTTGTAAAACGCTACGAATTAATTCCAACACCTAATATATTTAATAAATACATAATGTAATATGTGAAACATCTTGACCGTAATTGGCTGTCTCATGTTATAGTTTGATTTAATTTCTAATTTGGTACAATAAAAATACTACCATTTGGATTTTATAATTTGGTATGATAGTTTTTTCTTGAGGAATACATACTTTTTTTGCGCCTTTTTCTAAAAAGGTAATAGCATTATAAGAAACGCATTTAGGAAAATCAAACTGAGTAGCGACTTGTATAAAAAAAAAGATGAGCCAAACAAAGTAACCAGAAGAGCATAAAGCAAGTACGTTTAAAGGCAAACATTGGCATATGTCTGCATCAAATAAAACTACGAAACTCAAAGCGCTTTAGTCATTATGTAAATGTCTTGCTCTAACCCATCAAACGTTTCAATAAAAATTTGCTAAAAATTTTTTTTATTAATAGAAGAACGATAATCAGATTTTTAAATAATGATAAAATTGATTAATTTGTTTCCCGAAAGTAAAGTAAATTAAATAAAAAGAATGTTTAGTAAAGATTTACAAAACAAAGTTTTAACGTATTTGTATATTTTCTGATAATTCTACATATAAAGAAACATAAACGGGATCCCTTTCATGTATTAATACCGGGATGATCGGTGATACAGAAATGGGATCGAATAGCAGAACGTAAGTACATTTGCTTTTAATACCCGGTAAACCAAAAGTATTACCAGCATTAGAGAGATAAGCTTTTTGTAAGCCTAGTAGCGCGGCCAACGAAATCTTCTTGTGTTGTTATTGTGTTGTCATTTCGATGTCGCTTTTGGACATAAAGTCTCAAAGGATTAAATGAAAGCAAACTTTGTGAATGTAAAAGTATTAGTATGGAATAATTTAACGGGAAATCTAGCTTAAACGACAGATTAAGTGGTAGAATTTGCTTGACATATTCATTAAAAGAAAGAAAATTGTATATAATATATATACTATATATAATATACAGTACTTATATCTCGAGATATAGTATATGTAAACATAATATACATAATGTAAACTAGAAAAAGGGGACCAAACTTATTTATAAAATCTAAATTTTTATTTTTAAAATTAAATTACATTAAGATCTCTAAATATAAATTATTAGATAAAATGTAACGACATATTTGTAGAAAGGATATAGCATCATAAGGAGAGAATTTCGAGCCTCGTATAATCAATCGCCGCATGGAGCAAAATGAATATGCAGATGAAAAATATTTTGTACAAAATTTCATACCAAAAAAAAGCTACACCATTTCAAATTATCAAAAACATTCTCTATTCTAAAAAATAATATATGAAAATAAAAGTATTTAATTGAAATAAAAAAATTTTTAATGTAAAAAGACTTGGCGCTACTAACAAACTTGGCTCGATCTAGCGCGATAGTGGCGCCAAGTTTTTTACATTAAAAATTTTTTTATTTTAATTAAATAATCTTATTTTTGTGTATTTTTTTAAAACAGAGAATACATATTATTTAGATTGAGTTAGAAGATTATTCATGTGATATTATTTCTTAAATGAAAATACAAATATACATACTATTTGGATTACTATTACTTTGATAGTTTGGAATAGATATAAAGATGTTAGCATTTGTGTTTTATTTTTATTTAATTAACAGATAAAAATATTACCATTTGGTTTTATTAGTTAAAAAAGTTTAAAATAGTTTATTTTTTTAAGAAAAATTAAAAGTAGGATTACTTAAGTTTTGTAATTTAAAAATAGTTCTACTATATTAGTGTTCCAACCAAATGTATTTTCTGTTTATAATTGGCGCAATTTAAAGGTTTCACATATTAAAAAAAAAAATTGTTATTTTGATAATTTTGAAAATAGATTTGGAATAGGTTTGAAATAAAAAATCATTTTTTTTCTTCAAGAGCGCATAAATTTTAGAGCCTTTTTTTAAAAATATTTTTTGTAAAAAAGGTAATTTTGTCGTGTAGTATTAATACGAAATAACTAATCTTGCAAAAAAATACTTTCATATACTGAAGCTATTTAAAGAAACTTACCACAGCAAGTTAATATTCCTTTGTTAAAAATTTTCTATTCTTTTTTTTTTCTTTTTTTTTTTTTAATACAGAACTCATAACTCGTTTGATTTATTTGAACCTGTAGAATACATATTGGCACCTACTAGACGACACAAATATTATTCGAAAAAGTTGGCATTTTTTAAATGTTTATGATAGGGCATATTCCCTGTCGGCGTATTACCCCGTTTTACCCCTACAAACAAGCGTGTTCTCTTGCACCGCACAAACCAAGAGTTACTTCGCTATATTAACTTGGTAGCAAACGGTAGCCACTGTCGGAATAGCAGTAAAGCCCTTAGGGTGACGCGGTCACGTCTGGTATGAAACGAGAACAGACGTTTACAACTGCGTGTTTGGAAAGGCTGTCGGCCCTTGTCATCGTCATTGAAGATCCTGCTACCGTGGGGTTTCTCCCTCGGTGCTCCTGCGGGCATTAAGGGAGTTCCAATCGCAAGGTCGGACTCTCTTACACAGAGATTTCAGCAAGCCGCGCTGTTCCGCGCCGATACACGTGTATCGTGTATGTATTAGATGCATACGTATCCGGGATCTACACAAAATCTTTTAGCGGCCTGTAACCTTTACCCCTACTACTGGAACAGCAACTAAGACCGGCTTAACCATTTATAGAAAGTTCTATATCCCATTGGCGTGGAGCCGTCAGATTTTTTTTTATTTCATATTAAAAGTTAGCACATAATTTATGAATATTACATTACATAGTTGATAACATCATATCGCAAGTAAATAGGCTTCATTTAGTTCCAGTTTGCGCTCTTAATCTCCCTTTATGCTGAAACGATACATGTAAAAATATTTAAATTCCCATAAAAATAAAACTTATTAATTTGCAGCTTCTAGTAGCACAATTCATTGGTGCAATATGGGTCCAATGCACATGTTTAAACAATGTATCACTAAAGAATTGTACTATAAGGATCAGGGTTAGGAAGTACTTTATAAGTTACTTTTTAGATTATTTTTAGTTTAACTTGAAAAATTAAGGCTAGTGGAAAACCACACTGGATGTATTATCTGGAGACACGGTAGTGTCTCGGTGCTAAGATAAGCGAAGCGTCATGGCGCGAGACACTGTCGTGCTCCTTTACGCGAGCCGATATTAATATACGATCCTAAACGAACTAATTACGAATTATTTCCAAATGTTTCGATCATTTTAATATGATTATCTTTAATATACATAAAAATTGCATGTAGATCATAAATAGTCGCAATTCTCTTTAGCCAATCTTAATACATTATTAAATTGTTTAACGGTCATCCTCATTAGAAATCATTGTACATTGATGATATTTTTAATCATACTTTTAATCATACTTTACTGTGAAATGTTTCGAATCAAGGATCTTGGTTTCCTGGCCATAGCTATTGAGAATCCTTAATATTAGTAATTACCTTATAATGACTTTTTCACTCTTGATAAGGACATGATTACAATACAATATTTGAAATACATATATAATTACATTTTAAATTATTAAAGTTAAATTTTAGATTATATAGTGTAATATAATAAAAATTATATAAATAAAATTATATAAAAAACCGTAATTTAAATTGATAAAATTGTCGAAATTTTGTTGAACTTCTTAATTGACATAATATAATAAATTATTTTCATAAAAAAAATATTTTTTATATATCATATTCGTTTAATATAAAGCGCATTATTATATTTTACACACATTTGTTAGGGAACATTTATTTGCGTTGGTAAGGTACGACATATCGAAGTTTATTATAATGGCGATACGATTTTTCGAATTGCGTTTTTGAGAGTCATCTCGTTATCGAGCTGAGCGTGACAAAGAGAAATTACCTCGCGGTGCGGCATTTATGAAGCGCCGCTACCTGTCACCGCGTGCACCCCCGTTCTATTTATTTTCATAGGGCTCTTTTTTTACATTTCAAGCGCTCCTGTCACTCAACCGCAGTTTTCCGCACTCTTTAACAGCGGACAATCGCTCCTGTCACGGCAATACCGCAGCGACGGAATTAATCGAGATTGAAAAAGTTTGATCTCGCTTTGACGTACAACCAGGCGCCCTCGAGACGACGTAATATTGATTTGTAATAGCGAAGAAGTGGGTCATGCTTCTCCATCAAAAACGTCCTCTGTCCTATGAAAAATATAACCAAGCCATAATTTTCAGCCCCGCAATATGCTTCCCTATCGTTACTACGTAGCAAACTATTATAATTGTTATGATATCTCTATATTTGTTATGTTATGTGTAATGAATAAATAAGAAGAGAAAAAGATTTAATTATTATGTTATATACAAAACAAAATTTAAAAATATGTCTAAAATAATTTACAAGTAAACATAAATAGTAATTTTAATTAACTTTCTTGAAAACACATTTTTAACAAAGTTAATACACTCGGCAATTTTTAGCTTATTTTTGTTTAAATTACCTGCTTTTTTATCTGCTACAATTTGTGCCCTATTATGTGCATTACAAACTATGTATATAGCGTTCGTAATGCACTGCAAGTATTTGAAAATATAATGTGACAAATCATGCGGTCCCTTTTGCCATTGACTGACCATTTGAACCCTCGCATACGCGCACAAAAGGTTACAGATACGAAATCTTCAGTATAAACTCAAGAGCCCATGCACTTGTGCACTTTCCAAGCATTATAATGCCAGTATTGTGCGCTATCTTATAAGCTAGATATAGGTAGGTATGTATAGAATGAAGATACATATGGGTAAGTATACATAGAGTGATGATATAATGTATTACACCGAGGGGTAAGGATGGTCCCGAATACCATTTGGTATACATAAGAGCATCTTTTTGTACTAGCAGCTTGCCACTTCGCTTCGAGATCGAATCTAAGAGGGACACATTGTCCGAACATTTTTATATTTTTTCAACACATACACACTATGTATATCATTATAAATGCGCAGAAAGACATTCACGACGTAATCTTTATAAACATGTAAGACATGAGATATTTGATTTATTTTACAAGTACCCAAGCTTTAACACATTAAAAAAAATACAAATATTTATCACTAACTCCAAAATTACAAAATCAATTTATAGGCTATTTTATTTAAATAATGTAAAACTGAAGATGATAATCACCTTCTACTTTGACATTGACATATATTATTAAGGTGACTCTGAACAACATACAAAAGTTTTTCATCCATCAGTTATTGTTAAAAAATTATTAACAAAAAGATTTCAGAAATATGCCAACTTGTGATAGTGTTAAAGAACAATTTGTAAATATTGAACCACTTTGCGTATTGTAAATCGCAAATCCTTCCCGGATATCCGGTGCGTGGATACAGTGAATTCCACACCTTTCTATGGGAGAGCTCCATCGAAAATCTAGACAAAATAGATTTGAGTTGAAATCTCACTTCATGTGGAAAATTGTAAACCTATGTGGATACAAAGCCAGGCGAAAATCCCCTAATCTTCATTTTATTACCACACCGGTATAAATGCAGTGCCTACCGAAATCTTAATTTATCAAGTATTTTACTAGTTTTAAGTAATTTACTATGTTTAAATATATATACTTTAAATATATACTTAAATATATATATCAATAAAAATTTTATACTGCCTACCACAAAAAAATTTGAAACATTTTTATATTTTAAGAATTTGTTTAATCTTCGTATTTTTATAGAGTTTTAAAACTTATTCCTAGGGATGGGATATAAGGCTACTCATGAGTAGAATCTAAAATTTCAACCGGATGTATATATAACCAAATACTAATAATATTTTATCCAACTATTCGGATAGTAAAAAAAAATATCGAATAATACCGGATATTCGATGCCTATTTCTTACAGTATTTATTTTATGTAGATTATGATACATGATTGCATTATTTACTTCAATATATTGACAAATCAAAATTTAATTGACAATTTCATTAATATTAACAATAAAAGTTGAATATTGACAGTAAAAGCTGAAATCACATGCTGATTCTACAATCGATAGTTTGAAATCTTTAGTCTTAATCGATGAAGTTGGCCAATCAGCGTTAATCGTACAAGTTTACTATTAGTCGACTTCACCGATAAGACTTCTGATTACCGACTCATTGTAGAATCAGCATAATACTAATAACAGAGTGGGGTTGTACGCAATTTATGAAATTATCTCCACAATGCTTCCATTTTTATTCTCCGGTATAAATTCTCGCGCGGTAAATAACGGAGTTACCCTAATAGCAAATTAGATACATAGCTTTACTTGCTTTTGTAAATGCAGAAAGTACCGCACAAACGAATATGCTCGGACACCGATCGGATTGTCGCCAGAATCCGCTTTTATCGTACAGATTAGCTGATGATCTCTACGGGCTTCCATTGCGTAGAAGTATATCACTCGTTCTCGGCGAAAGAGAGGGGGAGAAGAGAGAGAGAGAGAGAGAGAGAGAGAGAGAGAGAGAGAGAGAGAGAGAGAGAGAGTAATGCGTCGTTGCGATAAACAAGGGTGAAAATCGCGGGCCATGGTAAAGTCTGCATGATGAAAGCCGTGCGAACTGGGGTGTGGCGAGCCACCCCTCCAGAATTGGCGAGATTTCAGTGTCTGCTCGAAATCCATCCCTTCGTCGTCGCTGCCCTCCCCCGCCCCCCTCCCTCGCAGTTCGCTTTGCGTCCTTCCCTATCTCTCTCGTCGTTCCTGCGAAAACCACGCCGGGCGTGTCACGCACGTTGTATTGTTGTATTGTCGACGGCAATCTCGCTAAGCGTTTCACGGCGGCACAGAAATCCCTCGCGCGCACGTGTTAACCTCTCCACCCACGTCACGCACACGCACATAACACATCTCACGCATCACGCATTCAAGAACGCATTCCCGTCCGTGTCCATTCCCTGTGAAAATCTCCCTTGTCGTATGCAGCGTTCCCCTGCAGTCGACGATGCTGTGCATCACGGTGCACTTGCACTTGTCTTTATTTTCTGCCTCATGCATCAACGATTGTCGCACGCAATCACGTGCAACGTATGTTTGCCTGCGTTTTTTCTAGTGGAATTGTAATTTCAATTGCTGATTGTTATTGGGGAAGAATAGCTATTGTTTTTGCATTCCTGTAACACTGAAATTTTATTTGGAGAAGATCTAGTTTAAAAACATATTTTTTATTAAAAATAATACATGATAAAAACACTAGATTTTCTACAAATAAAATTTCAATATCGTAGACATGCCAAAATAATAGATATTTTTTCCCAATAACAATCAGCAATTCAAATTACAACTTCAATATATACAGTGTCTTATTTTAATTGTCTCAGGAAAATATCTTGAAAAATATAAGATACGAAAAAATGTTTCAGATGATAATATTATGGTTTTAAAAGGGACGTATTTTGGCCACGTTGTCTTTTTTTTTAGGTAAAAGTGCTACAAAGTATAAACCTACTTCCACTTATCTAAATAAGATTACATGATTTTTTTTACATAATATAATTCCTTTAATTACTTTGCACATATAAGTATTAAAGTAGAGATATTAAAATATTAATAGTTTATAAGATAGTTTATAATAAGGTAATACCGTATACCCAATATGAGCGTCCCAAAACACTCTTGTTTATAGATAATTACATTGTGAATTCAATAAATAGCACTAGTAAGGACCTCAACATTCAACAAATAGCAGTAGTAAAGCCTCATGCAGGCTGTCCATTTAACTCGATTGCATCAATATATTGCTCAGTTTGTTTATTCTGTTATTATTAATAAAGCAAAATGCAAAATATCGTAATGTATAATAATATATCATAGGTTTTTTATAATGTAATTATTAAATATAAATGGAAGGAACTGGAATCCGCAACTGGAATGCACAAAGTACTATTTTCTAGTTTGGAAAATAGTGCTTTGTGCATTCTTTTATGTTAATAAATATATAATCGATATAAATTAATGAACTTATAATTTTATAACGGTAACATTAGATCATCTTATTTCTCATTTTTCTAACATTTTTTTTACGAGAAAGGAAAAACAGATTAAAGGCCTTAAAAAAGGTCTTCAATCAATTTTTAAATTTTTTGTTAACTAACTATAAATTTTAGAAAAAAATCTCAATTGGATACACTTTGAAGACATTTTATGAATGTTTGTATATCTATAATAAATATAAATATATGACGATGTCGTACAGCATTGTAGACCTTTGTGTTAAAAAAACATGGTTCATCGGCGTAAAGAACTCAAGTTATAATTATCTGAAATGAAAATTTCTTGAAAATTTCGTATCTGTATGAGTGTAGTTTCAATTAAGCGTAGCGATTTTTTAAAATAATTATTTTTTTACAAAATAGCAGCGGTTTAAAGAAAAAAATTTAATTTTATTATATTTTGAGCCTCTTAAACATCTGACTCTTTGAAAATTAACAATTAATAAAAAAAATCCATAACCGCTTAACTGACACTATTCATTTTGTGAAACTACTATATTTCATAACTGAGGCCGATCGGTCGAAAATTGTTCGAGTTATAGAAAAAAGCCGCCAGTTGAAAAAAATAAGAAAAATGCGTTTAATAATAAAGTTTCAGTATTGATTATTTAATAAAAATCTATCTATCTATATATCTATCTATCTACATCTTTTGCATAATTTCTTTCTTAAATCAGCCTCTATTATAGCACAATTGCGCCCGTTCGCTAAAACTCACATAACTCGAGAAATACTTCGAATTTTATAAAAATCTGTCAGGAGCATATTTTTAAAATATCAATCTTTTGAAAAAAAATTTTTTTTTCAATTTTTTGAAAATTTTATTGTTTTTTACTCCCTTAAATATATAAATTTATTACATAATAAATTTATTACATAATTTATATATAAAAAAATATTAACAATTTACATAATTATAATTGATAATTTTACCGTGATATTATTACCAAATTAAAAAAATTAGGTCGTCTACATTGATTAACGTTTAAAATACTTAAAAAAAAAATGTTTTAATCCCTCGCTTATTCAAAATGCAATTGAGCGGTTGTTAGCTCGTACATGTCATTCACAGGAGCCACTAAATACCGATCGGCGGTCTTTGCTCGTTTCACTCCCTTCAATCTTCTCGATCTCCCTTCAACTATCTCCTCTTAGCCCCATTAAATTAAATTGCACCCTAAATTTGATGCTGCTGGACGCAATAAAAAGATTAGTGCTCGTTCAGTTTTACTTAAACAATGTCGGTTTATATTTTACCAAAGTAAAGAAACTCTTAAACCTTAATCACATTTAAACATACTTAAAGCAAATCTTGATAAATTATATTGTTTTATTTCAGTTTTATTTAACTACAATAAATTAAAATTCAAATAACTTTAATTTAATTAATTATGTGTATTGTAATTATGTGTACATTAATAATTGTCTGTATATTGATAATTGCAATTAACGATTTATTACACGTATTTTTTAACAAAATGGAAAATTATAAAAAAATTACAATTTATTCCTTTATGTATTGTATATATACATATATGTGCACACACACACACACACATATATATATATATATATATATATATATATCATTTCACGTTATGTATAACACTTATTCTTATAAGAAAGTCTAAATTTCTAATTATTTTTTCTATAAACTATACACTTCATCCAAATATTGCTATTATCATACAACATTGGGGGAAAATATAACAACTTAATATTTCTATCTGTACTAATATTAATGAAGAGATATATGTATCATACTTTTCTTATATAATAAATTATATATCACTCATTTGCCGGAATAATGGCATGGCTCAAAAAATTAAGTTATTACTTATTTTTTCAGAAAATAAGTTTAATCGTTTTTAATCGTTAAAGTGTGTGTTTTATAATATAATTTTAAATGCAAATTTATTTATAACAACTGATTTACAGAAATAAAAAAAATATATATTAAGTATTTTCACTAGAACTGCTCAATAACAACTGAGATGAGATATTGTTAAAGTAAAACAATTCACGAAATGTGATAATGCAATATTGACATAAATAGTTGCTTTCTTGCAATGAGTTTTAGTATTTCAGATATGTTGATCTATCACAGGATAAAGAACTTCAAAGGATTGTTCTATTTATGTAAACAATTAAAAAAATAACAATTTTTTTAGTTACTCGTTATTCCGGCAAATGAGCAATATATATAATCGCCACTTATAATAGCTTTATATATGCACGAATCAGAAATTCCTATAGAACTGATCTTTTCATACAGAATGTTTCTCTTTTTTCTGCCTCGAGAAAAAGTTCCAAAAAAGATTCATTCTTGATTTTTGAATAAACCGTTCTCCGGAGGCACTGAGCGAACGTAAACTAGGCGTACTAAATATATAATCGTTAATCTATTAGATTATTATGGGAATTAGAGAAATGAACCATAGATCAATTTATTGGCCATTGGCTACCGCTACCATTGTCGTCGCTGATCTCTGTTGTTACCGGCGCGGGTCCTTTAATCCTGGCCTTTTAAAATCTTCAACGAATCTGCTGTCAGCTTCATTTATCGTCAAGATCGACATGCGGATTATTGAGCATTTTGATTCTAGGACGTCAGTACTGTGAACTTTTCTCAATGTGAGACTTTAGTGTTGATACTTCAGAATTCGCCATTAGTATACGTATTTGTTCTAATTGATGGTAAATTTTACGAAAAATGACAATATTCGGAAACAAGTTGCTGTTCTGAAATGAATAATGGAATGGAGTTAAAGAACAGAATGATGTTAAATTTAATTGCGTTTTAATAATTTAAGTTTTAATAATTTTTTGTTATATATTATGATACGTATAGTAATCAGATATTATTATTACTTTAAATTTAACATAGTTACAGAAGAAGAATTCAAGTAATAAATAACCTATAAAATCATTGTTTATTTTACATAGATGTAAATATAATATATTAAGATGTTTCTTATAAATTTCATTTCATCAAGATGAATTATAATCATGTGTAACATTTCATATGCCGTACATAAAAAATTACTTTAATGAAAAGTAAATAATTAAAATATATTAACCATCATAACATTTTCTTCATATTTTCAGAGAATTCTAAAGCCGTTTATATTATCAATAATCTGTATTATCACTATAGAACTTTTGAGAATGACAAAAAATTTCGAAATTGAGATCTTTACTATTTCTTGATCCAATATGGAACTCTGGTATTGTCACGCCGTAACAATATTTGCTTTATATAATATTTGCTTTATATATAGCTGTGCAATCTATAGATACTTACGAAATAGTATAGTTTACAGACTAGTAGTTTGCGAAGAAATAACATGAAATTCTTAGAATTGGACTTAGACACATAAAATCGATATATAATTAAATTTATTATTGTACAAAGATTTATGTGTGCGTGAAATATTGATATAGTAATAGTCAGTGGTATGTAGTGATATAAATCGTCTGTATGTAAGTCTCACTTACACTACGACTAATCGTTTTTAAAACCTCCTTAAGAATCATATTAAAAAAATGAAACGAAAATTATAAATAAAACATTTTTTGTTATTTATCAATATTTACTGTTTTCCTCCTTTATATTCATTACTTTTAATATATTTAGTATATTTTAATAAATTTTAAACTAATTCTCTATAAAATATATTTTGTTATATTTTTCAAATTTGTTATAGTTTTTCTTTTAAATTGTATTTTTCAATTTCAAATAAGATCGAGGAAACCAATTTAAAAGATTTGATCTTGAGTTGTAATCTGTTTGCTTTAGCCTCGTAGCATGAAGCATTATTTTTTGGGAAAATACAGTTTAATATCTATTTTAATAAAAAATGTTCTGTAGAAGATTGTAAAAATTTTTTCCAATATTACTATACAAATAGAGGATTAATCCGTTATATTCATTATGTCTAATAACTTTAGACTTGATGTAGTATATATACGAATTTTGATTTTGAAAACATTCGTAACAAATAATGGGCCGTAATCGTAATTATATCTGTATATACAAAAAAAATTGGAGTAAAGATAGAATAAAGATGATCATAAATGTAGCTATTCAGAATGTTTAAAAAGACTGAAGAAAGTGCATCTACTCGCTTGTCTTTTTCTAAAGTTTGATCGCTCCATTGAGAATTTTCAGAATGTTCAGAGTAGAACAGGTATAGCGGGGGATATAATAGCACTTGTATCGTCTCAATGCATCCTTATTATCGCCACTGTCGAAAGAAGTTTTGAGAACATGTTCGTTCGCCATCATTCATTCGTCTCTTTTTCTCATCAACATGAAGAAAACAAGTATATGCGACCATGGAAAAAATCGCGATACATAAGCATATAATTTTTATACTAAAATGTAATCGAATCGCTGGATGAAGCTACCCGAAATCTGTGATACCGTCCGTAAAAAAAAAGAAGCGAAATGGAAATTGTTCACGTATCGCATCGCAATTCGCAGGAGCATGAGGTGAATGAGAACTGTAACGCATAAACGGAATCAGTACGAGGAGTTTTTAATACATTTCACGTATCCACACATGAACTCTCGTGATCTCACCCGTTGCCGCTCATGGTTTCGCGTTAATCCTCTGCACCAAGCCGCTTTCCGCTAAAGCCGCTTCTAGACGATACGTTTGCTCGCCAAATACTCAGCAGACAGATCACACGAATATAATATACGTCCGTATAGTAATCTAATAAAATTTATGTAAACACGACGTATTCCCATTTGAAATAAATGCTAAACGAATATATCGTTGTAATAATATAATTAATAATTAAAAATATTATTTAATAGTAGCTACCAATAATTAGTTGTTTTTTATCCGCGCTATATAATGATAATATTGATTTTAAAAATTTACCTTAGATCTTATGAAATTCTATTATTATTAATAGGAAATAAAGACCTAAACTGGAGCTTAAATGCTTAAATAATTCTATGTGAATTTTTACTATATATACTATAATCTTTATGTACATACACATATACTATATTTATAGTCACTTGAATTGCGTGTTGAAACTTTTTCGGACTTAAAAACGCAGCTAAACTACTGTAGTAATATTACAATTAAATTTGGTGTTCAATATGCATCTATTAGAGAGACATTGATATGTTAGAAATCTGTAAATAAATTTATTTATTGCGAAAAATATTATCTCAGCCGGAAATCGAACTTGAATCTCTAGCATTCCTTACAAACGTCCTGAGTCTTTAAACGATCCATATTCACAGCGATCGGAAGAGCAGAGTGAAACATTAAGAAAGATAATTAAAAAAGAGTAAAAAAGGCAAGATGAATATATAAAAGGCGGAAAAGGGACACTGGAAAAAAGGGCGGTACGCGCGGGAATTAGGAAAAAGATGAAGGTAAAAAATTCGTCTCATAAACACTTAAAATGTGCCGAGTACATCAAAGTGTAATGAGAGAACGCAATCTCATGTGTGCTAACCCAACCAGCTTCAGTTCCTTTTGAAATGGCGATAAGGCAGTCAGCAAAGATGACAAGAAAGGTATTTTTTTGTCGCTTTGTTTGATTCGGTATTCACAGAGATAGCTTTCACTTACTGTACTGCCGATCATGATTAAACACATTCGAAAATGTCTCCTGGCTGTCCGCCAGTGCGATGCTAACCAATCCTCTCTCATGACACCCTTTATACCCTTTCGAGGATGTGCACGTGATTTCATGCATGCTCTTTTACTGATTTCACGTTTGTTCCCTTTTTGCTTGACCTAAATCTCGAAAATTCTATATTTCGTCGTAAAAATATTTCTGTTTAAAATTTTTAGTTTAGAATAAGAACTTTTTTTTATAATTGTAACATAAAATAAGTTTTTAATATTACTCAGGTGCTTAACAAATTTTTTAAAAATACAATCAAACAATTAACCTCTTCAAGTTTTTATATCAATTATTATTTTTATTAAAATTTACATTCGTTTTCAAATTTTATTTCATCTGAAATATAAAATATGTTATTAACTGTATGTATTAAAATTTTTTTGTATCTTAGAATGTTAGTTTAATTTTTAAAAATAGTAACCGTTTATTACAATCATTTTTACTTTTAAATACATACATATTTTTTATTATTGTACATCGAGAACGAGCACAATATATTCTGTTTTATATTTATTTGATTACTGCTTATACTGTATTTTTACATAAATATGAATTTTTAATGCAAAAATGAAAATAAGAGGTTCAACTTTTAATGACCTTGATCTTGACAAATATTATTCAAATCATAATCCTGAACATAAGAGGTTTTATTGGTCAGATATCTTGAATAATGCTAACGCTGATGGTACCGAAACTTTCAAGCATTATAATTTGAAAAGTGCTTAATGAAAAAAAAAAAGATTAATTATAGTGTTCTGAAAAGAGATAAAATTACGAGAATATACAATGAGAAATAGGAAATTTCATTTGGATAAAAACTAGCGATAATATGTTTAATACCTCTTATTTTATTTTTTTCACTATATTTAAATAATTAGCTAATTTTCGAATTGTTTATTTTTGTTTTGAGTATATTAAAGTTTTTACTTGAATATAACAAAAAATAATATCTATTATATGTTTTAAAAATCTCAAAATAAACCTCAATTACCACCATATGCTTAAAATGGCATTAATTGGAACAGTTATTCTAGTGGAATATATTGTATAACATGTGATAATAAGATGTAGCAGTAAGAATATATAAAATACAGAATATAACATATTGAAGCGTTTTTTTTTGCAGAGAATTGATTCTTTGAGTCGCGATTTTATTCGATTTTCGTAAGAGCCTGACGATAATGAGGAAGGCGATTCGTCGAGATATACAATTTTACAAGAACCAAGAAGTCGAACGAATCGGTGGCACCCCACGCATAAGTATCAAGATTTGCATAGGCATTATTACTGGGAGTGAGAAATATTGCCGTTCCCAATAGGGATGTCATTATAATACATTGTCGTGCATCCATCGCCACCTCCTTGTTAGATCCGTGTGCGATGATTCACACTCGACTACTTTTCTCGTAATTTATTGCAACAAATTTTAAATTTTTGCCACATCACATTCAATATGTCGTCAATTATGAAATACAAAAAAATTGTGATTATCAGAATCCGCGTAGCATCCGTTTTGACGCAAAAATACGCACATACATTATAATGTTATGACGCATCTTTATTTTTTTATTAATTTTAAAAGATACAAATTATTTCTTAATACTATTTCATTTAGGCTGGATTGTTCCATCTTTTGGTAAACTTCACCTCACTGTCTTACTTTTTTACTCTCTTATGCTTTTATTCTTTTACTCTTTTGTTTATCCAGTAGGTAAATTATCACCCAGTTTATCCGAAGATAGCACAACGGGCTCTTAGCCAAATAATTATTATTAGATGTACATTTGTTACAATTTGTAGTTTCCTTGTTATTATTTCAAACTTGACTAATTCTTACATAATATTTATTTTAATAATTTAGACGCACCTCCTGAAATTGTTAAAATATTTTAAAGCAATGAAAGATTGATATATATATATATATATATATATATATATATATATATGTATATAAACTATTAATGCTAAACAATTCTTTGTCGAATTATCATTAATTATTGTAAATACACGAATAGTATTTATAAATTCACTATAGAAATCTTGCGATTGTTATTGCAACAAGCATTTAGACACAAACAATCTCATCAGTTTTAGAATTTGTTTCGATATTATACCGAAAGTAATAAAATTGACACGCAATATGCTTTATTATTTCGAAAAATGTGAGAGGGGTTGAAACTCTTCTCATAGGGATAACAAAAGAAAGTGGTGTGTCTCCGTGAAACGGATACGCGATCATTGAATGCTCGACCGCCCTCTTTATATTCCTTCTGCTAAGTATTCCCGCTCAGAATGTTTTGAACTGAATCGAGTGACTCGTTCTCCTCGTTACGATTCGTCGAGGCGTCAAACCGTGCATAACGCTTGATCAAGGCACAATGATCGAGAAAAGCGGGGTTAAGCTAGGCAATACCCAAATGAGACACCTGATATTTCGTAATTAGATGTCAACGACGTACGTATGTATGTACGTACAATGCTGCAGCCAAGAAAATGGCAATTACATGGAAATATTATACTGAACAACTAAGCATGTACTTATATTAAATATTAAAATTTTACATATTGATGTTGTTAATTATACATATAAGGAATATTTGAATTTAGATATACATACAACAAAATTATAATAAACTTTTAAAATTAATTTAAAAAAAGATAAAACAGAAATATAAAGATACATATAAGCAAAAACACTTGATTGCTATTTAATATTTATTAAATATAAGTAACTGTATATTTTACTACTGCGTAATTAAAAATTATTAAAATATATTAAAATATGCCAATTTAAAATAAAATAACTATTTCCACAATTTCTTATTTACTTGCAATATAATTAGTGTGTTTAAAAAGCACATCTCCTTAATCAAGACAATGAACTTTTATTAAAAGAACGGATTCTTATTTAAAAGAATTTTTGTATATAATTATTATCTTATATTTTGTAAACTATTAATTGTTTCCTATCGTATGTTATATATAGTTTTTCAAAGAAAATTTTGTTAAACATTACAATTAAATATTTGAAAAACATTTAATTGTAATGTTTAACAAAATTTTCTATGATGTAGACGTATTCGTATAAAAACATAGTACACGAAAGGTTAAATAATTGCCAATCGTAAAATTAACTCATTGAAGTGCTTCTCATGCAACAGCGTATTAATAGATGCGATCATCGAAGCATCGTCAAAACGAAACAAACATACGTGACGGCAGCATGCGAAATGATCGCAGTAGGAAGCCCTAAATCCCCTTGGTGTGATATCGGGTCGCTCGTAAATGCGACGCTCCCTACCCTGAGGGGGCTGACCAAGCCGCCCCCGTTAATATCCTTATAATTGGTTAAAACCCGTAACTGATGAGCGAACTGTAAGTTATTATGCGAGCAAGACCCTTGGTTCAGCGATGGGGGTTTACGAGATACGGTTCGACACCTCTTCATTACCCTCTTCATCCCTCCATAGTTCCGGCTACGGCGTGTCAGTACGGATGTCTGGCATTATGGCGGACTTCGTATTGTCATTGTATCACGGATCGTCGAGAATCGTCCACTCCACTACGGGATTTGAGCGAATATTCGCTCGACTGAGCTGATACGCGCAAAAATTCGCTCGATATATATTTTGGACGCACTCCACTCGAGATTATATTTATTGAGAAGAGATCTATGGCGGATTTGTGGAAATTACGACAATCGTTGAGTTCATTTCAATGCTCTGTGATCTATACGGTACATGGAATTTAACTCTGTTAAAAAGAAACTATACATGCATATCGTTTTTTATCTATAGATTTAATTACAATCAAGAATAAATTGCGGAAATAAATTGATAAAAATGATTTAACATTTTTAATTTAAAAATGAATTAGTAATTAACAAATATTATTCAACTGTCTGATGTCCATTAATACATTAATTATGTTCTAATAAATTAAATGACAAACGAAATTAATACGTGATAAAAATAATGGAATTCTGTGATATTTCTTTTTATATGATATTTGTATATATTTCTTTAAATATAATAGCGACACAAACATTTCAATGCGATTCTCAAACGTTGTAACGGTGATTTTTAGCGATTTCACGGTGTGTCAAATTTTCCAGAGCAGTTCCTTCCTTCATAGGGCAAAATTCCAAAACCGGAATAGTAGAGCAAGCCGACTTAAAAGGCGACCGATGCGGTTACTTTGCGATCTATACTTCGATGGGAAAGACGTATCCATATAAGTTTGTTATTTAGGGGATTCGTAATAGAAGCAAAAAGCCGACAACTCAAGAACCAGCACAACAATGATTCCAGGTGTTAATAATCCTCTCGTAATTGTGCCTCTCCCATGAGGATAATTCCTATTAAAGGCCACTAAATACTTGTTTGTATAAATGCCACTACGCGATCAGGATTCTTTTATATGTATACTAAAAAAGCCGAGATTTCCTGCTGTTATATATGAAAAGCTTACTACTTTATGTATTACCTTTATATAATTTTATACATTTTTATATTTATGTATCTTATAAAAATGTAAAATTTATTTATTGTATATATTTATAAAGGACGTTTATTAACTTTATATGTATTTCAATAACAATGAAATGATCATCAGAAATAGATATAATACAATTTAAAAAATTATTGAATATATTCCAATATATATATATATATATATATATATATATATATATATATATATATCAAGCGATATAATAGTGTTACGATATCAAGGATTGGTGAGTGGTATATGGAACATTCTAATCCTCATCCCTCACTTAACAATCTTGAACGTATTTCGGATGCAGACAAAAAAGAATTTGATGACAAAATGTTTACTATTTTCTTATCTGTTCAAATATTATTGACTTTTGGATGTTCAGATTTTGATGCAACTGAAGTTTGTCCATTATATTCTCATAATAATATTTCTATAATCAATAATTATACTAAAAATGACTATCGGTATTTTGCTAAAAAAATCTAGCAATTTCTCAATATGCACTTCTTTCATTTTTCATTTTAATAATTTTCTCCCTGTTGATTAAATGTTTCGTTTCAGCCATTTTTTCGTGTTAATTTTAAAAAAAGTACTAACGCCAAATAGACATTAAAAAATATATTTTAATAATATAACAATACAATTTCCATACATCAACAAAATGATTGTTAGATTCCATGAATTTATAATATAATTCAGATAATATAAAAATATATGTCAGGAATAATATATTATAAAACGAAAACTCAAAGTGATTACTTATTTTTATAATTCCTGTAAGTACCGTGTTTTAATAAAACTGTAACAGTGTTAATAGACAAAATAAATTCTTGAATAATACATGAAAGAACAGGGGGGGGGAGGAGGTCATTGCTCTAACGTTACCTGTTACTGTTGCTAGGATACTTACTTTCATGTTTTAGAAAAATCTATTCGAATATTAAAAACATTTTGTACACTTACTTCTGTTACATACTATACATAAGAAGTCACCTCATCATGCTTTTCTCTAACAAGAGATATCAAGGATTTGAGAGAGAGATACGTACATGTACAAAAATGTACGTATTATTATTATTATGTGCATTAATTAAAATTGATTGAATTCTCATAACTTTTTTTACAATATTATACAATATTTTAACGATTTAAACTTTTGCACATTTTCGTAATTAGTTCTTTCAATGACAATCCTATAGAATTAATGATGTGATTAGGATAGCACATCATTATCATGCAATATCATGAGTCCAGATTATTAAGATACGATGCGTTCGTGTATTGACCACGAAAGTATTCATTGGTGAACCGTTACATCACAAACACCGCCGTATTCCTCGTTGATACGTAACCTGAACGACGTGTTCTGTATTGAACCACCGATCCCATAACGACCGACAGTATTTGATAAGAGACAGGATGGCCCCGATAGTCGGGGAGCTCGAATTTAATGGATAGAGTACAGATTCTGCAGATTCATCAGAGGGCCAGTGTGATATCTCGCGCAAACATCAGGAGAGAAGCACGTTGTCCTCTCTCTGTCCTTTCTTGACACCTTTTGAGCTCTGCATCCCCTTAGTCATCCATCTTCAACACGTCTCCCACTATTTCACAACCGCTATCATTCTTGGTTGCACTTTCAATCTCTGTTTCGTTCTATCTCAATCAAGCCATCTCTCTTTTCCTCTTTTTTTTCTCTATTCTACTCCCAACCCTACGGATCACATCATCTCTGATAATAGACATCTCTTTGTCTCTCCTTTTTCCTTGTCGAACTTCTCGCTTCCGATATCGTTAATATATTCTTCCATGATTATAGAAGATGAGCTATCGAGGTAGATGATATGCTTAATGGGCAGTTCTCGCTGCAGCGATTAAAGATTTCCTGGATGATGTACTAGAGAGATTAGCGTGTATACACTCTTATTACGTATATTGCATAAGGGAGAGTCTTTTTTTTTGCAAAATCAGTATACGATTTTATAATCATTTGCTATAGTTCCATTATAAATGATTCGAGTATTTATAATCGGAAAATTACAAATATGAATATTAAAATTATATCTACGGTAAAGATATTTGTTATGCAAATACGTATAAAATTATTAATATAATTTTTCGTCACAGTGAAAATGTTATTAAAGGACATTGTACAAACATAATACTAATTGAATGCCTTTAGTATAATATTTAGTGCTTCGGTATAAAATAATTTTAATTTTTATTATTATAACATTCTTTGTTTTTCAATTCAGCCATACCTATGTTAATTAACACCTATTAATAATATACAAGATGCCTTACAACTATCGTACAATATTTTCACAGCATATTCTAGAAGTAGAGATACAGATCTGAGCGCGCGGATTCGATATACGATATTAATATCTTTAATATATTCTTTGATTATAATTCAAAAAACCATTGTAGCTTTAATATTTTTTTGTATCAGGATTTTTTATTCTAGAGTTCTTTATCTCTAGAATATGATATGAAAATATTGTACTGTGATTGTGAGACGCTCTGCATGTACTTAACAATAAATCTGATTAATTAGGAAAGATTTGAGAAAGAATAACAATGACAGAAACAAATAATACTTCATTGGTATCGATGAATTTATTGCATCGGATTGACTCATATTTACAACGAGGACACATACATATCTATGCATTTTCTACTCTATCAATTTTCTACATATATAATTTTTTTATTTTTAGTTACGTTTGATTAATTTCACCGCAATTATTTGCTGTTTATCTAGCTCTTATGATATATAGATAAGGATTTGTTATGCTTTATTTCGTTAAAATAAATTTTTAATATATAACAAATTAATTTTATTGTAATAAACAAAAATTGTTTTCTAACATGAAAGTTTATTTTATGCAGAATAAAAAATAATCATATAAGCTGCCATTTTTTACAGTTATGAGGTGTAAATAAAAATGCATAAATAATTATGCAAGTCACAATAATAATAATAATCTTTGTAAACTCCTTGATTCTATTATAAAAGTTTTAATGATCATAGTCGCGTTAGCCACAGCAATCATAATTTTTAACTATAATATTACAATAGTAATAATAAAGCCAACGTTTTATTTTTGCTATCTATAATTCACTTAAAGCTACTATCACACCGATTTATACATTTACCTAAAAGTAGATAAATATGCGGTTAACGTATAAGATCGCTTCGTATGCTCCATTAGCCGTATCTTTTCATTTGTATTTAATAATATAAAAATTTCTTTTAAGATTTCTCTTTCCTCTCTCTCTCTCTCTCTCTCTCTCTCTCTCTCTCTCTCTATTCATATTAGATTATATATCGATCTGTAATAAGGAAATAAGAATTTTTTATATATAATGTTGATAAAATGGAAATAATTAGAAAAATATACAATTTCTGTCGATAGATTTAAAATAAGATAAATGGATTTATTTAAGTCCTAACATTGTCAGTGTTACTAAAACTATTATATCATGTTGCATTTGTTGTTATATTTTTGTTATCGAAATTGATAAATGTAAAAATGTCAAAAGAAAAAAATACAATTAAAAAAAATAGAGTATGTTAAATGTTAGGGCGAATTTGATCAGATACACTCACTCAGTATGCTCTGGTGCACATTAAAGCCGTCGTATACAGATCGACATAAAAATACGTATTTAATATAAATATAGAAATAGGTTAAATCGTGAAATCTTCGACATACTTTATGGTATTGTTAGGTAAAGTATGTATTTTATAATTAAAAATATTTGCATTTCACATTTACAATCATTGTCGGATTAAATCAATGTACAACGGTCTCAAAATGCAATAGTGCGTCCAACCAAATTCGCTATTAATTACAAAAATTTTTTGACCATGTTTTGAATATAAATGAATAAAAAATAATATTGATTGAATCATTTTACAGCTTAATATGAATACTAAACCTTCTACATTCTCTTTCTGCATAAGACAATTCCGAAATTTTATTTTTTCTTAAAACGATTTTAGAAAAATACAGCGTAACATTGATATCAAGGAAGAATAGGGAACGTTCGAGTTATTTTGAGAAACTGGAAAAAGGAGTTGAATTGTATTTTATTTTAAAGGTCTAGTTAGACTAAAGATATTTGCGCAAACTATAAGTTGTTACAATGCTCTTATTGATTACGTTTACACGGCTCGATTAACGCCGAAGTTATAACATCGATGTTATGAAAGTAGCCAATCACAGAGAAATAGCTATGATTAGCCAGTTTTATAACATCGATGTTATAACTTCGGCATAAATCGTGTAAACAGCCACCAAAAGTTACAAAAATTCGGAGTTCAAAAGTAATCCTAGTATAGAATTTTTTACTTGATTTGGGAGTCATACAGAAATGAATTTGGCGGCAAAATGTTGCTTTTATTATGTATGATTAACATCATTTTTTAAATTCTATATTATTAGGTTTTTCGAAATTCTGAGGGATTTAAGAGGATTTTAAAGTGAAGAGTTCAAACTCCCACAAGATCGCTGTTTTATGGATAAAACGCGATACATTGATATATCTGTATCTTTATATACTATTACATTTATACCTCACGCACACATATACATACATTTTCGTAGAATAATAACGGTTTAATTAGACGTCTAACCATGTGTTTGTTCGTTTAACCCACTACTCTATGGACTACAATTTCGTAAATACAGATTGCAAAGTTTTTATATAAAGCAAATGTTGTTACGATATTAATATCTCTGACGTCATATTGATTTAAGAAATAATAAAAAAGATCTCAATTTAAACACTTTTTTTGTTCTCGATAAACTTCACCTCACAGACACAGTATTAATGCGCATACTTAAATCCTGGAGAAGGATCATCGAATCTGTAAAAGAGGAAAGAAGTAATTGTTATACAAAAATTATTGCGTTTAGTCGATAAAAGATAACTTCAGGGTCCTCTTAAAATTATTTATCAAATAAAATAAAGCAAAAAAATGTCTAATAATAAAATCCAAAACATCTCTTAAGGTTAAGGGAATGCTGGTTCGTTTGCTTTAGTTTTTTGTTTCACACTAATTACTTCGCATTAGTTTCACAAAATTGAAATTTTTTTTTTCATAATTAAGACACACATAGCAATGTATTTGACTTTGATATATTTTGTGCCCAAAACAGAAAAAGATAAAGAAATTATAGCTTTCTTTATCTCTTTTTACTAAAACATAGCGACCAATGTCAATTAATGAAACGTACATTTACTTCGTGGAAAGCTCATGCATGTTATACACTAGAAATGAAGACAAAGCTAGATGAAAAATAAAAAAATAAACATATCTGTAAATCGTTAGAATTAAATTCAAAAGCCTAAATATTTGCACTAGTGCATATTAAACCTCTTATATATCGATTTAATCTGAGTGAAATGCAAAGTGAAATGCAAATATTTCGAATGAAAATATTTGAACTTTTATTTAAAGTAACTTTATATAAAAAAAAACTAAAAGAAGCTAAAGAAATTTAAGAAATTATAAAAAATAATGTTAACAATTTTGAAGTTTTCCTGTAAGATTATAATTATTAAATCATAAATTTGTTTAAATGTTCAAGACAAGCCCCCTTTATTTAAGGGAGTTCGCCATCAAAATATTATTTTGTTAGAATATGAATAAAAAAATCTCATAACATCTTGTGCCTTTTATTCTATCCTGTATGGATCTTATTTATAGAGAAATACTTACTTATATGAGAAAATGTAGCACCGCCGCGTCCTTCTAATGGCGGTGTTGCGGATAAACTTTATGTTAAATTAACCTTACTTTAAAACTTAAGAGCACTTTGAACATTTCATATGCAATGGAAAAATAATAAAATCTTCGGTTGTTAAAAGATTATATTAAAGTCAGATTTGAAATATCTTGAAGACTTTAAGTTATTTTGGATTAACCACACTTTAAAGTGCAGCTTTAAAATTTTCCAAATTAATTACTTTTAAAAATTTTGACTTTATTTAAATTAAATTTTCAAGAGAACATTCAGATTCAACTACAAGTTACATATGTATAACTCAGAAAAAATTCAGTGATATAAAGAGAAATAATTGTGCTTAGCAATTGGTGTCGGATCTTATATATAGTATATGTTCTGTGGGTTCTTATAAGAAATAGCGCTGTAATATGTTATCTATATAAGAACAGATGCGTTTATGTGACAGAACGATAATGTAAGAAATAAATTATAGATATGACCTGTTACTGATATATTTAATTCGAAATTAAAAAAGTTGTTGATATCAGCATTCCCTTAAAGGGATTCTACAATCATCTGTTTTATCGACCGAATGCGATTATTTTTCAATTATTTTTCTAATTACCTTTATAGATTTAAAAATGTTTTTAATTATTAAAGCATAAACAATAATACAGTCCAAATCAATCGAATTTATATCAAAAAATTAGAATATTTCAGTTTTGTTATTCTGATGTCGACTCGTAACAACATTCATTTTATATAAAAATTGTATGTATTGTCAATGAAGACTTGCAATGAAGCATTTGCAAAAGACATTAAGGAAATGCTGCAGTTACTAACGGAATGCTCATTCCATTTTTCCAACTATTTAATTTTCTTTACACAGAATAAAAAAATTCTTCTCGAGAATAAAAGAAAAAACGCAAATAGCTTTGGAAAAGTACAAACTTGTATGAAAATCTCTCAAAAATTGTAAATTACAATTTCCTATTATCACGTTAGGTTATTTTTTTTACATATATAAAAATGTATACAAGTATATATCGAAACAAAAAATACTTTCCCACATTTGAATAATTTATAAGAATATCATGAGACCTTCAAATTATGATTTTGTAGCTGACAAAAGAAATGATAGAAAAAGTATACATAAGATTTGAGTGTACATAATCTCGCATTCATGCGATATATAGAATATAGTAGAACAAGAAATGTACGTAACGTTTTACTTAATGTTTTATTTAATGTATGAAATGTTTCCTTGATATGCGTAATATTTTATTTAGAATTCAAAATATGTTTTATCAACATTAATCAAGTTCGGCCATCGCTCCAGCATCCCCTTAAGAGTACACAATAAGAGCAACATTTTGCTATCAATTTTGTTTTTCTATAATTTTGCCAAATATACTTTAGAATGAAAGTTATTTTGAAACATAAAAATTTTTGAAATCCGAATCCTTGTAATTTAAAAAAACATCACAATGATGGTTTGCGCAATAATTTTTCTTTTAACTAGACCTTTAAAACGACGTGCACAGCTCGACTTCTTTCTCATAAAAAAATTTTAATCTCTCGCCTTGCTTTTTTGAAAGGATTAAAGACATTTTTTTTTCCTAAAAAAGCTGCATCAAAATAATTGAATCTATGTTCTGCCGTTTTTTTCTATATCTAACACTTGTTGTAATATCCAGAGGGTAGGGTGGGACTTTATAATTATCCTGTATTCATTCTAAATTTTTATTTTTGCAATAGTACATTTAATACATAACGAAACTCAAAGGTAAGTATTCTGTGAAATCTGGACGAATTTTAAATAAGCCTTTTGAACGATTCCATCATATTTTCATGACTCTCTATCAGGTCTCCGTGTTGAGACAACCCTAATTACAGATCACTTTACTAATAACTCTCATTCCCTTCCACCGTTACGCGTAACGTATTTGCTTTGCACATACAAATATTTACAAATATTTACATTAGCCCGCAGGAATCCATTGATGCAACCATTAATGCTCATAATCGATCATGAAAACCCTTCCCAATTCGTGAAGAGACTAATAGGATATTTGTGTCCTATTGATTTATCTTTGTGATATAGTTGATTTTACGCTGTGAATTATTTGTAATATCCAATACACTTCGTGAATATTTCACAGAATTACAGGTCGATAAGTAAGTATCGTCCAGAATGTTATAACACTTTCAATCCAGTCGGAAGTTTGACAATTATACTTCTATTTACATCATGAATTGATAAAATGTTAATGTAAATTCAATTAAAAATTTGCTTAACAGTGAGATGTTATAAAAATATGCAAAATCAATTTTGTTACGATATTTTTATATAAATTTGAAAAACTAACTTTTAAATAACTTTATTATAAAAATATAAAATTAGAAATACTTTTTTTTCAACATATAAGTAACTATAGACATATAAGACATATTCTCGACATTACTATTCATTTATTCGAGAACACTTGCGATTTTCTCGCATTTCATAAAAAGTTAAGTATCTTGATGAAAAAAATCGCAGTTTTGAAAAATACATTTTAATGAAGAGACAGATAGTAAATTTTATTAATGTTTTTAATATCATATTTTGACGATATTTTGTTTGTAAATTATATAAAATTAAAAATTGGTATAATATGTCTTCAGTATTTTTTTTTTTTTACTTTGAAGTGCTGTAACTTGATAAAACATAATCAGATAGAAATTAACAAAAAAGTATTTCAAAGTAAGCTTCCTGACTAGGAAACCTCGCGAAGTGTTAAATTGTGATTGTAATGAAACTTTGTATATGTATAGTTTATATATGTAAATAGATCAGTTTAGAAAATATCAATAGAATAAACGATTTTTGAGGGATGAAATCCCCCTTATATATAAAGTTCTTAGCTTTTTCCGTCATATTTCAAAATCTATTCGAAATATAAAAAAATATTTAATACAAAAACGTTTAATACAAAAAAAATATCCATTTTAGATATGAAAAACTGTTTAATACAAAAAGTTTCATAATAAAATTACATTTATTTATGTACGTCATTAATATTTTTTAAATATAATTTTAAAAATATAAATTTAAAAAAAATTATTTCTTTGTGTTATTACGAAGACAAATTTTATTATAAAACTATTATATTATATGTTTTTGATATCTTTAATAATTTTTGAGATATGACGACAATTGCTTTACCTACTGTAAGAAGTAGAATTTCACCTCTCAAAATCGTTTGCTGCTATAGATATTTTCTAAATTCATCTATTATATATCTATAAGTATAAATTGTAAATATGCAAATTTTTATTGAAATTAGGATTTGATAATTTGCAAGATTCCTTTGTAAGCTTTATAAAATATACTTTTAAAAAATGATGCGTTAATTTTTCATAATAATATCTTACGTAAAAAGTTATTTTTAGAAAATATTTTTTAACTGTACTCAAGTAAAACAGCAACGTTTATAAAATATTTAGGAACGATTAGTTGTTTGTTTTAAAATCGTTTAAGATTACTTTAGTTCCCGTATGATCATAGACGTCAAGCTTGAATATGGACTATGCTTGGATGGGTAACCGTTTGGAGAAACAGTCATAAAGTCGACTTTCTTTCCCCAAATAAACTTTTTTTAATTATTATTTTGTTATGTGTATTGAGGAATGCGTGATACTAAATAAATAAATTTATTTTAGCAATAAAATTGGATTAATTATATATAAAAAATATTTTACTGGGGAAGAGGGAGTAAAAAAATGTTTTAAAATAATGTAGTGGTTTTTTTAATACAATTGCAATGATTTTAATTAATCGTTATTTTTAATGTTTCCTACACGAATATTCATAACTGTTACTCAACGTTACAGAAAAACGTTTTTTCAACAGTTTCTCAACGCTTTTGTTCTACTTGGATAATATTAAAGAATTTATAAGAAAAAGGAAAGAACAGAAAAAAATTGTTCCTAAGGTTCCTGAGGTTTCTCAACCTCAATAAATTTTTTCAAGACTTTAAGACTTCTTTTAGCAATGTTTTGTAAGAAAATCACGAGTGTTCTCTCTTCTTGAACTTTTGATAATATAAGATAATCGGACTCAATATAAATGTGTACTCAATACTCCCTCTTCATTGTTTGTAGATAATTACACAATTAATTCAATAGATAGCAGTAGTAGTTTGCGCAAGTTGTCCGTCTGATTCGATTGCATCAATTTCTTACTCAATTTTTATTATTATTAATAAATTTATTATTATTCTAAAATGTAGAATATTGTAGTCATGATGTAATATTTCGTACATAGGTAAGTAATCGCATTCTGTAAATAACTACCAAAAGATGACTATTAATTTCAGTAGTTTATATTATTATAGTTTTATATATTCATACTTTAACACATAAACTAAATAGGATATAGTGTTACAAAGTATAAATATAGAGCTACAATATTATAAACAGCGACAAAAATATATATTTTTTGTTACAACATTTTATCTATAATCAAAGAAAGGAAATTCTTTGTACGATAGAACCAATATGGCCAACTTAGACATACTGCGTATATACATATATCGATTGTAACGATTTTTGATATTCTAGATCATGATATGTCAATAAACATGTTTGTATGTTAATAAACATATAATCTTATAAAAGTAACATTGGATTATTTTATTTTTCTAACATTCTTTTATGAAAATGAGAGAAACATATTTAGGTCATATTGAGTACATATATATATATTTTTTATTAAGATATTCAGAAATATTCCTCTTTCAAATGTGACATTAATTTTTAATATTGGATTCAGCAAAAAAACCACAAAGTTTAATAGAGGCATGTAGAATCCGATTACCTTATAGAAAATAAGAAGATAAAATGACAAATTCATTTGAGTCATTTGTTTTGTTTTAATTCAACTTTAATTATAAAGATGAGCAATCAGCTATTGGAATCTGTAGAACAAATAATTAATGTTACTTTTTGTTGCATTTGAACATCAGTAACATTTAAAAACCTTATCTGCAAATTTTACTTTTTTAATGTTCTATACATTTTCAGCAAGATAAGTCGGGAATGCACCTTTTAGCTTATTTTCGTAACTAATTTTAAGAGAGAAAGAAGCCATTTTCGGTCAAAGTGGGTCTTACTGCTTATCACTTTTTATTGAACCGTCTCCAATTTGACTCATGTAGTGGTTTTTATTTAATATTTAGAATGTAGAATCACGTAGAAAAGGAATTATGTGCTGAATGAATTGTTCAAAGTTATGATGAATTTCTGATTTATACATACAGATTTATAAATACAGATTTTCTAATTTATTTTTATTAAAAAATAACGATTCACCATAACTTTGAATAATTCATTCAGCATATCCTTTTCTATGTAATTCTACATTCTAAATATTAAATAAAAAATACTACATGGGCCAAATTGATGGCAATCCAATGAAAACGTTAATGGTTAGTAATATCCGTATATGAATGTACAAAAACAATCATCAGTTTTATAAACGCGCCGATTCGGTTTCGGTTCAGACTTGAAATACAATCACAAACTAAAATAGTAACTTCACATTAAATTAATTGATCGTCAATTTAATAACAATTGCTAGTAGCATCTTAAAAACATGTAAATATAACTTATTATAAAAAAAATATCACTTCAGCCGAAATTTTAACTCGGATGTTGAATTCCGTGCAAGAGTCTCAATTACTCAATTTAATCACTGAGGGATAATATTAATCGCAATAACCATTTAATATTATTCATTTAATATTATTTATTATACGTCGCTTGAAAAAGATGTTCTTTCATATATGCCATATATTGATTATTGCGATTAACATATCTTAGCAGTCAAATTAGGAAGACACTTTATAGAATTCAGGAGCCGAATCCTGATTGAAATGATAGTTTTTTCAATATACACAAATGTTCACAAATTTTTAAGATGATGGTGATATTGTTATTAAATCAACTATCCTTATAGAACTGATATAGATAATTGTATTTGTATATTTACATATGAATATTATATCCACTAAACATCAAAATTCGATTTAATTGAAAATAGTTTTCTTCTCTCTTATTTGTGTTTAAACATTTCTCGGTCTATTCCGCTTAATTTTGTTGGACAACTAAGTTGGAAAATACTCTTCCCAAGTAAGAAGTTGAACAAGTAAGAAATTGAACAAGGCGCTCTCTTTTAACTCTTCACTTAGATGTTTGCGCCAACTGACCTATATCATTTGAATAACAAGGTGAGCCAAGAATGAGCGGATATTGAGTTTTCCTGGAATAGTGCATATTCTCGCTTTGTCACAACATCTTACTCAAAGAGTGGTAACTGGTGGATCCAGGTGGAGGAAGTATAAATGGACTGACGATAGAATGTTCCGGGCCGTGATATACTGACGAAAAGCTCGATTGTTGATTATGACTCTGGCCCGAGGCATCCAATCCGCTAAGCACTGGTGAACTCGCGTCATGCAGTTTCCGCATGTGTTTCTTGAGGTCAAAGTTTCTACAAAAGCCTTTGCCACAGATCTTGCAGGAGAACGGTTTCTTGTCATTGTGTGTGTGCATATGGAATGTCAGATTATAGATTTGATGAAACGCTTTATTGCATATGTTGCACTTGTACGCTTTCTCGCCGCTATGTGTGAGCTTGTGGTTCTTATAGTTACCCTTTTGGTGAAAACCCTTGCCGCAAAACTCGCAGACAAACGGTTTGAAATTGGCATGTATACGTGTATGGGTATTGAGAGTAGAACTACGATTGAAGGCTTTGCCGCATGTCACGCACTTGTGCGGCTTTTCAGCGGTGTGGATGATCTTATGTCGGCAAAGAGTGCTGGCTTGACGGAAACCTTTGCCACAAATCTTGCAAACAAATGGTCGGGCGCCCGTATGCACTGGCATGTGTCTAGTTAAATTATAATGTGCATTGAACACCTTGCCGCATTCCGGACAAGTGAAAGTCTTTTGCTTATTCGCAGTACCGAGGTCACTACGCGGCGCTGGGCTCTTCTTGCCCCGCTGATTTTCTGGTGATATGTTGGTTAGATTCAATCTCGAAGAAGCCTCTTGAATAGTTGTGGGAGGTGGCGAATTCTGAGTGATCGATGGGGTCGAAGCGGGAGGGCCTGGGAACGCCCTCAGCAAGGGATTCGGATAGTACAATGGATAATATTTAGATAATACGGGATAATGTTGGAGCAAATCTTGATGCCTCAAGGTCGGTACATACTTCTCAAACGCCGACTTCAAATGCGCCGAGTATGATGGGGAAGAAATGTTTGGCAGCTGAAGAATCGTTGTCGTTGTTGTCGCTGGCATCGCTGGCGGTGGTGGAGGCACCGGATTAGCGCTTTGCTCGGTCAATCGTTTGTCCGGTTCCATAATTTTTGCAATGGAAAATGTAAGATTTCGGCAAGGCGTTGGGGAAGTTACCCTCTCAGGTGACAGACTTGGTGTCTCGGTCGCCATTGTGTTACCCGCAAATGGTTGCATCGTAGATCTGTAATGAAAATATTCATCATGAAATGGTTTTTCAGAATATCAGGATTTTTATAATAAAGAATAAATTATGTAAGATTCAGGAGAATATTCCTTATACTTGAAGACGTCCATACTGAATAACTTCTGTCGGGATTTCAATATCCTGTAAGTCTTTTGCATGAGAAAGACGCTTTTTGCTCAGAATGTTAAAATTTTATATTAAAAGTATGATCAATATAATTAAATCATAAATAAATCATAAATAAAATTCAATATTAATAAAAATATTCAATATTTGTTCAATCACGCATAATTATCCCAATCCAATTATTAACGTAAATCTTACAATAGTTAAACACAGTCGAAGTCATTAATTCGTTCGCCAAACATTAGAAGCAAAGTTGGTCAAAATGATTGTCATGCATATAATTTTTCAATTGACTAAATAACAAAGCAAAAAGCAATTAAAGATTTTAATAAGAAAAGACAAAGTGTAAAAGTTAATATTATGACTTATTTGATATTAAATTTAACATTTATGTTACATTAATAATTCATTTATAATAATAATTAAAAAAAAACATTTAATCAACATTAACTTAATATTTATTTACTTAATATTTATTACATTCATAATTAATTTTTTATAATAATATAAAAAATTATTTATTAAATATTTACGCAACATTAATTTGATATTCATTTTACATTAATTATTTATTTCATATCGTAATCTCCCATTTATTTAATATTTAGTTGACATTAACTTAGCATTTATATTATAGATATTAATTATATAGGCACACAAAAAAATTTAATGTTTGATTTTGAAATCAAGAGATCGATTAGACAGACCACAGTATTTTTATGCATTTTGATGCTCTGAAATCGAATTTAATGTCACTAATCGTCGAATGACACATTAAATTTTGTTATTCGCCTGTGTTATTAATTTTCAAGAATAATAATTTAGAAGAACATTTATTTATCATTAATTCAACATTAATTTAATATTCATATTCATGGATTGTTCATTTACAATAATAATTAGAAAAAAATTTATTTAACTTTTGTTCAATAATACTAATTTATTCGTATTACATTTATTATTTATTTATAATAATGATTTGAAAAAATATTTTTATTTAACATTTATTCAATATTGACTTAATATTTATGTTACAATTATAATTATTTATAATAATTTTAGAAAAACATTTATTTAATTATATTAAAAATATTAATACTTATATTAAAAATATTTACTTAACATTAATATAACATTTAATTTACATTCATCATTTAACGAATAGTTCAAAGCACTATCGCTGAATAGTTACTGTTCCTCGCAAATAAAAGGATAATTATTTGAATTAATGTGCATCGCCGATGACCTTAATCTTGACATATTGTTAAGATCATAATCTTCAAAAGGTTTCAGGTGAAGGTCACTGTTCGTCCAAAAATTATTAACAAATAAAGTTTAAAAAATATCTTCTGCTATATACTGACAGATATATGATTATCTACACGAAGAGAAGTCCATTTCACCTCCCACTTCACAAGGAATACAACTTTCCACGCGAAGCGACTTCTACCCTTCTGTCATGGGGCGTATGACTTTCCACGCGAAGCAAAGTCCACAGCTCCACCTCTCGCCCTGTTTAGGAGAAAGTCGGTCGCTACTAAGCAGAGAGGGAGATGGGGTGGATCTCGCTTTGCGTGGAAAGTTGAGTTCCTCTTGGCAGGGGGCAGATCTCGCTTCGTGTGAAAATTCGAATGTCCTTACGGGGTGGATCTCGCTTCGCGTGGAAAGTCAAACGCCCCCAGACAGGAGAAGGGATGGGATAAACCTCGCTTCGCGTGGAATGTCATTACGAAAAGAAGAGAGGGTTTGGGATAATTTTTGTATGTATAGTATAAATAAGACATTGTTTTTTAAACTTTCCTGTTAATAATTTTTTAAAGAAACCGCTTTTTTGTTAATAATTTTTTTTTTAAATTTATATTTTTTGATATTTTGTTTTTACAATTTAAATCACTGTTTTTGCTGTAAAATTAATAATTTATTATAATTTTTCAATAATTTTTCTCTTACTGCAATATTCAACTGAAGTATGCTATAATTTTCTCTTTATTTTATGTTCTAATGGAAGTTTTAAAAAAATTCAAAGGATAAAAGAAAATTTAAAATTATACTGGAAATTCTCTTATACTAGATGGGACATGCGCGGAATAGGCTTTTGCAGGCTCCGCCTATCGTCCAGCACCTTTAGATTATCCCTCAATTGAAAGCAACCCTAATAATAATCGAGACAGCCTGATAGGAAAAGCTACGGCTGGCATGAGAAGCAAGATTCTAACAGGGAAAATGGTATTGTCACGCAACTGGCCTCGAAACTCGCCTGTGTGGCCTGTAGAAAAGTGTCGATGTAGACAGCGCAGCGTGTCGCAACGCCATGGAGGGGCTCAACTGTCGACTGAAGTGCACCACTGACAAAAAAAACGCGATTACGTACGAAAGTTTTCTCTTCAAGCGATTCTAATTGGCAAACTCGAAGCTATCGCATTTCTTGTATGTACCACTTTATATCATCTTTCGCATTTTCCTTCATTCCATTTTTCTTTCATATTATCTTTTTAATTTTTATTGAAATATGATAGTATTGCAATTTACGTTTAGTTTTTACTTTGCTTTGATTTCTATATTTTGTTAGCAATTTGCATTTTAACACTTTGTTATATTTCTTAAATAAAATTTTGACCCAATTTCATATTTTATATTTTTATACCTGTCTTATTAATAAATAAATATTTTTTTTCTTTTATTAAACCGAGAGGTATCTTCAAATTTTCTACAGATGGCGCATAAAGTTTGATTATGAGTTGCACCTTCAAATTATTACAGCCTGGATTCTGAGTTATTTTGACCAAGTATTGTATAACAATGAAAAATTAAAATTAGTGAATCATACCACCTAAAATTCGCACGCAAAATCCCAACCATACTTGATAAACTTAGTCGACATGATAGGCTAACTTTAAGTGCTTATACTTCAAAAATTGTTATAGTTTTGACATATTGGTACAAAATTTTCATCTCAAAATAATGTCAAGAATCCTTATCCTTCTATCCTTCTATCCTTAAATGTCGTTATGATCTTTACTGGACACCCTGTATATATATATATATATATATATATATGTGATACATACTTCTTTCTTCCTTCTGACTCTTTCCTTTGTTGCCCCTCAATTCTCCTTTTCTTCTTTCTCTCTTCTGTTTCTTTTTTCCTTTTTCAAACATTTTCTTTTTTATTTAATTATATCCCACATAGCACAAATCTCCGAGAGACGTTTTACAGGACGTCCTGAGAACGCCCCAACGTTCTAAAAACGTTTTCAGATCTCTGAGATAAAGTGTGCTGTATGAAAACCTTACTTTTGCTACCGCTTTATTGAACTCTTCTCTTTATTTTACATTCTCTATACTTTGTTGATATTCTTATTTTTGTGCTAGCTTTATTCTTTCATTCTTCCTTTCGTAATTCTTTTCATTTGTTTCTTCAATGCCCTTTCTTTTCTCTATAAGTATTTATTTATATATCTCCTTTATTATCTTTCTTCAATTATTTGTTATATATCTATCTAATAAAGTAATAAATTCAACCAAAGATAAGCGAATATTTGGTGTTGAATTAATATGTGCTAATTTAATAGGTCAATTTACATTTAATTAAAGCGAGACTAGTTTCGACTGCATTTATTGTTAGTTTTTTTTTTAATCATACATAAGTCAAATCTGAATTAGGTGATAAATCCTATATTAAGCATATTATAAATCAAGCTTAAATAAACAATACAATGGAGCTATGCAATAATAAAAAAGTAAAAAATAGCATGTCAATATAAAAATTGAACATCTGCATTATGATAAAATAAAAAATACCAAATAAATAACTGGTCATTTTAATATGTCATTCGGATCTCATTCTCTCTTCCATATTGTTCAAAGATTAAGATTTTATGATTTCCATCTATTTAGATGTAATACAAGTGTATTAAGAATTGTATTAAATATATAAAGAAAGTCATCATTGTATAAATGATTATAACTAATGCCAAATTACAAATAAATTTTTGTATGAATTATGTAAAATTTTTTATAGAATAAGAATTTAATGATATTTCTTTGATGATCTGTAATGGAATGAATCAGTTACAATCATTCTGTTAAACCATCGAAAATATATCATTAATGTATTTCTTTATGGCCTTACACTTATATTACATCTAAGTAGCTTTCTAAATAAAAATTTATAGCACGAACACCGTCGTAGCGTCTTATACCATTTTATGTCAGAGCCTTACGTTACTTTACATATATAATTATCCGTAAGACATAAATAATACATAGAAAAGAACATAGCGGACGTAAGGCAATTTTTGTTTGCGGTGGTCCTTATTTATTTTACATTTTTAATTTTATAATGACAATAATCAATTTTTATTCTTTTAACGTCAATGACACATTATTTATTACTTTTTATTTTGTTGACTCCATTATATTATTTATTTAAAAACTCAACTTAAGCATGTTTAATAGAATTTAAATAAATGAAAGAATAAAGGGCTACGAGCCTAAAAATCAAACAACAAAATAACAATCTACATTAAACGGTTAAAAAATAAAATAAACAATGTCATGAAATTAAAAAAAAACGTGAAATATAATTTAACAATCAGTAAGTGAACAAGAACAAATGTTTCGATTCCTGTTGGGTCATTTTCAATGTGAAGACAAGATAAAAATGGATATAACGTAGATAAAATATATATAAATTAAATAAAATTCGCGTACGAACGCAATATCAACTATAAAACTCGCTCCAAATTGAGAGAAAACCAAATAAATGATTGTAGTTGACACCAATGTTCCTCTGAACTGTGCGTGTGCAAAAGGACGAACATGTTAGCAAGTACAAATTGTAATAATAAATTAACAAACGGAATAAATAAAAATAATAAAAAAAGTACAATCAAGTCGCAAATAATAAAGAAAAAGTAGAAACAAGATCACAATTAATAAAATTAAATTAATAGAAAGAGGCGAAAGTTATTTTTGATATTATGAGACATGTACAAAAGAATTATTAATGTTGATAGAGAAAGAGTAAAAAACATCATTCGTTGTATATGTATAATGAGTTAAGTACAATAAAATAAGAATAAATATCTTAGTATGTGTGTCAAAATGATATATTATCAATTAGACAATGCGATGGGAATCAAAATTGATCATCTCTCTAGAAAGCTAAGAGATAAAGTGAAATATGACATATAAAGATAGAAAGGTTGAAATGGAAAACTAAAAAAGAAGGGGAACATAAGAAGGAGAAAATAAAGTAGAGGGAAGAGAAAGTAGGGAGAAAAAAAGATAGATAAAGGAAGGAATTAATAGAATTTGTTATAATTAAACTTGACTTATATGTGCAATTCAAAATGCAATTCAAAATGACTAATGAATGAACACGATTGTAACTGATCTCGTTTGTAAATTAACATATAAAATTAGCATTAATTAAACACTAAATATTCGATCATCTTTGCTCCAATTTATTATTTTATTAATTTATTATTTTATTAATTTATTATTTTATTTTATAAATCATGTTATTATTTATTATTTTATAAATCATGTAACAATGAGCAGGACATTAATTTCAATCATTTACTTGTTACATGTATATGTATAATATTTGTGTTAATTTTGCATTTCTATCACACACTATTTTCACTTTTTTCCTTCACATAATTTTTCTCGCCCGTATTTTCTATCTCATCATTTTTTTTTCTCTCACGTATTATCATTCTTTTATTTCATCTTTTTTTCGCTGTCTTCTCTGTTATTCATTTCCAACACTATCCTCGATTCTCTTTATATTCACACGCTTCTTTTCTACCATCTTCATTCCATTTCGTGCACATCCATTCTCACGCTTCTTCCTCCATTTTTGTTGCTCTATTATCTGCCTTTCCCTTCGCACTCTTTCTCTCTTCGTGTATCTTTTCGTACGTACCTGAACCTATACTTTCTCTTTAGTATCGCATCAATCCATCTCTCTTTTCCGCCAACCTCTTTTTGTTTCGCTTCGGTTGACAGAGACAGAGTAAATCGTTGCCGACGGAGGGGATGAACGAGAATAGATTGGTGGAGGCTATCATCAGTCGCGTGAGGATGCAAGAAGCGAGGGGTGGCAAACTGTATTGTGGTGGGGATCAGGATTGTTACAGTACTTAACGAGCGGCCGTGGCAATCAGTATCGTTCCCCGTTACCAAGACCCATGGCACCCGGGTAATTCTACCAATTTAAATCAATCCCAACTGAAGTATGGCCGACATAGCTAGAGACCATTTTGTTTTCTTAATGCCACTAGAAGATGCATCCCATATGATCATCAATGAGGCCACTTGTTTCTTTCGAAGCTTAATATACTTTCACGAATAATTCCCTTCGCACAATTAACTTTAAAAATGAAAAATTAAATTGTATCGGGGATAGGAAATCGTTATTTGCAATGCCATTAAAAGTCATTTATGAAAAATATTCATTTTGTAACTAGTAAAATAATGAATTATTATTAAAAAATGATAATTTTCTTAGCATTATCGATAGCGTCAAAAGTTATAAGAAATTACAAAGTCATTGTTGTAACAAAAATCATTATTATAACAAAGCAGCGGTAACAATAAGTAGCGTGTTACGTTACTAAATAATACGTTACTTCTCTTTCTCTCTCCCTCAATTTTATTAAACATATACTTTTTTAAAAACATGAGTATAAAACTGCAAAAAATGATAAAAAATTTTTGATCGCATGTATAACTAAAAAATTACGTGTATAAAATGTATAACTAAAAAAAACATGTATAAAAAAAATTAAAACAAGAGCAAAACTATAAAACATAAAAATTATTCTACAGCTAAAAATATGACAATTGAATAAAGATAATAACAACATTCTATTGTACAGCAGATATATTTTGATATACATGAAGAATGTTCCAATCAGGAAAAAATTCAGAATTTTCAATAAAGTGTGAATTAGATATTCATGCGAACGTGCTCATTCACATGTTTTTTGTTTACATGTCTTTTGTTTCTCCGAAAAGATATTAATCTAATGCAAAATCACAACAAAAAATTAAGAGTTATATTGATTCTTTTTTTAAAATTTTACATTCTAAACAACTTAACATTTTAATATCGAAAGACGAACTGTTTGTAACAGATATTTCAAATAAATTTTAGTTAAAGACGTACGGATTGCACAAAGCTAAGAGCCGCTTGTTCAATAATATGGCAACCCAAGTAATCTATCTAAATGTAAAGATTAAATCACAGTCGCTAAATGTACAAAGTTTACCAATATGATTACAAACGATTCGAAGAATCCAATCACATCCCGTCAACTATTAACGATGATGAACGAATAGCTTCAAACTTAAAGAAAGTTGAAAGGACTCGAAGAAACTTGAAATGGCTTTGCAAATTTACTGATCTTTCTGTTAGTCTGGTAATTACTTTTCTCTATCCTGCGATCCCTTTCAATCATCAAGATTTTGTTCTCCCAAGATTATTTACTTTCTATCATAATCGAAGAAACAATTAAAGGTAACATTCAACTGAACGTCGTTTCACCATTTCTGTTATCGTAAAATACTTTTTAATTTTGTCCTTTAATTTGCACAAATGCGTTGTCTGAGAATTGCTCGTTGTCTTTTTTCATTAACACTTATTATTAAAGCATTCTTTTTATTTGGATACTCTTTTTTCTACACTTTTTTAAGATTTAAAGATTAAAGTAATAAATATTATTAAGTATAAAAACAAGGAATGTTTATAACTATTATTTTTTAAAATAATAACTAATTAATTAAAAATAAAATAATTGCAAATTAAATATTTGTCACATTATTTAAAGTTTAATTTGAAATTCTTTGATATTCCATATTTTAAAAGAATTATACATAGTTTATAATATCTTTTTATAGAGAAATTGTAATTAATTTTAAAAGAACTGCAGTACCATTTTATTAATTTTTTGCAAAAAAAATTCAACATAAATTGACACAATTTTTTCATAAATATGCAATATATATCTTGTATTAAAATTAGGGATAGAATATTTGGGAAATATTCGGTATCCGGCATCAACCTTTTTACTATCCGGTCAGATAACCGGATATTACTATTCGGCTATCCATTATATATATATATATATATCTAAATTTTATATTGATTTGCGCCATTAATGCAGAATTTTATTTTTTTCAGCTAAATTTCTTGTACAATTTATCTCTCTTTTCTTTTTTTCTTTTTACATTGACAAGATAAAGAAAATTATTATTGTTATTTTTCCCTTGCTGCCTTTTTTGGAAACCATTTTCTAGATATTCCGAGGATATACGGGAATATATTCTCAGGTATCTGATTGGATGTCCAAAAAGAATGTAACACCGAATATCTGATATCCGGTAATTTTACGATCTGATCCCTAATTATTATAATAGACTCCAAACAGTAACATTGCAATTTGATGCAATTCGAATACTTTGAATCAATAAATCCTTCGTATGAACATCATAAGAATAAGAGAGTGGGTCGACAACGATTTCGCGTGTACAAGCTGCATCAATCACAGTAGGCTTCTCTTTTATTGTATCTGCTCATGAACTCAGATGTCTATTATTCTTTACTATTAAATAGTGATAAGAAGATAAATAGTGATAAGATAAAATGCACTACAAAATTTCTTATTCGTAATAGGAATTAACGTGGTTTATAAATCAAAATTTATGAAAAGAAGAGCATAAAAACCACAGCACAAGGTGTTATTTGTGATATTTAATTATCATTACATTAATAAAACATTAGGCGTTTCGGCCATCTTCAGTAAACTTACAATATTCTTAAAACACAAAATTACAAATATCTGACATTACAATCATTATATCATACATTCAATCGTCATGTAAAATAATTATAGCTAAACGTGTTCTTTCATCATGTGAAGGTGCATCGTACAACAATGTTGCGGCGCTAATTGTCATATTTCGAATTACGTAGAACAAGAATTTTCAGATTCTAATTTAAAATAAATTATTTATAAAATAAATTGTTGTAATTGTGAATCTTCTTATGTTGGCCAAACAAAAAGGAAATTAAAAACTCGAATAAAAGAACATAGGGCTGACAAGAAAATCCACTTCTGAGATATCAGTGGTTTCACTGTGCTGTGGTCACCTTGTGCTGTGGTTTTTATCTTCTTTTCATAAGTTTTGATTTCTTATTCGATTTTATGATATACAAAATTTCTTTTCTAATATTTTTTAATCCTATTTTAACAATAGTGTAAATTTAATTAAGATAGATTCTCAATTAAATAGTTACATATTTTATTACTTTCATTATAATTATTATTGGAATATGTAAATTTCTTATAATAAAACCGTATCATATACAATCAGTTGGAAATTTTTATTTTAAGAAAACTAATCTTCAACACTCATACACACACACACACACACACACACACACACACACACACACACACACATATCATTTTAATTGATATTAAAATTTATTTTATATAAAATATATAGTTTAAATTAATGCAGTACAAGCAATTAATATAAATTTCATTTTAAAAACTTGTATTAAGATTTCTTAATGACATAGAATTATATTATATTATGATTGAGAAATTATCAAAATTGTAGTTAGAGAGAAGGAAAATCTATTTTAAGAAAAAAATAAAACTTTTTGAAAGCTTCTTTTACTTCAAGTTAAAGGCCCCATTAGTAAGTTCTTTCTCATTGTTTCATCTCTGACAATCAATCTTTCGTGATACGGCACGTGAACAGTTGACATATAATTAGCATTTGGGGCAACGAAAGCTTGCGCTGAAGATGACAGGAGGTACAATGCACGCCCCCTTGATTTGTCCTCTATCCCACAAACCACCCTTCGTGTTCCGTTCAGTTGATGAGTACGTCACGTAAGCTGCTTCGATATTAGCCACCTTAGTTTATAGGATTACACTTTTACGCGCAGTTTAAAAAATTGCAAACATATATCAAAGTTGCATGCCATTACGTATGTGTAGAATTTAATTATATACAATATATAGCAAGTATTTCAATATTTGTAAAAAAAGGAATTAGATAGCTATTTATAAAAAAAAATATTATATATTTGAAAATTTGTATTAATAAAGTATACTAAAATATGTATAATTTAATATTATTAATATTTGCATAGTGAACAAACTGTTCTTAGTATAAGCACAAGATAAACTATTAGGTGTTGGAATTAATTCGTAGCAGCTTTTACAAGTGATGGGAAGTACTTTCATTAATGTATTTTTTAATGCTCATGTGAAATAAATAACATTCTTTCATTAAAAACGCTACGAATTAATTCCAACACCTAATATAATTTAAATATTTAATTATTTTAAATATTATTAACATCATAGTTTATGTAAAATGCATGGTTTTAAATAAATAAAGAAATAGATTTCTGACAAAACAAAAAAAAACATCAATGCGTAAGGACATTATATTACATAACGTCCTTGCGTAAATCGAGATGAACCGGGACGAAATTTCGAAGTTTCGCGTTATGAGGAGAGTCCATAGAGAAGGGTGATTTAAAGTTAATTGGAGAGCGTGCGGCAGTACGATGACGAGAGGTACCGAGGAATAAATTGCGAGTCGACGAATCAGGGGATTGGTATATTTCAACGGTATTCCGGATTAAGTCATTCGGTTATATGCCGTTTACATTGCGCCTCGGCAGTCTCTCCCGAATCATTCGGGGAAATTGCTTAATTTTAAGAAAGTTCTTGGTAGATTTACCAAGTTGGTCTTTGACATCCGACCAGTGGAATCGAGAATGCGTGACTTACAGAATTCGTATAATTTATTATCTTAAAAAATATAATAGATCTTAATTATAAAAGAATTAAATTTGATTATTCTTAAATGTTTGTCATTTATTAATAAATTAATAATATTAAATAAAATAATTAATTATGTCAAACGTAATGATAATAAATATATATATACACAAAAACGTGTGTGTGTATGTGTTGTGTGTACAAAACTCTGAACAGCATTCAAAAGATTTTAGTCATTGATCAAACATCTTGGATAGTACTAATAATGACGATGTTGTAACTTTCAAGCTTTATAACTCGAAAAGTACTTAATAAAAACAAATTTTATTGTTTTGAAAAGCTCTTGACATCAGCTATTAGATTTTGGAATCAAAGATAGGGTGTCCCATTTTAAAAAATCGATGTGATCTTGACGATGTCACCTAAAATCAAATAAATGTTATCAGTAAATAGATCTTCTTAAACTTTACAACCACTGTTTAAATCATTTTTCCCAAAAATGCTTTGTTTCCGAGATATTTCATCGGTCCGGGACTTTTTATTTACTCTATATATACATATATGTATATATGTGTATGTGTATATATATGTATATACCAGGGATTCCAGAAATCTCCTCCATTTTTCCGCACAATATTAACTTTACCTTGTCTTAATTCCACTTTAGTTCCTACATCCCTATAGTTCAGTGGCAGCATAAGTTGTATGTGAGAGAGCATTATATAATATATATAAGAAAATCTCGTTTTATTTAAATTTTTCAGCCTCAAAAAATGTTTTCCCTATTTTTTTAGGGAAACGTACAACGTATCAAATATATAAAACTGTTAAAAAAATATATAAAACTGTTAAAAAAAGCTTAATTAACTGGATAACCAGTGAGAAGATTTGTAATGTAGCAATATGAATTATTGTAATACTTACATAATTAAAAAAAAAGAAATAAATATGAAAACTAAAGTTTCAAACATATTAACGCAAATGACCATCCAAAAAAACAAAATTTTTTTTCCAACCATACAAACGAATCGCTCAAACCATATATATGAGCAAAACTCGAAAAGAAATTGGTATCCATGTAAATACCCGGATGAATATGAGCGGTTTTATAAAATGGCAACGAGTCCCGCTGGGATCGCTTATACGTGCGTTCGGAATTCACTGTTCGATATGTCGTTGTGTCGAGGTGGAATTGGCGGGAGATTTGCAGCTGCGCAAAGTCTACAGGGGGTTAACGTTCTCTCCCACCCGACGAGTGTTGTTGTAGGACCCGTTGGAACACCGGAGGCACCTCGTTATCACTGATTCGCGTTCTTCGTTTTTTAACTTAAATCTTCTATGAGCGGCTGCGCTTATAAACGTAAACTGTAAATGCATATCGACAATGGCTTAATAACTCGAGATCATCGACATTCATAATGACGCATTGATTTATAACAATCGCGTCGAGTAATGAATAGAATAAATTAGGGAAATAATTGTCTCGCCACACGTATTATCATGTTGGTTCATTTAGACTACCGCACATACTCGCTTTCATCATCACGTTTGAAGGATTCATAAATGAAAAAAAATTATTTGAACATTTTGAAATTTAAGTATAATCAGAAATATATATGTATATATACCGAGCTCATCTAGAATATAATATAATTCGTAATTACTTAAATTTTATGCCTACAATTAGGCATAAAATTTTAATACCTTTTATTATATTCGTATATAATATATATCGGTATAGTGTTCCTTGGGGCATTCTTCTTCTTGCGTTTTTAGCCATCTTCGCCAAGTCGTATGAGACAATGAACGATGAAAAAAAAAAAGGGGTTTGCTTGGCGCGACATGCTCGTACACAAATGCATGGGGGCGTACGCTACTTCCGCTCTCGCCATTCAATCACAATCTCGATTCTTGAAAGAAGAATGAACCATAAACCCGATACTCCAAGTACGGGAAACGTCGTTACAAAAGTGAGTTGGGGACTGGTGCCGGAAGTCTCGCGTGCCATTTGCCTCGTACGGTATACTTATACACGTCTTTGCGAATCATGATAAGATGAATAGAGGACTTCTTGAGTGGCGCGTGCCTGTTATACCAGATCAGGAGAGAACATCCGATCTGAGAAGGACAAATAGCGCCTTCAGTTTTAAACTGTATAGCAAGTTCGATAAGCGATTATTTACTACGAATTAATAAATGAAAAATATGCTATTATTATATTGTATAAATATTTTTACTAACGAGATGCTCGGCGTAAAACAAGCAAAGATTTTTGCATAAACGAATTTGGTTTTATTGCAATTAAAATCACTATCTCTAGTAACAATATAGTTAAATGTATTAACAATTTTAGATTGGTTTTTCATAATTTAAAACACAAGTAATTAGATTTTTGAATTGTTTTTTTCTCTTTCTTTATCTCTCTCCCTTCCTCCTCCTTTTTGCCTTCCTCTTAATTCAATTATATCTAATCTTTTTACGTTACCAATACTAAATTCTAAAAATCATCTGTTTTATTTATATTATTTTCTGTCATTTTTCACAATTTGTACAGCTAATATAATGAAATTTATTGCTACAGATTAAAAATGTTTTTGTGGTACCTTTAATAGTTCAGCTTAATAAAGAGTTTAAGGAAAAGCTCGTAATCTTTTATTTCATAATGGGCAAAAGGATAAAGGGCGAGTAGTCGGAACTTGTCAGAAGACAGGTTGAATCAAGGATACTTCAATTCTGGAAGGTGTTCGATGATCGATTTGGGTAGTCGTGGGGACCCTCAATAGCATGGCTTAGTTGCCGAGGAGTGTGTTACTGGCGGATTTGACGTGCTTATCAATAGATCGCCGACGTAATAGGCTGAACGCACCGAAATCAAGTACATAACTGATAACCGATATCTGATAAGAAGTAATAACCGTGACGATATTTGCGTTCGACTATTCACATTCATATCAAAATTCCATCGATGAATTTCATTTGGAAGAACAAAACAATATTGATAGAATAGAATAGATCTCATTTAATACACATTGTATATATATATATATTTAAACAAAATTAATTTTTTTATAACTGTTATAGCCAGTATGATTAAGAATTTAATTAAGTAAGAAATTATTTTTATAGAAAGAACAAATATTACGATATTATATATTGTGATATATAAATATTATGATATATTATACATAGATATATAACATAATATAAACAGGGTTTATATCTCTAAAGTGACCCTCTATCTCGGAAATGGCTTTAAATATAAAAAAATGTCTCCGACAAAAGTTGTAACATATTAAGGGGGACATATGATAAAAATATGGATTTGACCTCGAGGGGTATTTCACTCTCGAATCAAATAAGCATCGTTACTCGACTCTCTTACTGACTCGGTTTAATTCACTCCTTATTTTCACTGGCTTCTACTGATTTCTTGCACTATTTTCGTTATTTGCGTTCGTTGATTCGCGCTGATTCATTTCTTAAATGCACCGACTCGCTAAGACTCGCTGTGACTCGAGAATGATACGCCCCTTGTTTGACCTTGAGTGACCTTCTTAATACTAAATCCAAAGAAATGTTTTTCTTTGCATATAATAAAAAATGGAAAGTTTATTTTAAAAAATATCGGTCATATTGACCTAGCCCTGACTCAAAATCAAGTCTATATTTTCATCGTGATAATTTTCATTAACTTTAATTTTTAATAAATATGAAAATTATAAATATTAAATAATAATGACTTAATAAATATAATCTATGTAACAATAAAATTACGTTTGTATCTTAACAAAAAATAATTTTTATTTCATGTATAAATTACATATTAAAATAGATAATTATAAAATATAATAATTAAAAAAAAGAATCTTTTTTTGATGTAATATAAACAATTATAAAAATGAATCTTGAATAACTTTATATTACAAACTTGAATCTTTTTTTTTAGAATAGTTTCTGTTTTTAAAGAGTTTGATTATTTTCGAAATGTTCTTTAACAACAGGCATTAATCATCGCCGTGATGACACTCCGACGCGACGTCTCAAAGCACTTAATCCTTTACTCTTTTCTGAAGTAAATATCGAGCGAAATTGGCGAGGCAAAGTGCCGGAAAGAACTGGTCCGATGGCTGCCATCTGCCACCCCCAACCCCCGGGGATTTCTGCCGTCGGTCTCAGAAGCTCGGAACTCTCGCGAGTGGCTTGGACGGCTCAATGCCCTTAACCGTTCTTCTAACCGCCCCTGAGAAACCACCCTTACTACCACAGCGGCTTTATTCTATCGCAAATCACTGTATGGGGCTTTTCATACAAGATTATATAGAATATTACACGTTAAATGTCACAATTTAACCCCTCGGAATACGCCGTCGGTTGGAATACCAACAAAATTCTACGGAAATGATTGGACAATCTAATGAATAGAGTTTTGCTGGAAATGTACTATAAAGAGAATTGTCGAATAAATTACGACATTTAACAAACAAATAAATGTTTTTTTTTTAATTTTTATATCACAAAATCTTTTTATTTAATTGATTTTTTTATTTCAAATTGTAAATTTCAGTAAAAAGTTGTTAGTCTGTATAATTTTATATACAATACCACATAATTGGCATTAGTAAAACCTTATTCATTAAGATTGTACATAAAAATCTATTTCAATAATTACTAATTGTAAGTATAATTGATTTTTCGTAACTGGTCAAATTTCAACATTTATGTTTTCGACTTGTCCACGACTGACTCAGACGAAGCCGTAAATCGGTGTCAAATTGTCGGGCAAATAAAGGGCGGAGACGAACCGACGAGCGACATAAAAAAGCCTTATGTACAGCGTATGGCTCCTTGGTCGTTCCCCTAGTATGGATCTCAGTTGAGATGAAGCAGCTGGCTCGTTTTGTGAATTCCATTTGAATAATTCCTGGTCGTCGTGGCGCGTGCCGCCTAGACTGTACGTACCTTTTCTTAAATCCTTGTGCCAGGTTGGCCCTTCCTTCGGTACCACAGCTTCTATTGGTTCGTCTTATAGGAGACACGTGGCCGGATGTCAGTGTATACATTCCATATCCAACATTTCCGTTCATGGAATAATACCGTCTCGCTTCGCGTTGCAACTCCACCTCCCTCAATCGGTATTTTATTGTTCATCCTAGGTGTTTTTGTAATTTCGAGTTCCACGCAAAAACATATTTTTTGAAAATAATTTTGATAAATTATAATTTAATGACATAGGCACCATATTTTCTTTGCCAGCAATTGCTTACCTTAAATCAAGAACTTTATCATGTTAACTTAAGGTATACGATTGTTTAAGATTTAAAAGAAAATCTTTTCCGTAATTATTTTCATATTCTTAATGTTTCGTAACAAACAAAAACTAGAAAAATGGAGCCTTTTTTCTTTAAATATCAAATACAAAATCTCTCAAAAGGGATATCCAAGAAGAGACGGATTATGCGGGGTAAGCCTATAATCAAAGTGACCACTTGACAATTTATGTGATAAATAGCGGAGGGTCGAAGAAGGGGATGTAGTCTATGTCGACAGAGGTGAAAAGTTTATTTAAGACCAAATCATCCTTCATCGATTAAGGTAAGAGAGGGTGCGTACACGAGGCGACAGTGAGATTGCGGGGTGAGGAAATAGAGTGGAGGACGGAGGTCTGTACGTGTTATTGCTTGTATTGTGGTGCGGCCCCTTGAGCAATCGGTAGGGGTTGGTTTTAGTCGGCAAATTCTCCCCAGAGATTTCGAACTTCTCAGTTGCTCTTAAACGGAATGGCAGGATGCGGATTTAGTTGGTGGCAGCTACTTGTTGGTCAATGCAACGCTAGAGTAAATCTCAGAATGCGGAAAAAATCTCTAGTTGTAATAGATACCAAAACAAAACGTTATAGAATAATGTTAAATGTCGTAGAAAAATTTTTCAAAGTATTATTTATATATATAATAGAGATTAATTAGCGTAAAATTACACATACAGTTATACAAATATCTTTGTGTTTATATTTTATAATAATATATATTTAAAGTATTTTTTTTTAATATTTCTGATTATTAACAATTATTAATATTAATTACTGAACGAAGATCATCGATATCGATATATCATTTCATTTTTGGACAGTATATTTCTTAAACAAAAACTAAAAATAAAACTTTAGAAACATAAAAGTAGCTTTTATCGAATAATCTTTTTATTGTTGCAATAATTAACTTTCTCGTAAGATAAACAAAGATAAGTGTCTGACGAAATGGGCCCCAAACTGACATAATAGTTACAATAGCAATGTTACATATCCCTACTTTTTTTCTTTTACAGGAGTCATCTGTACAAAATACGTACAAGTGAATATAAGATTTTTTTTACTTATGTGCATATTTTTTGCTATTCTGTAGGATGCCAATATGTTGCAACGTGTTGTTTCTTTTTTTGAGCATTTATAAATACATGTTTATATTTAATACATTATCCTCAGCCCCGACAGAGATGTGACATAATAACACAACACTATAGAAATTAAGTTAACTTACAGTCTTACAGGTATGTCAGTTTACGCTGTGTGTGTGTGTGTGTGTGTGTCTCGATTTTATAATTAAAATTGTATTATGAAAAAAATAAGAAAGACAAAAATATAAATGAAACTGATTTAAGAAATGACAAACATATAAAATAATGTAATATTGTCAAAAATACACGCTATTATTTTAACTAAAAAATTGTAAGAATTTTATTTTCGCATTTGTAGAATTCGTTTTTAGCTTAATTTTATACAGAAACAATCCGCAAATAAATGATTTATGAGTTTTTATTTCTTTAATTATCTAAACAGATCACGTTCTTATTATTATCAGTATTAATAAAATATAATATTAAATAATTTCCAAAAAATAAGGATGCTTCTTTAGGCGACGCCCATACCGGCGATTTTTTTCTAAAACATTTGTAGGCATTTCTAACTATAGATTACAAAAATAATAAAATAGATTACAAAATGTAAGTTTTATTAAGTAAACATACTTTATAAATTCCAAATCTGAAGTGAGATTTTTAAATTATTGTAGAATACAGTCAGCACACAAATGATGTAATTTACATTATGCAGCGCCTACGGAAAAGCATTACGTAAATATTTTTCCAAGTTATCGCATTCCACTTTGCACCTTTCCGGCAGATCCCGCCGGGCCGAAATTTCCCGAGCGATTCCTCGTTTGCATTAATTATATCTGTTACGTATCCTCTCTGTCGCTCGTAATTGCGGACGCACACGCACGAACGATCGGACGTTCGCACGCACTCGTCCAAATGCGCGCGCGATTCCCCTGTATATCTCGTTATATCGATCTTGTTAAGTGAGCAATGCATATGCTTACGCGCCGCGCCGCTAGAAAGTTCTCCACGAATTGCGAGTTGCGGCGGGGGCGTAAAATGCCCACTGGGCATTACACGTTCTTTTTATGCATATATATGCATATTGTATGCGTATGCGAGCGAACGGACGCAGAAACGAAACAGTGACCACCGGTCGCGAGAGACCGGATATAAACACCTGCTCGTCATGATCGGCCTTTACGGCTTGGATCCCGGTTCGTATTCCGTGTTAGTTATCAGGTCCTTAACTTTTTCAACGGAGAAGTGTAGGAAAATTTATTGCGAAAGGTGCTACGACGAACATTTATGACCTGGTGCGCGTTAACGACACCCAATTAGGTACTAATAAAATTGAATATTGTTATAGCTTACGAACGACATATCGAGAGCCATCGTGACAATAAGAATCGATCGATATGCAGAAATGTTTCTATTGCAGTTATATGTTTATGGTAAAAAAATTTTTAATTGGACAGAAAAACTCTTAGTGCGTTGATAGCTATCGAAATAATACAGAAATGAGAAATGTCGTAAATAATACGGAAAATATAAATATCGCTATAAAATAAACAAATTAATAATAAATCATGGTCACCATGTTGTATCTCTTATCATTTTATGTAATAGACACATGTACAATTTTTTTATATAGGATTTAATAGTATTGTATGTAAATAAGACAATACACTGTAAATAATAAATGGAAAACATACATCTCTTATAAAGGAAAATTTATAAAGGATGTATATTTGAGAATATTTTAATATAAAAATTACTTCATACAACAACTTTGTATATTTTTAGAATTGGTAGTTTCCGATTGTAAGTAAAATAAAATTCTTTTTTTATATAATTTATTATGGTGTTTATATGACTACATGGTGCTTATTTGTAAAAATTTTTACGGGCTGACAGTCCACCAAAACACGATGAACCTCATTCGAATTTTAAAAAGCACTCACTTTCTGAGCAACCAATCTTATCTTGTACCAAGAACTGATTGATATCTCGATATTGTCTGAAGAAGGGTGGTTTGGTCTCATCCGCTATAAACCACCCCCTACTGGCTTTATGAACTGCGTATAGGGTGGTGCTGAACGTCTAGTGCCTCGGAGGTAGGTACACATTTAATCATAATCTAATATTTAAAAGGTAATTTCACGGCTTGTTTACTTCGTGCAATCCACCTACCCTCATATCGTTCCATTCTCTTTCCCCTTCATGGTACACGATACTCTGATCAATGCTCGAGTATGGGAATCGCATTTTCATAAACGGTACCATTTCTCACGGTTTCTATCAATATATATTACTTTCACACACAATACTTGAATTATATTACATTTAAAAATTTTTAATTTATTTATAAAATTTTACAGATTGATTAAAAATTCCACAATATTAGAAAGATCTTATAATAAATGTATCTTATAGTTTCTTAAATAATTCGTTTATAATATAGTTTTTGATTACTAGATAAATTTCCGTACAATATATAAATAATTTTAATCAGCGGATTGTAATGTAAATACAGAAATTTATTTAAATAAATTTATTGATGAATATCCTTTTCATTTCTCCACTTTTATTCTCTTTAGTTATATATATAAAATCGTATTACAAAGGTATGTAAAATTTTTCATATTTAATTATATATACTGGGTGTCATAACTCTTAATTAAGATTTTTGAGAATAAAAGAGGATGAAATTTTGAATTAAAAGTTCCTTTTCCAATTTTGACTCAGGCCATTATTTACCGAGTTATTAACGATTGAACTTAATTGGATCCCAAGTAAAACAAAACGCATATACGTGTTTGTAGGAAATATTAAAAATAATTATTAATTAAAATCACTATATTAAATTAGGCTTATTCGACGCGTTTTTGCACGAAACAAAAGAATCTGGTAAAAAGAAGCATCGCTCTGCGAACAGTGAGATATTAATCGTTAAAGTTGACGATTATTCAACTCAAGTAGCGTTAATAAACCGCTAAAAAAGCGCATATAATCGCTTTTTTAGCGCTTTGTAAACGCTGCTGTGCTACTTGGGAGGTTAAGAAATCTATCACATGATAATCGATTCAAAACCGCAAATATAGGTAATTTATCCATCTCTAAAAAAAAGTTTAAATTTTAAATTACCACTTGTTATTTATTTATAAAGCACTCTCTAGTTCACACAATTGCTTTTTTCACACAATTGCTTTCTAATAGTAAGTCGTTCGTAATTATAATCGCATAAATATTGCATTAATCACAATTACATAAGTAACATGTATATTAAAGAGGAGAAGATATTTATATACCAAAAGAAACTATCAGATAAAGGTAAAAATAACAGATATTGTGTCCACGTGGCCAAATAATGAAAAACGTAATGTATTCGTTTAAAGCTCATAAACAGACAAGCGGAGCACTGCTATTATCGTGGGTGAGCCATTGCGATTAATCGTCTGCTGTTGATTCATTCTGCTTAATTTATACGTAAATTATACCCGGTCGCCCTTTCGGTGCTCAGTGAATAAGTATGAACTTCCGGTGCCCGTGCACCTCGGTTGCATTTTATGTGTTCGCATACCTAAGTATTCTCATGAACTTAGAACACTTTACCTGTCATGTAATACGTAAGTATCTGCATATTGCGATTATTGCGTAAGCAGCAATAAGGCGCGAATTCAATTAAAATAGAGAAATTTTTATTTTACAATAATATGAATAATCTTCAAAAACTAAGTTTCATTTCTTGTGAATTTTTTATTTTGTATCATAATATATGCTTGAATTAAAACTTTATCAATTTTCTTTATTTATTTTACGAAATTTATTAGTTCGATTTTGAACAATTTATTAATCTGCACTTATAATAGTTATCAAGTGGATTATCAGTAACCATGATCAGCTAGATGAAAACAATTTGTACTTTTTTTATTACGTTTACAAATAAAAAGTAACAACTGACGCTAAGATAATTTGTGAAATTATTGTCAAAAAATTTAATACTGTTAAATATCAAAATTTTCAAGTAACATTTTCAAACACTTGTTTAAGCTTTTAAACGTAATTTTAACGATTCGTATATATTTTACATTTAGCTTTGCCTTTATTTCGAGTTATATAAACTGCATACCTTTCCATGTAAATGTTTTTGTAAATATTTTGGTAAATTGACAGCATTGATCGCTATATTAAGGTAAAAGAATTCTGTAATTCCTTTTTCCTGTTTTGGACACAAAACATACTAGAGTTAGATACATTAGCATGTGTATTTTCGTAGTTCCCACTTTTCGACTAATTTTCCATCCGGAGCAGTGCTGCCGGAGATTTCATAATTTTGTCGAAGACATTTCACATTAGCTGTTACAAATCATTTTAGCTATTACTTTTCATTTGTAAACGTAATAGAAAAAGTACATACAAATTGTCTTCATCTAACTGACTATGATTACTGATAATCCTCTTGATAATTAATTATAAGGTGCAGATTAATAAATTGTTCAAAATCATACACTGATAAATTTTGTAAAATAAATAGAGAAAATTGATAAAGTTTTAATTTAAGCTAAATAATATAGTATTAAAATTGTCAAAATCGAAACCGTCATATTACGGTCTTTCAAAAAGGATATGGTTCTCCTGCCAAAAATTAATTATAACAGTCTTGCCAGAGATTATTATCATTATCAAAATTTATATTGCTTTTAAATCGTTCCCTAGAAAAAAAGACATTAGCGGATTTGACTGTCCTGCTGGAAAAACTTTTCTAAAAATTGAAGAAAAATCGATACGGATACTTAAAAAAAATCTTGCGTCAATATTTCGCGTATCAAAAAGCCAGAAATTTGATAAAAAAGCAGAAGTTTTCGGCTAAGAATAAAAAAGAATTTTAATTGTGTGAAACTTATTTAAAGTAATTAGGAATAAAAATATCTTTGTCGATAAAACAGACGACGTCAGCATTCTCTTTGTAACATGAAAAAATTATATATCCGTATAATACTAACTATAAAATTCTTTTAAAAAAATCTTACGACTTACTTAATAAAAAAGATAAATACTGCATGATTTCGTATACAATCTTATGTTTCCGTATCTGTTATTTTTTTTCATACCCGAAATATCATGTTTCACTACGGAATTTCATTAGAAAAGTGATCTCAAGCCAATCGCATTATCATGTTGGCCACAACTACTAATTGTAGAGTACTTCGTACTCTATCTTAATTACTTTAATTAACTGACCACTTCGAATTAACACTAACCAACGTTCGTGCGTCGTACATGAATATTCGGCGATATACGTATGTACAATAGTGTACGCAGCGCTCATGCTCATGCAGGTTATTTCACCAATTTACTACTTTAACTTTTCACGTGTAAAGAGGATGACCTAGCTTGTTGCTTGCATATCTCGTTTGTGTAACTATTCCCCATAATTATAAAACGCCGGCGGATAATTATATTTTCATCTTCACGTCGCATTAAGATTCTATCTAAATACATAATGAGCACGTCTAACGAGAACGTAATTATTATATATACATATATATCTATATATTCTGCGTATATGTATATTTATAATTATTTATTACGAGAAAAGCATTTAATTTGCGCGAGTGCAATTTATTATATATGCAGAGAGAAGATGTGACTATATTGATATTCTTAAAATATTACTCTCGTAAAATGAAGTAATAAACGATAAAATATTTGTAAAATATTACTTTCTATCACACGAGTAGAATAGCATTTCTGCTATGTAAAAAATAAATAACTTTTTAAAACGAATGTGTTTGATTTTGTGAAAAATAAATAAATATTTTCTATATGTTTGTGTATATATGTATGTAATGTATGTACGTGTAGAAAAATTTTGCATGAAGAAACAGTGTGGAGTTCTTAAAATTGGACTTAGACGTCTAATTAAAATGTAATTGTTATATAAAAATTTATGTATATGTGTAGTATGCATGAATGAAATATTGATGTTGTGATGTGTCAATGTCACTTAAATCGTCTATGTGTAAGACGATTTATTTTAAATATGACTAATCGTCTTTAGGATCCCTTTAAAAAGTCACGTAGATCTACAGATTTCTTCTGTTACTCCCGCTAAGTTAGTATAGATATAACAGATTACTAAATTGTCCATATACACAGTGTATCTTAAATAGCACTCATAATTGTATAGAGCTATTCCTTTCAAAAATTAAGTCAAGAAGTCCTGGAGCATTTTTTGTCTACAATGCTCAATGAAGCAATTATTATCGAGCAAAGTTAATTCAATCAGTGCTGTCTTTTAGGCCGACGCACGTCAGTGACGTTCACTACTAATCATGCACACTACCAGACTCACTGATGTGCGTCCGTCTGAAGGACGTCGATTAAATTAGCTTTACTAGGTAATAACTGCTTCATTGAGGTAGAAATAAAATGGCTTAGGACTTTTCAACTCAAGTTTTGATCAGGAATTGCGCTATATGATTAGTGGGCGCTATTTAAGGTACACCGTATGCGGGATGCTTTGAAGCAACCTTTATTACGAGTCCATCATTTTCTACACGGAGCCATTACGACGGTTCCATAACTATTTACTTTCGAAAAAATCAATTTTTGATGTAACTTTAAACTCATTACGTGTCAGTTTTGGCTAAAATCATATAGCTCTTCTTCATGAATATTAATCTTATTATGTATTATTATTTCAATAATTAAATTATGATATTTATGAAGAAGAAGTACTTATATTCTTTGGCCAAAATTGACACAACCGAAATTTCGGTTTCCGATTTCAGCCGAAATTTAATTATTCATCATTAAATTTAATTATTATTTATATTATTGTTTCAATAAATTATGATATTTATGAAGAAAAAGATGATATTATGATATTTATGAAGAAAAGATATATGATATATGGACATGTATAATGTATACATATTTTTAAATGTCATAATGTATACATAAGACCTTTATAGGATTCCTATTGTTTAATTTTGGTTTCAGTTTCAGGTGAAATTGACATGTAGCCGAATGTTTCGATTCAATTTTGGCAAAGGTTTCGGTTGAACTTTAATGATTAATTATATTATTATTAGTATATGTTGAATATTCTTTTACTTAAATTTTACGTAAATTTTTATTAATATGTATGGACGAACCATCTCAATTATTTTTTTATTATTTTCGCAAATTTACTATTCTTAGAGGAATGTATGTTTTTAAAAACCAATAGATACAATTTAAGAGATTGATTGCGTAAATCATACTTTTTTACACTATATTAAAAGACTTTTAACTAATTAATTTATTTTTAATAAAAGCTTAAATCATATAATCGTCTTGAACGTCAAAATGATGACAAATAACGTCAGCTTATTTTTTAGGAGCTGATGTCTTAAATATCAAGTCATAACTTCCAACATTAAAACTGCAAGTGAATACTAAATAAGAAGTATAACATAAAATATCTCAAGTAATATGATCTTGGCACCCTCTCCTATATTCATTTAAGCTTAATTTTAAACTAGCATGGACATATGTTTCAGTTTTCTTAAATTGTATGAAACCTATCACTTTTATTAACATTTGACGTTTGTTATTAACATTTGAACTTACTGTGCAAAAATTATCTATTTTATTAAAAAGTACAGCTTGAATTTCCGCTCAGGTAATTCCATGATATATTCAATTCTGTAATTAAAAAATTTTATTTTAAATTTAGTTTACAAACAATTTTCTAGATAAAATGATTCGTATCATGTTACGAGTATAGCTGCTTCCGAATCATATTGTTCAAATTCTTTTATCGTGTACTATAGGTTGCCTTAATGCGTGTTCAATTGCATTATGTCTACTTATTAGTCATGGCATAAGCAGGCTGCGTGCAACGTTGAAAGGGCAATCGCATATAATAAGTCATAATTTTCATGGCGTGACTGGACACTCCTCAAGTACAGCTTGAATTTCCGCTCGGAAATTACACTTTCGTCATTTTCAATCGGTTAATATACAACTACGTTTTAATTTTCTTGTCTTTAATTTTCCTTGTAGTAAATATAAATTTATTATTTATTTGATTTCAATGTTTATTTATAAAATTTTTGAATTTATTCATACATCTTATAAAAGTCTTAATATTGCAAAAATTAATTGCAAGCACATCTGTGTGTTGTCCTGACCTTGACAACGCCACTCAAGATTAAACCAATGTTTTCATTTTACGTCTCTCTCGAAATCACAAAACTTTTATCTGAATATATTATATTTAACGCATACTTTTAGAGATAATAGCTTGTAACACTTTAAGTGCGCCACCCTGTATATACAGTGATAAGCAAATGTCTGGGACTGAAAGTCTCAGAACATATTTTGAAAAAAATGTTTAAAAAGTTGCAAGGTTTAAAAAAATCTATTTACTGACCTTATTGGTTTAGACTTAGATGGCATCATTAAGATCAGGCCAAGGTTACATCGATTTTTCTAAATGGAAACCCCCATTTATCATTGTATATTCTTACAGATAATCTCGAGAATTTTTCAAAACACTGTAGCAAAATATTTTTTCATTAAGTACTTTTTCAATCATAAGGCTTGAAGATTACATTAATTGCCAGTAATTAATTACCGAATTCAGGAGGAACATTTATTTTATCATAATTTTATCGTTGTTGGATTTTTATCCACAAGACGAGGGTCCATTTGAGAATCTTTAGGTCTGTTTTTTATTACTGCATATTCTGAACTACATAAATATAATAAATATATACATACAATAAAACAAATATACATTTGTTTCACTTCAACTTATTGCACCGATTCAGAGTGCAGCAATAAAAAACAGACCTATTGTTTCATCTATTGGCAGCCCTTTACATAATCTTGCTATCTTTTTACACATAAACATATTATTTGAAAGATATAAATTTTCCGATTTCCCATGTTTCCATATAATAATAGCTTCGTGCTAATCGATAAATTATTGAATTTATATTCTGGATAACTGCAGCCTTGCATTTTTGGATATGGTTTCTTTATTTACCAATATTCATGTAGACTTTGTGATCGAGATATTGAAAGATAAATGACATCATGTAAAAGAACATATTATAATATCGAAAGATGAATTTATTGAGGTTGTCAATTTTGTTCCGGAATCTACGTATTTCGTGTTCAACAACATTTCTAGCAAATTTATGGCACGTTTTATATATATATATATATGTGTGTGTGTGTGTGTGTGTGTGTGTGTGTGTGTGTGTGTGTGTGTGTGTGTGTGTATAATGTATGCTGTGAAGTACATTCGCGCCATTTAACGATCAATAAAATTGCAGTTTAATTAATTTTATATATGTGCGTAAATATGAATTATATAATCAAAATGACCGTTCGCCAGCGATATGCGAGCAGTTTTCTAGTAATATGTATGCGAACTTTTCATATGAATCGAATTAAATTCATTTCAATATTTTTCAACATTTCATTCAAAGTATAATGGTATATCAAATTATCGACTATCTGGGTACCGTTCAAAATTTGACCTTTTAAATAATTTGCGGTATGAATACAGCTATTTATACAATACATACTTTTCTTCGAAAATCATACTTAAAAATAAAAATTTATGCGAATACTTTGATTACAGCATATTATAATATAGGTTTTAGAAAAGCAGAAGAAGAAGAAAAGGTGAAAGAAATTTCGACATCGACAGAAAGAGATATATGTTTATATGTATGTATGTATGTATATAAATATAGAGAGAGAGAGAGAGAGAAACGAACAAAAATTGCGATTAGCGTTACGAAACGACACAAGTGGAAGTGCGGCGATAAATCAAGATAAACTTATGATAAACAAATTAGTCGGCGCGCGCTGCTGCCCCACTGGTGTTACTGTCTATCGTATATCTCTGTACAAATTACTGGCCGTTCCGAACACTGCGGACTAACTGCCGTTCTTAGGTAGTCTTAACAGTATTACGCATACAAGGGTAGAAAGATATTCGAGGGGTAACTTAAAATTAATGTACCACTTCCTCTTCTCTATACAACCTTGTATTAAAACAGCTTTTCTAATACCTAAATAAATATAAATATTATAACCAAATATTCTTTAACAAATTTGAACACATTTTTTCTTTACAAATACTTTCTGGAAGCATTTTGTTTTTAACATTGTAATAATATAAATTTAACAATTATAATGTCTTAACAACAATTATCATTCTTTTAGTTTAACTTTTATTATTTCTGTTTCAGAAAAGATATGTGACCTTTTTAAATTATAGTAAAGTGCAGACTGTGATTGATTTATATATATATCTTTAACAGATCATTCTCTTTCGCATTTTTTTTTAAGCCTGCACTCATTGTCAGTTGGACGATAAAGCAGTGTCGACGGAAACACTCTAGTGCAGTGAAGAAGCTAATTTTTTAAAGAGTACCGCGAAAAGAGGGTGTGAACAGGCAAAGCAACCCTGCACAGCCACTCCGCCCTTCTCGCTCCCACCAACTCATCGCCTTTCTGTCTCACGCTCACTTCCTCTCGATTCGATCGCGCACGCAAGCTGTTGGAAGAGCCTCGAGCTGCCAGCTCGTATTTCTCACCCTCCAACAAGATACCAAACCACCTTCGGCCCCATCCACAACTGTGTATCACGCACACACGATATCACACAGGCACACCACAAACTACTAGCTACCAACATATACACACGCCCACACACTCACACACGCATGTACATCAACAGCCACCCGCCGGCTGTGAGCGAACGTTGTAACGCTGCAAAGTACTATCTGACTAACCATCTTGCTGATCCTTGGCCCGAGACGCCAAACTCATGCGGATTATAAAAGAGGGTGAGAGAGGGCGTAATGGGGTGGTGGTTTCTAAGACATGGATAGCTTAAAACAGCGTGAACTTAATGGTTTTTTTCAAACTTTCATCTGATTTTATGGCTTCCAACAATTCATTTACCGCCAAAAAACTCGTAAATGCATGAAATAGGTACTACACGATATAATTCTAAATAATAGACATTTTATAATATTATAATAGTGATATATTGTCGACTAAAATATTTGATTAAAAAAAGAGCAACAAAAAAGTTGCATCAAGATGTGACGTGTAAGTAATTCAACATAGATTCAGAATTCATAACTCTGACATAGATTTTTCCTGAAAAATTAAGTAGACACTTCCATTTTAATAATATTGTCCGATTTGGAGTAAATTAATAACAAGTAGCAATTGTAAGAAATAATAAGAATGAGAATATAATTACCGACATGTATGAATATATCACATAAATGAAAAGCTACTAAATACGCTAAAAATACGCTATAAATACACTCTAAGCTACCCAAGCAGAACAACAAGTCTCGATAATATCAAAATAAGATTAAAATGATTCGAAAATGATTAAAAAATGACTTTTAATAATCATTTTGGAGTTATTCTAACATCATTTTGATATCATAATGACTTGTGGTTCTGCTTAGAGGTTGGGATAATAATAATTACATACAAACTCCTAAATATATTTATCATCATCAAATTATACGCCACATTCTTTTGTAATTATAAGAAAGTGACGATGCTGAGAACATTATCGAGCTAATCATCGCAGTGAAGCTTAACGCGAAACAAAGTGTCAATGAAGAAACACGAAGTTAAAAAGTTATAGGCAAAGAATTTAAACTGTCTCGAACTCCGCAGGCAACAAACGATTTCCGTTTCTTACTTACTTTGAATATTTAGAATACCTCGGTTTACTCTTTCGGTTCGCATGATATCTCTTGAGCTTCATTGCTCCGCATCAATTCTCGTAAGATCACTCAACGAAAAGGCATTTCGCAAGGGGTGATGCTGCCACCGAGTTGTTAGAGAACGAGTTCCATGAACTGATGATATCATTAATCAACGGAGTGCATTAGCTCGTCAATTTTAGAAGACTATAATACATAACGTGATATCTATTGTCGAATGTAATAAATAAAGTTTTGAAGCTCTTTAAGAAATTAAAGAAAAGAAATAAATTTTTTTATCTTAATTCTTAACTTTCTTAATTGTGACTACTAAGATTACAAATGACTTTAGAAGAATTATACATATATTTAGAGGAATTATACACCCGAATTATCAATATAACAAACGTAACAAAAATATAATGTGTGTATTTTGTCATCAAACTTTTTTCTGTTCCAAACTTTTGAATAGACGGGTTTCTCTTTTATTTTAAATAATATTTCTAAACTTTGGATAGCGTGTGTATTGAATAGTATGTTCAAGTGTTATTTCGTATATTTCACGTATTAGAAGTATGTATTTATAATAGCTTCTAATATTTTTTAACGAATTATACATTAAATGTCATATAGCATGCAAATAAGTCACTTTTTAATATCTTTTATTTTGTCACGCATTTCACTTTTAATAAAGAAGCATAACAATTACACTCGCTGCACTTACATATCTACAAAGATGTATCTACTCGTTGAAAGAAGAAAAAGGCCCTAGGTTGATTGTACAATGAGAAAGCCCGCGCACGTCCGGTAAGACTGCACGAAGTCTCTCCTCAAATATTAGCGGAGGTTGCCGGGGTCTCCCTTTGAATCAGAATCCCCGAAATTTCTATAGCAAATAATCGGAGACAGCTGGCTCGATGCGAAATCAAGTAGCGTAATAATGCTTAAAACTCCACGACGGGAAAAATAAAGCGAGAAAGGAAGTCGCAGCGGTTCCATTGAATTCGAGGACGTTCTCTCGCGTTCTCTTCCGTCGTTCATATATCAGTTACGTAAAAGTGAAATTAAATAAATTTTTACTTATGGCATATGCAACATAATCTGTAAAATGTATTTATAAATAAGTTTGTGAGCGTATTATTAACTTTCAATTATTATCATATCTCTCGTAAAGATTTCTACACATTTACAACTAATAGTAAAGATTACTTCACATTCTGCAATTATTTCCAAAATTTAAAAAATTATATTATTATTTTTTTCAATTGTAATTCTTAATACAAAGTCATGTAAATTACGAAATAATAACATTACGTATAACATCCATGACATTCAATGAATTTCTATCTAATTAAATATTTTTAATGTACAAACGCATAATTGCAGGCTAAATATATATATATTTATCTTCAGTTCTATATCTTTCCTTGTTGCTTCATATCACGATGACATAAAATATTATTTATTTTCCATTTATTTATTTTGAATATATCGTATATAATAAAGGAATAACATAAAATACGCGTAATAAATTTATAAATATATTTAATTTCTTCACAAATAAGCATTAAAAAAAATTTGAAGCATTAAAAAAACATTTGAAAATAATGGAATATATAAAATAGTAATTATTACTGAATATTTCCATTTCTATTATAATTTTTGGAATTGTACAAATCCTTATTGCATGACACTTAAAAGTACTTCTTTAGCATACCTTGTTCTCTTGTAATAATAAATGAATTTAATTAAAATCATAAGTTAACTAAATAAAATTTATTTATAACTAAAACGTTTTAAATTTTTATTTGTTCTCTCTCTCTCTCTCTCTGTCTCTCTCTCTCTCTCTCTCTCTCTCTCTCTCTTTCTCTCTCGCTGTCTTTTTTTCTCTGTCCTCAATCGGATTGAAATATTATAATTATAACAAATATAATAAATTTACTATTTGATAGAATATCTTCTTTATTTAAATTCCTCAATTTTTGAGAAGTTATTGTCTATCCCATGACTGTTTTCAACACTCGATGCCAAATACTCGTTCACTAATTAATAATTTTCTGTGCGCGAAATTTAATTCCACTTTGTAATAAAATTCACGTAAAAGAAAAGCGGGAACTTATCACATTTGCCGACTGTTACTAAATAAGTAGATTGATCAATAGAGCGACAGTAAGTTTCAGTCAATTAGATTTTGGTAATTATTATTGTGATACATTATTCTGTTTTAATAATAATAAAACGGTAAAGGATAATGAATAAATATATGTGCTAATCGTGGCTTTTGCACATTCTTAAAATTCTCTGCGGTTGTAGATTCAGTTGCTATAGAGTCAGTTGCTCCAATAATATTCGATAAACACATTTAATACGCTAATGCATGAACAAAAAAATTACAAAAGTTGCATAATTTTAACACACGAAAATGAAACTTTGAGATAATCATATAATAATAAGACTTGACATATGATTGGTGACATATTACTATTATATTATGTTAAAAATAAGAAATGACAAATTTTATATCTAAAATAAGAAACCCTTCTTTTAACTATTTAAATTACAAATGATTACATAATAGGATAAGATTCTCTTAAATTTGTAATTCAAAATTAACTGTTTATTAATATATAATTACGTCAAATATATTTAAAAACATATTTTTTCAATTTAAATATTGTTGCATATTGTTAAAAAAAAACTTGTAGTAAAAGAGAATAATGGAAAGAACAATTAAGGAAATCCTAAAGTTTTATGTCTATTTTACTGATTGAACGCAATAATTTTTGTAGAATATCACATACATATAATATTTTTACAGATTCGGAAATCATTCTCCCGGAATTAAAGTAATACAATATTATTATGCATATCTACAACTTAGAATTTATGCCAAAATGACAAAAATTTTTGAAATTGTTATCTTTTTCTTACCATTTCTTAGTCCAAAATGGCGCTTACAGCAAATCATTACATTTGTTTGATATAAAAGCTCTGCAATCTGTATATATAAAATTGAAGGCTACAAACTAGTAGATTTCAAAGAAACAACGTTGAGTTCTTGGAATTAGACTTAAACGTTTAATTAAAACAATGTTTCACAAAAATTTCTGTATGTGTGTGACATTGATGTAGTAGTATGTAAATATGTGTCGCATTTTAAAATAGTATGTGGTCGCATATAAAAATTAGTCAATGTATCTCATTTTAAAACAGTGATGCCGTCGGAATTCGGGCCAGTAAGCAAGAAACATATTAGATCAACATTTTGAAATATTAATTCCTCGTAAAGTAATTTATCAAAGTCTTCATCTAATATTTTATAAATGTGATTATAATATTACCTTATGACGTAATATTTTTAAACATTTAAGAAACGTTTTAATAAATTCCGAATATTTTATGACTATAACAGAGAACATTGAAAGAACGTTACTGAGACGTTGCAATGTTAAATGTATAAATGTTTTTTCAACGTTGAACTTTTGTTAATTTTTCTTTATTGATTATCAATGTTACTACTGCGTTGAAGCAGTATTAAACATGTTAATATTAAACTGTCACTTACATCCGGGAGCAGTACGCGATATGGCCTCTAAATGGATGTAACGGTGTAATTTGCTCATGTTTAAAAATTACATAGGATAGAATAAAAGGCCAATCTTACAACGTGTGACAATCAACTCCAGAACACGGGGCTAATTGTTACATTTTCGCAGCTTCATTTAAAATTAAGTAACTTATTTATACAATCTTGGATTCAAGAGTAATATTTTTTTTATACAAACTAAAGGATATAAATATTGTAACGTATATAATATTTCAAAATTAGGCACTCATATTTCCCTAAAAATCAATAAAAATTATGACTATCGGCTCCGGTCTCCTTTAATATTAAAAGATTTGATAAAAGTATTTGAAAAGGAGAAAATAATGGGCAAAAATGCTCATGTAAATATTAGAAAAAAGAAAAATTGTAAGTATAGTGAGTAAGAAAAAAAGAGAAAATTTTAAATCTGGTACATTATACATGTTATTGTACAGATGAATAAACAATACAGTCAAAATGTTAGTACAAAAATAATATGCAGACTTTATAAAACTAATTATGCATATATTTAATTCAAGAATAGTCTAAATAAAACTTTATAAAGTAATGTTTATATGTCTTTCTCGTAACTTACTTTTATTTATATTAACTTATATAATATATATAATTAAATCAGTGTAGGGAAAGAAATAAGAAATTTTTACAAAAGTACATACATACATAGGTACAAACAGCTACCATTTGGCTACTATTTCCTTCTAAGATCACTTTACTAATCGTCCACTGCAAATACTTTTGTTTGCCACCATATATAATGTTCTCATTTTTCAATATTTGTTCTCAATATTTGTTTATTTGAATCAAATTATATCATTTCCTTGCATTATTACGTAGTCTATAGTCTGTTCTAATCATCAATTTGAGAAATCTACGATAAAGCGCAGCCGTTATCGAAGCAGCTTATACCACGGGAGAGATTCGGCAATTCAATGAATAAACAACGAAGCCGCGCGGCTTCGAATAAATTTCGTGAACGAGACCTTATTGGGATATAAATCGCCGCATTCTTCGCTCCCGTTGTATTTGCATGAAATTTAAAGAGGCTGCAACACCAAAGTCGCCATGGCTTGCTTTGCTCTCTGTGCCACCGCGCTTTTAAGCACGACGAAACGCCCTTCGCAAGACCCCGCTCCGTACAGTGCTTGAAGACCGTAAGTACTCGCTCGAATACATTGGACCGTAAGTACTCGCACGGATGCATCGGACGTACCTCGAACACGAGGTACTTTAGGTAGTAGCATAAAAGTTGGTAGAGGCAAGCGGACGAAAGAATCCTCGAAAATAATGGTTGTCGATGGCACAAGCACCATGTTTATAAAACATGGATAGGGGTGAACTAATTGTTCGTTAATTTCCAATAGCACTTACCATATCGTTACTGCCTCAACATGCGTTTGTTTGTATCGTATAGCGCGCGCGCTATTTTAGCTACGTAAATCGTTATGTCCCTCCATGATAATCGTCGAAATGTTTTCGAATGCTAAATGGTTTTATCACTAATACAACATACGTCTAAATCGTACAAGAGGAAAATATGAAAATATAGATTGTTATATTTTTACAGCGCAAATAATCGACGTGGGTTATTGTTCGCATCAATATTCTCCTGGTGCTTATTGAGACAATGCTGTTAAATTTGAGTCTAATAAAGTTAGCTATTATGTATGAATAATAAAAATAAAGTAATAAAACATGTCCTATTATAATTACAATACTGTACAATGTAGTATACAATATTGTAAGATGCAAAATAAAAATTATATCGTATAATCCAAGAAAGAGAAAGAGAGGGAGAAAGAGAGAAGTAATATTATAGAGTTACTAATTTCCATATTATAAATGTAATTTAAACTTGACGTTTTTGATAAAGTTTTTATTTCTTTCTTTATCTCCCGAAATCTTAATGGTTTCTTTTATGTTACTAGAAACAATTATTTCATCCATCTTTGCGAGGCTTATTCTGCCCTTTTATTAATTTGAATTTTTATTTCTTTGAGCCTAGGATATTTTTATTTTAAATTTTAAAATATTTATTTTGTTATTCAACGCGAAAGACGTAGGTATATTTACGTAAAAAATTAAGGTACAAATATGATATCTCTGTAGCGATTTGTGCAGTGACTTTTTAATATTTATTTTACCTTAAGCTTTTATATTTCCTTGTTCCACTTTACAAAAAGAATTAAAATTAAAAGTCAGCCTTTTTTATCGGGTTGTTCAAACAGTTCATACCGTTCTTTTAGCTCACAAAAAATTATATATACAATATCTCCGTTAAAAATGAATGAAATTTAAATTTAAAAAAAGCGTTTTATAAAGCTCGAAATCTCTACTTCTTCGAAAGATTATTATATTTTTTGAGTCTCAGTGAGTTTGGTAATCTTTATATTTAAAAAACTAACTACGAGAGCTGAAAAGGATGAAAAATTTTCTTCTCACTTTGTAGATTTGTCATATGTTCAAAAAGAATTTGCGAATTTTGGAGTACTTTTCGTGAAAAGCTTGAAGTTTTCCTTAAAATCCTTTTTTTAAAATGTTCCTATGACTTTTTGTTTTTAGGATATTCGCAAGTTAAGTAAAAAAGAGCATTGGGACTTGAATCGTTCAATTACTAATTTTTTTAATGTAGAATATATAATAATGTGAGATTACTAAACATCTTTCTAAACATTGCGTAATGATTATTACAAGGAAAATAATATCATATTTTTAGCTTAAATTTATATATCCTATTTTTTAATAACATTTGCAATTATACTATTCGAGAAAAGTTTCAGCTTTAAGAATCTGTTCCTTTAATTGCGGTACAATGATTTTTAATAGAGTTATGAACGATCCAATTCACAATGCTCCTTTTTACTTAATTCATGAATTACTCAAGAAGAAAAAGTAGTAGAAATATTTTGGAGAACGATTTTGTAGAGAAAACTTCAAGCTTTCGTGAGAGGTTATTGAAAGTTTCACAACAAATATTCTGTGTATAATTTTAAACTGAAAGAAACCGTACCAACTTTTTGGACAACCCGATCAATATTATACTGGGAAAATACTAAATCTTAACAAATTATTTGTATGAATAAGTAATGCCAACTAAATGCATTAAATAAAAAAATATATTCATTTGATTCAAAAAACGATAATTTGATTTAATAATCTTTTTTTTTTTTATTAAGTAAATATTTATTTACTGAATAAATGTTTAGTTAAACTATTTAAATAAATATTTGTTTAAATTTAAGATATTTTTTCTTAGTATAGAAAATAATTTAGCTTATAGTTGCTTGTTATTGTTGATATTTTAGGATTTGCATTTTCTTTGAACATATTTGATTATTGCAAGCAATAGATTCTATTTTTAACGTGACGAGATCCTGACGTAAAGCGACGGACATTTTAATATCCTTTAAATGAAAATATATATATCTTCGTTTTCGTTATGAAATCCGGTTAATTACATCAAGCTTTTGATTTTATAATCTATATTTCAATTAATGGACTTCTGTGTTATTTTAAATACGCGAATACGTTACACTCACTTATACTCTCTCTCTCTCTCTATCACAATAGATTTATTATTGTATTATAGGACTACTTCAACCAATTCCGGTTATCTTTGATCGACGATTAGTCCATTGGACTTGACCAATCGCATTTGTCATTTCGCTTAACGATAGATGCGATTGGCCAATGGACTAATATATTTAATAGCATTTAATAGTAATATATTATATGTAACCATCGATTAAAGTTAATCGGAGTTGATCAAAATTGACTCTTAGACATATTCATCACATAAAAACCATTACACTTACAATTATATATGATTATTAGCTCAACTTTATAATAACAGCGACAATAATAATAGTAGTTCTTTTATTATATGACACGCATTTAGTGCATGCGACTTATAGTGCATTATGCATTTTTTTCACTGAGAAAACTAATACTCGTGCATACTGTGTGCAATTGAATGCAAATCAATTTACATATTTTTAGTATTAATAAATAATTTAATCCTTTTAATTTCTTTATTCTTTATTGTCTCGATAATTTCATAATGTTAAATCGAATTCTTTATTAATACTTAAAATATGTAAACCGATTTGCGCTCAATTGCATCAGTTGCATTAGTTTTCTTAGTGGGAAATGCTATTAAATATATTATTACTTTATATCACAAAGTTATGTATAGAAGTGCGGCAATAAAGTAAATATTATGAAAAAATGAACATCACTTAATTAATATACAATACAAATAAGCTTTATTGTCCTTTAAAGTAAACCTCTTCAAAGATAATATAATATCTCTGACAATATTCTTACAACTCATAGAAATTCAGTGAAAAAATTCCTTCACGATTCTGAATGTTCAAAATGTTATTGTAAATCGAATTCTTTTCATCCTATCCTTTAGTTTAAGGAACAAAAGGAAGCCTGCTGGAAAATCGGGAAATGGAGTTCAAAACGATGATGTAACGCTGATTCAAGAATTGCCGTACATATTTTTAATCAGAATCCCAGGTAGAATATAGAATTAATAATTAAGTCATAATGAATTTAATCATAGGACGTCATCATGGTGTCATTTAATACATACAAATGAATTTAAAAATGAACTTATAACAAATGAAGTCATGATGATGCTGTTATGATATTGTTATAACTTCTGTGTTCTGAGATTACGTGACAACAAGACTTAAAGGATGATTTTTCACAGAGTTTCCGCAAGCTGTACGAACGTAGGCAAAAGCGTATTATCCCTAGGAAAGGCGATTACTTTGAAGGACAATAAAGGTCATTTATTAAATCATACATTGATTAAATGTTGTTTATTTTCTCATAACATTCACTAAACTTTATTGTCCCGTCATATATGTATCTATTACTTTAATTATTTATGTACTTGAACATAATAATATGTATATTAAATATATATATATATATATATATATATATATATTAGGTGTTGGAATTAATTCGTAGCGTTTTTTAATGAAAGAATGTTATTTATTTCACATGAGCATTAAAAAATACATTAATGAAAGTACTTCCCATCACTTGTAAAACGCTACGAATTAATTCCAACACCTAATATATATAAATTTGTATTTATAATTAAATATAAGTGCGTATATTTATTTATTTATTTATAAATATATTGTATGTACATACATACAATTGCTTGTTCAAGTAACAGTAGAACAGTATCAGAAAAATTCGTATGATAAACGAATAATGAAAGATTTAAAAATAAAAAACGACAGTTTTAAAAATCAAACATTTCATTCAATTATTAATTTTAAATTATTCATAATTTATATAAATCTGAATAATATAACTTAATTTTAATGAAATTCATAATATAAATGACAATGCTTTGCAATGTTAATCATATATAAGTTATTACTTAAAAAATATCTATAAATTTGAGATATAAGTTGAGAAACGCTATATAAAAAATATATATGTAGAAAATAGAGTATAAGAAAATAGAGATTAACCATTAAAATTCAGTTCATTGATAGTTTTTAAGTTAAGATAATAACTTTTTCTTAACCGTTGATACTTACAGAAATTGTAAAAATGTTGCCGTTTATAAGGATCCCAGCAACACAGCTCACAACACAACTTTTTCCTTCTATCAGCCGAACACTTTCACTTCTGATTAATTACTAAAAATTTTACATCGAATATATTTAAGATTTATACAAAAAATTCATTCTCATTAGTCATGGTATGCGTTCTATACAGTCTTTAACAATGCAAATTACATTTATTGCAAATAATTTCAAATCACGTGCATCACGACGCGAATTGATATAATCAACTTTAAAGGGCTTCATCTTCATCGAAAAAATAAATTTTTAGCGATAATTTGATGCTCGACACTTCAGTAATTAACTTTACATAATCCTGACTGATCGATGGCATCATCAACATCTGTCGTTTCAATCTTCTAATTGTTTCACACATTTTATGTTTATAATCACAACGTCCAACACGTTTATTAAATTAGTCCTTGCGTTTCATTTTTAAATTTTTTGTATTCATTGAAATATAAATTTCAATTCTTTGCAATGAAGTAATTAACTGTAATCTGAAAGTTCAATCTCGAAGTATGATTCTACATCAAGAGCGATATTATTGAAATCAGTCATCCTTGGATTGAAATATTTGTTACACTAATCGATTTCAAGATTGATTCTTCCTTAGCTCTTGCTCGATCTTTCTGTTCAATTCAATTTAAATTTCATCGAAAAGTTCTTAATCTTAAAACAGTTCCCAATTTATTCACTAATTTCCGATCAACGTCACATTCGATCACGACTTAGATCACTTCCGAAAATATTTCCAATAACAGTTTGAAATCGATGAATCTGACGATTTCCGATGGGATGGATCGTGGATAGATCGCAACGGCGACCCAAGGTGACGATTGAAAGCGCCGTTCGCCGTTGGTGAGGGTGACGTGTATGCGCTGCTTGCTAGCGAGCCGCGAGAAGGTTCCAGCTGCGCTGCAAAGGGTAAGGGGTGAGGGAACAGAACAAGCTTAGCAGCAACCGCCACTAGCGTGGGCGGTACGATGGGCGGGGCGATACGATGGCCCATCCTCGTTGCTCGACTGGCGTAATCCCATAAAATTTTTCATCCCCGCGTTTCTCGACCCCCCATTCTCTCTTTCCCACTTTTGCCCATCAGGATGTCGCGGTGTAGCTATTTCGTTTCTGTCTGCCACGCAGTTGCTCGAATTCGTGGTAGATAGGGCGAGGTGCGACCGACATCGAAAGTGCAGACGAAGACTCGCTCTCCTCGATTTCAAGTTTGACACTTTGCATCGATCGCTTTTCGGAGTGAGAGGCGTCTACTTCTTCTCGGACTAATTCGTCAACCAATATCACTTTAAAAGCCAAATTTATATTGATATTTTCATACATCATAACGTCATATATTTATACGTCATATATTTTTAGAACTTGTGATGTGACCATGCTTTTATTTGGATCTTTAAACAACAGTGAAAAAACAGACTACTTGTACTTCTTAAAGAAACTGTTATTTGTCTATGGTATTTACATTTTGATTTTCAATAGGTTTAATAGGTTTTTTTTTCTTTGATTATGTCAAATCAATTAAACCACCTAATTAATTTGATAAATTCCTGATAAATAATAAATTTTAAAAAAAGATTCATTATTTTTCAAATAAAAATATATTTCATAGTATTACAAAAAATATTTATGTATAAATCTTAAAAGCTATTTTTTATTCTGAATTTTTTTACCTTCAAAAAACATAAACATTATATTGAAATCAATATTACATATAATATAGATAAAAGTTTTTTCATTCGTTTATAACCACTTTAAATTTTTGAAATCATTCTTTCTTGTTTATTTGCTTGTTTATTGAAAAGAAGAACATTCTCTTCTCTCTCTCTCTCTCTCTCATAATTTTTGTCTACAATTCGTAAATTGTCTTTGAAACAGTTATATTTTTCAGATATTATTGAATTTAATTTTTTATAAAAATGTCTTTCATATTACATTATATATTAGATTATTTATATCATTTGATTATTTATATCTTTTTATACTTTTACCTAAATTCTTATATTATTTATCATTGCATCTTTATATTTCTTTAAAAATATTTTCGAAAATATTAATTAAGATACTAAATATCTTTTTCAAGTTTATAATTCTTTTTAAACAATTAAAGTTTACCAATCCGTTATAAATAATATTCTCTCTCTCTCTTTCTCTCTCTCTCTCTCTCTCTCTCTCTCTCCTCTTACATTAATATTGGATGAAACTCATATCTATACATATTGTATAAAATTGTATATCATTACAAGACATATCAGCACTATTACAAAACAATTTGATTTAAAAAGAAAATATAACGAGTTTTACATTTTATAATTAACACAATTGCGTTGGATTACGCATTATAATTTTTATATTTTGCTTTAGAATGATATTTGTACATCCATTTGCCAATAGTAACAGAAAATTAAGACGCCAGATGAATGCAGTAAATATGGGAAAAACAGTTGGCACCTAGATGAACGTGGAAATCTAATTTTCTTCTGTAAAAATACATATTAGACGTTGCTGTAGTTACGGTATTTGTTATACTACACATTATACACTCATACGATTTTGAACGCTTATTAAAAAAGTATTTATTTAGAAATATTCGAGGCAAAAAATAAAAGAGCTGGCGGTGAAATTCATTGTAAAGGCGTCTCGTGAGTTGTATCGGCCGCTTACAAGGAGTGTTGAACGAGAAGAACGTAGGAGAGAGAAGATTCGCGAGAAGAAAGGGGCAGATGGATTTCGACCCCGCAACAGATCGACGAATGGGATGGCGAATAAATACCTAGTATGGATTCGCTGAGAGCCAATAGCGATGCGTGATGTCCTCCCTCATTCGAGAGAGAAACGCCAATCGGGTGTTCTCGCTGTTGGCGTAACTCTCGGCAAGAAGAATGGTGAGGGTTGAAAGGAGAGGAGGGGTAAAGGGAATAGGGGTGGCGCGATGGCTCGACGGCTCTACCTGCCTACTCGACTGATAAAGACAGACAGACTCCCCTGTCTTCCGTGCCAGATCATACCAGCTTTTGCTAAGGCGACTGTCGGTGTGTGGTACGACCACATCTCTAGTACCGTCTCGGTAGCCACCTACCTCCGTCGTTCATTTACACCCACTTTACCAGCAACGCCGCGATGTGCTTCGACACCTTTCTTCGGATTACACCGTTGCCCTTTAAACATTGTCTCACCTTGCCTCGCTCCTTCCATCGATATCAATGCCTCCCTCGCGTAATTAACTGAAGAGGAACACAAATTACATTTCACCGATAGGGTGAACGTCTTCATCGCTATGCAGATTCAAACGACCCGAGTCTCAAATGGTCTTGAAGACAACGTCGAATGATTGCTCCAGAAAGTTGCTTTTCAACGTTTTCGGTAAAAGTTATCTGTACAATCTGTATAAAATCTATACTTCTTATTTAATTGAAGTAAGTACAGCTTATTTCAACCTTTACTTTTAAATGATTCTATTGTTTTTATATCAAAATGTATATATGTATGATCGTATAAGTATTTTTAGTGGGAAATTATGTTTTTCTTTCATTAAACTTTTGCGAAGAGTAGATTTCTTATTTTTGTTTCAAATATATATATATATATTTAATAAAAATATTCATTTAGCAATAATTTTGCAAAATGATCTCGTCACATAACTCGTTCATAAATTCTATCTTAAATCGCAAACTATCGAAAATTTAATTTGGCTTTAAAATGTGACGGCTGGTAAGACTTAATTCGTTGTTTGTCATGTGACACGAGTTTAGCATTGGCGCACGTGTCACGCCATATGTATATCACAGTGTCGTACGCAAACACTTACACGATACTCAAGAGGGTTCAGGCTCAAACATTAAGGCAAAGTACATGTCAATACAATATCTCAATGATGATAGACCAACGATTTGCCAGGAAAAAGTTTTTATTAATTGATCAAAACAAGATATAAAAAGAGAAAGAAAAAAGATGTTTTTATATTTCTTATTTACAATTTGTTTTAATTGAAATAAAAAAGTATTTATTTAATAGAGATAGAAAGATATAGTAAAATTAACCTTTTTTGTACAAAATTATTTTTTTGTGTAAAATGTACGTAGAATGTGTGGTTTCGGAAATATATTTTTTTACAATAATATATGAAAGGTATATCTGTGTACTATAAAATTGTATCAAAATTTCCTGCATTTTATATAACATATACTTGAATTAAATTTGTATTTGTCATCAAATGTGTTTTAAATAGTTTATTTGAGAGAGAGAGAGAGAGAGAGAGAGAGAGAGAGAGAGAGAGAGAGAAAGAGAGAAAGGGCGAAGATTATCTGTAAAAAGTGAAAACTGAAAACGTTACATTAATAAGTAAATTGTTTACACATTTTAAATATGAATTTAATATATATTTATTTTTACATATTCATATATGCGTATATATCTATCAATCTATATATACTGTATGTACATATATCTATTTATCTCTCTAGATATCTGTTTACAACTTAATTTAAGTGTTATATGAATTGTAGATAATTTATATTTTATAATACTGACATATAATTTTATGTTACTGTGAAAAAATATATTTTCAATATATTCCGTTTATCTTTTTTTTACAAAATTAAATTAGTATATCTCTTATTATTAGTATTGTTGTTAAAAAAATTTTATTTGTGATAAGAATTACACGGAATCTTTTTTCCAATGTTAATGTAAATCAACTTCTAACCAAAAATGTCCGACACTGAACGAAAAACAAACTACTATGACAATCGCGCGGCCACTCTATCAAATTCATTTATGGATATGTGCATTCATGCAGATTAGCGCGGGAAAGCGAATGTTTCACTGCCGAATGCATTCACATCTAAAAATAAAGAAAGCATAACTCTTCGTTATAGTCGAGTAATCACGTTTCCATTTACTTCGCAAAGTGAAACTTGCACCATTGGTCCGAGCCATTACGTTTCCCTCTCTATATCTGCACTATATAACCGTTTCTCTCTTCCCGCACCCATGAATTTCTCCATAGCAAAGGGGAGCTCGACAGACAATATATCAGTTTACAATGATAAAAAGCAAACACAGAAAATAACGCGAAGAATTACTGAATCACACAAACAGTATGTCCCCTGTCTCTAGAGACAGGATGTATTTCGAGCGGACAGTCAGCAGCATCCGACGGAGAGTACACGCCTCGCGTATTTTCCTCACAATACGGCTGCCATTGTTTTATTTTATATGGAGACACTATAATCATGTCGGCATTATTGAAAATTGTCTCATTAATGTGTACTAAAACGATTAGATAACATAATACTAATGTCTCACTATAAAGTGCACAGTTTGTGTTCAGTGATTTGATGATTAAGAGGTACATTTCCAAATTTAAAATTTCTAAATGGATAAAAATAATGATTTTTATTTTACTGCTAAAATAATTGTCTAATATCATATTTAATATAAAGGATTCATACATATGTCGTTATCATTAGCGTATGCTTTGTTTATTTTTAATTATTTTTTATTGTAGTTGCATTATACAATAAAATAGTTTTTAATATTAAACAGTAAAGTAAAATTCATTGTCGATTTTTAAAAATTATTTTTTTATTAAGACTATTAATAACTAAAAACCCCGAAAATTTATATTTTTCTTTTAGCGTCTGTATTTCAAATTGTAATAAGTTATTGTAATTATGTTAATCCTTCAAAATTAAATTGTGAGTAACTTTTATTTTAGATATTTAATAAATAAAAAAAGTAATTGTTTAAAAGTATACACTATATATTACACTATATATTACATATTAAAAAGTAAGACACCGTGCAAAATAAAAGCAATAAAAGTAAGATAGAAAGATTATAGTATATGCTGTATATGTGTTTTATGTGTGTGTAAACAAAATTATTATTCAAAAATAATAAACAAATGATAAACAGGCAATTGGGAATTGGCGCTGTAAACGGTGCACAGTTTTTTGTTTCTTAAAAATATTTTATATTATTATAAATAATTAAATCATAAGAGAAATACTTATACATGTTTTTAGCCTTTTTCAGCAAAAAATCAATAGATGATACAGTAATATAAAATAGTTGCTATCCATAAAATTATAATTTTTTTTTAAATTAACAGTGTAATTAATAATATATAATTCTCTATACGCCTTCATGTTTCTATCGATTGAATGTGCTCAATATGTCTTTGATTCACGGACAATTAAAATGATAGATTAATTGAAAGGTGACTAAACATAGAAAGGTGGCGAAACATGCGTTCGTAAATGGTTGTTATGTGACAAATTTCTTGTGCTAGCATCACTAATGAAATAAATGAGTATGTATTATACGGCATTAAAGCCATATAATACACAACAGATAAATATGGCAATGAAAATGAAGAACAATTCTCTACAAAATTCAATACAATTCTCCGAACTCTCCCTTGATTTAAATATTTTGTAGGTATGTGTTTCTGAAAGCTCACTTCGTCTTGAGCTTCGAATTTACTTCTCTTCCTTTCTTCCTCTCCCTTTATTTATCTATTCATCTATTTCTCCTATCTATCTTTCTCTTATCCTCTATGCTATTTAGAGATAACATCTATCTCCCTCAGTACCGCATGCATACAAACCAACGCCAAGAAGTAGACAATTCACAATTAGCAAACACAAACAAACTACGAGTGGCTTCAAGTTGCTTGGGATGCGATGGCAGCCGAGTTTAGCCGGAAGCGAGCGATGGGATAGAGACTTCTGGGATGCGAAGCGACTAGTTCGGCAGTCCCTGAGTGTCACAACCTCTACTATACAGAATTCTCATCTCTTCCTGTCCCTCTTCGAAAGTAAAGATATGCATATACGGGGTAATCCTTAAGTAGTTGTTCATCTCATATAGCGAATTTGGTCTCTTTTGTACTACACTAAATCAGTGCGTATTAAAATAAAAACTAAAAGCTGTTATACATGAAATTAGAAAGTGAAATGTAAAAGTATATATAAATATTTTAAACTATCTATTAATGATATTGTCAGGTTATTTAACATGTATGTATCATTTCATTGTCAAAGTGATGATTATATTGTATCACTGCATTGAGGTATTCTATTGTATATAAAGCAGCTTTTAATATACACTGATCGAACGTAGTGTGAGTGATTGAATTCACCAATTAATTTAATAGTTATGATTGGTTATACTTAAATAAACTTAATAGATAATCGTATGTGTAGAGAATCAAATAATATAAAAAAATTAAAAGAAAAAATTTTTTAAATTAAAAGAATTTGTTTCAAAATTTTGTCGAATAAGTTTTCGAATTAAAATATATTTTTAGAATTAGTTTAAAACTTTTTGATTTGTGAAATCATTTCAGTGGTTTATATATTTCATCTAAATTTCTTGAAATGAAATCTCAGTCCAAAAAGGTTAAAATACTGTCATTGAAAAAGAGAGATAAATTTACATTCTTGATTAAAAGTGACAGATTTTCACTCTCTTTTTGGAGTGAGATTTCACACTTACGGAGTGAGATTCACTCCAAAAAAGGAGTGAGATTTCTTTTCTTTAAATGAGTTTCATTCCAAAAGAAGAGTAAAAATTTACCACTCTTATTCAAGTGTGCAAATTTTAGCTGTTTTTTAATAGTAGCAACCTTTTAATATTTTAACCTTTTCGAAATGAGATTTTACTCCAAAAAATTTAGAGTATACTTGTATACTCTAAATAATTTATTTTTTATTTCTACAATATTAATTCAATAAAAGCGTGACAATTATTAAGATAATTTGTATATATAAATTCATATTTAAGCTTAATATTTAAAATTTTTGGTTTTTGTAAAATATCTCTCAACGCGTATACTACCAAAGAAATAATCATAAATTGACAACTGAAAGTCGGGTAAATCAATACAAGTTATAAATTACAGGTGTTATTTAATAGTATTTGCTACTATTATACACAAAGTTCAATAAATATATCAAATAATATTTGCTACTATTATACATAAAATTCAATAAGTATATTGTTTAATATTAATAATAAATAAGTAATTGAAACATTGAGAATGTTTATCGATCTTTCTTGTTTGCACACCCGTTATACACGCATCAGACTCTCACCGTTGCGTTGGATCACTTGAAGCTCCGACCAGTTACGGCAACAATAGGCTTTGTCTTCGCACCGTCAGTGCTCACAAATTGGTAGAAATCTTGATTAAAGGTGCAATCCTCTCTGTTGCTGACTGCGGCAGCAAATATGAATTGCAGCCCCGATGCTCCTGTTCCTCTATATCAGATGAAAATAAAAGAAAACGTGTCCTTAATCGCACACAGAGAATCAATAAATGAATCCAATTATGTACATGTTACTAAGCATAAGTTAAACAAATCGTTTTATCTCTTATGATAAGCAAAATATCTTAATAATTAAATTAGAATTTACTTCGTTAAATATACAAATAGCATAGCTTTACTGCTGATTTAGAATTTATATGATTTTGTACTGAGACTGTAAAAAAGATGTTCTGAAAATGCAATTTTTATACAGATAAACATTTATGTACTATATTGGAAAAAAATAATATTCGTGTAAACACGCAAATTTCTATTAAAATTGTTTTTTTCTTTTATTCTGACATTAAATCAATCTGTTATATCTAACTAAAATTTTGCAGAAAAAAGCTGATTTATCCACACGTGCGTGTGTGAGTGTTGTGTGCTTTGATATATTGTATATTCTTATTGGAATTGAGTTCTTCATCTTTTTCACGCTTTTAAGTTTACAACAGTGTTATAATTTATTTCTGACAATATAAAAAGAAAATATTCTTTTAATTCACACAACAACTTATAATAATTAAAATCTTTGAGATTGTAAATTACAAATTTTAAATTAAAATCAGAAAATTTAAATTCCGTTTACTTAATTATTACATTTATTAATATATATTAGTTTGATCAGATAAAAAGATGATAAGTACTGTAACAACTTCCGGTAGTATCTGATGTTACGCATATCTGATTTTGGCTAATTGTAAGTACAAACTATGAATAGGGAGACCGACAAGAAACACGTTTTTACACGTTTTGTTTTGTTCTATATGTTGCCCACTTACAACCAGTGATGCACATTTGACCCCCGGCACTACAAAGAATCATCCCCTCCACTTTTGCCCTACCAAGTGATGCCGCGCTCGACTAGCTTCGGCGCTGAACGAAGCAGATAGAGCCTATCCTTCTCATTTTCGGCAACCTTCGACGCGCCAAGAGCGAACGAGACAGTGCGAGAGAGAACCTGTCCTTGTCTAGTCGTTTGTAACAAGCGAGAAGGACGGACTCTTTCACGCTGTCTCGTTCGTTCTTGGCGCATCAAAGGTTGCCGAAGACAAGGATAGCCTCTATCGCTGCTTCGCTCGCTCATCGTCGAAGCTAGCCGAGCGCGGCGTTACTTACGTAGGGCAAAAATGGAGGGGATGATTCTTTGTGGTGCCGAAGGGCGCCAAATGTGCATCACTGCTTACAACGCCTATGATAAGTTACTTTCATCTCGTCTGAACGATAATTTCTTGTCGTTCCCCCTATTCACAGTTTAATTATTCACAATAGCAATTTGGATTTCTATTTCATTTGGTCTTTTAACCGTCTGGGAATGATACCCGCATGATGTTTTGGAGATTATCTTCTCTTGGCTGAATTTTTACTATGTCGACGTACGCAACGCGATGCAGAGCATCTATCATGAAAAAAATCGAAATGGATTTCGATCGGAATTATTCAATTATTCCCTAGATTTCTATTGTGTTTTCTAGGGAAAACGGAATAATTTCGATTGGAATTCATTGACATGTTTCATGATAGATAATAAAGCCAGATTAATAAAGTCTCAACGTTTACGTGCTACAAATTCTAAACTTCATTAGTTTACGCTCTGATAAAGGCTAAAAAATGAGCCGAAACGTATTATTCGTTAAAAAGTTATTAACAAAATAATTTTTATAAAAAGAATGTAATTTTTTAATTGTATATTTTACTAACATATATTTTATATAATTTATATAATGCTATTTTTTTATACCAAATCGGAATAAAAGAAATATTTCATGCAAAGCGAGATCAACCCACATCTTCCCCACTTAAAGGCGTTTGACTTTCCATGCGAGTAAGATCTACCCATAAGTGGTAGATAATAAAGATAAGAAAGTGCAAAAGCACATAATATTTCTATGTTATTGATTTCAATTGATTCACGTACGACACGAAGAAAAAAATATGGAAAATGACGAAAACTTGTATCTCTGGCGTTGAGAAATCTTAAGACTGAGTTGGTAGACACAAGTTTATTAGTTTACACAGATGCAATTATATATTATTAATTCTTTTCAATCTCAGAAATGAGAAATTAGCAAAAAATATTGGGGATGTATTATTGTATGTTCTAGCATTTAGTTCTAACTTTAGAAACATCATTAGGATTGTATAATAATTTGAACAAATTTAAAACATAAATTTCAATGCTACTTCAAAATAAGATAAATTTATGATATTTTATCTTTTATTTTTATGATCACTCTTCCTGTATCTACATCTGCAACTATTAAGAATACCATCCCCCTCTCTCCTCATTCTCTCTTTCTTTCTCTCAAGATAAAAAGAGATGCAACAAGTTCTGTTAAACTAGGTTTGTTCGCGTCGCATGCTCCGACATGCTCCTGCTCATATCAATGAGCGCATTGGAGTGAGTAGGAGCTATAATAGAAGCACACTGGAGCATATTGGAACATACGACATGAACAAACCTACTGTCACCTTTCGATTTCAAGCTACGAATAAAGTGCTTAGTCTATGTATATATGTCTATGAGTCTCATCTCTTCTCCTGTCTAAAGCCTGTATCATACTACCGACTCTGCAGGCCGATCTAACTGCCAATTCTGACTGCCGATCAATAATGAACCAATCACAATAATGGTGTGGTTTTCGGCCCGACTGGATTTGCACTAATCATTAATTGAATTAATAACGTTTCGTGCTCTCCTATTGATAGAGCGTGTAACGTCAACCAATAGCAAAGCATTTTTTACCCTAGACTGATGCAAATCGGTCGGGCCGAAAACGCTATAAGATTCAATGTGATTGATTTATTATTGATCGGCAGAGTTGGCGGATTGGCTTGAAAATCGGTAGTCTGATACGAGCTTCAAGGCATTCGAATTTCTACATAAAGCGAGATTTCTAATAGGTTGAAATATTTATTCCTATTCCTAATATTTCCTCCATTGTGCGCAAGATATTGACAATGATGACATATGAATAAACGTCATTATCTTGTAACAACTTAATAGTTAATCTCGCTTTACCTTTGTAGTGTAACGCTAACATAAATGCACTTGTAACGAAAGGATTAGATGTACTTAAATCTTCTTTATAGCATTCAATTCACATTTTATTTTCTTATATAAAAGCATTAACTATAAAATGATGATTTACGAATAAATAATGTAAGTTTGAAAAAAGTATCTAACAAAAGTTCTATATTTAGTTAGATATTGTACAATTACTCAATATCTTAAACTCGAAAAGAAATTCCATCTTCACAAACGCAAACAATTGACTACGTAACGTTGTTTCATACTTAAAGAATGTTGAATAAAAGAGTGAATGAGAATCTATGTAGCACGTTTGTTTTTGTATAATTAAATATTATATTTATTAACCTCAAAAGACTTTCAAACATTATCTGCGTTAAAAAAAACGCGATTTCTCATTGTGAGAACCGTAGAAGCTCAATCATATGAGCGTAAATCCAAATAAAGATCAATAACATATCACAGTTTCAGAATTATATTCGTTACATCTTAAAAATAATATCATTGACGCGCGATATTTTTACCAGTACCACCTCTTGATTACGTTACGCATAACAGTTTTTATTTTATACGCGATAGCCAATAACGACATCGGTCAATCGCTAAAATATAATCGGAATGCAAAACACATTTATAAGTGATCTCTCATCGATTTTCGCTTTCTCAGCACAATAGTTTCTGTTTGTTTTCATTTATAAATAAATGCGTAGGTTAAGGCAGTACATTTCAAATATGGTACAATAAAATTTTTAACAAAATAAAATAATTCAATTTTCGATGTTCAAGTTTGCTAATGTTGATCCATGTATGAAGAGTATTGAAGGGTACCAAACAAGAAAAAATTAAACTTGGATTTCAAAAATTGAATTCAAATTTTATTTTATTGTATCATATTCAAAACTACCACATTACCCTATGCAGAGTTATAGCTGTGTCATAGAAGACGTCGGGACATTAACTGCAATTGTTCCTCATCTAGCTTGATCGAGTAACAACGAAGCTGCCATTTCCACGTCGTATTTAGTCTGCTTTAAAGCATTTTCACATTGTTGTTTAGTAGCCAATCCCAATCTGAAATTGTAATAAGTCCAATTTATAAACTTTTACCATTAAAAAAATCTATTGAAAAAGTATTATAATTATTAACTTTTTGTAGGATAATGTTCTTGGAAAGAAAAAATTTATATTTTTTCTGTTTCTCATAATTAAAAACGGATAAATCAATATGCAGATTTGTTTACAACAATAGATATAAAAATTTTAATTTCTTACACACTAGAATGCAATTTCAAAATCATAGAAAATAAAGATGTTAAAGTATATTCATATTTATATTCAGTTTCCTTATTACTGTGAAGTGAGAATGTATAGTCTCGTAAATCGTATATTTGTATTGTAAATCATACATATGTAAGTTGCATTTAATCGATAAAATGAACGATTTCGTAGGAATTTGGCCGTCACGCTAGCGTCTTCTTGAAAGCAGCTCCGATCTTTACAAATTATTTTTCAAATAAATTTTTTTTTTAACATCTTTACACACATCCACAGATTTAAAAATCCTTTTCCATAATTAAAATATATCCATAATTAAAATACACGATAATATATTCCAAATTAATCGACTTAAAATTGTTAAAATTGTTTAAAAAATAAATATTTATTAAACAATTTTAATGATAGTTAGTAGTAGCGATAGTTAAAATTGTTTATAAGGTGGAACAACCTTTGATAATAATTTAGTCGATCGGAACAACTACGTTCAGCACTCAATTTCTCTTCCATTTATATATAGACTATCAGTAAGATACAAAGTAACGTGAAAATATGTAAAGATATATGAAGGTACTACGCCAGTTTGTAATAATAAGAATTAATAAAACATGATAATGTTTGTAATTTCAGCAAGATAAAATCAATGTTTATAAACCTTTTGTTTTTTTTTATATATTAGATTCATTTCTGAAGTTATGCCCATATGTTATGAAACACTCTATACGTGTTTTCGATTACATCAGCGCAAATATCCTCATGAAAATAAATTGATTTATAGAAAAATACATACCTCATGAGATTTTCAAGTTTGACCTGTCTGTCCTTCGTGATCTGCTTAGCAGCTTGATTTGTATCCCAACCAGTTGCCTGCAATGCAGCTAATATCTCCTGCTGCGACACATCTACGGTCTCTTTCTGTACTTTCATGATTTTACTCATTCTAAATTCGTCGCTTAATGACATTACCAATTGCTGAGAGGCTGCGGTAAGTGGTGGACTAGTGCAGGCAGAATGCTGATTGACCTGTAATAGATTTACCTTGGCAGCAGCAAAGTCATTCAGCGTCGTTAATGTACTTTTAGTCGACGTAGAAGTTTCAGCTTGCAATAGATTCGAAGGTCTACTCAAGTTGCACTTTATTGCGGGATTATGACTCTGCATATAATCATTCTGGCTAGATTTAAGCAAACTTCGAGTTGTAAGAGGAGCAGGTGGAGGGGTATAAGTCGGCGGCTGTTTCAGATAAGAACTAAAATCGCAAGCATGTCCTTGAATAGGTTGATTCTTGAGGTTGACACTCTTTTGTAGTGGTTGGTTACCAACAGTTTCCTGAACATTTTGGCTGGATTCACTGCTGAGGTTATTAGAATAGTAATTTCGGAGAATGTTCTGTCGAACAGTTTTGTTGTAGAGTGTATTAAATTCGTTCTGAGACAGCTGCTCTAGATTAGGGACCTAAAAAAATTAAAATTAAGATTTATTGTTAATTATTAGATCCCAAGGTTTGTTAAAAATAAACTTAATAAGCGTTATTATCTTATTTTTATGTAATTATGATGATTTTTTATTAAGTCACTTTAGATTTTAATACTTTTTAATAGATAACGAGCAATGGCTAAAATTTCTTAAAGGTCACTCAGGATTATAACGATATATATCAAGGTCAAATACATCGAAAAGATTATCCCCCCCCCCAATCGACATATTAGCCGGTTTTTAAATTAATTTAATTGACATATATACAATAGTGTATTAAATTTTTGAATTATTTCTTCTTATCAAATAATGATTTACAAAAATGGTTATATTTGTTAAATATGCGCACTTATTATGGAGACATCTATATTCTCGAAACTCAATATTAAAATGCATTGTCAAATATAGTAAAGATTTTTTAATCTTTCTATTTTGAAACATCATCTACATTGTAAGATGATGAAAGAGAGAGAAAGAGAGAGAAAGAGGGGGGGGGGATTGGTTTATTTTTAAATCTAAATGGAATAACTATAGAAAAAGAGTTTATACAAGAAAAGGCTACAAAAGAATCTTAATGCATGTGGCTGATGTATAATTTTATCAGTTTGATGATTTCAACGATTGAAATTATATACTGAGAAAAACTTATTTTTTAAGGTCCAAACATTTTTGTAATAGCAATATTAATTTGATTTTTAATTAAATAATAGATATTTAAAAACGTCAAAAACATCTAGGCTCATTAGCCCTTCATTGTAATGTTATTATTTTTAAATTTTTATTTGAAATATTTTTTGTAATCTGTGCGCATAACAAATTATAACAAGTTATTTTAAATCATAAAATAGAATATCCTATTCTATGTAATTATATAGGTACATACCGTTTGTTTTAATTCGGCATATACTTGTTGAGATAAAAGTGTAACAGGTTTTAATTGTTGCGACTGCTGCAAGTTATTTTGTATGTGGGCGATTTCATGAACGTTACTTGTGCTAGATGATACTGCCATATTTTGAGGACATGTTTGAGGCAACGCAAAATCGCCCATAAAACCTGGTGTTATATTCGGTGAGTAATTTTGATTTGATAACGAATAAATCTGTGCCTGATTAGACGCAACCTTGGAAATATTGCAATGCCCATGCTGAGAGAATTCACCCGTGCTCTTGTCAGAAACATAATTGGCAGTAGTTTGAAGTAGATTAAAGTCAGTATTATGAAGATAATGCTGGCTTCCATTAGTTAATGAGCAAATCTGGGTTTGATTCACTTTAGAAATATTAGCTGCATCGCACTGAAGATAATTCCTGGCACTGGAAGAAATGTTACTAATGGCAATCTGTTGCAAATTGAAAACATCGTGATCAATATTCAATGAATTTGGAAGATAACTTTGGCTGTTTGACGAACAAATTTGTGTTTGATCCACTGCGGTCTTGGCAAGGTTGCAAGATCCGTGTTGAGCCTCGTTCGTGCTACTATCAGTACTATGATCAGAAGTTCCTTCAAACAGATTAATATTATCCTGATTGGCATGCAACGTATTTTGAGGATAAGTATTTTGATCTGACAGACAAGCTTGTGTCTGTATAAGAGTGGCCTTAGTGACATTGTAGGAACTATACTGATTTTGATCATTCGTATCATTATCGAAAGCGTTACTGGCAGTTTCTTGAAGTCGATTAACGTTCGCTTGAGTCACTGAAACGGACATTAATATTTGGTTAGCTGCCGAATTAGTCAGACAAATATTTGGCTGCTGCGATAGACCTTGCGTTTGCTGCCAAATTTGATTCATTATAGCCTCAGTGGCGGATTCTGATACACAGTGATCATTCTGGAGTCGCGGTCTTTCAACATTTGTGCTTTTTGGCTGCCAGAAGTTCTGTACTTTGTTAGATGATGTCGATAAAGTGTTTGCTCGATTTATAGTCGTTACTGGAGACTTCGGTTTTCCTTGTGGTGGAGGCTTTAACGCTGGAATAAGTGACAAAGGTCTGGCAGCGTCTTCCGTCGTTGAAATCTGATGAGTAGACGTAGAATTCTGTTGCAATTTTTCTAACGATGAGTCGTGTAAATAATTTGCGGAAACAGTTTCCGGCTGTTGGAGTTTACTGTTGCTAGCGTTCGTGTTCTTGGTCGCCTCCTTCTCGCCTAAATGTTTCTCCAGCTCGGCCAAGAAAACCGGGTCCAGCTTCTTAGCGACAGCAGCAACTTCTTGACGATCAGAATTGGTATTCAACGACAGCTCGTTCATGTTCTGTGCGAGCTCAAAATTAGACTTAGGCTTCGGCAGGCTCACGCTTGGGCCAAGAGGAGGAGGAGGAGGAAGAGAAGGAAGAGAAGGAAGAGAAGGAGGAGGTGGTGGAGGAGGAGGAGGTGGAGGAGGAGGAGGAGGAAGAAAAGAAAGAGGAGAAATTGTAGCAGCAAATGACGATATGGGACTGTTGTCAGAAATATTAACATACGTCTGCGCGGCGGAAGTTTTTCGTAAATCTTCCGGCCAGTTAGACCAGGTAGACCAGCTTGATGCACACGGGCTGATTTTATCTATTTCACTATAGTGACTTGTAATGTCATCTTCTTTCACGTCTGTATTCAAATTAATTGCATTCTCCTGACATCCCTTGTATAAATTCATCGAGTATTCGCAAGTCTCCTGAGAACAGAATAAATAAAATTTAAATTTAAAAATTAATCTGTACCTATAATACGTAATAATTCAAAATAATAATAATGAGTTGTTAGGCTTCGCTGGATATTTTTTGCTAATTAATCTTCGTTTTCTTTTAAAATTTACAAATCATAATTTAATAAGTGTATTTTTGTTATTGTATTTTGATACAGAAAATAATCTTCTAAAACGTGTAACACAAAAATTGGACTTTACTTTGACGTAAGAACGCGTATTAGCATATATATAAAAGAGTCACAGACTTTTATGGGTATAAAATAATAAAAAATAAGTCAAAAAGTTCTAATAAATATACGTCCGAAAACGAACAGTTGCCAAGACATTATTTGGCAAAATTCTCGACCATTCTCTCCTAGATTTTGTAGGTCTATAAGATTTTATTCATGAAAACACATGTGTTCTATTCGAGAAAAAAATTATATTAATTATAGAAAATCAAATTAAATTATTGACGCCTAGTAAAATCTCTTTAGAAACAGACGAATAACGTTTACGATAAAAATTCATTTCTATGTAAAATTGAAAATAACAAGAATGACCTCCAACGACGGTCTTGATCTTGACAAATGTTATCCAGGACTATAATCCTGAACAACATTCAAGAGGTTTTAGCCGTTGGTCAGAAACTTTGAATAATGCTAACGCCGGTGGTACTGTAAGTTTCAAGCTTATAACTCGAAAAGTTCTTAATGAAAAACAATTTTATTAGAATATTTTAAAAAGCTCTTGGGATAAGCTACAAAAATATGGGAGGGGGGGAAGGTTCCATTAAAAAATTCAAAATGACTTTGACAGCACTTGACGACATCACTCAAAGTCAAGTCAATGATACCTTCTTATGTCCCTTTTTGAACCTTACAATTGTTATTGAAATATCTTTTGTATGTATTTGAAACATTTTTTGTACGTTTCGAGATATTTTGGTGTAAAAGTTAAAATGGGACATATCTGTAAATATATATTATATAATAACAATAATTTCAAACCATATTTTTCCAAACATTCACAGTATTCAAAAACTTTTTGATTTTTAATATTTAAATCGAATAATTATTTCGGATTCGAAATTTTCATTACACATTATAAATAATTCAAAAATTTGTCTCTAATATATCACTGTAAGAACATACCTCTGTATCAGTGGAATTATTCAAACAATTCACAGTATCTTGAACATTATCTCTTTCTTTCTGATCATTCACGTTTCCATACGTCTGCGTCTTCAGATAATTATTAGTTACATCAGTAGGCACATGACTATAATATCGCGAATGTGGCGGCTTCATAAATACCGCGGAAGTATCAAAGGGATCAGAATACGCAGGATCCACGTTACCAGGAAAATTGGCATATGTTCTACCTTCCTCATCCTGCCAGGATAATCTCTCATCATCAATGGGTTCATCCAGAATGTTAATTACTCGCTTACATGCGACATGTACATTTGTGCTCGCTGACTCTTCAACGGACAAATCGATTAGAGTATCCTCTTGGCTCATGCTCGAAGTTGACGATACTTGTGAGGACTTGATAGGACTCGACTTAGCATCGTTGTGCAATTTTGTGTAATTAAATTGTTTTTTAGTACGCGGAGTGCCACAAGAAAATTTCTTTTTTGTCTGATTATCAACCGAGGATGCCACCAATACATCCGGAGGATCCATTGGGTTTCTTAAATATACATCATCAATGTAAACGGGACTGCCCCAGCTCTTACCAAAGGGCGCTCCGTGTCCTGTATGAATGAATGAATTTTCCAATGGCTTGCTGATGTCTTCTGGTTGTTTTCGACGCATTGGATCAACTAGACAACGTGGAAAATGCGCTATTTGAAAAGTTCGTTGATTTTGGCCTTTCCACCAATAATTTTCCGATCGCCCATCAATGATTGCAATCTGGTCTCCTGATTCGATGGACATTTTATCGGTTTCCTCGAAGGTGGTTAGAGCCTTCATTACAGACGGTACCATACCAGTCAGCGATTCCTTCAACGAAGCAAATGTTGGTCTCTCCGAGGGTTCTCTTGCCCAGCAACGAAGCATCAACTCATACATATACGGAGGCATTGCTTCTGGCTTGTGAAGCCGCTCGCCCTCGCGATCGATTTTACGCAAGATTTCAGAACCGTTTAATCCTATCCAGGGTTCTTCGCCAAATGTTAACATCTCCCATAGCGTCACAGCGAACATCCAGACATCTGACGCATGACTGAAATGCCGAGCCTTAAGAGACTCAGGAGCGCACCAGGGAAAAGGTACTTTTTTATGTTCTGTCATAACGTAACAATCTTCTTGTTGAGGAAGTGCTCTCATCAAACCGAAGTCGCCGATTTTGATTTTATCGATGGTACTCAATAAAACATTTCTGCATGCTAAATCGCGATGTAAAAAACGCTTCGCTTCTAAATATGCCATACCCGTGGCAACTTGCAGCGCATAATTACAGAGTGTAAGAATCGAGATTCTACTGCATTGCTGCCGTAAATAGTCAAGTAACGCGCCTAAAGGTGCGAGCTCGGTCACCATCATCATTGGTTGCGATAGCACCACGCCATACAATCTAATAAGATTATGATGATCCAAAGTGTGCATCGCTTGAACTTCCGAAATGAAGTCTTCTATAACATTCGGTTGCGTTAAAGCATCTGCTTTAAGAACTTTCACAGCGACAGGCAGAGTTCGTCCCGAGGGAGAGGTCCATTCTCCTCTTCTCACTACACCAAAGCTTCCATCGCCTAATTTAACAGATAATGTCACATCTTTGTCTTGTATAAGACATGTCAGCACCGAGGAAGTTTCGACGGCCTGTGAAGCTCGCTTATTGCTTTTACCGCTGCTACCAGGTTTAATTTTTGTAATTAAACTCTTTTTCCATTGGGCATTTCGTCTTTTCTTTATCGCATCCAATAGACGTCTGACACCAGGTTTACCCAGACCAATTTTCTCCAAATCTTCTGCTTGGACATAATCAAAATGATGCAAACGAGTAATCTGCAGATCATCTCGAATTCGCGTAAAGAATTGTGATAGCTGCACATCATGCAGCAGTTCTTGAAGCCACTCTGTACCTTCCTCATCTGCCATGGTTGAAGATATTTAATTAGACGCAGAAATACGTAGATGTTTTTTCAACATATGTGAAATCCTAAAAAGAAAAGATATAATTGAATTTATCATCGTACATTTAATCGATGGATTCTATTAGTTATATATTTTAAATTTTACAATTTATCCATTATAATCATTTAAATTTATAGATTTTAAAAATTAGGAATTTAACTTTGAAAATTAAATTAAGTGGGAAATACAGGTTTGATACAGGATATGAATTGCAACGATCAATACAGAGGGTACAAACCGAGTGACTGTATCGTTTTTCGAAAAAATTTTCTTAAAAAACGTTTCAGATAAAAATAGTAGTTTTAAATGACGCATTAGATAACAATGTTAGTGAGACTTTGAATAGCGTTATGAACCTTTTGTATTTCGAATTTTTTTATCCAATTGATATTTTTGAAACTTTACATTCTAAAATTTTTCAAGTCGCTCATTATGAATTAGAGAAATTCAGAATTTTTTAATTCAAAATGGCCGAACCAACGTGGCGAATTAATAATTCAAATAATTTTTAATAATATTTAATATTTCGTTATTTATAAAAATAAATTATTTTACAAGTAATAGATTTTAATAATAATTCAAATGCAGCAACCCAGAAAAAAAGTTTTAAAATAAGATTATTTTTTTGTTTTTAGTCTATCATACTAGTTCATAAATATAGTATACATATTTAAAAAAAACAGCCAGTACTTCACGTCAAAAAATTCATCAAAATAATTAAAAACTGAAAAAAAGTGGATCTCTGAAAGACCCATTATGATGCAAGCATCACAAAATCACTTAAAAATTTTTTAAATTGTTATTTTTTATTGCATATTCTTATAGCTGATCTTGAAAGCTTTTCATAGCACTATAATAAAAGTATTTTTCGAATTATGCCACTTAAAAGTTACAATATTAATGACAATTTCAACATAAAAATGAAAATAAAAGGAATGGCTCCCTAATGGCCTTAATTTCGACATATAATATCATAATCCTAAATAACATTTAAAAGTTTTAGTCGTCAATCAAACACTTTAGATAATGCTAATGTCAGCAATATGTCAGCAAACTTTTAAGCGTTATACGCTTAGAACTCAGAAATTGAATAATGAAAATAACAGAATTCTTTAATGTTTAAAATACAACAACAAGATATAAAAGGCTAATGAGAGTCAGAAAACCTAAAAAAAAAAAATCTCCATTGTTCGTTTAACATAAGTATATTTAAAGATAGATATAATAAACAAGAACTATAGAAAATATTATTTTATAGCGTTTTAACTTTTTTACTTTCTTATCGTATTTTGAACATTAAGAGTCCTGTTATTTCAAGTTTTTTATTCTGAAAATACTTTTATTTAGTGCTTTGAAAAACTGTCGAAGTCAACTAAAAGAATATGCTGTAAAAAAATAGGATTTTTATTTATAAATTTCGAAGTGATTTTTACATGATCTTAACAATATTCAAAGTTACAATATTGCTGTCTAATCCGCCACTTAAAATTCTACAATTTTTGTCTGGAACATTTATATATATATATATATATATATATATATATATATAGATGTATATATGGAAATATATATACGGATGTAGGAACAAAAGAAAGTGAAAATGCTGAGTGCAAAAAGTATAAACAATGTGAACAGACCTTCTATATTTGCAACTATAGTTACTTTTATTCATTGTAACAGAAAAAGCAACTTGTTACAAGTTATTTGTTACTTTTTTCAATAAATAACGTATAATGATGACAAATTACTTTTGAAGGAAATTTTTCTAATCTTAGCACAACTCAGTTAAGTTTAGTTATCATTATAATCATAAAAAATTACGATTATCAAATTGTTATTATAAAAAATAATGATAAGAGTAAAAGTACAAGTCAACAGATTATGACCAACATAAATGATCCTTAACTCTTCTATTCCCAGCAGTTTTATCAGAAACTTTCAAAAATTAAAAAATTCAGATTAAAAATACCTTAAGCTCAAAGGAAAAAAATTCAAATTAGTACAAATGGATAAATATGCGTCGCAAAGGTGTCAGTTGCTAAAACAAAAATATAAAAACTAATATAACTAACATAAATATAATGAGATATACGTTTCAATCTTTTAAATGTTGGTCATCCTTAGTGTGATACTTAACAAAATTACATTTATGTATATTAGATTTCACATATCATTATATTTTAACAACTGACATCTTTGCGATGCTTATTTGCTCTTTTGTATTAATTTCAAAAATTTTAAATCTGCACTCAACGACTTTAGATGCAATTCTAAATTCTTTCTTGTCTCTCTTTGATTTTTTTCTCTTATAACTTGTACAAAATATAATCAATAAGACATAGATTTTTAGGAAAAAATGAATCTTTTCGGATAATCTGTCCTTTATTAAATCCTTTATGGTAATTCAAAAACTTTAAATAACACCAACCTGCGAATACCACTTCAAACATTGTTCGGGAAACGTTGATGCGAGTGAATTATCCATGAAAAAAACCACTAATACCCACACTGAAGTTTCTCACGGAACATTTCCTAAAATATCGTTTATTTTAGGGCACGCGATAATAGCCTCTGCTCTATCGGAATTTTTGGCAACCAGCACTTTCACTTGACGTTTTTCTAGTACAATACACATTCTCTAATCGTTGCGACCTAACCTAAAAGCGTAACAGTTATAACTGAGAAACGATTTTTGTATGTATGTACTAGGTATGATATATACATAATACATACGTTAACATACATTCACTTAAGCTACGTTTCACTTGACACTCGCAACATTTATGGAAGCATTTCATACTTGTTGTTTGTCAAATGTTAAACAAGAATGTTTGTGAGCATTATGAGTACCAAATAGAACGTACTCTCACCGATCGTCGTGAACGAAACTACTTCAGTTGAAAAAATCATCAATTATGATTACTTGCAGTCATCGAAGATTTCGTATACATGAGACAAGTAGAGGGAAAAAATAAGATGAAAAGTGATCGAAGTTGTATGGATATCTTGACTGTGCAAAGTGAGAAGAACGTACACAATCACTCAATTCCACAATACAGACAATCACGGACAATTACGGTTGCATTGGGCTGCACACAGAATGCAGCAGATGCAGAAACATCACGGACTTTTTTATACTTTCACACTAATATATGTATGTGTGCTAGAGCCCTTCGGGGCTCCGCATAATAAAAGGAACAGGGTACAGAGAATAAGAATTTCAACTTATTAGAAACTGTGTATTCCACAATACATGATTTCTGATAGGTTGAAATTCTTGGGGGTTCCGCACAATAAAAAGAACAGAGAATAGAGAATAAGAATTTCAACCTATCAGAAACTGTGTATTCCACAATACGTGATTTCTGATAGGTTGAAATTCTTATTCTTCTTCTTCTCTGTTCTCTGTTTCTTTTATTATGCGGAATCTCTTAGTCCGGATTAACAATAGATTTTTAAGCCTTAAGAAATGGACGAATTCATCTCTGTCGATTATTCTCCTCATTCAACTATAATCGATCGATTTCTTACGGCTTAAGGCTTAATCATCCATTATAGATTCGGACTAAAGGCCATGGCACACATCTTTCCATAATAATCATAAAGCATTATGTCGACGATTACAGCAATTAATGCAATTGAATGCAAATCAATTTTTATATTTTCAATGCTAATAAATAATTTAATTATTTCAAGGTTATGACGAGGTTATCATGACAACAAAGAATATGTAATTAAAAGGGTTAAATATTTATTAATATTATTTATTAACACTGAAAAAATATGTGAATTAATTTACTATGCTTGTGTCAAGCAATTGAAAAGCACCCAATGAGAACTCTGCTACGCATCGTCACGTGCAAAAAAACAGAGCTTTCTCATTGGATATCGCTTGTCACTTATCACCCGTTCAGTTATTCAGTATGCAGGAGGCATATGGCGAAGGTTTCCTTTCTCTGTATTTTCTCACTGTTATGACTGTCATAGCTTGTAAAGTATACCTGTTTAGAGTATTGTGAATTGACGCATAACAAAAAAAGTGAGATGTTTTCCGTAACAGAAAGAGTTATTCCATATTTAAAAAACTCATGGAACAAGCAAATAAATTAGACACGATAAAGCAACTAGATTTGTTTTATATTAATTAAAAACCAATAATAAAAAATTAAAATTGACATTTTGATTCTCAGACATAACAATATAACAATTTACGATTGTGACGTTTGTTCTGAGTGATAATTGAAATGTATTTACAGAAATATTCCTAATATAAAAAATGCTGTAAGCTCTTTTAGTTTCCTGTAAATCTGGAAATTATATATAACATTAAATAATTACGATTTTAAGCATGGATGTGGTGACTACTAGCTTAGAAGCTCTAATACGTGAGTATAATAAGAACTACACAATTGATTTACAATGTTTTGTTTTCTATTTAAATGTGTCAAATTTTTAATATTAATTAAGCTTATTTTATTATGATTTTTCTATTACATTATCTACGTACATATATACTTCTCTCCCAGCAAACGAGAATGGATTAAAATGGATTGAAATTTTTTTCTATCCGAATGTGTATTTTAAATAGCGAATACTTTTTTTGGATTTAATTGGATCCAATTGGATTCAATTAGATTCAATTGGATGCAATTGTATTGAAAAACTACATTTCCTATTCCAAATTTTGAATTGAATATTCACAATTGTGTTGTTTTGCACAGAAAAAGCTAATATTATTTTTAGATTGAAAGGTAGAGATATACTCCATCCAATTCCTATAAATGAATAAAAATGCATTCAGGATCGAAAAGCATTCATTTTAACATTCGTGAATCAATATTTCTGAAAATCTGAATCCATTTCAATTCATTTCAATCCATTCTCGTTTGCTGAGTATTTAATATATGTAGAGATCATCTATATTCATTTCCTAAAGAAGTAGGCCAAGAAATATGAGGACCATATCAACATAAACAATTCAAACTGAATATTAGCCTCACGAATATAGTGATCATTCATAAAAGTTATGTATATTAAAGCCTCAGTAAATAGATTGAAAAAGAATGGATTGAAATGGATTGGAATAGATTCAGATTTTCAGAAGTATGCATTCACAAACGTTGAAATGAATCCCAATGCATTTTTATTTATATTAGAATTGCATGAAGCACATTTTTATGCCTTTCCAAAAAAATTTTAATTCTATAAGTATATCGTGAATACTGTTCAATTCAAAATTATGAATATGAAATACAGTTTTTCAATCCTATTAAATTTAAAAAAATTTTGCTATCCAATTGAACCCCAGAAAATAGAAATAAATCACGAATGTTACTGAAGTACGCAATCGAATGGATTCAAATGGATTAAAATTTCTATTTTAATCCATTCTCGTTTACTGAAAAACAGACAAATATAGTTAATATTTATTGTCAACAAAAATCATGTAAAGCTTGAGAATTTCATAAAATTGATAAGAATTGATCCTTGTTTGATTTTTGTTAACAATTTGTTCTTACATTAATATAAGCTTAATGCAAATTTAGTTGTTGAAATTTTGATCGAATTTGTCAGTAATTTATAAGCAAATTGCTAACATTTTGCTAGGTATCTTTCTATTTTTCATCGCGCAATATGGCTTCCTAACTGATAAGATTAATCTAACAATGCGTTCTGTGTTCTATTTCTTGCTTTTTATTTCTTATCTTTTTCTCTCCTTATGGCTCGGTTTTTCATTATCTAGTTGACTTGTAAACGTAACATCACTGCTAAACGTAATGATGTTGTTTTACAATGGGAGTTTCATCCATGACATTATCATAAATGAAGAACTATCGATAAGATAGTCTTAGGTCCGGTTTTTCATTATCAGATTAATAATTTGTGCTTAGGCTTAACCTGATTGATATTTTATCCATTGAATAAGATAGAATATTCAATAAAAAACCGAACCTATGACTGTTTTATCGACAGTCTTGTTTCTTTTGAAATTTATCAGTTTTTATTTCGGGCGGTAAAAAAATGAAGAAAAAGGACAAGGCTCTGAACACAAGAACATCCTATGGACCTATTCAGACAAACTTGTATAACTGTATGATTATATGCATAAAAGAAAGTATTTCTTTACATTAGGAAATACTTCATCGATCATCTTGACCTTGACATATGTGTTCTAGAGATGAGGGTATACTAAGTTTTATTACATTTAGCATACCACATATCCTCTAATGAATTTATAAGGAAAAGTTGATCAGTATTAATTTTTCTTCATTTTTATAACATATAATATCAGCATTATTAGCGAGGTGTCCCCTAATGTAAAGATTTATGAAGAAAACTATCCAATTACATTTCTATCATAAGGACGTAAAATGCGATTGAATAATTTTCTTTTTGCATACGTTCATACGATTATGCAAGTCTGATGGGCCTTAACGCGTTACATAACATTAAATAATAGGAACCTATTAAGGCTCTGGAAACGAGGTGAAAATTACAAAAAAGTGAACTAACTTATTAAAATATTAATAACTTAATTGGTCAATATCTAGTGAATTTCATCAGTTTTGTAATTTTTATCTTGTTTCAGGAACCGTATAATAGGCTTTCAGATCGTAAACGGAAGCATGTACGTAAACTTACATCAACACACAGAAATTCATAACGTAATGTTAAATATTACGTTATGATAAAAACTTCTTTTTCTTCTACTAAATAATTTTTATGAATGACTTCTATGTTTATAATAGAATTTACGTTAAATTATTTAATATGACATGTATCTTTATTGTTTTGGAAATAAAAAATATAATCATTGATGATAGAACTGTGCGTGCATGCGTGTGTATGCATGTGCGCACGCGTGTGTATTTATGTTTATTGACACATTAATATATATTAATATGTATATATAAAATATTATAGAGAGAGTTACAAATCCACAAAATCAGAAGCCAGACGTAGCAGCGATTGAAGCATTTTGTGTGATGCTTACTAAAGAAGCAGAGGGCATACAAATAGGTATCAAGTTATTAGCAATACAAATTCAATCACTTAATGAATCAGAAGCACTGCAAGCACTTTCGGTATGTTGTTTTTAAATATTTTATGAATTTAATGCTTTAATATAGTGTTAAAATAAAAAAAAACCGTTTAAATCTATTTGGATAATTAACATATTTATAGTTGATAAATGGGCTCTATAAATTTATTAATAATAAATTTATTATTTATAAATTTTTATTTAAATAGTGCGGTTATTATTATTAAAAATATTTATTAAAATGAAATATATAAAATATATAAATATATTATAAAGTATTTTAATAAATATTTTATATATATAAAATGTTTCTTAAAAGTTCTATACTATTTATAAAACTAAAAAGAATGAAAGAATCTCGGGCAAAATGGGCCACGAACGAATGAGAAATGACTCATCTAATTAACATCAAATCGACGTCAAAGTCAACGAAATTTCATCGAATTGAAATATTACTTGAAGCTTATTTTGATATTTATGCTTTATAAACATTTCTTAATAGAAGATGAATATATTCATCGCTAGACTCTTAAACAAGCAAATTATACATTTTTTGTTAAGACATCGATGTTAAATCATGTTCGAAATTATTTCGATTTGCTTTGAAAACAAAATTTTTCAAAAAGGAAATTGTTATTGTGTATTAATTATGTTTTATTTAAGACAAAGAATTTTCTTTTTTTTTTTGTCTTAATGATAAAACATATAATAGTTAATGTACAATAATAATAATTTTATTTTTAAATATTTTTTATTTTATAGACTAATAATAATTAAAGCCTATACAAGACAAGGAGTATATTTGGTGTGCATATTACACATAGATCTTTACGACATACCTCAAATTATTATGCAAGCAGCAGTAAACAACACACTTAGATAAAAAGACAGCTATGTTTGAGTAAATGCGCATAGAGTCGCTGTTTAAATATTGCAACAGAGAATAAGTAACGTATATAAAATGGAAAATCTATAATAAAATGGCAATAAAATTAAAAAAAAACCTTAAAAACTCAGTACGATATTGTGACAGAATCAACAGATCTAGAGGCGTTCTGCTTGATGTATTGAGAACAAAGTAAAAAAATTTGAAAATAGAGATCTAGGTGGTCCCGTTTCGTAGGATATTGTACAAAAGACAAAACATTGACTTTTAACTAATAAGCATGTCTATAGTAAGACGTTTATGTATTCATCTCTTCTCACAGTATAAATGAATCTAATACATGAATTTATAGTTCTATTGCGTTTGGGCTCAAGTTCAGCGATCGTGTCTGTAAAGATTGCACAGCAATAGTGAATGTGGGGAAGAACCAAGGCAGCAGCCAGCTTTATTTGCGAAGATTCTGGGATTAAATGCTTGCATAGCTTGAGCTTGCATAGCATTCCATTAATTTTCTTGTTTTAGCAACTTGTTTAAAACCAATCATATATTCAAGGTAAAACTGTTTTTGTGATTAATGTCTCATCATGAGCTATCATTTGGCATAAAATTCGATTCCACAATCGAGAACTAAAAAATGGAATGAAAAATTCATCTTTTTTGCGGTCATTCTTTCAGCTTCCAACACAGTGGCGTAGTAAGGGAAGACAATGCCTGAGACAGAACTTATACCTGTTGTAAAAAAGAAAGTTCGCTGTAAAAGGTAACAATTTCACTGATTTAGTTCTTCTTTTGTGTTTTGTCCGAAATCTTTTGCCCTTTTCTGCTTATAACGAGAGGTGCGTTCCATTTAACGTTGCAAATATCATTTCATCCTTTTTGTTATCAAATTAAACAAGGATGAGATGATGCATGCGAGCATGCGAACATTAAGTGAAATGCATCCAAGGAAGTATATGTAAATACTATTGAATCGACCTTGTAAGACGGGGGTCTTAGCACGGATAATCTGGGGTGGGCTCCGCTCTCTCCGCCCTCTCTTCCTTTACTACGCTACTGCTTCGACATTGGATCAACACAAAATATTTGTAAAAATCCTCACTTGGGTATGTTATTATTTTTGTCAATTTCTTTCTTTACAAATATACACACGTAGAAGTCAAATATGTTCGCTCGTGACCCTTAATAAATAAAACCTGAGGTTCTTTTAAAACAATATAAATAAGATAACAAATACTTTAATCTTATAATAAGATCTCAACGAGATTTTGAGAATTTCAAATTTATAAAATTTTAAATACACGACTTGTATATGTAGATTTTTATTTTTCCAGTTATTAGATACTTGTATGAAGAGATGTGGCCCATTATTTCATGCGGAAGTTGGTAAATTTCGTTTCCTTAATGAGATGATAAAATTGGTTTCGCCAAAGTATTTAGGTAATCGCACTACAGCGAGTGTACGACAAAAGGTTCTGCAACTTCTTTATGCATGGATCAAAGAATATCCTCGCGAATCAAAAATTAAGGAGGCTTATGAAATGTTGAAGAAGCAAGGAGTCATCGAGGTTACCTTTGTCAAATGTTACATTTATATATAGTCTGACAATTATGTTTACAGATATTTTCCTGTTTTTCTAACATAGCAATATTAAAAACACAAAGTATTCAATTTATTATATAGCTCAATATAACAATCATCAACAAAAACAATCTGGAATTCAGTTTACCCTCTTATATATAGAGTTGTAGAAATTATTCTAATTGATAAAAATAAAAAAAGTTGTATGTATAAGATCTGGAAACACTTTTTTAAATTGTAAATAAAAAATAAACATTTTTTTTATTTACAGCAAAAATAATTACATAGTAAGCAGAAGATCAAATATACATGCATTTCACTTACACATTACCTTAATTTAAATCAATTTAAATCCTCTGAATTTTTAGTTGCAAGGGTATTTCAAGATTTTTGTTTACAATAAAATTTAAATTATTTCCGAAATATTTAAATGTCTTTGACAATCATCATATCATATCATAAAATATCATAAGTAAATAGAACGAAACTGATCTTGAGTTGAAAAGTGCTGTACTATTTTGTAATTTTTGCAATAATTAATGAGATATTAATTTTTAAAACTTAATTTAGTTCGTCCTATCTGCTCATGAGAAGTGAATAAATTGCTAAAATAACTAAATCGCTGAAATAATTAAAATCTATCAAATTAAATAATTGAGATTTCAACAATTTCAGCGATTTATTTCCATCAGAAAAAAAATGGAATACGCAAAAAAATGAATACTGTATAGTTTACATCCACTTCTTCAGAGGACAGTAGTGCGTGGGGCATTTTGCGATTACAGGAAAAAGGATTCTCTTAAATTTCTCTCTGTTTGAATTATAAATTATACTTAATCACATTTTATCTGTAAACTTAATTGTCGAACTGTTTTTAACTATATCTTTATTATAATTATTGTTATTATTGTGTAGGATATCATCTTAATTTTATTACTACTTTCTCTCTCTCTATATATATATATATTAGGTGTTGGAATTAATTCGTAGCGTTTTTAATGAAAGAATGTTATTTATTTCACATGAGCATTAAAAAATACATTAATGAAAGTACTTCCCATCACTTGTAAAACGCTACGAATTAATTCCAACACCTAATATATATATATATATATTTTTTTTTTTTTTTTTAATTATATTCTTTTATCTCATTGTAACATTTGTTTCAATAGTATTATAAATATTTAGATTGAATTATTAATTAGTTAATTATTAAAGATTTGCAATATACGGGATAAGAATAAATTACAGGAAGATGCTGCATTTATAATGGCAAACAATGAAGAAAGTAAAAAATCGTCTAAGATAAAAAATAATATATTCGAAAATGAAGAGATGTCAAAGCATTTGCGTAGATTACTTCATAGTAAGGATCCTTCTGATTTACAATCTGCAAACCGACTGATTAAATTTATGGTGAAAGAGGTATCTACATTTTAGAGAGATATTTGATATAAAATCTTTAAAGAAATTGAAATTCAAATACAATCGACGCTCTTTACTCGCAGGTCTTACCGATACGACAATCCGTGAATATGGAATGGTTAAATATATGATAGTAAATGAGATACGTTTAAAAAAAATTAAATAAAAATCAAAGAGAAAAATATAATTTTTATTTAAAATAAAATAAAATATGTAATGTATATGAAAATGTGTATTTAATATATAATTTTAATTAATTTTAGTTGTTAATTGATTTGGAAAATTTATTTTATAAGTAATACATAATTTATAGTAGTAATAAAAACATCAATACATTTTGTCAATATTGTTTGCACACATAGTGAATGTCTTTCAACTTATTTTTGTTAAAATTATGGTTTTTATGTTACTAAAAGATAAATTAAATTTTATAGTGAAAGCTATTACTTTACATTTTATAAATTAACGGAATAATGTAAGCAGAATCAAATCTAATTAACTTTAGGGAAAAAGTTACATGATTACTATCCAGAAGTCAATAACTAAACTGTAATTTTCAAATATTTTTTTCATTTTATATAAAATTATTTAGCATTACGTTACTATCTATACTTTAATTGTGAAAGGGAATTTACAATTCATTGTAATTAATGAAAAAATTTCCTTGTTAAAGAATAATCCATTGGATTTTAAATCAAATCAAGATCAAAATGATATAATTACATACATGTGCGATAAGTATTCGCAAGTTGTATTCGCAGTTGTATTCGCAAATATTGCAATATCTATCGCGAATAAAGAAATGCGATCACAATTATGTCGATTATAAATCGTGAATTCAAAAATAAGGAGCGTCAATTGTATTTCTTTTTTTTTCTTGTTTCTTATTTTGATATACTTTAATTTTTGAATTTATATTTATATTTTTAAAGATTTTCATTACAGATATCTCTTTTTGTAGGATGAGGAACGACTGCAGTTAAACTCGCGAAGAGGCATGGAATTAGAATCTGTTCAAAACAATGTAATGCTACTGTCAGAAATGCTAGATTCGTATAATCAGAATGAAACTAGTACAGAGGATCTTGAATTAATGAAAGAGTTGTATCAAGCATGCGAGCGATTGAAACCTATTTTGTTGAGACTCGCCAGCGAAACTCAGGGCAATGTTGAAATGCTTGGTAGCTTGTCATATCTTGTTATATCTAAACAATTTATTCATTTTTTTATAACTAGTCTAAAAAATTTTGTTTACGTTTATAATATAATTTAGTTTAAAAAATTTAAGCAATTATACATATTTCAGAACTGAAAATCTGTACATTTTATATAATATAACGAGTTAAAAATATGTGAAGTATTTCAATTTAGATATCGAATTATTTTATAAAACATGACATTTTATAAAAAATGACATATCATGAAGATGTTTCCAGACGATATGGCCAATGTATACATCAACTCTGCACACATTCGTTAAATATTGACTACATTCGATATAAATAATAATTATATATGCCATGATATTTGCTAATGTTGGCATACGTTGGCCATATCGTTTGAAGGCGCCTTAAAATTATTGGATTATTGGACATCAATACCTATTACTTATTTATCTGCATCAATCTTTTTCGTTACCCTAGTTTATATAATCAACAAATCATTAATCTTTTTAATTAATTTTCTGTGCATTCTGTGACATCAGGTAATGTACTAGCTGCAAGTGATGAGTTGAATCAAGTTTTTGAGAAGTATACGTCTATTATCGTTCTTGGGCAATTCCCCAAATCTACGACAGAGGCTTCTAAGCCAACTTACAATGAACCATCCCTTCTGGATCTATCGTCTCCCACTGAGATGATATCCTGTAAGAACAGTTTAAGCATGATGCAGAGCACATCGTCGACGGATCATCGCTCAGATATGGATGTGCTCGGAGATATCTTTAATGTACTAGAAAAACCAATGAAGTCTGAAACAAATTTTTTAATGCCAAACGCTATAATGCAACCAATTAGTATCTCGCCCATGAATAAGAAAAGTGAGCATAAATTGTAATTGACAAAATTTAATGCAAATAATTGACTTACAAAATAATAAAGCACTTAATATTTTTTTTTATATTTATATTTATTCATTATATTGTACTATTCTTCTAAATGACGATAATCCGTAGGCGAAATTACCAACACTGACGAAGAAAAAATAGATAGTAAAGCAAAAGCATTGGAAGAATTGAATGAATTGGGCGAAACTTTACTTAAACAAAGTTTATCGGGTACAGTGTCAACTACACGCTTGTCACAAGGGTAAGCATATTTATGAATATTGGATGAAGATTGAATCTTAAATCTTAAATTTCGGAAGTGCTGAAAATAAAAAAATAGTCTCAATCTCTAAACGGACATAAAAGGCCTTCATGAAGTTTATATACCAATTATAAATAAGATAAACTGAATTTGATTTTGCAATACCGAGAATAATTTTTAATTACTGTCTCAGTCAGTATTTGTCTGTCAAGGAAACATGAGAGGTCATATGTAGGGGATTTTATGACACTGACATGATAATTGATTTGAGAAGGATATTAAGTTTACGTAATTTTAGCAGATCATATAATCTTCTGTGAAATTAGCACGGCATTTTATTAATTTTCAGAAAATAATAATTATTCCGGTAGCACTTTCCATTGTTCTACTGTTCTTTTAAAAATAACAAAATGTTGTGTATTTTTAATATCAAAAAATCGAAAGTAAAGAAATGTGCTTCATACACATTATATAGTTTTGATGGAAGAGAATCCGTAGGGTCAGACGTCTAGTATTTTGAATATTATCAATGATACTATAATTTCTGTGGCTAATAATTGAGAGATTCTTCATGAAAAAAAATTTAATTATATCGATTGAAAAATATTTTAATATTATCTAGAAGAATATATAATAAAAAAATTTACGAAGTATATTAATCTTGACGAAGTCAATCTCATAATTGTTATTATGTATCTTTCAAAATTAAAGAATTTTTGTTTAAAATATTTTTTTGTATTAAAATAAATTTTACAGACATGTGATTTAACACTTTTTATTTATCCCACTTTAAATTCAATTGTATATTCAAAATATTTTCAAAACTCACAATTTAAAAAAAATTGATTTTTTGCAGCAAAACGAATAATAACGTGACAAAAATTCAAAACATCTATGATCCCAGTAGAAAACAAAATTCGTCCCATAATTCTAATAATATGTCGCAACATATTGCAACAGAGCAACCGAATACGAGGAAATGTGAAAAAAATAGTAATTTAGACATTTTTGCATCTTCAAATTCGTCAAAAATTAATGTTGATTTGTGCAAGAAAAATAGTAATTCAGAAATAATGGATGTAAAAATACAGTCGCAGGAAATGACGCAATTGCAGAATGGTATGTCAAGGATAGCAAATATTGAGCCTGAAATCAAACCATTGACTGATATCACTGTCTGCCTTGAAGATATTAAACCAGGTTATTAGATAAATTTATCTATCATGACATTGTTTTACTTTGTTCATGTTTTTAATTTTTTTTATTCTACATTTCTTAGAGAATGATCCACCTATAAAATACCGGAATACACCGAAAACTAAACCCGATAGGCAAAAATGTTTCAGATAAAAGTGTTGCATGATTTGAAGGAGGCTAAATAATGTAAAATTAATTTTCTAAAAATCGATTTTTCAAGATCATATGAAAGTCCCCTTCACTTTTTTTAAATTTAATAATATGATTTTTTTACATAATATAATTCCTCTAATTATTCTATTTAATCATTATTCTATTTAAGAAAATGTAATCTCTATACTTAAAAAAATAGATTTTTGAAAATTGATTTTATCATTATTTACATGCCATCGAGCCATACAACTTTTATCTGAAACATTTTTGTCTACCAAGTTCAATTTTCAACATATTTCTGTGTTTTGTTTTAGGTGAATCACAGTGTATACATACACGCCTGTGTGCGTACATACGTGCGCGCGCGTGCGCGTGTGCATGTGCATATAATTTAAAAATAATTATAATGCTAATTATTTCACAGGGACAAATCCACCTATAACAGTAATTGAGGAAAAAAATGGCGTAAGTGTGGTGCTTCATTTTGCTCAGGATAGCCCTAGATCAGATGTATCTGTAATAGTAATTACTACAATGAGTAAAAACGCAAAGCCACTTAGTAATTATTTATTTCAAGCAGTTGTGTCTAAGGTAAGTATTGAAGATTGAAAATTTTCTAAATTTCTCATATAAAGTACATAAATTTTCGATATAACTTAACACTTTCTTCTGTATAATAAGAAAGGAAATAGGTGCTTAGCACAAGTTTCCCTTTAGTTGTCATCATGTTGTTATCAAAATAGTAATTTCGTTTAAGACAATCTAAAGACATTATACGATATTAAGGATTGTTTGCGCAAATGTGCGGAAATGCTATAGCATACTTATTGCCATAAAAGTTGCCATAATCTGTTGGAAACCGTAAAATATGTAGTCTATTTCTGTTAATTGAATGAAAATGGTGCATTGTCGAGCAATCCGCAGCATGCCATTAGAAGGACACAGCGAGTTTAATTTCCCAAATTTAAAAACCACATAGAATAGGATTAAAGAACATTGAAAGACTTTTTTGTGTTCTAATGAAATAATTTTTTAAGAGGAACCAAGGGCTCCAAGATGAAAGTATAATACATTTTTTTGAAATATTTATCGTTAAGTAAATAAAACATATAGCTTATCTCGTAAAAACCGTGTAAATCTTTTTTTTGTGACAATGGTTTCCTAAAATATCACCAGATTATTGGCAACTTAAGATTTTAAGTAGAAACTGTTTTCTATGATTTTCAATAATTGTACGATCGGTTGTAAGAGAGCAACTGTTGCCATCAAGTTGTTTATAACTATTAATGGTATTAGGTGTTGGAATTAATTCGTAGCGTTTTTTAATGAAAGAATGTTATTTATTTCACATGAGCATTAAAAAATACATTAATGAAAGTACTTCCCATCACTTGTAAAACGCTACGAATTAATTCCAACACCTAATAATAAAAATTGATAATCCAATAATAAAAATTGAAGGTAGCTTTTTTTAATATTGAAAACAATTTAAGCAAAATAGTTTCAAGCATATTGATAGCAACCTGTAGGCAACTTGTTATTAGGATAAGATATAAAAATACGAGGTTCTATAAAATCTAAAAGAATTTTTAATTTAAGTTCAATGCGTAAAAAAGATTTAACAAGAAGATGGCAGAATGCTAAAGCTCCAAAAATCTTAATATTTAAGGATTTATGAATATTTTTAGAGAAATTTTAAATCATTTAATTAAATAAATATTTTTAACTTTGATTTTGTATAATTATAGAAATGCAAATGTAGACTGCAGGCACCTTCTGGAACAAAGCTGCCACCACATAATCCATTCCTCCCTCCATCCGCAATCACACAGATTATGCTAATTGCAAATCCTCTCAAGGTAATACAATTACATAATAATTATTCTTTTTGACATAAATAAATTAATAGTTCAATTATTTGAAATGAAAAACATTTAAATTAATTAATATTATTAATACTATATTATTAATATGTATAATATACGGTAACTTTGGTAAATATGCAACTAATAAATAAGAGACTATCCTCAAATGACCTTGACTTTGACATATGTTGTCAAGATCATGATTTTGAATGATGTTGAACAAATTTTCGCTGTCGTTCATAATTTATTAAAAAGTTATTAACAGAAAAAATATCATAAATATTATAATTTAAAATATTATTAATTATCATAAATATTATAATTTTTTGACACCCCATATGTCATATAAACTATGAGCTTTCATACGTATGTACTGAGGATAAGCTATGTTTACCTTTCTTATTGACATCGATTATAATGGATTGAATCGATGCAAGTATCATTTTGTATTTCCATACTATGCAGATTGTAGTCGTACAGTACCATACGTATGAGCATAGTCGTCATGCCGCAAATAGAGAGTGTAGGGTGTACATTCCTTCGCGTAGAAAGTCAGATACTCTTAGATAGGGGAGAAGGAGTAGATCCCTTTAAAAAAAAGGGAGTAGAATAAAATTTGCTTCGCGTGAAAAGTTAGAAGCTCCTAAAAAGGGAAGGTGGGATGAAATTCACTTCGCAAAGAAAGTCGAACGCCCCTAGGCAAAAGAGTACAAAACATTAATCTTGGTGCATAATTTTATAGCAAATTCTATACTTTTGTAAAATGATACACGTGCAATACGTGTATAAAACGTGTGCAAAATAGATAATATTTAACATCAATGTCCAGGGGCACCTTCACTGTAACGGACTTGAGCGTGGGAATATTAGACCTGATTGAAAATCTTTAAACACATACTATTTGAAAACTATCGTAGCCTTAACATTTTGATATTAGAATTTTCGTGTCTAAATGACTTCAAGAATCTGTCATTAGCAGATGGTGCGTTAGATCAAACTCTATATGCACTTATACATTTATAAAATATTTGTAAAACGTGAGATATTTAAAATTTGCGCACGTGTGTGTGTGTGTGTGTGTGTGTGTGTGTGTGTGTGTGTGTGGCGCGTGCGTGCGTGCGTGCGTGCAATGAAAATGTTATTTTAGTTATAACTTATACAAAAACATTTTCACTTTACGCATATATGTATATGTATTAGGTGCGCAACTAAGTTCTCGCTGTTATTTTCATGGCATTTGTATCAAAATAACAGCGAGAACTTAGTTGCGCACCTAATAGTAAATGTGAAGTAATGAGAAAGCAGTGCAAAGGAGATATTGATTTTATAAGAGTTTATAATTAATGTTTCTTTTTATGTGGAAAAATTGATTATTTCTTCCAGGAGCCTGTATCTTTGAAGTGTATGTTAAGCTACACAATGGACGATGAAACAGTTACAGAAATGGGTGAAGTGGACACGTTACCTAATCTGTGAGATTCAGTGATTCTCTGTTGTAAACTCGATACAATGCTACACTCATACTTGTCGTGTGTGCCCTCAGTAGGTTGAAAATGATATAATAACGTTTCAATTATTCAAAAATACAAGCAATTATAAAATTGTTAGACATTTTTTGCGCTACTATAAGCTTAGATTATCTGCAGTTAAACCTTCATATTCTTAATAATTTTTCTCATTTTAATTTTTCCTTGAACGTCTAGTCTTACAGCTGCTGTACATAGTATGTGGAAATACTTGACGTATTACTTACTACCGTATAGTAAGCGTTTCCATATCTTGTGTATAGAAGTTCTACTCTAATAACATTTATGAAAAATGAAAATGTATCGTAATTTATTCGTATGATATTTTCATTTTACATATAAATGATTGAATGAGAGAGCAGGAAGAGAGTTAAATTTATGAGTATTATGTTGTTAAGAATGCTATAGATATCCATAAAAATACAGAATATATTTTAAAGACTATCTTGTAATTATGAATTCTGTATGGATTATCTTAAATGGATAAAGAAATAAAATGAAAGATGAAAAATATACTAAATGTTTCTTACAGAATGAGTTTTATAGGAGATAGTTTGTCATATTATGTCTAAATTATTATACATAGTAGCAGTGAAATCATATTCTGAATGTAATTACAAATTTCAAATGAAAATATTTTTTTGTTTATTTACTATATATACGCGTGCGTGTCAACAAAAACAAACTGCAGGCCAGAGCACAGATTTTCGTATAATGCATAAAGCAAAATAATCAATCTGAATCTTTTATTTTATGAAAGGAAAAGAAATGCAGAATTTTAATTGGATAATTTTTTTATCTATATACGAATATAACGCATAATGCGTAAACCAATATCCATTTTTGGGAATTACATACTTTTGTGACACGTAGATAAAATCATGGATATTCATAGTATTTGATTTTCATATTTGAGACTAACTTAAGATGTTATAAGCCATAATCAGAGAGCCGTATAGCATTTTAAGACATCGTTTAAAATGGTCTTAAAATAAAACAGTCTATTAATTTGATAGATTTTAATTATTTCAGCGATTTATTTTCACAAACTGCAATATAAAGATAACATACATATATTTTATATGTATATATAAATATAAGAATGGGTGCCTGTCATGTTTTGCTAAAATAAAAATCAACCGTATATTATTAAGAATACTTTTTTTCAATAATACTGCAAAAGGTCATATATAATCAATGCCAATATTAATTAATATATTCAAGCTGTAGCGGAAGAAAAATTATGTGATTATAAATATATACGTAAAATATATGTTGGGAAATTAGTTCGGTCTTTTGTTGCCGTTTTTTTGTGTTCAAAAATGCATTTATTTCAAAACAAAATGAACAGATTAATTAAAGTATTGTCCATCGCTGGCTACTACTTTTTCCCATCTCTCAGGCAATTTTTGAATTCCATCTCGAAAAAATGACTCATCCTTGGAGATGATCCAATTTTGGAGCCAATTTTCGATTTCTGCGAAAGAAGTGAACCGGTGACTTGCCAAATCGTGCTGCATCCTTTGAAACAACCAGTAATCAGAAGGAGCAATATCCGGAGAATACGGTGGGTGCGGTAAAACATCCCATTTGAGCGTTTCTAAATATTTTTTTACGACATGAGTCCGAGCGTTGTCATGAAGAAAAATAACTTTATCATGTCTTTGCTCGTATTCCGGCCGTTTTTCTCGCAATGCACGGCTCAAATGAATCAATTGTAGCCGATACCAATTGCCCGTAATAGAATCGCCAGGTTTCAGCAGCTCATAGTAAACAACACCCTTTTGGTCCCACCAGATACAGAGCATGATCTTCGAACCACGAATGTTCGGCTTTGGTGTTGATATTGAGGTCGATGGCAACGATTGATCGGGCTTAGCGTAATATTTTTTCTTCTTGGTGTTATCATAGAATATCCACTTCTCACCTCCAGTCACAATCCGATGCAAAAAACTTTTTCTTTGTTGTCTTTGAATCAGCTGTTCGCAAGTGAAAAATCGCCTTTCAACGTCTCTCGGTTTCAGTTCAAAAGGCACCCAAATTCCTTGTTTTTGAATTATTCCCATGGCTCTCAATCGTATAGAAACGGTTTGTTGAGTTACTCCCAATGATTCTGCAAGCTCTTCTTGCGTTTGACTCTGATCTTCTTCGAGTAATGCCTCTAATTCTTTGTCTTTGAATTTTTTTGGCTGTCCAGAGCGAGGCTTGTCTTCAACGCTGAAATCTCCATCTTTGAAACGTCGAAACCATTCCCTACATGATTTATCAGTTGGAGCAGTGTCACCATAAACTTCGACAAGCATTCGATGGGCTTCAGCTGCACTTTTCTTCCAATTAAAGCAGAAAATTAGAACCTCCCGCAAATGCTGCTTGGTTAACACAAAACTCGACATTTCAAACACAGTAAAAATCCAGGTTTTTGTATGAAACTCAAAGCGATATGAACTGAATATTATTAGCAGATGTCTAATCTCTCTGAAAACGCCAAAATCAGCTGTCATTATGAACCATCATAACAGCCGGAGCCATCTTTTGGAAAATGGACCGAACTAATTTGTACTCCCAATATATTGAGTCATCTAAAAAGTATCCGCGGTTTTTTGTCACAGATGGTGTTGATGGTCAACACATCTAGTGACCGCAGATACTTTTTAGATGACCTAATATATTATCTTTATATTATAATTTGTGAATGTACGTAGCCGGACTTACGCTTAACATCAATTTTTTATTTAAATAATGAGACTCGTACCACATCAAATTTTCGCCGCTACGACTTTATCAACAGTCTCGATAATGTGATACATAGTTCGCATCATTCTATAAAATTGATGTTGGTGTCGCTAGTGGAAACTTCTAGAGAGAGAGAGAGAGACCACGAACCTCTTATTTCTTGACTATGTCTGTGATGAAGCATGATAAAAATACACAATATAATTTTATTGATATTTTGTTTGGTGTAGCTAATCTGAATAATTACCAATTTTAATTTTTTAAATTTGTGATATAAATAAATTGAAGTAAATTGAGAATGACTGCTGATTGTGCAATTAACAATGAACAAGTGATTTTTGTTACGGGAGGTTATGATCATACTATCAAAATATGGCAACCACATACAGGCGTCTGTCAACGTACTTGTCAACATACAGATTCTGTATCCTTTACTACATATAAACGAAAAAATATTTTGCATATATTCTATAGTTTTTGTTCTATTAAATTATATTCAGTAAATATATTATTAAAACAAGTCTTATTTCATTGTGGATAAAATAAATAGCAATTATAATTTAATATTATTGCATTTATAATAGAAAAATATTTTTAAAATTTTACATATTTTAATTATTAATAAGAAACTTTTTAAAGCTTTCATTGTGAATTTTTTAATATTCTTAACGAGATTCACAGCAAGTTAACGCATTGGATATCACACCAGACAAATATGTTGTAGCTGCTGCTGGATATCAGCATATACGAATGTATGATCTAGCTTCAAATAATCCTAATCCAGTTATCAACTATGAAGGAGTATCAAAAAATATTACCAGTTTAGGTTTTCAGGTTTTTTGATTATATTATATATTTTTATATATAGAATAATTTTTCATATTTTACGTACTTTTATACAGAGTCCCAGATAACCAAGCATGTCTCACAAAAATCATGCAAGTCTGTAATTGCTTGTTCCTAATAACTTATTGCTATAATTGTGATAGATAGATCGTTATTAAAAATTTGTATTAGGTATGATTTATATATCAGTATCATTCATATACCAATTTACCATATAATTTTATCTGCTGCTTTGCATACTTCCTTATGTATGTTTACAGACAGCTTCGTATAATTGTATAGTTGTAAAACACTAATATAATACAAAATATTAGAATGTCAGATTAAATAACATCCAATATTTTTATAGGTTACATATAATGTATCTTATTCAAAGTGACTATGTCATACACTCGATATTATACAAATAAAAAAATAATATATTATATATATTTATTATATAAATATGTTATAGAAATATATTATAAATATATAAATAAAATTTGTAGTTGATAATGTAAATTGCTACACATGCTCCAAAACTTGAATAATTTTCTGACATCTTTTTAAAATGTTTGAAAAATGTCTTAAAGACATCTAATTCAAGACATCTTTTGGATATCTCTCAGACATGCATGTTCTCTGGATTGTTCCACCTTTCGATAAACTTCAGCTCACTCTCCAATTCTCTTATTTTTGTATGCTCTTACTCTTTTATTCTTTTATCTATTCATTAAATAAATTATTATATAGTTTATACGAAGACAGAACTGGCTCTAAATGAGTCAATTATCGATGTGTGCAACAGCTCTCTCTCTCTCGTATACACGAGCGCGCGTGCACACATAAATATTTCATAAAAAAATTGAAAAGTTTGAATAAATACATCAAATGGCGATACTCTGCATTTGATTTTGAACGCAAATATGAAAAAGCTCTCAAAATTAACTCCAAAATCTTTAATGGAAATCCTCACTTTTTATTCAATTCTTGTATATTTAACATTAAGATCTTTTTAAAACACAGGAATAAAACTCCTTTTGATTAAATATTTTTCGAGATATGGGTTGATAAAGGCTTGGTATTGCTGACATTAATATTATTCAAGATGTCTGACTGATGGCTAGAATTTTATTTGAATATTGTTCAAGGTCATGACCTTGATAAGTTATTATCAAGGTCAAGACCTCTGAAAGTTGTTCCTCATTTTCACTTTTCAAAAGGAAATATTTTTTACAAATAGGAGGAAGGAAAGTGGATGTATACAGGAGGAGAAGATTGTTCTGCAAGAGTATGGGATTTGAGGTAAATTTTATATAGAAATAAGAATGGTTTATATTTTTAATTCTATTTTCAATAATATAAATTTAATGATAGATCTAGCAGCTTTCAATGCCAAAGAATATTTCAAGTATCTGCACCTGTAAATTGTGTGTGTTTACATCCCAATCAAGCAGAACTAATTGTTGGCGATCAAAGTGGAGTCATACATTTATGGGATCTTCGTTCTGATCATAATGAACAATTAGTATGTTATTTTTTATATCTAAAAATTTTACAATAAGTCAGAAATAAGACTATGGGAGCTTTCCAATAAGAGAGACACAGATGACACAGTGTCTGTTTGTTGGAAAGCTTCCTATACGAATAAATCAACTAAGAAGCACTATTACGATTAAAGTTAGATATTGTAGTAATTATTATATATATAATAATTCAACATGAAATTTATTTTAAATATATTTTACTTCACATGATCACCCAAAGGGAAGATTTTACTTCAACTGACTGCGCATCAATTACTTGCGCCGAGGACTTCCTGCAATGCAGACGTCCAATTCAACCATCAAAACATGTGAATATTTGTCGTAACTATGTATAAAAGGAAGTTTTTGGCGTAAGCAATCAGCGTACAATCGGTGAAGTAAAATGTATTTTAAATAAATCATATATAGAATTATTATTCTAACATCTAACATCTAACTTTTAGTAGCACTTCTTACTTGGTTGAAAATTTTACATATAGAAATATATTTAGAAACTAAATTCGCGAGAAATTACAAAGATTTTACTTTCTATATATCTATATTAAAATATTTATATAAATAATGTACAAGGTGTTCGGCAAGTTTTAACAAAGTACTCATGTGCAAGTAAAGTGGATTAAACTGAATCGAAAGTTCTATATTATTTTATAATTTTTGCAATAGTTTATAAGAAATTAATTGTTAAAGATTACCGAGTGCGTATCCGTTCCAACTATTGCCAATGTCAAGTACACACGTAGCGAAATACGATCACTCGACACGGGGAGCTGTTTCCTTTCACGCTCGTGCGTAACTATTGCCATTTATAATAAATAATTCCGCATGCATTTAGCAATAGGCCGAGTGGATGATACGTGTTTATTTAGCAATCTTTAATAATTAATTTCTCGTTATTACGAAAATAATAAAAACTGTATATAGAGGACTTTCGACTCAGTTTAGTCCGCGCTACTTGCACACAAGCGCTTTATCAGAAAACTGAATACTCCGTATACAATTTATTACTTAAATATTTTTATTATAGATTCCTGAAGCTGAATCTTCGATTCAGGATATTACAATAGATCAAGATGGCACTTATATGGCTGCAGTAAATAATAAAGGACATTGCTACATTTGGACGCTTTCAGGAGGCATAGGAGAAGAACCTACAAAACTTAATCCTCGTCATAAGCTTTTAGCTCATAAACGTTATGCCCTTCGTTGCAAATTCAGTCCTGATTCTACGTGAGTATTTCCTTATTTTCATGATAGAAATTTTTTAAATTATTTTTAATTTTATTTTAAGGATTTATTTATGTACATGTTACATATGAGTGCAGGGTCCCGGAATAACGGGATTACTTTTCGTGAGCAAATTAAACTGAGTCAAAAAGTTTATCATTTCGCAATTTTCGTAATAATTAACGAGATATTAATTTTTAAAGATCACCGAATAACACGGCTTACCGCCGTGATATAAAAAGTAAGGTGTACCATTCCCATGAATGCGCAGTAACAGAGTGAATTTCTAGTCAAATTTGACTGGCTGTTCCATTATACGAGCGATATTATACGCAAGAAAATATATTTACGGTCAAATTTGATTGATTGTTTTCAGTATATTGCTATTGCCATTGTGCACAATGCATTATATCATTTTTTTTACATTACGAGTCGTTCATAGGTATAATCGAGCCCTCCACGAAAATGTTTATTATAAAACGTTAACAAAGAAATAATAGCATCTTCAATGCTATCTTCAACAATTTTTTATACCCTTTACTGAATACAGCTTTATATCCGAATTAATTTATTAAGATCGTTGGTAACAACATCGGCTGATCAAACTGCGCGAGTATGGAGAACAACAGATTTTTCCGAAGTACAAGTACTTCAACATGAAGCAAAGCGTTGGGTTTGGGATGCAGCATTCAGTGCAGATTCTCAATATGTATTTACTGGTGAGTATCTTTTCTTTTTAAACATTCCCTTTCCCTAATAATAAGAATTTACACGTAAATATATGTATACTTATGTAATTTGTAATAAATATTCCGATTCATAATTTGTTAAAAAATTTGTAATCAAAGTTTTATAAATATCCAGTATACTTTTATTTTATTTTATTTTATTTTATATATTACAGCCTCTTCAGATGGAGTTGCAAGATTGTGGAATGCATCTACAGGAACAGTAGAACGAGAATATCAAGGCCATCAGAAAGCTGTCACAGCTCTTGCTTTTCGCGATGAAATTGTCTCCGCGAGTTAGAAATAAAAAATAAATATTTAAATATTAGATTTAGCAACCTATGACTCAACCTTGAATGAGAATGTTTATACAGAAAGATGCGTTTCGTGGGTTATCTCCGTGTCTAAATCCATTTTTAGAATGCCAACGTTTCATCAACATTGCAATTTACTTCATCAGGGCGAGGAGCAGCCTGATACAAAAATGATTTTTTATAATTTATTTAAATTAATTTAAAAAGACATACTTATCTTAGTGAGATCGAGCTTAGGACCTCTGAATTACGAGTTTTCTGCATTACATACTACACGATTTCTTCAATTGATGAATGCATTACTTACTGTCTATTTATATTATAATTAGCGCGCATAATTATTTAAATATCATAACAAAATAATGTAATTTAATAAATATAATAAAAATAAAACAATTTACATTAAAATTATTGTCATGACATTAAGTAAAAATCTAATCTCGCTTGAGTCGATGTCGTGCCGTAACTGTGGTGTGGACGTGTCTATTTAAAGAACGCCTATTGTATGTCCGTTCCAGACTGAAATAATGGACGCCTAAAGATTGTCTTTTGGGCGTCTTTTCCTTATGGATGTAATCAGGACATGAAATGAACACTAAATGAGCATTCTTCAAACGGGACGTCCCTGTGTTGTGTGAAATAAGATTGCACAAAATATTAAATTTATCTCTTTTATGTAATATGACAGATAAATAAAATATATAATAACAGATAAATAATCTTTTACAAAAAAGAAATAACTTAATCATTATTTGTTATAAATAATAATTATTACTTGTTATAAATTTTGAAATAATATAACATCATATATTAATATATCATATATTAATATATCATATATTAATAATATAACATCAGTATATTAACATCAGAAAAAATGAAATAAAAGGAGGTGCTAATAATAAAAGTGTAACGTAATTAACATTTTGAATATATATTTATTTCTTATTTTCTAGCTTTTTGTTCGATTTTGTATATCATTTAACTACTTACATTACTATAGTCGATTAAAATCGCAAATTTACATTTCTATGGATAACAACAAAATGAAGCAGGATGCATTCTAATAAGACAGATTAATTTGCTTATTAAACGCATAAATGGAAACACTGTAGCTTGTAACGAATTATGTTGTTATAAAAATTCTATTATATTTTACGCAGAATATTATAGTTTTTATTTCTGGAATATTTAAATCTTTCATAATTTTTTTCTTTTTTCAGAAAGTAATTATACATTTAAAGATCTAAAGATTTATATAGTTTGTAGAAAATAAAAATTAAAAAATGTTAAATATGTGAATTTTTAAGAATAGAAAAATCAACTAATAATTTCTAAAAAGTATTTAAAAATCTTTCAAAAATGCGTTGGGAATACAATTTATAAGAAAGGATTCTTACAATTAGTTCCATAAACAAAAAAAAAAAAGAATTCAAAAGGTAAAGTAAAATATTTTTTACAAGAAAAGTAATAATAAAAGAGATATGTAATCAATACTTCGGCATTTTGTAATTTTAACTCTGTGACTTTTAATATTACTTATCAGCTTTAACATTAAAACATTTTGGAATTATTAATAACAAAATTTCATAATTCGTCACCTTTTTGTACTTTGTACCATGTTATAGAGATCATAATCATGATCACGATCAAGATCTTCACAATCGATTTTCGCTCGCTTATATACATTCATTTAATAATAGTCACTACTGTCACAGCTTTATTTGTTTGCATTTAAAGAAATTTAAAATAAATAGTGTCGTTGTGAGATGTTTTTTTCAACAAAAAAAGAGTCATTTACAATATATACAATTAACATAATTCAAATAACAATTTTCATACATATTCCTAAACATTTATATATGTTTGCATAGCAACGCGGTACAATAAATTAATTTATTTTAGAACTATGTATAATTACAATTCATTTTATACAATAAACATAATTAATATTCAATCATCAATCTCAATTCTATTACATATTTGACTAACACACATCGAGTATAATCAATTAATGTTTCTTAGACCCTCATTAAGACACACTTAAATTTACCTTCTTCTTTCGTTTTTTGTTTAAAGCTTCTATTAAATTTATTTAATTATTCACTGACATGAAGATATTATAATAAAATGTGTTGATAATTTTCGCATCTGCTCTTTTTCTATAATATTTGTCTTTATGCTATCTCTTACAGAATGTTGTTAATAAATAATTACAATTTGTAATTATTTGTTATATGCAAGGTATTCTAAAAAATGTAAAATTTGTTTATTTTTTTATTAATTGGAAAATGTTAGTCCATATTCGTACTTCTGATTAGTTGCATTTAACATCTAGTCAATTATGAATCTGAGGTTTACTTAATTTAATATAAACAATATATGTTACATACAAATATAATTTAATATTATAAAAATATTATATCATATTTTAAGGAAAATATAAAAGGAATATTTAAATAAATTTTAAATGAGTGATATTAATTAAAAATAATATCAATTTAGCTTTCAAAATCGCATTCTTCCTCTCTATATCTTTTCTTAGAAATAAAACTGTGATACATATATTTTTAGAATATCTTGTATATTTCTTAGGCATATAGTTAACTTCTTAATACAATTGAACATGCTATTTATGAAAAATTAATACAATAATATTTTATATAAAAAAAAACTTTAAAACAATAGACCACATGATGTATCAATTATTCATCTTTTTTTTTTATAAATCTTCGACTTTGTTCAGTTCTGCCTTCATCTTTAAGATGACCAACAATATTGTAATTTTTGTTCATTCAGTTTTGTATACCTTATAACACAAATAAAAACATGCTCTTGCTTTTATCTGTAAATCTGCAATGTTTATTTGCAATGTAAGTAAAATTGAAAAAATAGCCAAAGATTATGAGATGTAATCATGAATATTTCTAATGAATTTATCGACCTAGATATATTACACATACATTAAGAATCTATTATTATAGAAAGAATGAGTGTTTATTTTAAGAAATTATGAAAAATAATGATTGATAAAATGCAAAAAATATTAGTAATCAATATCTATATTTCATGGTATTAAAGTAATATTACCCGAAAAAAATGTTATATATATGGACATATTTTATATATAATTGTATATAAAATATGTCAGTTTTTTATATAATTATATATGAAATTTTTTTTCGGGTATATAAATACGTATAATAAAAATAAATAATATCATAGATTTTTGAATGATTTAAATTGTATCAAACTTCTTGAAATGTAAGGATATGTTAAAGCAAAAAAGTAGAGATCCAAGAATTTTCATATTGAATTTGTAGCCACAAATGTGATATACAGGATTAAAATTAAAAGAATCATAAAGATGATTAATCATATCATAAATAGCACTTACACACAGACGATTTACGTATCATCAATATTTCACGCATTCACATAAATTTTCGTATAACAATATATAACATTTTAATTAGACGTCTAAGTTCAATTTTATGAACTCCATGTTGTTTCGTGCAAACTACTAATTTGTGGACTACTATTTCGTAAGTACAGACTGCATAGCTTTTATATAAAGCAAATATTGTCACGATGTGCTTTAGAAATAGTAGTTTATAGACTATAATAAATGGCACGAAGAATCAACGTAGAACTCTTAAACTTGAAGGCATCTAATTAAAACAGTATACGAAAATTAATGTGTGTGTGGCATGCGTGAGTGAGATATTGATCTAGTCAATGAAACATAAATCGTCTGTGTGTCTATTTACAATATTACTAATTGTCTTTAGAATGCTCTTAAGAACTATTAAAATTAGAAAATAAAATAAAAAATCAGTTTTGTAAAATGTTTCGTAAACAGATTACTTGAACTTTTATTCCCGAATTTTTACACTTACAAATTTTTCTCAATATCTTAGATTCATAATTCTGTTGATAGATATTTTTAAATTATCTATTTAATTTTAAATTATCTATTTTTTAGTCTATTTAATTTGTTTTAGTTTGTAAATCCTTGAATCTCTATATTTTGAAATTCTTTCTTTAGTCTTACGTTCTTAATATAATATTTAATTTTCTAAATTTTAGCATGATCTCCGATATTTATATTTTTAAGGCCTGTTTTCACAATATGTGATTATCTAAAGAGTAAAAGTTACTAAGAGATTCAATGAAATTTATTCACGAATTTTTTGATAACTTTTAATCTTTAAGCCTAATCTACATTCGTCATATCGTAGCTGTCGCAAATAAACTTGTTGCATCAGCCAATCCGATGCATCAATTTTAAAGTCGTACAATATACTTACGACTCTTGCGATGCTATGATATGATCTTTTATGTATTTATATACGACCTTTTATTTTTAACTATTTGAATATTTTAGTTTTCCTTTCTTCTTTAGTACTTAATATTTCAATAAATTAATATAAATAATAAAAAATAAGAATTTACATACATGAAGAAATATAATAATTTGACAATAATATGATTTTTTACACATTTGAGTGTTCTGAATTAATATTATTATGGCAAATAGATATGTCGTAAATGTAGCAAATGTTTCATTTTGGCATTAAATAAATGATACGTATTAATTCGTTATTCATGTAAAATATAAACATACGCAATAACATATAAAATAAGCGATAAATGTAATTGGAATTTACTTTGTGCTTTTATCTAATAGAGAATAGACAATATAAATTGTATTTTATAGAGAACGCTTTCAACTGTTGCATCAAAAAAATAATTAACTAAGATTCACAGATTCTTAAATCTTTGAAACTTTAACATGTCGGGATTGTTTTTAGTTTTGCGGGTGTTAGATTCTGAGAAATATGTAGAAATGCCTGTGAAACACTACCATGTGCAAAAATCACAGATATTCTGTAGTAAAATATACATAAAATTATTCTAAAATAAACTTATGTAGTTAGAATTTTTACATTTAAAAAAATATCAAAATGTAAAAATAATTTATATTCCATAGAATCAATTTCGAAGACCCAAGATGATAAAATCTATTAATCTTAGTTTATTAAAGAATGTTTTAAATAAAATAACGATACGTAACACTTACAATGATATGATAATACTTACAAGTACAAAGCATAAGCATCCATTAGGTTAGGTTGTACTGATTCATGAACTGAAATGGATATCATATATGCGTATGTTTTAAAAAGATGTCAATAATGACATCAGTATCTAGTAGAAATAATCATATAATGTTGAGTGCCTCTTTCTTCTCTCTTTTTCTCTTTCTTCTTCTTTCTGATCTAAAATATTCATCATTTTAAGTAAGGAAAGAGCTTTCTATAGCTTAGAACACAAATGTTTTAATATATGTAATATTTTATATATATGGCTTGAAGAATTCATACTATCATGTTTTATAAATACATCTTCATATATGGAAAATTTATACATCATTACTATCTTGTAACAAAAATCACTGTAACGAGAGAACAAATGTCCTACTTTGCATCCGTATGAATTCCCTTTCATCCGTTTTCAAATTGCGTTGAATGGTATCGATTGTTCCCATTGTATAATATGCATATAATAAAACGCGAAAATATTTGGAAAATATTCCTGATAATATTTTCCATTTCCTGATATTTGAAAAAAAACAGTAGGAAAAAACAATGCGATTATGTAAATGTTATTAAGAGGCGATAATAATTAAATATAGGCAGGAGAGAGGTTCAGAGTAAGGCGAGAAATGACATTGTTGCGTATCGTTGCACGTGTTGTTCTTGAGCTCTTGATTATCTGGATGACCATGATGCGACAGTCGTGACAGACGACAACAGCGACGCCGCGTAACCGTTCTGCCGCCAATCGCTGCTCCGCACTCGGTCCGCTCGAGGTGGAGAATGTCTTCGTAGTTGAGAGAGCGGCGGGACTGCCACCACCTTTGTAACATCTACGCAAAACATTAAAGTTATTCAAGCAAAATTAATATGAGAGAGAGAGAGAGAGAAAGAGAGATTAATATTAAAACAATTTAAAACAAGGAGTATAAAAGCTTACACTGATTCTTAATGTGTCAAAATTCTTAATATAATATTATATATTACAAATAGATGTTTAGCATAAAATTATCATTTAATATAAAGAGAGAGATCTTACAAATAGACAAATAATATCTTCTATTAGGTCATCCTCTCTTAGTATTATTATGAAATTACATTTTAAAACTATAACCCTTATTATACATTTCGGTAATTATGTATATTAAGGTCGACCTCACAAATTTCAATGACCTAAGGCGATTCATAATCGATTCTTATTTCAAAATCGTTTTAATACTTGTCTTAAAATGCTAATGCGGCTCTCTGATTGAGTTATGATAGATTGAACTTAAGACAGTTTTGAATATAAGATGATTAATTACGAATACCGCCCCTTGACATATGTTGTCAAAGTCATGATCCTGAGTTATCTCAACAAATTTTAGCCGTCGTTATTCATTGATAATATAACTTATAAGTTATCAAAGTTAAATATTATTTTACTGAATTTAATTTAATTTTTATTATATTGTCATTTATGTAGTAAAGCCAGGGTTGGGAAGTAACTCGTTATTTACAACGAAGTTACAATTATTTTTCTTCAGTAAGGACTATGACAAAGAAGATGTAACAAGACGTAGTCATGACGGGACAGAGTAAAAGTCGTGACTGGTCGGAAAAGTGCTTCGGTCTCCGAACAATAGTTTTTTTTAATTTTTGGTAAAACTTTCTCTTTACACAATCAGCCCTCAAATAACCTCCAACTGACTTTCATCTTGACCTTGAAGATCACGGTTATTGACCTTTTCCATCGCAGCACTATTCATTAAAAACTATAAAAATTCTATAAGCTCTAATAAATTAAATTAATAAAGAAAAAAAAGCCTTTGAAGATTAATTAATCAATAATTGAAAATTTCAATTATTTTATAGAATAAAATAATTGAAGTGATTGCAACAGCATCCAACCTCTTTAAAGACTTTTTTTCCTTATTAATTTAATTCATTAAAAAGTTATGAACAAAACAATTTTTATGAATAGCACGCAATGTTTTAACATAAAATACATATTTCAATAATATTTTCCCTGAACCGGGAGGGGGGAGGTGGAATAGATCTTGCTTCGCGTGAAAAGTTATGCGCCTTCTTGGTAAAGAAGAAATAGGGTGGATCTCACTTCGGAAGGTATTCAACTTTCCATATGAAGTAAAGTCCACCCATCTCATCCTCTGCTCAGAGGACCTACTTTCACTTTAAATAATATTAAGTACTAAGACATTCTGTATGGATGTACCTGATTTCAGTATTAAATTTTTTGACTACGATTATATCCTGATATTCGCTTAACAACGAAGATTCGATGACCAATCGTTACAACAATGGCATATCATACATTTAAACCAGAGACTCAATAATTTATATTAAAATCTATTAATAAATTGCGTTTTATATTAATTACATCAAATCCTGTGACATCAAATCCTAAAGAAAGTCCTGTAGTCTCGAAACGTTCTTTTTAGTTATATATAATAAATTTATAATAAGTTATATATATTAACTTTTATCTATATCCCATATTCAGCTTGATTGACTGATTTTTCATATAGTTTTTCCATTACATTACATGAGTGAATCTATACTTTTGAAAATTTATAGTATATACGATGTGAATAATAGATATTTAGTTTTATGATTACCATGCACTCCTTATTTCATAAAGCTTAAATTTCATATTGATTATTATACATATATATTATTGTTTTAACCTCTTTTCTAATCCTTGAACTTCCACATCTCGACGTGCATGAGAAGGTGTTGACGTAGGTGTTAGTGCGGATATAGGTGTCATCGTCGGCGTCGAAGCAGGCGTGCCGCTACGCAACGCAGAATCTTTTCGTCTGGACGCGGGAGAAGCCGGTGCCGAGCCGACCGCTCCTGTGTTACCTAGCCAAGAATTCTTGCTGCTATCATTCTCTGTTTCCGTAGGTGAAAGTAATAATCCAGGAGAGAGCAACACAACCGGCACTCGAGCAAACTGCTCCGTTGGTATCCGCATCTAGAATATTTTTATACAATTACTTTTTTCCTCTTTTATTGATTTAAAAATCCTTTTCCAGAATTAAAGTATACGATGAATGTGTTCGTGAGGTGAACACGTGTTTGTGAGTTTGTGGAGTTTATGCCAAAAACGTCAAAAAATTCAAAATTAAGATCTTTACTATTTTTTAATTCAATATAACGCTTTAGAGTTGTTACATTGTGACAACATTTGCTTTGTATAAGAGCTGTGCAATCTATTCTTACTAGTAGTCCACAGATTAGTGAAAGAAACATGAAGAAACAATACGAAGTTTTCAAAATTAGACTTAGATGTCTAATTAAAACGCTATTGTTATACAAAAATTTATGTGTTGTGTGGCATGCGTGAATGAGATATTGATGTAGTAGTATATAGTGTCATGACATCATTATAAATGAAGTCTATTGGATAAAATCAGGTTAAGTCTAATTATAAGTTAACCAGATAATGGAAAACAGACTTTAAAATTTATATCCTCCTTAGTAGTTGAATGTAAAAAATCTTATACTAACTTTTGAATAACATTTTACACAGACAGTCCTCTTGCATAAACGGCAACGTTGTCCCCAAGGACCCAGTAGACCAAAACGCGTTTTCAGACAAAGAAAACAAACACGTCTTTTTTCCACATCCTCTTTTACACGCCCTTCTACGGGAAGAGATTCTAATTCAGCTTTTGTAAGGACGCTACGAATATGTACAATCTCATCCAACGTTAATGACAGCCTTTCATCCAATAGCATGTCTCCTAACGTTGCTTTCTGCAAAATGTAATTACATTTGAATATATTTACGTATAATTTTATCTTCTACGTTTCCATGTCATATAATTAATATAGGTAAATATTCAGATGGAGGGAGTCAGCACCATCTGAATATTTATCACGATAGCATATACTCTACATCCATATTCTACATTTTCTAAATTTTAGACAGCTATGATTTTTCTTCGTGCTACCAATACACTCAAAGATTTTCAAACGGAAACACGTAGAATAAAGGTTTCATAAAATCGAGTTTAGTTTGTTTGTAGAAATGATCGTGGATAACATTGACGAATTTTTAGACGCTGATAAAATGATTCGCATACATGCAGATTTATTATCCTTCAGAAAGCAGCCGCATTATATGATAACATAGTTTCTATCTTTAAAGCAGCAAGAGATATTTTTAACTTTCAAAAATCATCAAATATATGACAATTTATTGTGATTGAATAGAAGAAAACAAACGTATGAAAATGTGAAAGATGTAAAACAAAACTAATCGGATACATGTTATATCTTGTCGCGCACTTGTATTTAATAGTAGACATGATGAGTATGTTGCTTATTGGGAGATCTTTAAGAATTAATTTCTCAACTATTGTGAAAATTGTAAAATATGTAGTACGGGACTTTTAGATTCAGTTTAGTTCGCTTTACTTATTCACGAGAAATAATCCAATAGACATCCTATTATATGTATAAAGATCAAAATAAAATCACTATATAAAAAGTACGTAACATATCTATACTATTAAATTCGGAGCATTTGTAGATTATTGGTTGCATTTAAATTAAAAAAAAAAAGGATTTAAAAAAGGATTTAAAAAAAAGAATAAGAGTATTTTGTACCTTCTCAATATCGTCCCACTCATCATCCGGGGCTTTGTCGTTCTTATTCTCATGTGCAACCGCGTGTGCCAATTGCGCTTGTCTCGATGTTCGTGGTTGTGGACTGTAATTCGGGCTAGGATTCAGGCTAATGTTGGGACTTGGACCTTGACTTAACACCAAATCTTTAAGGCCAGCATGCTGCCGACTATGTGGTCTTGATTGTGGTAGGGACGTCGTTCCCGTGAGTGACATTTGTGGTACAGTGCATTTTGCAGCGTGTCTTCTTGCAGATGCCCTCCGGGAAGGACATTGCGTCGCTAGATCGTAAGCTGCAATAGAAAGAGATTTAAAAATAAAATAAGAACCAACATAAAGCAATCAAAAGTCAAATTGAATCTTTAGATCGTTCTAAATGCGATTAAATTCAATTTTTGTTAATTTTATTTGACTGGAAATTTCTTCACCAGAATTTTATTAATAAATTTTAAGCAAATTTTCTTTAAGAAAGATTAAATAGACTTTATTTACTTTCTATTAGTCTCTTTTTTAATAGTAGAATAACTGAGCTATGTTTTGGACTATGTTTGCTGTTGCCAACATATTACATATTATAAGAATGGCCAGGAGCATTAATATACATTTAAGATCACATCTAATTATTAAAAATTTTTAATTGTTTGATCCAAAGCTTATGACGTATTCTTTAATTGTTGAGATTTTTACAACATCAAATCTATGAATTTGATGATGACTCACATCAATTAGGAGAGTTTTATTAATTTATGTATTAGCTGAGGACTTCAAAGAGAGTCGAAACGTTCTATTAATTTTTGGATGTATTTTGGATGTAAGGATTGAAGAAGTAAAAAGAAATTTTACTTGATTACTTTGTATACTAATACTCAATAAACTTCAAATATATAATTCAGTTCAAATATTAATCTATTTCATTTTAAATACAATAAGATTGAATCATAGCGATTCAAATTCGAGCAAATTGAATTTAATTGCTTTATTCGATTCGTGTTTGAATAATTCGCATAATTTCTAATAATTATTCACACTCGTGATACAAAAAAAAGTTGAATTCTGTCGTAGTGTTATTAAAAAAAAATTCATCTCTAAAATCAATCATGTTATAATATATAGCTTGTATACGTAATTACATTTAATAGAAATAGTAGAGGAAAAATTAAAACAAATAACGGTAAACAGATAAAATAAATATATACATGTGCCAATTATGATTAATAATTATATGATCAACAAAATAAGAGAAAGTTTAAAGATTATTTATAATTACATTCTAATTGAGCATCACAGAATCGGTGATATTCGTTCCTGGTTAGACGAAGTCCGCCAGTTTTTCGCCATGGATTAGCAGATCCTTCCTCATCATCATCTCTCGCATGGTCATGATCTTTATGTCCGTTGCGGACTCCTTTTTTAGACCCAAAATTATCTTTAAGTTGCCAATAATTACAGATTTCTTCTTCCTCAAACCTTGTCTCCATAAAATTCTCCTCATTGTAATCATCTTCATAATCATCATCATCATCTTCCGCATCCAACTATTTAAAGAATAATATGTGCATTATAAAATATTATGAATTAAATAGTAAAATTTAATATAATAAAGTTTTACTAAATTTAACCAGATATATATAACATTGAAAATGTTTCCGATTGTTAATCATTTCCATTTTCAATGTTGAAGGAGGACGCCTGGTATACAGGATAAAAAAAGATCGATTTTTTATTTTATAAATTAGTAATACGACTCTTCAAGAATATATTTCTAAAATTTTAGAGCGAAATTCGAAGTCCTTTCATAGATTCAGCGCTTATAATGGGACATAAATAGGATGATTCAGAACAGCCCCGTCCTTGTAAAGACGTGGTCTTGAATTCTAAGACGATTTCTCTACGGAAACTTTTATCCGACGCTTACTTTTCGAGGTATTAAAAGTTAGTGAATTATGGACTGTATACAGAAGGTAAGGCGCACTCATAATTGTCTTAGGCCCGATTGCACCTATGTTACTTTGAATGAGGCTTAAAACTCTTACTTTCTCTCTTTAAAGCTGAAAGAGAGTTAGTGTCATAACGAGTGTCTCTGATGCAACTGGGCCTTAAGAACATAGCGTTATTCTGATTTACATAATGCACGCACAAATCTCTCTCTCTCTCTCTCTCTCTCTCTCTCCCTCTCTCTCTCTCTCTCCCATTCTTTATTCTATTGGGTCATCTAAAAAGTATCCGCGGTTTTTAGATGACCCAATATAAAGAAGACCTAATATGCCAATAATGTTATAAGTAACTTTTGAATACAGCCCATTAAAATTTTAAATCGAAAACAGAAGAATATAAATGATAAAACCAGAAATTTGATATCTATTGTAGGCTACGTCAAAAGTATTAGGGCGTTCCTGAACACCACTATGATTCAAATTTAGATCCTTTTCAACCACACTATCACTGAGTCATAATTATCTCTTTTTGATACTTTTGTGTTTCATCTATTTTACCATCTTTATAAAATATCTCTTACAACATCTATATGCCATACGAATAAATATGAAAGGTAAACCTTCAAATCGAAGTCAACAGGTATCACTTTCTTAGTTTGTTTAGCAACATCCAAATTTCTTCCAGATGGTTTCGGCAACAATTCGCGTTTATTGATATCCTCTCCGTTCTGTGCTATATCTGAAAAAATCAAATTTATTCTCAATATGATAATTAAATACAGATTAATACTAATCATATCAAAATGCATTAAAATTATTTATATGTGTTATGTAATGAGATGGAAAGATATGACAAATGAAAAATAATAATAAGATAAAGGACTATGCTCAATTTGGGCCCCGACTGAAACATTGAGGCATAGCTAGGATTGTAGGGCATCAAAAAAGGATTATAAACTTCCATATGCACAACTTTGTAAAATAAGTCCCTTGAGTGCTACAATTGTTCAAAGTTCGCTATTATGATCATGTATTGTACCACTACTTTTATTCCATTTCTCGAGTCAGATAGTATCTAAGATATGTTCAATATCTATAATAAGCTATGGAGTGGCGTTGAGTGGCTTGCCGCCACTCGGTGCGATTGACTCGCGATCTGTAAATCCAGATTCAGTCTCACCTGGACTCATATTCTGTATACGTCTACACCGACAGTTGTTAGTAGATATATACAGAATATGCGTTCACACGCGCGATTTTCTGCATTTAACAAGCCGAAAATAATTCTACCTGGTGATTAAAAAACCTTTGACCAACGCCGTTCGAATCCGACGTTAAACTGTAGGTCCCACATATCAGTGGATATATGTATGAATCTTCCAGGGTTGAATTTTATTGGGTTGGAGGATTGAATTTTAGACTAACAATCTAATTCCGGAAAAAATCCATTATTACTGAAACTCAATAGAGGCCCTATGCTTCACACAAAAATTAAATATACACATACATGACGAACTATCCGTTTAACATCATAGTATACATCATAGCTAAACTACTGGAGTAATATCTATATTTGCGGAGTATGTTGATTATCCTGCGAACGTAAGTGCTTACTATCTACAAATTTATAGCAACAAGAAATTCTATTGGAAGAATGTTAAGATGAGTAATGTGATGGCGGCAGCGTTGCGTAACAGATATGTCTATAGAGATGGACTCTCTCACAGCCTAATCTTGAGAACCTTACACCATTCCTGCAATTATACACATTGCTAATTTCACTTTTGGAGTGTTTCCGAATTTTTGAGATCTGAGATTATCTGTTGTGTATCAAACGTGACAAAAAGACAATTCCTTCGGAGACAAATTTTTTGGTTTTCACACTTCCGTATTTATTTCAATCCATCGAGATGATGCATTTTTATGATTTCTTTAAAATCATAATCGGAAGCAAAATCTTCTCCTGTCTCGAATAACTACTCTTCTTTTTTACAATCCTAATTATATGGATAACTATGTAAATGGATTTGGATTTTTTGGACATATAATCAATCTTTTTTTATACTTTTGCTTGCAAACGACCGCGTTTTATATCATTGACAATTATAATTATAATTTTCTTTTGTATCATTCATTTATATATCAGTTTTATTTTCTTTCTCATTGAAAATGACTTAGATGCCTATTCTGCAACTCTTAACGATATCGTTACAGTCGTTAAGAATTACAGAATAGGCTCCTGTAAGGTCGAAATGTTTATTTATAATATTACTTTTACATTAATATATTAATATAAGCACTCTTATACTTTATAACACAATTTACAGCTTCTCATTTTCGTAATCATTGAATTTTAATTTTGTTGAGTTCTTACTTATTATTTTACTTATTATATTACTTTTAATATTTGATAAATATAGTTGTATCAAATTATATTTTGAAGTGAATAGCTTTACAAATATTCATACCCACTGTATGATAATGAGATGAATGAGATGATTACCTGAGACTGTAATGCGCCTTCTACGCGACTTACGATTCCTATTGAAAGGTAAGATCCTGATGTTGGATCTTTCCTTAGCAATCCTTTGCCGTGGCTGTGGTACTGGCGGTACATCTTGTCTCCTTTGACTTGCTGCTACCAGAATGCTATCACCAGTTGGCAACGTTCTCTGATCTTCCGACTGCAACCATTGTGCTGCAACATCTTGTGCAGACTCCTGCTCTTGATCTGGTTGCGAAGGTGGTACCTCCCCGAGGACTATCATATGAGATTCACCGCTTACGTTACCTAAAAGAGAAATAAGATAAAACAATAAAATATATGTGGATAAGTTTATTTTTCAGGATTAATTCCTGAGATATATATATATATATATATATATATATATATATATATATATATATATTAGGTGTTGGAATTAATTCGTAGCGTTTTACAAGTGATGGGAAGTATTTTCATTAATGTATTTTTTAATGCTCATGTGAAATAAATAACATTCTTTCATTAAAAACGCTACGAATTAATTCCAACACCTAATATATATATTTCTTTTCATTTTGAGGAACATAATATGATTTTTGTTAAGATATAAAACTATAAAGAAAATAATTTTTTTTAAAAATGGCCAAAAGCATATTAAAGTTTCAGGCTTTAAAATGCTTTTTTATTTTTTTTAATCTGTGATGATTTTTCATCAAGTTTAGATGAAGATTGTGTAATTTTGAAGTGTTTTCCATGTTGAATAGTGTTAGTTTTTCTTATTGAATAGTGTTATTCTTTAAAAATGAATCAGCGACTTCAGTGCTATTTATAACTGATGTAATTATCAGCAAATACTGTTTTTCAAGAAGTTAGAGCAAAATGTTTAAAAAAAATAGTGTAATAGATCTCGTTACAGTATAGAAGTCGTTAGTTTATAATTATTATTTTCTCTATTATACTATTTTCCATAAGAATATTTAAATGTATAGAAGGTATTATATTAGAATTATTATTTTCCATTAGTTAGATTAGAATTATGTACCATTTTTTTTATTTATTAGACATCACAGATGCAAGTTTTGCGCGCAATGTTACCTTTTTATTTCTTTAATTTTTAAAATAAATTTCATTGATAAATTTCTATAATGTAAATTGTTATTTGCTAACTCCGCAATGACAGTCGCGAAATAAACGCAAAAAAAGATCCAATTAACATCGCGAAAGCGATAAAAATTTACTGGCGCGCAAAAAAAAATAATTTACTTTTTCACAACTACGTGACGTGCATTCCCGTAAGAGAAACGTAGCGAACTGTGAGAGGCAAAGAGATTCGCATGAAACAGGCACTCTGATTTGTAAAAGCGAGGAAACTCTATAAAATTCTATAAGCTCTATAAAACAAGTACTCCGATTTGTGAGAAGAAAGCGAATGCGCATAAAACAAGCATCGCAAAGAAATTTAAAATCGCACTATAATCTTCATATGGTGGGCTCTGATAAATATAAATGAACCTATAGGCTAACTACAGGCATGAATGTTGACCTGCCATTTTGAATTTTGTAATTTTGAATACAAATTCGTTTTCAGCAAGTCAAAAAACTTAAAGATAGAAGTCAATATTAATATATGACTACTTTTTGCATTTTGGTCCGTCATATTGATCTCGCCATTTTAAATTTTCAAAATTTGAGATCGGATTCGAAATCAGCGATCTCAAAAATATCCTAATATTATGTTCCATCATGATTGAAATACTTTATGAATTTTGGCAACTTTTTCAGCAAATTTATCCCATTGTGTGTTGGCTCGAATAGTCTATTATTTTAATATCAATTTGAATTTTATAATTTTATCTTGATATTCAATTTATTTTTAATATTAGAACAAAATATTAATTCAGTTTAGAATTCATTCACATTTAATCTCAAAATTCTCAATTTGGTCTCTCCCCCGTCAAAAAATATTAGGAAATTGAAAGATTTACCCAGTGGACTAAAAAAATTTAATATTAAATATCTACTGTATTTATATATAGACATATTATCACATGATATTATCACAATATTGTCAGTTACTATATTTTTTTAAATTTTTATTATCATTTTATTATCATTTTATTATTTATTTGTCTTGCTGCTTTTATAACAAAACTGACATATCTTATGAAGAATATTTTAAGAGATTTTAATCTATTACATCTTATAAATTCAATGAAAAAGTGCATGGACCAAAATCAAATAATTCTAATTTTTTTTAGAATCACCTGTATTTTATATTTGGATATAATTGTATAATATATGTATAATAACCTTTTATGTAAAATTTAACGAAATTGTTCTGAATAACTTTTTTTATTTAGATCTTTCCTACAGATAATATGTAAAAACGGCTATTCAACAGAATTCCATCCTGATTTACAACCTTCTTAGGTACAAGATTTTCTGTTTTACAATCCTCGTGTATATTTTGTTATCTATAAATTATATATTAGGTGTTGGAATTAATTCGTAGCGTTTTACAAGTGATGGGAAGTACTTTCATTAATGTATTTTTTAATGCTCATGTGAAATAAATAACATTCTTTCATTAAAAAACGCTACGAATTAATTCCAACACCTAATATATTAATAAAATAATTTATTAGTTAGTATTACACTTTATGTTGATCATAATATTTTAATTACGTTATCCAAACATTGCACCACGAGACAGGAAGATTGCTTGAGACTCCCCTCGTATGGGAAGTTTCAAATCAAAGTAAAAGTTAAGCCGAATAATCGTTTTCAAATATTATTTGCAGAAAAGTTCTGAAAATTAAAGAACTATTCAGAACAATCTCATTAAATTTTGCATTAAAAAATTATTATATATTATACAATTATATCTAATTATATAATACATATATAATTTATATATACATTTATATTATTTATATATAATATATAATTATATAAATTTTACTGTATATATTTTATGTATGTTATTTTATTATGTTATCTTATAATAATTTTTAACGCATAAAAAATGTTAAGAAATTTGTTAGGCAAAGTTGTCCATTAGGCTTACTTTCATATTTTACCTAATTAATCTTGCTGTATCCAATTGATATCCTAAGTATTTTTCGTTAAAGATATATTTCTTGATTTCATCTTGTATATTTTGATTCCGTATCACTTCGACAACTATCATAACCACTCGTTACATGCATCTACAGATAGTGGACCGCAATTCTGAAAATTTTTGTATGTTTTGAAAACCATCGAAGAAAAGTGTTGCAACCTCTGTATCCGCGACAGTACAATATATGCTACACATATAGTATATTGTATTAAATATATATTTCAATGTATTTAATATTGATATATTTTTTATTTCTCTTTCCATGTACACGCATACACAACTTAATAGGATAATAAATATGAAAAAATAGTCATTTTTAATTTTAAAGTTGATCCCTATTAAGTATAATCGAAAAAATCGTTTAGTGAAGATAACTGTAAAAATTACGTATACCAAATATTATTGAAATCATACAAAAAGTTTCATAAAAACCAAATTTAAATTACTTCTTTTATAAATGTATCTTTACTTGAAATTTTTTTCTAGACCTATTTACTCTACGGAATCTACGATATGCATCTATATTTTTTGCCTCTATTGTAGAAATACTCATCAGAAACACTTTTCGATGGATAATGCACTCATGCTGACATTCATAAATTAGCTTATACAACGGCTCAAAATGAAATTGACACGATTCCTTGATAAAATGACGTTTTGTTTTGTTCGGTCTACTTGTTGTGAAGTAATAATCATTTGGTTTAGACACAATCCTAATAAAATCATTCTACACATATGTAGCGTGTTGTGTCAACATATTGATTAGTATGGTAAGATATTTTGTAAATGTAATACCTTTTCTAATAGGTATTACATTTATAAAATTAATCAATTATGTTTGTAAAGTTGATTTCTCTCTCTCTCTCTCTCTCTCTCTCTCTCTCTCTCTCTCTCTCTCTCTCTCTCAAACATACATTTTATAAATGTAATGCCTTTCTTAGTAAGTATTACGTTTATAAAGTAGCAGACATACTGATCAATATGTTGATGCAATGGTACATAGAAAAAATACAAAAAAATTATTGGATATTCTTCTAATATTTCTAAATATTCTAGATATCTTTTTTAAAACAAATTCTAAAATTTATTAAAACTTTTAAATCTTTAAATCATTAATTAATTAAGCAAAATTTTGATTCTTATATACATAAATACTTGGATTGCTTAACTTTTCGTTGTTACTGATATTTTTTATCTAATTTTTTTTCTAGATTTTTATATTTACATTTTAGATATAAATATAAAATTACAAAGCTCGAGCTATTCTTGCACGTTTTTGAATATTTCGCGTCGAATAATTATTGGTCCAATTTTTATCTGCAAGAAATTTCCCGTGTTTTGATTGACTTTAATCCAGAGAGATCATAAGAGTTATTTAAGTCATAGAATTATTAAGTTCTAGAATTAATCAATTCAATATTTTAATAAATTTTCACGAGTTATATATAAAAATAAGACTTATATTTTCCTTTAAATTGCATGTAAAAAATTTCTATATATATTGTTTCTTTTTACCCTTTCAGTTTTTTATAAACATAATATACACATTTTGTGAGCAATAAAGCAAACTGTTCACACTTCTAAAATCACAATAATTCTCCTAAACTTGAAAGTCCTTCACAAAATTATTCACACTGAAAGACACAATAATATCAATCGATTGTTGTCCCAGAAATTTTTTAAATACTAACAAGAATTAATCTTTCGAGAATAACGATGTTAAATACTAACAATAATTGCTGGGATAGAATAGAATTCGCGAGAAACGGCTGACATCCAACTAGACTGGCATGCCACTATGACGTTTCAGGCAACGTCAGTCCTCCTTCGCACGCTTTCAGTTATTGATCGCGCCTACATCGTGTCAGTTGCTCTCTCCATTTCTCTCTCTCTCTCTCTCTCTCTCTCTCTCTCTCTCTCTCTCTTTTTGTTCTTATATATTTTGCGCCCATAGCACTCCAACTCGTGATTTATCCTACCATATTGTAAAGTGTAATTCAATGTTAAATTTTTAATTTCGATACAATTCGTAAGCAAGTATATTAAAAATTGAATGTTCAGAAATGAACTCAAAACACTTAAAATCTATTTTTATTAGCATACATTTTTACACCCATGATGCACATGCGCACACTCGCGCATGCTCGTGTGATACAGAGTGTATATACACATATATATATATATATATATATAAAACAAAATATAATTTGTACAATAAATTCAACAAAATTTAATAAATATCATAGTAAAGTTTTATAAAATAAGTAAAACAGAAATTTATAATAAATAATAAACACTTATTGGCACACGTAATTATCTATTACATGTATTATCCAAAGTACAGAAGATTAAACAGAAGAAAAATATAAACAGATATAAGATAAAGATATATCGTAAAATAATCGATTCACAAGTACTGTTTTAGCTAAGATTATCTTAAACGTGCAAACATTTTTAATCACTTGGTAACTTCTGAGATAACATATATCGCGCCAATGTAACTAATTTCAGAATTCTAATGGAGATTTTATATTTAAAAAAATTTAACAATTACATATTAAAGCGCAGTTGATATTTGATTAAAGAAAGAGAGACAGAGAGATATATACATAAAATTATTTAATATCTTTGAAACGATTTAATGTAAACTGTTTAAAGACTCCAATTAGATTTTGATAAGACATATCATTGATATTTTCATAGTTACATGTTATGTAACTTATAAAACATACCTGATCTTATAATGAACACACATTGTAATAAAAATAACATAATGGGTGCATCTAATTGTAAGTCCAATTGTAAGAACTCCACATTGCTTCTTCATGCAAACTACTAGTCTGCGAACTACTATTTCGTAAACACAGATTGCAGCTTTTATATGAAGCAAATATTGTCACGATGTGACAGGTCTAGAGCACCACATTGAACTAAGAAATGATAAAGATCTCAGTTTCGAATTCTTTTACGTTCTCGCCTCTACCTCACAAGTACGTATTAATGTGTATACTTTAATCCTGGAAAAGGATTTTTGAATCAATAAAAGAGGAAAAAAGTAATTGTTACATACAAAAATTATATGGTTTAATTAGTAATACAGAGACACGACTTTAGAATCCCCAATGGGCAATTATTTTCAATGGCAAAAAAATTTTCTTTCCAAAATTATTTTATATGTAGTTTACTAAAAACGATAAATCTCTAACGTATCCTAAAAGATTTATCACGCGGTCATCTAACCGATTGTGAGCGATCTTTGATCATTGCTCAATATTGAAAGTCACTCATCTCTACACATTAATATGAATTAATTTTATTAATTACTGTGATCTGTAGAAGCTTAAAAAGTGAGACAAAACATATTATCGACGTATGAACGTTTATAATAAATTATTTTATTTTAAAAATATTAGGTGTTGGAATTAATTCGTAGCGTTTTACAAGTGATGGGAAGTACTTTCATTAATGTATTTTTTAATGCTCATGTGAAATAAATAACATTCTTTCATTAAAAACGCTACGAATTAATTCCAACACCTAATAATTGTGCGCAATAATTTTCCGCGCTTAACTCCTAAATTATCCCGTTTATCATTTTTAATTAGTTTACAATTATAAATGTTATTTATCATGAAAAGAACATAAATTTCATAAACTAATCATATTCTATGAACACTACACATAGGGTGCATTGCGAGTTTATTATTTGGTGAACAACAAGAACAAATGATATATCATGCGCTTTATAACTCTGAGTAACTCGGAACGCACTCATAATGTATTCATGTAAAGTTACACAAAAAATGTATGTATACTGTTTATGAAGACTTTTAGAATTACAAAAATATATGTCAGTACAAATTTACCATTTTAAAAAATGGTTAAAAAAGACGCTAAGGGTACGTGCTTCTCGAAAAAAAACTTGTACCAAATTAAAAAGTAAAATTCAAGTGTTTATACTGTTTTTATATTATTGTACCAAACGAAAAAATAAAATCCAAGTTGTCTACTATCTTTATTAATTTACATTATTAATTTAAATGAATGAAACCTAAGTGATATGCATCTTTTTGTGTGTAGTCATTTGTAAAAGATTTAATATCAATGACAATGATAATGAAGACGACGCTGATCGACGATGATGATGACGACACCGAACGACGACGACGACGATAATGACGATGCCGGGCGACTCCGAACGACGCCGAACTATACACCGTTGTTAATATCAAATCTTTTAAATACGAATGACAATACAGATAAATAATATTACTTAATAGTTTATCATATTTAAATTAATAATATCAATTATTAATAATGATAGTACCACTTGAGTTTTACTTTTTAATTTGATACAACTTTTTTCGAGGCGCGTGCACTCTTATATAATTTTTGTTATCTTATAAGTCGCATTATAAATGTACAATTCCAACGCAATATAAAACTTAAAAAAATAGAGTTATTTTTATTGTTATAACAACACTATCATCTACAAATATATAAGATATGTAAACTTACAAATTGATGTTTTTTCAATCTTAGAAGCATTTTGTCTTGAACCAGAAGATCTTAGAGGCTTTGGAGGTTTTTTTATACTTTCCATTAATAGTTCTCTCAGAGTACTTTCCTTTTGTAATGGTCGTAATCGTCTCTCCGAAGCCTGTATACAATAAAGTATAATTATTTTCTCTATATATGTTGGTCATTGCAAAAAATATATTATTGAGGCCTCGATAATCTAACTGTGCTCCCCGAAAAGCGAGAGATTCGAGTTCGATCCCTGGCCAATGTAATATTTTTCGCAATAAAATTATTTACAGCGCAATAAAATTATTGAAGCTTATCAGCATCATATTATTAATATCTTCTAAAATGCCTATGAACATTAATATTATTAAAATTACTTGGCAATTTAATTTGTAAAATTACCGCTCTAGTATTAACGTTTCAAAACTGAAAATAATAGCGTTTTTTCATTGGCAGAACTAGTGCATACTCAGAGCACTTTAAAGCCATTGTATACACAAATCGATGTAAAGATGTATGTTCAAGAAAAATACAGAAACGAGTTAAACTGCGAAATTCTCAATACATTCTATTTGATAAAATATACATTGGGCATTTTATCAATTAAGATATCTCATTTTTATATTCAGATTAGAGTAGTGTATAACGGCTTTAATGTGCACTGAGTGCACACCAGTTCTGTCAATGAAAAACGCTATTAAATTCGACGCGTAGTTTGCAGAATTGGACATATGGATAATTCTGTATGGATTATTTTTGGAGACATGAATAAAATTGAAATGATTATATTCTTCAATACGATTTCAACTCACCTAAGCAGAACAACAAATTACTATGATATCAAAAATGATTTCCAAAATGATCATTAAAAATTATTTTTCAATCCGATTCATTTTAACATTATCATGACTTGTTCTACTTGGACAGCATGCCAACTTATTTAGATAGAATTGATATAATTGATAACTATGCTATATTTTATATAATATAACTCTATTATATAGATGGATATTTTTGAAGACTTTCAAAGTTGTACATACGGGACATAAATGATTTAATACACGAAGATGCACGTGAATTTGAACTCGATTTAGATCAGGTTAATCCAAAAATACCGTGATCTCGTCCAATCAGAAATCAAAGTAGAGCATATGACGTCATTAATCTTACCTTAATTTGATTCAAACCCATTGCAAATGAAAATACCATTCGGTAGGCATTTGTATCACCATGTATACATACTTTAAAGTCCTCAAAAGTATCCATCCATATACATTCCTAACGCTAGATGAAAATTACATAACGTATTATTTCAAATGGATAATTAAACAGACATAATTAGCACTGAATACAAAAATGTAGATCCTTTTTTACATTTTTCTCGGATTTTATGCACGCAATCATCTTGCCTTTTTTAAAGATGGTCGACTTCGAATAAATTCAAGAATAATGGCATGCGCGTCCTTTCGTGACGACGTAGGTGGGGTTTTCCTGAGGCGATATCGTCTTGCCCTGATATCATCCATCAAACTCTCATAGGGTGTCAGCTTGTAGTCTGGGAGATTTCCTTCTTCACGCGAAGAAATGCGAGAATCCAAATTAGCTTCTACTTTCTTCAATTTCACTCCTCGCCTCAGCTCGCTAATAACTTGAACCCAAAATCTAGCCTAACAAAACATTTAAAAAAAGCACTCTGATATTATTATTAAAAAATATTTACATATTATACATATATTTATAAAATCTACCGTACATATGTAGTGCACACGCGCGTGCGTATGTTTATTATAAGAGTGGCCTGTAACTGATACAATAACTGAGTGAGCATTTTAGATGAAATAAGACGAAAACGGAGAATAAAATTTTTTCATATGTTTTTGAGAAAATAGACTTAATATTCGCCCAAATACATATGCACTTAACTACGATTAACTATATCTAGATTTAAGGCATGATGAAGTGATGGCCGAACTTGATCGATATCAATAATATAGACTTGTTTTAATTTCAGATTAAACATATCGATAGTACTGATATCTTTAATTCATTTCTAACATTGTCGTTTTGTCTCACTCAAATGAAAAGAATATATTTATTCTTATCTAACATATTGCAGCGATCAAATGTCTACTGTTAGACACAATTACTGTTTTGTTTACCATTCTAAGTTTTTATTAAATATACGTACATTTAATTGATCGAATTTTTTATGTAATCTTTTGAATGTAGAAAAAATTATGTGTAGTAAATAGCCATTATTTAGAAGGATTCTTAAAATTTTGTCAAAATTCTTTTGTTGAAAAGTTGTATGTATGAAAGAAGGACTTTGTCTATTAGTCCTAATATAATACCTACCTACTAATTCTAAATATAATGGCTACCCATTATGCATAATCTTTTCTACAATCAACAAAAGATTATATAAAAAATTCAATCAATTAAATGATAATTCTAACAAAAATAATAATAATAACAATAAAGACAATAATAAGAATAAAGAAGAAATCAAAAGAGAGAGGTTTTTCACAGTATTATTCTTTCCTAATATATTAGAGAAAATTAAACACTTTCTTAATAAAAAACCGTATATAAAGCTGTGACGTGATGTTTTTGGTCCTGTTTTGCGAATAGGTCGAGTGGATCCTGCATCCTCCCGGCTCGTGAGCGCCAACTTTCACGCGCAGTTTTAATTTTTTTAATTTTTAAATTTTTGCAAAAATTTTGACTAGCAATAACAGCCGTGAAGATCGATAGCTGTGTTCTTTTGACCCAATATATAAATTTATTTATCAAGTCTTGATGCTTCCCTCTCTTTATCATCGTTTGAAGTGTGTATATAATTTTGATCATGCCTTTTATATGAGAGAACGGTCGATTCGATAAGTTCAACGAGCGATTAGTCTGCGATTAGGTGTTTTTGCCATGTAAATTATATTTCATTACTTAATTTTTATTAAAATAACAGTAACAACATTCGAGGCTAATGAGAGTCAACACGGAAGGGCGCAAATTGTTAAAATATAAAAAATACTCTTTATTTTATTTGATATGCAGATGTCTTCTTTATTCTAAATTCTTGAAAAACGTTTCAACTCTCTTTGGAGTCCTCATCAGAAATCTAACATATTCTTAATTCTATATTGGCTTAGCAATCAGCCAAGGTAGAGTTACTCACAGGTTGCCAAAACTGTAGTGGATTCTAATTAAAAAATCATTAACTTATGAAAATCTTAAATTCACCTGAATGAGCAAAGAGTACCTTGACAGACGTACGTAATCATATATATTTATTATTTCTAATAATTAGAGTTATTCTAATAATTAAACTATTATTTCTAATAAAATTAGATTAGTATCAATAATTCTTCTTTTGCATAATTAACCACGTTTTTAAAAAATAAATGAAATTTCAGTTTCATTGATATAAAATTTAATTTGTTCTAGTTCTTATGTAAACTGTCATGCTACATGCATTCATGCTCAATTTATATTTATTAAATTCATTTCATTAATTTTAAACGAGAATTAAAGTTAAACTTAATAATGCAATTATAGTAAAACAATAATTATTATTTTATTGATACAAACGTACTTGTATAGCTCTCCAAATTCTAATGTCCGTCTATAAAAATAAATGCTAATTAACAATTTCATTTGTAAAATTATACATAATTATTAGAAACAATATATCATTTACATATTGTTTCTATATCTATTTTTTTTTTAAACATGTGATAAGAAAGATATTAAATTATTTAAAATATAAGATTTAATATGCGTTTTTATCTTATCACATATATACTGAATAATTTGAATCAATAGCTTTTTCATAAAAACATGAAACACTATTGTACAGTATATTTTTTTATTCATTATCAGAACAACTTACCCAATCATTGAAATCCACTGTATTAATATTCTGCAATGAAGTTGAGGTACGATCATTATTTGGATCAAACAAATCTTGTGATTGTTTGTTGACGACTACTCTCTCCAGAAATTGAGAGAGATTAAGAGCCTCTTCCACAAACGCTTGTATTATATTTCGATAATAATTATCAGCATTTTCGTGCAAACTTTGAGCATGCCTTGCACATATCTGAAATATAAACAGAATCTTTGCAATATCCTTTAATAAATAAGATTTTACACAATCTATCACAAGTAAGAAATTAAAAAAAAATTATATTTATTACGTTTACCAAATTAATTTAACTACTTAAAATTTTGACCAACTTTAAATTTATTTTGCTTTTCTTGATTATTAATTGTTTTATCAGACTGTAAATCGTATCAACTTAAGCAACACATTAAACATTAAAATTTAACAAATATAAAAAATATATTTACTTGGAGAATAGTCTTCAAGGTACATGTAGGACTATCTGTGTATTCGGTAGGTTTCGGCATATAATCCTCTGCATCAGTGTCACCAGAATCTCGCTCAATGCCTTCATCGTCAGTTTCTTGTAGACGTTCTTCCACATCACCTTCATAAACTAATGATATAATCAAATAGAGAGCATATATTTTAGTTCTGCTTAAAATAAAGACTAGTTTTAATTATTTATTAATTTCAATTTTTATCAAAAAAACGTAATTAGACATTACTCAAGAAAATAGAACATATAAGAAATTTGTTTACCTCGATTACAGTTTGTCATTGATGTAATAAGAGCTTCTAGGTCTGGTAATAATGCTATTTCCTCTCCTGCATTAGAACCAAAATCCAAGGCTTTAAAAATTGCCATGCCTAACGAAAATATCACCTGGACAAGAAATTGTAATTTATATTTAAAGAGCAACTATATATACGTAATTTATTGCATAAAATATGATTGAATATTTCATTATAAAAAAGACATAAAAATATATTTAACGACTTAAATGATTAAAATCAAATAATAAAACAATAAAGGAGCTAAAAAGAACAATTTAATATATATCTAAACTATTTAATATATATCTAAACAAATGTTTCGACCAAGCATGAGGTTATTATCAATAGGCAGGTTCAAGTTGACAAAGTAGCTAGCCTGCTCGCCGAAGAAATGAATAATTGATTGTTACTTATAAATCCAATCAATCACGTTAAATCGCTTAGCGAATAGGCTAGCAGCTTTGTACACCTTGAACGCGCCCAATGTTAACAAAACCGGTAAAAATTCAAATTGAGGCATAATTGAAATCACGTAATATTACAAATTATAAAAAATAGACAAATCAAGACTGTTCTTCGCACTATAAAAATTTTTTCGCAGAAAGCTCTTATAGATCTGATCTTTATAGTAATATTCTTATAGTCAATATCGAAGGCTCTCAATATCAACGCATATACACAATGCAAGCATAATACGTGGTCAACCTGCCGTTAAAACGTGATTGTTGATTAAACCAAATTATGTGTAGTTGATGTAACACGACCACTAATAATATAATAAATATGTATCACCTCTCAAAAAATTAAAAAAATGAAAAATATAATTGAGAAATCAATGTTACAAAAATGAAATCGCGAGAAGAAGAATGTTTGTGAAAAACAGTCTTGATTTGTCTAATTTTGACAATTTGTAACATTACACAACTTCATTTATGCGTTTATTTGAATCATTACCGATTTTGTTAACATTGATAATAATCTCATGTTAATAACAAATGTCAAAACATTTGTTTAAATTTATTAAATTTGTTGGCGTAATTTCTTATTGATTTATTATTTGAATTTCATTATAAGTTATATTTACCTTTTCTTCCGAAACAAGAGGTGGTTTAGAGCCTGTAATATAAATTATCTTGTTAATTATCTTTAATATTATAATATTATAATAATAGTTTATAATTTCTAAACTAAAATAAGTTTACATGACTATTTCTGAATTCCAGAATAAAACGGTCACCTGCTAAGTTTTCAAGCCAAATATCTCCATCTTTGTGAAGTATAATTTGCGAGAGTTCTGATATCTCATAGAACTTATTTTCCGTTAAACGTAATAAACCATTAGCTATCTGATAGCACAATGCCCATGCTCGCTCTTGACTTAAAGGACTATCAAATATTAATAGAACATCCTGGAGATTTAAACAACCACACGAATCTAATTTACACTTAGGTCGCGCCGATGCATCTTCTTTTCTGTTTATTGTTGGCTCTTCAAGAACTGTAGCTTTTTCCTCATTACATTCTGTGCTGTTTTTAGAATTCGACATTGTGCAATTCTTTGTTCTTTATTTATAGATACTATGTCAATTTTGTATGAATCTGTTTACTATTCTTAGAAATTATTTTATACATAATCTTTGGTATTGTATAGAATGTCTTGTGTGATACATCATAAATGTCTATGAAATTGTTTATGTTAATTAACATATATTACATCAGTATATTCATAACATTGTATCAAATATTCACAGTTCATATTAGAAGAATTATATTTTTCCATCCATAAAGAACGATATTTTTACTTTTCTTGCAGATATTATAATTATATTAAAATTGTTATTCTAAATTAACAGAAGATACAGTAAAAATTGTATATTATAAATTGTAATCCCCAATTACCTGAAATATAATAATAGTACATAGACACTTTATGTACACATCTTTATATAAGATGTAAAAAAAAAACCATTCATTTTACATGATATGTAATACATGCTGGGTGAAAAAGCCTTAATAAATATAAGTCAAAAGCTCAACTGTTTCTGAGATATGAATAATTTTGTATAATACAAGTATCATAATTAGTAATTGTCTTTTACGTGTCACACACGACGTAAAAAGAGAGAAATTGAGATAAGAATAAATGTGCAATATAATGTCTCCACCTCTGATTTTCTCATAATTTGGCAAATTTGTATTTCTACCCGTAGAATATATTCTGAGAAGGAAAATCGTTACTCAAGTCAAAATATTTTGATGTTGATAAGTTAAAAAAATGATAGTTTAATGATATTTTACAAGTCTACATGGATCTCTAAGGAATATATTCTTTCTCGGAATATATTCTATGCATGAAAATACACAAATTTACAAAATTACAAGAAAATCGGAAGTAGGAGAAGAGTTATATTGCATATTTATCGAGATAAGTAGCACTAATCTATTTGATTGAATAATCTATTTGATTTGAGAGAATTACAACTCCAATAAGGTGATCTCTCATAATACCTATCCAATCGTAATCATTGGTCAATTTACTGATACGGTCTCAACATAATGCTACAAATGCTTTGAAGCATTCTTTGATTGGTCAATTTGTAAAATTCTTTTTTCTGATTGATCAATCAAATGCTTCAAAGCATTTGTAGTGAGACTTTGACCGCATCCACGGTGAAATTTTTCATAATAAGATACATATGGAAATGAACAAATGCAATTTATAAATATGAAGGTAAATCTTCATATCATCTAGAAGCTAATAAGTTAGTTATGATACAAAATTGTTTGCATCTCAGAAACAGTTCAGCTTTCAACCTATATTTATTAAGGCTTTAACTTACAACCAGTACATAGTGTATATCACCTATCATATAAATGCTGAATGATTTTTTTATATAACATCCTGTATAATGTGTTAATATGAAAGACTATCTCTAATCAAATTATAATATAATTTAGAACTACGGAATGGAAATAATGCGTTACATGTTACGTCGTTAAGCTATTTTTTTTGTAACAAACTAGTAACAGTGTTACATTTTTTTTGGTAACAGTATTTAACGAATTTTACAGTTACTTTTATCGTTACTTTTTATTACATTTTGAATACATTTATGACATAATTTTTTATATATTCAATCTTCAATCTTTGGCCAGTATTTATAATTCGTTTTTACTTCAAAACCATTTAAAATAAGATTCTAATATGACTTTGTGATTGGTTCATGATTTTAAGATTGCCATAAACGTTTTAAAATTGCAATTAAATTAAATATCCCAATGACTGACGTTTAAGCGTAGTTTGTCACAAATAATACAATTTATAATATCAGAAAAGTTTGTAATATAAATATCTCTGGTCCAAGCATAATCCCATAAGGTATACAATAAAGTGTTTTTATAATTTTTAACAAAAATAAGACATTGTTAATATAATTTTTGACAAAAATAAGGCATTATTAATATAAAAATTAATTTAAATTAGCCATCTTTTGTTAAATAATTTAAAAATAAATTTACTAACGATTTGTCACCATTTTGTCAAATCATAGATGCAAGCTCTTCTTCAATAAATTTTTTTAATATTAAAATAATTTATTTAGTCTACTTTTTATCAATTAATAATCAAATATAAAAGTTTTCTAGTATCATTATTGTTTATCACTTTTATTAATAACTGAATAAAAAATTTGCAAAACTTTTAAACTGATCTTTTTTCAGTAATAAAAAGATAACAGAAAAATAATGAATCGTTATTTTATAAGTGACAATAACGGTAACATTACTTTTGAGAATCAGTAACTAACAGTAACTAGTTTTTAAAAAGTAACTTTCCATTCCCTGTTTGAAACAAGATAATAACAAGTTTGATATTCTAAGTTATTTCTTAAAATTAGCGAATAAAAATATATACTTTGTATATATGTGTGTGTGTGTGTGTGTGTGTGTGTGTGTGTGTGTGTGTATACACAACGTGAATGTGATAAATATTTTACAGAATATTGCTAGAAAAACTTCAACAGAAAAACATAAATAGGAATTAAATAAGGGATCAAAAATATTTCATAAAAATGCAATTTCTTATACTTTTTACGACCATTTGTTCACTTTATTTAAATGAAATATCAATATTTGAAAACATTTGAAACTGATGTAGTCTTTACAGAATTTTATAAATAACAATAAATTAAATAGCAAAATGTAAAATTTTTAAAACATTGGGTAATCAAAACAAAAGCATATAAATTTCTTTTGCAAAATATAATTTTTTTAAAATAGATTTTAAATATTTTTTTAAATTGTTTTTTTTAAAAGAAATCTAAATACTAATGTTACAATTCTTTTTGTTTCATTTATACACATATTAAATAGATAAATGTATTTTCCATGTTATTTTTTATTTTAAGATATTTTCTAATTATGTATCGTTTTGTAACTTCGTAGAAACATATATTAAAAGTAATATCTTATATATGTGACTGTTTAATTTAAAAAACAAAAAGAATATGCAACATATACAATTAATAAAATATATATTCTCTGCTACTAATTACTGATAAAATGCTAATTTCGAAAACAGACAATAGAAAGTACTCTGTGATTTTTATGCTAATAATATCATAAATATAATATCATAATATGTAATTATCCAATTGTTTGATATGAGTATATTAGAGTATATTAAAGTAATTCGTGAATGTGACATGGTGATTACAGTAAGTATATCAAGTGATTTGATATACGAATACAAATATAGTCGTATCAAGTGCTCGGTATAAATTAGATAAGTATTACTTACGTAGAAAATGGTCGAAGATTCCTGTCTTCCAAAATCTTCCTCACCGATTTTAATAAAATTAGGCTCATTCGACGGGTTTTTTTACAAAATGAACGAACTTGACAAAAAAAAGTGTCGCTCTACTCCGTGGACCGAGATATTAAGCGTTAAAATTGACGACTATTAAGGTTAGGAAATCTGTCAGCTGCGAAATATTCCAACGCGAGCATGTACTGCGGATACTGCGGTTACGTTCATTGGTCGCGTTTAGCAGACTCAACTGTTGCGGGCGAATTCGTGAACGCTCGCTGCTATTGGATGATCTAGAAGAATACATGAATAGCAGCAAGCGCTCACGGATCCGCTCCGCAATAGTTGAGTCTGCTAGACATAATCAGTGAGTACATTCAGTACTCACAATCGCACACTGAGCGCTCAGTAAGCTCTTGCATCTAATTGGCATATTCCAATAGATCCAAAAATATAGACCAACAGGTGTAAGAGCTCACTAAACGCTCGATAAGTGATTGTAGTACTAAATGCACCCACTGGTTATATGAGCGCTTACTGTTATTGGTGTATTCTTTTAGATCATTCAATCAGCATTTTAGATCTGAAAGAATGCACCAATAGTAATTATATTAAAGAATCACTGAGCGCTCACTAAACTATTGATTCCGCTGAATGCAGCCTTTGCATATTCTTCTAGATCTAAAATTTTGATTGGATGATCTAAAAGAATATACCAATAATAGCGAGCACTCACTCAACTGTTTTGTTCGTTGAATGCGCTCATTGGCTGCGTTCGGCAAAGAAAACTAACTCGTGAGCGCTCAGTGATTCTTTAATATGATTGATTTCTACACTTAGATCCAGTAAAGTACTAAAAGCAAAAATCAATCAAGAATCGCTCGGTGAGCAAGTTGCATTCCAAAAAAATTTGCACTCATCGAAAAAAATTTTGCATGACTGTAAACAGATGAGACGTTTTGATTGGTTAACTCGTGATGACGCGATGCGTTTCGCGCTATTATGAGCAATATTATCGACAGTATCGACACACACCACGTTCATTTTCAATACTCCAATTTTATCGACAGTTTCACAAAATAGACGTGATATTTAGTTCTCATATCGCAAAAATGGACATTGATGTATACATACATATAAGCGTTGAAATGAAAAAGGCCGGGATGACTGCTTTCAAATTTCTCTCTGGATAAAGTCTATGCTCTCATCACTTGATTCAATTTAGTTCGCTATGTCCGCGTTCAGAGATAATGGCGCTGAAAATCGTCTTCTTTTTAGAAGGTGGACCTTCTTGCTTTTCTTAAGGCTATTAAATTTTCTGATGCAATCTTTTTGGAACAACGTGTGGCAGTAAGTTGAAATTAATTTGTTCAGTTTTCTGAAATACTTTATATCGCTTAAGTTTTTGTTAAGCAAAAAGTTTTCTTCATTTAAGAGGACACTCTACAATCAGAAAAATGACGGAAGAAGATTCGGTACGTAAAATACAGTTTACGAATTAAATTGAACATAAATATGTGATAGGACATATACTGGGCTGTTCTAATTCAATATTTTCTATTGGAGTAATACATCAGGCTTTATTTTTTTTTTTGTTATTTACGAGGAATTGTCGATATATAATGATATTTAGAAAGCAAAAGAAATTCCAACCTCAAAATTTTTACTTACTGGAGGTATTAATTATTTAAATTGGAAGATTTTTTTATAACAAAGGATCAACGTTATAAGCTATTTATATGCTATATTTATCCTTGTTTTATTAAAATGTTTATTTATTTTTAATAATATATGATTTGTATTGTAACTCATTTCCATTTATAAAAAAATTTCTAGGTATTTGATCCAACTTTGAAAAAGAAGAAGAAAAAGAAGAAGACTACTTTCGATATAGATGCAGCTTTCAATGAAGGAGGCAATGGTGGTGATGCATCTGAAAACATTGTTGATAAGGAGAATCAGGAACCTGAGCCAACAGTGGTGGAAGATGACGAGGCATTGGATTTGGAAAATTTTGGTAAAAAAAAGAAGAAAAAGAAAAAGGCATTTAACTTAGATGAATTAGAAGCAGCTTTACCTGATACAAAGAAAGAGGTAAATAATTTTTTTTTAATTTGTATTAGATATATTTAAGCTTATTTATCATTAATTCAATTTTTATTTGTCTTTATATTTTTTAATTATAAATGTTTTGATGCATTAAAAAAATAATAAATTATATTCAGCTATGAACATCTATAAACAAACTAGAAATTAATTGTATTTTATTATTAATTATTAATGTTATATATATTTCATAAATGTCCTTAACATTTGTAAAATAAAATTTAATTTATAAAAGTAAGAAGATTTCATAAGAGGAGCAAGGCTTTTTTAAGTATGGATCATTTACTGGTCAGTTGTGAAACATTTTAGGTAAATTATATTTTGTTTTTTATATATTATAATAAATTTAAATAAACGGAAATAAAGATCTATAAAAGTCAATGAGGATGTCAATAGGTAAAAATTACAAAATTTTAATTATACATTATTAGATTTACATTAAGAATGTCGAGATGACAAGAGATAAAACAAGAGATTAGCAATGTCTATAAAGATTCTGTTATTATGTATCTTGACTATTTCGACTTTTTGAACCCTCTTTAGATATCCAAAATAGACAAATTAAACAGGAAAATGCAACAATATCTTATGCTGTATTAATCAAGGAACTACAGAATTGATCGTAAAACAGTTAAGAGGACCACATGGAGAGAAAAGTTCTGGAAATTATGAACATTAGAACTGTAAATAGCATACAGAGAAGATTTAAATAGAAAACAGTCAAATTTTAGAGTTAGTGAAAAAATTACAAAATAAAAATTTCTTAAATAGAGAAAGATAAGATAAGAAATTTTTATTTTTCTATTTAAATCATCTGTCTATTATTTGCAGTTATAATGTTCATAATTTCCAGAACTTTTCTCCATACGGTCTTCCAATCATTTTGAGTAATTCTGTGGTTTCTGGATTAACTCAACATGAGAACTGTGAAGATATTGCTATATTTTCTTGTTTTTATTTTGGATATCTGAAGAAGATTCAAAAAGATAGCTAAAATATGTAATAACGAAATCTTTTTTAATTATTATTTAATTATTTCGTCATATTAAATTCTAACTTGAATACAAAACATATATTGCGCGAATCAACAAAAATTAATTAATGAAAATTAATCAATCTCGAGAAACCAGGATTTTTACTTGAAATATCCTAAAATTATCTATTGAATTAACTAGCCAGATATCGCTGGATACCCTGTATAAATAAAATAATACAAATAAATATGACTTTCACTCCTTGTTTTTTCATATTTGCGAGAGGAGAGAAGATTGAGAGAAATATTTGTCATTTTAAAAAGTGTATTGCAATTTATAATATATTAGTTTAAAAAGACTTGGATTGTTTATCTTAAATTTTGGGAATCTTATTTATTTTACAGGAACTTGTAGAGCAACAGGTCGAGGAAATTGTAGTAGATGATGATTTTGATTTAGATATGGATTTCTCAAAAACAAAGAAAAAGAAGAAAAAGAAGAAAGATCTCGATGAATTAGTGGCTGAAGAAGAGCGCAAGGAGATTGAAGACAAGGAGAATGGTATGTACCAATAAGAAATGATTTTTACCAGTATGTTTTTGCATCTAGTTGTTTATGTTATCCATTATTTGTTAACATGCTGCACTGAATCTGAGCGAAGTGCAGAGTATGGTAAGACATTATGCTTGATGTATTTTAATTACGTCAACTATGCACTTAATTATTTCTGCACTTACGCATTTTATGAATAGAAAATATAGAATAGAATAGAATTTATTACATTTCAACATACACTGCCAAAAAGAGAACTTGGTTTACACATACAGCCTTAATTCATCCATTTATCTCGCCTGCGCGTTACTATCCATTACTATATTACTATTTTTATTATTTCTTGCTACATCCAGTTTTATCCTGTATATTCTCTTTGTATTCTTTTATACCTTATCTTTCATACCTTATCTGCTTTTATTCTATATCTAATTCTAATACTGTAGACTAAATTAAATTAAATTAAAATATCTAGACCACAGCCTTAATCATAGCCTATAATCGTCATCTGCTTGTTATCATATGCTTTTATTTCTTTTGAAATTTACTGTATCCATTCTTATTGCCTCTTTCCGCTAATTGCACCACTCCTAATTTCCCATTGCCATTATTTTTCCTCTCTAGATCATGTATTCTTTCTCTCTTCTTTTTTTCTTAAAATTTTATCACTATCTTTCCATAATTTTCTTAATATTTCCCTTTTTATTTGGTCTCTTCATCATCTCCTTAATATCCCTCTTTTCTCTCCTAATTTAATAAATCTTTTTTTTGTCATCGTGCATTTCTCCACATACTGCTACAAGTTATCATTTCCTCTAAATTCTCACATCTTAATTGAAACAGAGCTCTTATCTTATTCCTTTTTTTCCATTCTTCTAAGTTTTCTTTTCTCAGATATGACGTATATTTCTTGTTATTCACCCCTAATTCCTTATATCTTTATCTAACTCGTTGTACCTTGCCTTAGAAATTTTGCTATCTTCTCACTGCTTTTGTATCTCCTTTTCTCTGTTTATTAACTCATCTTCAAAACATAATGTCAGGATAACAAAATCTTTTTCCTCTTTTTAATTTTTTTTGTTCTTCCCCTTTTCCCTTCTTTATCCACTTACTAATTCGCTATTCTCTAATTATCGCACATTCTAAAAATCACAGTTATCGCAATTGGCATCCGCTCACATGCACGCCATCTAAGTTCTATTCTTATGCATTTTATGACAAAAATAATTTTAAAACATCTAAAACTGATTTTATAGATTTCTAAAAAATTAATTTTATTTTTAAATTACAATTTACATATATCTGATGTATTAGGTGTTGGAATTAATTCGTAGCGTTTTTAATGAAAGAATGTTATTTATTTCACATGAGCATTAAAAAATACATTAATGAAAGTACTTCCCATCACTTGTAAAACGCTACGAATTAATTCCAACACCTAATAATTAAAATAATGCCTAATTATAATTTATTGGGTCATCTAAAAAGTATCCGCGGTACTTTGTCACTAGATATATGACCATCAACACACATCTAGTGACAAAAAACCGCGGATACTTTTTAGATGACCCAATATTTGGAAGCTTTGATATACAGGCTATTTGGAAAATAATGATAAATCTTTCGCAAAGGGGTGGACTAAACTGAGAAGAAAAATCCTCCACAATTTGCAATTTTCGCAATAGTTAACAAGATATTAATTGCTAAACATTACCGAAAATTGGTCTTCAATAATTTTTTACTTAAATACTATCAACTTTACAGAAAAAAACAAGAGACAAAAATTGTTTATTTTCTTTTTATAGAACTCTACGAATTTTTTAAGAATTTATCAACTTTTTAATATAGCATTTTCCCATTTTTAACAACTTGAAAAAATACTAAAAAGAAAGTACTAAAAAATTCTGAAAAAATTTAAAAAAAATTCTTAGACCTCTATGAGAAGAAAATAAACAATTTTTGTCTCTTGTAGTTTTTCTGTAAAGTTGATAGTATTTGAATAAAAAATTATTGAAAACTAATTTTTAGCAATTAATATCTTGTTAATTATTGCGAAAATTTCAAAATGGTAGAGGACTTTTTTTCTCAGTTTAGTTCTTCATTCTGCTCCTATGCAAAAAGATTATTATTATTTTCCCAACACCCTATATATATATAATATATATATATATATATATATATATATATATATATATATGTGTGTAACGAATAAAAATGAATGTATTGTTTATAACTGTATTAATTAGAATTAAAATTAGTTCTTTCATATAATAAGAAATTTTATGAAATACTTTTTTTTAAATTTTGATAAATTACATACCAAAATGAGATCTTGTGTATGTATAGATGTATATGTATATAATTAATATTTATGATTAAATGCTTTTTTAGTATTCTTTATACATTAGATTAAATAAAAGAAAAACAAAGTATGTATAATAAATAAAAAGATCATGAAATAATAATTTTAAATAATTAAAAAATTTATGAACTAAAAAATTCATAATCTTTGTAAAGTAAAAAAATGACTTGTATCGTATTAAGACTCCTAACTGGTCGCCGCAGTCATTGAAATCATGATGTCATCAGTCATAAGAAATGACACATTGAAATTTCTTGCATGCCATTTGTAAATAAAAAGAATTTGTAAATAAAAAAAATAATGAAATTGCTTCAAAACATTTGTAAAAACGAATAGAGGCTCTCCCTCCTGATAGTAAATAATCATAAAAGGCATGTAAAGTCAACATAGGCTTGCTTATTTTTATTTAATGTTCCTTTCACATTTATTTATTGCCCATTTTTACAAGCGTTTTAGAGCAATCTTATTATTTTGTATTATCCAAATTCTCTCTTAAATAATTTAAATGTAAAATAATTAATAAGTAATTTCCATGTGAATTTATATATCACATATATTATGTAAAAATTTGAACTGCGCGCCGAATTGGTTTTTCGAAAACTTCTAAACGCATTTAAATCACTATAGTAATATCATAAATTAATTTGACAAGCCATTTAATAATTCGATGCTTCAGGTATTTTATCAGGTATCTTATTAGAAAGATGTTAATGTGCTGAAAAATTGAATAAATTATTGCGAAAAATATCTTGGCCAGAAGTCAAACCCATTATTATTCCATATTCGATATTGCGAAGAATATTATTTAGACCTCGGTAATCTAAAAACTTAGGAAATAGCTCGCACGGAATTCTAGAGATCCGAGTTCGATTCCCGGTTGAGGTAATATTATTCGCAATAAATTTATTTACAGTTACTTGGAATGGGGGTACTGAGATGACAAATGTTATAATAAAATGTGTGATGCAATTATTCGCATTTGGTCCAATTTGGAATAAATTTCATAAATAAATTATTGAAGCATTGATTTTATAACGGTGCGAATAAGGATTTTATTTACTTTATTCCAATGTACCAATTTTTCCTTAAATCTGATGATTGTAATGATTATTTTTGGTTTCTACGAAAGTAAATACAAAAGAAAACATAAAACGATCCCCGAGCGGTAGCGAAACCTTCAAAAATTTCTACCCTACTTTAACAACTTTCAAATTATTAATTTCTATTTGTGCTTGTTCAATTATAATAATCACGTGTAATGATTAACAATTCTTTCTGTTATAATTTAGTATAGATAGTTTAGTTTAGATAATACAAATATGTTCATTTTTCTCTTTAGTGGAGGAACCGAGTTTGTGGGTGGGATCGGATAGAGATTATACATACGATGAATTACTAGTTAGGGTGTTTAATATCATGCGAGAGAAGAATCCCGATATGGTAGCGGGTAAGAAACAGAAGTTTGTTATGCGTCCGCCACAAGTAGTACGCATTGGAACGAAAAAAACATCTTTTGCTAACTTTACCGAGGTATGTATTATAATCAGACTTTTACAGTAGTTTTGTATGCTAATAGCTTGCAAAGAAATAGTCTATAATTTAAAGACAAAAAGACAAATTTATATAATACTAATTATTTAAATGAATATCAAACAGAGAATATAAAACATACAATATTGATGAATAATGAGATAATTGTGTAAAGAAATAGTTGCTTCAAAATAAATATATTACATACTTATTAGTTGCAAATTGCAAAATACATAATTTTTTTAAATATTCTCATTATTCTGTGCATAAAAATATTAAAGTACTATTATTAAAAAATCAACAGTTATAAGATATTTTATATTTTACATCAGTATACAATTATCAACATACATATACCAGAATAAAGTATAAAATAACTCAAAAACTATTTATTTTTTTAATACTTTTAATACTTTTATATACAGCATAATTAGAGGAATATTATATAAAAAAGTTCATAATTTAAAAATGGATAACTTTTATACGACTTTAAAAAATTTTTTAATTTGATTTTGTTATTTGCACATTATCAAATTATATGACTTTCATTTGAAATGTTTTTCTACATATTTTATATTTTTCCAGATTTTTTTGATCATTTTGTTTAAAATTTTTCATTCTGTATATTTCTATTTTACAGATTTGTAAAACATTACATAGACAACCTAAACATTTACTAGACTTTCTGCTGGCGGAGTTAGGTACAAGCGGCTCTGTTGATGGTAACAGTCAGTTAATTATCAAAGGCCGCTTTCAACAGAAACAAATAGAAAATGTTCTTAGAAGATATATCAAAGAATACGTTACGTGTCATACGTGTCGTTCACCCGACACTATTCTCCAAAAGGACACTCGACTCTTTTTCTTGCAATGCGAAACCTGCGGTTCAAGATGTTCTGTCGCTAGCATAAAGTCTGGATTCCAGGTAAATTATTCTTTAATTAGAAATAATATATTTTTTACGTATTGTGATACATATGTACATGTATATACATGTTCTAGCAAGATATATTGTGTGTATCAAATGTAATTATATTTTAAACATGATTTTTTTTATGTCTATTTCAGGCTGTCACAGGAAAACGTGCTGCTATTCGTGCGAAAACTGCCTAAGCAATTCTTTATCTAAGAAGATGCTAATGCAAATAGAACATTATGAATTATAAATAAACAATAATTCAAGTGATTTATCTCAAATTGATTTAAGTACACAATTGTAGATAGTATTAGTTCGAACTGTCACAAATTTAATATTATCCTAATGTAAAGAAAAATTAAGATGACTTGATTCTTAAATTATTTAACAGCGTAATAGTTTCAAAGCACTAAAATTTTATCATTCTACATTTTATAAATTGTAGTGATCTAAATTGATGTTTTGGTTCTAACTTCCTTTGAAAATTTTTTAGAATTTTTTAATTCTAAGTATTTTTCCAGTTGTAAAAGATATTAAATCTTAAAATGAAATTATAAACGCGCGCAAGCGCACACCCACACACACGCATGCGCACATACACAACACACACATACGTACACACGGTGTTTTTTAAAGTCTGCCGTGAATCATATAATGTTATTCCTGATCAAAATGATAGAGAACTTTTCGACTCAGTTTTTAATTTGTAATAGCATTAAGCGATTCAGCAATCGTATTTTGCAATTTTCACAACAAATTAATATTTTTTCAACCATTCCAAAAATTGTAAAATGAGGATTTTTCAACTCATTGTCAGTTTTTTATCAGGAATAGGAAAATATGATTTGTGGGCAGACTTTAAAAAACATCTTGTATGTATATGTGAGATATGTGTGTGTATATGTGTATATATACATTTGTATTTATATATATATATATATATATATATATATATATACATATACATACATATAAATTCATATTATACATTTAAATACATATATATATTTAATAAATTCCTAATTCCTAATTTACTTTAAACCATTCATTTATCTTATACATAAAATTCTTTTTTTGTAAAATACAGACATTAAAATTTTAATCACATAATTCTTTAAAATGTAATGCTTTGTTTTTCTCTTTTATTACAATGAAATATTTTTAAAAATGTCGGCAACCATTAATAAATTTATATTGTTTATTACTATTTTTTTAGTTAATTAATGTTAATTAATTTATATAAAAATTCAATTTAATAAAAATTGAATAAAAAGTCGATGTTATTTTCATGCTTATCTAAATGTATAAAAATATTTGATATGAAGAGTACAGGATTGTTGTTTACAATTTAGCAGTAATGTATTATATTTTCTTATAATATATAATAATCAATCCAAAACAGATTTTCGCAGAATTACAATTATAATAAATAATTCTAACGAACGTGGTTCATAAATCAAACATATAAAAAAAGAAACATGCACTGGAAACCACAGCACTGGATGTTTGTGAAATTTAATTATTCATTACATTATTAAAAAATCTAGACGTTTCGGCCACAGTCTGGCCATCTTCAGTAAAATCACAAGATGAAAGAATGAACACGTTTATACTTATATTATACGACGGCTGGATTCAATATCAGATATGTAAATTCTATGTTTTACTAATATTTATGATTTTACTGAAGATGGCCAGATTGTGGCCGAAATGTCTAAAGATTTTTTATTAATGAATAATTAAATTTCATAAACAACATCCAGTACTGTGGTTTCATGCTCCTTTTTTATATGTACAATTATAATCATAATTTCACTAATTGTACAACTTCGAAAATCTTTAAAACATTTTTAACAAGAGCAGTTTTTTTTTTAATTTATTTAGTTACATTTACTAGAAAGTATAAACAAACTTTTATATTTCTTTACATTTCTTCAAAGAATTTGATGCAAGATCCTTTAACAAATATGCATATAATATAAATGCAAAAAATGCGTACGACTTTCCATGCAAAACGAGGTCCACCTCCCTCTCTGCTCAGAAGCGCACGACAGGAGGGATGCAGTAATGTAGATTTCTCTTTGTGTGGAAGGTTGTGCGCCCTTAGGCAGAGGGGAGGAGGTGGGGGTGGACCGCACTACGTGTAGAAAGTCGCGCGCTCCTAGGTAAGCAGGAAGTGGAGTGGACCTCGCTCCGCATGGAAAATCATACGCAAGAAAAGAGGTAGGGTGGATCTCACTTCGCGTGAAAAGTTTAATCTTTCTAAATAGGGAGAGAAGTGTAGGATATTACTTAATATTGTAGATATATAATAGAAATGTGATATTATTTCTTAAATTTTTTTCGTTAATTTGTAACAAATAAAGATCAACTGCTAAAACTTATGGGAGGTCGCTCAGAACCATGACTGTAACAATATGTGGCAAGGTCATTGAAATCGGTAAGGCCAATTTTCTAAAGTTTTTTTACCGAACTTTTCGATTCAGTTTAATCCGCTCTACCTGTCTATGAAAGATAATGCATTCATTCATATCAGATATTCTGTATAACTATATGATACTTACATCTTCTACTACATTTATACGAAATTATTTTAAAAGATTTTAATTTTTTTATAATAAAGATTTTAGGCAGCACTTTTAATAGCTTATTAGCAACATCGATAATTTTATTATATTTTGAATTTTTTTAATCTACGATAGATGAACAATGGAAAAAAGCGATTCGCTTGAAAAAGAAATGGAACATAAGAGACAATTATGCAAACGTGATACTCGTAGAAAGGGCTGCCAGTTCTTGGGATTGAAATGCAGAAGTTAAAATGAGTCGTGAATTGTTTGTTGCCCTTTAACGGTAGCGCAATTTGCAAGTAAACAACCCATTAAGCTCGATTCGCCGCGAGCTACGCTGTACTTCCGAAGGGATAGTCATTGTTCATGAGCTTCTTACAATAATAACTCTGATATTCCATAATTTCTTCGGAAAAGGTACTTTGTGGAAAATCTTACTAAAAATAATAAACAAAATAGTTTGCCATTATATTTTTTCACAATTGTATTTTTGATATCTGAAGTCATGTAAGTCAATTTCACGACTCATTAGTCGCTAATCTTACGTATCTACGTTTAGGAGAACATTTATAGAACGTGTAATTATTTCACATTTCGAACACTGGTCGCTATTTACATGAACAGATTAAAAATAAACACTGCTCTCATGTAATTTACATCGTTATTTAGTCGTTCGTGAATAATATGAAGAAGGAAAAAAAACAAAATGCTTTAATATCTTTTTTATGCGACTCGAAGAAATCGCGAAATTCTGGGTTTATCAGCGAGCTCGGTTGATCCTACATTGATTCAAATTGCATTCAGAGTGCATTGCATTCCACGATGAAAAGGCGTATCACTTTTTGAATGTATTCCAATTAAAAAGTCAGAGCTTCGTTATAGTCCTGCTCCCAAACCGTCGTTCATCTTTCTCACCTTTTTTTCTGATCCGAGACCGCCAACCTCTTAGTTCTGGTTTTTGCCTTTCATCAAAAGACGAAGGAAAGAAAGAGAAAAAAGGAGAGAAAGAGAAAGAGAAAAATCAATACACAGATTTTTCTCCTGTAATTACATCGCTGTCTGCTCTAAAGAATTAAAAGCTTCCGCGCATCGTTTTCTTTCTTACGCTTTTTGATTATTGACTCGCCTATATATATATATATTAAAAAATCTAAATTAGAAAATTTATTTGTCGTCACCGGTAAGAGTTTCCGTGATAAAGACTAGAAGCAATAAATATTTTATCTTTAATTCAGTAATTTTTTTAAATTCAGTAATATTGTTCATTTTCAATACTTTGGCGGATGATTTGTTATACAAATGTTTTTTCTTATCCTCTCTGATTTCTTAATTTCTCAAAATTCATATTGTTTCTTATTGTGAAAAATTTATAAGGAACGCTTACTCTCATTAGAATTATTTAATAAAAATTTATGTCGGCTTACCCAAATAGCACAGCAGCGCTTATATAATTGCTGATTATATGCGCTTTTTTAGCGCTTTATTAACGCTGTGTGTCTACTATCTACTTGGGTATCATTCTTATGCTTGGAAAAAGTTTTATTGAACGGTGTAATCATAGTTCATGTGATTGGACAACAAGAGGCATTGTGCATTTCTCAATATTCAATCAAGAATGTAAAGGAGTATTTAAAATAAGGCGAAAAATTTCTTTTCCATATATAGGAATCATCCTTTATGGTGAAGTATTTAACAATGCACTATGAAGACACAAAGCCAGCCGAAGAGGAATGAAAAGCACGTGCCCAAGTGCCAACACGACTTACGCACGTATGTACACGCGTGTGCGCGACTATTCGTCGCAATACAATACGCACGTAGTCGAACACCACTTGTCTCACGTATTCCGATTATTAAAATAGAATATACGTCTTTATCAAAGCCAAGGGGGAATTCCCTTTTAGTTTTGATAAAGGCATGTATGTCGATTATACTTCGAATTATGGAGGTAGATAAAAATATTAATATGCATGCAAAATTACGTAGTTCCGACGAAAACTTTTATATAAATAAAACTTTTATATAATAAACTTTTATATTAGGTGTTGGAATTAATTCGTAGCGTTTTACAAGTGATGGGAAGTACTTTCATTAATGTATTTTTTAATGCTCATGTGAAATAAATAACATTCTTTCATTAAAAACGCTACGAATTAATTCCAACACCTAATACTATTTTCGAGATAATATTTTATATAAAAGATTATACATATATGTCATAGAAGTATATTATAAATTTACTTACATCATCGTTCTTATATAATTTTCACTTGAAATTAATCAAGTGAATTTTTATATATACTTAAATATATATTTTTTTAATGATTCTCTCGTTATATTTAATTATAAAATTTAACTTGTCAAACTCTTTAATTCATTAATTCTTTAAAATTAGCTCTTTAATTGTTAAAATTAGATATTTTGTTATTGGAGGAGAAAGCATACAATTATATCACGTAAGTATAAGCTGCAATGTTCGAGATTCGCTGATTGTCTAAGTCTAAGAAACTGACGCTGTACAATTCATTATACTAAAGTAATTATGCGCGAACCCCCGTTTGTTTTATTCTCTGAGAAAACATGGCATTAAAACCTGAATTGTGAAGATTTAAAGGAGTGAAATAAGGGATAAGATTTTTTCTTTTATCTATAAAATTTCACATTTGAAGTGAATCTATGTTTTTCATATCGAGCATGGGGATCACTCGAAATTTATTTGATTTTGAATATTCTCATGTGGAAGTATTCTTCCCATTTTCTTATTTTCTTTTCTCATTACTTCTGGGAGAAAAGAAGAATTGTATAGTGAACAACGCATTTGCTTTCTGCATTTTTTCGTGTAAAAATGAAATGATTTAAAATTAATTATTATATAGATTACGTTATTCTTACACGATAAATAAATGTATTTAAGTCAATTGCAATTACAACATTATGTAAGATTTAATTGTATAAATCAAAACTGACGAGAGATTTTTCAAATTGATATTGAGAATTGTACTTACACTCTTTTTTAACTATAAATATTATTACTCAATTTTTAACGTAAAGCTCTAAGAAATTTTTGTTAAAGAATTTTTTTGTTTAGCACTGTACTTACTGTATGAAACAATTTTAAAATAATAACATAATTTAGTTAATAACATAGTTTAAAGATCTAACATTAAGATCTAATATTAACATTAAGATCTAGATATAACAAATTTTTTTAGCAAAAAAAATCTTTGATTTTCTTGCGTGTGATTGCATTTTTTTTCAATCGCTAAAATATACATATATCTAAATATTTATCTATAATAAATGTATAATTCGTATATTGATTGCCTTGTGACAGTTTCTATTTCTTTAATTATTAACGCGAGTAAATTCGGCATAAAGTCATTGTGATAATCACATCAATTGTTGCGTACTCTCTCATTGTTTTTACGTAATTAGATTTGCTACACTGGCAATTTCAGTCAGCACAAGCATCGTCGAACTACTCAACATGTATCGGTTTAACCAGTTTATTCGTGCTTGGTCACGTGCCTATCGCCACGTGTACACTTTATTTATAAGAACATATATCCACTAATAAAAAGGAAATCAAAATGTAAAATAATAATGAAATGTACTGGAGCACTTTGCTTTTACCTTCGAAATTGCCTGAATCAGCTTTAAGGAACAACAAAAAATTTGTGATAAAATTGGAGACGAAATTTATAAATTTATTTTAGGGAAAGAAATCTAAATGGATGCAGTTCTCCGTTTAGGCATTATTTACTGCTATATTTAAGATATAAAAAATTAATTTGTAATATAAATCTTATTAAAAATATACGCGCGCTATGCAATTTTCTTATTAAATACAGGTTCCAAAATGTATGTCTCTCGCTTCTCTACAATTGTACGATTTCTAAGGAAGCATTTTCTGCTATTATCTGTAGTTTTTTTTCAGGACGTTTTGCTAAACCTAAAATAGATCATTAGAAAAGTGTACAACATAATAACAACATAAACATAAAACTTCAATTATTACATTAATATCATCATTTTATTATAACATTTCTAATGATCTGATTTAGATTTAATCTGTAAAATAAAGTGCAGTTCTAAGGAAAACTAAATCAGAAAATAGTAGATTTTCAGATAATATGTTGCATAAGATATCTAGAAGACATCTTTTAGACATATAAAGGCGTCTAAAAAGACATCTTTCAAATATCTTATGCAACATGTATGTTATGTGAGTTGCGTCCTTAAAAGCTACAGAATCGTACTAATATACAAGACATTTGAAAATTTCGGGCTCACCTTCCATGACAGAAATATATTTTTAGTAAATTTTGTATTACAAATTGTATTACAATTTTCTACATCCCAAATAGCAATTAATATATAATATCTAAACAGAAAATATAAAATATATTTATTTTGCTCTTTGAAATAAATTTGTAAATTTCGTTTTCAATTTAATCATACAACCTCTAGCTTTTTATCAAAGCAGGAAGTAAGATATCAAACATGTTAAGTAAAGACTAATTTACATTGAAATTTTCGATCAGATTGTAGGGCATGGTTTTTTAATAATAATTTATTTATCTACAATAATTTTTTATTTCGGAAAAAGTATTCAATAAATATTATCAAGTTGACGAATAACAACAATCAATTAAATCAAATTATATATATATATAGCGCTCACCTTAATTACTTATGTGCTCAAACATTATACATTAGATAATTAATAATAAATATTACTTTCATTCACGTGTCGAGATTATATTATTTAATTACATTAGGTTGCTAAAGAATCTACGAATTGTTATTAAGGACTGATTGAACCAATGTTACTTTAACTTTAAGTGAGACTTAAAACTTTCACTTTCTCTCTTTAAAGCTGAAAAAGAAGGAAAAATAGAGAGAGTTTTAAGCCTCGTGTAAAGTCAAAGTAACATGGTGCAACCGGGTTAAATCGCATAACTTATTAATTGTCAATTAAACGTCAATTAATTGTCAATTACCTCTGCTTTCAATTTATGTATATTACGAAATCACAGCTCATTCTTTCTTTCATGACAACTGCAGTTTTTCTTCTTTATTTATTTTTAAAATGCAATATATTAATATCGCATCCATCGTGGCACGTTATAATGGTAATTGTAAGATTATTATTAACTGGAAATTATTATATAATATCAACTGGAAATGGAAATTCTATCAAAGGTGATGTAAATTTCCATATTAATGTTAAATATTACGCTGAATTCGATATGTGAAAGATAAGTTGCTACAACTACTGAAATTCCGTAATTATATATTTACACACTTCTTTGATTTTTATTTAATGTCATGGAAGAAGAAATGTGAAAAAGAAACGATTACAGAATTTTTAAACACAAAAATGTTGATAACATTCAATACGCTGAGACTTGATAGTATGCAGATATAGATGTAATTAAAGCAAGATAATTATAATTTATGTTTTTGTTCCTCTCATCTTAGATAATCTTTAAATCAGAGCAATATATCCATATTTTAAATATAACATTATAAAAAAGCGATAACGTTAAAAAGAAAAAACAGTAGCATATAGACGTCTCTCTTATTAATAAACTAATTTATTAATGCAAATCTTTTCAACCAATTCACTAAAATTTGGAAAACTCCGAAATAACGAAAGATGAGTCAAAATTTTTTGAAACACTGAATTAGCTTAGCACTCACGGCACAAGTAGTTCATCGAAATGTTTCTTCAGATCTCTGAGCTAAATTGCTCGTTCTGATTCAGGAATAATCTTGAGATCTTCAAGATTACACGTGTTAGAGAGGGCAGCCAGGGACATAGGTGACGTTCCGGAAGAGTGCAGCCGCTGTCGAGAGAAACGCTGCCGTAGAAGCAGTGGATGTTGCTGACGATGGCGGCGGCGGTGGTGGCGGATGACTGGTTGGCGTTTGTGAGTTATATGGTGAACAATAAGCATCCATGCTGCTATGATGAAGACCCACGCTACGTACCAGAAGATCTTTCTCAACAGTAGCTTGATGACGCAACTGCTCTAATCGTAATTGATTCTGCCGTTTCCACTTCGTCCTGCAATGAAATCGCAGTGGCGCAAAAAGCTCCTTCCAGTCTTATTTCTTTATCATATGGTAAATTTTTTGTCTACCTTCTATTTTGGTACCAAGTTTTTACTTGGGTCTCTGAGAGCGATAAAGCGTCCGCGACGTCGCTGCGGTCCGCTACACTGAGATATTTCTGACAACGGAACTTCCTTTCGAGATAAGCCAACTGAGCGTGAGTAAAAGCGGTTCGTCGTCTTCGTGGTTTCCTGCTAGTCGGCGGTGCGCTATTGACCATCACCCCACAAGATTTCCCAGATGTGGTTGCCAAACCGGGCGATGGTGAAAGCGCCGGTGGAGGACTTCCTAGACGCGTGCAAGGGCTGCTGCCAGGATCGATAGTGTCTTCGGAATCCGAATGGACCATCGAATCGTTCTCCGAGTCTTCTGCAACATGTAAAACGTACACTGAGAAAAATGGTTTGATTACATCAAGAAGACATTTACAGTTGAATGAATTTGATAAAACAGAATTTTTAGTTATCATAGGATTGGATATTTAGTAATTAGAACATTTAATAGATCTAAGTTAGTATTCATAATCAGTTCTTGGCTGCGTTCCGTTTCTCACTGCAAGTGAAAAATCTATAGAGCACGTTACGTATACTACTGGAATTTTCACTACTAGCAGTGTAAAAGCCTAAATACAAAGATAGCTGTAACTGAGAAACATAAGTCGTAGTTGTAGATTGATCTATGATGGAATTATAATTCTATCATGGGTTGACCAAAACATCGTGCATTGATCTACGATTACGACTCACATTTCATGACTTGGTCTTCGTGCTGAGATTCTATATCGGAATCACGATGAAAGGATTATTCCACTATGATCGGAAAGATCCACAGAGTCCTTATATATTTAAACTATAAAGTAAAAGCTATGGTAGAGATATAACTATCGAAGTCATGATGTAGGATGAAAGCAGAAAAAAACAGATGTACGTACACACGAGATGGACATTATGATGTGAAAAGTTTTGTCTGTCACAATCGCGAAAATTCTGCAGGGATCCTCCCGGTTCGGAGGGCGAGCGCTCTACTTATTTGTTTTCATCAATTGTTTGTTATAAGTTTTATTTTTTCTAATTTAGTTCCAAATTTATTTTGTTAACAATAATGGACTGTCGATGGTTGCACTATTCTTTCTGTATTCTCATCACAACCAGGAGGAGGAAGATCCGTTACTACGAGAAGAGTGAAGATGCGATATCGCGCTGGAAACCGCCTCTTTCGACAGCCTGGAACATACACGTAGGTCGTGCTATTGTGCTTTAGTTCTTCTGTCACGCTGCTAGGAGATCCCTATTATTGTCGCAATTATTTATAGGAAAACAATGAAGAATAAGCTAGGGATGAGATACCTTCTTCTCAGGCCAAGAACCGAAGTATATGAAGTTAGAATGATGACCACTGCAAGAAAGACGCAAATTTACAGATTCGCAGCGGTGAAGCACCACTTGATATCCCGAGCCATTCGGAATAATCAGAAGGCTGTCTAGGAAGTTTTCCGATTTGGATTACGCATCAGGATCTGCGAGGACTCGCGCGAAAAAATTCCGGCCGGCATTCGTATTGTGGCCGAGCGTATTGTGAACGATTTACGAGAGAGGATGTACGAAATATGATTGTAATCGAAGAGCAGAACAGAAGATTAGGATATCGGAGAGAACGAGAAGAATAGTATCGGTGAGACAAGCGTCGCTTAATTCTGTAAAGTCGCCGATTGCGAGATTCTTTGCGTCGGGAGAATCGCGCGTTAAGGATTCTAAAGATTTCGTGCGACCGACTTTCTGCGCGTATAACGATGTATGAGTCACATATCATTCATCCGAATGTCGCTTTTAACAAATTACTAGATACCGAATAGTGCTCGCCCTTTACCACAGACGAGTCATTTTTTACTGCATATTTGTGTGTCGAGATTCCTTCTATTTTGCGACGTAAAAATAATCTAATAATCTCGTTTCCTCGCACCTTGTCTTCTAATCTTTGAGTTACCGCGTAGAAAAACACTGTGTACCACGCCAATTATTATCTGTTCATAGTTTCATCAGTAATATAGTTTAAGTAACATAGTTTTTTTTAAGTAACATAGTTTCTTATTGCGTCTTTATCACTCAATTCTCTTGAGAGCAGATAATATCAAAATCTTGTTGCTTAATCGACGCGTGCATAATAATTGACTCTATTCCCGTTGCGGATGCTGAATCTTAAAGATCCGGACCCTACAGATTACGTTTCACCAAAGTCAAATATAATTCGACTTTTGCAGAATATACAATTGTTATTCTCTTTTCTTTATTAATTCATGTACTGTTCTTTCTTTAGCCTATTTCTCTCATCCTCTGACATTCTTTCGATGATAATGAGTCAGTACTTCTGCCAATTTCGTGGCTGAGCGATTGGATTTCATCCGTCGCAAATAATAATAACGCGAAATTATTTCAAGTCAGCCAATAATTAGAAAAAGAGTGGCACGCTCTCTCGTGCCTGACGGCCAACAATAATTAGGCGGTTATTCGAAGTCTAATCTACTCTCGGTATTTTTCTGTGAGGAAACATGGCGAAGTTACGCCGTTGCTCGCAAGTACGGTCATACAACGTACATACATATTATATATTATATGAGAAAAAGAGTTATTTTCAAATTGATATGTATCTCGGAAACAAAAGATCATCAAAATAAATCAAAACATATTTTAAAACTAAAAGTTGATATTCTTGCATGACATTAATGAATTTTGAAAAAAAGAATACTGATTTTACAATATGTATATGACATGAAATCTCTTAAAATCAATATTTTTTAAACTCTTTATTACCATTTTCTCAAAATTATGATATAAGCAAATGTCAATGAATTCATATACAAAAGGCAGAAATGCATTCAAATTAAAAGACTATTATTAGTATTTCATTAGTATTTCAAAATGATGTTCCCTACAAAGTTGCAGTAATACAGCAATATTGCAGAGATTTTGCAGCGATATTATTGCAAAATGAGATTGGACAGTAATATTAATTTAAAGAATTAATTAAAAGTAATAGAAATTGGGATAAATTGTGATAAGGTATAATATACCCTGCGCGAATATTTACGTTAAAAAAAATCGTACGAGTAATGTAGGATTAATTATGCAAAGAAAAATGTATGTACACGAAACATGTGAGACAATTTGTTCTTTCGCCATTGGGTATGTGTTTTATATATGTGTGTTGTAATAATTATTTTCTGGCTGATCCAATTGATCCAATCAGCGAATTCGGTCGGTCGGGCAAAGCCTATTACTAAAACAATAATTCAGCAATCCTCAATCGATCGTGATCGATTTCGGTTAGAGAAGACCGATTTCAATTACCAAAACCTACTGCACCCTCTCAGGATCAGCCAATAGATTCGCAATGGCGCGCCGGGGGGTAATAACCTTCGATGAAAATCGTGAGACTAACAAGCTCTAACAAATCTTTCGGCGCCTCGAACCATGTGTAGAATTGTTCTTAATAGGGTACCACATCCGAGGGAGTTAGTCTCCCTGATAGCTTCACGTCGGCGATTTAAATAATAGAAGCTCGCACCAGGGGATCTATTTTTTAATGAGAATTTTGACGATCTGTCACGTGTTCGTTTATATTTATTTAAAAAAAACGTAATCATCATCACAAAATTAAAAAATACCGTTATATCAATTGTCTAAAAAATAAAAAAATTAATTATTTTTTTCAATTTTATGAAATAGAAGACATTTAAGATTATTCTGTATAAGGCATATTCAAAATTAAAAAATTGAAGTTACGATTATCTTTATGTAAACATGTCAGAGCATTTATTTATAGACGTTGCGTGGTAATGCAAAAAGTCCTTAAGTGATATTGACTTGATTTAAGCAAATTAATTGTCATAATGACAGTAATAATTGTCATAATAACAGTAATAATTATCATAATAATAGTAGCGAACTGACTTAAACTTGAACGTATTTTGATCACGTTTTCCTTCAAGGTGGAGACGCCAAAAAGATGTGATGATCGCGTCCATTTTTTTAAGGGAATTATTTTATTTATAAAATATCGTTTCTCTAATTATTCTATATAAAAGTATTAAAATAGAGATATCAAAATCAATAGCTTACGAGATATTTTTTACTTTATTCCGATACGCGTTGATATAAAATGTTAAGTCTCATAATCTTATAAACTATTAATTTTTTGATAATCGTATCTCAATAATTTTATGAATAAAATAATGACTTAAATAAAATAATGACTTAAATAAAATAATGATCAATCAATTGGTGTAAAAAAAAAACACGTGGTTACTTTAAAAAATAGGCAAAATGGATATCTATTTAAAGGAAGCGATTATGTGTTTTCTTGTCAACAATTGATTCATCTCATTAACCTGTTCATAAAAATATTAAAATACAGCTATCAAATGTTGATAGCTAATAATAGTTTACGAGATTAATGTTTTAGGTCAACATGTACTTAAAAAATAAGGCACTATTACCAAATTATAAAACCCAAGTGATACTATATTTATTGTACCAAATAAAAAGTAAAACCTAAATGAGTGGTACTATTTTTATTATTTATTTAATTCTAATGATATGTACCATTTGTATAAAAGATTTGATATCAACAACTGGCGCCAAATTTCATAACTATTTCCTCTTTTTTTACATGAAAACGCATCGATTATATGTATTTTTTATCAGTCAAAATTTGAGATAATCGAATTATTATATACTTTTATCCACAATTGTACTCATTCAATTCCTCCGCGATCGCGTGATCGTTCGGCCAGAATCAAATTATGCATTAAAGATTGAAATTTGACCAATGAGGAGAAAGAAATTTTAGCTCCTTTTGTTTTAATTGGTCAAATTTCAATCTTTCAATCTTCAATCTCAATCTTTAATGCGTAGTCTGATCTCTGTAGAATGTATAAAATGTGCAGAATGATGCAGATCGCTGCAATGCTCGTTGCATGTATTGCCGATATCATATCTGTTTCTTGCGCTAAAAATTCTAAAAGGATATTTCCCTCACATTCCAGGACGATGAAAGTAAAGCTTCACATATTCAGACTTTGTGTCGCAATATCTTCGCTCGTAGGATAGAGAAAAAACATAAACGCTTTTATTACATATTTTGGGTGGAAGTTGTCGATTGAGAATATTTAAAACTTAAATCGATTCTGTCCTTATTGAGATCCGATAATTGTCTGGAAAACTCGACAACTTGCATAAAGATACATGGCTAGTCTTGCGCTTCGATATCGCTTGCTCTTGCTAGCGCGAATCATTATTATGTCTCTTGATTATTTAATTAGTATTCATATAAAACGTAACAGTTATTATTAGACATATGATTCTTATAATAAATTTAAATGTATAATGAATATGATCTTTCTTGAGACAAAAAACATAAACTTGAATATTATATTTCTAATTAGCCAGATATCATTATCTTACCGCGGTGATTTGAAATGGCATCACATCATATCACCTCATATTTATATCACGGTTTTGAACATATCTGCATGACAAAACTGACACAGCACCATGGAATTCGGTGCTGGATTGGCGGACACATCATAAATCTGATATTACTGTCTATCTGTCAAAGGGTCTGAGCACAAAGATTGTCGTAACATTTACTTAGACTAAGTTGTAGACGTAAGTAACACACAAGCTTTCACATATGACGTACAACTTATTGCCGTGTCCTCAAGAGATGGATAAGTCGTATGTTATACGCTAAAGCTTGTGCGTTACTTCCCATTGAGAAATGACAATGAAATCGAAACACTCATGTTCATCCCTAAGTCGTTTAAAATTGCAAAATTATAGAATACCGACTAACAAATGAAATTCTGTTTTTCTGAAAAATGTACTTTTTTAAAATTCCTTCATTAATTGTTTTTCATAATTTATATATCAAATTACAACAATAATTAATACAAAAATATATTAATTTAGCTGTAAAATTAATTTTCCTACTTCAATAATTTCATATAATGACACAGCTGAACGGGCTAAAAGCTAATTACCGATTACAGCACTATTATAACAAAGGATGAGGGTTAAAAAACAATTTTTATTAAGAATTATTAGATTATCGCAAACAATTTCTGGATATAAAAAAAGAACTCTTTTAAACCCATTGCAGTTAGGAAATTGATTTTACAGCTAAGTTAACATATTTTTGTATTATTATCGTTATAATGCATAATATATAAATCATGAAAAACAATTAATGAAGAAATTTTAAAAAAGTATTTTTTAGAATTTCATTAGTTCACCATTCTTATTCTATTAATCTAAAACTTTACAAGTATTATTTATCTATAAATTCAAAATCTCTCGATACGGACTTTTCAAATTCAAAACCAATCTAGAATCCAACTAGAATCCAACGCGATGAATAAAAGTATGACACAGTCGTACACAATCGTATTCAGAGAATATTCATTGGTTAATATCATCAAAATTTTTTTAATGTTATTGGCTAAAAATAAAATTAAGTAAAGGACATATAAGAGTCAAAAACAGTAAAACTTTAATAAACACACGTCAATTTTTTAATACTTATTCTTGATGTCATTATACTAAATATAAATTGATAGTGTAACATATAAAATATAAAATATCTACAACAATAAAAATGACATGTTTCGGCTTCTTGATCGAGCCATCTTCAGATTTATGAAAATCGCAGTCGTAACCCGCAGTAAAGTGAAACGATAAATTATTAAAAATAAGAATAAAGGTAAGTAAGTTAACCATCATGTTGTTGGCTAATATTAACCATTTTTAGCTGATTATTTGAGCTGATATTTTTAGCTAATATTGTATAAATAAAACATCCTTAAAAATATATACTAAGTAAGAATATTCAAGCCTATAACGATCGAAATGAGATCTTTAATGCTTAAATAATTCAATGTGAATTTTCTATACACATATATATATATATATATATATATATATATATATATATATATATATATATAATATATACATACATATATACTATATTTGTAGCTATTTAAACAGTTATAAATATGTATATATATGTATGCACATATATAGTATAAAATAATTCACATTTAATTATTTAAGCATTAAAGATCTAGCTTCGACCGTTAGGCTAGAATATTCTTGCTTAGTATTTATTACATTACGGTCGTAATAAAATCATATATTATTGCTTAAAAATATAATTGGTTTTTTGTTTTTAGATTAATGATTTGATCAGCTATATGATTTGGAAAGCTATTAAAACGATAAGTCCATTTTTCTTTCAAAAGTAAGAACTTTTGAAATAATAAGAATAGAGTTAACATCATGTTACAAAAGTATTCTTACGACTTTTTGTTACCAAGTTACACACGGATTAAATAAAAGAGCATTCTGATTTTGATTTCTCATAACTCCGTTAAAAATTATTTTCGTATTTAGCGTAATTAATAAAAAATTATAGCTGAAATGTTGCTCTATCAAATGTGGTGTAATTGCAAATTTTTTTCAAAATATAATATATGTACATATATTTGAGCTAAAAATGTAATATTACTGTCCTTTTTTTCCAGTGCGCAATAGTTATATATAAGAATAGTAATATCACATTTTTAATTCAATTTCTATATATTTTACATTTAATAATAAGATAATCGAAAATTTTTACAAATTCTTTTGACACACCCACAAAGTGAAAAGAAAAATTTCCCTTTTTTTCAACTCATAGTTTTCTATATATAAAAATTCCAAAACTTAAATAAATTCAAAAAATATAGTAACCATTCAAAAGTAGATATTTCAAGTTTTGAAATTTTTTTTTTAAGTTAAATTTGATCATTTTTAACGAAGATATTATATATAATTTTAAGCTAACAAAATACAGACTTTTCTTCCAACCCGATTTTAAACTGGTTTTTCATTGAATGTATCTTTTGTGATTATTTATATATGTATAATAATACATTATTTTAGATAAATTTTGCATAAAGTAAAACATTACATAAAAAGTAATATATGTATATTATTCTGTAGAATTCTCATAATTAACACGATCGATCCGATTCACTAAACGCCGTGACCCCGTTTTTTTTCTTGTATTTAATTTTTCTTTTAAGAATGAAAAATACATGATATTTTTGTAAATATATTACATATTTAGAAAGAAAAAATAATTACGTGTAATAATTATGTTTTAATATAATTATTCAGATAATCGCAATAATTTTTTTTATTTGCAGAGAAAGAGTCAATTACTTCTTTTAAAATTGAAAAGTTAATTTCGATACTAAGACGAATATTGCTATCAACAATCTATTATCTTGTGTTGATCAGCATGATTTTTATCTATTGAGTCTTAGTGAGATACCTTGAACTCGGTCAGCCAATACATCCCCTAGAAGATCTCTGATCAAGAAAGATTTATGCTCCTGCATCATCGCCATGGGCAAAATAGTGCACTCGTAATCACAATAGTCGATTGTTATCGAAATTGTATTTCTCTCTGACGAAAAACAATAATAATCAACGGCTACAATTTATCACGAATCGTGTGAACACACTTGCACTATGATAAAATCCGTAATTTTCATGCTATCGTACGGACGCTCGGCGTCGTTCTGCATCGCCGACAACCACTGCGGCTGATCGAAAACTTCATCCCCGATACCATCGTCATCCTCAGTGTCGTCGTCAACTATCGTGGGGGAGGAACACGCGTACCGAGGTAAAAAGTTAATACGCGGTTGAAAGGGGGGGGGGGAGGAAGGGATGTATGCGCTCGCGTATCGCTCCCCCTCGAATTAATCCGCCCGTTTATTTTGAACGGGATGCCTAATACCCGCGCGATTTCGCAGCCATTTTGGGGGTGGAAACGCCATGCTCACTCTACCACGAAACCGGCACGCCTCCCTGATTGGTTCTCCGAGACCAGAATATGGGGGTAAAGAAGTGAGTTTCTAACGTTGCTATTGGTCGGGAGATTCTACAGCCAGTCCTTCCCATACTCGCAATTCGGTGTCTCGGTGCACGTTTCAATTTAAGTGGATCCGGTAAAGATGCAAGGGGCGGCGGAAGTTGCCGAGATGGAAGCTGGAAAGGAACACAGGAAAAGAGAAAGAAGCAGACACAGATAGGGGGAGGAGGAAGTCATTGGCGAGCGATTACTGCGAAACGGGAGGAACAAATTGAATGTGAAACTTTTCCACGAGCGTATGATATATATATATATATATATATATAGCTGGTTTTCTATGATTTCAGTGCTTGAAAGGCGGATACTTGCTGAGTTTCCGCTGTTGTCGGTCTTGATCGTTTCATGGTTCGCGCTTGTTGACTTCATTACGAAAAATTCTGAGAGGACGCGGGACTCCAAGGCATAATAAGTTCTAATAATGTTCAATCATAGAAACCTCGCTTATTTAATACGAACTCTAAGGCGTATACATCGCAAGAAAATTAATTTTATTTTTCGAATATAATGTGCAATAGGGCAATTGGATGTTTACATTTAAAATATTTTATCACCGATATACATATAACGCATAGCAAATTTTAAAATTAAAAATTATGCCTGGAAAAATATTACCATACATAAATTTGCAATTTTTTAATTTACAAATATTTCAAAATCGTGGAATCCCATATAGGATTTTACTATTAGTTTGATACTGACTCAGAATTGATTATTAAGTGGCCTATATTGGCGCGATAATGGCAACCATGACTGGCCCACTAATGGGAATACTATGGGATGATAATTTCGGCTCGATGATGGGTAACTATATTGGCCAAACGTAAACAATGGGCCATTAATGGTTGTCTTATCATACCAATATTTGACCAATAATGGTTTTAATGCAGTGATTATTCCAATTATTTTAAATACTTTCCAACAAGAGACACAGAGATGCCACAGTGTAACAATGAATAATTTTATTTTTGTTTAACATTGTCAAATAAGAATAATTCACTATGTTCACTGTGTCATCTATGATAAATGGTTTCTTCATTGTTATTTTTTTTATTATTAATACATTTATCACTAATGTTAATTTTTAATTGTTTTAATTTTCGAAACTTTTTTGTCTATAATAATTTTTCGACATATTTATTAATAATAAGGACTCAATAACTATCGCACTATCTCACGATAAATTAAATGTAACAGACAAAAACTGCGGAAATCAATGGTAGTCATATGTCAAACATGGTCCAGAACAAGATTCCAAATATTGGTCAATAATTGGTTACCATATATTGGACCAAGCTATTGAAATTTGCTTCGTTTTTCAATAAATTATCCACTATAATTACGGTGACCATACATCTTTTATTATAAAGGACAGTTATTTTAGATAACTGTCCTTAAGATTTATTTGTTTCTTCAAAACTCAATTTTGTCCTATATGTTGACATTACGGGAATTTTTTTTCTAACTAACGTTCCAATGTCTAATATTATATCAATGAGCAAACTTTTTTACAGAAAATATTTGCATAAATTTCGATGTTTATTTCGATACGAAAATTTAATTTTTGTAGTAACAAAGTTTAAAATTGATTTTAAAAGCGATTTTGAAAAAGACTGTGAAGTCGAGAAACGTACATCGATTATGTAAATTTAAAATATACTATTGTTTAATGGTTTTTACATGCATGTTTTTGATCATTTCTTCAGTCGTTTATTAAATTTTATTATACTCTGCCTAAAGGTATCCGACTTTCCACGCGAAGCAAAAATCATTCGCTGAAAAGTCGAACACCCCTAAACAGGAGGAATAATGGACTCGCTTTCCGTGGAAAGTCATTACACAATGAGAGAATAATGTGGGATAGTTCTTGTAATTCTTAACGTTAAATCAGTAATCAAACATTATTTTTGAACTTTTTTTATTGATAACATTTTATAATCAGTATTCAAATATAATTGTCAGTATTGTGTCAGTATGGTTTATCAATGTTTAATTGCCAACAGCACGGATCAATATCGGATCATACTTCTGATTGACAAGTGTTAGACCTAGGTAGCGACAGCAAAGTGAATGCAAGCTCTATTCTCGAATTTTTCGGTGAATATAACGCCGCGTGCCATTGCATAAAATGTACGTGCCAACGTAACATGCATCAACAATGCAGAAACACGATGGATGACGTCAATGACATGTTAACAGCAGTGTCAGGAACGAAAGATTCTTTGTTTCAAGAGAACCAAGATGTCGTACACGTTTCGGAATTCATTAAGTTTAATGTATGCAGGAGATTAATTCAAGAAGCAGCAAAGCGGCCACGTGCTTTCTTCACGAGTGCGGGAAAAGAGCGCCAAGGAGAAAATGCCAGAATAAATGCATATCAGAAGGATCGTCGAGACCGCGAGAAACAAAGAACTTGTTGAAGTTCGTGTCGATGTGACAGCGTCGATCATCGTTGATAGTTATATCGGAGACACGAAAAACCAGTAACTATTAAAAATAAATAATTAAAGAAAGTTTATTTCTTTTTCATAATGTATGTCTTATGGATACAAATTTTTTTAGCTTAAGCCTACCAAGTCCCTTTCTTGGCTAATTGTACGCTGAAGTAAATACATTCTATTCTATTTATCGTAAACTTAAACCTAATAACTCTTCTGCAATTTTCACAATTTACCCGACTGTATAACTCACTCGCACACGTTCAATACTTTCACGCTTGTTGGAATGTTTCTTATTTTTCTTATTATTCTAAATATTACATTCATATTTTTATTACTACGTTATTATATTGAGATCTAATAGCGCCAGGTGTTTTTTTTTCTATTATATATAAACAATTTTTCTATTTAAATTAAATTTTTTCAATAGGAGATAAATGCTTCTGAGCAATCTAGTTAGGATTTTCAGTTAAATGTTTTCATTTTATCTTATTACTTCTTTAATTCTTTAACGTAATTTTATGATATAATATTTTAAGAGAGATAATAATGTTTTAAAAGGGAATTATACTACTTCGGTTGAAAAAAAAAGAAGAGAAACTGTTTTTAAATGGATTGAGTTATAATAATTTCTTTTAAAAAGAATTAAAGTCATTTGGAAATATATTTCAATAGAAATACAAGGATACATACTTAAGTTTCATTGTATAAAAATTAAAGATAATGCTACTTGAATTAAATTCTTTATTTAATTTGGTATTGGATTTAACTTAGCACCAATTGTTGATATCAAATCTTTTATGAGAAGTAAACATATTAAAGTCAAATAAATAATGAAGATAGAACCACTTGGTTTTCTATCTCCTTTTACTTTTTAATTTTACATCAAATTTCAGTAATCTTAAAATTCCTGAATGTAATCTATACATACAAAAATTTTAACTGCATATGTATAAAATTTTAATAAGAACAATAAATTAATTAAATGATCTAAAAAGATAGTAATATTAATAGTTTGTAATTGTTATTACTATATTTTCTTAGTTTATATATATAACTTATTTATTGGTTTTATTAGAACTTTGTAATATATACAGTTGAGGTGCTATTTACCTTCAAATTTCTAATTACTGATATGACTTTTTTTCTTTGAGTGTATAGATATTTCTAGCGAATCCTATTCAATAAAGATAAGCTGCAGAAGATAAAATAGCTACAAAACGATTTCTAAACAATTGCGTAATTTACAAATATCATAATTATAGTTATTTAAAATGCTTTTTACAGCAGGACTCTTTATGCGACCATGCGCATGAAAAGAATACCGCACAGAAACAGTTTATCGCATTTATCCTGTACCGGATGAAGACAAATTAATGATAATAAGAGGGTGGTTCGTATAGAATTAGCTACGAATCATCTCTCCCGCTGACTGATCGTTATCGGTAATTTGCGACGTTTGCTCCCCCGTGGGATTCGAGACCTCCAGGGGTATTCTTCCCCCATCCGTTTTACTTCTCTACACATTTGTGATGTACAAATAGGATTTCGTTAGCGACAAATCACTTTCATGATCGCACGAGGGTCAATCAATATAAATAAATTAGATATCGATAAGTTTTAATATAACACTAAGATTATTCAGTTAATATATAATTGTAGATATATGTACATTAATAACATATAATTAAATTATATATTATAATATATTAAAATAGACTAAATAAATACATTAATTGTAATATATTAGGTGTTGGAATTAATTCGTAGCGTTTTACAAAGTATTTATAAGTTTTAAAAGTACTTTCATTAATGTATTTTTTAATGCTCATGTGAAATAAATAACATTCTTTCATTAAAAAACGCTACGAATTAATTCCAACACCTAATAATAATATTAAATAATATTATATAATATAGATAATTATTCAAATTAACGGACACTGCCGATAATCTTGATCTTGATATATGTTGTCAAGATCATGACCCTGAATGACTTTCAAAAGGTTTTAAGTAGCGGTCACTATTCGTTCAAAAGTTCTTCTTAATTCCAAAATAACATAAATATAATTTTTTTTTTGTAGATATGTGCAAAATATATTTCTACATATACACCTAGTCAAATATTATTTTTTGTCAAATCGCTCTAAATTTTTTTAATTTTTTTAATTAAAAAATTATAATAACAACAAATTTTTTTTAATATTCTGAATTCTGGGTATGAAATTCAACACCCACACAGGAGATTTGAAAAGCTCCATACTCTTCATAAGGAAGATCTCCGTCTATGCTTCCGACTCGCTGACTACAGACTACCAATTCAATGACTACATTTACGTTATGAATTCTTAATCGGGTTTAATCTATCTGTAATTATAAAACTGATTAATCATAGCTATTCCTCTGAAGAATGAAATGACTGTGTGGCCAATTTCTAATTACGGATGTTATTGAACCCGATTAAGGGTCGAATAAATATAATCATTGTAAATCCATTCATACATCTAGTACAAAAAAGCATATTATATCTAATACTTTTTATGTTATATAGATATATACATAACTGCCGTGTCTCCTGATTAAAAATAATGTATGATATCAAACTTACCTTTTTAAAAAAGGTAAATAAAGGCGCTAAGAGTACACGCTCCTCGAAAAAAAAACTATTCTACCAAATTATAAAACCCAAGTGATACTACTCTTTACAAGAGTACATGCTCGTAAAAGAAAAACTATTGTACCAAATTATAAAACCCAAGTTATACTATCTTTATACTAAAAAGTAAAACTCAAGTATGTGGTACTATTAATTATTTATTTAAATCTAATGATATGTGTACCATTTATATAAAAGATATCAAAAACTGGCGCCAAGTTTTCAAAGAGAATTAAATAACTATTACTATGTTGATTGGAAGAAAAGTAGTTAGGATTTAACTTGGTGCCAGTTGTTGATATCAAAAATCTTTTATACAAATGATACATATCATTAGAGTTAAGTAAATAATGATGTATCATAATTCGAATGTTATTTTGTATACAACAATTTTTTTATATAGAGGAAAGGAGACACTCTCGAAGAATAATAGTTGTAGAAAAGCAGTGCTTGAACACGGACGATGGTCAGGCCCCTGCGGTTCCAATTACGATTGAAAGGCGCTCCTGTTTGTTCACCTCTTACAACTGCAGACTCTTCAATGCCTCGTAGAACCCATACTCTAGCCCCATGACCACTTTTGAATTCGGTGAGCGCGTTTCCATAACGAAAACGCGATTTTCGCAGCTGAACGGCAACTTCCTCCGTAAAGAGAACTCTATTCCGGCATTTGAATATAATTAACATGCGATCCTCAATTTCGTTCGTGTCAAAAGAAAAATTGACTAACGCTGCGCATCGAGATTACATAAATTTACATTTCGTTGAATTTTAAAGGTAAGGTTCTATTAAATGTATTAATTATAGTTTTTCTTTTGCATTCTTGAAAATATGTCTTGCTTTTTTCATACAATATGAAAAAAAGAAGTCAAATGATTATTGGATAGAGATCTATTTATATTTCTATAATATATTTTCTTGATACCGAGAAATGAAACATTGCTGAATGCACTATTATGTTAACTGATTATTTATCGTTCCTGTTTTCGCGCAAAGTGCTGAATAATCAAAGAAACGATTGCCATCACAAAGGTTCTTGATTGGCTCGTTTATGTTACGGTGATGCTTAGACTATCGGATGATATAGAATCCTGTAAAGAAATAGGGGAGACTAGGACCGCTTGTCAGAATTTTTGAGTAATGACTTTTGGAAAAAAGTGGAAGTAAGATTTTGAAATAATGTATACGTCATAATGTACTTCTTCATCCTTTGGATGTTAAAAAAATATCATTTTTAAATACATCATATATCGTACAAAAAAAGTTATTTCAATATAATTTCAAATAAAGCTGAGGAAATATAACAATTAGCTTCGTACTTAGGATTGATTGTCACACGTTCCAAGATTGGCAGTAACGCATTATTTTATGGATAAAACACAACAAAAGCAGTTTTTATTCTAAATTTCATTTAATTCTATATTTCAAAAAATAAGAGTAATTATACTATTGCTACAAGAAAAAAAATGACAATATATATCAAGGTCATTGAAATCAGTGAGGTCGCCAATTTTTTAAGTTTTACTCTCCCACCTCCATTTCCGTGCACTGTGCGGAGTAGGGCGACATTTTTTTTGTTTCATGCAAAAACGCGTTGAATAAGCCTAATTTTATTAATTTTTGAGCTGTATAGGCGAAACTGTATAATTATCGTAAATCGTTTTATTGATAATTTAAAAGCTCTTAATAATCAAAAGCTGATTCATTTACACATTCATTTATTCACAATAAACTATCAGAACATGTGGCATTTTAACTCAGTCGGAATGCATATTGATCGATTGTCAAAAGAACCACAATACGAATTTCGCTTTGTGGTCTTTTTGAATATGTCATTATTAAAGTCATTCAACAAAGTTTTTATTTGTATCAAATATATGTCTTATTATTTCCATTTTATCTTTCGATACAAACTTTATATATTTTGTTCCAGGAAAAAATCGTTTTGCTTTATATTTTCGTAAATATATCTAAGTTTTAACTGCATTTTAATAAAATAGAATTGAATTTGCATCGAACTATACATATTGCTGTTTTAAATATTATAATTTTTCGTTTGAATAATTGATTTAAATTAGTGATTTTGTTGATTAGAATCAACATTTATATGAAATAAAGAAATTTGCATTTAATACGAACAAGTTCGTATATAAAAAAAAATATTGTATTACAGTATCTGTATGTGTTTTCACTAAACTCTCAACTCTGTTAGTTTAAATATTAGGTGTTGGAATTAATTCGTAGCGTTTTTTAATGAAAGAATGTTATTTATTTCACATGAGCATTAAAAAATACATTAATGAAAGTACTTCCCATCACTTGTAAAACGCTACGAATTAATTCCAACACCTAATATAATAATTTGTTTACAATAGTAATAAATTATTTTGTATTATTGTAGAAATGTTTAGTCGTGGGAGTATTGAACAAAATATTTAGTATAAATATGAGGTACATGAAACAATTTCACAATTTCTAACAAAATTCTCCTCTCAGTGTATAATATAAATAAAGTAGAAATAAAAACAGTAATTTGAGAAATATTTCTCTTCGAAGATAATACATCTCTCTTTCTTATATTTAGTCTATTTTTATTAAACACAATATATTATCAATATACAAAGTGTCTGATAATTGTTCTGGCAGAATTTTCGTGAACGGACTAAACTGAGACTGGAAAATCCTCTACCATTTTGTAACAATTTTTTGTAACAATTAACAAGATATTAATTGCTAAAAATTGCTGAAAATTGGTCTTCAATAATTTTTTTCTCAAATACTATCTACCTCAAATACAAATACTAATAACTTTACAGAAAAACTGTAAGAGACGACAATTGTTTATTTTCTTTTCATAGAGCTCTAAGAATTTTTTCAGAATTTTTTCAGAATTTTTTAATATCGTATTTTCTCATGTTATTAAAAATGAGAAAATGCAGTAAAAAGTTGATAAAAAATTCTGAAAAAATTCGTAGTTCTATGAGAAGAAAATAAACAATTTTCGTCTCTTATGGTATTTGAGTAAAAAATTATTGAAGACCAATTTTCGATAATTTTTAGCAATTAATATCTTGTTAACTGTTGCAAAAATTACAAAATAGTAAAGGACTTTTCATCTCAGTTTAGTCCGCTCTACACGTTCATGAACTCTGTCAGAACAATTATCAGACACTCTGAATATTAGAAAATATGCTATCGCGCCTTATAATAAGATATTTGATTGTGAGAATATCTGGAAGTCACTTTTATCATGATTCTAAAGTTTGATTTCGTCGAAGGATCGACATTACGAATTAAAACTAACGCTATCTGGGAGAAAGATCTTGTGGTTGAAAGCCCGAGGCAATGGCGCGCGAGGAGAGCATATCCTGTGGAGTCAGTGTATCAGTGCGCCGAAGTTGGGAGAGGGTGGCTTGTTTACTAGCGACAGTTGATTTGACAAAGCCACGAGTCCATTTATACAAGTGAATATTACAGGGGCGCAGTCGAAGGGTGGCTTGTTATCCGCTCATTGAAGTTAACCACGGGGCTAAGTGCGCGAGAAGGGTAGCGACGGTGACGACGGAGGCAGCGAGGGCTAGAGGATTGGTGGGTGATGCATCACGAGGGTGAGTAGAAACGTGATGGAGAAGAGGGAACAGAGAAGAGAGACGGTTTACGCGAAAGCCTATGAGCCAATAAGAGGCCAGATCGTCACCACCGAGTAACCACGGGGCTTTCCGCTGAATTATTCGACCGAGATTGAAAAGTTAGCGCCAGCTGATTTGCGATATCCATGAATCGCTATCTTTGTAACTCTTCTGTTAGTTTTTCTGGTTAAAATATATATCTATGAAAAATCGTAGAGTTGCGTTTATAAAATAATAAATCTCCATAAGTAGCGAAGAAACCACTTCGCATTTAGAAGTAAATTATTAGTTATCACATTAATTTTTATCGTATTATTACTATCGTAATAGTAATCATAATAATCTAATAACATTATATTTAGTTTCTTTACTTTAAAATAATACAAAAATTTACGGTAATTATTCGGATTAATGGACACTGCGCCAATGACCTCGACATTGATATATGTTGTCAAGGTCATGACCTCATACAGCACAGAATGCAGCAATATCGTTGCAATAACGCTGCAATAATAATATAATTGCTGCAATAATATAATTGCTGCAATAATATAATTGCTGCATTGTTACTGCAACTTTTGTGCTGTAGGGGATCTTCAATAAGTGATCTTCAAAAAGTTTTAGACAGCGATCACTGTGTTCGTTCAAAAGTTATTAACAGATAAAGTTTAACAAATGTCTTATTTCTGCAATACCATACGGGTATGCAATTTTCCACACGAAGGAAGGTCCATCCTACTTCCTCCCCTGTCTAGAGGCATACGACTTTCCACGCGAAACGAGTTCCATTCCAGTTTCCCCCCTGCCACGGGGCTTACGACTTTCCAAGCAACTTAAATCCCACCTCTCCCACTGCTTCGGGGCGTATGACTTTCCACGCGAAACGATTTCCACCCCACCTCCAATCCTGCCATGAGGCGTAGACTTTCCACGCGAAGCAAGTTCCACCCCATCTCTCTTCTGCCCTGGGGCGCATGACTTTCCGCAAATGTGCGGTAAAAATATATGCAATCATTGTACATCAGTTTTGTTTCGGATGAGATGAGTTAGTTCCTCGTGACTACGAACTTTTTAACGTTTGATTCACACAATTTAACGTTTGATATGTATATAAGATATTCATTCGACCATCCAATTTTCTAACTGGCATGAGATTTTTTATTCCTATGGGAGAGTGATTGACAACCTCATAAAGAGCTCCGGTTAAAAATTTATGGATTTATACAAGTAGATAACCGTGAATCGTTTGTAGCTACTGCTGATGATGGCTAAAAAATTAGTCGGAATATGCACGATTACTAATTTATATAATTCGTTTTTATTTATTATAATTTATTCTCATTTGCCTCCTTTTTTAAGTCTTTTTTTTTAATCCATATAAAAAAGATGTAACAATTATTAAAAATAGAGAAATTCTGTTTCTATTATATCTTTTACAAAGATTATTAACAAAGTTATCCATATATGGAATAAAGAAGTAAATATATAATTATAAACTAATATTAGAATATATATTTCATGATTTAATACTATAATTGCGTCCACGAACAGTACATAATAATCAATTTTGAAATTGTTCAAAAAGTATACATGTATAATACTAAAATGTCTTTTGCTTCAGTAAATTTTTAGAATTAAAGAGTTATGCGTTTCATAATATTTTATTCCATTCACTAATTAATATTCTTTAAATATTCTGTGAATGTATAATATATAACAACGTTAACGTTAATATACAATATATTAACGTATACCTTAATTGTTATCTATCAGGAATTTATCATACAGGGTAGTCCATTTTAATTCATTCACTAGAATATCTCATTCTTAAGTTAATCTTTTTTTCTCCTCCTTATAACTGAATAACTTTTGTCTGAAACATTTTTGTCTTAGATTGTTCCATCTTTCAGTGAACTCTCTTTTCAGCTACAGCTTGAACTCTCTCTTACTCTCTTATTCTCTCTTACTTCTTATTTTTTTACTCTTTTGTTTATTCAGTAGATTGAATAGGTAAATTATCACATAGTTGAAACAACTGATCCTTAAATTTCAGAATTTTGAAATATTCTACTAACTGGAATAAAACGGACCACCCTGTATATAGATATACACGTGGCCCGCGCGCGCGCGCACGCATACACACGTAGATATCTATCTCAAGTGTCTCGTTTTTAAGAATTAGAGATTATAACTTTTCGGGACTTTGTCACACTTCTAAAATATCGAGATTATGATTTTTCAAGACATTATCACAGTTCTTAAAATTCGACTGTGATTTTTCAGGACATTGTCATAGTTTTCAATTTTCGGGACATTCTTTTCAGGATTTTGCATGTCCTCCGTTTTGTAATTACTTTGGGTTATAAGACAGATCCTGTTATAGTTATTTTACTTGAAATAATAATCATTCAATCAAAACAATTAATAGCGATAATGATAGTTTAAAATATTTATATCATATATATAGATATTTATATCGTTTCTTGTACGTCGTCTGCAGCCGTATTAATAATACAATCTTCATTTTCTGATAATGTACGGTGTCCCAAATAATGTCGATATTTCCGAATTAATTGCGGAATAACAATATTGTTATAACATGCCATACCGATTAAAAGAATTATAAAACCAATGAGCTATAACAAAAAATTTTGCAATAATGTTTTTGTGTTATGTGTATATAAATACTACTAATGATTTTTACTTCTCTAAAGCATACCTGCATATAATGAAAAACTTGCCACTGAAACGCTAAAGAAAAGATCCATATCACAATTGTACGAACACTGTCTAAAATCATTCTTGTTGTAGCACTCATTTCCTTAGTAACGCTAATACCAGCAAAATTAAAAAAAGCAATACTAAATGATATACCTGCAATCCGAAATGAGTTTGTTATAAAGACCGGAGATTGATAGTTACGAAAGAAATTTAAAAAAATAAGACTAACCGATAACAGCTATCAATAATTTACTATTGCTTCCTATTTCAATAAGAGCTTCTACAGTAGCTTCAAGTGTGCCGCGTGAATTATCCGCAAAAGGAGGTGGCGCGGTAATATAATTGAAAGGGATTATTATTAGAGAAATACCAATAAATCCAAAGATACCTGTAAAAATAGATGCAAGAAATAAAAATTATTAATCAACATATTTAAGATATTGTTGAAATATATCAATATCAACAAAGTTTATATAAAAAATGTAAAAATTATACTGACCTTCCCATCCAATTGCTTGTAATGCAGGAATATCTTGCTGTCCCACATATTTTTCTTCAACAACCATTTGCACAGCTGTTATTATCTAGAATATTTGAAATTTGAAAATAATTTTATGAAAGTAAATATTTATCTCTGTATAATTAGATATTTCGCTTAAACAAGTGTTATGAAATCATAAATAAAATTACTAAAATAATAAGAATAGGGACAAGTGAAGAACAAGGATGATCTTGATGTTAAATTATTAAATAACAAACAAAAGTTTATTCTAACATATGTTTTGATCTCAATCAGTATATAATAATTACCATCACTATAATAAGATTACTAAAATAATAAAATTCAGACGAAAAAAACATCTTAAATTATTTGCTTTCATATTTTCAACGATTAACGGATATTTTAAAGAGTCAATCGGAAGCTGCCATGAATTAATACTTAGATCGGAATTTTAGAACAAAAGATAACGTCAAGAAATGAAAGAATTAAATTCGACGATTCTGACCTATGCATTAATTCATGGCAGCTTTCAATTGACTGTTTAAGACATCTGTTAATTACTGAGAATATAAGAATAATTTAAGATGGTTTTTTGTCTGAATTTTATTGTTTTAACAATCTAATCATAGTAATGGCAAATATTATACATTGGTTGAATGTTTAATTATAAACTACTGTCTGTATCCTTTCCAATTCTTTAATTATAAATGTGTTAACATTTAGAATTAGACCTAATTGTGGTCAAAACGTTAGAATAAATAACTTTTGTTTGCTTAATAATTCAGCTTCAAGATGTTGCTTGACTCACAGCACTATTTTTATGATTTCAATTTTTGAGATTAAGTTTTTTACTTTATTAAATTTATAATTACTAAATTTTATACTTATAATATAAAAAAATCAATAATAAAGATGTACCTGGGCAAATATAATAAGCAAATCCCCAGTGATTACAGAATTTGCACTGACATCATTGTTTTCCATTACTAATATATCGCTAATACCAACAAATACTAAACCTATTACAACAAAACCAATGCCTATCCATTCTCTTACTCCCAATTTTCTATTAAGAAATCCAATAGAAAGCATTCCTGTGAAAACAATTACTGATCCACGCAACATTTGGAAGCTACTTGCATAAGTCAAGTTCAAACCAACGTACATTATGGATGTTGCAAACATATCACATAATGCAGGTACTATTAAAATAAAAGGATTAAAAATCCTTGAACCTTTGGTGAGTACGTTATTATCTACAGAGCCATCCTGAGAATAAATTAACATAATAATAAATTTATTTATTTTACAGAGAACAAAAATCATAAATACTTACACCTCGCCGATTATAATAGTAGTAAAAGACTTTAAACGCTAAAAAACAAAGAGCTTCTCCAAGAAACATAAATGATGATTGCATAAAAGGATGATTAAAATATCTAAGTTGTCCATCTTCACCAAGTACAACTTGTTGATCTGCATATCTAAATAAATTTTAATTTAAAGTTAATTATAATATCTATAAAATTAATTATGCATTTTCTTTTGCAATATAATTTTATTCTTTATATTGTGTGTATGTACATAGTTTAAAAATATAATACTTACTTAACTGATAAAGTATTAAATGAACCTGTAATTATTTGAAGTATTGCTAAAGTACATTGAAAATTTGACCACGCCATTGTTTATGAGAAACAATGGCAGACAGTGATGATACACCACTTATTATATGGCTATTTTCTGTTTATATGTATGTGATAATGACATATACATTAAGAGTATATAATTTACTTTGGCACCCTTAGTAAATAAAACAAAAGAACTTCTTTGTAACTTAACTTTCAGTACTTTTCTTTTTTAATTATAAATATGTTTTTGTAATAGAATTTATTGTATGTACACTCTTCATACTTAAAATGAAATAAATATACATTTGAAGTTTGGCAACAACGAGAAAGCTTTAACAGAGAGATAAGATAGAAATATAAGAACGTGCATGCCTATCTTTCTCATGTAACTGCATGTAACGATGCAAAGCTTCTAATCCTCTGCTACACTAGCGCACCATCATCCATTTTAGAGATACAGAAACTACGTATATATTACGTCCATTTTTGTGACACGCCGATAAAATCGTAGTATCGAAAGTGGACGTACTACGTGTCAATGCTACATCCACATAAATTGTAGGATAAAGAAGACATTTAACGCACCAGACTGTAATTTTATCATAATAAGGAGATGCTGGAGTGACGACCGAATTTGATCGAGGTAAAATAGATTTTGAAGACCTTTTAATAACAAATTATCAGAAATCTGATTTTGGAATGTTTTAATTGGTCCGCCGTTTATTCTCTAATCGAAGAAGGAGCAGCTTCAGTACAAGCACCAACGAGATACTATTACTTCGCACAATAAATTAAAGGAACAGGAAACAGAAAACAAGAATTTCAACCTATCAGAAACTGTGTATTTCACAATGATGATTTCACATGATTTCACATGATTTCTTCTTATTGTGCGGAGCCTCTTAAAGAGAGACCATCAGCTCTGAGCAAATTTTCATAACTTCAATAGAACCGGGGATAATTGAAGAACGATGACATTACCAACAATTAATAAAAATTTACGATTATATTAATATAAATATTTCGATAATTTATTATTAAATTCATGATTTTTTTATCATATAAATGCTGTATAAATAAGTACGCATAGTTTTAATGCTATAATATTTTATACATTATCGAAAAATTATAATTTTTTTTCTTTTGCAGCTATCATCTTTATTAAGCCGGTTCTACATTAGTTGCAAGCTGATCGTAAGTTTGTTGCGACAGCCAATCTGAAGCTTGCATTTTGAAATCAATGCTTCATAATGTAGAACCGGCTTTAGATAATCAAACTCGGATGATAATATTAAAATTGTTTTAAATAAAAATCGAGTTATTAAATTTTAAATATATGTCTATGAAACTAATAAAATCATGAAATTAGTATTGTATTATCAATTTCTTATTCCTTAAGCATTTAAATTTTAACAATCATGCGAACTTCCGTAAGAGTTGACCTTTAATATTAGGTCATTTAAAAAGTATCCGCGGTTTTTTGTTCAATTTTTGAATGATATGATCCAATAATATCTCGTCGATGACGAGGTACCAGAAAGTAAGTTCCGTTTTTAAATTTTGCCGCCGCAGCGGCGTATTTACAATGGTGCGCATGCGTGCCGAGTTTAACAAAGGATTGAGTGATTGACGCGATTTTCAATTATTGGTTCAGTGTATACGCATTATAGTGCGTATGTATAACAGTTTTATTAGTGTTACTTTTTGTATTCAGCATCTATATATTCTCTTTTTTCAATATCCGAATATATATTTATCTTGTTTTAAGTGTAACAATTTTTGGAAATTCAAGCAATTTCAAGCAACACAAACAGATCTAATGTTTAAACAAATCGCGTCTGTTGCTACGACGTCTGTTTTCTACAAGGGTTTAACTTAAAAAGATTTAATTTGAAAGACATTTTAGGATGTCCACTAGATAAAGACAGGATGCAATTTGGTCATCCAGAAACATCCTAATGATATCTAAACGATGATGTCCTATAGATGTAGAATAAGACATATAAATTCTCAATTTATCCTTAAATTTCTTCAGGTACTCTGGATGTTAGAAAATCCCTCGACATACATCTGTAGGATCAAGTTTTGCTGTGTGAATATTATAGAGATAGGTGTGAGTTTTCAATGAAAAACGCAAAAATGTACACGATGAACGAAACTGACCACGTTTGTGATTAATGATTTCGATTTACGTCGAAGTTATAACATCGATGTTATGAAATTGGCCAATTATAAATATTCCTCTAAAGAATGAAATGACTGTGATTGGTCAGTTTTATAATGGATGTTCTTATTCTTAAAACTAGAAAAAAATGAAAAGTTAGTTGAACCGAAATTAAAGTTAAACTGCATTGGTAGAAATGAGCATAAATGTGTCGTCTAAACATAATCAATGACGAATGCATTGATGCATTGAATTGATGCATGTAGTTGAAAAGAAAATTAAAGAGAACAGACGATTTATCATTAAATCTTTTTCCCTGTATTTTCCAGAAATTTCATAGGCGGTAATTTTTTATGCAAGGATACAACGCCTGGTACCCCGCTATAATAAGTCATCAACAACAATGGTAATTATGTAGCGGAATAGTAAGGTGTGTACTTTAAAAAGCAATAAAAAATTTTCTGTAAGTATAGACTTGTTTTCTTTTAATAGGCCATCGGAACTTATTTTCTGGTTAACCCTCATATAAATAGTACATTGTAAAAGAAATTTCTTGCAAAATACATCCAGATCGCAGAACATACTAGTAACATACATTTTCGGAAGATCATTTCGAGTCTTATCTCAAAAGTGTCTCCACAGCTACTTTGATTTAATACATATGAATACTTTCCACTGCTTCACTATCTAAGTGTGTCATATAATAATAGTAAGTTATATTTCTAAATTAATTAGTACAGATAACAATACAAAGTGTTAATTAGCATACACTACTTATATTTCTGTACTAAACCATATTACCTTGAAAGTCTAAGTACGATTGATAACATTTCTTATAAAACTCTTGTTAACGAATTATATCCTGTGACTTTCTAAAAAATCATACAAAAGCTTATAAATTCATACAAGATGCAGCTGTTAATTCTTTATTCTTTATCATTGTAACAATTTTTCTATGAATATGTCTCTAACATTCGGGACTGCTTTATTTGGGTGAACACAACTATCTTTCCTTGCCTCTTGCTCTTTTACAAAGTCAACTATGAGAAAATTTTCGATTTCTATCATATTATCAATTTAAGGAAGGACGGAAATGGAAAAATCAATTGGAATGTACGTATATTAACGAAAATCAAATTTTATAGAGAAAAGGAGTTAGATTTGATTAATTACAAATTTGTTACAGATATAAAAAGATTTTATACAGAAAACACATGTGTTCTTTTCGAATTGTTTGCAATACGATCTGTAGTACAAATTATAATTATACAAATATATTTATATTTGTTAATATTTTTTTCCCTTCCCCCTCTCCTTGCTACGTCAGTATTTCATATTTGTTTGAATACTTTGGATTGCCCTAATTTATATAGAATAGAGCAACACGTATTGTATTATCACTCATTTGTAATATTGTCCATTGTAAAAAAAGACTAATAAAAAGGAATATGATTATTACTCCAAAAAGAAGTAGAAAAAAATTGTGCAATACCAGTATAGATGTAATACCACAACTGCGTTTGGAAATTTGCTGGCACATTCAAGATGTTTCTATGCAAAAGTATAAAGTATTTTTGTCCCAATAAAGAATCGAAAAAAAAAAAAAATCAAAACAAAACATAAATCACGCGAAAATAGATGTATTTTGGATATTCATTAATCTGTACAATATGAAACAATAGTTTCATCGATTTCGAATGACGTAATTTATTTTCTTTTTGGAATAAAAGATTCTGTTCTTTTCGCAACGAAGACATAGATTTATATTGGTAAATATTTGCATCTTTGTGGATCTTAGAATTCGATTCTCAACACGATTCTATCAATTTATTTCGTCATGAATTGTATTCACTTGTATCTAATTGTGTACACGTTGCACTAATCAAGTTTATTTATTTCATGTATCAAAGCCTGCATTTCTATGGCAACTTTAGTTAGATAGAAAAGTGCAAACGAAGGCAGTGATGATTATGAGTTCAGGCCTTGGCGTTTCTCTTCTTCGAGCATTGCATCGAGCTCATCTGTAAGATTGGCAAGCATATTCCCAATGTCGTTCAAAACATCCGCAGGTTCTCCGCCATTGGAATGATGATTGACTATATGACCACTTATACTACTATTAGGACCACCCGTTATATATTCTTGTGCTCGGTTGGCCCTTTGTTTTATCGTACCGGCATTCTCATTGGCAAACGGCAACGAATCTGATTCTGTACTGGAACTTGACTGTAAATATAAAAATAAAACAAATGTACTAATACATTAAGGAATCGAAAAGAACTGAATTAAGCCTATAAAAATTTAAATATTGCGGGATTCTCTAAATGTTTTATCGACAATTGTCATTATCGTTAACTAGCGATAGCTAATAAAGATAAATTTCTTACAATATTTTCTTGAAAGTACTAAGTAAACATTTCCTTATTGTAAATAAGTATTTACTGAAAAGGTAAACATATATTATTTGATTTAATTTCTTTTTTAATAAAAATATTTATTTGCAATAGAAAAATATTTACTTAATACTATTTAAGAAAATATTATTTAGGAATTTTTTTAGTGTACACATATTTATAATATATATATATATATATATATATAATATGTACATTAAAAAACTTCCTAAATAATATTTTATATATATATATATATATATATATAAAATAAATATATAAAATAAATATATTAAAAAGCGCAAAAAAATTAAATAGATATGGCAAAAACTTTCAAAATTAACGTACTTTAAAACTAGCATCTGATCCGTTGCGATGTTGCAGAGCGAGAGATGCAATTAACTCGTGTTCTTCGTTAATGTTAACGCTAACGCTACCCCAAGAACGTGACATGGAAGAAGATGGTCGATTTAATTGCGGTGGTGTGGAAGATGCTGACGTAGGCACCGGCGTAGGCGCTGGTGGTGGCGGCGATGGATGATGAAGCAAATGTTGATGATGATGAATAAGATGATCGTCACATGAAGCGGTTGGCACCGGTCCGCTGCAGTCTATTACGACGTCACCGATCACCGAGCCACCAACAGCGATTACGGAAGAACTAGTTGTATCTCTAGAGCTTTGTCGCCTTGGAGGTGATGGAGGACATCGTTTTGGAAGATGTGGACTACTTTCGAGTCCATATGTTAATTGATACTTGTTATTCAAGTCTCTCGGCAAGGATTTATATTGACCTGGTGTTGCAGTGACCTGAAATTATATACATATATAACGACAAAAATTAAAACTATGTCTAAAACAAGCCACGTAAACTTTGGCCGATTCTTTCTCAAACATATTGCGAGATTTCATTAAACCAATTGATTGCTTTATGTTTTTTAACCAGTTATACTGCAAATTGATTACAAATATATGGCTAGAGCTTCAAGAATATCATAGATTATACATTGTTATTCTATATTTACAGACACATTTAGTGATTATTTTTCTTAAAATATGCATAATCTTCTGATTAATTGTTTAATTTATTTATTGAAAAATTAAAAGCATTTCAAACGAAAGCAAATATTTACATAAAGTCAGCTTTTTCAAAATTCAATGACCTTGACATATGTTATCAAGATCATTATTTTAAGTGACCTCTAATAGGTTTTAGCAATCGCTCGTTATTTTTGTTAATAATAAAAGTTATTAACAAAAAAAATTTAAAATATATCATTTTCTGTTACATGCAATATTAAGAACTATCCTAACTATTCCAAACCTTCATCCTTGCGTAATGACTTCACGCGAAGCGAGGTCTACCCTATAAAACGAGAGAAAGGAGATACGGGAGAGATAATATGAACCTCGTTTCGCGTGGAAAGTCGGACAATCCTAGACAGGGAGGGAGATGGTCTGGACCTCGCCCATCTTTGAATTAGATCAATTACTTATGCGCGAAACGCGTGACATGATAATACACGGAGGATTTCATGGACGATCTATTATAAAATCTTGTATATAAAAGAAACATCAAACTCTCACTAAAGTTCGAATCCCCACCATCACTTCCAGCATCGCCATATTTGGACCGTTCCAATATCCGTCACTTCCAGCACCGTTATATTTGGACTGTTACAATATTTTATATAAACTCTGTTTAATATAAAAATTATTCCATATTCCGTTAACGTAAGACTCCTAAGCAGAGAAGAAGATGAAGTGGAACTCGCTTTACATCCCTAAGTAGGAAGGGGAGGAGTGATACTCGTTTCGTGTGGATAACATGTAATGCATAAGAAAATATACCAATTAAAATCTTTTGTTTCCTTCCTTTTCATGAAATAAAGAACTCTGATTAGTTGAATTTCTTATGCCTTATGTTATGCAAGAGTTTGTTGCTCCCTGCTTAATTCACACAAGCATTATTTTTACGTAAGGAAATGTGAGGAGTTAGTAAAGTGTAATATATAAAAGTATGTACCGTATATAATAAACACAGGTACATTATTAACATGATGTAAATTGGATTAAAATCATCAAATCAGCACATAAATTTTTCTCGTCCATCTATTTTTGCTTCAAACATATCCATACATTTGAGACAATCGAACATACCTTGGCTACAGGTCGTGGACGAACGAGACAATGTCTTGGTCGTGGAAGAGTGCCCCCACCAGCATCTACAACGGAATCATTCGTGGGTGTAAGATCACCATCTTCAAAACTGCGTGGACGCCAATCGAGGGATTGTGGATGCGATGTTGGAGCTGGTGATGGAGGATAACCAAGAGGCGCATCCTCTAGACTTTCCAAAGATTTTCCTCGGCAGCTAGTACGGCCAACTGTATTGTAATCAGTTGGAAACGCGGCATACATACTTTTCCAAGTAACATCAGAAGTAGTATCGCTTCCACCTCTTTGAAAAGATCTAAGTACAGGCGAAGAACAATTTTCATCAGGTGATGGTAAATCAGGTCCACTTCGTTGAATAACAACGTCCTAAAAAATCATAAATTATACAGTAATTTATTATTGCATGACATTGTTAATATATTGATTAAAATAATTAGGAGATTTTTTCCCAACTAAATTCGATACTAATGAGAAAAATAGAGAATTTATAATTTACCTGCGTATGCCCAGGATGTGGCGGCAAGCGCGCAAGATCAAGTGGTTGTATACGCTTGCCAGCGCGAATATCTTTAACTCTTTTAATTGCTAACAATAATTTTTTCTGATGTCCTAACCGTACTATACCAATGTCTTCCAGATCTTCCCAAGTGAGAGTTGTCACGTCTTCGACGGATCGCATACCCTGTTGATGAAGAGCACCAAGATATTCCTCAAGTCTGAGAAGCCTGAGCCATTCTTCGAGCGATCCAGGCACATGTTCTGGTAAACCATCTCCTATATTTAAATTATCTATTTCCGCTTTTAGTCGTTTCCTATGATTAGGTTTTTTGATACCTATAATGTAATGTATAAAAAAGTGTATATTTGTTTAAATCAGACCTGTTAAAATTCGATCTGTGAGCCGAAACGCTTTCTCCAGTCGTCTCGATAGAGCGAGACGGAGCGTCAATAAAGGATAAAATTCAGGTCTGTCCAAGCGCCAAAAAATGAAACCGAGAAAGCCCATTTCTCAATCATGTAATCATAGTTGTCATCTTTTATTTTGCCTATCATTCTCTGCCTGTGACACTCTATGATGGAAATAATACTTTCCCCATGGTAACATTCATAATAATGCTATACCAATCTTCTGCAGGCATCCTTGTTTCTTACTTATAGAAAAAATATGAATGCTCTTCTATACAGCAGAAGTTTGCAGCAATATTGCTGCAATATGTTGCATTTCAACGATGTTTAGACAAATCAGAATCAGGCGGAGCACTGGCGTCTATTCTTTTGTTATTTACGCTTTGTTTCGCTCTATCGAGACGGTGGAAATGTTTCGGTTTACGAGTCGAGTTTTGGACAGGACTATTGTAACTAATCTATATAAGTAATACTTATAAACTAAATAAACAATACTTAGATTAGACCCGTTATTACAATATGTGCTCTACCTATAGCCGTAAGATCCTCCGGTGTCATACGCGTTATAGTTGCAAGGTCATAACCTGCGGAAGCGAACAAAGGAAAGTATTCCTCGAATTGGAGTTCAGTTAACCAAGCGTGAACGACGTCAAGATCAGTCGGTCGATCAGGATGACTCCCGAGTGAACTAATAGAGCATCTAGGAGACGAAGCAAGAGCACCGGGCCCTCTAAGTCCTAAGTGATATCCAGACGCTCTTCCAGAATCCAATGATGCCGTAGAATGTCTAGAACCGGAACCTGATCCGGAACTACCAGGACTGTCTCTACCAGGACTCTGGGTCATATCAATACCTAAGAAATATCCAAACATTCGTATTTTACAATTATATTATTTGTAGTACTTTGAAATTAGTATTATAAACAATATGAATTTATAGATGAGAATAGATTTAATTAAATAAAAGAGAAATTTTATATTTGATTGCCATATCGCATGCCAAAACCTTTTTCAATGTTAAAATGCATAAGGAAATTCTCAGAATAGTAATATTACTTACTAAATTGTACAAACAATTTAATAATTTTTTTTATGCTAATAAGCATCTCTTACAGAAATATTAGTTGTCATATATGTAATCTTCATATAAGAAAGATAGATAAAATAGAAACAAAGATAAAATGCGAGCGAATTTTTACCTTGATAAGATTTGTTTCCGATAAATTTAGCCATGGTGAAAGGATATCTTCCAAGGATATTATCCTTCCACCATAGATTTAGCTATCTAGGAATCGATTATTTAAACAATCAATCAGTTACTTTTTAGTATTGAGATCGACATATGCTCGTGTTAATTAAATAATCAGTGTGCGCACCACAAGAGCATATGAGAAGTGCAACACAGGCCAGAAGCTTAACGTTTGAAGAGCTCGACAGGAATAACGGACAAGATTATCTGTACCTTAATTGCACTATATATAGTCGAAAAGCATTGATTTACAATCGCGTCTATTTATAATTGATTTTTAAAACAAATACTCGATCATGTCCATCCCTATACATTTACATTCTTCGCGTTAGAAAAGAATTAATCTAATAATATAACTTTACATATAATTCGTACCTTGATCTTCGGCGTGGGCATACTTGCCAATCACCGGCGGAAAGGTGAAGCCCGAATGTGTAAAAATAGGTCCTGGACTTTTTCCAGATGGCACCACGTAGGAACCATCGTCTGTCGTACCTCCGGGGCCGCTTCCAGAGAGGAAGCAATTATCTTCGCTGCTAGCATATCCAGCCGAGCCGAAAGAGGAACCAGAATGTCGAAACACATCTGGTACAGCTGGTGGAGCTACTTTCTTTGCTTGAGTCACGGCTTTGGATGGCCGACTCATACCGCCAACTGTAAGAAACAGAAAAAAGAAGTTAACCCATTGCTGCTGGTATTTCAGAGACTACATATTTTTTCAGTTTTTCTACATTTATAATTGCTATATATAATATATTTGATTTTTTTGTCTTGAGATATATGCAGAATGTCTATATATCTATACAGTTGTGTGTTTATAAGTCCTACTGACAATGAATCAGTAAAACAGACAACTTTAGGATCTCCTATAAGTTGTAATCAAATAACTTCATATAAAATCGCGACTTTTGGGTACCGCTCTTCTTATCCAAAGTGCGCAAGAGCACACCTATTATACTTCCATCATGAATCATAGTATGTGGCAATTGTGCGAATACTCGTGATCGTTGTGATCAGCGCCCGGTGTTTGTGACAGACGTAAGGCAGCTGAGAGGATGCAATTTCTGCTTTCTTTAAAGATCTTGAGTTAGTCTTCGGAAACATCACCGGGCGTCCACGTGTATCATCTTATTCTCTGTTTAACATTGGATGAATAATAAGGTTAAATAATAAGGATGAAATGATACACGGAGGCACTCGGATGATGTTTCCGAATGAAGCCTTAGTTTTTGCAACCGACAAAATCTGAAAGAGACGGGATCTTTCCGCCTTCGAGGCGATGGATCCATCGAGAAGATGGATGAAGGATCCGCGGATGAAAATGCAGAGTTAGTGCATATTTCAAACAATATTTCTTGGGAGGAGATAATAGAAACATTCTTGGATAATGATTATGCAAGAACACGGTCACGCGAAGACACGAGCGGAAATTTACACGAGCGGACATTAACGAGAAGCAAGAATTCAAAGATGGCGGAGTTATCGAGTAAAAACAGATAGTATACGTGCAAAGAAAGAGAGTAGTAAGGCCCCTGGAAAAAACAAGAAAGGAAGGTTTGCGTTCTATCACGGAGAAAAAAAAACGGCGAAGAATAATAAAGAAGAGAATCAGAACTCTGATTCCAAATCGAATATGAACGACTCATCGCCTGAGAAGATACGATATGTACAACCATTCGTCCTTTTTTTATACTGATTAAAAAAGGATTCTCAATATTTGTCTAGAATTTAAAGGAAAAGATATCCCTGAATAGTCGTTCTTTTGAAGAATGATGTCCGGGTATCGGTTTTTCATTTCTCATGTTAGATAGAGCTTTAAATGTAGACTTCTAGGCCATATCGACAAAGTGTGTGATAGGATCGAGACTTACTTTAACTGTTGCTTTAACTTATAGCAGAAACTATAAGATTATGAAGGGCAGAGAAACATTGCAGAAAAACTAAAAGATGCGTACAATGGAGCTCATAGTACATTGGATAGTGCAGCAACAAGAAAGCAGCAGAGATCTTACGATGGCAAATGAAACCATGTCATATCCAGAAGCGTCAAGATTGGTGAATAAAGCATGGCGCAATGCTGATACCCAAAGGCCTGCTCTGACAAAATTGGATCAAAATTGGAATATAAGAAAAGAAACCTTTTCTTCAGTATTGCAGAGAAAAAATGATACCTTCACCCAGAGAAGCAGCTGCAGCAAACCGAATCAGAAAGCAAGAAGCTTAGCCGGAGAAGAGGATTAAATATAGGCCTTGTGGATTCGAAGCTGAAACTGAGAAAGCTAGTGAAGATTTCAGATACGGATCGATTAATCGATAGAATATTGATTACTGTGGAGTTACAATATATATCAAACAACGTGGAATTTTTAGAATTAAACTTAATTAATTAGACTCTAATAAAACATTATTGTTCTATGAAAATTTACGTATATGCGTGAGATATTGATGTAGTAATATATAAAGATATATCAATGTGTCGCATTTTATTAATAAAACAACGATCTCGTCGAAGTTCGGGCTTTACTTTAGGATCCCTAGACATATGGAAGAAATCATAATCAAGAATAACAATGCTGTCACATTCATTAATAAAAAGTTATCAAATAAGATTCCACGGGAATTAAGCAACAAAGATTATATTACTCAAATACGTATAAGCATAAATTGCTAAACATGTTATTTAAAATTAGGGTTCGAAACCAAACAGTTATTCTCTAATAGATTCTTCGTCACTCGATAATTGCTCGTAAATTTCGTCTCAATTATACGTATTAACAGTTCTTGTTTTAATTCTTGATATCTTACTTAATAATTCTTTATCAATAAATGTAATGTAATATCATTAGATTTTTTTATCTTGGACCACGATTGCTTCCATGTTCTCGATGTTTTCTCAAGATAAGCGATACACTCAATTTTGCTTAAATAACCCTATAATATGGAATATGTATAATTTGTATATCTCGGAACATCTTTATATTAGCCAAAAACTTAATATCCTTAATATCCTTTAAGATTTGGTTCCATCTATGTATATAATATAAAATATCCGCACACTTACGGTATAAGAGATTTTTCCAACTGCCATAAATGGCTTTGATGCATTTGTTCAGGGACGTACTTGGCAACACTGTTGTCTCACGCGCGCGCAGATTGCCTTCGGAGCAACTTCTAAACAGGTTTTGGTTCGTACCGATCTTACTCATGGTTATTTCATGCAAATATAATTTTGCCATTAAATTTTCTGGAATACCAGGAGGAAGCCAGATTTCTACGGCGGGATCGCAAAAACTCTTATAGGTAGATGATAATTGTTTCGAGGGCTTTTGCAGAAATCGTTTTCCAGGTGGTAAGGGGGGAGGACCCAGACAGTTCGTTATGGAAGTGATCGCCATTTGTAATATACTGAAATTTGTTTCAAATCGTTTCGCGCGAATGTAAATGGCTTTTCAAAATTCTAATGCGTAATTATCACATGAATTAAATCAATTTAGTGACATTACATTGATTTCCTTTCATGTATCTCCACAATTGCACTTATCGATATCTGATATATGAATCAATGGTTATATAAGCCAAACTAGTGTTTGTTTTCACGCAAAAAAAATTTTATTTTGTTTTATTAAATTCACTGTAGTAAGAGATATTTTTTATCACATTGAAGTGATTCGTTCGACTTAATTAGACTTGTTTATTGTTATTAGAATCATTGTGAGAATTAAATCTTAATTTCAACTTAACAAACTGTCACTATACAAAAGACTGAACAGAAACACTTGTTTAAATATTATTAGGAAATTTAGTAATAATATTTTCATATAAAACAAATTATTCACATAGTGTAGCAGAAATTTTAACAAGTTTAATCACTTTTTAATAGAACAATAATTTCGTTTAAAGCATTTATTAAAAAATCAGCTTAGCCTACAAAATTTGGGAAAGCACAATAATAGATCAAATTCAATTGGACAGCTCGCTCGTCTACAGTCTTGTAAAGGAAAATCACAGTGACAGTTCTAAATACAACTATTGGAAAGTGCGTTTTAGATAAGCGCAGGCGCACATACGGTTCGATGAAACGGCACATTGATGGCAACAAATACGAATGGAGATTGAAGGTGGGTGAACAAGTTTCAGAACGGCGTGGGCTGTGATTCTGCTAGAGTATGAATGGATAGTATGAAAAGCATAGTCTGTGAATCGACGATATATAAAAATATTAAAAGAACGTATTGAATGATTGGAAGACTAAATTATTTGACGTGACGAAGAAAAAAGCATCTCATTGATTTACTTGACAAGTTTTGTGCAGTAAATGGTACGTAAATCACAATTTGTAGAAAATAATGCGCATTTTTTCTCATTAATAAGGGCCAGTAAAATATTTTTTTCTTTTTTCTAGAATGTGTTTCAAAGAAATATTCCAAAAAACAAGAAAATAAATTTAAAATATTCTTATATTATATCTTTAAACTGAAACTAAAAGAATTATAAATTGGTTTAATGTACTGCAATTTCAACACAGGTTTTAGCTTTTAATGATCTAATCTACTTTCTAAATTAATTAATAATAAAACTATTCTCATGTATACATATGAAATAAAGTTAGATTATTTAACAATTTTCTGTAGCATCAATTTTTTACAAAATATTATTAAAATAAAATATTCTTTATTTTATTTTAATAATATTTATGAATATTTTAAAAATATTGTGAATATTTTAAAAATATTGTTTCGCATTATTTTTTAGGCCCTCTATATGTCAAGGTAAAGTTCATCGGGATGGACTTCCGCATCTCCATAGTTATCTTACTTAAAAAAGACATCAAGAGAATCTGGAGCCGCCTGTTTTTACTGATAAAACTAATGTTTTTGATATTTTTGTTCCTATCGAATTTCTTCGTAATGTTTTCATAAAATAAAAATTCTTTTTCCATGATTAAAATGCACATGCTAATGTACTTGTCACTGGTGTATTTTATGTATGTTCAAATCTGGAAAAAAAATTACAGATTTCTTTATCCATTTTAATTTCAATGTTGGTCGCCATACTTGTGAGATAAAAATGGATAAAGAAATCTGAAATTTTTTATTTTTTTTCCAGCTTTGAACACAAAATATATCAGCGACAAGTACATTAGTATGTACATAATTTAATCGTGGAAAAGGAATTTTTATTCTGTGAAAACACTACGAAGAAATTCGACAAGAAAAACATCAAAAACGCTAATTTTATCAGTAATACAGGAGGCTCCATCCCCTTAACATTGCGGGGATTCAAACTCTTATCAATTGGAAGATAAAAAAAAAATATAACCATGTACCTCAGTTTGCTTTGTTACGTCGCTTTCTTACTTACCGACAGTTCTAATATCTATCGTACAGCATATCAGACACCCAACTGCAATTTTTTCAGAATTTCAGAAATAAAACTCTTCCATCTCCAAACTTTTTTATAGTGTTAGTAGTACATTTAACCTCCCCTTTGAATAAATTATGACTCATTTCATTTGACAATTTATAATTGTGAAAATTACTTTATTAAAAAGTTTATACAGAATGATTACACAGAACAAATATAACAAACTTTGACAAATTGTTCGAAAGATCATTCTGAATAAAAAATGTCACTATTTTCAATATTTATGTAGTTACAAAAGTTCTAAGCTTTTGATATAATAAAATCACACATTTAATGAGAAATGACTTCTGAGGAATCAAAATAAAACAAAAGAATATGAAACATCAGTCAATGGATAATTTCTTCAAAGAATTATTGATACGAAATAAAAGTTCGTATGAATAATATACTATATCGTATACATCATTCTTTATTCCTTAATTCATGCAATGCATATATTTAAGTTTAAGAAGTAAATAAATAATCCCAGATAACAAAAAATATCTAAAATTAAGTCATAAGATATTTTTTAAAAACGACTTAAAAACGTCTTATGTCATAATTTTGGATAATTGTGTTGTTTGGAACATATTCTTCTGTTTCTCTTGTTTTGTTTTGATTTCTTAAAAATCACTTCTTATCAAGCATATGATTTTTACTATAATAGGAAAATTTTAAAATTTTTGTAATTATATAAGTATTATCTAAGTTTATATATAATATTTTTTTCTCGGAATTATCTTCTAATCAATTTGTTTGTTCTGTACTCGTTCTTAATTATCTTGTATGTTAACAATAATAAACATACAAAAATCATAATTTTATTAAAAATATTTTTTTCAACTTAAAAAGATGTAATTAGATAAATATATAAAACAAAAAACAAAGAATAATAAAATATATTTGTAATTAAAAGAGTTAAGAAGAAAAGAATTTTACTTTGAAAAAACAACTAAACCGTTTTTAATTTCATTTTATGATATATTTAATATTTTTAATCTAATTAAGTGCAAAGTATACTGTGTATATAAGTATGTTGTATACATATATATATATATATATATATATATATATATATATATAAAATACTCCAAAATAAATTTGTCCATAAATTCTTCATCACATAAACAATTAGACAGAGTATACAAAAAATCATTCAGCACTTATATGGCACAAATATTTCCATACATATTTCATAACAAAAGACTTTATTGGCAATCAGTTACAACACTGTATAATTACTAAGTGACATGTAGATTACTAATTTCTGACTAATGACAACTGATTGATTGCTGATAAAATCTTCTGTTATGAAATATGTATGGAAATTAAATGAGAACATTTAAAACGTGTGGTTTAAACACTGAGGTAATTATCGCATGCGACACGTAAAAATCAGTAAATCATTCATGATGCTAGTATATAAAAATGTTTATCTCAGAAGCGGTTGAGCTATGTTCACGAAGGTTTTATTTTATTCAATATGATATTCAATATGTACTATCTAGCACAAATGCTGAAGTTTTTTTTTTAAAGTCGGAATCAGACTATGCATTGAAGATTGAGATTAAAGATTGAAATTTGACCAATGAAGACAAAGAAATTTTAACTCCTATCGTTTTGATTGGTCACAAATTTTAATCTTTCAATCTTCAATCTCAATTTTCAATGCGTAGTCTGATTCCAAATCCTGTATATCCAAATAAAATAAGAAAACTTTATATAAATATAAATATAAATTAAAATATACTAATAAGAAGATTTAACTAATATAATTAACTAATATAATTAATTATAATTTATTTGGCATTATCTTTTAACATTATTATTTTTGTAGTACATCTACATAAAATAGTATTTAAAAATATATAATTGTAAATTTTTTAATATTCTTTGCTAATAAATTTTGAGTACTAAGATACATTCTCAAAAATAAATAAATTGTATTTAATTACCTTTAAACTTTTCATTTCGAAAATTAAAATATAAAATTCTCTGCAAAATTTTTAGTTCATTCTTATAATAATGTCGATTCTATTTGAGATATCAACAAACATTATCTTTAATAAAAAAGAAATTCTTAAATTATTACATTTAAATTATTATATTTACCTACTAACAAAAGAGTATCTAAATTAATATGATATTATACAGTCACTCAAATAACAAAGAGTATTTCGCTTCGACATAAGATTATAGAAACATAACAGTACATAACAGCCAGCGTACACACATGCAATGCGCCACGTACGTACACATTCACACATGCACAAAGCATATGTAAAGATATGACCAACTAATGTAACATAATCGATCTCGATACGAAGACGCGAAAATCGAGAACAATCATTTCCAACAAGAACAAGGAGAAGGCGAATATCGCTCGGCGAAAAAGGTCAAAGAGAACCGAGAACTGAATGCGAGAACGTAACATTTGGCAGCAATTGTGACGATGGCTTACCGCTAATGCGTCTCATGGCGGCTCACGACGAGGCTCGCGCTCAAGATCCTTCGAGCTGTATATTGCGCCGTCGTAACGCGAACGATAGATCTTCGCGCGCAACGTAAACAACATACCACGCGGATTGGACTCCGATGTATCATCTACACCGTACACACGTCGTTCCTACGACGCGTCGAGGCGCTCGCGCCATTGCTCACGCGAATACCACTCTTCAGTGACCCCAGCCGAAATCGTCGGAAGCGTATATCAACGTACGTCTTAACATTTCCAACGGTTTACGCGACGCGTGATCACACGCGAGGTCACGCTGTGCCTCGACTTCGCTCCAAGATTTACTTTGTACTCTTCGACCACGAAACTACACTAGCAAAAAAAAAAACAACACAAAACCTCTAATGAGCACTCGTATGACCTGCGCACGACATAACGATGCGGCGACCAGCAGCGATGGGTGACCAGACACGCGACACTGCAGTACGCTTTCTCGCGCAGTGCCGATTAATGCTTAAAATCGCCGCTAGGGTGTATGAGCACCGATATCGATAATCACCAATGATATGGAGAACTAAAGAGATATGTTTCAAATAAATTCAAATAACTTTTTTACATTTTGTTAAAAGAATTTTAACCGCAGCAAAAAGAGTAAGGTTATTTATAATATTAATAAACAACAAATTTTCAGTCTACAGTATTTATTTCAAAAATATCTATTAAGAGAATACATTGTGGAACATTTTAAAAATAGATGAATAAACAATTCCTTTTAAATATGACAAATTTAGATCGCAGTACGTAAATGATATTTCTATTAATTTTGAACAATTATAAATATGTTTTATTCATTTATATATTTCTAAATTTTATTAATCTTAAATAAATTTAAGGCTAAAATATTTGGAACAATATCTTTATTTTGTTGATTACGCCTTATGTCGCTGTTTGATAACGTAATATATAGTTCATGTTTTATTTTCAATCAAGGTTCTGCAATCGCTCCAGCATTTCCTTAAGATACATCAAATATTCTAAGATTTCTATTCTAATAATTTCTCAAAGTCTTAATTTATGTAATAAAGGAAGAAGGGATAAGACGGACCTCTTAAGTAGAAATAGCTATACATTTTTTATTAATAAAAAAATTAATGAAATTTAACATGAAAAAACATTAAAATGTTCATTACAAGATCATAATGTTAAATTTTCAAATCTTGTAAAAGTTTCTATTATTATTAAGATTTTTATAAAATTTAATTTGATTCGTTTTATCCATAGGTGGGAATAAAATAAAATGGACTATCCAATGGAGTAATGAATCAAATCTAAGTAATAAACTGAGGGAATATGAAGACCAGGAAATAATTTAACTAATTAACTCTAAATCAAAACTATTTATCATTTATTAAATATTTTTTAGTAAAAAGAAAAATTAATTTAGTATTAATATATTTGCGTGTGGGCGCAATAATCAAACAACGATTAATTTTTTTATTAATTTTAACTTTCGCGAGATATTTTATTAACAAATAAAGCTTGATTGTTTATTTTTATAGGGTAGAACAAGTGTCTTTAATTTTATTGAGTACAAGTGTATAAATTTCTAGACATTCTGAGCAACTAGAGAAATGAATGAGAAAAAATAAGAAATTGTTAAAAAAGAAGAGAAGTAGGTAAATATTTCTCAAATTAGAACAAATATATAAGTAGAAAAAATATATAAAATTAATTCTTTTTACATGATAATATTTAATTTTAACGTTAACGTTAATATTTTTATTTTTTTTTATCCGTATAAAAATTATTTTTTAAATGTGACTAATGAAATATTATTTCCAAATAATCAGAAACATGAAATTAAAAAAAAAATTTTAATATTAAGTATGCAATTTAGCTATTCAAAATGTAACACTAAGAAATTAGATCATGAAATCTATTTGCAAGAATTCGATATTTCTTTATAAATAATTCATGACAGTTTTATTGACGTAACTTTTTAATAATTAAAAAACATCAAAAAGAAAACTAATTTTGTTTATTCAGCAAATGAAGAGTTATATAAGATTTAATAAATGGACCATTTTACTCTGAGATTCGCCTTATCCCACATTTCCCTCTATATAAATAGAAGAAATTAATGATATAATATACAATACATACGTTTTGTTTTTTCAAATTATCTACGAGTAATGTTTGTTTTCTAAATGCTTGATTCAATTTCCATCGCTGCTCTTCCAAATTTTTTATGGCTAACTCCTTATCTTCTTGCACTTTTCTAATTTGTTTTAACAATTCCTACAAAGTGGATGAAATGTGTCACAGATTTAAATTGTACAAGTTTAAAGGGATCCTAAAATCTGTATTATTGACTAAAGTATATAATTTTTATATAACAATTACTTTTTCTTCTTTTAGTGATTCGAAAATCTTTTTTCAGGATTAAAGTATACATTAACACTGTATCTGTGAGGTAGAGTCTATGCTGAGAACAAAAAATTTCAAAATTGAATCTTTTCCATTTCATAATCCAATATAACGCTCTAAAGTAAAATGCTATCACGTAACAACATTTGCTTCATATAAAAGCTGTGCAATCGATCTGTATTTATGAAATTGTGATTCACAGACTAATTTGAGAAACAATATGGAATTCTTAAAATTGGATTTAGGCTGTGTCAAAGTCTCGCTACAAATGCTTTGAAGAATTTGATGGACCAATTAGAAGAAAGAATTTTACAAATTGACCAGTTAAAAAACGCTCCAAAGCGTTTGCAGTATCACGTTGACCATACCCTTAGACGTCTAATTAAAACATTACTGTTACACGAAAATGTATGTGTATATGTGCGTGAGATATTGATGTAATAAGATTGATGTAGTAAGATATCAATTGCACACGAGCCACTTGCACACAAGCTAATCACAGCGCTAGAAAAAAAAATTCTCTACGCAGAGCAGAAGTAGCTGTGATTGGCAGTGAGCAATTGTTACAGTGTATAAATAAATAAAACCCGATGTAGTAGTAATGATGTGTCAATGGCTATGGTATCTACTTGATGTTACAAATGCTTCGAAGCATCTTTTGATTGGTCAGTTAATAAAATTCTTTCTTCTAATTGGTCAATCAAAAGTTTCGAAGCATTTATATCAAATGGACCGCACCTAATGACACATAAATCGTTTGTGTGTTATTTACAGTATGACTAATCATCTTTAGGATCCCCTTAAAGACATTTATTTGGAATACAGATATAATGGTAAAATTTGATAAAAATATAATGTTATCCAGCAAAAAAGATGACACAGTGTAAGGCCGAAATCAGTCTATGCATTGAAGAATGAGATTGAAGATTAAAAGATTGATATTTGACCAATCAGAATAAAAGGAGCCAAAATTTCTTTGTCTTCATTGATGAAATTTCAATCTTTAATTTTTAATCTCAATCTTCAATGCATAGTCTGATTCTAGTCTAACACAGTGAATCATTTTATCTTTGTTTAACATTACTAACAGGGCTGTCAATAATAGGCTGAAATACTTATACACTTGGGTGATCGGTATATACCGAATGAGTACATTTTTATCAAATTTTATAGTAACACCTGTATTAAATAATTATTGATTTCAATATACTTCAAATTACTTCATTATACCTTCTCTTTTATGTGGCTACATTTTAATTCATTTCGAAGTTTCTCGTTGTTATCTAGAGATTTATTTAATCTCACATCAAGATTGGTTGACTGTTGATTTAATATTCGTATTTCTTTTCTAAGATTTTCTAAGTCCTAAAAAAAATATCTTTAATAAGCTAGTGTAATTTTATATGTAGGTACATAATATATGTGTGTGTGTGTGTGTATGTGTGTGTGTATGCACACGTGTGTAATAAAAAGAATATAAATTTACCTTCTTCAAAATAATATTTTCTTTACTTAAAGATTGAGAGTCTGACAGTATATCTGAATTTACACGTTCCAACTTTGTAATCGTATCGTTTAACGTTTCTATTTGATTGCATAATTTAACTTGGACGTCATCGAGTTTCTTCTTTTCCACTTCTAATTCTTTATAATAATCGCACTATACGTAAATAAAATTATTTTATAAAATAAAAAAGTTAAAAAGACCTTAATTAAATTTTTTTGTTTCTTAGAGCCACTTAAAAATTCGCCGATTAGTTTATTAAAATTCACATTTATCATTTCGTTTGAAATGATTGTAGATATGATTGTAGATATGATTGGTCAATTTCAATGGACTAATCGGCCGATTACGACGAACTTAAAGTAGTCCTTAGAGGCTAGATTAAAATCTTGCCACCGTATTGGCTGCAGTATCGCAGCCAGTACGGTGACAAGATTATAATCCGATTGTGTTCGCTTTGGCGCTCATAACGCTTTAAGCGTCGTTTCATCTTTGTTGTTTATTAAATATTAAACAAGAACAATTGATGCTCACAAGCACCGAGTAGCAAAACGAACGCAGCCTCCATCTAATAATCCAGCAAACAAACGAGCATTGTGTGCCACTAGCTTGTGATTGCGCATAATCAAGAAATGTTTGTCGCAAAGTAATTAATTTTAATTAATTTTTTCAAACGCTCTTTATTTATGTATAACTGGTGCAAATATCAAGCAATAAAATAATAGTGATCTGTTAAACAGTAAAACGAGAAAAGATATTACCTTATTATTATATTCTAGTTGCATTACTTCTAATTTTTTATACAACATATCTATTTTGCTTTTGAGCAAAATAATAACAGCTTTATTTTCCATGTTATTATCCTTTTTCAGAATCTCATTGTCATTGATACATTCTACTGATGGAATGTCAGAAACTTTAACTGTCTTTAACTGTTTATTTATCTTTGGTGTTACATCTTTTGAGTATATGATTTTTGCATCATTCACCACAAATTTTGGAAGCAATGAATTTACATCGCTAAATAAATTTTCGCCGGCATGAACATATTTGATTGAATCAACAGTCTTCATTACCTCATGTGCTTTTAGATGGAGATTATGATTCAATCTATGAAGTTCTTTTTCCTTTGCTAGTATATCATCAGACATGTTTCATGGGTAATTATTTAATTTACCTTTTCTTGATTCAAATGAAATTGATGATTTGATGAAATGAAACTCATTTGAAGTTTCCACAACGCGAACAAATCTGATAAAAAAAAAAACGTCTGCTCTGTGAGAAATTAATCATAAAAGTTCACCAAAGTTCACCACTATTGAGGTTACAAACTTGTTATGTCAATATAACGTAGCGAGCTGCACAGTGCGCATACGTTGATTTTATAGATTTATTCTATGGTGAAATCATGATGGAAGAAGATAGCTGCAGATATTGTATATAGCTGATAGATAAAACAACTTGAGGGCCAATAGTCAATTGCAATAGCCAATTTGATTATTGAGCCAATCAGAGAATCGATTGTGTATCTTGAAATAAGGTGATAAAAATTACAAAAATGAGAATATTCATTATGGACCAATTAAATTATAGTTGCTTTCCATTTACATACAAAAATTGGGTCTGAAGTGAGCTGAGTAGTTCATACTCAAATTAATGATGTCACTACTTGTTTACTTTGATAAAAAGTTATCATTGATAACATTGATAACATAGATTATATAGATTCATAACCTTACTTTTAGAGTGAGTTTACGAAATTCGCTAAAGCACACGATTTCGATCTTGTGTAGATTGTAGGTAAAAGTTCGGTTGAATCTTATTTGTTAGAATATAGAAGGAATGAGAAAGAACGCGCATTCAATTGAGTTATGACGTCACAAATAAGATTTATCTAAGAATCGGTAAATGAAAAGCAATTTATGAAAGTTACGAATATTCTAACAAATCTGCTCACTTTTTTAATTTTCAAAATCACTTGACAACATTGAAGAAATCATTATTGTGTGGCTGTGACTGATTTTCTTAACCTGAATAATCGTTAATTTTAAGAAATTAATATCTTGATTCTTGGAGCAGAACACTTATTTCTGCCATATTCTTTCGTCTTATGAAAAACTCTGTCGATTGGTATATTTTTTATTCATTTTTGTGATTATGTATGATAAATTGAACAATTATCAGAAGAGATATTGAGTGATACAACAATATTAAAGACTGATAATAACACAGATAGCAATATGACTACAATGAGATATTGTCCACCAAATATAACTTTTGACAATATCTGGATAGACCATGGCGTGTCTAAATGTTTCATGCATACAATCTGTACTAGTATAATTTTTTTATATTTAATTATATTTGGATCGATCCAACTTTGGATATATCGCAAATATGGAACTGAAACTGATGAGAATACATTACCAAGAAGCAAACTATATAAATTACAAAAGTTTGTATTATATCTTGTTCCCATTTTAAGTATAATCAGAATAATTTTACAAGCTACAGTCTTGGATGATGGAAAAGTCTACGGATATATGGTGAGAATTATATATATATAATATGAGTCTGAAGTTACAGTTTTTATTTACTGTGTATACACTGTATAGGATAACTTAAACTTTTTATTTTTCTAACTTTTATCCATTATAAAACAATGATATTTATTTGTAAAGTTTTTTTAATTCCCAAAGAGAATTATTTTGTATGTTTGTGCTTTTACTCCAAACAATAAGAAAGCAAACAATTTGTTTTATAGTTTATCAGTAGCATAAATTATATATAACAAATATATATTTACTTGCTCAACAAATAAATTACAAATCAACTTAAATTGCCAATGTGAGCTGCAGCAATTGTTGACTTCAAAATACAAATAGTAATTATCAAATATGTTTGCAATAACAATTCATATTGCTACTGCAAACTAATATTTGGTAATTATTATTTGTATCAATAACTACTATAACTTACATTGATCAATTTGAATTAATTTATAGTATTTATATTTATAAATGTTTTTTATAGATATTAACAACAGTATTGACAGTAATTGTTTATCCATACTCAATTTATATATTGAAAGTTGAAAGACATAAATTGTTGCCAAGTGTGCCACCACATGGACATGGATTAGTGTTACTAGGTTTTTGGACATTAGCATTTGTTGCTGAAAATCTTGTTTTGATTAATATTGGAAAGCTTGAATGGTGGTTCCATTTGAATTCGTAAGTCAATATTAAAAGCAAAGAAATTCTAAAAGGACAATATATCTTTAAAAATCAATCTTTGTTCCATTTGTTCCAAAATTAATTAATCTTAATTTTGATTTTTTTACAGCTTAACAGATCAAATTGAAATGGCTCTATTTATTTTGCGATATGTTAGTAACTTGTTGATTTTTGCTCTTGGTTTACGAGCGCCTGGCATTGCCAACAATTTTGATTCTGATTATCGTGTGCTTAATGATGATACAGTCATACGATCACGATATTATCAACAAAGAGTAAGTAATACAAATAATTATGCTGTAGCATACGATTGAGAATATTCAATACAACAATATTTTTTAGAGATCAGATAATACTTCTACATGGAGAAATTTATGGTACAAAATTAAAATTTTAGCGCCGTTTTTATGGCCAAAGTCAGATTATTTACTTCAGTTAAGAGTAATATTTTGCTTCGTATTGCTACTATTTGGACGTCTGATAAATCTTTATGTACCAATTTATAATAAAAAAATTGTAGACAGTGTTGCAATTGTTCCTGTGGAATTTAGGTAACATAACTGAGCTTTTTATTATGCACTTTTATTAACTTATAAAAATATTATTTCTATAATTACAATTTCTTGCAGGTGGGATATAGTATTGATATATGTAACATTTAAATTTCTACAAGGTGGTGGTACTGGAAGTATGGGTTTGTTGAATAATTTAAGGTCCTTTCTGTGGATTCGTATTCAACAATATACTACTCGTGAAGTGGAGTTAGAATTATTCAGGTGAATTGAAATTAAAGTTTGTTTCTTAAGCATTAAAATTGTGTTGAGAAAAAAAGACTATGATTATATTATATTTATATAATACATATTAAACACAGGATTGAGAATATTACTTTGTAAACATAAGTTATTTTTTGTCAAGGTTGGTTAGTAACTAATTAATAAGTTTTAACTTAATTATTATTTAACTTATTTTTAAACAGTTATTTTTAAACTTTAATTTATTAACTTTTTAAGTTAATTTTTCACCATCGCTAATTGTCCAATTTAAAATAAAATATTCTCATTGTTAAAGCAGTGAAAGATTACTAAGCATTGACCGATGTGAGTGGATGTGTGCTATCGCACTGTGTGTCAACAGGACCTTCCATGTCTGTGTTCAGCAGAGAAAGCAGCTTTGCAACTGTTGTAAAATTCTTCAATATAATTGATTTATACATTTAGATCCATAAGGAACCAAAAACAAAAACCAATCTTATTGAAGAATTTTACAATAATTACAAAGCTGTTTTCTCTGCTAAACGCAGCCATGGCGTTTAAAAGCTCACGGCGTGCGCGATACGGAGCGCAAAAAGATATATCAAATTGGCGTATATATCTTTTAAACTATATATATTAATTTTTTTGAGTGCTCGAAAGCATGTAAAAAGCACTTAATTATACTGTACTAACTTTATTTATATATAATTTAATGAAGGAATGTTAATTTGTTAAGCCAGCATCTTACTTTCAATTACGATTTTCTGCTAAATGATTTGAGGAGGTACTAACTTGATGTGTTAGGGACGTTAGTCAGGATCCCTACTTTCAATTATAATTTTCTACTAAAGTATTTAAGTACAAAAATTTAGATCAGAACACATAATTAATACATAAAAAACATTTAATTCTGACGAAAGTATCATTTTGATTTTTTTGTGGGAGAGGATGCTAGTTCAACAGAGATAATTTATCGTTCACGTTACATATACATATATTACAGATTTTTAGTATTGATCGAAATGCAGTTTAAGATATAGGAAAGTATATCTCAATTTTAAGTTTATATTTGAATGAAATATTCCTATCCATAAAAAAATAATGCAACTTGTTGAATAGATACACAAGTTAATAGCGATATAAGATAAAAGTAATGATAAAAATAACAGTTGAATTCGTTATAATTATATTATTGTAAAAATATAATGATGTTACCGTTACTGTTACAAGCAGAAAAAATTACAATCGTTACCGAAAAGCAATATCTAACGGTAATGACGTTACAAAAACGCGTTACTCCCAATTATGAATCCTGATTATATAGAGAAAATTTATATTTATAGTTAATAACTATAAATGCTATAACATACAAAATATAACATATTTATAATTATAATTAAAACTTATAATATTATAATATATTTATAATTTTAAATATATTTTCTTTAGACATTTACATGGATTGAGCTTGCGCTGGCATCTTGGAAGGAAAACTGGTGAAGTTTTAAGAATTATGGATCGTGGCACAGACTCAATCAATAATTTGCTCAATTATATTCTTTTTTCAATTCTCCCAACTATTATTGATATTATTGTAGCCGTTTTGTTTTTCATCAGTGCATTTAATAAATGGTTTGGCCTCATCGTTTTCGTAACTATGGTTCTTTATATTGGTAAGCATTAATAGTAATAATAATAATATTAATAACAACCACAATAATAATAATAATAATAGATATTGATACATAATAATAACAATGCTCATTGAAATTAAAAATCTTATGCTAATTAAGCTATGTTTACATTTGCAACAGAACTATGGCCCTTAATTAGGTTTAATAACATCTATAATTATGAAACTGACCAATCACAGCTATTCCTATGAAGAATGGAATGATTGTGATTGATCAGTTTTATAACTACGGATGTTATTAAACCTGATTGAAGGTGCCGTATAAATATAGTCACTGTCGCAATAAGTGGATCATGAAATACTAATTTAAATCATTCCTTTGTTAATATCTTATCTGTTAATTTAGCTGCCACAATTGTGGTTACGGAATGGCGTACAAAATTCCAAAGACGTATGAATTTGGCTGACAATGCACAGAAAGCACGCAGCGTTGATAGCTTATTGAATTTTGAAACAGTGAAATATTATGGTGCTGAAACATACGAAGTGGAAAGCTATAGAAAAGCAATTTTAGATTTTCAAATACAAGAATGGAAATCAATGATTACGTTGAATATCTTAAATATTTTGCAAAATATAATTGTCTCTGGTGGATTATTACTTGGATCGTTATTATGTTTACATATGGCTAGTACTTGTATAAAAATTACAATTATTATGTAAACATAAGAATTTGTGTAGTAACGAGATATTTACAATGATAATTGATTTTCTTGCAGGTTGTCTTCCATCAAGATTTAACAATTGGCGACTATGTCTTGTTCGCTAGTTATATAGTACAACTTTATGTACCGTTAAATTGGTTTGGTACATATTACAGGTAATATATATTAAAAAATGGACATATTTATATAACGTATTGTTGCAAAGAATTGATTTATATATATTATTAATTGACCACGTTTTATAAGCTATCATCTTAAATAATTTTATTATTCTCTTTATTTATTTGAATAATTCTTTCTGTCAAGAGCCATTCAAAAAAATTTCGTTGATATGGAAAATATGTTTGAATTACTTCGGGAAGAGCAAGAGATAATAGATGCACCAGGAGCTAAATTATTGGATGTCAAACGTGGACAAGTGGAATTCTCAAATGTATCGTTTGGCTATAGTTCTGAGAAACTCGTGCTTAGAAATATCAGCTTTATTGTACCTCCGGGAAAAACAATGGCGCTAGTTGGTCCCTCTGGTGCTGGAAAGAGTACCATAATACGATTACTATTTCGTTTTTATGATGTAGAACAAGGCGCGGTTTTAATTGATGGACAGAATGTAAAGACTGTTAAACAGGAGTCTCTCAGAAGTAACATAGGTAATTTTACATCACAAGAATTTTTTATCATTATCTATCTATTAAGTTAAACTTTTGATGAATATCTCATAATTTATTTTCACAATTTATAGGCGTTGTTCCACAAGACACAGTTTTATTTAATAATACTATAAGATATAATATTCAATATGGTCGTATTGATGCTCCAGAAGCAGATATAATTGCTGCTGCAAAATATGCAGATATCCATGAGAGGATTCTTACATTTCCAAACGGTTACGAAACACAGGTTTGTTAAAACTATTGACTTGTCTGAATTCCATTTTTTTTAGTATAATTTTTAAATTTCACTAAAAAAATCTTTTTTTGCCTTTCTTATCTCATAAATTTTGATGGTTCAAGTGTAAATAAGTTTATAGATATGCAACTATCTATAAAAAAAACGAATCTATGTTTACAGTTCAATAAAATTACGTAAAATAAAATTGTATTAATTCTTTTATTATTGTATGTTTACTTATTTTCTTAAGTGAGTATTTTTTTAGGTTGGCGAAAGAGGTCTTCGGCTAAGCGGTGGTGAGAAACAACGTGTCGCAATTGCACGCACAATATTAAAAGCGCCAAAGATAGTATTACTTGATGAAGCTACAAGCGCTTTGGATACGCAGGCGGAGCGTAATATACAAGCAGCATTAAACAGAGTATGCGCTGGACGAACTACTATCATTGTAGCTCATAGATTATCCACAATAATTCATGCGGATGAAATTCTCGTCTTAAAAGATGGTGAAATCATTGAAAGAGGCAAACACGAAGAACTGATTTCACATAGTACTACTTATCATGCAATGTGGCAAGCGCAGCTTCAAAATAATCAAAAAAATAGCGAGAATGAAAAAAATTCTGTCCATGAAAGTGATACCTCAATTAATAACAAAGATGAATAATAGAATTTTATATATATATGTGTAATCACACACACACACACACACACACACACACACACACACACACATGTATATTATGTATGTACATAAATATGTGAACAAATTGTTAATAAAATCATTAGTTTTTGTATGCGTGCGTGCATGTTTACGCGCGCATACACACGTACACAGAGTTTATATTATAGTCTCTGAATAAAAATAACGTACGTAAAAAAACAGATGTTGATATGTAGTATATTGTATATTTATGATTGAGGACTACAAAGATATATTTATTTATACATTAAATTTCGTGCAAGGATCTTTAGTTGAGTATAAAATTACTCTCTGTTCTTGCTAACTCATGATTAGAGATGGGAAATGAATAAAGTTATTATATAAATTTAAAGTAGTATCCAATTGTAAGAAACTGCAGTATTGAATGCCTTTATATCATCCTTTCTCATTCTATTGTTTTTTTAACGAAATTCATTTGCAAAAATTTCATCTGTGCTCCAACCAGATTCATCAATAGGTGCGACAGATATGCTTGGCTCATTACTACCCCATACAAAATAGTAGCTTGCAACAAATATCCATGTTAGTACATAAAATACCTACGATAGATTTTTATTATTTAGTATTTTTATTTACTTATTATAAAAATGCTTTCCAATTTGTTACATTTTTTAGAACTCTATATATAGCTCTTTTGAATAATTTAATAAAAAATTTTTAAGAAAATGCAGTTATATATGTAAATTATTTTACCTTGGTTGTAATTGTAGTTCGCCCATCCATGTTAATTGTATATATAAATATACTTTCGTTAAAATCTTTTCTTATAATTTCTTAAAATAATATATTTGTTTATTTTATTATACTGGACTTAAATTCAGCATAGTAGGGATTTTGTAATCTTTTAGTTTTGTGAATTTGACAATTTAGGATATATATAATCAACGTGATGCTACAAGTGCTTTGAAGCATTCTTTGGTTACGGTCCACTTGATGCTACGAATACGAATACTTCAAAGTATTCTTTCATTGGTCAATAAAATTTTTCTTTCGATTGGTTAATTAAAAACTTTAAAGCATTTGTAGCGTTAAGTGGATTGCAACCTTTCATTGATGAATTCGTAAATTCTTTCTTCTAATTGGTCAATCAAATGTTTCGAAGTTACAAACGTCTAGACGTCTTATGTCTCATTTTTAAATATATATGCATATTGTCTGGAAAATGAGTTATTCAGAACTAATTCGATCGTAATGTTGGGTGCAGATGAAGTTAGCACTGGATTAAAAAAATTTTTTTTTTCAGTAAGTTGTAAAGTCGTTTTATACTTTGACAGTTTCAAATGTCTCGTTACAATTTATTTGTTACTTTTGTTATAGTGCAAGAAATAATAACTGACAATAACAAACTCAGAATATACAAAAATTTGAAGCATCAGATTTTGCCATGTATCAATGCGGGATATACAAATTAGTTCGGTCCATTTTCTAAAAGATGGTTCCGGCTGTTGTGATGGTTCATAATGACAGCTGATTTTGGCGTTTTCAGAGAGAGTAGACATCTGCTAATAATATTCAGTTCACATCGCTTTGAGTTTCATACAAAAACTTTGATTTTTACTGTGTTTGAAATGTCGAATTTTGTTAACCAAGCAGCATTTGCAGGAGATTCTAATTTTCTGCTTTAATTGGAAGAAAAATGCAGCTGAAGCCATCGAATGCTTGTCGAAGTTTATGGTGACACTGCTCCAACTGATAAATCATGTAGGGAATGGTTTCGACGTTTCAAGGATGGAGATTTCAGCGTTGAAGACAAACCAAAAAAATTCGAAGACAAAGAATTAGAGGCATTACTCGAAGAAGATCAGAGTCAAACGCAAGAGGAGCTTGCAGAATCATTGGGAGTAACTCAACAAGCCGTTTCTGCACGATTGAGAGCCATGGGAATAATTCAAAAACAAGGAAAGTGGGTGCCTTATGAACTGAAACCAAGAGACGTTAAAAGGCGATTTTTCATTTGCGAATTCAAAACAGCTGATTCAAAGCAACAAAGAACAGATTTTTTGCATCGGGTTGTGACTGGAGGTGAGAAGTGGATATTCTACGACAACCCCAAGAAAAAAAAATACTACGCTAAGCCCGGTCAATCGTTGCCATCGACCTCAACATCAACACCAAAGCCGAACATTTATGGTTCGAAGATCATGCTCTGTATCTGGTGGGACCAAGAGGGTGTTGTTTACTATGAGCTGCTGAAACCTGGCGATTCCATTTCGGGCGATCGGTATCGGCTACAATTGATTTGTTTGAGCCATGCATTGCGAGAAAAACGGCCATAATACGAGCAAAAACATGATAAAGTTATTTTTCTTCATGACAACGCTCGGCCTCATGTCACAAAAATCGTAAAAAAATATTTGGAAACGCTCAAATGGTATGTTTTACCGCACCCGCCGTATTCTCCGGACATTGCTCCTTCTGATTACTGGTTGTTCCAAAGGATGCAGCACGATTTGGCAAGTCACCGGTTCACTTCTTTCGCAGAAATCGAAAATTGGCTTCAAAATTGAATCGCCTCAAAGACGAGTCATCTTTTCAAGATGGAATTCGAAAATTGCCTGAGAGATGGGAAAAAGTAATAGCCAGCGATGGACAATACTTTAATTAATCTGTTCATACATTTTGTTTTGAAATAAATGCATTTTTGAACACAAAAAAACGGACCGAACTAATTTGTACTCCCAAAAATATCTAATAAATATCTAATAAATATCTAATATTATTTGTTCTTATAATAATCATGACGCATCCAAAGATGTCATGCAATAAGTTGTGCGAATTTAAAAAATATATATCTCATGAAAATTATCAATAGTATATTTCACTGAGCGATACAAATAAATGTTAGTATTCCTTTTGTGAATAAAGGATTGTAAATCTTTGATCTAAATATTGCATATATTATAATAAAGGTCTAAACTTACAAAAAGCAAACAAACTTATTTTCGTAAACAATTCGTTGAAATTGCTTCTTTTACATAGAAATATTAAATAATAGCAAATATCACATGTATATGGATAAAGACCATATGATGTAGTCAGTATCCCTCTGCACAACCTATAGCTCGAATAACATTACGTTAATGCTTTCATAATTTGAAAAAGAAATTCATAGTTACACTTTAATAAAATACACTAAGTTAATGTTTCTGTATAGCTAAATATGTAGACGTTGCTACTCACCCTGTAGGCAAGTATATATGTTAATACAATATTTGATTAAATTTAATTACAATAAGTAATTCTCAGTTTATTCTACTCCCTCTTCAAATTTTTATCAATGATAATATGCTATGAAAAATGTCATAATATCCGAGTACCTAGAATCATGATACATATACTTAAAAATTCTAAACACGCTCACTCACTCACGCACGCACTCTCTCTCTCTCTCTCTCTCTCTCTCTCTCTCTCTCTCTCTCTCCCTCCCTCTCGTTTATTTCTATACACATTGAGTTTTAAAACTCAATTTCGAGATGATCGTAACGATTATGAACGCTTATAATTACAGGATCTATTACTCTTGCTGACTGTGTTATTGAGAGCACTAAAGTTAAGATTCACATAAGCACCACTTGTAACTTACGTTTATTATTCATATTTATGTATATATTTTTTTTCTGTAAGTTCTATTACACACCATAAATATTCTTACCATTTCCATATTGTATCAACATCAAGCGTTTCTCTCAAATCTTTTCAGCAATAAAAATTATACAAACTTATGGAAACACTCGATTAATTAATCAACATTAAGTTAATCGGCATGTTAATCTTCCAATCCTGTTTCGATCAAAAGACAATTGAGGATGTTATCTGTAAGATTTTGTGTGTATAGAACAAATTATATATGTATATATATATATATATATATATATATATATATATATATATATATGCAAGTAACACGCACACACATGCACACACACATATACACTCTTAAATTTAATTTTATAAAATATTCATTTTTTTTTTAAGCAATCGTGCTAATCGTGCAAATTGGTGTTAATATATTTTCAAAAAGAAATCATTAGCAGATTTGTATTTTCATAATTTTAAATATTCTATCTAGGACACGCAGAATTCATACTATCGCACAGACATTTAAATTGCTATTATTATGATAGAATTTTACATATAATGTTATAAAACTTTCTGGCTTATGTCTACTATAAGAGTTGAACTTTTGCTAAAATGCATTACTATCTATGTGCTCGCAAAAATTTTGTACATTCTTTTATTATACATATAATATAGCTTATTCTGTGTAAAACTGATTTCTTTTGTATAACCAATTACAATTTTTTTATAATGATCTTTTATACTATAATATATAATAGTGGACATAACACATCCTTTATTTCCTTCATACATTTACAATACTTAATATTTTCACAAGATCAGAAAGTATGATAATATTAATAATGCAATAAAAATATATATATATACTTTTTTAAAATAATTTTATATAATTTTATATACTTTTTTAAAAATAATTTTATATAATATATTCACTATAAAATATCTAAGATCTTAAATGATATTTGTGATACTATAATGGAGCAAAATGCCTCATTTTGAAAAACAGCACAGACAGTAATACACCTAGCACTGGCTAATATAATTACGAAATAATTTTATTAACATCTTTTTTTATGTTATATCCATATATCTTTTAAAAGATATATAAAAAGCCAAATTCTAAATGCGACCAGAATGACAATATGGTACAAAGGTATTCATGTACAGAATAAAAATAGGGAATTACACTCGAGACCTTAAATAAATAGTCTGATACATATATATCAACGTGAGTGAGTGAAGTAAGTGTATACGTTGTTTTTATTTTGTGTTTGTTGCTGCATCGTTCTCCTGATCATGCCAAATAGCTATAAGTGTCCTTTTGACCTTCTGTGCGCTCCAAATACTCTTTTTCAATTAAAATATCTATACATTTCTGCAAGAAGAATATCGTTAGAAATATATATTGCACATATTATGATTGTTCTTATTATTCTTATATTTACTTAAATTAATGTCACGTTTATAAAATTTTTTTAAATATGTATGTTTAAACTGTGTATGTGTATGTACACATATATATATATATGTATATAGAGGGAAGTGGAGTAATTTTAGAACCAGTAGCTGAATCATTTTTCTCAAAAATTTTGGAGATATTTCACCGATTCGGATTTTGCTCACCCTATATATGTATAATATGGAAAATAAAATCTTTGCTTGACAAAAAACTCACTTTAATGACATGTACTCTCGGTTTGAATCTAGAACTTAATTGATTCAATACTTCTGCTACCAACTGTTGATGCTTTAATACTTTCCGCATTTTCATAATTCTAACAATTGCTGCCTGAATTAAAAGTTTCCTATCTTCTTCTATGTGTTTGTGCGTAGTCTCTTGTTCAACTTTTAATTCCGTCTTCATCGGTATATTAATATTGACCCTTAATTTCTTGCTGTTAAACAAATAAATATTATATCAATTGCTATAAATAGTAATTATAAATAGATACATATAGAAGTGACATACTTCTTGTATCCTGTAAAAAGTTCTACCGTCGATAACGGGGTCAGTTCAGCTACATCATCGCTAGCTGTAGTTAAAAGCTTGGCTTTCAAAAGTATTTGAATAACCTATGCGAAGAAATTTTTAATATTTTATATTGTTATATTACTTACCGCTAATTAGATGGTACAGTCAGCAACTAAAGGTTGCAACACTTTTTTTTAAATGGTTTTTTTATGGGTTTCGGAATGCAGCCTATTCACCGAGCAATTGGTTCTTATTTATGGAACTATAAGAATCAATCGCTCGATGAATAGGCTGCATTCCGAAACCCATTTGAAAAAACTATTGCAACTTTTTAGTTACTGATTGTACAGGAATGTCCCTTTTAAATAATGCATTAAGATTTTTAGAAACTATAGTAGTACAAAAACTATAGTAGTACGAAAAAATATTTCAAAAAGTTCTATAGTTCAAAGTGGACATAAGAAAGTACGATTGATTTAACCTTGAGCGTTGTTAAGTTCAGGTCAAGGTCACTGAATTTTTAAAATAGAATTTAACAATCCACCTCCATTTTTTTCATTACATATTCTCGTAGCTTACCTCAAGAGCTTTTCAAAACATTACAAACATAAAATTCTTTTTCTTTAAGAATTTTTTAAGATTTGAAAATTATAGTATCACGGCGTTAGCATTTGACTCAAGGTTAATCAATGTATCTTCTTATGTTCCTCTTCGAATTATACAACTTTTGTTTGAAACATTTTTCTGTATCTATCATAGTTTTCGAGAAATCTAAATGGATTATTTGAAATTTTGTATATTACCTGTAGTAAAAAATCTATCTTTATTTGTGTTGCATATTGCAGTTGTTGTATTGTCCACGATGTAGATCCATTATACGCTAACAAAACTGCCATTTGGAAAGTCGATGCTTGCAATGTATATCTGTTCTTAAAACAATTTGTATGTAATTCTCCCTTAGACATATTATATAGCCAATTTAACTTTCTGCCGCTGTGCTGCGAACTATAGAAAGTAGTAAACCTATGTACAGATCTTTCAAGCTGTAAATAAAAATTATAAATTATAAATAATTAGTGAAGATCTCAAAAAGATTACAAAATTTAATATTTTCGATATACTTTACCTCAGTCGGCAAAGAAAATGTAAACGATTGTTGGAATGGCCATGAACCAGATGATAAAACTTGTATACTAAAATCTATATCTAAAGGTTCAGCAGAATTTGTCAAGTGCCTCCTGAACTGTTCATTTAGATCTTTTGATACGCCAATATCCTGTAAATTAATTATTACAATAATACTATTATATTTTTCTGATAATTCTTAACAAAACATGCTATGTAACGAGAAAATCTCAAATCAAATTACATGCAATCTATAAAATTCCTAAAAAGAAAACTTTTACAAATATATTTTTACGTATCTTAAAAAAGATCATATAAACACATACATATGCGCGCGCGCGCGCGCGCGTGTGTGTGTGTGTGTAAATATTAAATTAATCCTCAATATTTTACATTATAAGAAATATTTAAATCAAAATTTATTTTTATAAATAAAAACTTGGAAATATAATATTATTTATACGACGATTTTAATCAATATGACGAGTAAAACAGAAAAATTCAATCTCGTACTTTAGAAATATTTTGTATATGTAATTAAATAATATGTTACATATATACCTGGAACATGCGTTGTAATTTTGAAGTATACTCAAATCCACAAGCTTGTTTCAACTTAGAAATCATGGAAGCTTCTGCGTCGTCACTAGCAGACATATGCTGAACCAATCGTTTCGCTAGCATCTTACTATAAAACTTTTGAAATACATCCTTATCTTCAATATATTTAAACACTACCATCTATAAAGAAAATAATAAATGTAGAGATTAATGCAGATTTGTTTCTTCTCAGAAGAATCTAAACAAGAAATATAAAGAAGTATACCCTAAATATACTTACAACTTGATTAAGAGTATCTTCAAGTTCTGCTTCTTCCGGATTTTTACTACTCTTTTTAAGCAGCAGATCACAATATTTAGCTAATAGTTCAGGTGATTTACTGCTGCTATTTGCTGCCCTTGTAACAGAATTACTATTAATAAATCGTCCGCAAGCCTTGTCCAGAGCAGCAACAAAGCCACTATCATTATTAAATGCGACCAGCACTAAAGCATTATATTTTTTATGCACCTCCAAGATCGTATTCACATAAATTTTCGGATCCTGTAAATAAAAAGGGCAGTCATTTGGTTCATTCATATTTCATTTACAATCATAGTTACATTAAATAAAAAATATAAACATTAAAAAATATATATACATTAGCTGCCGAGTCTCCACATTTATCTATAGCTGCGAGACCTTGATTAGCAATGTGACTTTCTAAAAGATTTCTTAACTCTCCAAGGCCATTTGGTATTCTCGCTACTAACTGATACATTCTACCCAAATCCGTATTTTTATCAGCATCCAGAAGATTCTGGAATTCTGAATGGAATATGTCCAGATGCTTCTCGATAAGTACCCTCTCGCATGTTTTCGCCAGTCGTTCATGAGTTGTTTGATGTAAGTAAACACGCACTCGCTTCTGTTCTTCCAATAATCTTTGTTCCGCCTGTACAGAAAAAAGAGTAAAATAGAAAGAGGAGAAAAATTCTTTGCATACTTATTAATATTCTTCTTTTTTGAGAGTACCTTTTTCATATATTCTGTTACAGGATTTTGTCTAAGAAATTCTGAACTCTCGCGACAATAGAATCTTTCAGTATCTTCGAGAAAGATGTTTTCAAATGAATCTTTATACACAGTTAGATTTTGTCCTTTTGCACCAGGGTCTTCTTCGTTTAAACCCAATTCTACATAACAATTGATGACACCGCTGACTAATCGGGTATTTATCGTTTCACCATTACGTTCTCTCTCGATTAATTTAAGCACTGCATTAGTAACCTGGAAAAAAGCAGATTTTACGTTTATTTTATGTCATAATAAATATACGTATGTTTGCAAAAATAGCATTTACCTGTCTATTTAAATGTTTAAATAAATTATCTCGCCATGTAACCAGAGCTAATTGATAAATTTCGTAAATTCCTTTGCGGCCCTCCTCACATTCTCTCCGTACCCAATGGCGATTGAGATATGCACATACACCATTTAATACTTTACTACTAAATTGATATTCCTCCCATTGTCTCGTATAGAACTGTAGTACATCTTCGTCCATCAAGTCGATACCATGCTGCAAGCATATGATATATGCGTGTATATGTGTGTGTGTGTGTGTGTGTGTGTGTGTGTGTGTGTGTGTGAAAAGTAGACTTTTAAAATGCATTTTGTCCAAAATATCATTTTTTGAGTTAAAAATGTGTAGTTCAATATTGAAAGACTCATATTATAAATAACCTTGAAATATTCAAAAAGTATTTTTTCAATGTAAATTTATATACTGAAAAAATTTGAACGTTTAATGTGCGTTATGTCCTTTGATTACAAACAAAATATATTTGTTTAACATTTTTAGCAACTGTTTAGCAATTTTGTTGAACATTTCACATCTTAATGATTAGCAAATTGTTATTTTCTGCGCGCAGTTTTTTCTCGTTTTTTGAAAATTATACATTTTGAATAAAACGCATTTTGAAAGCTGCTCCTCACACACACACATACACACACACTTATGTGCATAGAGCCCATATACATATATACAGGATTGGGAAGTAATGCGCTATTATTATGTTGTCGTTATTTTTTTTCGGTAACGTCATTACATTTTTACAGTAATGATTTTAACTGTTATTTTTATCGTTATATTAATCATTTGTTATCTTTATAACTATTTAATAAATCACATATTAATTTAATTTATTAGAAATATTTTATAACAGAAATTTAAATATCAAAAAATATTTTGTACTTTATATTTTAGGCTGCATTTTAATAATCATTACTGAAATATTGAAAATCTGTAGCATATATCTAACATGGATTAAAAATTTTCAGTATTATCAGTGAATATTGGAATGACATTAATATTTAAAAACAATGTTTAATTAGAATTTTTGATAAAATCTTTATATATACAAATTATAATTTAATTTCTTAAAAATAACCGTAAAAAATAAAAATATTAATATAAAGAATTACTGAAGATTTATTAGATATAAGTTTAATATAATGTAAAGAAAAGCTTGCTATAAGACTAGAATTTTAATATTGATTTTTACACAATTGATATTAACTACTAAATAATATAATTTTAATAAATCTAATATTTTACTTTAACATTACAAAAAAATAATGAAAAAATAATGAAATCATTACTATTTAAGTGATGGTAACGATAACACGTTACTTTTACGAAGTAAACCAACCCTGCATATATATATAATACTTATTTAACTCTTTTGATTTTAAAAGCATAATATTTGTATATATTTACTTTGAGTAAACTAATAAGATAATTCCTAAGAAAATCACGCAGACGTTTGTACAGCTCCAAACCTACTAACTGCGCACCTCCTTGTTGAATTTGTCCCTTTTTACTTTTAGTTGATGCTCTAGTCAATTGCTGATGAACGCTTGTACAATAATTATATACATGTCTGTAGAATTTTTTTTACAATGTAATAAGAAAATATGTCAGAGTGATAAGTTTACAGAATAAAAAAAAAAGAAAGAATAAGAAATATCTTCCATGATATAAAGGATACGTGTACAGCTCTATGTATCTCGGCTTGGACATACACTGTCTGTTATAAACCTGCTCTATACCTTCACGCAAATCTCCCCAAATTTGATCCAAATCAATTTGTTTAAGACCTGGAGGACCACCTTGATGACTTCCAGCCCCTCCGCCGCCTCTGTGCCCTGACATCTTGTTCCTGTATGCTTGTCGAGTGAGCGTCAGTGTTACTGTATGCTACTATAATTTCTGTAGAAATAAATGTAAATTTAACATTGGATATTTCTTCTAAATCCTATATCAAACTACACAAATTATTGGAAATTAAGGACAAGAGCATAGTCTTGCATAATGCATAATGTATAAGAAAATGAAACTTTTTCATTTTCTTCCTTTCTATAAAATAAAAGACATTGATAGTTGACTTTTTTAAAGTATATTCAGAGACGAACTTGCATTGCTACATAAATATATACACAAAAAAAATTACCCAATCACATTTCTTTTATAAAGACGCACGAAAAATACGATTGGATAATTTTTTTTATGCAAACATTTATGCGACAATGCAAATTTGTGTGGATATATTTTTATGCTTTACGTATTATGTGTTATGCAAAGATCTGTATTCTGGTCTTAAGAGTGACAAACTAAAGCCCATTTTCGACCAACTCCGATTAATTTAATCGGTATTATGTTATTAAATAATACGAATAAAATTATCAAATTAATTAATAAAATTATTTAATATAATTGAAAAAAGGTTAAGAACAACGAATTGTATATTAGATGTTGGTTTAAGTAATTCTGTCAATTGAGTTAATTGTCGATTAAAATTAATCGAAGTTAGTCTAAATGACCTTAAAGATTAGAATTTGACTAGTTGTATAAGTTTAATTTTAATTCATTTCGTTCTCGTTGGTTAAACTATTATCTCTAATTCTAATCTTTGCAATCCTCAGTATTTAAAGCTAGTTAAGCCGCAATCAGACTAGAAATTAGCATTAGATTGGAATTTCACTAATCAAATCATACTAAATTTGAGATCGATTTTTTTTTCTTCTGATTGATTGAATTCCAATCTTTATCTTTAGTCTAATATGGACAAATTAGAGGCAGAGAGATTGAAAGTAACCAATCAGAAAAAAAGCAAACTAATATCAAGTTTAGTAAACTATGTTTTAATTAGTCAAATTCGAGTTTTATAAACTTTGTTTTGATTACTCAATTTCTGTCTCTAGTCTGATGTAGGCATAGTGTAAAATTAAGAATTGTTAATATAAAATGTTTTAACTTCTACTATAACATCTACTTACTTTAATGCTCTCATTGGATTGAGTAAGAATTATGATAAAATGTTGGAGCATGTTGGAGCATGCAACGCAAACAAATCTTTTGACACAGGGTTGACAAGAGACCTGAGACAATATTTTCAAAAAATATTGCATATCCAAATGTACAAAAATACTATAAGTATATCATGGGTTTCTGTAGTATCTTCGTATATGATATTTTTCGAAAATAAAGCTTCTTTATCAAAGAATCTCTAAACTGAGGCATATGATGCAATAAACAAACTATATATGTTTCACTTTAACTTATTACATATGTTATAATTCAGAATATAAATTACAGTGCAATAAAATATAAGTCGAAGACATTACTTCTTTGCAATATTAAGTTGTTCTTTGTTGCTTCACTAAAACCTTCTAGTTATCTTGCTTTATCATTTTCATCAAACGTCACGGCTCAGATTCAGAATATGCTTTTATCGATAAATGTGCAATTTTATTTCTGAAATCCTTTAATATATGTAACTATGTATATAAACACACATACACACACACACACACACACATCCTGCTAAATGGGTACTAATATGTATTATAATAAGTGTTTTGAATATGGGCCCAACTATGTGTTTTAAATACATTTATGTAATTCAACTACAAAGAACCAGATCTGTTTACATCTAAAGGCAGTTACGTTATTCCTAAATTATTTTTATGGAATATATTTTTTTAACTCGAGATAAAAAACGAAAATTCAGATAGTTGAATGATATTATCAACGTACACAAGTTAGAGTAGAATTTTATAGAAACTAAACTACTGAACTCCAAATTCTTCATAGAAAAAAAGCTTTGAAAAAGGGCAAGGTTAATCGACGATGGGTATTCCGTTATATTGTGTTATGCACTTGTTCCTTTGGAGAGACTAAGAAAGACAGATAAAAACACACATACACATACACAAATACACATACGTACACACATGGACAAAGAGCGAGCAAATGAGAGATGTCGAAATAAAGGCTTATTCGCATTCTCTCGTTACAAGCTATTTTTTCTCTCAACAAAAAAAAATGGATACATCGGAGAAAGAAAAAACATTACTTATCGTGAATGGAATATTCAAAGAATACGCACTCACTTGTCGATGTTCACCACGACATAACAGGATAACAACGGTCAAGGGATAACTCTCGGTATGAAAACGGATCTAGCCCGCTTTATTCCGCAAACGTCGGAATGGACGGTGTCCAAAAGTTTCCTTACAGGAAATTTTTCAACGGGACTAAACGCCCGGACCTGCACAATTCGTCCTGTACAACAACGAGCACAGCGGACAACCGGAGCAAACCAACGTACGTGCTCAAAAAATTACTTACGACCGCGGCTCCACTACTTCGGTTCTGACAGGTTAGGCCGCAACGTTACCAACTGCAGCACATGATTTAACTGTAAGAAATTTACTAAATATAGACACAACAGAGATACCAACAGCGTCAGGGCTGAACGAAAGTTTACCAAATCGGAGGAGAGAACAGGCCTAGGATCGAGACGAGGACTGCCCTGATATTTTTCTCTGTTGTCAATTGTTCACATAACTCGTGGAAGTAGACAAGTAATCTGTTTTCTGTTCTTGCACTAAACTACACTGGCCTAGTTTCCATCGAGGGTTTAATTCAGATCAGAGGATCAATTCTGTATTTTCAAACAAGGTGAAAATTACAAAAGTGAGCAAATTTGTTAGGTGTTGGCCAATAAAATTATCAGTATTCTAGTAAATTCACTTGTAATTTTCTCCTCGTTTCAAGATACAGAATCGATTCCCAGAATGTAAGAACTAATCAACTACAATCGAGTATTCTCCTGTTATTGTACAATCGAACGATAGGGGAATGCTCGACTGTAGTTGGTTGGATCTTCTAATCCGGACATTCTAATCCGGATTAAACCTTCGGTGGAAACTAGACCACTGTTAAGTGTTCTGATTGGTCATCGCATCAAGTGACTTAGCAACCAATGGCTGCGTTCAATCAAGAAAACTAATCATTTAGCTCTTTGTGATTCTTTAATATGATTGGTTCTTGCCTTTGGTTCTTCACTAATCTAAATGTAGGAACCAATTATATCGAAAAATCAGAGCACTAACTAGGCTACGTTTCAAAACTTCCTCTCCAAGGAAAATTTTACTCGAAATATATAGTACATGTAACGTATACTATAGCATATAGAGTAAAATCTTTCTCGGAGAGGAAGTTTTGGAACGTAGTCCTAATTATTTTTCTTTGCTAAACGCAGCCAATTATGGGGGTCGATTCTGTGTCTTCAAACAAGGTGAAAATTACAAAAGCGAGCAAATTTACCAGGTGTTGACCAATGAAATAATCAATATTCTAATAAATTCGCTCACTTTAATAATTTTCATCTTGTTTGAAAATATAGAATCGACTCTCTATCTTGAAATGAGATGAAAATTATAAAAGTAAACGAATTTACTAGAATACTGATAATTTTATTGGTCAACGCCTAGTAAATTTGCTCACTTTTGTACTTTTCACCTTGTTTGAAAATACAGAATCGACCCTCAGAATCAATCCCATAAACTGATTTATTTGTATTACAAATGACTGCTTAATGGATAATTGATGGATTTTCTAGTCTTGAAAACGACATCATTTTTAATATTTTCTAATACTTTTGTGATACTGACATAAGTGGGTCGCGCTTTTCTGATAAATTTAGGACTCTATCTGCATCCAGTGTGTAGATGCAATAAACTGATTGGCTCTCACGTCAATTTTCGCCGCGCAGCAAGCGTTGCTGCATATTCTGTGCAGAAGTCATAAAAAGCCTAGATGTAACCAATAGTTGATATTGTCTAGTTTTTGTTAGTAAATCATCTAGCGACGTTCAGAATTTATAATTGGCAACGCTGTTTCAAACAAATTCAAGAATTAAATGACCGTTTTTCACAGCGAGTATGTAGTACGAACAAGTATGCGAAAATAAACGTTTTATTTGAGTATTTTGTATCTATCTACTTTTTTTGTGTTAATCATTTGATTGCCTTCTCGGTGACACACACGTGCACCCTTTTAACGAAGAGAAGATTTTTTTTAACGGAACTAACAAGGTATGTTTTCGAACGAAGGCAATCTGTAAACAATTTTCTTCAAATTGAATTAAACTTAAAAATTTATTTGTTACCCAAATTTTTGTAACGGTATTGAATTATTATATATTTTGTACACGTAAGTTATAATAGATTAATTCGTGTTTTTATAAAATGATGATAGGCATGTGATATGTTCCTTGTATTATTGTATTATTGAAACACATTTTATTTATTTTCAAGCATGAAAATTTGTTTTTTTTTTAAGTATGTAATATAATAAAATTTAGATCGGTTTTAGAATTAATTTTGGACGTGCATGTATATGGTGTATATGAATAACGGTCTAAAATATTTTATATTCTTAAATTTTCTAATATTTTATAGTGTTATTTATATTTGTATAAGTTATATTGTCAGAATTGTTAAATTAAAGAAATTTATAAGATTATGACTCTTAAGATTGTTTTGTATGTCACAGTCAAAGTATTAATTCATTAAATGTATAGCCTTAATAATCAATGTATACACATCTTAATTTGATAAAAATGTATTCTCTGTGAACTTTTACTAGTAAATGCATATATTGTTATGTCTAATTTAAAAAAGATGTCTTGATTTAAATGAATACTTCTAATAGCAAATGTATTCATTGGAGCTACATATCTGTAGCCACATGTACATTTTATTAAATCTTTTCCTTATTATGGATAAATTTATAATATACTAAAAATAATAAAAAATTAGACAGAATATCTCTAGGCAAGATAGGATGTATCATAAATAAATTTATTAGGAATAACAGGCATTTTATATTTAATTGATATTTTTACTGAAATCTTACATAAATACAATAACATTTATTAAATTTTATGATATACTTATATATATATATATAAAATGTAATGTACATATTATATAAAATTATATAATTATATGTAATACATACATATACTACATATATTAGGTGTTGGAATTAATTCGTAGCGTTTTACAAGTGATGGGAAGTACTTTCATTAATGTATTTTTTAATGCTCATGTGAAATAAATAACATTCTTTCATTAAAAACGCTACGAATTAATTCCAACACCTAATAACATATTTATATATCTTGTTAAATTAATACAGATGGAGAATACACTGGATTCAATTTATCCATCACATAATCCAGAAGAAGAAATGTCGTATTTATTTGGCAGAGATCCAAGTATTTTGGCATATAGTCAAAGACCTTTTCCCTCAAAAGACACAAAAAAGAATTTGCTTTCTTTATATGAAGTAGAGGAAGTTAACTCTACCAATGAAAATACATCTGAACGTTCAGAGTCACAAACATTACAAACTATTAAAGTATACCTTAGACTTAAACCATTCCCAAAGAAACTGAAGTTAACAGAAGAACAGCAAGAAGCATATAAAATCACAAATTCTATGACATTGCTTACAAAAGTCCCGGTACTGGATAATAATGGAAGTACCAAACAGTCCAAAAGTGAGATTGTATGTCGAAGATTCACCTTTTCACAAACATTTGGACCAGAGACTACTCAGTTGGAGTTATTCGAGCAAACGGTACAGCAGTTAATGGTTGATTTTTTAGCTGGACAAAATTGCACTATAATGACATATGGTAAGAAATATTCTACATTATATGGTATTTAAAAAGAATTAAAAGTTTTCAGAATTAACGTATTTATTTAGATAAGCAAAATAATTTATAAGCAGATGTGTTAAAATTAATATTTATTGAGGTATTGACAATTGTTCATATTACTTCTATAATCAACTTTTCAAAAAACTATGTTTTTCCAATTATCTTCTACGCATTCGAATCATCTATGAGATAGGCAACTGGTCATGCAAAAATATTGAAAATGACATCTGACAATATTAGTTGACAAAAATAATGCAAAAAGAACAAATCACGGAATAATATTGTCAGATGTCACACGCAATGCTGCTTATCTCGCGAGAGGTCCAAACAAAGAGTTGGACATGCATCAAAAGTTCTTTGATTAAAATTGATTCTCTTAGGTTACATTCGAAAATATTATACTCGAGTGCCTCCATATATTGTTTTATCCTTGTTGCTTACCCTTAAACAATAAGAAACTTTATTTTTTTTTTCTTCATTGATCTCGCTGAGGATGACCTCAAGAGGTGGTTGAAACATTCGAGTGTAAAATATAGCCAGTCAAAAATATAATTTATATATACATATAATCAATGATTATGCATTAAGTACCACATGAACTTTTATTTTCTTAATTTCCTACATTATTTAAACAATAAGATAATAGATGGAAACACTCGGGGAACGCAACCTTATGAGACATTATGATCTCCGCTTGTCTCATGAGTCTTGAAACACTCTGTATATACATATATTATTTTTTTGTATGTGTATGTATCGCTCTAATGCGTGCACGTGCACACACAAGCACACATGTACACGCTTGCACACAAATACATGTATACTGCACTTGTATATACAAACAGAATATTTAGTAACAATTATTTAATTTTGTAGGTACTACAAATTCAGGAAAATCATACACATTGCAAGGGACCACTACTTCACCTGGACTTATACCACGAGCACTGGAGTTTGTGTTTAACAATATCACAACAAGACCAAATCCATTTTATAAACCTTTACATTATAGCGATGTAATTAATCTTAATGCACTTGAACGTGCACAGGAACTTGAAGCGAAAACTAAATTGCTAACATTCAGTTCCATGGAGAAACATCAGTATATGAATACTTACAAACAAATGCAAAAATTGCTGCAAGAGGAATCAATTCGCCCTAGCCAATGCTATGATGCTCATTATTCAGTTTGGGTTTCATTTGCAGAAATCTATAATGAAATCGTGTATGATTTATTATCAAGTGAATGTCAGAAAAAAAGAATGCCCTTAAAATTAGGAGCGGATTCTAATGGCAGAGCATTTATCAAAGGTTTAAAGACTGTTTATGTTAATTCAGCAGCAGAAGCTTACCAGATTTTGATGGCAGGGCAATATAATTTAAAAGTAGCAGCAACAGCGTTAAATGCAAAAAGTTCAAGGTCTCATTGTATATTTACAATTATATTATTAAAATATTATGCAGAAAATTTACCTGATACAGTTGAAGTGAGCACGTATGTATTTTTCTCTTTTTTCTTTCTAATATTTTATATGAATTTATATATGACATATTCTCTATTAGTATTTATTTTTCTTAATAAAATATCAAAATTTAGTAATTACGTATTTTTGTTATATATAATTATGAAGAAGCTAAGATTTATTACATCAATTTCTTTAAATCATAATACTAATATTATTTTGATATTTCAATAGGTTTTCCTTTTGCGATTTAGCGGGCTCGGAACGTTTGAAGAAAACATTAAATATAGGAGATAGATTGAAAGAAGCACAAAATATTAACACAAGTTTATTAGTATTAGGCAGATGCTTAAAATCCATTCACGAGGGACAATTAACTAGAACGAAAACAGATACAGTGGGACCATTCAGAGAATCTAAATTAACTAGATTATTCCAACGAGCTCTATCAGGAAAGGAGCATCTAGCTTTGATAGTTAATGTCAATCCTCTACCTAATCTTTATGTAGAGACTCAAAATGTTTTAAATTTCGCTGCTATTGCAAAAAGAATTGTTATAGAAAGAAAGAAACGAATACAGAAGAAATCGAAATCAAGATTTTCGCAAATAGTCACACAAAGTATACAGACGGTGACTGATTGGGATAGTACAGAATTGGGAACAGCGGATTGGCAACCTACAAATAGTGTGAAGGATGATGATTCGGAAGAATACATTACTTCAGAAGAATACATGGATCTTGCAAATGAAAATGAAAAATTGAAAAAGGAGATTGCTCTTTTAAAGAATTCAGCTTTAATTCAAGATTTTCAAAGCCGACAAGAGATGGCCGAAAAATATATTATGATGATAAACGAGCTTGAAATTGATTGGAAACAACGTATAAATGATGTTGAGACCCAACACGAAGATGCACTCGAATGGACTGTGAAGCAAGTTGAAGAATTTTACAAGGGAAAGTTAAATCAATTGCATAAGAAGAAAAGAAGACGTAGCGAATGCACTGATGATAGAAATGAAGATGATGATGATGCTGATGATATTAATATAACTATTAAAGAATTAATTAAAGAAAATACACACTTGAGAGAGAAGAATGACACTTTAAAGAAAACATTAACTGAACTGAAAGTAACAAACGAAACTTTAATTGTAGAAAAAAACAAAACTTCTTTCGAGTTAGGACTCTCGAAGGAGGACTTAAAAATTGCAAAAAATCTTCTAGAAGCTGCTCAAGAAGATATTTGCTCTACTCAAGATGGTAAAGTTTATATAAAGGAAGTGACATCACAATTGCTTATTAAAGACGAACAAATCAAAAAGCTCAAAGAAATTCTCAATGAAGCGAAAGAAGAGTACATTGCAATTACGTATGATTTGAACAAGAAAGAACTTTGCATTGATGAACAAGCAAAAGTTATAATAGAAAATGAAGAAAAAATTGAAGATTTAGAATTACATCTTGAAGATGTTAATGTTTGCTTGACGGAGAAAACGAGAATAGTAGAACTTCTAGAAGAGAGACTTGAACATCAAAATGAAAATAAAATTTTACAATTACAAGAAGAAATCAATAAATTGAAAGATGAAAAATTAGCGTTAATTGAGTCTTATGAAGAAAAATTGAACTCCAAAACATCTATTAAAAATGAATATCAAGAGATTATTATAAAAGAACTAATTACTGATAATTTATCAGAAGATTCAAATATGAACGTAAAAGAAGATATGAAAACAAAAATAGAAAATGCAAAAGTATCTATTAATGAAATTAAAGAAACTAATTCAAATAATTTGAATTCCACAGAAAAGATACTTTCTAAACACATATTAGTGGATACATGTTGTCAAGTAAATATAACAAATGATGAGGATTATAATGACGTTAAAAACAAGTTGGAAGAAAGTACTCAGCCTGCTGTAACAATAACAACATCAAAAGATGTTCAAACTAGTAGTAAAATGGTTTTGTTAAAAGAAGAAGCTGTTCAGACTGATGAAATTCTGGATAACAGTCAAGTTAATAAATCAGAATTGAATGCATTGATGCAAATTAATGATGTTCACATACAATACGAACAGAAATGCTCGCAAGTTAAGGAGTTAACTAAAGAACTAGACGATATGAAAAGGACATTGCAGATTTTAAGAGAGGAAAATTGTTCAAATAAAACTATCATAGAGGAATATAAGAATTCTACGGAGGAACTTAAGAAACAATTAACACTCGCTGTGGAAGAGAAACAAAAGATAGAAGAGATTCTGCAAAACACCGACATGGCTTACAAACAAAAAATTGCAAGCTACGAATGTAAAATCGATCAATTAGAAAAGAATCTTTCAATTGCAAAAGATGATACTCAACAATATTTGGAGAAACTGAAAACTGCTGAGAAAGAATTAGATAACTATATGTTAAAGTGTAAAGAAGAAAAAGAGATAAATGTATGCAAATCAGACGAACTTGTTTCAGTAAAAGAAGAAGATAATAATACAAATAACATCAGTATAAATCAGTTAGATGAATATGTAGAAAAGATATCGCAATTGGAAAATAATCTGAAAACTATAGAGAAACTAAAATGTGATATCGATCAATTAAATAAAAATTTGGAAACGTGTCAAATAGAGAAGAACTATATACAAGAAACACTTGACGAGAATAATAAGAAATTGTTAAAACTTGAAAGTCAGTTGGAAGAAACGACTCTCAAGGAACAGGAAAAAGATACTGAGATCACAACTCTACAAAAGGAATTGAAATGTATGATTCAGAAAATTGAGAATACTGAGAGGACCGACAATGTGATGGAAGCAGAATTGAAATGTGCTATAAATGAATTGACGCAGACGAAAGAAACGCTTTTTGAGAAAGAGCAATATATAAAAGAGTTGAAAATACATTTGGAAAATTTCGAGAAAAATGCGAAGATATTTGATTTACTCGAACAGAATGCGAAAGATTGGCAGATTGAGAATGAACGATTACGAAATACAAACAATGACCTAAGAATTAGTTTAACACAGAAAGAACACGAGATGGACGCATTCATGAAGAATCGAGATGAAACAGTAACTAAGTACGAAACTCTTGTTAAAAATCAGCAGGAAGATTTGGACATGCAGAAGAGGGAGGTGATGAGATATCAGGAATTATTCCGTCGGCAATTCACGCCAACACCGAATAAGGATGATTACAAAAAGTTGCAGAATCGTATAGAAGTGCTCCAAGATAGATTACAGAAATACGAAGTTAATACAAAGGTCAAAAACATTTACGATAGCACATCGGAGGAAGAAATTTCGGCTCGTCAGACCAAACGACGAGGAAAGAAGACTGCTTCATCTGTCAAACAAGAAAATATACCGGTTATCGAATTGTCTGGATCCGAATCGAAGCGCAGTACGAGAAATACTACTTTACCACCGCCGGCGGAAATGTCGACCGAGAAAAGACGTACTCGTAGAAAGAAACTGTTCCTTGAGAATGATTCATTTGCGGATGTTGAACCTACTGCAACGCTTTTACCAACTCGAAATTTACGGAATCGGAAGAAATGAGGAAAATATATAAGATATTGTAAATACTTTATATATCAAGGAAATCTAACAATCTCTTGCATACTGCTGTGATGATCGACGAGTGATATTTAATGAAAGCTCTGCTTTTTCGCATCTGATGATGTAAAACAGAACTTTCATTGAATGTTGCTCATCGCTTATCACGTCCAATGTTCAGTAAGCATAAAAGATCAGAGTACAAATGAAAAACATAGGAACATGTAAATCACGAAGCGAATACCGTTTTTCGTGTGATATTTATCAAAGTGTCTTACATACATATACTTAATTACATTTTATTTTAATAAAAAAAAATTAAAAATACTGTTTATTTTTAAAAATCGCATTTTTCTCTCTCTAAATATTACGCATTTTATATAAAAAATGTATTATATATTACTATTAATAATATTGAAGTGATTTACATATAAGACTTGTAATTTTTAGACTGTGTGAAAAAATAATTAATAGTATAAAAATAATAAATAGTATAATTATTCGTTTTATATCAATGCTGTATAATTTAAAAGTTGATTAAAATTCTTTTGTATACTTGCGGATTATCCTTGTATACTAATTGCTTGTATGTATATTTGCTATACTTTGTTATACATACAAAAAAACGACAGCCAATCAGAATTCGTGCTGGTAATCGCTGATTTTGTCTTTCTGTACAGCACAAGTTTTGATTGGCTGCTAACTTTTCTACTTTTTGCTTTTCTGTCGAGATCTGGGGATGGATTCTGTATCTTCAAATAAGGGGATCGATTCTGTATCTTGAAATGAGGTGAAAATTATAAAAGTGAGCGAATTTACTAGAATACTGATTATTTCATTGGTCAACCTCTAGTAAATTTGCTCGCTTTTGTAATTTTCACCTTATTTGAAGATATAGGTTGATTATGTATCTTTAAATAAGGTGAAAATTACAAAAGTGAGCAAATTCATTAAAGTATTCATAATTTAATTGGTTAATACCTAGTAATTTTTGCTCACTTTTGTAATTTTCACCTCCTTTCAAAATCCATAATCGATCCTAAGGTGAAAATTATAAAAGCGAGCAAATTTACTAGGTGTTGACCAATGAAATAATCAGTATTCTAATAAATTCGCTCACTTTTATAACTCACTTCATTTCGAGACAGAATCGATCCCCTGAACTCACTTTAAAACTTAACAAATCGGAACAGAAAGTTTTTGACTAGACTGTGATTAGCTAATTCTTAAGCTGGAAACACAATGAAAAACACAGGCAATAGGAAATAAATTTCAATCTATCAGAAACATGTATACTAGAACACTTTCTGATAGGTTGAAATCTCTTATTCCCTGTTCCTATTGCCTGTGCTTTTCATTATGTTTTCGGTTTTATGTTTACGGTACGTCTTGTGGCTAATATTGTATTATAGAAGGTATTTGCTCCAACTTTAAAGGATGCTATTTCATTTGTTCGTTTTTATCATACGACAAATGTGTACGAACAGAGAGGTCTTCGGATATCTTTATCCCATAGCCAATCAATAGGAAAAATTTGTCGTACGACAAAAACGCACAAATAAAATATCACCCTAGGTCGGATTTACACCTTAACGGAAAAGCGAAAGCCAATCAGAACTCGCGGAAAGATAGAAGCAGACAAGCCGAATGTACTGCCTACTACTACTGCGAGTTTCGATTGGCTTCCGCTTTCCGCTTTTCCGTTTAGGTGTGAACCCAGCCTAATACCCGTATTCATAGTCAGACTTTTGCCCGTATTCATAGACTTTGTATTTAAGGCTTCCTTAAATTTATCTTTAGATGCTCAGCAGCCAATGAAATAATTCATATAAGATCTGATTATGAATACGAGTATAGGCTGACGTCCCGTGAGTGGAAATTTATAGCGGAACGGAACAGCGAGACCAATCATAATCACAGAAAAAAAAGCAGAGTAACAACTGCAGAGTTGTGATTGGTTGCGCTGTTCCGCTCCATGGAACGGTCAGCATAAGGCCAGTATAAATGCTCCTTAAATCTGATTGCCCATGCACTAGTACGCCCTCATGATTGCAAACGCGAAAGCAACGGGTCGATTTTCCGTACATCAACCGAGATTACTCGAATACTAGCAGATATTAGTGATATTGGATACTGTCAGCATTCTCAGCTGACGCACTAAAGAGTAATAATATATTATCGAAAATGGTAAAAGAATGTACATCTTTAATTATATCGACGTGTGCTACGACAAACGTATCTATGGTATTGTGTGTGCATGTTTTGTGTTTTTCTTTTAGTCATTTGGCGAAAAAATAGCATCGATCATGCAGAGGCCTGGACAAGACCCTGTTGCCAAGGACGATGTGCCTTGGTGGATGAAATACGCCGGTCGCGGACTTGGTACCGTAGGCAGCATAAGTAAGCGATACTGTACAGTTTGCAGTTTTTCTTCCTTTTGTACATACATCGTGCGTTATTTCGATCTCTCTTTCTCTCTCTCTCTCTCTCTCTCTCTCTCTCTCTCTCTTTCTCTCTCGCGCGCGCGCTCGTACATGTGTACCTGCACTCATGTTAAAAACCATTACTTATTTAATCATCCAATTCACAACCATAAAATCATCTTTTTATCTTTTTATCTGACAGCCGGTCAATAGCGTTTGCTTCTTTTTACCCTTTCGTATAGATTTACAATTATTGCTGCACTAGAATTTCTTTTCTCATTTCTGTCAAATTTCAAACATATATTTATTTCACATTTTAAATATATAGAGAATATACTAGTTCAATTATTTACAAAATATATGTGTATGTTGATTTATACATATACAATTTTATGTGCAATCCGAATAATTGGATCAGTCAAGGATAGATTTTGAAAGTATGTGCTACAAGTTCTATTTATCAATAGAATGTCATCAAAAATATAATAGAATATAATAATAGATTGATTTCAGAAACTGAACTGATAATTTAACATTTTGTAACTTTTTAAATAATTTATTTCCTTTACTTGTTAAAAAAATATTCTGTTTGATTTCTGCCAATCTATTATTAGGTTATAGGCTCTGCCAGTGAAACATATGTTTAATACAGAACAAATAGATTTGTTGTATATTAACATTCTGTTGATCTATTGTCATATTATAGGTATTTTTCTTATAGTGATTCTATAATGAGTAATCAGTAGTCTTAGAAGTTAGCTGCTAGCTGACTATGGATAGTATTCATGGTCGGTTCTTATTTTAAGACTGTTTTAAATAATGTCTTAAGATGCTAATGCAGCTCTCTAATTGGTTCATGACATTTTAAGACTGTACTTAAGTCCTAAATATAAGATCCAACTATGAATACTGGTCTATGACTCACCAACTATCCTTCAGACTTGCTTCTGATTCACTGACTATAGACTACGATTTATTATAGAATTAGCACTGGAAATTATAAGGATCTCAGTCCTTAAGACAGTCGTAATTGAGTTATGAGTCGTAGTCATAGGTCAATCCATAATGTTTTGATCAACTTGTAACTACAATTTATATTCCATACTTAGTTACAGTATTTACTTAAATAAATTTACTAATACTACTGGGAACTATAAGATACCAATATTTCATATATTGTAAGATAAGACTTTTTAAGTCTCTTGATTGGCTACAGGATAAACAAATTCTTTTAACATGCTTAACAAGTTTGTGAAATATTAGGCTAAGGGCCTAAGCACAAAGATGACTGTAACTGATAATGAATTGTAGAACGTAAGTCAGTTGTAGATTGACCAAATATGTACCATAATATTGTGCGTTAATATCCTAATATTAGATCGGTTATATTCAATTTGGGCAGTACTGTTACAGTATAAGCACTATTCTGTCCTTATCATGCATTTACATGAAAAAAGGAAAATAGAAGCTTACAGCATAAGTGCCCAAATTAAAAAGGCAACAAAAGTTAACTATGATTTCAAGCTATAAGTTTTCTCAATTTAAAATGTAATTTATGCAAAGATTGCCTTGTTTATTTTTTTGCAGTTGCAATTTTTCTCGGAGCATGGAATTGTGCGTCGATACTTTTTGGCCAGATTGATTGCTTAATTAGCGGTATGTGGCAAATGATAGCAGGTTTTCTGGTTGTTATGATCGAAGCGCCTTGCTGCTGTTTGTTTATCGATTTTGTACAAAATTTAAGCGATTGGGTGGAGAAGAAACCCTATTGGAATAGAGCAGCTGTTTATTGTTTGTAAGTTTAATTTTATATCTTTTATAGTTTATAATATATCTAGTAAATGTAAAACTCATATACTTTTCTGTGTACAGTCATGGACAGAACGGTTGTAATACTTTTTTTCTATGGGTTTCTGCCTTGCTTATAGAATAAGTAAGAAGCAATCAGTCAGTGTGCAAGCTACATTTTGAAACTCATCGAATAAAAAGTATTGCAACTAGTCTGTCCATGACTGTACAGTCCTTGGCCATATTATTAGATGCATCATAATTGTTACAATTTATTGACTTGCCATGATTCATATTTTATTGATTAATATTGAGATTTATGATTATGATCCATCTATCATTGTTGTAATTGAAATATATAAAGAAAATGGTTATGTATAATATAATGGATGCATTTAATTTAATCCATTTGTCGCTTAAATATCCACAATTAAAAGATGAACTTGTTAATAATTGTGTAGAAGTGACTATAAAGGCAACGCATGTGTTTTCTGTTTTTATTATAAACATTTCGTTAATTTTTATTTATTTATGTTGGCGAACTTTAATTTAAACATTACATATAATATTATTAGACTTATGTGCAAGAAACTATCAAAAAATATATGTGCTAATAATGCAACCAAGGACTGTATTACGATACATTAAATTATGTCATATCTATTGATTTAGAATAGCATTGCCAGCAGTCTTCCTATGTCCAGGAATGAGTAGTATATTTGGCAGTGGTTTAATATTTACAACGGGTATAATTTATGGCTTGATGTCTTTGGGCAAAAAGTAAGTACAATTTGTTCGAATTTACAAGAGATCATCTATAAAGTAATCAAATTACTTTATTGACAAAAAAAAAAGAAAATGTTTAAGTCAATTAGAAGTGCAGAAATTTAAAAATATGATTGATATAATTTATATTTAATCATTAATGTAATAACCTTTTGTCAACAAAATCAATTTTATTTGATTGTAGAAAACTGTCAAATTAAATTGATGCAAGAATATATCAAAAGCATTGCAATCAGTATTGTTACTTTACATAAAACTGATTGTACTTTTTCCTATTTTCTAATTACTTTGGTAATTGGTCTAACTTTTAATAATTCCTCGTTTTTATGAACATCAGTGTAATAATTAAACTGATGCATATAAAAAACAATATGTACTTTTCATTAAATTTTAATGGAAAGTGCATATTGTAAGATTACGTGATCCAATAGTAATTTTAGATAAACTTTTTAGATAAAGTTATTAATATGTTCAAATTACAAGAAAGATTTATATTATTTCATTATTATTGAAATTATAATTTTAAAATATGTGTTATGAACTAATTATCTATTTATCATTTATTTCTCTTTTCGATCACTTGTCATGTAATCTTACATTCAGATGTAACATCGCTTTTAATATAAAACTATACAACGCTTTTTTCCCTGCCTTTTGATGTGTACGTTTTTTGCTTTGAGGTGGAAGAGCAATTTTTATATTGTGTTTGTGTTTTTGATGTTAGCTTGCTTTGGTTTGTAAAGAAATATTTTTACAAGATAATTTTACGAAAAATTTTATTTATACAAGAAAAAAGGTTAGAATTGCCAGAAATATTTAAAAATATTTAGAACTTTATGTCAGATGAAAAAAAGGAACGACTTGAAAAAATTAATGGTTTATTTCTAATTGTATGTAACGGTCATCACAATATAACTCTTCATAGAATTAATGTAAAACATGCGTGATGTAAAGTAATTTTATCTTGTTCTCGATATGATCTCTTTACAAAATGTTTACTAATTTGTAACATAATAACAGAGGATCCAGGCCCGACCCAGCAGGAATGACGTCGGGCGTGGGTTCCCCACAAGGTACAGTGCCTCCTACTGCAGATCACCATACTACTCTCATGGAAGATCCTGATGTCTGGAGGCCTACGTAAATCATCAAACATTCATTGCATCACTTCACTAACCAGGCAATAATATACAAGATTTAATGTTACTATAAAATCTAAGTACAATGCTTTGCTACCATTCCCTTTTCGATACACACTTTTTATTCTTTATTGTATGGCCCACAACACTTAGCAACTCGATATTTTGGAAATTATTTTGTCAATTTTAAAGATTTAGTTCTTAAATTGGATTTGAAGGACTTTCAAATGAGTTGATTTCAATTGGAACTCCCATTTTTATTGCATATTATAGTTTACCTCGAAAACTTTTCAAAACACTATAACAAAATATTTTCATTGAATACTTTTCAAGTTATAAGGCTTGAAAGTTACAATACCGATGACATTTGCATTACAAGATGTCCGATTGACGCAAACCTTTTGAATGTTGTTCAGGATCATAACCTGGATAACATTTGTCAAGATCACATTTTACAGATCAAATCACATTGTTCTGTAAAATGTTTTATTTCTAAGATATATGTTTGTCACACTTTAATTAATTTACTCTGAATATCGCAAGTAAATTTGAGGGTAAATTCGAGCAGAAATTGGCTTCTTGTAGAAATCCATAGCCTATCACATATAAAATGATATAAGCTGCATAAGCATAGCACAAAATCGCTGAACTAATGAATATCAATATAAATCAATATGATGTCTTAATGTCGAAATCCCATTGGTCCAACGACTTTGTGTTTATACAGCTTATATTATTTTGTATGTGATGGCTGCTATACTGCTATGTTATGCTTTTGATAGCAAGTGTATACTAACATTATAAATTATGTATGTAAGACATTGTGAACTTAACGTGTGACATGATTGTGTCTTCTTGATAAGTTGTAGATGGGAAACAGTGTACACGTATGGCGCAATGAGTTAAAAATAATAAATGTAGATTTACATTTATTTATACTACGTACTTGAAAAAAAGTATTTCTGAAAAAATTAATATAATTGTTTACATTTTAGAGCGCCTTTTGGCGAAATGAGAACAACAGCAATGGATATTCAAGCTCCATCATCGAGCATGCGGTCCGTACTAGTTGAAAATACTCAGCCAATTGGTGTTAGCAATCCAACTAGTACTCCAGCTAGTATTGTTTGATTAGGAATTATAATTGGGTGAGCAATCTAACATTTTTGTTTTGTGCGAATTGTAAGCGATAATTAATCGTTTAAATGATTAATAGCTCGAATAAATGAATGAACTTCATTTTATCTCAGCTTTATCATTGATACAAATTGTGTAATTCAAATGTTCTAATAACTTCACAAGACATTTATTACTTTTAAGAATAATTGAATACAAATCGTATTAGATATGTAAATTCAAATGTGTTATGATCTGAGAAAGGAAAAATTTCTTAAACTTTAATATTACATGGAATTTTTTTATTTTAATCTGTTTTTATTTAATACTTGAGATACATTCGTAAGAGTTGTATGCGTTTGTTATATCCTATGTTTGTATGAAATGTGTATGTAAAATGGAGTGGGACATATTTTGAAGACATATAGAAAAGAATTTGTGTTATTCATTTTAATAATGCCAAAGTCAAAGACTGTCATAGAAAATGATGTTGTTCTATGGGTCTAGCTTTCGTAGGCCCATTTATCCATTATATGTCATGAAACGTTAACAAATGTAACAATAGAAAATTATAGATGATGTAACATGTTTTGAAGTATATAATATTAAAATTTTATTTTGCAAGCAATTAGTTAAGTAGGTTCAAAAAGAGAAACTAAATAATACTTCCGCGATAATTTCGCATTTGAATTATAAAACGCATTGTTTTCAGAATGTCATATTAGAAGCGAGAAAGTCATTAGTTTGATATACTTTTTATGTATAATATTATAGATAAGTTTCTCCTCTGCCAAATAAACTATACATGCATAAAATTTAATTATGTTTTAAAATAACACTATTTGTATACATATATTTATGTGACATTCTAATTTTTATTACAGCGCCGTAAAATTAATTATATAATAAATTGATAAAGCCATAAATATACGTACGCAGAGTGAGTTACTTCAATGTTTATTTTCACTAATTGTAATCTAAGAATCTGAAATATTCTATTTCATTTTTCTTTACTATCATTTTATTTTTTGATGTTAAAATATAATGTGTTAATAATGAAAAAAGCCACATGTATATATATATATATATATATATATATATATATATATATATATATATTGATAAATTAATCTATCTTATCGTGCGATATGGCAGAGGGATCTAATAATCTTCATTACTGGCATGTTTTCACATATCAACAAATTTTATACAATCATGAATATATTCCATACTTACTGATTATGTCATTTTTGTTGTATTAAATTTTAATAAAAGAGAGAAGCTTTTTCATCTTTTTTTCTTAATATTAAGTTAAAATCGACTGAAAGCGATTAAGTTTCTCTGAAAAAATAGGTTCCAAGAATTCTTAGATATTTATATGAATTATGACTGTGACATATCTTGTATATATGCATATTTTCTTTTCAACCTACTACATTTTTAATAGTCTATTTAAATAATTGAAAATACATATTTTGTAAGTATAATTTTAAACTATACAAATGTTAGAAATTATGAGCAAGGCATTTAGGGCACTTAGTAAACCTAAGTATAACTCTCTGATTTCTTTCAAATTTAGCATAAGTGGAACTGTGAGCAATATTTTATCCATGTCTTTTTATTTTGACCCATAAGTGGTTTTAAGGATTACTATTCTTTTAATTTTCACTTTCTTATTAGCTTTGAACAGAATAAAATCTTACAAATGTTTGAATACAAGATATGTATAATCAGAATTGAAAGACATATGGGTAAAATATTTTTCATAGTTCTATATTTATATCAAATTTGGAAGAACACGGAAGTTATACTTGGATAAATTTACTTGTTAGTCATATGAATTTGGTATTATTCTATATACAAGTGTTTTCTGAATTAATGATGTTAGATTAAAAGAGAGTGCCAAAAATATTTGTTTATCATCGCAGTCATTCTGCATTAGCAAATTTTTATATATATGCCGATATTATATAAATTTTTTCGTATACATTTCTTTTGTATCCTAAATATTTAAATTTGTATTACAAGTTGTTTTTCCACTTGTCCCACACATTCCTGTATGTTACTTAACTTATTTAAGAAAAAGATGTAAGATGTTATGTCGTTTGACTTTTACTTGATAAATGATTTATAATAATTTATATTTAGAGAAATGATTGCTCATAATAAAATAAATTCTTGTGATTAATGCAGTCACGTGTGTGATTCCACACAACTCGAAAGAATGTATATGTCTGGCGTGTCATTTAATTATACAAGATATCCCACTTTTATAGAACAAACCGTTAAAATGACAAAAATTTTTTAAGTAAATTAAAATCTAATATTAAATTTTAATACAAAAACATCAATAGTTTTTAAATTATAAGCAATTCAAAATGAATGTTTTCCTGAGAGATTAGAAAAATAGGATAGTTTTCATTTTCATTTAATTCCAAGTGAATGGTCATTAGAAATGTTTAAGTCAAAATTTCAATCGCTGTACGTATATCGACTAAAAAAATATTTGATATTTTCATTTATTATTCCATATTTTTTATTGAAAAAAAAAATTAATAGAGTTCATTAAATATTTATCATTAATTATTAATCCTACAAGATTCTTAGTTTAATATTAATCTGTTCAATGATGATCATCTGTATTCAATGAGATATTTTTAAAGATTAAAGTTACTAGTGGAATATCCTGTATATATGTATGTATATACATTCGCTGAGTATTTTTAACTTGAATTTTCAAGATTAATCAGTATATATTAGAATAATCGAATGTAATAGCCTCGCAATTAACGAGTATAGTATGGAGAGCAAAAATGTTCCAGCTATGATGTAATAGTAAAATTGTATCTTGTACCAAGTTTTTTCGTTTACAAAACTAATTTTTTCTTCTAGGAATTGATCGGATAATCGGCTGTTAAAGTAGAAAAACTTAATGCAAATGCAATCATGTTCAATCACTATACACTCGAGCAGAATAAAGATTTTTGCTCTCCATTATGTAACAATTGAATGATATATGTGATTATTATTCTACAGTTGCTATATTTTCTGACAAAAGCTAATAATTATGTTGTTTAAATAAATATAGCTCATTTAAAATATAGAAAACAATGTTCTCTGTGCGAATAAAAATTTAAGATATTACATAGTAATGTATGTATTGATTTAATTCAACTGACTTTATATATTTATGATAAATGCTCCTTTTCCATATATAAACTTCATACAAAAATTTGTACTATGAGAGTGAGAGAGAGAGAGAGAGAGAGAGAGAGAGAGAGAGAAGAGGGACAGGACGATTATATTAGAAAGCTATTCTCCTTTTTTTAGTAATGCACAGTGAGCCAAGAGACTAGAAAAACTGGCTAAAAGCTTACAGTATTGAAAGAAAAAGTATACGTATGTACATGTAATCATTATTGAGACATGTTAATGTACATTCGTGAACACAGAACAAAGATTGCGACATTTTTTTTCGATAGTTTTCAGAATGTGTAAAAATTTTCAGAATACAATTCACTATTTGGACATGTAACAAGCAGTTATGGTAGTTATCAAAATCATACAAAATCGAAGTATATAAGATGAATTCAAGAATGTATCTTGTGCGACACGACGAAAATTTTTAAAATTAATTGGATACTGTAAGATTAAAATAAATATAAAAAATCAGATATACAATTTTAAGTAAATATGCTGATTGGGGGAGATTTCTCTCATGAATTTGACCTTAACATATGATATTGTCAAAGTCACATTAAGTGAAAAATAATAAATAATAGTAAAGAAAAGTAATAGTAAGTAATTATTTACTATAAATAAATGATTATTTATTATGTGTGAGTTTTACTGTCAAATTTTACTGAACGCGACCATTGAATTATAATAAAGCGGAAATCCATCCTAATCCATTCAGACTCCAGAAAAGAAGTAAAAAGAAATTTTTTAATCAAATTTGAATAATTATTTTCACTCTACATTCAAAAGATTTGCATTTTGAAGTTAATCTGATCGCAAATACAAATTAGTAAACTTGACAACTGTTCAATTATATTTTACCTTGCATTATTTTCACTTAAGTAGAATCGATTTCAATAAGTTGCTTCACTCTTTTCATTTTTTAATATTTTAATAAAATTCATTTTTAGTAATGCACAAATGACTACAAGATTGAAAACATAACTTAATTTTCTGGCGGCTGTGAAGACAATGTGATAATAATAGCACAGGCTGCACAGGTTCTTATTAATTATAAATTTCTCAATCATGAAAAAACCATACGAATCGAACATGTGAACATATTTGACGCCCCATCAGAAAATAATGTTTTTAAGTCTTGCAGTTGGCAATATTTAATCGGCCGTCGAAATGGTCAAAGTTGAGAGTGAGAGCGGCCCAAGATATCTAACCTCCTTTATTCTTGAAAAGAAACATAAACAAAAACTAGGGAAATACTATAATATACATTACGTGTATACGTAAATGTATTCCCGACTCTTGTCGAATCTTTGCGAACGATTTTTATATCGTGTTTCAAACAGTGTTAGATATTCGAATATTAAAACATTAAGTCATGTTGCGAATAAAAATGAGGAAAAGCAAAAAGTGGAAATTGTCTCCACGAAATTTCCCGATTATGAAGTGATCTATATGTTTCCTTTTGTCAAACAAGCTTGTGGTCTAAATGTTGTAAAATACCGATTTACTATATTTGCTGGAGTAGCCACACCAGTAATCATTGGACTTCACTTGGCCAACTTCTTACCCTTTGACGTAACTAGTACATCAATAGCAGCTGGTAAAATAGAAACATTTTAAATTTTTTTCAAGTAAAATTGATTTATATAAATAAATATTTTCTCTTTTCATTCATAGGAGTTCTAATAACAATGTGGCTACATACTCTTGGATTTTTATGCAACAATCTCATAGGATGTGTATATTTGAAATTGGATGAAAAAAAAGTGATATTATCTTATATAAATTATTGGGGAAAGAGGATAGACTTGAAAGTTTTTTTCAATGAAATTTATCCCATGTCAGATAACTCGATTAGTATTACTGATCCTTTATATAAAAAGATAACACTGACTTCACAAACAGAGATTTTAAAAATAAATATGAAGTTTGGACGAATAATCGATGTTGACAAATTTAGATGTATTCTGGGAATGGCTTAACAATTTTGTTAAATTTGTATAAAGTATTTCTATAAAGCATTATTATATTTCAAAACTAATTTATTCATATATATAGAACCTATTTTATAGCAAATTCGATTACTTTAATTACTCTAGATTGAATACTAAAAGTTGCTATATATGAAATTAATGAAATCAAATGTAAAACATATAAATATTTTAACAACTGAATGCTCAGTAATGATATTGTCACTTATTTTTAACAAAATATATTATTTCGTCGTTGAAAGTTGATTATGGGCTGATTTTATCATCTCTAATCAGTTTGAATATTTCTTGTTAAATAGAATTAACAAGTCACAGTTGATACTTAATAGACCAATCAAGGCTAATCGTAAATGGTAAAATTGATCATATATTATCTTGCTGCATTTGATGCTCAGAAACAATAAAAGGAATAAGGAGCAAACGATAACAAATTTTAATCAGAAATGAGAATATGAGGTCTCTGACAGGTTGAAATCTGTTATTTCTTGTTTCTTATTTTTTTCATTGTATTCGAACCTTAATGTATACTAGTCTAGTGCGAGTGATTAAATTTATTATTATCTACATCCATCTGAAGTGTGCATAAGCCCGATTAGCTTGGCATTTCTTGTGTAATTCTTGCTTCCATTTAACTGCACGACCCTGAGACAATAGATATCATTGTAATAGATTGTCATTGTACAGGATGTATACTAAAAAATTTTAAGGGATAATTCTTCATATAAATTTAAGAAAACTTGATCATATATCAGAAATGACTTTCAAACATATACAAAGTTTTATAAAAATAACCTGGAATGGTTTTCGAAATTTTTTCAACTTTGACACTCTGTATCTTTGAAACTAAATCGTTTTAGATATATAGTTTTCGTCTTAAATTTGGATGAAGAATCATCACTTGAAATCTTTTAGTATACTTAATATATACCCTATATAGTATACATATAGCATATTATGTGCATCACAATGTAGAAATTATTTTATATTTATATTAATACATAAATTGTGCACCTGATTCTGAAAAGCTGCTACTAATTCCTTGGCTAATATATCATAAAATCTCAAATGGGACTCTTTTTCATTTGCAGCTTGAATTAACCATAACATAGATTTATGCTGTGCCTTTAGAGGTGTAATAGGAATAGGAACCTAAAAGATTGATTTTACCTTATCAGTTGTTACATAATTAATATATTTAACAATATACACTGCTAAAAATTGATATTATAACACTAAAAGTAGACATTTAATTAGAACGAAACTATTTTATTTCTTATAGAAACTGTATAAACAAATGATTAAAGTTTTAGAAATCCATTTTTAGTATTAATTTGCGAGAGATACAATATGTGATATCCACAGTTTTGAAGATAGTACTTATAGTTTCAGTCTCACAGCTTTGTGAACATATAGAATGATCTTGGAATAGAGATAAAAATTTGTGCAATAAATCTTTTAAAACTTTAATCATTTGTTCACATCTCTAACATACTTATAGATTGTTATCTCAAAATAATATTTCTTTCTTGATGTTCTAATTTCAATTTCTAGTACATTACCTGATATGTGATTCCTCCTTTTGAACAACATGTTAATTGTAAAATTGGTGTACAATTATCGACAGCACGGTGGAAAATTACAAATGGATCCAATTCAATTTCAGCTTTTGCTTCACTCGTCGTTGCTTTATGATAACGCTCCAGCTGTATTCTTTTGACACCTTCGAAAGTTTTCATTACCAATGTTGTCACTAATTTCTTATTTCCGTTCTTCATAAGAGTATTAATAAATTTTCTAAACATGATTGAAGGATGTTACAAAATGGTTAAAAAAGTCTGCATTAAGAAGAAGCTAAAATTAGAACAGTTTCTTACAGCACTCTTTTATCATAAAATTCGGAGCATGTATCAGAGACTAATGCTGGTTTCACTTGCTCATGTATAATTTTCTTTGCTTCATCGCTTTGAAATAGAATTTCTTGTTCTTCTTTATTATATACCGGGCTAATATAATGGGATGGGAAAACGCTGTATCCTCTTTTAAGACTCGTGAAATAATATCTAAAATTATTTATACTTCTATAAATGTATAAAAATTGTAAGTATACAACAGAACAATTAAAATAATTGTCAAAAAGAAAGATCATAATCTATTTATAAAAATTATTTATTTTGTCTCACCTTGCCAATCCATAATTATTTAATAATTTTGTAGACGATGTAACAAATAAACATAAATTAACCATTCTTCTAATAGCGATTGTTTGTAACATGAGATGTAAAATCTGGTTTTTATTTTTCCACCATGATATTAATATAGTGTGATACCAGGAGATTGATTCTATATCTTGAAATGAAGTGAAAATTATAAAAGTGAGTAAATTTACTAGAATATTGATTATTTTATTGGTCAACACCTAGTAACTTTGCTCACTTTTGTAATTTTCACCTTGTTTGAAGATACAGATCCCCAAAGAGAAACTTTCAGAGGGCAGTAGTGCGCTGGGCCATTTTTTGCGGTTAGGAAAAAGACTCTCTCTGTGATTTCTCTATTCTGCTAATTGCTTCTCTGTGTGCCTGTTTCCTCGAAATTTCTTATGGCCGCAGCACAGACTTTTGCATAACGCATAAAAGAATCAACATTCTTCTTTTCTGTAAGAAGCATTCTGCAATAAGCCATTAGCCATAAATCAGAAGTTAGAAGCTGGAAATTGACCAATCACAGTCGTCAATTTTTAGCTTTTAACTTTTGATTTATGACTAATAACTTATTGTAGAAGGCCCATATTAGCCGCAGCATAACGTATAATATATAATGCATAAGGGAATCAACGAAATTTTTCTTTTCCATGGAATAGGAGGAAAGGAAAGATTCTGATTGGTTGATTCGCTTTTGCATTATACATAAAGCGTTATGCGTTGTACAAAAGTCTGTGTCGCTATCCGAAGCACAGACTCTTATACAATAATATAATATAAGGTCTAAAAGAATGAACCACTTAAAGCCCTCTATTTTATGGAAAGAAAAGAAATAAAGTATATTGGTTAATTGGTTTGAACCTTTAATTGGTTCATTTTCTTATGCATCAAACGGCCGTGTCAAGTATGCTGGAGATCTTGCTCATTTTTAATTTTTTGTCTCTACAATTTTCTACTTGTTAGTAATGTAAAAATCGTTTTCGATTGCATGCATGCAATCACAATTACAGTATTGGTAATTTCACAATGGTAAAAACAACGTCTAAAATTTCGAAATCATAATTTGATTATCATAATTTGAAATCATTTTTTTATCATGATCAAAAAATGGCTTTTAATAATCATTTTGGAGCACTGAATTATATATACACTAGAATGGGCATCTCCGCTGTGAAGCATAGAAAATCAAATTGGCACCAATTGATCAGCGCCATTTTTATTTGGTCAATATAAGAGCGAATCAGAAGCTTTCAAGTGTTCATGCGCACTTACGTTTAGTGTTCTTTAGTGAGATATATACGTCAGCAAGATCATCGTGTGTGGGGTTATATTTGAAAGATTACTTTGAAAGATTATAAAATCACATGACTGTAAAATGTGCAAAGCATCAAATGAAGTGCTATGTTGGTAAAGAAGTAAAAAGGGCATTTCATTTCATAGGTAAGAATTTTTGTATTAAATGTATCAATTTCTGCACATATGTTAACGATGTAGGATATGAAAATTGTTATTAATGTTATTTTATTGAATACTAATAAAATTGAAGTGACATTTTTTTTATTTACATATCATGTTCATATAAGATTTCCATACATCGATAGTACATCGATCGATACATCGATCGCACCGCGCGCGCGAACGTTTCTGATTCGCTCAAATATCGTCCCAACTAAAATGGCTGATCAATTATGGCCACGAATTTTCCTCGATGCCCATTCCAGTGTATATATAGTTCAGTGTTTTGAAGTCATTTTGACATCATTTCGATATTATCATGATTTTTTGTTCTACTTGCTTATTATACTGATCTAACCTTACCCGTACCTGTTTTCGAGCGTCAATTGACGTCCATGGAAAAGCACCTTAAGCGGTCGAATGCTCGTGACTCGTGATAACTTGAATAACTGTCGACGAGTGAGTGAGATTTCGTGAGGATTCATAAGTTCGGTGACTTGTGATTCGATAGTTATCGTTGGTTATTGTCTCGGAACTTGAAACCGGGCAACGGGATCTCACCTTTCGGATCGCGCGACAATACAAATGGTGCGATTGCTGCATAATGTATACGCCAGACTGTTGAGATCTTGCGAGAAGGTCTCCTAAAAGAAGCGCCTTTAACGATTCCGTGCGGGCGCGAAACGCGAGGTTCGAGGGTGATTCTTGCCAGAATGGCGGAGAATCAGAGTAACTTATCTAGCCAGACCGGTCAAGGTATGTTGTTGTCACTTTCGCACACACGATGCCTTTTTTCATGTAGATAACTTAACCTATTCTCATCTCCGCGGTGATACGAGTCCCGACTCCCGGATAAGCGAGGACCACGATTTCGTCGAACGACGCATGATTTTCGGTCTCAAAGTTTCCTTCGTTACTTTCTAATAGAATCCTAACATTGCAGGTTCTGGCAGATCTTTTAATTTTCCGCGAATGGATTTTCGAACAAATAATGACGTTCAAAATGAGATGTCGGGTATGTTCGACATTATGCGATCTTTTTGAGAAAAAGAAAGAAAGAGAGAGAAAGAGATAGATAGAGAGATAAAGAAATTGAAATGTTAGGATGATTTCCTCACTATCCTGCGTTCTGTTGCAGAGAGACGAAGACAGCTGAAACTTAGTTTCCAAACGCAAGGCAATAATTTGTCATTTGCCAATTCTACAAATTCTTTATTGTCAAATTCAACAGGAGCCATGGCGTGTCCACCAATGTGAGATTTTAGCAAGCAAAATAATTCCATAGGTGTTTGTCCTTTCTACATAATAAGACTGACTTTTCCATTCGTGATGATAGATCCTCTCGCCCAAGTCTGCCTTTATCTCTACCTAAGCTGCCAGTAAGATCTCGCAATATGTTACAGCAGCAAGAATTTCTTCCTGATAAGGCAAGGTATGGAATTAGAAACAAAAAGAAGGCATATCATTTGAGATAAATTACAACGGAGCTTATTGTAGAGACAAACTACGAATGTGCCAGTCTATGCAGACTACTGGTAAATTGCAATTATCTTCAGACGTAGTGTATGATTTCACAAGCGAGGACCTTCAGGATCTTGGAGAAATAGGAAGAGGAGGATTTGGAACTGTAAATAAAATGATTCATAGGATAAGCAATACCGTTATGGCTGTGAAGGTAAGTAATTAAAATTCTCATTCCTTCCATTTCTATTTAAGCCAGAAACAGAGAAACGTAAGAAAGTAAAACATAAGTAGTAAGTAAATTGGCTAATTACAGAGATTAATGCATTATATTCTTTGTTGTGATATTAGTCAATTTATTTATTACTGTTTTTGAGTGTATATCAATTGTGCATGTTGCAATTGGACACCAACTAATCACAGCATTAGAAAATAAAAAAAGATCTCTAGGTGAAAGTCACTATGATCGACAGATGCAGGACAATTGCAACGGTATGCAAGTGAACTGCTCTCTTATGTTTTTCTATGTGCTTCTGGTTTTAAATTACAATTTTAATTACAATAATTAGGTGTGTGCAAAAGTTTACTGTATTTTTTAGCCTTCTATAATTATTTAATATTCAAATAAATTTTCTTTTTTTGTATTTTTGAAGAGTTGGCATTGAAGTTTGTGAAACATCATATATCATGATTTAATGAATATAATAGCAAACTTAAACATCCATGTATAAGGTCTTTTTTGTATCTGGTAGGACATTGAAAGTATGCTGTTTTATAAGCTCAAATCAGATGAAACAATTATTACCAAATATTATAATTGTCACTTGAATCATTTAGTTGACAAAATCGAATAGAAAAAGCTATTTATATATAATATGGATAAGGAAACTAGAAAGTCATTTTGCTGCACAATAAATCTAGGCTGCACACTTTTTGTACAAACCATCTTTAACTTAAGCTGGGAAGCTCTTATGTGCAGCATATTTATTCGACTTGATTATTACTTATTCCGATCGATGTATTTTAAAGTTGAAATAACATTTTTGAGATGCAGCTAGAATTAGAAGATAGATTAATGATGTTATTACTTTCAAACCAATGTCTTTTTTTAGCGTTAAAATCTAAACTGTCTGAGAGATGGCAAAAAGTTATAGAAAGTAAGGACATATATTTTTATGATTATTATTGCATAAAAGTTACAAAAAACCTTTGCACACACCTAATAAATTCTATTTAGAATTTGTAAGTTATTTGAATTATATTTTAGAGAATTCGCTCTACCGTGGACGAAAGAGAACAAAAGCAATTGTTAATGGATTTGGAAGTTGTGATGAAATCGAATGAATGCCCGTGTATTGTGCAATTTTATGGCGCTTTATTTAAAGAGGTATATATAGTTCGATGATATCGCACATTAATGATCAAGATAATTATTAGAGTATTTTGTTTTTTTATATACAGGGAGATTGTTGGATTTGCATGGAACTTATGGATACATCGTTAGATAAGTTTTACAAATTCATCTATGAGAAATTAAACGAGAGGATACCAGAATGTATTCTAGGCAAAATCACAGTTGCCACTGTAAAAGCACTGAATTACCTCAAAGAGAAACTAAGAATAATTCACAGGGATGTGAAACCTAGTAATATTTTATTGGATCGTCGAGGTAACATAAAATTGTGCGACTTTGGTATATCTGGCCAGCTTGTGGACTCAATTGCGAGGACTCGTGATGCTGGTTGTAGACCATATATGGCTGTAAGTTTTAATGGCGTGTGTAATTAATAATCCTAAAACGAATAGCTTGTTAAATTGTTCATGTTTCATAAATATTATAATTATTTAGCCGGAAAGGATAGACCCTCAACGCGCACGTGGCTACGACGTACGGAGCGACGTATGGTCATTAGGTATTACGCTGATGGAGGTTGCTACAGGATATTTTCCATACCCAAAGTGGAACTCTGTCTTTGAACAACTGTATCAAGTAGTTCAAGGTGATCCGCCGCGACTTTCCCCCAATGAGAATGGCAATCATTTCACTATGGATTTTGTGAACTTTGTGAATACATGGTAGAATAACATCATATTTTTCTACCGGTACAGCTACATGTTCCTTTTGGTATGACAATCGTTTGTATTATCTGTTAAGCTTAATTAAAGAGGAGACGCAGCGACCGAAGTACAATAAATTGCTGGAACATCCGTTCATCAGACAAGCCGAGGAAGCGACGATCGATGTCGCGGCGTACATCAGTGGTGTACTGGACAATATGGCTAATAACGGAGTGACACCGTTCACTACTAATCAACCATAAGAATCGGTAATTAAAGCAGCGAGGTGACTGCAGGGCATGTCACACATCATAATACATCGGTTTTTGCAGTTCTCTTCAAACATTTACCTTTCGAATACCGTGTATGAACGGTGTTATTGCACTCCGAACGATATCTCGTAGATAGCGGAAACCGATGACTGTTTCAGTCGACATGCGTCGTCGTCTCACTTAGAATTTGTATTCTCGTGGTCATGGAATGACCGTGTGCGCAATAGAATGACTATTGAGAAGCGCGCTGGCGAGCTGGCGTTTGTTAAATTGAATTACAATCGGTATGCACGTACGTTTTTTCTCCTCGTATTCCGTCTCTCTCCTTTTCCTTCTCTTCCTTCGACTCTTAAACATACACGTGCGTGCGCGCGTGTGCGCTCACACACACACACACACACACACACACAATACAATTGTAGGTATACATCACATCCTGACAGCGTTTTCTTCGGTTCATGTAATTCGCGTAATAACGCGACTTATTCAATGAAATATTTATATTTATATTAGAATTTCTAGCGGATCATGCATATACATGTATGTATGCACATATTTATGCGGATATATGTGTATATGAACTTGTATTTGTACCTGTACAGTGGACTGTAATTCGTGGTACAAAAAGAATTGATTTTTTATGTAAAGATAAATTTAAAAAAAATTACATTTTTATATACAAAACACTTTCTGACTTTATTGTTATTTATTATTACTTCTATTTGTGTTGTGCATGTCCATAAGGATAGAATTTATTTTTCTCACTGATTAAATCTACTTAAATTCTCTTATTAAGGGATCTCTTTGAAAGTCTAACAAGCGACGCTTTTAGGAATTTTTTTGAAAAAATCCACTGGAATTTTGTAGATTTTGGTACGTATATTGAATTAACTTTAATATATTAGGTGTAGTAAAAAGAAATCCATTATTTTTCCAAAAGATGGATTTCTTTTTACTACACCTAATATATAAAAATTTAGATAGATATATTCACATTATTAAGTTCTAAATTATTGGCGTTCACAGTGCACTATAAAAAAACGCAGTGTGCATATCTCGATGATCTGAAACAGAAAGACATTTTCATTTGTGAATGTTTGCAAGAGGGCACGAACTTGAGAAAAGGAGAGAAGTGAAAAATAACAAAATGATGTCAGTCAAAAGTCAAAATCTAGGTTTTTTTTTGCAAATCGATTTTGAAGAGCAACAAAAATTTTGGACTTTCAGAAAATCCGAGGAATTGTTCAAAAAGAAATATTTTACATCTTTTCCAATTTATCTTTGCATAAATAATTGTTTTCTTTTCCATTGTTTCACGAATTACAGTCCATTCTGTACAAATGCATAACTGTTTTTTGTCTAAAAGTCCTGATTTCCATAATCTTTCATAAGGAACATCGTAGGAGTACTCGGCAGACTAGTCGCCAAGATGATATTGAGGATATATCCGCATTGGCCATTTTTGAGGATTTTCTTAGGACAGATTTAAATACGAATATAAAATATTAGGAGTGCTATAATGTAATGGAAATAAATCATCGACACTCGCAGTTCTCTCTTCTCGCTAAACTCCCCTTACTTCGCCGTGCGCCAAGTTTTTACGCCTTGCTGATTCCTTTTACGACTAATTGGTAAGTCCCTCTTATCTTCCACGTGGTGGTTCGTCTACCGGCAGATTTTAAAAACTGCGGGTCCAGGTGCAATTTCGCCGTTGTGCGAACGTTAGAGGTCTTCGCCAATCGTGTTCTCTTCTTCTATATCTGATTAAATTGTTCTGTAAAATATTTTGGTGTAATATAAATAATTAGAAAAAAAGAAGAAAAAACAATATAACAATCAAATGAAATAAATGCCAAAGATGAGTTAATAACAAAAAAATGTTAAAAACTTATTGATTGCATTTAATGTTGGATACATTAAAAATTAAACAGAACTTTACAAAGGTTTTAACTTTACAAAGTTTTTTTAGCATATAATTTACATCCAAATTTAACTAAACATAATAAAAGATTATAGGCTCTTGAGATTTCCACGGACACTTTCTATACAGAAATTATGCATTTCGGGGGTTATCTCTGTGTCCAAATCCATTCTTAGAATGCCAGTGTTTCGTGAACATTGCAGTTCATTTCATCAGGGCGAGAAGCAGCCTGATACTGTATATAATAAAAGATTAATATCACAAAGATAAAAATTAATAGACTCCACGCTTAATTTTAATTACACCCATAAATTACGTCCATAAAATTGTAATGCCTCACAATCTCAGATTCTTCATAAAGTTACAATGATCTATAATGCATCACAATCTCAGATTCATCGTAACATTTGATTACTCTTGATATTTTTAGCTCCATAAATTATGCGATAGTCACGAGTATTCGAAACTTAATTTTTCATTATGAATTCCATTACTTAATTTAAAAAATAATATCGCAGGACACGATATAATTTTTACATCAGATATATCAACGATTGTGAACGCAAAGAAGAAAAGATTACAATTCGATAATTTGCTGATTCGAGTCTTTCTCTCGCGACGAAACTTGTTTCGCGCGAAGTGATAGGATAGAGAGAATTGCTTCCTGCAATCCTTGCAAATTGTTATATTTAAATTTATTCTGCTCGAGCTATCTCGTCGCATTTTTCGCGCGAGAATGAACCTTCGAAATAAGTAATGACCGTAATCGATAACCCTGGCGATCGTGCACGCGCACCTGCTATACCTGTCGTAGTGGTACCGTTTGTACAGGTAAGAAGATGGCGGTAGAATGGTGCTATGGTGGTTGATGGTGCCAGTGCTCTTCAATGGCAGTCGTTAGTTCGGATAGAACTACCGTGACTAACAATCAATTTGATAAAACGATCTCGGATTCTTGCAAAAGGAAAGAATAAACTCGCTGAACGTCGACACTGAATTGAAGTTAATCGAATAAGAACATTTAATTAGCTCTTGATAATTTATCGCGCGCGCGTGATAATATTAGCAAATAGTGTATCATCGTATTTTAAATTTTAAGATATTACAAGGAACGTGTGCAGTATCGAAATAGCTACTTCGAATGAAAATAGATTGAAATAATCTATGAACGATATCTCCAAATGATACAAGGATTATATGCCGCTTGAGAATTTTCTTCAATCAGTCAGTGTCGCGAAGCGTTTGTGTAAATTCGAATTGGGGGTGAGTTTGGTGAGTATATAGCTTTTATGTCTTTTCAGATTGCTGAAAACATAAGACTGCTGTAGAATCCAGCGCGAAAATTACACCACGAAAAAGTACACGATTGAAATTGAAGTCTAACTTTAGGTCGGCGCACGATTAATTTCGAAATCTAACATGGAAACTGGAAAAAAGTCGGTTTCGGAGAAACATTTTTAAAAACAATATTAGGAGTATATTTTTTAATAACAATACGACACTTTAAAAAATTAATTTGAATTTCTTAAAATTGAAATGATAGTAATAGAGAGATAAGGTTATAGGAGATTTCAATAGTATGATAAAGAAAAAAACAATTAAGTCTTAATTAATAATAGTCTTTTTTTTTAAATTACATTACTCAAGCTTTCTGTATCTTGAATTATATATATCAATGCAATTTTGGAAAATTCAAATCAATTTAAAAAGAATGTTGCCATTAAAAAATATACTTTTAGTATTATTAAAAAAATCTATTATCGAAAAAAAAAAAACAACATAAAGACGAAGTAAGAGGGGAAGTTGCAATGGTATTTTTCTTTTCTTTTCTATAATCATTTATACTGAGAGAGATATCGGAGCGTAAAGATTTCATAGTTTTGCAGAATTTGTCATTATCGCCATGAATAGTCGCGGTGGTGTAGATGTCTGCTACTGCTGCTGCTGTATTCGCCCTCGGAATCAATTCTCTTGAATATTTTATGCGCGAGCGCCTCCGCCCTCCCGGAACTCTGGCTTGCGTCCGCGTCGGAGTCTATATCCGTAACCTCCGGCGTATTATCCGATCTTTTAAATTGCCCACTGAAATACGTCCACATCATTTTTATCGCGATGACCCGCTACATTCTCAGGAGTTACATTCTCAGGAGTACACGCTGCGACTGACCCCTCGTATTTCTTAAGAAGAGAATTGCGTCATTATTTCTTCGTCTGCATTTCATGCAGTTGCATCGCTTCCTTTGATTTGCAAAACCGCGAGAAAATCATTCATACATTTCGAATCGAACATTTATATAGAATTGATTTCCAAAAATAAAAAAAAAAGTCTCGACAGTCTCGAATCGTCGATAGTATTGTTGTAAAACGACGGAACACAACGAGAGCATGCACATACGCTAGTATATAATCTATTCCTATATATATTCCTGCACATCGTGTCCGCGTTTTTTCCTTCCCCCGGAATTCATCGACTTGTATTCACGTCAATTCGACTATAATCGGAATGTAATCCAGTGCGAAGAGCGTCATCAAAATGGATCGTCTTGTAATAATGTGTCCGCAATCGATTCGAACGCAGATAGTACTGTACGCTATGCTGGTCCCATTATGTCTCTTTTTGCGCGGCGCATAATGTTGTTGCATGTAATGCATCACTTTGCGAGAGCGTGGTGGGCGCGTGCGGACTAAAGCTCTTTAATATAGAGCTTTAGCGCGGGCAGGTAAGCGTTAACATGCAACGAAACGATGGTAGTGACTCACAGTTTGACGGTCGCGCGTTCGCAAGCATGATGCGGGGACTACGGGGAGGGAACAGCAGTAGCAGGTGCTTGCTACTGCCGGTTGCTGATACTGGCTGCTACTCCGCTACCACCACCTTCAACGAGGTGGCCAGTCAGCTGGGTAACTCGGCAAGGCAGACGGATGTTTCCAGCAGATTATTGATCGGAACAGATACTTCCACTGACAATAATGTAACCGACAATGGGAAGTCCTCAGCGATGGCGTCCGTCCAAATTCTTTTCGGATTCTCTAATCTTTTACTTTCTGTGAGATTTGTCTTTCTGCGTAAACATTTGTACTTTGTATTTTGACTTATTCTAGAATTTAATCCCTTCGGATTTTCACTCTCCTTTCAATTTTAGCCGATTTATTTGAACCCTTATAATAATTATTAATTGAAATATTTAAATAAATAATAGAGTGAGTCAATGTATCAGTGGCCGGATAGCTGAAATAGATTATAGCTGATTATGGCCTAATTATCCGGACTCCGGTATAATTGTCCTGAGGTTCGACCACAATTATCAAATTAGTACGCTGATGGGAAACATTAATATAAATTGATGATAAAAAATAACTGATTCAAATTGATCTTTGTTAAATAATATCTTATTTTTATCAAAAATTATAAAAATAGTTTATTACCTTGCAGGGTTACGAACATTGAATCATCTACTTCGGCTGTTCAGCCATTGATACATTAACACACTCTATTACTTATTTAAATATTTCAATTAATTTCATTAATATCTACAGGAAGATCTCGTCATATTTACATTTTCAAAAAATAAGTCCTTTTGATTACCTACGATTTTTTTGAATATTAGACACAAAAAGCAAAATATAGCTTTTATCAACATTATCGAAACTTTGTTGATTAATGTACAATAATTATATATATTGATTTTTCATTTATGTTTTGATTAATATAGCATTGTTTAATTTCGAGAAAATAGATTACGATCATGAAGGAACTTTTTCTAAAATTGTAAATAAACTCTAAAAAAATAAATAAACTTGTAATAAGATTACTTAAATTAGTAAAAAAAAAGTAAATATAAAGGTGGTAACACTTTGACAGAAAAAGTATGTAATATTCTTTTCTAATATAATTTTTCTGTCAAAAATTTTGTAAAAATATTTTCTGTAAAATTTCAAATATTTTATATTACTTTTTATTTCATTATAAAACAATGAGTAAAATAATGAAAATTGTCAAATTATAATACATATAATTATATATAAGTTTGATTTAGATTTTCAATTAAAGATCTCTTTTAGTCGACAGTGTATACATATAAGTGCTACCGTTGAAATAAAATTTCGTCACACACATTTTTGGAAACGTTTGTCTTCTTAAAATTGTTGTTTTATTACAAAAACATATTTTTTCGTAATATTTTTCTTTCCGTTCCCGGAAAAGGATCAATTTTCTGTAAAACGTCCAAAAACATTTACGTGTACGTATCGTACGCAACTGTCCCACGTCTTTGTTGAGTCAGTAGGCTGACGAATCTCATGCTAACGATTCCGCATGGACGTCGACCAATGATGATGTCCGGGGTAAATCCGCCATGCTCTCGTCTCGGTCGAATAGCCGTGGCTTTTACCCCTCTCGTTCGCCGGCTTTATCGTAACTGGCGGTCGCTGCCTCCCTCGATTCGATCAATGGAGGCACCTGTACCAAGACGAGTGGGCGAACTGCGTTCACCCCCGCCTACATAACACTGACAAGTGCGCGTATACCTTCGTTCATTTGTTGTATCTATAGATAGAACATTTGGAAAATCTGAAAAATCACCCTTCCTAAAAAGCAGGGAAAATTATGTAAATTTTTTCAAAAGTATATGGCGAGTCGTTTAACTTTTTAATAGCATAAAAGAAATTTTGTCTAATACTTGTAATATTAAAAGTTCAAAGTTCTGTATATACCTACTATATATAATTATATATAAAATTATATTGTACATAATTATTTATATGAGCAATTTTTTTACATTCCTCCAAACTTGATCTTTTTTTATAAGAAGCAATATTATGCGAAGCAATATTATGCCTATCAATTCTTTTTGATGTTTTCTCATATTATTATTATTTTTATTATACTAACTAAATTTTATTTTTATTATACTAACTAAAATTATTTTTATTATACTAATAGTAATTTTATATTAAAAAAGAAGAAAGTATGGACGTGTGTAGACATATTTCATATATAATTATGTATGTTATGAATATTTATACACGTTTATGTATGTTTATATATAATTATATATATTCGTGCATGAAACCATTTTTATCGAGAAATTAAAATTATAACAAAATATAATAAAAACTGTAATTCTTTTTTTAGATAATTATTTTTTAAGAGTTTTATGATGGACATTTTTTCGTGCTACTAAATTGTATGCTATTAAAAAGTAAAATGGCTTGCTATGGATATAAATACAAACACATAAGTAGTGATTATAAAAAAATCTTCTATTGAAATAAATTTATATATATTCTTGCGTTAATAATAAAAGAACTATCTACAATGTATTTATGTAGTTAGATTAAAGTTGGACGTAAATATATTAACAATTTCAAAATTTATTGTATTTATAATCATATTTATGTTCATTAGAGCCATGTAATGTATTAACTTATTTAGTAAGAATACTGTTTTCACAAAAAAGATTAGTTTACGAAAATTTAGAATTAGTGTAGTAGGTTCGAGACTTATCAAATCTATTTTACTTACTAATATAATCGATAACAATTTTGTTTGTGAGATTTTGTATATACTTAAGATTTAAATACATTGAAGGACAAATGTTCTAAATGTTCAAACATTCACAATTTAAAAAATTTTTAAGACTTTCACGTTTTTCCAATTTCGAATAATATTTAGAATAATTCGGATCTTTATATTTCAAATGTTCGGAAAGAAACACTCAATAAGACATCATATACTGCTGAAATATGCGTATCGGTTATGTAACCGATAAATATCTTAATTTAATTAATGTAACTGTTTTATCTGCATACGTCATCTGCGATCTGAAATATTTCAGCGTCGCCACTAATATTCATACTCGCCAATCGCCATGAACGAGATTACGAGCTTCTCCGTTGATTTCAGTTATAGGGGAGGGGGTTATATCGACGAAAAGGAAAGTATTAGAGAAAGAGAGTCGTTGGTGGGTCTGACCAACGACGCGTGTACATGGTCCACCTGTGCGAGAGGGAATCTAGCACCTGTCACCACACGCGCGCACTGGGGTGTCTCTGTCAGGTCGCTGGTAAGCAGGTAGCTGGATAGCTAGCTAGCCAAGTGCGTTCCACCCCTTTGCTACCACCAGTCGAACTCGCCCGACCATGCCGTGTGTACGCCACTCTCTCGCAGTCAGTCGTCGTTAAATGCTTGTCATATATACGCGCATACCTCGTCTTTATCGGGAATAGCGTGAAATAATTTCAGTTTTGAGTATGGTATCGTGATTTTTGTAATCTTCTTTTTTTTTTAATGCAAATTCCTCGCTCTGTAAAATTGTGATCAATGTTGTGCCTTTCCGCGAACGAGCATTAACGGGTGACGCATTATTGATGCCGTTTGCCTCCCAAAGAGTGCGGGGAAATATGTGTGAATTCCAACAAAACGCTCTCTATATTTATACGTATATAATATTGTAGTACGTAAGATAAAATAAAAAAGAAAAGGAGAAGTTTTTACATCAAATGCGCGGTTGTTATTTCTCATGACGTCAGAAGACATTTCCATAAATTAGTGAATCATGAGTTCCAAGTAACGCGTGAACAATTTTGAAAGCAATACAGTCGGAATTTTAACTTTTCTCCATATTGCATGATACTATCTAAAAGCCTGCGAGTGGACAGAAAAGTTCGACAACGTATTATCATTGCTTCCCGAAATCAACAAAATCAATCGTTCGCATCCTCATCGCTTATAATTTAGAAAATTTAATTACTTGAATAATTTAATTACTGTTAAACTCTATTGGAACCCTCGACGATTCTTTAAAACGTGAGGAACGCACCTTGCAGGAAAAATTAACGCTGCAACGAAGAACCATTGTTTTTAACAGGCGCTTATCGCGCTGGCAAGCTGGTGCGGGTAATGAAAGACGATAAAAATGAGGATCGATCTAGTAGAAGTTGAAGTATCGACGGAGGATAGCTCGTCTACCACTGCTGCTACCACCACCGCCACCATAATGGATAGCAGCAGCATGGACAGCACTGACGACTACGATGGAGTCGAGGCCGAGTTGACAAGTCTCTCCTGGTTGCAGTCACTGGATATTACTAGCGCATCCGGTCTGCCGACGCCACCCTGTTCGCCGTCTCCGCCGCCGATCATCCGCCAACCCCCAAAGAAGTTGTCGCCCTTGATCAAGGCCGAACTAGGTATTAAGGATTTATTTCAAGTTTTAAGGATTTAATTCAGAAAGGGATAATTGCAGTTTTGATTATTATTATGCAATTGGATTTCAAAAATCATAAAAAATTATTTTGAAGTTTAAGTCTTCTATTTTCGTAATTTATTGTAAAGTGTAAAATTTCTATTCGCTTACCGTTACTATCTCAATTTTTTTGTATATTTTCAAAGTCAATTCTTTTTTAAGTATTGTTTTTAAAACACATTTCTATGTCGTGTATTTTCTCGCTTCTGAAATCACAAATCTTTTAAGCCTACATTCTACAATGTGTTCTTTGTTTCCTGTTTCTTGCTTTTTACCTTTTGCTTTTTTCTCCTTTGCAATCGTTTTATCGACAATTGTATTTTTTGCTACATATTTCTTGTTTCTTTCAAAGTTGGTTAACTTTTATCTCGCGACGTAAAACAAAAAATCGAATAAGAAGCAAAAATACAAGATGTTAAAAAATAGTACAAAGCAAGAAAGGAAACAAAAAGCACATTGTAGAATAGACTTTATGATGTCAGAAGAGAGAAATACAGAATAAAAATTCATGCAAAGTGTATATTAATATTGTTGAAATGTGTTTCCATAAAACAACACAATCGGTATAAGAGAGACTTTGAAAATATACCAAAAACTGTTTATTTCGTTAATTTATGAATAACTATATATCTAAAAATAAATTGTGTACGACAGCATTATTATCATTTTATGAATATATGTTAACGATACTTTAATTTGCTTTGCATCGCGTCTTTTATATTAAATTTATATTTACCGATTTTATTTTTATTTTTACACTGAGGAAGACCCAATCGAAAGGGTTGAAACGTTTGTCAATTTTTCTCAAGAATAAAATATACTATTTCACACACGTCTAACCTGTGTTGGTTCGCGTTAGCTGATTTATATCTATTCTTGGAAATTGTGCACATACATACACACACACACACACACACACACACACACACACACACACACACACACACACACACACACACACACACACACACACACACACACACACACACACACACACACACACACACACACACACACACACACACACACACACACACACACACACACACACACACATGCACACACACACACACACAAATTTATTTGATAAATATGAACAGGGGACCTCTCGCTCGTGATCTTGATCTTGACACATTATTAAAATTATAATGCTGAGTAACTGACAAGTTTTAGTCGTTATCCGTTAAAATGTTATTAACAAAACAATTGATAAAAATATCGATCAAGGTACTCCGGTTCGATGATCTTAATCTTGACATATATAGTTAAGATCATGATCCTGAGTGACCTCCAACAAGTTTTAGCCGTCGATCGTTACTAAGTTAAAAAATTAGAAACAAAAAAATTTTTTAAATAGAATTTTATTTCTGCTAATAACGTTTTATTTCTGATAGGGAGAAAGTGAGGTATTTCTTAATATTACACAACTACCCCTAAAACTCACACCCCTTTATTGTTTTGCGTTGTAAAGCGTGTAACAGATATGCTGCCTCTCTGTGGAAGGTGGGACTTCCAAAAAAAAAAAAATAACTCAACCTAAACCATATTTTAATATGGGATGACTCTCGCTTTGCATACATTTTACACAACACAAAGCGAATGGTGGTATGATTGAGTTTATTCAATCTTTAGAAGTTAATATCATTAACTATTGTGAAAATTGTAAAGTGATAAAGAACTTCCCAATTATTAAGAAATAAGTTTATTTAAAAACTTATTTCTTATTGCATAAATTTATTATGATGTTTGTATCTGTTTGAGAGATATACAAATCATAAAAACTTATTTCAATTATTTGCTATTACAAATTTATTGTATTTGTTTTTTGAATTTATTTATTTTTTGTGTGCAATTTTCCATTTTATTTCTCATTACTTATATATCGATAACTTTTATGAAATGTTTAAATTATTTGATCAATATTTTGAAAATAATTATGTCTAGATACACGATATATTTATTTTTGAATCGCAGAACGATGAAGATCGGATGATTTTCTTTCGATTTCCTATCTATTAGATCTTGCGGAAAATGCTGAGAAATATCGAACGGATCCTGATGCAAAACCGCCGTTTTCCTATGCCACTATCATTTGCCTTGCGATGCGCGCCAATAATAACAAGGTCTCTCTTTCAAACATCTACGCATGGATCCGAGAAAATTTCTTGTTTTACAAATACGCCGATCCAGCCTGGCAGGTAAACGGATTTTATATTTGTAATTCTTTCTTAATTTTTTATTTTATTCCTTGAATTAATTAACAATGTATTTTTTTTTATCTAAATAAATATATTTAACTAATAAAACGCTACGAGCCAAAGCAAGTTCTTTAATAAATAATAGAGTAAAAGCTGAGAATAGAGCTACTAATATAGAATAGGATCTTATTTTTGATGTAATCTTTGAGCCTTTTATATTTTCATTTTATTATTAAATATGTTTTAAAAATTATCTATTTTTATTTAAAAATGTATTTTATCTAAGTTTTATTATTTCATATTTTATCTAAAATATAAGTATAAATTTTCATTTCATTGCTTTCCGAAAAACTTTAAAAAGAAACTTTACAAAGAAAATTTTTGACTTTATTACTTAAGTACTGAACATTATTGAGCGCTGATAGTAATGATATTTTTATCGTTTATCTCGAGCAGAACTCAATTCGGCACAATCTCTCGTTGAACAAGTGCTTCTTGAAGTTGCCACGTTCCAAAGACGAGCCGGGCAAGGGTGGCTTCTGGAAGTTGGATCTCGAAAGAATGGAGGAAGGCAAACGATCCAGGCGCCGTTCCGCTATCTCACAGCGAACTCGGAGCACGAAGAGGCAATCTCCTTCTATGACGACAACTACGACAACGACGACGACAACGACGACAACAACGGCAGCGACAGCGATGACGCTCAATGTTCTTCAAACCAGTAGCAGCTGCACGCCGCCCACCAGCTGTTTGTCAAATACCCTGTATGAGACCCCGCCTAGTAGCGTGTCACCCCCCATAACGGACAATCTGTCGGAGGTACCGGAGTCGACGCAGGTGAGCTTGAGCGAGGACGACTTCACGAGTTTGTTGATTGCCGGTTGGGACGAAAATAATCAACTGGAGCTTCTCGATCTGTTGGACACCCTCTAAACCTCTCGGCTCTCAATGCCCTTTTCCCTTCCTTTTCTCCCTCTCGCAAATATCTCTCAGGAATCATCGGTTCTTCGTATAAAACGGAAGCGTTCTCTCTGCATGCATCCCTCCTCGACTCCTCGTTTCATACGATGATGAATGTCATGAATAATAGCATTTTCTAAACAATTTAAATCTTTAGTTCTACTTAAATTTGAGAGAACATCCCGTTCCAGGTATTGCGGTTGCGATAAAACGCGCGAGCAATTATCGTTAATATCATGGGATTATCATCTAATTTTTTTTTGCGTAAACGATCATCTAGAGTGATTTTTAAATTCTAATTAGAAGACACTATTATTAATTAAATATTGCATATTATTGATTGTTCTACAATTTATTAGATAGAGATTCTCTAACATAAAATAACGACATGAGAAAGTCGCGCGTTGGTCTGCCATGTTTCAGTAATTCTATATATTTGAATATTATATATTTGTGTTACTTTAAAATTTCTATAATATAATTAAAATTAGAGATTTTTAAAGGTTTTAACAAATAAATGCGAACAAAATTATTTAGTTTAACGCTTTTTTTTACAAAATTATTTTGAAAATTTGATTGTGTATCTTGAAACGAGGTTAAAATTACAAAAGTGACAAATTCAATGGAATATTTATAATTTCATTAATGCCTAATATTATATTTATTTAATAAATTCACTTCTGTTTAACTTTCGCACGTTTCAAAATATACAATCGATACTTTGATACGTAAAGAAAAAGAAATAAAAATTTTTTATACTTTTAACATTTATTTTATACAAATTATATTGTGCCTCGCCATCGATTTATTATCGTGTTTTATACATGTATGTACACGTGTGTGAGTGATCCGTCACTGCAGGTTTAGATTAGAGATGCGTTAATTAATAGAAATACAATATTATATTTCTCTCTCTGTTATAGATTTTACTGAAATTATTATCCTGCATACAAAAGTCGATTCAAATCGACTCATATCGCGACTCCATTAGAGGGTCTCTATTAGATATACTATTTGAGCTCACATTTTATGTATATACATAGATTTAATGAATATCTACTAAAAAAAGGAGAAAATAGAAATATATATATATATATATATATATATATATATATATATATATATATATATAAAAGATCCCGCACACTTTTCATGAAAAGACAGACTTTTGTCAAATTGGTTAAATTTTTGTGACTGCTTTCATGATGCTGATTAAAAATTTCAACGACCCCAAAAAATTCAACTTTTATGATTAAAGGAATCCTAAATCACTCAAAAATATTTTACAGAAATCGTGGTTTTTTTTTTTTAAGTGAGTCAAAATGGATCAAAATTATTGTGTTTTGTCTAAGAATCTTCTCAGCTTCAAGAAATTGAAATTGACACTACAAAATGGAAGAACAATATGAAATTATTATAAATTGAAGAATTTTAAAATTTAAAACAAAAGTAAAATTCTATATAGAATTAAAAAGCAAAAATTAAAAACTTACAAAGAGATGTCTAATTGTATTTAGACTTTTGTCCCACCTTGTATATTTTACATGCACATGCAAAATATAATATTGTGCACATACACGCACAATGTGTACTTTATGTAGAAGATCTCTGTAAAATATTTTTGAGGGTATTTAGAGTCTTGTAATCATAAAAATTGAATTTATTTTTATTTCCATATGCCCATTGAAATTTTTGATCAACATAAAATACATATCAAAAATTTGACAAAAGCCGGTTTTTTTTTATAAGAAATCTGCGGGGTCCTTTTTCGATCAATAAAGGAAACGATTGCAACTCTGATCATGTTTCCACTTAATATAAAAATCACTCAGGATATCGATCATGTCACTTTTTTCCTAAAGTAAAAGTGAAAATTTTTTATCACTGAAGTTAATAGAAAATTTTTTATTTTTCACATTCCCGCCTTAGGGAAAAAGTTACATGAAAGATACACACTTACATGATTATATATTTCCGAATTACAATTAATTCAAGAACAAACGGACACAAAAATTTGTTACATGAGATATCTGATATTAATTTTGTAATCGAAGCGCGATTCACTTGCGATCGATGTCGAGGTAGTGAGAACGGAACTACCGTTAGGGAAGAAAGGCCAGAGAGAGAAAAGCGAATATGTATCTTCTTTCTTCTTCCTTAACAGTTAGTTAATAGGCACAAAGATAACGAATGATAGTAGTTGAATGCAATTTGAACATGCTTAGGCAGATGGTCTTTGTTTCCTTACTGGAACCGCATTGAACTATGACGCGAGAAGCAAGAAGTGAATCCATGTGAACGTGTTCCTTTTTCTTTTTTTTTCTTTTTTTTAAATTCTTTTTTTTTATTTTATTTAGGTATATTGAAATGATTATTTCGTGTGCCACTATTTGCGTACGATGTTAATTGAAATAATAAAATCAAAGATAATATACATATCAATTTCTTTCTTTTATTATTCTGAATTGACATTTAATTTATAATTTAATCTATTTTTATTATATATACTGAATTGATTTAATTTGTAATTTAATCTATGTGTTTTTCGATATTTTTAAACAAAAATAAATAATATGACAATTAATCAAAATTTACAATTGCTTATTAAACAAAAAAGAATTCTCGGTATCGTTTTATCGATCTATATTATCAAAAGTGTGAGGATGTAGGAATAAATTAATTTATTTTAACATAAAATACGTATAAATAAAACGTATGTATAATACGTACATACATACGACTAATATAACGTACAGAAAAAAAATTCACATGAGTTCTCGTATTTATTGTCATAATACAATATGGCTGCAGAGAAAACAGTAGAATTACCACCGTTAGTAATCATCGCGTTACGTATAACGTATATTGCAGTAAAGTATCATATCTGTTTTTTATTTCTACACTCTCTAATGCATAGTGCAATAAGTTAAAGTGAAATAAATATACGTTTCTTTCACTTGAACTTATTGCATCGTGTGTACCAATTCAAAAAATATAGAAATAAAAAACAGACCTCATGATGGAACAAAATAAGGTGTATTATTCTCGTACGCACTCGTTTATAATAAATGGCCAATCAGGAATTGGTCACAAATGTTAAAAAACTATATGGCTGCTAACAGTTGGCTAAGTCAGCTGTCAATACTGTCAAATGTTAATTGAGGATTAAATTAAAAGTTCAAGATGCCGTGTTGCATAAAAAATTGTAGAAGTCACACAGCCAGTACTATATATTAGAAACAAATTAAATTTTTTATCTTTTCAAAAAGAAAAATTGACATTTGTCAGTGGAAATAGACAAAAATCAGAAATGAGAAATTGACATTTTTTGTGTTTATGATTACTTTTGATTGGTTGCTCCGACTCTATTGCTTCTATTATGCACACAGATACACTTTGTTTTTCTCATCATGACGTATATAATATATATATATATATAAAACTGATATACATATAACTATAAATGCTAAAACGGCTATTGATAACATCGTAATTTAATTGAAATGTTATCAGATTATGCCGCTGAAATATTTGATATAATCGGCAGTGTTACGTGATAAGTAATATTAGTGCTTTTGATGTATTCCATGAATTTAGAGATATAAGCATTTCTGAGATACAGGCAATGAAAATATTCATTATTTCTAAATGTATAATTTCTATATCGTATAATATAGCTATTCTAATTGGTTTCTATTTATTTTGATACCGTTTCTGCCGCATCTATTATTTTGTTTGCGCTGTAGCCATTGATTTATTTCAATTTTCTTTTCGTCATTAATCTTTTTTTTTTCAAATTTTACTCTTTTATTTTTGATATTTCTTTTTGCCTGAAGAATGATTGACCTAAGAATGGAGTATTCCTTGCGCGGCAAATCAATTCACGCATCGTGCCTTTGAATAATTAGGAAGTATCTCTTGTATATTCTTAAACGTGTTATATATATAATATACATATACATTTTACATATAATAATATGTATACATATAATAACATGTATACATAGGATAGAATATTTTAATATACTTATATCAATTATTATTTGTTCTTCATTTCAAAAGAAAAACATGTTGATTAAAAGCTTCATAACTAGAAGAAAATATATATAATTACGATTTTTTTTTAATTACTCGGTTTGTCTCATTCTATGCATATAAAGACAAACTTAAAAAAATAAGTATTTTATAAATATTTTATAAGTATTTTATAAAATATATTTCATATTTTATATAAAAATATGTCAGAGAAAATATAAAATATGAAATATCTTATAAACTATGAAAATTTGATGGATTTACTTTAATATTTTTTACATTTCAGTCTAAAAAAATTGATTTATGTAAAAGCTATTAAAAATTATGTAAAATTTATATAAATTAAAAAACATTTTATATAATTATTGAAACTTAAACTACAAAAAATCAAATGATTATCTTCAAAAAATATGACGTTAAGATTTGATAAAATATGTAATATAAAAAATTAATGATATATATCTATTCTTTTCCCAAAATTATGAATTTTAAAATCTAAAATTGTGAAGTATGAAATATTTTTTCTAAAGCAAGAAAAAATGGAATAATTAAGTCGATACATTAAAACGATCTTGTGAGTATGTATATATATATATATATATATATATATATATATATATATATATGTTTCAATATGTTGATAGATTTATACATAAAAATATTAACCCTGTACATATAGAGTAGAATGCGCAATTGCGGTTTCTATTTTATTATCCTTATTATAATGTCTCTCTTTTTCTTTCTCTTTCTCTTTCTCTTTCTTTCTGAACGATTAGAAATTATTATTACTATTATTAATAATACCATGATATTTTATTGTATGGAATCATAGTATAGATAAATCATAGAAGTATGTGGTAGATTTCGACATTAATGTATGTGGGGTGTCTCAAGAAATGCCTCTCAGTTACGAATATTTCAAATCAAAGAAGAAAGATTATTTAACATATGTAAGACTCCACTTTAAAACATTGGAAATAAGGCAGGACAAAAAGTGATCTATTTTAGAAACGTTACCATTAAATAAATAAATATTAACGAAATAAATAAAAGCTAAAATTTAGTTGCACGCAATTTTCTAACGATTAAAGTTTTCGACTTTTGTAATTGACTTTATTTTGATCTTGTTAATAATGAACGTCTTATCGGCTGCTCGCAATTAAAAGGCATGAATTAAAAGGCATTTGTCATTAGCGAATCTTATCGAATACAATGCAAAACAAATCATATTCCTTTTAGTGTTAATAAGTACCTTTGTCACTACTTTAAAGACAACTTAATTTTAATCAGGAATAAAAATTATTTTAATAAGGTGAAAAATGGAAATTTGTAATTAAATCCCTAAAACTATAATAAATTGTTGACAGAAATCATTGCTTGTAATTTTTAATTTGAAAGCATTCGATTGAATTATTGAATTTGATAATTTAGTAATGACGGGAAGAATTAATTAGAACAAATAGAATAATAACAGAGAAGGAGAAATTTTCCTGGAGTTGCGGTATTTCAAGCGGCACCCTGCACATAAGTCTCGCGTTTTATTATCATATACGGTGTACGGTAATATTAGACTATCAGAAGCGATATTAATTATGGTGTGTGATATAATAACTAATTTACAATTAATTGAATTGGTGTGTCAATTTCTGCGCTCTAATTTACGTCTTTTCCGAGTACGTCCAAGTTAAGACTTATCTATTTTTTCATTGCAGCCATATTGAATTATTATCCACACAATACAGTTTTGCAAAGAACATCTTAAAAAAAGTCCAGAGAACGTGCTACGACTTAAATATTCTTAGGACTTTGCTCAAAAAATTGTGTTGTGTAATATTAAAAATAAAAAAGTTTTTTTAAGTAAATTTTTTCACAATACGTTAAAAGAGATTGATTTTTTTTATATGTAATTAGTCGTGTTCAAGTATAAATTAGTGAAGTATATCAAGAAGTTTCTTTCTTTTTATGCTGCAGATCAGTATGATTATATAATTGTTCTATACATAAATTTTTTTGTCGAAAAGATTCATATATACAATAGTTATTCAAGATTGATATTTATTTAGTAAATTAATTCACAAATTGAAAAGTAAGCTTTTAATTCATTAATTAATGATAATATTTATTTTTAATTATTGATATAAAAATGATTATAAAAATTAATTAATACATCAGTGATCCACGCTTAATTTTCCGTCCAAATCATTAGATATTTTGGCTAAAAAGAAAATTATAAAATAATTTCTGATATTATAGGCAGATACATAATTATAATATAGTATTGGTACTTTAGATCTTTCTAATTAATAATTTATAATAATTTTTTGTACTTTTTAATCATTATAAAATATATTTTAGTTAACTAATATAATAACACAAACAGAAATACTAGGATCCACCAATGAGTCACGCGACATAATCAAATCATTTAAAAAAATTGGCGTTGTACAGAATATATTACTAACATATCAAGAAGATGTCGGAACAAATGAACATATCGACAACTTAATATATTTTATTAATCTACATTATCTACAATATCGGATATGTGTAATGCGAAAAAATTAATTTTAGCGACGTATATGCAAGAAAAATATGCAAAAAAAAATTTCACATACCATAATTCGGCTGTAATGGAAAAATAGGAATTATTTATTTTAATATATTCACAATGCATTAATAATGTGAATTGAAGATTACTGAAATATGAAAAGCGACAGACAGCAGAACTAATGCGATTATATACATACCTCGATCGTAATTAAATGAGTAGAATGAATATGTGCCTTGAAGTAAAACTAAAAATATAGTTGTTTTCTTTTTCTTCTACCTAATTATTTATCCCCACGATATATAAGGACTCACTGCAACGTGTGGTTATCTCCATAATTTGTATGCATATAATTTAATATGTAACTCTCTACGAGACGTAAGAAATAAATATCGAGGAACATATTTTATTTCATATTCTTCTTATTTTCCTCGTCTTAAAAAAATACACGTAAAAAATATAATTATTGAAATATTTCCTAGGCAAAATATTTCAGTAAATCTTGCATTATATTCAGACATCTTTTAGATAATTTCTAGATATCTTCTAAAGACATCTTTAAAAAAATATATCGTTTAGATATCTATAAAACCTCGATGTTTTCTGGATTGACTGAAGAAGTAAAGACTTGATAACTTCTATATACATTTTATTTATAAAGATTAGATTATATGAATGTGTAAATCTTTACATTTTTTTAGACAAGAGGTCTGTTTTTTCTGACTGAACTAATATAAACTTTTGGACTTAAAATGAGGTAGGTATATACTTAATATTTAGTGAAAGCGAAAAAAAAAGATTCTAATGCAATCTAGTGTAGGAAAAAAAAAACAAACTTGCAGATATTTTTTTATACAGACTGCGTTCGGTTATTCACTATAATACCGATAGTATACGAACTAGATTTTCAATATTTGTAGCGAATAACAGAACGCACTCCTAGATTATAGGTCTATTTTCTGTGATTGAACTAGTGTATATTTTTGGAACTTAAAGTGAGATATGTTTAATATTTTTCAAAGATGAGAAAGATAGTTCTAGTGCGGAAAACAGACCATATGTTTAATTTCTATTGATGGTTTGAATCGGGTCAAAGTCAAGTCAGAGCAAAGAGAAATCTGAGAGTGGACAAGCAATCAAAGTTGATTATTTGTCCTTGATTATTCGTCTAATCCACTTAATAGTATGGAAGAGAACCATAAAATCTATATTACGTCTATATTACCCTAAGAGGTTTAGTAGGTAAAAAAGAGGGATGTCTGATCTTAGATTTCTTTCTGGTCAGAATCGGATTAGAGTTAAGTTGGCTTGCCTGTTTCCACAAATCAGAGTTACACTAAAGTTGCAGCAGAGTTACACCATCATATAAGAATATAAGGTATTCCATTCTCAAGGATGTACAATCTTGAATATGGCAGCTGCTCTTTGACCAATCAAAACGTTGTGAAATTGTAAAAAAGAAATCTGATAACTACCTTAAAATTTTATTGGGTAGGATTCTTAATGTTTCCAACGTAAGAGCACTCAACTGAACCCGACTTCAACTTGACTTTGACCCTCGAAACAGTTATATTTCTCTTATAGAAATAATTTGTAAAAATTTATCGGTTTATTTAGATTTATACTCTTTTAATTAGTTGTAGATTTTCCAATTAATTCTTGTTCCTTGCGCAATTCTTGTTCACGTTGTTGTTCCCTATTCATTGATTCTTTTTTCTTAATCTGTTGAAGACGCAACACGCGTTTCTGCAATAAATCGTTTTATATAGCTGAAAATATATTACCTATATACACACGTCCTAGAAAAATTAATTTTATAATTCACCTTTAGTTTAGACGTTCTTTCATGAATATTAATCATTTCTTTTCTTATCACTGATAATTTTCCTTGATAAATTTTAACGACTGAAAACTGTAAAACATTTTTAAATGTAATGTTTCTGTCATGAGAGATGTCAATACTCCAAACATATTACAAGATTTTTAATCCGAAATTCCAAAAATCGAAATCTCTAAAAATCAAATATTAAAAAAAACAGATTATTCTTGTTTATTCTGTAAATAAAAATAAAATTTTTTGTTCGAAATCCAATTTGTATTTTCATCTTTAACTTCACCATGCTATGTATTCCAAATTCAAAAATATTCAAAATTTGAAACATTTTCAGTTACAATCATTTCGGATTGAGGATATTCAACTTATATCATGAGAGAAGGAAAAAGTCTTACCATATCATTTAAATCTATATCTTCAAATGTCTCATGTATCCTTTTATTCTCAAGCTGCATTCGTGTAAGTAGAGACTCTTGTTTATTACTGTAAGAAAAATATAACATAAACAATCAACGTGAAATCTTTATTGTTTGCATTACTGATTTATATGCTTACGTCAGCTCGAAAAGTTCTTGCTTAACTTGTTCCAGTGGAGATTGATAAATACCCAAAAGACCTTCCGCCAGTTTTTCTGCAGCTTCTGAGAAATCTACTGTATCTTCGCTATTAAAAAATAAATAATACTTTTATGTTGTGCATTATATTATGTATTATATAATTATAATGTATATACAATATATATATATATATATATATATATATATATATATATATTTATATAATATATATTTATATAATTGTATATTATATATATTATATATTAAACTTTGTTAATATTTAAATATATCTAAAGGCATCTTGACTATATAAATTTGTGTGTCCATTTTTTTACAATCTGAGTGGTTATCTTAAACACTTCTTATTTGAAAATTATTGTAGCTTCAACTTTTAGTATTAGAACAACAATTTTAGTATTAGAATTTTCATCTCAAAATGATTTCAGAAATCTGTCAGTAAATAATGTGATAGATCTAAGATATCCTGTATAATTTATATTAAAATATTTAGAATATACAGGAATATAATAAAATTCTGAAGAATAAATTTCAAGGACAAGTTTTTCATAAGATTGTATCTTAAAAAAATTATACATTTACAAATATATTGATGTAAATTTTCTTCCATATTTTAATATAAAGAATTCGCTGAGTCTTGCAACATTTTAATTATATATCTGAATAAATGGCTTAATTAAAACAATTTTTTTATTGGGTAGATATTGTTAGCTTTCAACCTGATTATATAAATATATAATAATTTCTTCCATTTTTGGGTTACTTTTAAAAACTATTTGCAGAACTCTGTTCTTGAATTTAAAATAATATATAATATGATAACCTAATTGCAGTAATATAAATTATCTTGATCTAAAGAAATACATAAAAAGATTACCTCAATTGTTTTTCAGTTTTCAATTGAATCTCCATTGCTCTGGATTTTTCTACGTCAGTCATTATTTTTATCGTCGCTTTCTCTTCACTTTATTCGCGGTTATATATGTCAAGCATAATAGTGTGCATCAAAGTTGCTAAAAGAAGAAATTAAAAGAAAGCTTTGACAGATTGTCAACACTTGTTTACCGATTAACATTTTTTTTGCCGACATAGCCTATTTTTTAGTTAGGACACTCAACATTACATCCTGTTTCACATCCCTTTTATACCGAGCATTTGACTTACGTAAACTAATTACTTTTTATTAAATTACCTTAATTTCAGCAATATATTTAAAATATAATACACTAAATTGGATAATTATACAGTTTAACTACAACATCCTAAAAATCAATAAATTTGACGCGTTTTCGTATGAAACGAAAGAATCTGGCAAAAATAAGCGTCGTTGTGTCCCGAAAACCGAAATATTAAGCGTGAAAGTTTACGACAATTGAGGTTAGAAAATCTGTCAGCTGCGAAATACCACGACACGACGACGACGTATGTCACGAGTACAGTGATCATTTTCATGCTTTGACTACATGCGCATGCGTTTTTGATATTTCTCACGACAGTAGAATGCATGAAATTTGATTTAAACTTAACAGACTTTACATAACGCATAATGCATAGTACATAAGAAAATCAACCGCTTTAATATGTTTCAACATGCTCTCATTGATTTATTTTTATCAGGAGCACCTACTAAAATAGTGGATATTGTTGTAAATTATATATTTAAATTCACAATGCAATATGCGAAATTCTAAGTACTAATATCAAAATGTGATATTAATTGAAATAAAACCTAATCGATTTGTAATTCTTGTATTCTACATGTTCTAATACGTATACCCAGTAAACGAGAATGGATTGAAATGAATTCAGATTTTCAGAAATATTGATTCACGAATTTTGAAAAATGAATGCTTTTCAATTCTGAATGAATTTTTATTCATTTATAGGAATTGCATGAAGCATATCTCTATGCCTTTCAATCTAAAATAAAATTAGCTTTTTCTGTGCAACATACACAATTGTGAATATTGTTCAATACAAAATTTTGAATAGGAAATGTATTATAGTTTTTCGATCCAATTGCATTCAATTGAATCTAATTGAATCCAATTGAATCCAAATTAAATCCAGAAAAAAGTATTCGCTATTTAAAATACGCATTCGAATAGAAAAAAATTTCAATCCATTCTCGTTTGCTGGACAGTTGAACGGTTGGTGTATACCTTGGAGTTTGTTTTGAAGTCGCGCCCCAGCAAACGAGAATCGATTAAAATGGATTGAAATTTTTTCTATCCGAATGTATATTTTATATATAAATAGCGAATACTTTTTTTAAATTTAATTGGATTCAATTAGATTCAATTAGATACAATTGGAAAAACTGCATTTTCTATTCAAAATTTTGAATTGAACAGTATTCACAATGCACAGAAAAAGCTAATATTATTTTTAGATTGAAAGACGATTGCTGGGCAGTAAAGCGGCACTGAGCGCGTCATGTTTACGCAGTTTTTTTACGCGCAGTCGACGCAGTCATTCTCCGCGTGATCATCAGTGATCATACACTTACCGACGCTTGTGTTATGTAGGTAGGTAGCTGTGCCATTCCTCTTCTTCATAATTAATCCTTTTTAGAACATATTTCCGACAAATAATGTACTATACCAGAGATAATACAAGACGTCGTACTTTAGATTTCAAAAACTTATTTAAAGTATTAAATAAGGAACAGTTTTTTTTTTAATATTAAATACTTAAATAAGTGCTTTATTATCTTTATTTATAAAATACTCATTTTTAGTAAAACTGTTTTGTTATAGTACGATAATCCTGCTTGGCTTTTAATAATCCTCTTGAATTATTTCGTTTTTGAAATTGTTTTAAATATGACTGATTCTCTTTGATTGATACAACTATTTAAAAAATATGAAATAAATTCCGAGAACTTATTTAAAATGTTACTTAAGAAATAGATCAGTAGAAATTATTTAAAATAATAAATACTAAATAATATTTTTTTTTATCTTTTTTATTCAAAGTATATATTTTAAATAATTTTATTTAAATACGACTGAACACTGTATATTATATATATATAACTTATATTTATAAGTAAAAAAAAAGTATAATTTATAAATTAGTATTTTTTATCGCGGAATGAAACAATTTCTTATATGAACTTTTTTAGAACTTAGCTTTCTAGCGTTCTATGAATAGCATTTATATACATTTAGCGATAATTTAAATATAATTATATATATTATCTTTTCTGGATTAAAAATGCTGAATAAGACACGAGAATGGCAGAATTAAACGATTCGAAAGTAACAAAAAATTGCAAGGCATCAATCTTTTATTAAAAACGTTGTGTACATTGCGCAGATTTCGTGTAATAAAAAATTATTACAAATTAATAATAGCCTATCGTAACACAATTGAAATATCTAAGATATTCATGAGCTGAGTAACGAATATAAGAAGTATAACAAAAAATCGTGTAATAAAACTTATTCATCGAAGAATATTAAAAATGTAAAAGACATATTATTTTTTACTTATTTTGTGATACGCGTTAATATTTCGACAGTTAGATGATCGGCGCGCGACCTTCGGGGTTTGTTTTGATGTGGAAGGGGGTGAGTGTCGGGTGTGCGTCACGTTAAATGCGAAGTTACAATCATTCCATTACCAAGGCTCGTACAAACAGGTAGTTGTGTCGCGTGCCATTCTTCACATTTTTTTTTTAAACGTAATCGCGAAAAACGCTAGATATAATACAAAACTCACAGTATATTTACCAGTTTGTACGATTAATTATTCATAAAAAGATCGAGATGACAATTATGTATTATGGAACAGATATTTCGTACGGTTCATTCGTTTGAAATCAAAATACGATGGAAAACAGAATTTATTACTATTTCGCGATATTTAGGAACAACAATTATTTTTGTTTAACATAAAATTTTCTCTCGCTTGAGTATAATTCTCGATTTATATCTACGTATTTATATACTACGTACAAACTGTATCACGTAATTCATGCTATTCCTATATACTTTCATTTAATATAATAATATATTATATTAATATAATAATATATTACTGTAATTAATAATTTAATTAATTTTTCGTTTTTCTGTATCTTTCGTGATATGATAGAAAATTTAGCGCGACTTTAAAATTATTTTTAGAAAATATAAAAGAAATATTTCTCTTTTTTATTAATCTATAGCTCTCATTCCATTAACTCTAATCTTATTATCTTACAGATAATAAGATAATAAGTAAGATAATAAGAGATTCGTAATAAGAGATTCAGTCCTTATGAATTTATTTTGCAATAATGACGAATTGACATGAATTTGATATACATTTTTAAAAGTTACTGATTATATATATATATATATATATATATATATATATATATATATACATAGTAATATAGAAAGCTGTGTTACATTTTTAAGATGATATCTTCCCTCTCATGAATACGACTTTGTGGTGAGGGTTTCAGTATCAAAAGATATACATAAAAAGACGGTTTTCCGTAAGTAACTAAAAATTTGCAAATCTGTCTGAATGATATATGTAGATAAATTTTTAGATACTTGAATAAAATCTTTTCTTCGTGTAAAAATCCAACGACGGGGAAGTTAACGTATCCTCGTCGCCGATTTAATTGTAAGTGAACGAATCGTATAGCCGGTTCGTCGCGTCGCGCGTTTGCTTTGGCAGTACCGTTAAAGTTATCGGACTAATTGACTTTTTACAAAACCTATTTGATAAAGTTTTAGTTTCGCGAAAGACGCGAAAGACTAAACCATTAGTTAGCGCGTGATTATAATATATTATTCGCGAGTGTTTTATGCGAGTGTCCTGTGCGAGAGGATGGATGTCAACCCGATTCTGAGAGGAGGAGGAGATCTGAAAGAGGCATCGGACACTGGCGGAGTAACCTTGTGGTAAATATTTTTTGCTTATGTAAAATTAATATTTTTCTTCTATTTATTCTTAAGTCGTTTCATTTTACAATGATTTAAAAATGATAAGTAGAAAAAAGATTATTTTTAAATTATTTTGAAATTTCATGTGTACGAATTTTTAAGATCTATTTTAAAAAATGTATAATATTATTTTATAAATATTTAATTCAATGAAATTTAAAAATTAATATACAACTATAAAATATACAATATACATATTACTATGTAATATACAACTATAAAATAATGATAATAATTAAACATAAGGTAATAATTAAATTTAAAAAATGGTAAGAAGGTCATCTACTGCACAATGAAAGTATTGTTTGAAATCAACTTGGTTTTAACAGTAAATCATATAAAATGCAATAAAACACGAGCAAAAATATTTTAAATATTCATTTTATTTTTAAAATAATTCTTTGTACAATTTTCCATGTCAATATATTTCGATTTTCGATGTATTAATGTTAAGGATGTATGAGCGACATTTCAACATAATAATAAAAAATTACAGATTATTCTAAATTACGTTTAAAAATAATACGACAAATTTGACGGTTTACTATCTGGATTATAAATTATTTTAATAAATAATAGTATTTTTTAAATCTGTGTTCTAATAAAAATATATGGAAATATGTATTTTTTATAAAATAAATGACAAAATCTCAATTTTTTAATATAAATACATTATGTACTTAAGATTATGTGAAGTCATATATTGCGATGTATGAACTGTTGTCCAGAAAACAAAATATTTATTTGTTCGATATCTTTGTAATTAATCAGTGAATCGCAATGAAACTTTGCACAAGTTATTTTGAATATTTAAAATACTTATAAAAAAATTTAGATTTTTATTATTATTTTTAAAATTTTAGTTTATAACAATAAAAATAAAATACATAAACTATAAAATGTGTTGTTCAATAAAATCGGAATGTTTTGAACACAATTTATATATATATATATATATATATATATATATATATAGTTTGTTTAAAGTATAAATATTAACACATTTGTAAAAATGACGCCCATACATCCTTAAATTCACTACTTCTAGGTTTGCTTGGAAATAGATAAAGGAAAAGAGGCCAAATAAAAAAATATTGTAAGGAATGTTAAGTTATAATATGATATAGCAAAATCTTTAAAGCACTTTCCTACAAAATTGATTTTCAATATTTATGCGTCTTTTTCTTAAGAAAAACCAAATTATATTTTCGTAATTTTTTAAATTAAGAGATCGAAATATTGTGTTTCGCATCAAGTCACGTACAGTAAATAACAAGACGTATTATATATTTATGCGCAGAGTTTTTAACTAAAAATACTTCAGATTTCAGTAAGCATTGGATTAGTAATCGATTTTGCAAATAGATTTAAGGGCGATAATATATTTACGAAATTGTAGAATAAAATTGTTTGTAGTTATGTTCTTTTTTTTCATCACTGAATCGATACATTATTAAATCATTTCTTTAAATTACTTTCCTTATGTGATTATCTGCACATTTTGGTCGACATTTTTTTCCTAAATAAACTGATTTGAAGAATTAATTCTCTTTTGTAATTTTTTACTTAACACTTAACAAAATTATAATTTTTTTATATGACCAAATGATCAAATTAGAATGTGCTTATATTTAGAGGATTAAATATATAAGTATGAATATATTATAATATAAATACAATATAAGTACAATATACATATAAGTACAATTGCGGACCTACGCATATGAATTTTGCGATGTTGATAGTTTCAAACTTGACAGTTTATAACTCAAAACTATTGTGACCTCAATTTCTTTTACTATAATTTTAAAACCTATAATTCCATACACTATTGAAATATTACTTAACCGTAAGACATATGTACAAACGTATATTAATCAGAATAAAAGATCTATAAAAGATGTGAGAAAGGCACGCTATTAATAAAATAAAAGATTTTACTGATTGTAACAAATTAAATGTGAGAAAAATTATGTACTTATACATAAATAAAACTGTACTTATTGTACTTGCACATAAATAAAATAATAAACTTTTAGAATAGAGAGAGAGAGAGATATCATAGTTATAATATTAAGAAAATGATAAAAATTTAAATAAAAGAAGATGAATCATTTCATAATTTTTATGTCAACAATACTTCATAATTAATTAGAAATATATATATATATATATATATATATATACATATATATACACACACACATATATATATGTATACACTATATACAGAGTGTCCCAGACTTCCCGTATCACCAGTATTATTAATTTTTATCTTAAATTTATTTCAAGAATCTGTTATTAACGGGTGATATCTTCTGGGACATTTTATATATAGTGTTTATTATTCGAAATATGTTTCCAATTACTTACGACTTTATTTTTGGCTGTTTTAACAGACGGATTAATTGTATTGTTTAAGTCGTATTTTTTTTAAGGCACGCGGTAGGGCAAGAGATATTATTAGTAAAATATCAAAATTGTCAGTACAATTGAAAGTTCCAATACGTATTACGGAGCCTTTCGTGCATGTTAACAGTTAAAATTATTTAACAATATTAAAAAAGACTTTGTATTTACATATGAAGATTTTGCTGATAACCTTCAATTTCATTGTACATTTTCCTGACAGGATCTTTTGGCAAATAGTTGTGCATCGTTGGTGCGATTTTATTGTTGCCGGATATATTGCCGTTGGCTAAATGCGCTACACCATTTTGTAGGATATGTGTTGTTCCTTTTGTGATGCCATTCTGATGAATATGACCATTCTGTTGAATATGCTTCATATTGTTCAATACACCATTAGAAATAGTACCCACTCCTAAGAAGGCAATAAATATTAAAATACATTACTAGCAATAAAAAATACGATGCACTTCTCAATTATTCTTAATCTACCGTTAATCACTAATTCAAGATTACAATCTAAAAATATACTTTAAGAATAAAAAACCAAAAAATTCTAGGAAATATATAGATTTATTCGGTCTTCTGAAAAATTTTTCAATTCGTATAAAAATCTAAGAAATTTTTTTTAAAAAGAGAAAAGAGAAGAGAGTTACAAAAATTATACAAAAATTCTTTGAAATGTTTTAATTTATATAGAAATACTAAAAAATTATATAAACAGTTCTAAGAAAAATTTTCATCGGAGTCGCAATGTTAAATAAATATAATAAAATTGCTTACCTTGAGCAACAATTCCGTTTTTCGTCGCATCGGCTATCTTTCCAATATAATTAGATACGCCGTTGACTGCTAGTTTGGCATTGCCGTTAGGTATGGCACGTCCATTTTGATATTCATTCGAAATATTTATTCCGTTTGGGTGTCTCTTGATAGGCGAATCCGGATCGCATAGACTTTCTTCTTCTTTGCGACGTGCTCGACGCATTAGTTGATATAACGCAGCAGTAAAATCCTGCTGGACACTAGGTACATCTGTATCACCGTCCACCTTTTTAAAAAAATAATAATTTATTATTATTTGTAAAAGAATAAGCAAATTATATTTCAAAATAAAAGAATTATATTTCATAAAGATATAATCGTTTCCATTATTGCTTCTTACTTCTGGCCCTTAGAAAAAGTGGTTGACTTATAATCTTAAGACCATTGTTTTATGTGTTGCTAAAGGCAAAAGACTTAAATCAGTCATTATAAGTCTGCTAAGATCCTATATTCTTAATAGTCACCTTATTTTTAAACTCCAACGAGAAAATAATTAAAACTTAGTCATAGCAATTTTCTTTACTGATCGATATTCTTTACTACCTATTGTTATTCCTACTTTTTTTTTATTTCTGTCTTTATTTTTATAAAAAATATTAAATAAATCTATATGTCTGAATTTCAAATATTAAATTGTAGAACAATCAATAATATACAATATGTAATAATAATAACTCTTAATTGAAGTACGTCACTCCAAGTCATCGTTTATACAATAATAACTAAGTGATTATTTTATTGTCACCATTTCAAATAATTTTTGAAACTTTACTATACGAAATTTTCAATTTTAATAAATTTAATATTTCGTATTGCTATCAAAGGACCCCGCACCAACCTTGTGGAAATTTGCTCTTAGTCGAATTGGTTAAATTTTGGATATATTGTAGGTCTGATCATTCTGAACAAATATCTCCATGGGCCCAACCTCCTTCTATGGCTTGTTTTTCACTATAAATCTTAGAAGATTTAAATTCAAACCATTTTTTTTTTAATTGGATTTTCGTGTATTATTGATATTATATTATTATTGATAAATATTATGTATATAATAAATATATACATGCATATATATGGTGCGTGTATACAGGATATTCAGCGTAACAATCGACACGATTTTTTGGACACTTCTGATAGTTAAAAGAAATGGTTAAAAAGGAAGATTCTACTTCGTGCAAATTACAACATGCGACAAAAAATTAAAAAGAAATTTTAAATAAAAAATCAAGATAATCTTGAATTTTTTAAGTAGTATTATACAATTTTTTCTATAATATTGGGATCTTTAAAACGAATTCAAATCATTATCGAGAATGTCATCTTTATTGATGTTATGCTAATAAACATATAATATAAAAAAAGACCATGCAAAGAGGGAGTCTAAAAATGGCCAATTTTAGCGGTGTATACAGACACCTTCAAAATCAATGCAGTTATCATCTTGAAAATCCATACAGTCATGAAAGAAAATTTAATATACCTAAAAAAGCTTGGAAAACCTTCTAAAAATAATAAAATATATTGTTTGATACAGTTTGATAAAGTTTTAGAGCGATGAGCATTATTATTCCTTTTAAAAAAAATCACTTTTTTTCGGCCTCCTAAACCAGGCTCCCTTAAAGTGATCCCCTAATTTTGATGTGTAGTATGTATTTGTCGTTTTACATTTTGACTTATTTATATTCGTGTTGTTCATATTACATTACCCGCTTTATAAGTGTGTTTGTTTATTAATAAGTGCAATTGCGTTTATTTGCGCTTATTTGCTTTTTTACATTAATACAACAAAATTTAAAATTTATTTCAATATTATAGCATGTTTTATCATAACTCAATTATTTATTACGTACAATTATTAACCGATTATCGCTGTCCAGCGTTTTCAACATGGGAAGAGACACTTCGCGAAAAAGTTCCAATCTTTTTCTAAATGCTGAAACACTGTCGTCCAGTCTTCCTCTCCCGAGTTGCAATTTGGAGCAGTCAAGTAATACTAGTGGTGGTTCCTGTCCAAACTATTAATAAATAATATAATGCAAATGATTAATAATTTATTAATACTGAGCGATGTATCGAATAGAAAGTTATAAAATCAAATTGATGATAAATGTAATTCGTGATTTTGAAATATTCGCCTAAGAAAAAATCGGTTCACCAATTTTTTGCACAATTTCGTAAAACTTCTTTCAATAACAATAACTCATTAAAAAATCATTATATTGAAGTAAATCAAAGCTCAAATTAAAGCTACATTCTTCTGGACAATCAAATATCAAAATTGAGTTAAAGGCAATATTACAAAGCGGAATTTTTGTAAAACTATAACTTGGAAACAAATGATCGCAAAAAACCTTTAAAAGAGAAATTAAATTAGAAATTTTAATATTAAACCTACTGCACCCCGTTAAATGACCGTTTTTCAACTTTTTGTTAAAAATTCTGTATTTAATGTCATTGCTTTCATCATTCAATTTCACGACTTTTCCTATAATATACATATAATCAGTTTTTCAATATTTATCTCTTTTCTTGTTTCGTTTCTTGTGAGAAACATATTTATGTAGTCCACCTTATTGCAATCAGTCACTTAACCGATTAAAAATTTATGTTTTTTATCTGTTCCGAAGTGTGACAAGAGTATATGAAAGCATTTTTTCATTTTTCAAAATCTATTTTCAATATCTGCATTTACAAACAACATTTGTAAGCAACATTGTGTAACATTTTTTTGTAACTAAATTTTGATTTGTTGATTATCAAAAAGAATGTTTAAGATTTAATTGAACTTTTTTATTCATCTCAAAACAATAAAGTTTGCTAAATTTCGAAGACATAAAAAATAAATGAGTGTATATGCAATGAAACTAATTTTATTTACCTTCGTCTGAAATTCCTGCACTTGATTCAAGTCTCTCGGATATCCATCCATGACGATACCGTCCGAATCTCGATTCAAAAGAATCTGCTGTTCTATAAGCTGCATTACGATATCGTGAGGGACCATTTCACCCAAAACAATTGCATCATTTACAATCATATTGGACGAGGCCATCGTTCTAAATAATTCTCCAATACTTATATGCAGCCAGCCTGACATATTACGAACAGCTTGAGTGCAAAGAGCTGCCTTATTACTTCCTGGTCCACCTAATATATATGATTATATTATGCATTATTTCTTAATAAGAAATTAATTAATTAATAAAGAGCTGCGGATTAAAGATTCAGCGACTAATAAAAGCGCGTAGCGAAGAAAAGATTGTCAATATTGATTGTGGTTATTACCGCGCAACGAAGAATTGGAAAGAATGCGCGTTTAGCAATTGCCAATTTTACGCAACGCTGCGCTAAATCTTTTGCCGCTGATCGCGCGGATTCATGGATGTTTATTAATTAATTAATCGTTAATTATTGAGACTTTTTTTGTAAATAATATAGCATTTTTTTATTAAATTTCTATCTATATTTTTATTCAAATCCATTCTATCTACTCACGATCAGTGCATTTTCTTTCAGATTATATATAGTATGCATACCATGTGCACGCATGCATGTATATATTGAAATAAAATGTACCTATGACCCAAATAAATGATGGCAATCCTTTTCTCGGTTTATCAGCTGTTTTTGGTGCGTCTATTGATATAAAAGGTGGTAGCCTATTATTAGTTCCTACAACTTGTTTGACTAATGCTGAATCCGTGGTCGATTCCTTTCTCCTTTCCACTTCAACCTGAAATACGATATAATGCAATCCAACAATATTTCATAAAAAATAATTTATTAAATTTGAATTTACTTACTTCGGCTTCTAAAGATTGAGGTACATTTTGATCGTGAATTTCACCGCTTGATATTCCAAGAATTCTGAGAATTGCATCTCGAAAACTAACATAGACCTCACTTGGGTTGCGTTCCCCATTTATCTATACAATAAATTTTCATTTAGATTTATAGTAAATATAATTTCCACACAAAAATATAGTAAGTATTAGTTTACTATTATTATAATTTCTGAAGCTTTTTATTTTCTTATTAACTTGTAATTAAGCTTGATCTGATGTTTTATCCAATGGCTTCTATGATGATGTAAATAGGTAAAATCCATTGGGGAAAATATCAAGTTTAATCACAACAAATTAACACAAAAACAAGTTAACCAGATAATAAAAATTGTGCCTAAGTTATCTAGCTATATTATTTTTCAACTTCCTGGTGTATAAAGGATATCATTTTGTATAATAATTTTCTCGCGTTCAATATTAATATGTGCATTTGCTATCTTCCTTTTATCTCTTTTTAAAATAGTAATGTGAAAACAATTGTATAATTCTCTCTCAAGCCTGGCAAAGCGTGGCTCGTGAGCCATCTCTACCCGATTTTTCCCCAAAAAATCACACCCAAAAAAAGAAACTAATAACTCAAAATTAAAAAGTAATATTAACAAAATTTATACTTGGAGCACACTAATAGCGAATTTGTTTACCTCAAGTAACATGCCACTTTGATCAAAATATTCTGCAACTGGCATTACGTTTCTGTAAAAATTATGCAACTCCATTCTAGCTAATCCAATGATAACATGGCCGAGTTGCGCACCGAAATCAATTTGTCTCTCCAACACTTCTTGCCTCCACGATACAAGAATGACACCATTAACGATTTTTATCTACAAACAAGATTAAATGAATTTTTTAATATTGTTTTACTGTGTAAATCGCTTATTCGAATACTATATATAATTAACTAGGGACTTATTGTTACACATAATGCTGCTCATTTTTACTTCTTTGTATCCCTATTTGTATCAATTTGCATTTATAAAACGTAATTTTAGACAAAATATTTTTAATTTTAATTTCAATTGTTATACGATACTGTCCGTGTATTGTTTCTACAGTAAAGCCACTTCATTTTGTACATAATTTAACTACAGAATTTGTATATTAAGTAAATATTGCCGTCAGATGACAGCTGTACATAAATGATATTTTAAATTTTTTTTTGTTTTTAGCATAAAATCATTTGCATTAACTATTTTTATATGTACTTCAATTGTGTATAAGAATTTTGCAATTTTGTAAAGCCAATTCAAAGATATTCTAAAGGATTCCCTTAAGAATTAAGTATAGGACACTCACTTTTTCAGCATATTCTACTACATCACGCATATTTCGTGGATATCCGCTTACAAGAAAAACCTTGGCTCCTGGGGACATTTTCATCTCAAGCATGAGTACTTCTGTGACAGTTTTGCTACTAAGTTGTCCAAAATCTTGCATATCTGTATAAAAATAGTTGAAATATACGACATGTTGCACAAATATAAAATTTCTTATTTACTAATGTTATTATATTTAACACTAGAATAACCAATTGAGATAATTTTTACATCTCCGCGAGAAAATAAAGCTTAGTCACAGTAATTTTCTTCACTGATTGAAAACCCATTTCTACTTTCCTAATTTCTTAAATTCTTTTTTAAATATTGAATAAATTTGTATATAATAATCTCAAATATTAGTCACTTCTGTCACGGTGCGCCAATAGGTTCTTTTATCTTCGATATTTTGTTGCAATTCAAGAGTATTGAATTTTATTCAATTTCCACTTTAACAAATATTAAACAAGGATGACATGACATCCGAAGAACACCCAGGACGCCTCTGTATATATGTATACGCACTAATCATAGTGATTTACGAATTCTCCTAGCTATTCTACTGTTAATAATAGTTAATAATTACTTTTAATTGTAGCGTAAGAATCATTCTAGATCTAAATGATCGTTTATGCAACAAAAAACTATTCACGGGTTAAATAGAAAAAGTTGACATATAATTTATATATGTTCTCAGAAATCACATATATTTATATCATTTAAATTGCACTTGTTGTTAGTTATTGTTCGCCCGATTTTTGTTGTCTTTTGCATTTTAACAATAAATCGTTAGTCATATGAAGCGTTAAACATTTTGTCTTAATCTTAAAATATATTTTGATATATTTGACAAAATGTATCATTACGTCTTACTTATATACGATCGATGGCTTATTGTTAAGATGCAAATGACAAGAGGAAATTAGTGAACATCAATACATATTGTGTCGAGAGGAACTAACTACTAGTTTACAGTTCCTGGTTATATTATTAAACGCATTTTTTAAATAATTTATTGACATCGAAAGATCAGATTTATATCATAACCCAACTACCATTGTTGTAATCGATTGAAATATGTATATGTAAATAAAATAGTAATCTATAAAATAGATGTACGAAATGATATGAATTATGTGGAAAATATGGAAAAAGAGTCTGAGGAAAGTGATTATCACAAAAAATCGGTTCACTAAGAAAATAATTCGTGTTTGAAATTATTATTTATATGTAAATAATATAGACATACATTAATAATATATCAAAGGAAACCAAGGCTGTAGTATCGCCAAAGATGGCTGAAGTATTAAAAAGACATGTAGATATTTTTATTTCATAAAAATAAATAAATATTTGATGAATATTACTGAAACTGTGTTTATATTAATTGAAAATGTCTGTTACTACTCAATATGAATTAATCAAAAAATTCAAGATACATCTAGTAATATGATCAAGAATTGCATATTATGTGTACATATATGTGCACGTTAAAATGCTAATATAAATAAGAAATAAATATGAACCATTTCCTAATGCATATTGTTGAAGAAGATCCATCATATTAATATGCGTTATTCCTTTTTTCTCCTGTATCAAATTGTCGCAATATGTCACCTTACCACTACCTGGACCTCCTATAATCATAAAATAAAACAAGTAATAGATTAGGATAATGGGAACCAGCGTAATGTGTAAATTATTTGTTTTTAATGGCTCAAAAATGATATTAAAATATAAAAGGAAACGTTTTAACTAAAATTTTTTACCAACAAGAAAGTATATATAATACAAATTCAATGTATTCACATAGAATATGTATTATAAAATATATTGAAAATTATTCCTAAAATATGATTTCTAAATTCGTAACAATTGATATATACTAACCAAGTACGAATATAACAGGAATTTTTGGTATTTCGAATTTAATTGGACCAACATTTTGTTTTGGGAATTGTCCATCTGGTGGAGTCGCCAAAAGACCAGCCTCTCCTCGCCATCTTCCTGTAGCTCGAGCATCGTTTTCCTCGAACATCTGCGATCCATTTTGTTGATCTAAAATATATTTGCTTTGTAATATATCATATGCGGTGGATTGAAATATTTGCACTATTTAAGAAATTCAGGTTAAACAAAAAATATTAATAATAAAAGTACCTTATAAAGTTATTGTCAAATTGTATCGTTCAATTTCTCTATTTTAAATTCAATTTTAAAAATATCTGACAATTACAATCAATTACGACAAATGCTGTAACGTGTAAGCGCTTAGTCAAAGTGTTAATTTTAGTAAATGTATACACTTACTAGTCAATGTATATATAATTTACATGAACAGTAGACTACAGTAAGTGTATATATTTACTGAGTTAACACTTTCACTGTGACATAAAAAAAAAAGAATTCACATTTCTCTCTCTCTCTCTCTCTCTCTCTCTCTCTCTCTCTCTCTCTCTCTCTCTCTCTCTTTCTCGATTAAAGAACTTGCTAAGAAATCTAATCGTATTATTCAACAAAAAGTGGTCTTTTTTTAATACAAAAGCGAATGTAATCATTTTCCGTAATTAGTTTTTTAGGCTCTAACGATACTATTTATCAAATTGTTCTATTAGGTCGCAATTTTGAAAAAATGTAACAATTAAAAAATTTAATTTAACGATTAAGTTGTAAAAATAAGATCTTTTAGTATATTTTGGCACATTATAACTATGTAATGAAACTTCATTGTAATAATAAATATTATAACTATGTAATAAAGCTTCATTGTAATAATAAAAATTAAATATATTGTTAGGACTTTCAATTTTTATAAAAAATTATATCAATTATACTAGTTAACATTTTTTTAATTACTTTGAACAAGATGCTTCTTATAGATTTTTGGATGTCAAAAACGTCAAAAACAATATCAGTTAAATCACTAGAACGTTAAGATTCTGAAATAATTGATGTGTAATGTGCAAAAAATGACTTTTTAAATTAAAAAAAAAGGTTATCTTGAAATTCTGATCAGAAGTCACGATTGTATTGTTTATTTCGTACTAGCACATTACGTGCGCACGCTGTGTATAAATCTATATTACTTTTTATATGTATACTATATATGTATAATTTCTTCAATGTTCACTTTTTTTACGATATTATCTTAACTTAAGAGATTATCAATACAGTATACATGTTCAATTTAAATCTAACACATAATATTTATTATGAATAAAATAATCATTAGTTTCTTAAGTTCTTAAATGTCGCATATTGATAATATTATAAAAATCATATATTTAACTACACAAATTAGAATATTATAAAAGAAAAAAAATTAAGACATTTCGAATTTTTCAACTAAAAATGTTCATTAAATGAAACGAAATTCTCTAATTTAAACCTAACACATAATATTCATTATGAACAATCATTAGTTTCTTAAGTTCTTAAATGTCGCATATTGATAATATTATAAAAATCGTATATTTAACTACACAAACTAGAATATTACAAAAGAAAAAAAATTAAGACACCGCGAATTTTTCAACTAAATATTCATTAAATGAAATGAAATTCTCTAATTTGAACTATTATAATAATTATTATTCGTGGATATACTAACCAGTATCCAAGCAGATGCCCATAGTAAATTGTTCAAAGGCTGACACGATCCTTCTACGGCCATTTACGGCATTCACATGCCTCTGACAGATAAACTCATCCTTACTTCAGCACATACAATGTTCTGAAGAATTACAATGCGTAGCTTCACAAAATTTTCACATCATGCAAGGATGTTTTTTGTTTCACGTATTCTCAATTTTTGTAATCAATTTTTTGTAGCGGATAATCACAAGTTACTTTAAAATGAATATACATACACTTGTTTGATTTTCTAAATTCAGTGCTATTTATCCATGGGACTTTATTTTCTCTCCTATGAAGCGACGTCTTAATGACGGAGGCGTACGTACGTGCCACGTGTTGACTTGTGTCACATCTATTCGACGTATTCTTTTTAATAGATGCTTGAGAATGAAAGTAAGTAAAATCAGTGTCCACATCGACGTTATCTGAGCTGTTGAGAAATTTACCCGACAAGTCCGCAAGTAAATAATTGCACAATTAATATAATTTCGGATGTTATATTTTATGTTTTTAGAATGAATATGAATTATTTGGATTAAAATATTTTTGAATACTCTTAATACAAGATATTATTACATTTTTAAAATATATGATCTCGAAAAGATGTTTGAACATTAATTTTCTGATCATAGCAAAATTCTACTTTCCATATTTGATACTATTTTAATATTTTTGTTAAATATGATCTTTGCTTTAGAAAAATCAAATTTCTATCAAGTTTATTGAAAGCAATTATTAAGTGAATAATTTTTATAATTCATTTTTATGCAAGATTAGCATAAATGTACTTTAGAATAGTCTTGTTAAGAAAGAGAAAAATATCATCTTGTGAACAAATTGACATTCAAATTACAATATCAAATTATAAGATATATTATCACTAAATTCAAAAAAATAAGAATGTAGTAAGTAAATTTCAAAGATCCCCTGCAACTAAATGAAAAAAATAACAACTTGAACAAGAAACAAATTACATGGAACTAATATTTTTTCTTTCTTGAATATCGATAAAATAGAAAACATGTTTGATTGCTATCAATGAGCTCGATAGAAAATGTTTATGTTTTAATAACTTAAGAAATTTGTAAAGTATAGATTTGCTCAATTTTTTATTGGGCCGCTTCCAATTTTATGTAGTGCTGCTTATGTAGTTTTTTATATTAGGTGTTGGAATTAATTCGTAGCGTTTTACAAGTGATGGGAAGTACTTTCATTAATGTATTTTTTAATGCTCATGTGAAATAAATAACATTCTTTCATTAAAAAACGCTACGAATTAATTCCAACACCTAATAGTATTTGAAATACGTCCAGCAAACATCACATTACACGTAAATACATGTTAATTGTAATTTTCTACTCAACAATATAACTGTAATACAATATATACGTGTTATATTACAGTTATATTGTTGAGTGAAAAATTACAACTAACGTGCACGTTACATGTAATTTGTTGGGCGATAAGAAGGATGAAAAAAGATCAAAACTGATGTTCGCTCAATTTATTATTTATACATTACAGATTTTCTCTAAAAAAATTATAATTCATCATAACTTTGAATAATTCATTCAGCACAGTTTCTTTTCTACGTGATTACATTTTAAATACTAAATAAAAAACACTACATGAGTCAAATTAGAGGCAGCCCAATAAAAAGTGTTACTGATCAATGAAATAATACTTTGCATTTTATCATATATACAATAGATCTATTTATTTATTTATTTATTTATTTGTCATAATTAATCTTGCGATTTAGAAAAAGTAAGCAATAAATGCACATAAGTATCAAATAAAATACTTGGTTAATTAAAAAAAAGAAAATATTTTATGTAACATGTAAATACAACAAAAGTTCACATAACAAAGAGAAATTTATAAAAAGAACTAAAGCAAGTTGAAGAATGTTTAAATGTGAAAAGAAACAAAATTAGTATTAATATTTAAAATATAAATTAAATTCTTTGTTCCAATAAGATATGATTCGTGTTAGATAAATTAGATATACGGAAAGAACGTTTTTTTTTAAATTTACCCTGAAAATATGGTAGTTGTGGTACAATACAATATTTTAAAGTTTTTATCATGCATTTCAGTAAAATTGATCAAATTAATATTATACTTTATTGTAGTTTTATTAATGAGAGAGATTTACAATACGTTAAAATTCTTCAAAATATAATATTGTCTCACGACTGTCATATTTTCAAGGTAAATTCTAAGAAAAAATTCTTTCCATGTACTTTAACAAAAATAAAAAAGTGAAAATGAAAGAAATACAAACTACTACAGAAAAATTTAGGATACGTATCAAAATTAATCATTTACAGAAATAGTTAATATAATCATTAATGAATTTAAAAAAGTTATCAGCGACTTCAAAATTGTGATTTAACAGTTAATAATTAATGCTGATTTAAGATGAATGCATAATTATGAATCAAGTCAACAGTATCGAATACGAAAATTAAACAATTTTCAATGATAATGATGGAAAATCGGAGCATCGCGTTTCAAAACTTTGAAGAACCGATCGATCTTTCGTAAATGCGACTCACAATAGATGAGTGATCAATGAGTAAATCCGCACACTCCCGTACGTTTCCTATCAAGTGGAGTAATTTGCCTCGACTTGCATCAATCGCGCAACACTTTGAGCAAATTTGAAAATGAACGACTTTGCACTCCGACTTTGCATTCGTCCAGAAGTGTCAGTGCAAAGTGTTGTATACAAAAACATAAATGACTATGAGTCACGACATGACCGAGCTTTCTTGCAACGCGCACGACAATGGTATAATGATTTGTCAGGAACGAATAGAGGTCGTAGTAAGAACCACATGTCACCATGGATACCGCGCAAGCGCCCGTTCTTTATACGTCTGTGCATGTACTTTACATTGCTTTACATACAGTAGCGATAAGGGACGGTTGCGCGCGGGTGTATATGTGTGGTGTGTCATGTGCGTGTGACATGTGAGGGTGTAACGTGGAGGTTCAATGTCAAGTTCTTATTGGACACGACTGTTCTCGACCAGGAGTTCGTCGATAAGTATATAGTCAAATGAGAATATGACAATGTGATACGCGAATAACATATTCAAGTAACGACATCATTTGCCTTTGCATTTCAACGAAATATAATACATACATACATAAATACAAGGACGTATAATGCAACTTACTTAATATGAATCAAACGGAAATAAAGTGATGAAATGAAAGAAAGTTATTCATCGACTTTTCTATGTTGTATAAACTTTTATCCGTTTTTCTTCGTTCTAATATTTTCTATCTCAAATAATTTAGATCGAATTAATATTAAATATTTAATACAATTATATTAAAGTGCCGTGCTATAAGCAACTGTAAAAATTTGCTTAATTGAATATGAATCAATTGCGCCTTTGCAAGTCACGTAAGAGTTTAAAAAATATAATCACCTCTTCCTAGTAAAATTGTCAATATGCATTTATATTTTCGTGGGATCTTTTAGGGTAGCGACAGCTGTGTGCAGTAATACTCTTTAACGTAGGAATACAAGAATGAGGACGTGTCAGGCTTTTAACGCACGAGGTTGATACGAAATTTATGTTCCTCGTTTCAAATCGATCGAGAATTAAATAAGTAAGAACCATAACAAGAAGATATATTTATAATGAAACGGGTTTACAACTGTATAATGCTTTCATCCTTTCCTTGCATGGCATAAATCTAAATGCAAGTTACAATTATTACTTAAACTTCCTAATTCAAGGTTTTGAACTTTCTACTGTAAAACACCACACGATATTTTTATAAAAATTTGTTTTATTATATATTTTATTATTTGTTTTATTATATTACAAGATTTTTGCAATTTCAAGTGTTTTAACACTTTACTAATTTATCATCAATTATCCTTATATTACTTTATATTTTTAATATACAAATTTTGTGATATTGTATAAATTTTCAACACGTTTTTTTATGTAATATAATTTCGATTTTAATTATTAGGTGTTGGAATTAATTCGTAGCGTTTTACAAGTGATGGGAAGTACTTTCATTAATGTATTTTTTAATGCTCATGTGAAATAAATAACATTCTTTCATTAAAAAACGCTACGAATTAATTCCAACACCTAATACATATAGTTAAAAGGATAAGTTGTAAATTCGTTTTTTTATAAAAACTGAATTATTTTAAAAGAACTCCGTACATTTCTTAAAGGCTTCAAGTTGGTTAAAATTGAAATACATTTCAGATCGTGCTAATGAAAAGTTTACTCGAACAAAAAGTCCGAAAATCAAGAGTATTAAAGATATGAAAAGATTTAAAATAAGTATTATGGAGTTTAAGAAAGCTTATTTTTTTAATACATAGATTAATTTAATACAGAAACGTTTCGAAAAAAAAAAAATATATATATATATACAATGTATATGCACTTTTACAGTATTTAATAACTCCAAATCCTCTTTGGCATGCAAGCATGAAGCGTCTGACACAGAGAAAGAGAGAGAGCGAGATAGAGAGAGAGAGAAAGAGAGAGAGAGAATGGGAGTTCGGAGTCATTAAATATTGTAGAAGTAGCCTACATTTTATATTTATATATATATATATATATATATATATATATAATGTATATAGTATGTACACACATTTATGATTCCATACATTTTTCAATTAAATTTATTATTCAAAAACAGGTATGTTCTCAAGCAGAACAACTTGTCACGGTAATGTCAAAATGACTCTGAAATATCATTTTGACATCATTTTGATATAATGATTAATCAAACTGTTTTAGATGTAATGTAATGAAAATAAAAATAGCATGAGTAAACTTAATCATAAGGCGAGTTTCAACCGATTAAAATTCGCCTTATTGCGAAGTTTACTATTATTTCCGTTAGATTACATAAAGCAATATCCTGATTGGTTCATCGGTTTAAGTTTACGTCTTACGGTCACTTGTTATGGAATTTTGTGTGCGGTAACCCTTTATAGGACGCAATAAAGAGTCCCCCCGCAATCCATCCGTTTTCTTAACATTTACAATCAAAATATTGATCATGATGTATTAATAAAGAGTTAATTTCAGATTTTGAGAGTTAATTTTAGAGTAACTTGTATGTTTGAAATCAAATTTATAATTGACGCTGTTACTTATAAGAAGGTCCTTGAAATTAATAGAACTTGACCAAAGGCCATTTGATTTTGTAAATGTGCGAGAATTGATAGTATTTTTTTCTTAAAGCTTTCTTAGCATTCTAGCACTCTTTAAAACCGCGGTCCGATTCAAGCTCAGAACGCTCATGAACATCATTTGTCTTATTTGTTTAATATTTGACAAACGACAAGAATAAAATGATTTTTAAGCATTGTGAATGTGAATCGGCAGCTTAAATGTCATAGTTCAATTCTAAAAATGTTGATAACTAATCTTTAAAAATCTCTTTTTCTCATTCTTTGCGACAGTTTTTTATATTTGTCGTGTCCATCTTCAAATTTGGACACCGAACTTTATGTAGTCTCCAATTTTTAGTGCGCATGCGTCGATTTCCAACCAACAATGTGGCTTTCTTCAGCAAGTTGAAATTGTAGGTTAGGTTAGGTTAGCTGGATATCTCCTTTCCATAAAATATAATTAACCCTTTCGCCTTCCAGCAAACGAGACAGGAAATGAATTCAGATTTTCAGAAATATTGATTCACGAATGTTAAAATGAATGCTTTTCAATCTTAAATGCATTTTTATTCATTTATAGGAAATGCATCGAGCATATCTCTATGCCTTTCAATATAAAAAAATAATATTAGCTTTTTCTGTGCATTGTGAATACTGTTCAATTTAAAATTTTGAATAGGAAATGCAGTTTTTCAATTGCATCTGATTGAATCTAATTGAATCCAATTGAATCCAATTAAATCCAAAAAAAGTATTCGCTATTTAAAATACGCATTCGAATAGAAAAAAATATTTGTACATGATAAAGTATTCTCGTAATAAAGTATGCATTGTGTGTGTGTATTATTAAATTACAACTTCACATTTAATTACAATTTTCATGCAATATATTATTTTTTCATACATAATTATTCAATTACAATTTTCATATAGTATTTAATCAATTATTATTTGTAATTTACCTATTACTGTTTAATAATATTATTATTATTAATGTAAATATTATTTTTATATAATGAAGTCATTAACTTTATTATATTATTATATAATTCTGATTTAAAAATATACTCGCTGTAAACAATTTTTATGACACGACTGAATTATGTCTTTTTTTTAGAAAAATCGTTCTATAGCTTTATAAAAACTCAAATTTATAAGCGCCTTTCCAACCCACAACATGGCGGCAAGTCATGTGACCTAGGACTACCACTACATCAAAGGTGCCGACGCTCAGTGTCCACTGTATGTACTTATATTGTGGCTGAGTACTCAATTAATTCAGTAATTCAGGAGCCTAGAATAGAAATTAGAATAGATAATGGATATAAAACAAAAAGTTATACGAAAGTTTAATGAACAATTAGGATCATCTTTAAAAAATCTTGAAGGAATTTATGATTTCGAAGAGCATCTCAAAACAGAAAAGGATGAGATTGAAAAATCAGTCGGTATTTATTTACAAAATAGCATATATAACATATAAACATTACATATCAATTGCTTCCTGTTTACAGCTGTCAATGGCATCGACCACTGCTCCTTCCAAGGTGAAGGCAGTAGTTGAAAATGTAGAATGTGTCAACTTTGAAGTTGAGCAATTACAAGAAATTTGTTTAGATCTCAGTAAGATGATCAAAGAGACGTTTAGCGAAAATGACAAAAATTTAGAGCTGCAAGAAGTTGTTGATAAGATAAGTCAGCTGGACAAATCATTATCCTATTTATACTTCATAAGATATGTAGAAAATATTAGGTAATAAACTGTCAAAAGATGACATATGCAGGAAATGGAAGTATGCCTTACTTATAACACTTACTTTTCATAATTTGGTAATGACGTTGCAAATTTTTTATGATAATATAATGATGTAATATCAGATTTAGAAAAATTAAATGTTACTTTTAACGGATTGGAAAAGTCACTTATTACTGAGGAAGGTAACTTTTTATTTCTAACTACATTATTGTCAAATTTTTATAAGAAGTAACGGTAAAAGTAATGGCAGTAATTCTTTCATTTCCTGGACATATATAAAGTATTTTATTTCTGCTTATTAAATAGTTGTATTATACTTAGTCATGAAATAGAAGCATCCTTATTATCTGGGGATGATCAGTTGATGATAACTTTATATACAACCTTAACAAACATCAGTTGCCAATTGCAAACGTCTGTATGCCATCATTTGGTCAATTATGTTCATGAAACTTTACATTTTTGGTACAATATAATCAAGAAAAAATTGTCAAAGTATGTTTCTTCCTTGCATATCAAATATAATTCATATACTATATACTTCTAAATATGTAATATTTATAGGGAATACAATGATTTATTGAAGATATTAAAATGGCCCTTTTGTGGAACCAATGCTACTTCATCAAGCACGTCTTTACCAGAAACAATGACAAGATTTAAGATACTCATTGAATATCTCTTTCATCTACAGCTACCGTATCCTTGCACTATATAATTTAATTGTTTTAGATTAGAAAAATGAATCGCACAAAACTGTCCTTTCATATTGTCCTTAATATATTCAGAGACGAACCGATTAAACCAGTAGTAACATCTGTGCTGTTAACAGACTTTGCACCAATTAGTTTGCCAATCACCTTCTTAGTACGCCCACTCCGACAAAGATTTGTTTATCATTTCACAGGAGCTAAATTGACAAATCGTCAAGATAAGCCAGAATGGTTTTTTACACAAATATTAACATGGATCAAAGATCATGTTCAATGGGTTCAAAAAAACATTCAACCTGTAGCAGATTCTATAGGTTTCGGGCATTTAGATGTAAAGGTTTGATATAATAATTAATTGAATATTGATATTGGCTCTTAATGTCATTTCTGGTCACTAATATAATAATATAATTATAGTAATTATATAATATAGGCGGAATTTATGCGTGCTTTAGTTCAATTAGCCGTTGAAAAACTTCATTCCGAATTGCCCATAGTGCAATATGATGACACTTTATTTGCGCATTTAGTAGACGAAGCTTTAGGATTTGAGAGAGAGTTGCGAGAGACTCTGTTGTATCCTCACACTCAGCCGGCTACTATTTTTGTTCTTACGCAAGCCCATATTTTTGTAAAATGGATAAACATGGAAAAAAAATGTAAGTACATGAAGAAGTAAGATTTCATGTATATCTCAAATAGGTATATTATGACTTTAGATGCAACTGAAAAAATGGATGCAATATTAAGCTCAAATACAGCTTGGGAAAGATTGACGAGTCCTGATATAGACGATATGAAAGTCACTGAATGTGCAGACGCCTTTCTTACGCTTCTTACCACTATTTCTGATAGATACAAACATTTACCTCAGCCTGGACATAGGTAAATTACGAAATCGTTATAAGCAAGAGATGATAATACTTATTTGCGTTGATATTGTTAAAGATTACAATTTCTCGAATTGCAATTGGAATTGATTGACGATTGGCGAGTACGATTGTTACAATTGTTACATGAAAATTATGAAGATCCATTAACGTCACTTATGCCACATATTCTCAATACACTACATTATGTTGCGACCGTTCTGGAAGAATGGGGGGTGACTGTTGTATGTATATTTTCATCTGCAATTATATACAAATTATATATTATCATAATGTCGCGTTTGTGTAGCACTTCTTGCAACTGCATTTCTTCAAGAAGCAATTCGAAGCTGTGGAAAATGCCACGGACAAAGGTAACGACGTTAAGGAGAATATTGGAGAAATAGAGGGAACTGTATTTGATGAAGCTGTAGTTCTTTTACGACGATTAGAGAAAGAACTGATAAATGAAATCAGTGACTCGGTAGCTTTAGATGTAAAAGCAAAAAGCAGAGCTTATAGAACAGACAAGTAAGAGTTTTCTCAGTCTATTCAACTACAATTATTTTTCAAGTAAAAACTAGTAAGAAAGAAAAAAAAATATATATATATATGTATGTATGTATGTATGTATGTATGTATGTATGTATGTATGTATATATTATTAAGTCTTTATTTTAAGTGTTATAACCTGAAAGTATTTCATTTTGTTTAAATTAGTTTTTAATTATTATTAAATTCTGAAATATTTTTCATTATTCTAAGATGGTTTGCGATGCAGTCTTCAAAAGAAGTTGCTTCATTATCAATGACGCCAAGTGGTTGTCCCATGTTCCAAGAACTAGCTACACGTCTTCATATATTGCACAATGTTCTTGCCTTGCCTTTGTTTAATCAAGCTTGGAAGAATTTAGCTATTCAATTTGATCAAGTATATAAGATAAAAATAAAAGAAAATAGATTACTTTTTACATAATAATTTTTATATAATAATTTTCATTTTATTTCAAATATTTCTTTTTACAGTTTCTCTTTGAAGAAGTTGTACTAGTAAATCATTTCAATAATGGTGGTGCCGAACAATTACAGTATGATATTTTGAGGAATCTGTTTCCATTATTTGGTTTGTATATTAACAAACCAGAATCATATTTCCCTTTGTAAGTTTCTAAAATTATTAAAATTATTCGTTAAAACAGATGTAATAATTCAGATATTTTTAATGTTCTAGAATCAAAGAAGCGTGTATACTTTTAAATATCCTAATGGGTTCAGCAATATTGCTTGAAGAAGCACTAAATAATGATGATAAAAATGTATCGGCAGAGATTTTAGCGGATGTCGGTGTGTACAAAATGTCCGCCAAATTGGCTCTAAAAGTAATAGGAACGAGAACAGACATCATCCATATATAGAAAATCTTTCTCTTAAATATATCTTGTACAAATTGAAATGAAATTTATTGTAATAGATTTTTCACGCTTTCTGTTAAATTAGATATACTTTTCTATTCCTCGCTATTGTATATAGTAATGTCCACGCACGCGTGCGAACGCGCACATGTTCTGTAAATAGCTCTTTAACATAGTAACGTTATTCCACCATTGTCAGCACCTAATAATAGTAATCGATTGAGAGGCAGGACCGCCAAGGCAGTAAGAATGCCTTTAAAAGCGTCAGATCTTAACTTGGATGAGCTTAATGAAGCAGTCGTTTCTACAGCAGTATAAACACCAATTCGATTTGCTGTTGTTCCTATTACCAATGCTTGTTCGTGCATTGCCATGCAATGAACAGGTTCTGTTGCGCCCCTGAAAATCGATAAAAAATAATTTATGTAAATTATGTTTTGTCTATTTCATTTTACATAATAATATTATAAGTTTTCTTACTTCATGTGAAATTTAAGTTTTCCATCTATTGCACTCCACACAGCTATAGTTTGATCCAAAGAAGAACTAACTATAGTAGTTTCATTTATCGCTTCTAATTGTAATATCTATAATAAAAATCAATAAATCAAACAAATTCTTATACTAAAGAATCTCACAGCAACCTTATGGAAATTGGCTTTCTGTCGAACTGGCTAAATTTTGGATATATTATAGTTCTGATCATTCTAAACAAATATTTCCGCGGACTCAACTTTTTTTTTTGCTAGTTTTTGCATTACAAGTCTTGTTTAATTGTAGTCTCTTGTTTAAATGCTAATAACTTTGAAATTAATGAATATATCTATTAAATTTTTTTTGAAAACAGTTTAATATATACTTACAAATAAACCTACAAAAGCTTATGAAAATCCATCACATAGGTTTTACAAAAAAATTTTTTGAAAATAGCTTTTTTTATGAGACTTTCAAAGATAAAAGACCTCTAAGTTTTTACCTCGCATTCATGTCCCTTCCAAGATGCGATAATTAGACCGGTACGAGTATCTAGTATCGTCAAGAAGCCTGATGCTTGACCTAAAGCAACCCAGTTAGTACTAGGCGATACAGCGATACATCTTATTAAACCCGTTGGATTCATAGAAATCTATCGAATAATTTAATGTTAAACTTTGTTTATCATAAATTAGAATTTTAGGATATTAATATATTTTATGCTTACTTTCATTTCATTAACATACTGGAATGTTCTACAATCAATAACTCTAAGAGTAATATCGGTTGTTCCCACAAGAAGAGTTGTAGAGGGAGAAGGACTCGAGGCTAAAATATTCACAGGAACTGGACGGCTGCTTTCCGGACATCCCAGAAGCGAACCCATGTAAGGATCCCAACAATGAATCATGCCATCGCATGTCACTGCATATCTCAAAGATTCCAAGAATGTAAGTGAAAGAATAGACTTTTTGTGTCCGGTATATGTATATTGACATGATGAAACTGTAGTGCCATCACCCTGATTTCATTACAACAGTAAAATCATAATTCTAGATATTATATAAATAGAGATTATATTTTTTTTTTGTTAAATTAAACAGAATATACCTTACCTGGCTTCGTAAACTCCACAGTTTCACAGTTTTGTCTCTGCTACCACTCATAAAACTGTTCTCATTGTCTAATACATAAAGGCATCTCACACTGTTTGTATGTCCGTTGAAAGTCTGAAGTTTTATCTGCTTTATATTAAATATTGTATCCTTCTCCGGTCTTCCTATCTCGTGCTCCCAATAAGCTAACCAATTACCACGTAGTTGTCTACCAGCGGATAACGGACAAGTTATTTCGCGACTGGCGGCAATACTCGTCTCCGGCAACACTTGAGATCTTGCATCATCTTTCTGTATCTCGAATCTGTTTCCTATCACAGATATATTCCCAAAGCTGCAAGCACCTTTGTCAACTGATTCTACATTTTCCGTATCATCACTATCCACGGAAGTATTGTACTTATCCATATTATCTTCAAAAACAAAAATGAAACACAAAAATGAACATATTATTTAAAATGAACGTATTATTAATCGTGATAATAATTGAGAAAGATTTTATAGGATATCTACCGTTATTTACAGAAGTTGCTTTTATTTCTTGCTCGTAATCATGACAAAGCTGTTGTATATGCTCATGATTTTTAAGTATATGTTCCATCATTTCAGTATGAATACATCTATAAAAAAGCATGTAAGCTTTGTGAGCAAATGCAGTGGTAAACACAGCTCGTAATTCTTCAAATGCCTGTAAATAAAAAGTTTAATACATAATATCTAAAAAAGAAACATGAGTCGTATACTATTTGATCTTACTCTATTTCTTTGCAAGTCTAGCACGTCGTTATTTTCTACGATTGGAGGAGAATACGAATCTGCAATATCTGTATCAAGTTTGTTCCACGCATAAGTTCCATTATTAATAGATTCTTCGTTTGCTGTTTTCATTCTATGAAATAATAAAAATGAATATCTTGGTATGTCGTTAGTTTTGTCATTAAGAAAAGCAGGAGTAATAGATTTATATAATTAAATGGAAAACAAAATTTGTGTATTTTAGGAAACACGGAATATACATGAATAAACATAATTCTACGTTTAGATTTTATGTACTGCTTCTACATTTAGGAAAATTAATTTGTAATAACAAAATTTATTCAAAAATGTAGGAATATTCGGAATTTTCTGTTTATGTTATTTTATAATAACATTCTTTTAATGATCTATTTTAGTTCAATCTGTAGAACAAAATGTCCTGAAAAAAACAGAAAATAGTAGATTGTTTCCTTGGAATTATTGCAAAATGCGAAGCACTTGAAATTTTCTGTCTTCAATAAAACACAGAAAATTTCTATATTTTTAAAATAATTTTTATATTGTGCATAAATAAATTTTCTTAAAGATAAATGATACCTAAACGAAGAACTGTATTCGTTTATTCCTTTTCCTAAAATAAATTCATAAATTGTAATTCAATTTGATCATATAAACTTTCTGTCTCCTCACAATGTGTAATTAAACCAATGTTCATCTGCGTATTATTACCGTACGAAATGTTCGTAGGTCGTATCTGCTTTTTGTCCAAAATTATTTGATGTAACTCCACCATCTAAATTTTCACTGAAAGCTTTGTCAAAAGCCAGAAAGAAGCGTTGAATTGGTACTGCTAAATGATTTTTTGTGATTACATTGCCAAGCCGTAAGCTAAGAATGAACATTGCTTCCAAACATTTTTCAGCTAAAGCAATGCGCGCAAGCGTTCCATTTGGAAATGTAAATCTCGCGGTTGACAATATGCGTACTGTGGGATGCAATATGGATTTAACAATCGGCTCCTACATTTAAATATGAACAAAGTTGAGCTATTCGAAATTTTTTTCATCATATTATTAACGTATAATAATTAATATATGATAAACATTACATGAAGCACATCCATCACCGTAGAATCGCTAAGATACGCTGTAATGTGATTTAATAGAGCCAGACAAGAAATTAGGCCTCCTTCCAAATTCTGCGTTAACTTTCTCTTACACAATGCTAATAGTTCGACTATATGTGCAAAGTATTGCAGCAATATAATTTGTTCGCCATATAATCCTGGTAAAATAGTTGATAAACTGTCATTTTACTTACTGAAAATTAAAATAACTCATGTATATATTTTTTTGCAATAGACATACCTGCAATAGACGTGAGGCACTCTAAAACTTTAACAGCATTTTGATCACCAGCTAATATCGGTTTCTTCCATGTAACGCCCTTCAAATGCATGAAATTATTGTCATCAATTGGTGTTAAATTTTCTTTCCCAGCGTAACATAACGTCAGCATTCTCAGAAGATTTCGCGACAAATATCGTGCTGTAAGTACCGGGCCGAGTCTATGAGATAACCATATAACAGATTCTGCGCTCATCTCAGAAATTGTGCATTCACTTAGAACAGATTTTCGGTAAATATGATCTAATTGATGTACATTTTCATCAGACTTGATCACGTCGCTTTTATTATCAAAATCCGCGGAAAGCATTGCAGGATTATCTTCCTTAGTATCTATATTGCACATATTTTCTGAGAGATTATTATCCGAATGAATATTCATGGCATATGCGTTAACATAAGTGAAATCTTCACTGGAAGTTTTACTTCCAACGTTACAACCAATACTGTTAAACTCAGTTACTAATTTAACTCCATTAGTATTTGATTGTTCAGGTATTGGAATCGTTGATGATTTCGCAGAATCAACCGGTGAATTTTTATTTCTATCATCATTTGTATCATCGCAGGCACTCAAATTGAGTTCTATATGTAAGTCGATATCATATGGCGCGGTATTGTTTGAAGAAATCCATAAATTATCCTCCGTTTCCATGGTAAATACCTCTGTAATATATCCAATAGAAATCAAATCATTTTCTTATACTTATTAAATTCGATTGAATAACGTTAATTACCTTCGATATCATTATTTTTCATTATGTTAGACGTATCATTGATCGTTGGTATAGAAGATGCAGCGACAATATGTTCAGTGTCTGCAAATGAATCTTCATCTAATGGAGATAAAATACCTTCTCCCTCACTGCAAGGTCCACTTAAGTCGCAGCTCCTTCATAGAAGTTTATAAGCAATAATACGATTAAAATATACAACATATTAATTTATATATTACATATAAATTAATTATTACTCTTTTCCTTACTTCAAATTTACAGTCCTGTGTGTGCATGTGTCAATTGATCCCTGTACATAATCTTTATATCCTCCCACTGCTTCTACTAAAGGATTTATAAAATTGTCTAGGAATCTACGTAGTCCTAACCGAACTATCAACTTCAACAAGAATGTTCTGTGATATAGTCGAGTAGTTCGAAATTTTGCAAGCATTCCCGCAGGTATTATATCAATGTACAGTGCAGTATCCATAATAGAACCATTCTCATATAGTTTTATAATAGGTGAAAGGAATGTATTAACTGTATCCTTCGGTCCTAACGTTCTGCGACAAAAAATGAAAAAAATGAAAAGAGAATCAAATAAAGTATTTTATATGAAAAAAAAAATAATAATGAAGTAGAGTAACACTTACTTTGCAATGGGATCAAAAAGATGCCATACTGCCAATACTGCACTATAAGGTTCTTCCATAATCTGCACTATGTGAGGCACTATTAACTGTAAAGTGGCTTCTCTCATGCCACCGACATAAGGTAACAGCCGTTCTAATTCTCTAGCAATTGCTTTTACTTTACACTCGCTAATTTTACACAAATACTTTATCTTTGTTTTCACTGCAAAATCCATATCATCTTCAGTCTTCACGATAGCATTTAATTCTCGTACCAAACTATTATATTCTTGCAACATTTCCACAATGTTATATAAGTATTGGCAGTATTTGGAAAATGGAAATAGACTGCCAGATAAAATTGGTTGAAGAAATTGATGAGCGGATGGTGGCGGAAGACCCATATATGTTATTGTCGGGTAACGAAAAGGAGTCTCGTTCATCTAAATATAAAATATTTTACATGTATAGGCAAGATATTCCATAACATGTGAGCATAACTTCAGAAATGAATTCAGGACACAAAAATAATACAAAAAGTTCATATAAATATTTGTTTTATCTGACTTTGTTTCCGAGTTATAAATGTATTTCGTATTGCATTAATTTTCGTTAAAAATTAAGCTAGCATAGCATCTTCATACCTCTTTGTCTTTAAAGAAGTCAATAAAACGGGTGAAGATACTATGCTAGCTCAATTCGTAAGGATTAATAAAAACACGAAAATATTTGTAACTCGGAAACAAGGATAAAACAAATGTATATGTTTTGTTATTTTTGTATCCTAAATTTAATTCTCAAGTTATATCTACATGTTATGAAGTACCCTGTATATTATAATAAATTCTGAAATGTGTCTTTTAATAAAATAATATAAAATCTTTCAGAATTATAAAGACTTAACTGACTAATAGAACTCACAGAAACAAATAAAAATTTTAATGAACATAGATCAGCAAAGTAATTATTTTGAAAATATTGAGTTTTTTATAAATTGCATTATTTATACATTACATGTATTATAAAATGATTAATATCTCAATTCAAAGTGTATCGATAAACTTAGATAATAATGCATCAAAAATGATTCATGAATAGAAATGATTCATGCAAGAAATTAAAAAAATTTTTGAATGTATATGTTATATATATATATATATATATATATATATATATATATACTAAAGTATATATAATATACAAAAAATGCTAATAATTTAAAAAATTGTTTAAAAATATCCATGTTTTTGATAAGTTTTCAAATTGCTGATACTTCAAATTCTCCAAAATCTCAACTATTTCACAATATAAAACTTTCTGTTTAAATTAACTAAGTAAGAAGATCGCTAACTATAATCAAAGTAAAATGTTGGAATAATTCTATATATAATTTATTTTAAATATATTAAAAATAAGCGCAATCATATCTGAAATAAATAATTATATGATCATTTATTCATATATCTTGTTTCTAACTTATTTTCTATTTAATTTCATAAGTTTTATTAGTCAATTAAATCTTTATTCATAATTACGAAACATCTTGTATAATATAAAATCTTGTATAGTTTTAAAATTACCGTTGAAATGTCATTCATCTCTACATTGCTTACATTATAACTCTTTGGCATAATATCAATTTGTAACAATAACGATACAATGTTTCTTATACATTTCGGTAAATTATCTGCCGATGTCTTCAAGATATTTAGACATGTCGTGAATCTTTGCGCGAATGATACTTTTTCAACATTCCAGGCTGCGCGGAATTTGTCAGCTAGAAATATTTCTACTATTAGACAACCTAGTATTTGTTGCTCCTTAATACGTCCGCTAGCCACAATTTGCTTGTAATTAGTGGAAAAATCATGTGATCCTGTTGCAAGTTTATAATTTTGATAGTTAATCTTATGCATAAAAGCATGTGTAGTTTCTACTTGTATGAGTGCTGCAACAGGATTGAAATCCTTTGGAAGAATAATGGGCTGATTAATGAATTTGTCCGATTTAACATTATCTTCTGACAGCAAAGAACCTCTGGAACGACTCAACAAACGACTTAATACAAGAGGTGATCTTGATATATTTGTCGCTATCGTAGATTCTTCTTCTTCAATACCAGAACTGTGACCTTCATCATCACTGATCCTACTCGTAGGTTGATCACTTTCTATAATCGTATAACGATAGAATTACAAGAAGTCTTCATAATTTCTAATAATTTGAGATCTTTGTCTAAAACTTACTACTTTTATTGATTGAAGATATCGATCGAAGACGTGGTGGTACTTTACCCCAATAGGGAGACGGAATAATTTTTTGTGGATGTGGTTGTGTGAAAAGTTGTACAACACCAGAATTAGTTAAATCAGTATGATTATCGACTAATTGTAAACAAACGTTTTTTGATTTTATAGCAGCGAAACCAGATAATCTATCATGTAAAAAACATATGTCAAAAAAATTCAAATAAATAATAAACTGTTCATTGAGCAAGACTACATTCATACTTATAGCCGAAGGTCAAATCTATCCAATGATGTAATCTTTCTGAAACATGAAGGCTTTCCAATGCTTCTCTGTGTTTCTCGATAAAATCTTCTGGGGAAGTTGCCCATGCTGGAATTTCTAAATCTAGCAAATCCTCATGAATGGACTGTAAATAAGACATTTTTTTTAAATATTAAACCTAAAGAAAATAAATATTTTATCATTGTTAAATAATAATATACATATATTACAGAGGCATGACTTTATAATAAATAAATAATAATAATTGATTATATTATTGGCAGGTTCTGAATTTGATTCTTCTCATATGTTTCATATGTTTTATACAAAATGATCTATTTTAATTCATCCAGTAAAATATCTCAAAATCCTTAAGATTAAGACAAAAAAGTTTTAGACAAAAGTTGATCGGTTACAAGGAGAAAAGAAGATAATAACTTTGAGATATCCTTAAGATTAGGTCAAAGTTACGTAAGATTTTCTAAGGAATTATATATTTTCTTTCACATAATACGATTCCTTTAATTACTTTACATAAAAGTAGATATCAAAGTAGATACCAAACAACAAATAGTTTATAAGATATTTAATATTTCGTGTCAATGTATATCAGAATAAACCATAAAATATTTCTTTTTTACTGATTCAAAAATCCTTTTCCAAGATTAAAATATATACATTAATATGTATCTGAAGTGGAGTCTATGCTGAAAACGATAAAAAAATTCGAAATTAAGATCTTTATTATTTCTTAGTCCTGCAATATAGTGCTCTAGAATCCAGAGCTATCACGTGACAACATCTGCTTCATATTAAAGCTGTGCAATCTGTACTTACAAAATAAAAGTCCATAGATTAGTTTGTACGAAGAAACAACATCGAGTTCTTAAAAGTGGACTTAGACGTCTAATTAAAACGTTATTGTTATACGAAAATTGTATATGTGTGCGTGAGATATTGATGTAGTAGTATGTGATATGTCAATGACACGTAAATCATCTACGTGTAAGAGCTATTCATTAGGACACAGAATTTTAAGATATATTAAAAAATCATTATCTTTTTCCAAAAAAAAGTACATTTTAACTAGACTATATATAATTTGTATGTTACCTTAAAAACACTGGGATCAGTGAAAAACTGTGGTATACATTCATCGGGACTCCAGTCATGTAATCTTTGAATTGAAGCCGGATATTCTCCAGGTACCCATAATGGTCGTACATGTTTACAGAGCACAGACTTATTATATCGACGTGAAAGATATACATAATAGGTAATCTCTGACAAGACGTCAGATACATGGTGTCCGACCTATGATTTAATTGACTATTCAATATGGTATAAATCTTTTTGCACTTATACATATAATTTATATACCTCTGTTGACTGCGAATCAAATGTAAGATCCAATTGTCTATCTCCCTTATTTAATCGAAATTTCGACTTTGTTAGATCTCTCCAATTACCACCATTTCTTGTTGTAAAATCCGTCACCCATGGCATAACATGATGGCAGCTGGGATTACCATATCTTCTACCAGCCAAATTATTAAGCGCAGTTAAATAATCAAAGTTATTAATACAATTATACATCCACATCTCACATAATTTCTGAATATTCTCATTTAAACCAAAGTCAGTATTAGTTGAACGATATATGTCATCTTTTTTAGCATAAACATTGCTACTCAAATTTTTCTCTTTATGTTCCGGAGAAATACTTGTACATTCGCTATCAGGTTTTAGATAAATATTATCATTTAATTTCGGTAATACCTAAGAATAAAATTCAAATAAAATATTCTTTTCCTTATTTCATATTGAATACTTGTTAAATACTTATACATATCTTGTAAATATTAAATATATTAAAATAATAATGTTTACTATATAAATATCTCTTCTATGAGAAATATACCTGAATAGTAAAATTGTCTGTAATTAACATATCACTGAGTGTAATTTCACCTAAAGCAAGACCACGATCGTGCAAGTCTCTGGATAATCTCAATAACTGATAAACTATAAACAAAGGCTTTCCATAACTTGTATTAAGAGCAGCAGGACTATACATTACACATCTATAAGTAACAGAATACAGAAATATCTCGTAATTATTAATATATATTAAAAATATATACATAAATATGATGTGTATACTCACTCATGAAGAGAATAATTGGCAGTCTGTTCATAAAACATTATAAATGCAGATGGTGTCTCTATGACAAAATGGATTGGAACCAGATTACAATGTGTTTTAGACACTATACCATTTGATACCGATGAAACTACACCATGTTGCACTTGTACTACTGTACAGCCGTACATTCTATTCAGTATTTCATGCATAATAATAACATCGCTTACATTAGCACTGATATTAGAATGTTCTTTTTGCTCAACATAATTCCAGGGATCTATATATTTTACAAGAAATTATTAATTTATATAAAAAAAAATACATCTAGTAACAAAACGCTAAAAATTTAAATCTAAAAATTTTAAGTAGAACATCAAATACATACTGTAATATTTTTTATATATTTCTTTCCATAGATTTCGATAATTAGTTTCTGCCACATAATGCAACAATTGCGAAAACATCAACTCTGCTTGGTTCCTTATATTATTAATAGATCTTCCTCTTGGTAAAGGAATTACATTCTTGTGTTGTTTTACATATACCTAATAACAAAATTTTATTTTACTGCTTTGCTTATTGCCTCATTGTACACTTTATTTAAAATATATGAAAATGTTAAAAATACTTTTGCATAAATTTTCAGCCAATCGCTACCCAATTCATCGATAGTAGGCTGTGCTGCAATTTCATCATTGGATAAACGATCATGACAGATAAAATTCAATGGGCCAACTGTTAAAAATCGGGAGAGCCAGTTTCTGTGAGCTGTCAAACAAATTCTCTCATCTGTTAGTATCATATACTTCATTGGTACAAGCAGATGTTCCTTTATTATATCCATTTTGTTTTGTATTTATTCAGTCATTATATATTTGTAAATAAAAAGGTAATTGTTCAGTTTATCAATGTCGCATCAGAAATCGATAAAATTAGGCTTATTCGACGCATTTTTGCTCGAAACGAATGAATCTAGCCAAGAATGGCGTCAGAGCATCACTCTGTTCCACGAACCAAAATATCAAGTTAAAATTGACATTTATTGAGGTTAGGAAATCTATCAGCTGCGAAATAATATGACGCGACCATAGCTTCTACGAACGATATTTCATGTGCGTACAAGACTTCCAAGGCCTGTGATTGGCTGTAGGATAGAGAGATCCGAAAATCTCTTTGTCCTGCAATCAATCAATAGGCATGAAGACCCGTCTACAATCAGAGACGTGGCATATATCGTGCATATGAAGCGCAACCTTAATTTTTACGTGTTTACAATAGAAATCTAGGGAATAATTGAATAATTTCAATCGAAAATTCTGTTTTGTTTCATAATAGGTGTTCTAATCTTTGCCAACTTGAACTCGTCTATTGGTAATTAATAATCGGAGTTGGAGAAAGAGGCCTAATATTTTTTAAGAATATTGGAATTGATAATAACAATTATGGACAAACAACTGAAAGATATAGACAAATATTATACCAATTTGGAATATGATAAAAATGTACGTATAAATATATATATAAATATATAAATATACATGTGTATGTGTGTGTGTGTGTGTGTGTGTGTGTGTGTGTGTGTGTGTGTATGAATATATTATTAATAACTTATAAAAATTAATATTAATTAGTAAACACCTTAGTCCATTGTTTGTGAAACATAATTTTATTGAACTTATTTTTAGATACTGCTATGCAAGTACAATGAAATATTTGCTTTAGCCAAAGAAATGAAATTTACAGATGTTAATAATTTTTCAGAAAGGTAAACAAATTCACATTTCTGGATACATTTCAAAACATCTTTTCTGAGAAAAATTTTACTCGGAATGCATTTAGTATATGTAACATACTATGATATATAGAATAAAATCTTTCTTGGAAAGGACATTTTGTAACATAGCTCTAAAATATAAATATGGATAACTGTTGAGTCTTCTTAGCAAAGCGAAATTTTTCAAGAAATTTTTGGTTATTTTGTGAAAAAATGAAATTTAGTTAGATATGAGAATTTTATTTAAATATGATAAAAATAATAAAAGTTGTGTTCTCACGTTTGTAATTTTTAATTATGTATTTACAGATTTCTTAAAGCAGCATCCATAATGGAAAAAAATTTGTCTCTTTTTCAATCAGTTTGTAAACATGTAGATATAATTACTACTATTATTGAATACTTAAATAATATTGGTATGCAGCTTATGTTTGGCAATAAATATGGTAATGTTATCTTCATAATTAAAAAAGATAAATTGTTATTTGTGTTATGCAAATTTTATTTTATGAACAACAATAGTTTATAATAATAGAAGCACCAAATTTTTTTGTATTTTATTTTGAACTTTTTTTTAGAAGAATACAAGAAAGATGATTTAGTCTTATTAGTGATATTTACAATCTCGGAAATATATAAAGGACTTGATAATACAATGGACGTATTTTTGGAAAATGCTATCCTGTAATCATGATAAACTGTAACTATTATGAAATATAAGAAAAATAAATAACAAATGATTACCGTACATATATTTTCTTCTAAATAATCTAAATGTATTCAAGAAAGAATACCATTAATCATTTGTTACTTATATTTCTTATATTTAAGTTAATATTGTCATCAATTTCACAAATAAATTGTTTTTGTATTTTAGTCGACATTCTGTACTGGAAACTCAATATAAACATTTAAGAAATGAAGTTATAAGTAAGAAAATATATTAGTAATGTAATAAAAATTAATTTTTCTCTCATACTTAAGATTCTAAATATTTCTGACAGGTTACACCAATGAAATAATACTTCTAGCGGATGCAGATTTGTATGCAGTCATTAATTATTTTAGAATTCAATTACCATTGCATTTAAACAAAATTTGGATCCAAGAACCAATAAAAGAAAAATTTTTATGGCTTATGGAGGAATATTTTGGAATGTCAGATTTGAGATCTGATATTAATACATTTCGATCGAAGAACGAATTATTTACAGCCGGTATACCTAATAAAATGAAAATTGTATCCATATGGACGGAAGATATTGTATTTGCTAAAAACTTAGCAACATCTTTAAATGTACAGCATTTCTATTATATAATATGATGCAGTTTTTTAGACAATTTTTATAATTGTTATTAATATTATTTTTTTTTAATTATTTAGAGAGATGTTTTGTTTATAAATACGTACATGGACTTCCACTGTGGTATTGTACTTTTGCCTTATACAAAAATATTTGATAAAACATTGCCTAAACGGTCCAAGTCTAATCTCGATGATTGTATAAAAAAACCAAATATGCAGAAAAGTATAGTTTACAATTTATTTTATGATGGTATGTGGCAGCAACCTGTAGAAAACACATATTGGATATATAATGATAGTCAGTGGGCAAATGCAACAAGGTACAGCATATTTTCTTGATCTTAATTATAATTCTCTTAAATTTGTGATGTTTAATAAAATTTATATACAATTTTCATTGACATATTATTGTAGTAAAGATGTTAACAAATGTATTAATTCAGCTGAAAAAGGATTCAAAATTTGGAGTACTAAACCTATCACTTTTAGAGTGCAAATATTGTCCAAATTTGCATCTATATTAAGATGCAACGGGTATGTATTAAGTTATTAGAAGGTTTTTATATATTTTTATACTGCTTAAATTTGTGTATTTCTGCACTTAATTATTCTCAACAATAATTTTTAACAACTGATTTTCTCATATTTTTTTTTTAGTAAATCTATATTGGCAGATATAATATCAACAGACATAAAATTCTCATATATCTATCAAAATTCTTTATCATGCTCACAAAGTGGAGGATTAGAAATAACGACAATTCGTAATCCAAAGGGCATTATTATTTTGAAGGCAGAAAATGAAACTGTTTTATTCCGTCAATTAACACAAATTTTAACTATTGGTAATTCTGTTATTGTGATATGCAATACAAATTCCTGTAGTTTGGCACCATATTGTAATATGTTTTCGGCATCTGCAATGCCATCAGGTGTTATCAATTTGTTGTCAAATGAAGATCTAAACAAACTAGAATTAGCTTTATGTGGAATGAGCTATGAAAGCTATGCAGAACAGTTTTTCTCAGAAAACAATATGGAAAAAATATATATAAATCTTACCATACCCAAACAAATTATACTTCCACTTAAATAATTTTAATTGTAATATTAAATGTTTGTGATAAAAATATATTATATGATATATATATATATATATATATATATATATATATATATATCATATATATGCGTGTGTGTGTATGTATATATATGTGTATATATATATATATATATATATATATACACACATATATAAATAATATTACAATATATAGAAACTAAGTGAATTGCAATGTTCACGAAACGTTGGCATTTCTAAGAATGAATTTGGAGATAATCCGCAAAATACATAATTTCTGTATAATTATTCTTTATATTGATTATTGAATTATTAATTAGACAATCTTTAAGTATTGTTAATTGCAATTGATTGAAGAGGACTCTAACTGCAGGCCGAAATGTATAAATTAATGTCATATGTAATAAATTAATTTACACAATATCCAATATTGGATCCTTGATAGGCTTTCTTAATTTTAATTTTAACTTAAGATTGTAAGAAAATTATTCCATTTTATAATCAAATCTGTTAAAAAGACTTTTAATTAAAAGAAATAATTTTTTTTTCGGTTAGAACAGTTCTTGATGTTTAATAACATGTAAATTTTTGCAAATACATTTTCCAGTTTTAGTGAACTGCGCCGATTTATCAGATTTGGAAATGCAATCGTAAGAGTTCAAATTCTAGCTTTAGGTATTTTTCGCAATAAGTTCTTTCTAAATTTTTAAAATGTTTCTTAGCATCAGTATTAAAGATCAGTAATCAGATGATTATTTTAATTTGAGATATTAATATTTTAGTTTGCGATTGCATTTCAAGTCCGATCATTCGAATTGGCAATTGCGGTTTATAAAATTAAAAACTGTATTTGCGGAAATTTGTATGTGAATATTATTAAACACCAAGATCCGTTGTGACAGAAAATAGAATTATTTATTTTAATTGATTTATTCTCATCAGTCTAATTTCTAAAAAATCACTCTAATTATAAAAAAGATTTTTATAAATTTAATCGACGGAAGTGTCAGCATAATAAATGTAATCAAATCAATAGAATATAATAGATTGGCGATAAAAACCCAGAAATTCTCATTTTAATAAAAAATCATTAAAATGAATCAAATATTTCATTTTATCAAATAATCAATTTAACTTGGGGTTTATGTTATCTGTTATTAGACTATCTACTGAAACGTCTATAATCGAACTTATTTAATGGAAATCTACTACTATAATCTGCTAGTACTACTATAATATTAATATTTTGCATATTAAAAAGATTCCGAATATATCCTTTTATTTTTACTTTTAACTTACAAGCAGAAATTTAAAAATTAATTGCAATATTTTTATCATAAAAGTAATGTACATTTCAATAGCAAGTTATTCATATACTGCTAAAATAAACATGCATATCTCAATATAATAAAAAAAATTATTTTCTTTATATATCATCTCTTTCATGAATTTTGTACTATACATTTCACACATTGGTATAATATAAAATAATAGAATAACTTGAAGTATAGAAGGCCTTAAAAAGATAAATTTATAAAAATTAATTTTCGTAAAATGTATAACTTTCATTTTTTGTACTTAAAGGATCACTTCGTATACAAATAAAAGATATAATTAAATATAAATATAAATAATCTATGTGGCTTTTTTATAAATGTATATATAAATATATATGCATATATTAAATATGCTTTAAAATATATATAACTGCATTTGTATCAACATATCACAATTAATATAAGGAATGTATCAATTGAAAATTACAACCATAATTTGATTGAAATATCTCTAGATAGAAACATAATGATCAACTCTTAATTATTAAAACTGTATGCGATTTAGTAATTAAATATTTTTGCTGCGAATGTTTTCACATGTTGATCTATGTTTGCGTTACGAATTGCATGATTTATAGTAACACTATCCGTTTGTTTCTTATACAATATCTGACAAGAAACGAATCCATTTATCTTACAAAAGTTCTGCTTATCAAAAATATTTCAATCTTTATAATTTATGGTTTTATAGATTGTGGATAGAATCCAAAATTATATCTGAGTTGTTCGAGGAATACAAATGTGAGAATAGTTTGCGGTGTTAACCGAATAAATGCAGGTACATAGCCCTAAAAATAGAAATAATTTATATTGCATGGTTTTATCAAAATTATATAGCGACATAAAGATCTTTTTCAATCATACTTACTTTAAAGAAAGCCAGTGGCCCAAGTTTGGCAGTATATAGGAAGATTTCTATTAGATTCTGTACAGAAAATATAATATAGTCGCGAATTACATATATTTTTTAATTTATTCCATTTAGATTTGGATCTACTTACTTTAAATTCTCCAGGCTTAGCATTCATTGCTCGTGTTTTAAGAACATCTAGAGGTTGCGTAAGCGTTGTTGCAATAGCGCCCTATCAGCACAAAAGGATGTAAAACATTATCTCTTTTCGAATATATCATAAATTTAGAATGATAAGTCTCAATATTTATAGGCACTTACTGCCGATACACTGGATAAAACGTGTGTTGAAGGATTATCCTGAAAATAGCCAGTTTGTAATAACATTGTTTTAATCTGGTCATAAAAGCTCAATTGTCCGATAGTCATCAGTGCTGCTCTCATGGTCGCAGTCGAACATCCACTAAACAATTGACGAACTCCTTCTTGTTGAATTACACGCAACAATCCATCTAAAGCATGCTTATAACTGTGTGATAAAGGAATATATTAATAAGACCAACGAATAATATAATCGAATAATAAGGACCTCAATTCTTACTTTCTTCTTAGTTCTGGTGCTACTTTGATATCATTCTGCATGCGTACATTAATCACATCGCCAGGAGTTCCAAAGACACCGCCAGTAGCACCGGAAATTCCAGCCAATATAAGCTTTTGATAAAAAGGCAACGGATGACCAGACGATTCAAGTGTCTGTTTGCCGACCTATTATATTCAACATGACCTGTGTATAATAAATTAAGAAGAAAACATTTATATACATATAGATGATGCACATAAGATTTGCATGTACTGACCTCGTATGCTCCAAATCTTATTGTAGAATATGTAAGTTGGCGGAGTAAGGAAGCACTGAGTCCATTATATAAAGCTAATATTCCTTGTTTTCTAATTATTCCAATAGTAGAATGTACTACTGATAATTTGCCTTCTTGTTGCGTTTGTAAGTGAACCTAGAAAGAAGATCTGATCGTTTAGCCCCCTAATTTACACATTTCTTTATTCATATTTCTGTATCTGCATTTAAAGAGAACTGAGATATTTATCAGTAATTTGAAATAATTTCTGATTACACAAAATGTTCAAACTGTGTAATATCTTTCACTACTTTTACTAATAAAATTGATTTAAGAACGATATAAACAAGACCTTCAGTAAATCTAAAGGATGGGTCACACATGCAGCAGCTGCGGAAGAAATACCACCAAAGTACCAGCGTGATAATTTTTTACTCTTGTCAGTCATTGTTCTACTCATTTTTCCACTGTATAAACTGTACTAAGCAATAATTAGGAACATATCTATGGCACTAATGTTGACACTGGCACTGCAAACAGGAAAATTAATTAAAACATATACTGATTTATCCAAAAAGTATAATTTATCTTACCTAATAAATTAATGTATGCTAATAAAATAAAATGTTAAATATATTATTTAGTCATCATGTATGGAAATGATAGTTCTCGATTTTGATATTGAAAATAGACAAGTTTACAGAAAAAGGAGACTAAAAAATTATCATATCAGAGTTTAGATAGCAGTCATAAAAAAAATGCATATATTTTCTTCAAATGTACATTAATATAAATTTGTATTCTAAGTTAAACAGCTTAATTCGAATGAGTAATATCAATTCTATTGATTTTGGTCAAGCTGCAGATTTACTTTCTTCAACATTTCACATGTACTAATACTATTTCGATAGATTACAAAAAATTTTTAAGAATGACTCAATTGTACGTATGATTTATAAAGGACTTAATAAACTGAGTACATTTACAAAATAATTAAAACCTAACATTAAGATGCAAAAGATAGGTAATTATAATGCGTTTTACGTAGATACAATTATTAAAAATCAGAATAAATGAACACCGGAATTATATTATTAATAGAAATATCAATCAACACTCAGCAATAATTGAAGATAGAATTTTATTACATGAATTCAATTGGAACAATGTTATAACACTTATTAAAACAAGAAAAAAACATTATAAGGGACTAATCTCTAAAATGATACACATACTTATATCCAAAAACAAAAGCAAGATTTAAATTTGCAAAATGATACGGATTTTTTAAATCCGTTATATTGTAAGTTTTTTACAAAATCGTGATGCTTCTATGTTTTATTAATTTAGTATAAACATGCTATTATTTGCTCATTAATCTCTCACAAACTCATAACAATTTGCATTGCCTTTCATATTCTGCATTTTGCTGTTACCGTTATTTTATTATTAATATAAATTAATTTTTAATTATTTTATATATTAGACTATGATAGCTTTATAATGTTTCGTTATAATGATCGTTTAATATTTCAGTCATTTTTCGAACTAATGGATTTAAGTATTCTACCAAATACTATTAAAGACGTTCATTAATAACTTTTTTATTTCTGAACTTTATATGCACGATGTTTTTTGTCTTGGCAAAGCACTAATTTTATTTTTATTTTCAATAATTTTATCGTGTTCATTGCAATGTTTAATAATTTTTTTGTTAATTTTGTCAGTTTTATATTAAAGAGATCAAATCAAGTATCGAAATGTCTATTTTTGTTTTTAATTCTTATCTTTTTGCACACGTTTAGTCGCGGCTTTCATGAGCTTTATTTGAACATATAATAATTTATTTCTTCGGAGCCTTGTTCTTTTATTAATATAAATTTTTTTACAGTATATACATCATGTAGCAAATAGTATTAAATACTCCGAAATATCTGTTTTCTTTTTTTAGAAATTCATGAATTGAAATGTTACAAAATTTGCAATATTCTACAATTTCTTACGCAAATATAAATAAAGAAAATTCTTGTTAAACTCAAGTCAGGCTAAAATTAAATCAAATAAAAATACGATGACGCAGAAGCGATCTAGCGATAACGATGATTCTATTCCAGTTAATAATTCAGCTATATTTTGTAGGATGACATGGCTCAAATGAAAAGAACCAAATAATTCGCCATATTTGCACGAATGAATTCGCTATTGACGACTACTAGGCAAAAATGTATATACTTACTTAATTGTTAAAAAAAACAAATTAATTGTAACAATTTTGCAATTATTATAAATAATTGAATAAATTGAAAGTTCCATAATCTTTTCATTTTTCAAATTTATCGAAAGGTTTTGTAAAATATCTAATAAACTTTTTTGGTAAAATACTATAGAAATATAACAGAATTTGATACCCAATAGAACATGATAGCGGAATAACTGCAGAAATCGAGCAGAATCTATTTTGTAATCATTTAAATGATTTATTTAAATAATATATTCCATTTAAATGATTACAAAATGATTCTGCTCGACTTTCATAATTGATTTGTTATCGGATTTTGCTGGCAGAATACGATAATTTAACGCGAATGATAGTTGACGCCAATTTACCGTGACATTCTACGAGAGTCGAATTGTTAGCATACTGTTAATATTTTGCTTCCTTCATTCAATTTTATTCTACAAACTCAATGATCGGTGAGTGAAGACTAATATTATCAAAAGTTCAAATTTCTGCTTGATCCGTTCCTCTATAAATATACAGAAATAGCTTTTTATTTAATTTTACTCGAAATTCAGTGTTGCTAAAAAATGCTGAATTCGGGCGTACAAATTTGCTTCAGTTGCTTAAATGCTTCTCCTTCCAACTCAAGCAGATCGATTAGACTGGATCTTACGATTGTCATTCGAATACTTTGAGTTAATGAGCTTTTCGAGTGAAATAAGCGTATGCAAAGTACTTACAAGCTCGAAAACAACAATGACAAAGGAACGTTCCGATCCAGTCGACAGCTGGATTTCGACTGACGTAATAGGCGTAAAATGTTCCATTCCAGAGGAATGGAAAAAGGCTGACGTATCGCAGGCGCATATCAGCTGACAACCACGTGCATCTTCCTCACGTAACAGTCGAGACGTTGACAGTCTCCAATAAAACACAAGGAAATAGAATATGTACTGTTTACGTAGTCATTATTATCGATATTCTCGCTTATCGCCTGTCGCGATGAACAGCTGCATGCGTTAACATATACGGTGAAATTAACTTAGCGAGTTGTAAATTATGAAAATGCTGTATTATTCCTTAAAACAAATCACGTTCCAAAACAAAATTCGTCTGGAATTTTTGCACTTAATATTCCATTTAAATGTATATTTATTTTTATAATATTAAATGTATATTATTATTATTATTATTATTATTAAATGTATATTATTATTATTATTATTATTATTATTAAATGTATATTATTATTATATTATTACCTAATTAAATTAATATACATTATATTAATAATATGAAATTGTATAATTAATATTTAGTTAATTAATTTACATCGTCTACAATGAATTGCGTAAACGTGTGATTGGTCAATTCTTACAACTACAACTATGTTTACGTAATTATAGATCAGGCTTAAGGTTTTAAAAGTACTTTTACATAGCGTCGAGTATCGTGAGATTGCTTTTGCTAGGGCTAGTTTCATCAACACCAGTTAGCTTAATTAGCCGTTGACTGACCAATCGCGTTTGTTGTTTAGTAGAATCGACCAATTACAGTTGACAATCACGATTAAGCTTGATCGGCGAAACCGATTGGTGAAACCAGTCCCTATTCATCAATTTTGATTAAGTGATCTATTTTTAGCGAATAGTGACCTATTTTTAGTCATAATGCTTGACGTTCGATACTTGACGCTTCAATGTAATAGCACCTTTAGTTTGGTCTCCTTTTTACTCCATTTTACAATACTACGTGATGTGCCGTTAGTATGCTAGGGAATTTCGAGTATGTTATTTCTCTCTGCTTGTTCCTGTGTGACTTCAGTAGAATATTTTTGCACGTGTGTCGCACATTGTTTTGAGTGATTTTGAAAACCGGTCTCGTTTTATATATCAGTACTTTTAATATTGTGATATGATTCTGGCTCCTGATTTATTCAAATATAAATTAATATAAATGTCTTTCAATTTAATTGAAAACTAATTTAATTAAAAACTAAGTTAATTTTTTTGGGTAATGAAAGATGAGCAAAGCTAATCTTAAGGAAGCGTAAGTAATATTTTATTCTGATGTGTCTATAAGTACATACAATAAATTATTTTTTAAGCTTCTCTTTTACAATCTTTTAACAATTGTGTTTTGATAATTACTCTCCCATGTTATACTTATAGATTCGAAGTGGAGTCCAAGTATGAAGCATTTTATACTGGCGGCAATATACAAGTAGGTTTTTATAGATTAAAGAAATTATTTGTTATTTATTTGTTATTTTGATTCTACAATGTGAGTTGGTAGTCTAATTTAAAGCTGATTCTGCAAAGGTCGATAGTTGGAAATCTTAATTCTTTAATCCGGGCTTACCGACTATTTATAATCTGTCCTTTTGTTGTAGTGGTGTGCAAATGCAGAATACTTATTTTGCCAAAAAGGAGGCACTGTGTCCATATTGTCTATGAGCAAAGGTTCTGTGATATCATCATTGTGTATAACAGAAGCTGATCAACTAGAGGATACAATCAATTGTTTTGCACTTTGTAATGAAGATACAGGCATAATCACTCATCACAAGAGTGGACTGTTCAAATTATGGGATTGGAAAAGTAATCGACCGAATTCTAATTTTTTATTATTTTCTATATTCTTATCTGCAACACTTTTATTCTTTTTTTATTTATGTTTGTTATAGCTAATAAGTTAATGAAATTATGGAAATCAATTCATAAAGGACCTGTAATGCAAATAACTCTTTCGAATAATAGTATTTTAATGGCATCTGGTGGAAGTGATGGATCTGTCAGATTGTGGAATTTACAACATCATGCATGTACACATAATTTTAAAGGAATACAGGGAGTAGTTAGGTAATTATATGTATGTAATTATATTCTAGTTAACGAGAATGGATTGAAATGAATTCAAATTTTCAGAAATGTGCATTTACAATAGTACATTAAAAAAATATATATATCTGATAAAACATTTTTTACTTTAATTGACTGTATTATATTACTATTTTACTTTATATTGATAAGAAATAAAGTTGTAAGATTGTCAGTATATGTATTCGAAATTCAAAATTAAATTCAAAATTTTCGAATAGTTTGTATTCAGGTCATAGTGATTTAATTGATTTTACTTAATTAATATGTATTTATATATAAGTAGTTCGCATATTTCTATTTGTACTTGCCTTAAAATAGATCATTATAATTTAAAATATTGCTTTGAATTACTATTAATATCTTTTTTTTATTTAGTGTGTTGGAATTTTATTCCAACAATGAAAAATCACTTCTCTTTGGAGCTGGTGACAACACAAAAATTTATGGTTGGGATATCACTACTGGACAGGAAAAAGTTATTCTCTCTGGACATTTTAGTAAAGTAACATCTCTTAGTTTTCACGAAAATGGAAATTATTTAGTTAGGTAATAAAGAAATTATGAAATATAAGATATATTATAGATATATAAATATAAAATACATTATAGATAGAATGTGAATGTAATATAATATATACGTGCGCAGTTCAGGAAGAGACAGAGTACTGATTTTGTGGGATATATCCACTGGGACATCAATACGTGTTTTACCAGTATATGAAGGAATTGAGGGAACTTTTATGATATCCGCGAAATGTCTTCCAGTATTTATTAAGTCACGTAAAAGCGGTGGCATATATGTTGCTTCAGCTGGCGAAAAAGGTAATCGAAATGTGTGAGATGTGTGGTTTATGATCTACATGAAAGTAGTATAATGTAATTCTTAATGAACACGACGGTTTTTGAAATTTTTACACATTTCCAATGTGCATTTAGGATCAATATAAATTTTCTAGGTGTCGTTAAAATCTGGGAGATGAAAACGGGCAAGCAGATTTATGTGCAAGACGATTCTTTAGTGCCACCGTCTAAGGAAGAAGGAGGTTTATCAATTACGCACTTACTTTACAACAGCATCTCTAATATTTTTGCAGTAGTATCTGTCGATCACAACATAATTGTTCATTCAATGGAATTATTCGAATGCAAAAAGCAGGTTTGATATACTTGGTCTATAAAATTAAAAGTCTATAAAATTATATAGATATTAATTTTAAATTAAAAGTTGGTAGGCTACAGCGATGAAATTCTAGATGTTGCGTATCTTGGAGATAATGATAGTCATATTGCACTCGCGACTAATAGTTGTGATATAAAACTTTATGAAATTGCTTCTATGAATTGTCAACTATTATGCGGTCATACTGACAGCATTTTGGCTCTCGCTACGACTTTGGCAAATGTAAATCTGCTCCTATCTTCAGCCAAGGTATTTATATCTTTTAATAACATATAATAATGCATTACATCAGTTTATTGCTCTCAAAACAGATAACAGTTTATTTTATACTTATTTTACTTACAACCTTCAACTTAAATTAATTTTTTATAAACTGAGGCATACATCGGATGTGCCTGGATAAATTAAAATGGGGTACCTTGTATAATAATATAGAAAATTGATATGCTATATATAAAATTATTATTTATAGGATAATAGTGTCCGCGTATGGCTACTGGATAAAGACACAATGAGGATGTCTTGCATTGGACATGCCATTAGACATACAGCATCGATTAGTTCTATTGCCATATCTCAAACATTACCTAAATTCTTCACTACTGTCGCTCAAGATTCATGCCTGAAACTGTGGGAATTACCGAACAATCTCGAATCACATAGTAAGTAAAATGATTTCTTAAATAAAATCGAATATATGGAATGAGTAGTGTAGAACCTCGTTTCATTTGATCACGTTCGAATTAATTAATATGGTATGCCTTCTAATTCAGAATGTGAGGCAATTTTAAAACAGTATCAGGGTGCGTGCGTGTATACGCTTGATATTTTTATTTTAAAAAATTATTTTGAAAAATTTTAAGTATTTATTTATTTTCTGGAAAAATAAAAAAAATAATAAAAATCATAATTGTCGTAAAATATTGTGATTAAGATTAACTAATTGTTTGTTTTTAAGAAAAAATGAAAATATTTTATTTTTTCATAATAACATTTTATTTTATTTTTTTTAGTTACTTTAATTTTATGAGTTAACATATTTTATAGATTATTATTATAGAACTTACAGTCTTATTTGCAGCTGTTCTTGTAACTGTTAAGATAAAGGGCGGTATTTATAGTTTATTCTTATTTTGAGATCGTCTTAAGTAATAAGATGCTTAAGATATTTTTCTCTTATCCGATAGAGCTGCAGTTTTACATCGATTTTTTAAAAATTGGAACCATTCTGAGAGATATGTTACAAAAATATTCGGAAGTTGAAAATAAAAAGTATCTTAGTATATAATAGAGTGACTATAATATATAATAATAGTATATACTATTAGTATATACTAGGGTGACTTTTTATTTTTAACTTTCGAATATTTTTAATATGTGATCCATACATACACATATATATGTATATAAATTGCATGTGGATACATATAATCTTTGTTGCTTACAGATCAAGATTTATCATTAAATGTAAGACATACAACATTAGCGCATCAAAAAGATATAAACTGTGTAACCATCTCACCAAATGACAAATTGATTGCTACAGCGTCGCAAGATAAAACTGCTAAGGTATCATCACTGAGAGAAAAATTATTTGTACTTATTATAATTACACGTTACTATTTTACGATTATTAAAACAGTATCAGAGTTCGTGCGTACATGCGCGCGCGCGCTTGATTTTTTATTTTAAAGAATTATTTTGGAAAATTTTATGATTATTATTGTTATAATGTGTAATAATTACTATATATAAGTTCTAATATATATATATATATATACTGTTGGCAACAAATTACGGCTATAATTATTATTACTAACTTATATAGCAGTAATAATCGTAACTATAATAATATGTAATTATAGTTACAGATACAAAAAAATTTTCTCTCTGATTGCATTAATCAAACTTACTTTACGCATGTGTCTGAATAACTAAAATGTTAGCTTATAAGAAAATAATAATGTAATAATTATTTCTAGTTATGGTATGCTGAAAATTTACAATTACTCGGTGTGCTTCATGGTCACCGAAGAAGCGTATGGTGTGTTCGATTTTCGCCAATTGATCAAGTACTTTTAACAACGTCTGCTGACTGTACTATGAAATTGTGGTCTTTAACGGAGCTCAATTGTTTAAAGGTACCGAAAAGAAAAATAAATTGTTTTTTTTTAATACTTTTAAATCTAATTTTAATTTAATTATTTTTGTTCTTGCTACAGACGTTTGAAGGACATGAATCTTCTGTCTTAAGAGGAGAATTTTTATCACGCGGTATGCAACTAATTACGTCGGGTGGAGATGGTCTTCTGAAATTGTGGAATATCAAAACGTCCGAATGCATATCAACTTTGAACCAACACGAAAGTCACGTTTGGACGCTCGCAGGTGAGCCTATTTAATTTTTGTACATGAAAATGTGTAAATACATACGGGAAACAAAATGTGAACATTTGAAAAATTTACTTGTTATCCGGGGTTTAGCATACTTGTATATTAAGTATGCTAAAAGATTTTAAGGAGTGATTTTTTTACATAAATTCAAGACGAAAACTTCTTATAACTAATTATCCCAAACGATTTAGTTTCTAATGACCGCGCGACACAAAAAAATATTATATATAATATTTCATTTTTTACAAAAATGAAATTGACCTTGAAATATTTCCACTTATATACCATGTAATAACTCCCTCAAAATCATACAACTTTTGTATATAATCATTTTTCGTATAACGCATATAATAAGTATTACAAGTTTTTTAAGGTGTGCAAGTTAAGTGCTCTATCGTGTGTAAACAATTGAAAGATGTTTTTTGTTAAAAAAATAATATAACAATTTATTAATGATTATTCAAGCATGACTATTCCCACAAGAAGTGAGAATTTGTATTAAAAATAAATAATAGACTTCTTATTAATAAAACAAGTATATTTTCTAATTATTTATTATTTTGTTCACTGTATACGATATACGTTTTTAACGTTTAGTATATTGTTCATGTAGTTACAAAAGATCAGAAACATATTATCAGTGGAGGTAGCGATTCATTACTAGTTATTTGGAGAGATGTAACTGAAGAAAGGAAAGCGCAAGCCGCATCGGAGAAAGCACAATTTGTGCTTGAAGAGCAAAGGTTGGCCAATTTACTCAAAGCTGAAGAACTGCAGGCTGCGTTAAAATTGGCTCTAAAACTAGAGCGACCATTACAAGTGCTCAAGATTATAGAAGGTAATTATTTCGCATTGATTTTATTGTAAACTTTTTCAGTGCCACACATTTGGTTTGTGCACACTATATCAATGTGTTCAAATTGTCGTATTCGACAAGTAAAAAATAATCCAATATAATTCTGAATTTATATTTGGACCAACCGAACGAACTGAATGAGTTCAAGAAATATTGCACTGGTGTTTCTGAATTCTGACAGTATAGTTTGATATGATGTTGTGAGAAAGGAAAATACGAAAAATTATGTAAAATGATCAAACTTTTTTTTCTTTTTTTTTTTTGGTTGTTCGTTCGGACCAAATTATTTTTTTTATTAACATAACTTTTAATTCAATTAATTTTAGTACAGATTAACTTGTTCATTTTCAATTAAGTTAAATTTTGAAGGCTGTTAATTTAATTTAACTTAGCTAAAAAAAAAAAAGTTAACTTGCACGTATGCATGCAAATACACATATCGATAATATAATGAATCGATACACATACATATATATGCGTTCAAATATTTTGTAAGATTATTATAAGAGTTTTTTGAAACAGCTATATCGAAGAAGACGAATAACGAGTTTACAGAAATAATAAAGGAATTAAAACCAAATCATAAGGAAACGTTACTCAAGTGTGCAGTTACATGGAACATGAACAGCCGAAACTCGCTTGCTGCTCAAGTATAATATGAAATTTAATAATTTATTGTTTAGAAATCGAATAATTTTGATAATTATACTCTAAACTATGTTTACATTTGGTATATTTTCCGAATAACTGAAAATATGAGAAAATGTTGAAACACGTTTATTGAAACATTAATTTTTTTTATCAAATAATTTCCCGTAGTCTTGAGAAAAAGGTGGATAAGCGACAATTCGAAAATTTTTAATGGCGTAGAAGTCAGTTTAAATTACTTTTTATCATATTGTAGTTGTAAGAATTAGAAAAAAATAAAAAACAAATTAAGATTAAATTAGATTAAGAGATTAAAATTAATAGATTGAAATTTATCAGATTAATAAATTGAAATTTTATTTATCCGAATGTGTATTTTGAATAACACAATTTTTTTTATTTCGTTGGATTAAATTGGATTAAATTGGATTCAACAGGATTTAATTGGATTGAGAAACTATATTTTCTTTTTATTAATCTTAAATTGAGAAGTATTAACAAGACACAAAAAAACTGATATTATTTTTAGATTAAAAGGCTTAAAAATGTACTTCATGTTATATTCTATAAATGAATTAAAAATACATTCGGATTAAAAAAAGATTTATTTTAACGTTCGTGAATGCACATTTCTGAAAATCTAAGTATATTTCATTCCGTTTCAATCCATTCTCGTTTACTGGGATATCAAGCTTTATTTTTTGTTTTTTAGGTTTAGTTTTATTTAAGGAGTTCCAAGTTTTCTAGAGAAACTCTATCTATCTATCTATCTTTTTGATTATTGACAGTTAAAATTAAGTAATTGCTGTTTAGAAACAATAAAAGAACACATATTCCGACATTTTTCCACATTTTCAACTTCGGAACAAAGGATGCAAACAAATGTTAGAGACCTTATATAATAAAAATTTAATAATTTGATTAAAAATTTTTTTTAGTGTTAACAAAATTTCCAGTCTATTAAAGAAAACATTTTTTTCATGCATGCAAATATCTTTAAACACTCTTTATCTTTTAATTTTTTTATTATTTTTAGGTAATTATAAATGCCTTAATAACAGAGATCGGGACGCAGGAGTTGCAGACACCAAATTTATCTTCTACTCTAGAAGTTTTGATGCCTTATACCGACAGACATTTTAAAAGATTGACAAAACTTTTGCAGGATTTATACTTATTAACATATACTTTTAATCGTATGAAACCTGATATTATATCAATTGGCACTAAATAAGTTATACATATAAATGATATATACATATATTATATATATGAATATGTAAATGTACAAATTCGATGAATATAATGTGTAAGTTGTACAAATTCTATTTTTTTTTTATTGTTATATATCGTATACGAATGTATATAGGAATGTATATGTGGTCCATGTAAAGTGTTATAAGCTATTATCTCTGAAAATACATGTCAAATGAAAAATATGTTCAGACAAAAGTTTTATGACTTCAAGGGGGACAAGATGGAACTATTGATTTGAATTTGGATAGCCAAAGTCACTTTGATCTTTTTAAATGAAACTCTCTATTTTTCATTACATATTCTTGTAGCACATCTCAAAAGCTTTCCAAAATACTATAATATAATATTTTTTATGAAGTACTTTTCGAATTATAAGGCTTGAAAGTTACAGTGTCGTCGGCATTTGTATTATCCAAGATGTCAAACGATGGTTAAAACCTCTTGAATGTTCAAGATGACCTTGATAATATATTAAATGTTATTGAGATCATGATCCTAAACATTAAAAAAGTTTTAGCCATTGATAGCCATATGAACATTTGGATAATATTAATGTCGGCGATCCTATAATTTTCAAGCTTTGTAACTTTAAAAGTATTTTATGAAAAAAATATTTTATTATATTTCGAAAAGCTTTCGAGGTATGCTACAAGAATATGCAATGAAAAGTGAAGAGTCTTATTAAAAAGAATTCAAATTAACCTTGAACTTAACAACGTCACCCAAGGTCAAACTAATAATTTCATCTTATGTCCTCGAAGTAACAATTTTTGTCTGAATATATTTTTTACTTAACAATACTTTCAGAAATAATAACTTGTAACATCTTACGTCGTCTTTTGTGTGTGTGTTATGCATCCAGATATATTCTCTAGAATATATATACTAAATCATTATCTATTCTACATTAAATATTAAATTTTTTAATAGACCTCGTTTTTGCAGTAATTAAGTCATGCAATAATATGATAATACTAGATGAATAGTATATGAGAATATATTTGTATGCGCAATCATGCAGTGATAAAACTTACAAGTTCGAGTTCGTTTACGAGGTGTTCACAGAGATAAGAGAGAAATTTCCTCGCACAGATATATGAATCATCGTCTATTATATAGAATTTTTTTTCAGCATCTTTTCGCAACGTAAGTAAATGATTATACATGATAAATTCCGAGAAGTTAGTCAAACCGAGAAGTTAATCAAGATATCTGATATTAAAATCACGCATTGAATTGCGTGCATTAATTAAACGATTATGTGTAAATTATACGATTATGGATAAACGCGAGAATTTACAATGTAAGTCTTAGACATATAATGAATGTGTGCATTGATGTTATAGATTGCTACACGAATATACGTATATGTGTGTGTGTGTGTGTGTGTGTGTGTGTGTGTGTGTATTACATGTGTGCATATGCATGTGTGAGTTCAAGCAGGAGCACCATGAGAGTGGGAGCAAGCTTTGGTCTGACTATCTGGTTTCAGTAAATTTGCTCGCCCGACCGCACTGACGGATTATAAGGAAAGATCAGTCTGAATCTATTAGTGGTGCTGTTAAGTGATAAAAAAGGGAGTACTTGAGAATGATTTTCGGAGAAAAAGTCTTCGTTCTAATACTCCTCGTTTATTTATTAGGAGTACTATTATTCACGGATGCAATCAAAGTGTAAGCTGTTATTTAAATTAAAGCTGTTAATTAAATTTAATTTTATTACTAAGGACATGGAAAAAGAAAGAAAGTATAAAGAAATATATAAAATATATAGCGCAATCACAAAGACAAGCGCGTAATTCGCAAGGATACACAATTTCTTACAGACGAAAAAGATAAGGATTATATATATGTGTACATATATATATAAAACTCAATATCTTACATTATAAAATTATTTTATATATATATATATATATATAAATTATTTTATTAGGTGTTGGAATTAATTCGTAGCGTTTTACAAGTGATGGGAAGTACTTTCATTAATGTATTTTTTAATGCTCATGTGAAATAAATAACATTCTTTCATTTAAAAACGCTACGAATTAATTCCAACACCTAATATATATATGTAATAAGACATTATATTATATTATATAAAATGCACATGTCCCAGTATTGCATGTAATTTAGATTTGGATATAAAAATGTTTACGAGACACTTTATCTATTTAAAAAAAATCTGTTTATTAAAATTTCCAGTTTATAGTTTAACAAAATTTTAATGAATATTTAAAACTCATTTTTATCTTGAAAGATAAGACAGAGCGGTTCTTTCAACACTGATCATCAAGCACTGATGGTTTTTACGAGATGTATATTTCCATAAATTTTGTAAAACCGCGCGTGTCGTTATCCTTCCACGCTGAAAAATACTGCATCAAAACAGAAAAAAATAGAAATGTGTTAATGCTAATATGTTCGATCTTTATCGTCGTTTCTCGTCTGCAAATAATGTATTTTTACATAAGCTGGGCGTATACGTTTGTACGTCCGATGTAAGGAAATGCGACATCGAGAGATAAAATCTGCTTGAATACTGTTCTTAACCTTGCAAAATTTTATAGCTGCTTTCAAACAATTATCAGTGCATAACATTTGACCTTCTCGTAAATGCAATCGATCGGTCAATTAACGAATTGAAGTAATATCGTAAATTATACTGAAAAGAGCGAAAAGTTTGTTACTTTGTACGATGCAAAAATAGTCGATTGCTTTTTCCAGCAACGAGACAAAAAGCAACAGACTTTAACAAAAGCCACTTTAATTTTCGCAGCAAGCGATTAATTCGTTTTCGTACGCTCACGAGAGTTATCAGTATCGTGTTTTATTTTCATAAATAAGCATTCAATCTCCAATTTACACCTGTTCAAATAATCAATATTCAAATTAAATTTTCGCAACTCTATTGTGCGCGCATGCGGGTGCCGACACATATACGCGCAACATGCGTTTGATTATCATCAACTTATAAATATTGATTTGATGCTTATTTTAATATCTCAATTATCATTTAGGGTTATAAATAAATCAATTGAGTAAAAATTCAAACAAAAAGGGAACATATTAAGAAACAGAAAATATATGTTTACTTATACACAGGATGTATCTCAAAAAGCGCCTATGAACCATGACGCTTGGTTAAAAACTGAATTTAAAATTTAAGAATCATTTTGCAATGTTTGCAATTTTTTTTAGTCACCCCATAAATAAAATGTCTAAAATCGACGCGTAAGACTTATTCTACGTAGCATGCAGAACGCGGGTCGCAAGTCGCAATATAGTGACCTGCTAGACGCAGAACGTTCAATTTTTCGTTTTGCGTCGATGCGGACACATCAATCAAGACGTGAAACAGTCAATTGTTGTCATGCAATGTTAGATTGCTCGCTACGAATTTATAGACGCAAAAATTTTACGATCTGTGACTTACTTTCTGCGTCTTACGCTTTGCATTCAGCGTCTTGCATCCCATGTAGAACGAGCTTAAGACAAAAAATTTTTAAGAGAGTTTGTCTTTAAGATATTTTACATATAGAACACTTAAAAATATCTTAAAATTGTCTTATTCATTGATCTTGACTGCTATTTGACAATCTTTAGAAACTAATATCTCATTAATGCGAAAATTAATTGGGAAAATTGCAAAATGATTCGTCAGTTTTCGATTCAGTTTTTGATGAGGAATAGCATTATACATTAAAAGATATGCTTGATTTATGCTCCAGTTTTAATCCTAAAATCCTAAAATTTAACTAATAGAGTTGCCAGTCCTAATTAATCCCAACTGAAATCTGTATCTATGGCTGAATTTTAGGATTTTAGAATTAAAATCGAAACATAAATTAGGCATTTCCAAATTGAAGGCTAAGTTAAAAGTTAAATTAAATTGAAAGTTTTATTTAAAAACATATTTAACTAAATTAAAATAATTATTATTATAATTTGTTATTATTATAATATTAGATTTTTTAACGATTAAGATTAAAAATAAGTGCAATATACAGGGTCTCGGAAATAAGGCAGGAGCCGCATTGGGGGCGTAGAATGAGTCAAGGGGAATAAAAAAGTCATTATCATGTCATATATCAATTTGAGATATTCGTAGTTTTCGAATTAAAAAAGGAAACGTATAAGTCAATATGCGGTGAAGCTGCGCCGCGTGAATTCATAGCACAGCCCATCACGCCTCATTCTTCTGTGCATTGTTACAATATTGACAGCTTTGGACGCCATATTGAAATGATAAAGATTTAATATTTCAAAATCAAATATTTTCCATTATCGATATAAGTATAAAACTCTACCTCACAGATACATATTAATGCGTATACTGGACAAAATTTTAAAAACTGAGAAAGAATAAAGTAATTGTTATAAATTATTGCGTTTAGTCAGTAAAATAGACGATTTTAGGACATTTCAAAGACGTCTAAAAGATGAGTTATAAAGATATTTTTACCTTTCAAAAGACGTTTTATAAAGACATCTTACGTCCCGATTTTAGACTTTATGTTATCTGAACAGGTAATTATAGAAATATTTATATTGTGCAGAACAGTCTTCTATTTGCATGTCATAATACGTCACAGAAACTTAATCTTAATCTTAATTGGTACACAATTCCATGAAAATGTGTAAATATGGCGATATCTTATATTAACAAAATATTTGGCGAGGATGTGCAACGTTGTAAATTCAAGTAGCATACAAGATAAGAACTTAATACATAGTCCGCGGCACTCTTTTGTGGATGTTTTTTATAAATGAAGCACATGTGTTCGATAGAGCACCAAATTATTTTTCGCAAAATATAATAGCTCGTGTTATGTGGATCGTAACATAACAATTTTTTTCTAACAATTGTTTCGCAAAATTTGACAGTCAATACCTTCTGACACTTGAAAATTATATTTTGAATTAATTAACTCGTGATAAGAGTATGAACTTTCAATTGTTACGGAAGACATGTGTCATCAATAGTGAGATAGAAAAATTAGTTTCAGTACACGTTTATCTATATTTCTGGTGTCATCTTAATAGATGCGTCATTCATATCGATACAAAGAAATAATGAATATACATACTTTGAAGACACCCGCGAAGAAACGAGATCTAGAATATTAATTCGAGTTCGCTTTTTAGGCGTGTCAGTTGTGTAACGTACATCGTTATAAATTATCTATTGCATTTAAGTTTTATAAAACCGCACTCTTTCTATCAATATATTATAAAACCGCACTCTTTCTATAAATTACACAACTGTACAAAAAAGAAATACTAAAGGAAAAGACAATTACTTTTTATACATATATATATTTTTTCACATTCAATATAAATGTTGCTTTTACATCCGATAAATATTTTAAAACATGTCAGAATATTTTTGAATTTTAAGATTTTAGGAATATTTTACGAATATTTCAAGCATTATTTGGGGAGTTTATAAAAAAATGCATGTGTACAATATAATATGATTCTAAATGTAAATTAGATTTATATAAATAGAATAGAATTAACATCTTATAATAAAAGCGAATTCAATATATTTATTACATGTAGACCAGGAAATTGTCCATCATTTGGTAGTTCCATGACGCAAACGGAACTTCTACAAGAACTGGCAAATGAATGCCGTTACGATAAGATGGTCAGACCACCCGGAGTAATTAATGAAACGGATCCGATCAGAATTTACACTAAAGCTTTTATCTACACAATAAGGTCCAACATGGCCAAAACTCTGGTACCTGCATAATTTTACTTATACTTAGCTATGTCTTAGACATAGTACATAAGCATCGTCGAGAAATGCTAATAGAAAAGAATAAACATTATATTACAGCGATTTGATGTGCACTTAATGATGCAGTTTCGATATTTGGATAAACGGCTTAAATTCACGGATATAGCCCCTTATTTGACTCAAATATATGGTGGCCAAAACGCTCATGAACTAATTTGGACGCCTACGGTGTACGTTGCGAACGAGCGTACCTCGGCAGTAATGGGAAATGGTGTCAAAGATCTACTCATCTCTATCAGTTCTTATGGCATGGTCATATTAAACACTAGGTATTTAATATTTACTCTCGACGAATTTTGCGGTTAAAACAGGGTTGGTAAGTAACGCGTTATTTATAACACGATTATCATTTTTGTAACATATTTAGAATGAATATGAATATACATATTTAGGTAACGAATTTAGCCGTTACTTTATCATTACTTTAATTTCTTATTATTTTTATACAGATATATCTATTTAATAGATCGTATTATTTAATTTTAATAAAAATTTAAACATGGAAAAACATTTTGTACTTTATATTTTATTATTGGACTGCATTCTGATAGTCACTGCCAATACCGAACATTTGTAGTGTGCATATGTCTATGTATTAACGTAAACTGTAAATTTTCAATATTAGCAGTGAATACACTCGAAATACTGGAATACACTCGAAATATAACGTCAATAATGTTTAAAAAGAGTTTTATAAAAATTTTTAATAAAATCTATGTTTGTGTCAATTTGCTTTGATAGAAATAAGCATATTTTAAAAAAGAAAAATGTTAATATAAAAAATTATCAACAATTTATTAGATATAAGTTTAATATAAAGATATGTTTGCTGTAAGATTAGTTTAAAATTTGAATAAACAAGAATGATAACGCTCGATGATTTGTAAAGCAATATTAATATTAAAATCTTGATAACGGCCAATAAACGAGCAAAAAGAGAGTTAGAATATAAATGATTTATAATTAATACATAAAAATAATTCCGTAAACAGTTCAACTCGCAGAGTCTCCATCAGTATGGTATGTATACAATAATATTAATTAAAATATTAACATTTACAGTCTAATATGTCGAAATGAGGTAATATTCTAAAAATATCATTCATCCTCTTCAAGATTATTACAATCAAAATAGTTATTGTCACACGATATCTGAGAAGAATATATAATAGTAAAAATAATTCAAATTAAATTCCCGTTTGATTTTTATATATTAACAATAATTAAATAATTTTTATTCTAACATCTCTATTTGCTTGCTTATTAGTCAAGATTTTTATCTTGCTTTCAAAATTTAAAGTTTTAATATTGATTTTTACAATTAATATTAATTATTAAATAATGCAATTTTTTAACGTAATATCCTACTTTAATATTACAAAAAAGTAATGTCAAAGGAATGACTCGTTATTTTCTAAGTAATGGTAATGAATTATATTTCAAATTAGTAACGAATAATTTTTAAATTAGTAACATAATTTTTGTACAAAATAATACTTATTTTTATAAAGTAACATTTCCAATCCTGGGTAAAAGATGCATCCGGATGAATTTTATTCCCGACCAATTTTTTTCATATTTTGCTTCTACACTAATTTTCAACGTAACTGGCCAACGACAGATCGATTACTTAATGTTAGCTTCAATTTCAGATTGGAAACTACCCTGAACTGCGGCCTTCGATTAGAAAAGTTTCCATTCGACGTGCAAGAATGTCCACTAGTGTTTGAAAGCTGTAAGTATCAATTTATTAAGTACCAAGATCTAGCTTATAATCAGATCGAATAAGGAATTTCTCTGTTTATTTATGTTATTCATATGGAACTTTCCTTTAGAGATTATCACTTATTATTAATATTTATTATAATAATAATATTAATAATTGAACAATGATTGATTAAATTGTATTATTTATATCATTATCTGAATAATTTATTATTAGGTGTTGGAATTAATTCGTAGCGTTTTACAAGTGATGGGAAGTACTTTCATTAATGTATTTTTTAATGCTCATGTGAAATAAATAACATTCTTTCATTAAAAACGCTACGAATTAATTCCAACACCTAATATTAATTTTATTATATTTATCGTTAATTTATTATACATAATAGCTTTTTGGTATATAATTTTCCTATTCTATAAGTATGAAATAAATTACGTACTGTAATTATATATGTATATAAATATATATATATGTACATAGTTATACATATAAAATATAAAAGTATAAATGTATAAAAAATACAAAATATAAAAATATAAAAAGTCTGAACAACGAAGATGTCAATAAAAATCGACTTAAATGTAAGAAAAATGCAAAGAAACACGAGCAGAACAAATGTTTCTTTCTAAAGGGACTCACAATGTGAACGAAATGGTGCTAGACTGGGATGAAGATCCAATTGTCATCGCGGATAATTTATACCTAACGGAATATAAACTCATGGATACGTGGGTTAATCGCTCCGGAATATCTTATATCCCATCGCAATATCATTATGGGCATTTTGGTAAAGTACAATCGATTTAAGGAATCCTAAAGTGGTCTGTTTTACCAACTCGCTATAGCACGAAATATTGCAGCAATACTGCAGCATTATTTTAATATTGCGCAATGTTATAAAAATTGCAGCAATATTGAAATATTAATATCATATTGAAAATATTGCAACAATATCGTAAAATATTGCAATTTTAATATTTTCTAGGAAATATTATAATATATTTCTGCAATCTTATAATTCAAAAGGCAAATACGTCATGAAATGAACGTGCTTCTTATAAGAAAAAAATCGTCTAGGAGGGCTATAAGAAGGCATAGAATGAGTTAGCGAGTATTCTGGATATTCTCAAGCTCTTTCGGGTGTGCTTTCTAGATCTTTGAATATTTTTTTATTCATAATTTTAACGTATATATTTTAAAATATGATGCTAAGCAATAATATTTTAGCAATCAATAAAAATGGATTAATTATTGAAATATTGCATAATATTGCAACAATATATATTTCTCTTAAAAATTTTTATTACTTTTTTTTTTTAAAGATTTGTTGGTGCGTCAAATTGATGGAAGTCACACTTGTAATAATAAATATATAAGAAACAGGACATCTTAACTGAGAGCACATCGAAAACTGGAAAGGGTAGGGGGGTAATAAAAGTGAGAGTTTGAACTCTGTGTTATGTGGGGAAATAGCCCGTTAAAATTGGAAGGTAACAATTTTCGATAATCTTTCCGAGTCATTTTATAATTCAAATCATATTTTAATTTCTATCTCTATAAACAACATATATAAAGGGAAGTCCTTGGAGGAGCAATTCAGACTGCTTTTCGTCCTGATGAAGTGAACTGCAATGTTCGCGAAATATTGGCATTTTAGTAATCGATTTAGATACGCAGATAATCTGCGAAACTAGCTTTTGTATAGAAAATTCACATGGAAGTCTCAAAAGTTTTATTAAATTTTTCCACAGGAAAAGTATCGTTACTAAAGTAAATACTTTCAGCAAATTTAGATCTTCCTTTGCTCAAAACCTATCAAATTTGACATTTTTTAAATGTTATGGGGATAATATCATCAAGTTCCTTCAATTGAAAGACTACAAGAATTCATAAATCAAAAGAACATCCTCCATACAACTGACTTTATTCTGATTAAAGAACGCATTCACTTCACTGAATCACAAATAATCCATAAAATTTTTAAGCTTCATCTATTCCTCCAAATTACGGAATGATATTTATTGGCAAACCTCTTAAATCATATTATATACAAACAAGCCTTGAATACCCACACACAGCGTATAGAACGGTATAGAGCACATAATTGATATGTTGATGATATATTATTAGAGCTAAAAAAAAAATCAAATAAATGAAATTTTAGAAAAGTTCAATTCTTATTAGGAAAGAATATAATTCACTATGGATATAAGTGAGAACAACAGTATTAATTTTTTAGCTGTAAAGATGATAGTGGATAATAGAAAAATTACTTTAATCTATACAAGGAGCCTACCAATTCTTTCAGATATTTAAATTTTGATTCAAGTCATTCAATTGAACGTAAGAATATAATATAATATATATAATACATAACATAAAAAGCGTCATTGTCGACCTTTTTGACACAATCCTCCTACTTTCATGTTTATATTTTTATCCCAAAAACATACAATCTCCGATACCTTATCAAATAATGGATATCCACTACAGCTCATTTTTGCAACTATCAATAATCGTATGTGCTATCTCACAAAAATGTTATAATGAGATGAACAAGAAACAAAACACAAGTAAGGATCCAATAACATATCTTACACTTATCTTTTTTACAAAATCAGAAAAATTTGGGATGCTGATCTCCTTAAGGGGATTCTAAAGCCGTTTGTATTACCGATTTATTAAGACTTAAACACATATGACTTAAATACATGTCATTGAAACATCACTACTACACACTACTACATCCATGTCATACTCACATATACGTACAAACTTTTTAACTAATTTTTTATATTAGATGTCTAAGCCTAATTCTAAGAACACAACATTGTGTGTTCATGTAATCCCTAGTCTAAAAACCAACATTATCTTATGTGTACAAAGTATAAAACTCGTATATAAAACAGGTATTTGTTGCGAGTCGACATCAGAAGCCGATAATAAAACTGTAACTTTCTGTTTTTTTTTTCATTTTTGAAATAAGTCGACCAGTTTGGACTACATTATTGTTTATTTTAACTGAAACAGAATTTTTTAATCTATATATAATAGTAGTTAGAAAAATACTTATTTGAAAAATAATCGGTAAAACAGACGACTTTAAGATCTCTTTAATATTTGATCTAATAAAGAAATAAAAATGCTCTTGAATGTAATAAAAAGTATAAGTACTATTATTATTGAATGTAATTGTCATTAAAATAAATGGTATAATGATTACAGCCGGCAATTTTAGTTCGATAAATATCACATTTAAATTAGCCCGTGAAATGGGATTCTTTATGATGGATTATTACATACCATCTGTATTGATTGTTGTGATTTCGTGGGTGTCTTTTTGGTTACATCAAGATGCGAGCGCACCACGAATAGTTTTAGGTAAAATATATTTGCTTTCTTCTTAACATTCTTCATTAAGTTCTTGTTAACATTAAATAATAATGTATGTAATATATATATATATATATATATATATATATATATATATATATATATAAAATACATGACATTTATGCTTTTAGGCACAAATACTATTTTAGCATTTATGACACTCGCATCGAAAGTTGAAAATTCATTACCAAAGGTCTCTTATATAAAAGCGAGTGAAATTTGGTTTTTGGGTTGTACAATATTTTTGTTTGCGGCAATGGTCGAATTTGCCTTTGTCAACACCATATACAGGAGGAAGTATGTGACATTTTTGTCGAAATTTAATCCTTACACATGCTTATAGCTTCGTTTATCATTCGATATAAAATATTTAAAGTTGCTGTATTATATTTGTACAGAAAAAACGTACCGTTGAAAAAAGTTAACAGCAAGTACATTCTTAAATCAACCTTGACGCCACGATTGGCAAGAAAACAATTTCAGAAGAATACCACCGGTTTGGAACGATCCCGATCATGGTCATCGTTAGACAATGCGAGTACGAACAACGATCAAGATTTCACAAGTCAGAATTATCTCACCGTACACGTGAGTCTTTGATTAAATAATAATTAAAGCAATATCTTTAAAATCGTAAATAACGTAATTATACTGAAAAATATTATTTTTGGAAAGAAATATATAGCTTTATTGTAGATAAGGATTATCATATTTCGAGAATCTTAAATAAAATCATTTTCACGTTTATCACAGCAGAATGCCATAGCAGAAGAAAATGCATATATAATTTCATTGATTTTTGAGATGGCGGAGGCTAAACTATATAATTATCGAAAAATGCTATTTTTTTTAAAGTTCAATATGCGAATATTCTTGTAGTATTTACATTTGTACATAATTAGTGAGTAGTGAGAGAAGGAAGGAAGAAAGAGAGAGAGAGAGAGAGAAAGAGAGAGAGAGAGAGAGAAAGAGAGAAAATATTTTTTTCTTGTAATATATAAATATATACATACTATATTGTATATCTGTTTATGATAGCTAATCACAGCGGGCATCTCACGTAAATACCCGCTATAACAGTCTCTGTTTGTCTCTTGTACTTATCTGCTGATACATTAATTATTTTTTGTTATAATTTAAAAATTAAGTCCTGGACAAATTTTTGCTTAAAAGAACGATCGTCTCAGAATATGCAAGAACAAGTATTTATTTTGAATCACTCTTAGAATTAATAATACTTTTCGTTATTTCCAGAGTTTTCCGAGCGCGCTCAACATCCCATCAGTAAGGATAGAAGAGGATAAAGATCCAGATTATTCCGTTGGTAGCGTCACAACCATCGACAGCACCCCCCCACCAGCTAAATCATTTACACGCAGGCCAACTCTAGCTAAGTTACATAATTTCACAACAATGACACCTCAACAGATCGCTCAATGGATTGATAAACGCAGTAGAATAGTATTTCCTATATCATTTATCATATTCAACATCCTGTATTGGTCTTTTATATGGATCTGAAATTGCACTGTGTGCAATGATCAATTTTAATTGAATCTCTGTATTTGAAGTCTCGAAACACAATAGTTTACTCTTACGATATTGATCAATCACAGTCATATATAAAGAAAATGATGGCGTATGATTAGTTGATTTCTTATGGTTAAAGATATACCTATTGTATTTTGGGTCTTAGTCCAGACAGCTAAATTTGTCTAAAAGATTTTGTAAGACAAATTTTGTAGGCAGATTATCAGCAAAAACATAATATAAAATTTGTTAATAGTATATATTAATTTTCTACATTTGTGACTAAATAGCAAATACGAAGTAGCACAAGAAATACCAATCAGAAGATGTAGAAATTAAGAGTATTAAGTATAGAAAAGTCAACTGAATTTAACTTAATGGATACGTTCTACGAATAATGAAATTTGAAATGACAATAATTAAGACGGAACTGAAATAAAAAAATATTATGAATATTATAGAAAATATTACGAATGCAAAATTGTAACATTTCTAAGAAATTTAATTGCATAATAATTTTCAGAGTTATTGTAGAAAAAGAACATACAGAACCTAAATTTACATTAATAGATGCAATTGTGAAGTTTATTTTCTCAAAATATAACATTTACATATAAGCGATTTAAACAGATTCACGCACACAAATAAAAAATTAATGCAAAATACTATGTCTAAAATTACAGTTAACATACTTCTTATCGGCACCGTTGATACATAATTTTTTCAAAATGGAATTAAGAAAATGAGCGCTCGTATATTTGTACTCCTCTTCCTCTCGTTGCAATCCTATATTTATTATATATGATTTTATTCGCGTTCTCTCTCCCATCGCGCTCCTATATTTAGCAAAGTCCTATACTTGCATAATGATGGAGGATTTTTCGGCTTACAAACATTAGTTCATACCGCTCTACCTGTTCATGAGAGCCGATCTCGTAGATCGGAGACACCCTGCATATTTCGAATAGAATTTTCCTCAGAGAAGACGTTTTGGAATGTACTCTTAGTTCTGGTTTACTTCTTTCCGAATTCTGAATTCTCTTTTTTCCTGTATTCGATTCGCAGATTCCATATTGGGAGCAATATTCGACTTTCCAAGAATTTTTAGATCTATCAAGATCTCGTGATCTTCCGTACGATTTCAAACTTCTGTTCAAAGAGGACTGGAATTGCCATTCATTTTACTTGCATTATCTCTCTTTTCTCATGAGTTTCCTGTATTGGTTTCGTGGTTTATTTAACAAATTTTGACGACGATAATATTTTAGAAAGAAAAGTATCATGGAAAAGTATCCAGACGTAACAAAAAAATAGAAGAATGATTATAAAGGAAGGAATTCAATTGTATTATAATAATTTAACAGTATCGGATTGATTTTGATATATAAGTATGCTCCCATTTCCAAACGCAATATGCAGGACAAGATTTTATAAAGAACATAAAATTGTTTATTGAATATCAGTTTTACAAATATTATCACTTGTTGTGAATTTTCGTCCCGGAACAGGCCCTCTTATACCGTACAAATATAAGAATTACATTTAATTATTATATAACATAAATATGAAATAGCTTTATACACATATATAACGCATACATATGCTTATTTCCTATACGATTTTACAAAGTGTTTTGCATATTTTTTAATTATCTGTAGTTTACATTTTTAAAAAGAATTTGATGTGCTTTGCTACAATATATCGTTTTTAATTCTTTAATATAATGCTAATACGTCGTATGTTTAACTGACGTGCACAATGTACATTTCCGGATACTTTGAGAAAGGTAAATACCTGATAAGTTTCTCTTTCTAACTTCCTACAGACTGTTTTTTTTTTGCAAAAACTATAAGTTATTACCAGTCCATACTTATAAGGTCGTCATTTAGATGGAATATACTTAAATGCTGAATTGCGCATTTATTAACTGCCGCACGCGATTCATGGATTGATAGCCGTCTAAGTGTAATCTGTAAGTGGCTATATTGAACCCTTATATTTTAAAAATTACTATTTGAAATAAATGTACACATAACATTTTCATTTAATTTTTTGAATACTTTCTTACCCATGTCATCTTGCTAATGACTCTCGCATTGTTATCGTCGATTGCGGAAGACCTTCGATTCGTTTCTTCCGTACAAATCGCACATCGGGCAGAATTATTTTAACGTATCATTGCATCGGCAAGCAGTACTCTGAATTATAATGTAAAATATTTTCCCGGTCACACTCGAAAAGCTTTAAATTCACGAAGAATCCATCACAAAATTTGGCAGCGCTTATAGAGTAAGCCGTTTAATTGTCTTATCGCCAATACACTACTGTGTTTCTTAAATAATTCTTCAACTACCGTATTAGCTATCTCCTTTTATTTTGCAAATTACTCGATTTTTAAACTTTTTGACCTAATGCCGTAATGTTTTATTCTTCAAAAATTCAAATTTGTAGATTCAATATGGTGAACAGAATTACAAAAAAAATAAATATGATTATAATAAAACTCAATTTTAAGAAATTTTTAACAAGTTAGCACAAGTCATACAAGTTTAGCAAATTTTTCTTTGGAGATTACTACTTTTTTCAACATTTGCAGATTACATTCAAATTCAGCGATCCTAAGAACTGAGATTCACGACATCAAAATATTTATTTTGAAATTCGATTTGTTATATTGAATCGCTATTTTGAATTTTAAAATTTTAAGAGTTAAATTCTTAACGACTCTGAATTCTGAAAAGAGTAAAATAATCTTTCATAAGTTATATTGTTAAAAAAATCCCTCAAAGATTTAAACTATTAACTATTTAACTATTTAGTTTCAAGGAAGTCTCACATAGACTTTCTACAGTAAGCAATTACCTAAGCTTAAGTCTTAAGCCGTAAAAAATTGATCAGAGTCTATTATTCTTCTCATATTCGATTGGTCAATTTCTTATGGCTTAAAATACCTTTAGATAATGGTTTATTATAAAACTCCCACTTATTACTTCGCAATGCAATCGAAAATATTACATCAGAATTCGTGTTTCGCGAGTTATTCGTGTGATTAAAAAAAAAAGAGCAGATATAATTAATCATAACTCCAAGAATTATTCTTCCGAATTATCTAAACACAGTGTAGCATTTTTACGGCTTCTCAATTTAATAAATTTATATTTAATTTTGTCTCAAAGTAAAGGAAGATAAGTTCAACTTGTTACCACTTGAATCCTTCTTACAAGTTCTTACAATTTCACGAGGTGAATCTGTAATATTCACAGAGAAATTTCATTATACAGATATATGAATCATCGACTATTATACAGAATTTTTTTAGCATCTTTTCGCAACGCGAATAAATGATTATACTTGATAAATTCCGAAGAATTTATCAAGCCACAATATCTGAAATTAAAATCACATATTGAATTGCATCCATGTTACACGATTATGCGTAAAGTATACGATTACGGATAAGCGCGAGAATTTACAATTATAAGTCTTAGACATATAATGAATGTATACATTGATGTCATAGACTGATACACGAGAATATACGTATTTACACATATTTGTATTACGTGTGTACATATGCATGTATGAGTTCAAGCAGGCTGAAGGAGCACCATCAGAGTGGGAGCAAGCTTTGGTCTAATTATCTGGTTTTCAATAAATTTGCTCGCCCGACCGCACTGACAGATTATAAGGAAAGATCAGTCGGAATCTATTAGTGGTGCTGTTAAGTGACAGAAAAGCGAGTACTTGAGAATGATTTTCGGAGAGAAAATCCTTGTTCTAATACTCCTCGTTTATCCGTTTAGAGTACAATTACTCACGGACGCAATCAAAATGTAAGCTGCAATTAATTTTATTACTAACGATACGGAAAAAAGAAAGAAAGGATAAAGAAATATATAAAACTAGCGTAATTACAAAAGACAAGTGTGTGATTCGCAACGATACACAATTTCTTACAGAAATCACAAGAAAAGACAAGGGCTGTATGCATACCTATACATACATATATATATAAAGCATTATATTATAAAGTGATTTTCTCAACATCAAGTATTGATGGTTTTTACGAGATGTATATTTCCATAAATTTCGTAAAACCGCGCATTTCGTTGCTTTTGTCGTTATCCTTCCACGCATCAAACAAAGAAAAAAATAAAAATATGTTAATGCTTGTTCGATTTTTATCCTCATTTCTCGGCTGCAAATAATGCATGTATAATAATTACGTAAGCTGGGCGTATACGTTTGTGCATCCAATGTAAGAAAAAGCGGCATCGAGAGATAAAATCCGCTTGAATACTATTCTAAACCTTGCAAAATGTTGTAGCTGCTTTCAAACAATTATCAGTGCATAACATTTGACCTTCTCGTAATTGCAATCGATCGGCCAGTTAATGAATTGAAGTTATACCGTAAATTATACTGAAAAGAGAGAAAAGTTTCTTTTTACGGTGCAAAAGCAGTCGATTGCTTTTTCCAGCAACGAGACAAAAAGCAACAGACTTTAACAAAAGCCACTTTAATTTTTGCAGCAAGCGATTCCTTCGTTTTCGTACGCTCACGAGTTCAGTCATCAGTTTCGTGCTTTATATTTATGATAAGCATTCAATCTAATTCACATCTGTTCAAATAACAATTCTTATTCAAATTTAATTTTCGTAACTTTATCGTGCGCGCATGCGGGTGTCGACACGAGCGTGCGCGCACACGCAACTTGCATTTGATTATCATCAACTTATAAATATTAATTTGATGCTTATTTTAATATCGTAGTTATCATTTAGCGTTATAAGTAAATCAGTTGAGTAAAAATTCGAACAAAAAGGGGACATATTAAGAAACAGAATGCAAAATATATGTTTACATATACACAGGGTGTATCTCAAAAAGCACCCACCAATCGCGATATTCTTGATTAAAAACTGAGGTTAAAATTTATGAATCATTTTGCAATTTTGTTTAGTTATTCGGGTTATTCCATAAATAAAATGTCTAAAATTGACGCATAAGGCTGTTTCTACATAGGATGCAGAAGTCACGCGAGTTGCAAATCACAATATTCCGTAGTAGGCAATAAGACACAGGACGCATCGAAGTTGGGTCAACTTCAATTTTTGCGTTCTGCGTCAATCAAGATATATGATCATGGTCAATCGTGATAATGGTCAATTGTATTGATAATGGTTAATTGTTTACATGCCATGTCTGAATGATAGAGATTGCTCGTTGCGAATCTATGTAGATTACATAGACGCAAAAATTGTACGATTTGCGACTTACGTTCTGCGTCAAAAAATTTTTAAGAAAGTTCATCTTCAAAATATTTTATAAAGAACATTTAAAAATATCTCAAAATTGTCTTATTCATTTTACTCGTTTATTTCACAATCTTTAGAAACTAATATCTTGTTAATTATTGCGAAAATTGCAAAATGGTTCGTCAATTTTAGACTCAGTTTTTGATGAGAAATAGCGTTATGCGTTAAAAGATTTGTTTGCTTTATGCTCCAGTCTTAACTCTAAAATCCTAAAATTCAGCTAGTAGAGCAATCCTATTAGGTGCGCAACTAAGTTCACGCTGTTATTTTGATGAAAATGCATCAAAATAACAGCGAGAACTTAGTTGCGCATCTAATAATTGGTTCTAATTGAAATCTGTATTCATTAGCTGAATTTTAGGATTTTAGGATTAAAATCGAAACATAAATTAGGCATTTCCAAACTAAAGGCTAAGTTAAAAGTTAAGTTAAATTGAAAGTTTTATTTAAAAAAATATTTAACTAATTTAAAAAAATATTTAAATTAAAATAATTATTATAATTTTTATAATATTGTTTTAACGCGATTAAAATGAAAAATAACTGCAAAAATATAGAACATACTATAAATTTAATATTTTACTGATAAAGTAAGTTTATATGAAATAAGTAAAGAAATATAATTTTGTAGAAAAAAATATTTTTTCAAATTGTTTACGACAATAATATAAAAATAATTGTAATTATGCATAATGTAGAATACATGTACACATAATTGTTATAAATAACTAATAATTTTTAATAGAAGAATAAAATTATATTTTATTTATTTTATTTTAATATTATTTCAAAATTTTTCTCATTTAATTTTTCTTTTAAATTATCATTATCGCTAGAGAAATCTTTGTTTCTTTCTATTCAAAATAACAAAGTCACATGATAGTAGCGACAATCGTAATTGACATGGAAATTAATTGTCTAATGTTTAAAATTTTATAGAAGAAAATAATATTATAGTTTTTTTTAAAGAGTAAAAACATTTTTAATTTCGAAAAAATTAATATGTTTAAAATAATTAGTTGAAGTTAATTCATTGGAAAATAACTATAAGCTGCGGTTTAACATTAATTGTTTAACTTTATTACATAACTTCTGTCTTTTTTTAACTGATCAGTTACAAAGTCCAAAATAGATGACACAAAATTTAAAGCGGAGTAATAAGACGTCTAGCCCAGATCTACAATAGGTTTTTAAGTCTTAAACCATAAGAAATGGACGAATCATAGTCAATTATCCTCTTCGCACTATAATTGGTAAATTTCTTACGGCTTGAAGCTTGAAACACCTATTGTAGGTCCGGACTAAGACTTAAGACTACATTGTAGAATCAACATAAAGGAATATTGAAATAATAAAATTGTTAACATATTGCAATCATATAAAAAAATCTCCCAATTTATTGGAATGAAAAGTACTCTTATTGAATTCAAGTAGACATAAAATCTGTCCCATTAATTTGAAATTTAAAAACTATACTATTGACAATAATCAAATTCGGTCATTACTTTAGCATTCTCTTAAGGGGATTTTTAAAGTTCATGTGATTTATCGATGAATCATTAGAACTTACTATACACATATGAATTACATATCATTGACACGTTATTATTACATCAATATCGTACACGCACATATATATAAATTTTTATATATTAATTTTGTAGTGTTTAAATGTCTAAGTCTAATTTTAAGAGCTCGTTGTTTGTTCATATAATAATTACTAGTCTGTGGATTACAATTTCGCAAGTAGATTGCAAAGCTTTTGTATCAGTAAATATTGTTACAACGTTAACAGCTCTGGACGCCATATTGGACTAAGAAATGGTAAAGATCTCAATTTCAAAATTAAATGTTTGCCTTTCTCAGTATAAGTATAAAACTCTACTTCACAGATACGTATTAATACGTATACTGGAAAAGAATTTTAAAATCTATAAAGAAAGAAAAAAGAAATTGTTACAAAAAGATTATTGCGTCTAGTCAGTAAAATAGACAACTTTAAGATCGTCTTAAAGACGTTTAAAAAATGTTTTATAAAGACATTTTTACCATTCAAAAGACATCTTACGATCCGATAAAGACATCTTATATCCCGATTTTAGATTTTGTGTTATCTGGACGAGTAATTATAGAAATATTTATGTTGTGCAGAATAGTCTTTTGTTTTGCATTTCATATAATATGTCGCAAAAACTTAATCTTAATCTTAATTAGTACACACAATTCCATGAGAATATGGCGATATCTTATATTAATAAAATATTTGGCGAGGATATGTAACGTTGTAAATTCAAGTAGTATACAAGAAAAGAACTTAATACATAGTCGGTGGCGCTCTTTTGTGGATGTTTTTTTATAAATGAAGCACATGTGTTCGATAGAGCACCAAATTACTTTTCGCAAGATAAAATAGCTCGTGTTATATTGCAACATAACAATTTTTCTCTAACAATTGTTTCGCAAAATTTGACAGTCGATACCTTCCGACACTCGAAAATTATATTTTGAATTAATTAACTCATGATAAGAGTATGAACTTTTAATTGTCATAGAAGACACGTGCCATCAATAGTGACAGAAGAATTAGTTTCAGTACGTTTATTTATTTCCGGTGTCATCTTTGTGATGCGTCATTCACATTGATACAAAGAGATAATGAATATACATACCTTAGAGACAACACCCGCGAAGAAACGAAGTCTAGAATATTAATTTGAGCCGCTATTTCAAAGCTAGGCGTGTCAGCTGTGTGACGTACATCATTATAGATTGTCTACTGCATTTAAGTTTTAAATAATAATAATAAAACCTCACTCTTTTTCTGTCAGCGTAAAATTACTGTACAAAAAAGAAATCCTAAAGGAAAAAACAATTACTTTTTATATATACATTTTTTCAATACAAACGCTGCTTTTACATCCAATAAATATTTTGGAATATATTAGAATATTTTTGAATTTTAGGATTTTAGGAATATTTTACGAATATTTCAAGCATTAGCTGGGGAATCTATAAAAAATGCATGTTTGCAATATAATATGATTGTAAATGTAAATTAGGTTTATATAAATAGAACAGAATTAATATCTTATAATTGAAAGCGAATTCAATATATTTATTACATGTAGGTCAGGAAATTGCTCATCATTTGGTAGTTCCATGACGCAAACGGAACTTCTGCAAGAACTGGCAAATGAATGCCGTTACGATAAGATTGTCAGACCTCCCGGAGTAATTAATGAAACGGATCCGATCAGAATTTATACCAAAGCTTTTATCTACACAATAACGTCCAACATGGCCAAAACTCTGGTACCTTCATAATTTTACTTATACTTAGTTAAGTGCAGAGCTCAGTAAAATAAACGATACGACTTATTTAAAATAAAAAATATAAAATAAGTTTCAAAAACTTATTTAAAATATAAAATCGTAAGAGTCGGTAAAGTAACTGATACGACTTATTTGAAATAAAAAATACAAAATAGATTCCAAGAACTTATTTAAAATATTAAATAAGGAATAAGTCACAAGAAATTATTTAAAATATAAAATAAGAAATAGGATCCGAAAACACATTTATTTATTTAAAATAACTTTTATTTAAAATAGAAAAATATTCTTATCTTTTATTTTAAATAAGAAATATGTACTTTAAATAAACATTTCAAATAGTAAACACAAAATATTTTAACGGTTTTTAATAAGTCAAGGATTATTATGCCTTGACTTATTGATTATATTGCATTGCATGTACACAAACCTATTTTTCTATTTTTAATGATTTTGTTTATTTGAATATATGAATATACATTTATAAGTATAATGTTTCAGTTTTTTAATAATTATAGTCTGTAATTAATATTTAATAGTATTAACTCTTCGCGAACCACAGATAGAAAACTGAAACGGATCATATGTGGATATATCTTGTATCTCATACATGTTACTTCATCATAAATATATTATAATTTAACTACTCACCGTCACTTTTGTTGATGGATCGATAACATAACTGATACAATTTATTTAAAATGAAAAATATAAAATAGGTTTCAAGAAATTATTTAAAATACAAAATCGATACAATTACTTACTTAAAATAAAAAATATAAAATAAATTCCAAAAACTTATTTAAAATATTAAATAAGAAATAGATCGAAAGAAGTTATTTAAAGTAACAAATATTAAATAACGTTTTAATTTTTTCTTTATTTAAAATATATATTTTAAATAAATTTATTCGAAATGAGATTGAGCCCTGGCTATGTGTTACACATAATGCATAGTACATAAGCATCGTCGAGGAATGTTAATAGAAAAGAATAAACATTATATTACAGCGATTTGATGTGCATTTAATGATGCAGTTTCGATATTTGGATAAACGGCTTAAATTCACGGATATAGCTCCTTATTTGACTCAAATATACGGTGGCCAAAACGCTCATAAACTAATTTGGACGCCTACGGTGTACATTGCGAATGAGCGTACCTCGGCAATAATGGGAAATAGCGTCAAAGATCTACTCATCTCTATCAGTTCTTATGGCATGGTCATATTAAACATTAGGTATTTAATATTTATTCTCGAAGAATTGTGCGGTAAAAGCAGGATTGGTAAGTAATTTGCGCGTTATTTGTAACACAATTTCGTAACATTTTTAGAATGACGGTAACGAATTCAGCCGTTACTTTTATCATTACTTTAATTCCTTATTATTTTTATACATACACACACACACACACACACACATATATATATATTTAATAGATCGTTTTATTTAATTCTAATAAAAATTTAAACATAGAAATACATTTTGTACTTTATATTTTATTGTTAGACTGCATTCTAGTACTCATTGTCAATATCGAAAATTTGTAGAAAAATATTAATCTAAAGAATTATCAAAAATTTATTATATAAAAATTTAATATAAAGAAATATATTTACTGTAAGATTAGCTTAAAATTTGAAGTTTTAATATTGATTTTTACAATATTGATTATTAAATAATGCAATTTTTAAATGTAATATCCTACTTTAACATTACAAAAAAGTAATGACAAAGAAATGACTTGTTACATTCTAAGTAATGATAACGAACTATTATTTTAAATTAGTAACGAATAATTTTTAATAAATTAGTAACATAATTTTTGTACAAAAGTAACACTTGCTTTTATAAAGTGACATTTCCAATCCTGGGTAAGAGATGCATCCGAACGAATTTTATTTCGGATCAATTTTTTTATATTTTGCTTTCTATACTAGTTTTTGACATAACTAGCCAACGACAGATCGATTACTTAATGTTCGCTTAAATTTCAGATTGGAAACTACCCTGAACTGTGACCTTCGATTAGAGAAGTTTCCATTCGACGTACAAGAATGTCCGCTGGTATTTGAAAGCTGTAAGTTATCAATTTATTAAGTATCAAGATCCAACTTATAATCAGATCGAATAAGGAATTTCTCTTTATTTGTGTTATTCACATGGAACTATTCCTTTACAGATTATCGCTTATTATTGATAATTATTAATAATTGTACAATGATTTTTAAATTGTATTATGTATATCATTATCTGAATAATTTATTAATTTTATTATATTTATCGTCAATTTATTATATTTACATAATAGCTTTTTGGTATATAATTTTCCTATTCTATAAGTATGAAATAAATTACGTACTGTAATTATATGTGTGTATATAAATATATATATACATATATAGTTACACATATAAAATACAAAAATATAAATATATAAAAAATAAAAAATTTAAAAATATAAAAAGTCTGAACAATGAAAATGTCAATAAAAATCGATTTGAATGTAAGAAAAATGCAAAGAAACACGAGCAGAACAAATGTTTTTTTTCTAAAGGGACTCACAATGTGAACGAAATGGTGCTAGACTGGGATGAAGATCCAATTGTCATCGCAGATAATTTACATCTAACAGAATATAAACTCATGGATACATGGATTAATCGCTCCGGAGTATCTTATACCCCATCGCAATATCATTATGGGCGTTTTGGTAAAGTACAATCGATTTAAGGAATCCTAAAGTTGTCTGTTTTACCAATTCTCTACAGCAATACTGCAGCAATATTTTAATAGTGTGCAATGTTATAAAAATTGCAGTAATATTGTTGCAAAATTGAAATTTAAATATTATATTGGAAATATTGCAACATTATTGTAAAATGTTGCAATTTTAATATTTTGTAGGAAATATTGTAATATATTGCTGCAATATTATAATTCAAAAAGCAAGTATGTCATGAAATGAACGTACTTCTCATAAGAAAAAACTGGGAAGTCTATAAGGAAGTATATGGGTTAGCAAGTTATTAATTTTTTTTAAGTAATAATCTTATTTTATAATATAATTTATTTTTCTTTCTCATTTTTAAGTAAAAGTACTAAAGTACTAATAAAAATACTGATCTTTTTCGTAAAAAATCTATTTAATGTTACATATAAAATTCATAAAAATATATACAATATAAACATTTCGAACTCTATCAGGTCATCATCAGTATTACGATGGCGAAACGATCATAATTACAATAAATTACAAAAAAACATTAAGTCCTGAGTCAGTTAATATTAAATCATGTAGATATGTCAACTTTCACGTAGATGTATATTATCGCCCGTATCTTCATCAATTTTGGAGATCGAATTTATTGATTTGTAACTTTCTAATCATTTTTAGCAGAAATAATTGCTCCTCAATTTGTACTGTTATCAGTTCCTTGATTATTATCATGTCATAGGAAGTCGCAAATTCTATTACATAAATATGTGTAATTGATTGACACTTTATTCTCGTTATTACAAAGAAGTAAAAAATTTCATTGTACATATACTCGTGCCACACGATGAGTGTCCGAAATTTTTATTACTCTTTTTTTTAAGATTTGTTGGTGCATCAAGTCGGTGATGGAAGTCACTTGTAATAATAAGTATATAAGAAACAGGACATCTTAACTGAGAGAGCACATCGAAAACCGAGAAGGGTAGGGGGTGACAGAAGTGGGAGTTTGAACTTTGTGTTATGTAGGGGAGTGGAAATCCCGTTAAAATAGGAAGGTAAAAATCTCTGGTAATCTTTCCGTGCGACTTTATAATTCAAATCATATTTTAGCTTCTATCTCTATTATTATATATAAACAGCGTTTATAAAGGAAAGTCTTTGGAGGAGCAGTTTAATATCAGACTGCTTTTCGTCCTGATGAAGTGAACTGTAATATTCGCGAAATATTGGCATTTTAGTAATCGATTTGGATACGCAGATAATCCGCGAAACGTAGCTTTTGTATAAAAAATACACATTTCAAAAGTCTCAAAAGTTTTATTAAATACTTTCACATGGAAAGTATCGTTGCTGAAGTAAATACTTTCAGCAAACTTAGATCTTCCTTCGTTCAAAAACCTAATTCAAATTTGGCATTTTTGAAACGCTGTAGAAATAATACTATCCTAAAGTTCCTTCAACTCAAAGACCACTAGAAATTCGAAAATCAAAACAATATCCATAAAACTGGCTTCCTGACTAAAGAACACATACACTTCACTAAATTACAAATAATCCAGATTTTCCATAAAATCTTTATGTTTCATCTATTCCTTCCAAATTATGGAATGATACTTATTGGCAAACCTCTTAGATTGTATTATATACGAACAAGCCTTGAATATCCACACACAATGTATACAATGGCATATAATTGATATAAATGATATATTGCTAGAGCTAAAAAAATTCAAATAAATGGAATTTTAGAAAAGTTCAATTTTTAACATGAAAGAACATAATTCACTATATGAGTGAGAACGATAGCATTAATTTGTTTATCTGTAAAGATGATAATGGATGATAGAAAAATTATTTAATTTATACAAGAAACCTTCCAATTCTTTCAGATATTTAAATTTTCATTCAAGTCATTCAATCGAACATGAAACTATAACATAGTCGAACATATCATAAAAAACATCATTGTCGACCTTTTTGATAAGATCCTCCTACTTTCATATCCATGTTTTTATCCCAAGAACATACAATCTCTGACATCTTATCAAATAATGGATATCCACTACAGCTCATTTTTGCAACTATCAATAATCGTATCAGTGCTCTCTCACAAAAAAGTCATAAAGAGGTAAACAAAAAACAGAATACAAGTAAGGATCCATATATTACACTTTTTTAAAAAATCAGAAAAATTTGGGATGCTGATCTCCTTAGAGAGATTCTAAAGCCGTTTGTATTACCGATTTATTAAGATTTAAACACATACGATTTACATATCATTGAAACATCATTACACACTACTACATCCATGTACTTACATATACGTACAAACTTTTTAATTAATTTTTTATATTAGATGTCTGTTTCTAAGAAACATAACATTGTCTTCACTGTAATCTCTAGTCTCTAACTGAATTGTTTTATGCATACAAAATATAAAACTCGTATATAAAACAGGTATTTATTGCGAGTCGACATCAGAAACCGATAATAAAACTGTAACTTTCTAACTTTTTTCATTTGTAAAGTCGACCATTTGGGACATTATTGTTTATTTTAACTAGGAATATAATTAACTGGAATATAATTTTTAAATCTGTATAAAATGATAGTTAGAAAAATATTTATTTGAAAAATAATCGGTAAAACAGACGACTTTAAAATCTCTTTAACGTTTGATCTAATAAAGAAATAAAGATGCTGTTGAATGTAATAAAAAATATAAATAAAAACTATCAAATGTAATTGTCATTAAAATAAATGGCATAATGATTGCAGCCGGGAATTTCAGTTCGATAAATATCACATTTAAATTATCTCGTGAAATGGGATTCTTTATGATGGATTATTATATACCATCTATATTGATTGTTGTGATTTCGTGGGTGCCTTTTTGGTTACATCAAGATGCGGGCGCACCAAGAATAATGTTAGGTAAAATATATTTGCATGTTCTTGTTAACATTAAATAATAATGCATGTAATATATATATGAGATTTATGCTTTCAGGCACAAATACTATTTTAGCATTTATGACACTCGCATCGAAAGTTGAAAATTTGTTACCAAAGGTCTCTTCTATAAAAGCGAGTGAAATTTGGTTTTTGGGTTGTACATTATTTTTGTTTGCGGCATTGGTCGAATTTGCCTTTGTCAACACCATATACAGGAGAAAGTATGTAATATTTTCATCGAAATTTTTAATGTTTACGCACGCTTACAACTTCATTTATCATTCGATATAAATTATTTAAAGATAGTATTATATTTGCACAGAAAAAACGTACCGTTGAAAAAAGTTAACAGCAAGTACATTCTTAAATCAACTCTGACGCCACGATTAGCAAGAAAACAGTTTGAAAAGAATACCACCGGTTTGAAACGATCCCGAACATGGTTATCATTAGACAATGCGAGTACGAACAACGAGCAAGATTTCGCAAGTCAAAATAATCTCACCGTACACGTGAGTCTCTGATTAAATAATAATTAAAGCAATATCTTTAACACGTAAATAACGTGATGATACTGAAAAATATTATTTTTGGAAAGAAATATATAGCTTTATTTTAGCTAAAGATTATCATATTTCGAGAATCTTAAATAAAATCATTTTCACGTTTATCACAGCAGAATGCTACAGCAGAAGAAAATGCATATATAATTTCATTGATTTTTGAGATGGCGAAGGCTAAACTATATAATTATCGAAAAATGCTATTTTTTTTAAAGTTCAATATGCGAATATTCTTGTAGTATTTACATTTGTACATAATTAAAGTGAGTAGTGAGAGAAGGAAGGGAGAAAGAGAGAGAGAGAAAGAGAGAGAGAGAGAGAGAGAGAGAGAGAGAGAGAGAGAGAGAAAGAGAGAAAATATTTTTTTCTTGTAATATATAAATATATACATACTATATTGTATATCTGTTTATGATAGCTAATCACAGCGGGCATCTCACGTAAATACCCGCTATAACAGTCTCTGTTTGTCTCTTGTACTTATCTGCTGATACATTAATTATTTTTTGTTATAATTTAAAAATTAAGTCCTGGACAAATTTTTGCTTAAAAGAACGATCGTCTCAGAATATGCAAGGACAAGTATTTATTTTGAATCACTCTTAGAATTAATAATACTTTTCGTTATTTCCAGAGTTTTCCGAGCGCGCTCAACATCCCATCAGTAAGGATAGAAGAGGATAAAGATCCAGATTATTCTGTTGGAGGCGTCACAACCATCGACAGCACCCCCCCACCAGCTAAATCATTTACACGCAGGCCAACTCTAGCTAAGTTACACAATTTCACAACAATGACACCTCAACAGATCGCTCAATGGATTGATAAACGCAGTAGAATAGTATTTCCTATATCATTTATCATATTCAACATCCTGTATTGGTCTTTTATATGGATCTGAAATTGTACTGTGTGCAATGATCAATTTTAATTGAATCTCTGTATTTGAAGTCTCGAAACACAATAGTAAATTAACTCTTACGATATTGATCAATCACAGTCATATATAAAGAAAATGATGGCGTATGATTAGTTGATTTCTTACGGTTAAAGATATACCTATTGTATTTTGGGTCTTAGTCCAAACAGCTAAATTTGTCTAAAAGATTTTGTAAGACAAATTTTGTAGGCAGATTATCAGCAAAAACATAATATAAAATTTGTTAATAGTATATATTAATTTTCTACACTTGTGACTAAATAGCAAATACGAAGTAGCACAAGAAATACCAATCAGAAGATGTAGAAATTAAGAGTATTAAGTATAGCAAAGTTCAACTGAGTTTAACTTGATGGATACATTCCACGAACAACGAAATTTGAAACGGCAATAATTAAGATGGAACTGAGATCAAAAAATTTATAGAAGATATTACGAGTGCAAATTGTAATATTTTATGAAATTTAACTGCACAATTTTCACAGACTATAGAGAAATAAAGAACGTACAAAACCTAAATTTATATTAATAGATGCAATTGTGAACTTTATTCTCTCAAAATATATCATTACATATAAGTGATTTAAACAGATTCACGCACACAAATAAAAAATTAATGCAAAATACTGTATCTAAAATTCCAGTTAACACACTTCTTATCGGCATCGTCGATGTATAATTTCTCCAAAATAGAATTAAGAAAATGGGTGCTCATATATTTATGCTTCTCTTCCTCTCGTTGCAGTTCTCATTTATCATGTTATTCGCATTCTCTCTCCTATCTATTACAAGATCCTATATTTAGCAAAGTCCTATATTTTCAAAATAGTAAAGAATTTTTCGACTTACAATTAGTTCATTCGTTCTACTTATTCATGAGAGCCGATCTCATAGGTGGGATACATCCTGTATATTTCGAATAGAATTTTCTTCGGAGAAGACGTTTTGGAATGTACTCTTAGTTCTGTTTTCCGAGTTCTAAATTCTCTTCTTTTCCTGCATTCGATTCGAATATTGGGGGCAATATTCGACTTTCCAAGATTTATTAGATTTATCAAGATCTCGTGATCTTTCGTACGACTTTAAACTTCTGTTCAAAGAGGACTATAATTGCTATTCATTTCACTTGCGTCATCTCTTTTCTCACGAGTTTTCTGTGTTTTTTCCATTCAACAAATTCTTACGACGATAACATTTTCGTGGTAGAAAAGTATCATGGAGTCTTCTGGATGTAACAGAATGGAAGAATTAGAAAGGAAGGAATTCAATTGTAATTTAACAGTACCGGGTTGATTTTAGGATATAAGTATGCTCCCATTTCTATTCGCAATTTACACGCAAGGTGCAGAACAAGATTTTGTAAAGAACATAAAATTGTTTATTGAATACCAGTTTTACAAATATTATCACACACTTGTTATGAATGTTTCGTCTCGGGGCGGGCTCTCTTATATCGTACAAATATAAGAATTATATTTAATTATTATATAGTATAAATATAAAATAGCTTTATACATATATATATATAACGCTATATACGCACGCGCGTATATGTGTAATATATAAATACTTGATCATCTCTTATACAAAATGGCGGTGTTGTTCTTTTTATATTTATTTATGTACATCAAACCAGTCGTTCTTTCATCGCGAAATATATACCATCAAATTTAATGTGAATATTAGTCTGGATTGATTTACCTAACTAATTCATAAATGCAGATGTAGATGGTCGATTCCTCGATCAACATCAAGCATCATTTTTTTTACATTACATTTATATAATTTCGCACGCTATAATGTAAATGTAATGTAGTGACATGTGTTATATTACATTTACATTATTCAATGTGAAATTATAACATAGACGTAATATAATTGATGTTCATGTTGAGTGGATCGTTAATGAGAATAGAAGATGTCATTTTACACGACACAACATGCGATAGTCGAATGCAAATCAATCTTCAACCTTCGCAATTTCGTCTGTACCGGAAAAATCGGCACACATACGTAAAAAAAGAAAAATCAATAAATAATATCAATTTTATATAGATAAATATATACGTTATCTATGTTGCTATATGCTGATTTATACTTTCGTAGTAAGACATTTTTGCAGGCCTTTCGATTAGTAGGCCTGTCTTTTAATTAAAGAGTATCTCATGCCTTTTTTCTATCAACAGCGCAATACAAATACAACTTTCATATATGAATATATATATAGATATATATATGTATATATATATATATATAGATATATATATGAATATATATATATGTACACATAAATGCATATATACACATATTCACCACACCCACAAACACACACTTATGTGATATTTCAAACTTTTTGACACAGCATGTGCATGTAAAGTAGATATTGAACTATATTGAACAATCGTGTATCATTTTGCAATTTTTACAATAGTTATCCAGATATTAATTTCTAAAGTTCTCCAAAGGAGCGCGTATCTGTACTGTCTACTCAGCCTAATACTAAGTACCGTTTAATACAAACGCACGAAGAGATCTGACCATCCAGTATGAGTTGTTTTTTCACCATCATGCGTAATTATTATCGCTAGAAAACAACTCCCCGCTCGACTAGCGACGATGACTAATATGCGCGTTTGTAGCAATATGACCGAGCGGATATGTACTCATTCAATGATCTTTAGAAATTAATTTCATTAATTAATGCAAAAATTATAAAATAATATTAGATTTCTCTTATTTCAGTTTAATCTGCTCCACTTGCATATAAGTGTTGTATCAGAAAGGTTGGGACATACATATATGTGTGTACACACACATATATATATATATATATATATATATATATATATATATATATATATATATACAGTGTGTATGTGTGTGTGCGCGTATATACATGGTGTCCCGAAATTTGCGAAATCAAAATACGACAGAAAGTTTTCAAAGAATTGAGTAAAATGGTTATTTGTAAATTTTTATTTTAAGCAATAGTTCGTGAAATAATAAAGATTTAAATATAGCTTTGTTTAAATTATAAACCTTATAAGGTCTGACAATACAAACAAGTCCTTTCTAAAAGTGTCTGGAAATATGTTTCGTGCATGTTTGATGTATACTAAGTACTAGATATGTTGAGATTATCTTTTCCTATATGATTTTACAAAGTTTTACATATTTTTTAATTATCTACAGTTTACATTTTCAAAAAGAATCTGATTTCGTGCTTTGCTGCAATATATCATTTTTAATTCTAATATAATTAAATGCGTCGTATGTTTAACTGACATGCGCAATGTACATTTCCGGATACTTTGAGAAAGAGAAATACCTGAAAAGTTTCTCTTTCTAATCCTCTCCGGATTATTTTTCTGCAAAAACTATAAATTATTGCTAGTCCATATTTATAAGGTCGTCATTTAGACAGAATATACTTAAATGCTGAAATGCGCGTTTATTAATTATCGCACGCACGATTCATGGACTGATAGCCGTCTAAATGTAATTTGTAAGTGGCTATATTGAACCCTTATATTTTAAAAATTACTGCTTGAAATAAATGTACATAACATTTTTATTTAATTTTTTGAAAATTTTCTTATCCATGTCATCAAACGTCTTGCTAATGATTCTCGCAATGTTGCCGTCGACTGCGGAAGAACTTCCATTCGTTTCTCCCGTACAAATCGCACATCGGGAATTATCTTAACGTACTATCGCATCGGCAAGCAATACGCAATACTCGGAATTATAATATAAAATATTATTTTCACTGTCACACTCGAAAAGCTTCAAATTCACGAAGAATCCATCACAAAATTTGGCAGCGTTTATAGAGTAAACTGTTTAATTATCTTACCGCCGACACACTACTGTGTGTCTCTTAAATTTAAATAATTCTTTAAAGACGGTCGACTACCATATTAGCTATCTTCTTTTATTTTGCAAATTATTTTTCTTAATTCCTTTTGACTTGTTACGGTAATGTTTCATTCTTCAAAAATTCAAAATAGTAGATCCAATATGGTGAATAGAATTAAAAAAAAAAAAAAAAATAATCTGATCATCGTAAAACTCGATTTTAAGGAATTTTTAACAAGTTAACGCAAATCACACACAAGTTTAGCAAATTCGTTTTTGAAGATGATTATCTTTTTTTTCAACATTTTCAAATTGCACTCAAATTCAGCGATTCTAAGAATTGAGATTCATGATAATCAAATTTTTATTTTGAAATTCAATCCGCTATATTGAATCGCTATTTTGAATTTTAGAATTTTAAGAGTCAAATTCTTAGCGACCCTGAATTCCGAAAAGGATAAAATAAGTTATATTGTTAGAAAACTCCCGTCCTCAAAGATTTAAACTATTAATTGTTCAACTATTTAGTTTCGAGGAAGTCTTATAGGCTTTCTACAATAATCATTACCTAAGCTTAAGTCTTAAGCCGTAGTAAATTGACGAGAGTCGATTATTCTTCTCCCATTCGACTGTGATTGGTCGATTTCTTATAGCTTAAAACTTAGATAATGATTTATTATAGAACTCTCACTTACTACTTCGCAGTGCATTCGAAAATCAAAAATATTACATCAGAATTCGTGTTTCGCGAGTCATTAGAGTGATTAAAGAAAAAAAAGAACAAATATAATTAATCATAGCTCCAAGAATTATTCTGCCGAATTATCCAAACGCCGTGTAGCATTTTTACGGCTTTACAATTTAATAAATTTGCATTTAATTTTGTCTCAAAGTAAAAGAAAACGAGTTCAACTTGTTACCACTCGAATCCTTCTTAACTCTCACGTCTCGTACAACGCCCTTAATATACAGATCTTTGTACAAATCTTGAAACGCTATGAAAATATAAAAGTATCCCAAAAGTGGTTGAATATAATTCGAAATTCTATAAGCATACTATTATTTCGTGAATAATATGCCACGTGACGATCGTTGTATTTCATTGACCCGAATTGGACTTCGAACGCGCCCCGGTGCGTTTCGTTAGTGTTTCATCGGATAGAGTCTTTAGCAATTGGAAGGAAACATACATACATATACTATATACGCATGAGAACACAAATGTTTTACCATGCCTTCTTCTCATTTCTTCTTATGCTTTCCTTGAAACGCATGCCACTTCAGTAAAGCATTTATGTCTCCTTGTGTACATACTTTGATAGATATGCATTAATGAATTGGCAGTAAATAGTTTATAAAATGTATTTAGATAGAAATATGTATATCTCGACGATTTCCAACGTCGGGTGAGTGTTGAGCATTGCGTTTATAAAATTTCTTCCAAAAGCCGTTATTTATCGATCGTGTGTCCAAGTAAGTAAAATACAAATCTATATACGAAGTATATATATATATATATATATATATGTATATCCCATTAAAAATATTTGTATACAACTTTTTTTTTATCAATAATACTTCAACTCGTAAAGGCGACACGAAGAAGAAAATGAAGAAAGCTTACTCTATTTAAGCGGACTATATTCTTCGAATAACGCAATCTTTTAATGCTTATGATGAAATATTTATTCCTGAAGCACGGCGATAGATATTCCGAAAGATAGTATCGCCACTCAATCAAGCGGAACCGTGAAAAATTTCCGCATACAAATCTCGCGTGCTTTCTGCAATCGATTCTTTAAAAATCGATCGTTGACCATGCTAAACAATCTATCATATAATACCTATAAATAATATTCGCCTGTATAACCGATTAATTTCTGAAATATTTTTCAATGAGATCGAAATATTATACTAAATGACTGCTACAAAGGATACTCATGCAAAACGAAAATTTCTATATACAAGCTGCCTAGGATGTTAAAGTACATCCGAATAGAGTAAATGCAAACATCTTACGAATGTCATCCATAACAATCCAGATAGCAAAACCTGCGGAGACAGATTTTGAGCAGAACATGCCAATTTTTTATTGCAGAAAGGCAATAAATTTTATGCAGAATTTGTACTATCTAACAATGTCAGCAAAGCCTGCTGATAGTCTATTTTCGCTTACTTATAAGACTTTTCGGCGTTTTCTTTTTGCAAGAAGCATGTCCATCTCGTGGTGGAACCGCATATGAAAGATCTTGCTCAATTTCTGAATTTGCTATCAGATTATATTAGCAGGTTCTGCTCAATTCTGCACAATTTCTGCTCTCAATCAGGATATGCAGCAGATTCTATTCAGTTCCTGCTACCAATTTACTGACATAATATGTTAGCAGACTTTGTTGACGGATCCTTAGCCAAATGCGGACACGAGATATTTAGTTTTATAGTGGGAATCTGACCAAGTTTGCTGCCATTTGTCAGCAAACTGCCAGTATTTTGCTATCAGGGAAATTACAGAAATCTCACGAAACGAAATATCATGCTTACATCAAGCGCATTTGTTGTATTCATTAGTTCTACACGAAATGATCTCGATGAATGCAAAAACTCGCCCATTTCTAAACAAATTGATCATGTGGAAATGCGAATAAGCTTTGCCAGTAGCCCCCAAATATGTAAGTCGTATGATAAAACTCGTCGCGAACCGATCCTAATATATACAAAAATAGAGTAAATATTTCGACTTTCCGCCTATATCATCTTGGACTGCAAATTACTTGATCGAACTTGGTCTACGTGTTCCCCATCCTTTCAAGCATAAATGTGACATCAATAAGACTTCTGACTATATATATAAAATCGTTGCGGTCATATTAGATCGTGACGTTATAAGCGAGTAATGATGTATTGAAGTTTCTTCTACTATTTATAAATAAAGAAAATGTGGATAAAATAAAATAATGGAATTACTTTAAAACACCTATAAAATGGACCGTCAATTAGTAAATGGTCGTAAAAAGTACGTGAAATGAAAATACGTATAGACTTTTAACTCTCAAATACCATTTCCAATGGCATTTAAAGGTGTGGCACTTGAATGTAAACTAAGCATACACGAACATGTGAATTACGTTGAAGTGAATTAATAAATTTTTATGTAAGCTTTCAATGTTATGAATCAGTTCTACAAAGTATTGTTCGTTCAAGTAATTTGAGGTCCATTAAATTTATGCTACTCATAAGAACTAAAACTGTAACATGAAGCAAGGTGTAACTTTTGCGAAATTGCTACAACTGGACTTTTTATTTGTGCGTATTTTAATTTTGTTACATTGAATTTAAAAAAAAATTTGCAATTTGTAAAACCACAGTTCGAAAATTTTGGTCATACTGAATTTAAGGTAATTGCCGAGAGAAAGAGAGAGATTTCAGCTTCGCCTAGAGTCAAAGTAAGTAGTTGGATTTCAAATGGATCTAATACGAAGAATGACACGTAAATCGAACTATGTTAAGGCTCTCGAGTAGTCACCGCGACCATATTGAATATCCTGAACGAATACTCAGAAGCCTTATGTCCTATTGAGAGTCTTTAAACTATACAGATTATCTCATTCTCATTCTTTCGTGACATGTCCTGTGCAAGGAAAAAAACCGATAAAAAAAGCCCAGTTAACGTTTAATATTCCTTAAATATATATATATATAAGGTTTCTAAAATCTCAAAAATACATTCTAATAGTATTCCGGAATATCCCGAAATATTTACGGAATGTAAAAGTAACATTCAAATATGAGTTAAAAATTTAATTTATATTATATATCATTACATATTTCGACATTCCGTATATGTATGTTCCGTAAAATTTTAATTTTTCAAAGAATTCTCTCATTCCTGAACTAAGTCACTTTTTGAACAAAATTGTACTGTGAAAAATAAACTTTGTGTGCTTTCATTTTGGACTTTGAAACCCAATTTTGGGGCTCACTTCACAGGCGAAATACTGCGATTCTTGTATCTAATGAGCAATGGAGATAAAATGACATAAATAGCGCTAATAGCGTCTCTTTGAACGCATTCCTTATATTCTCTTCCAAGTGATTCTTTTTTACGAGTAAATGCCCTTGTCAACAGAAATGTGTACTGCTCGCGCGCAAGTAATTTTCGTGATAAATAATTATAATTGTTATAATTTTGTTCTAAAATATTCGGCACATTGCGAATACAAATCGAACTTTCTACAAATATTTAGCGTTAACTGGCTGATACCTTTGTCATTCAGACAAACTGGGGATTTACGGTGACATCCTGTTTTGCTGATATATTCCCTGTTCATTGATGAGGTAATCTGTATAGTTTAGTAAAACCTTGTATGTAAGTCTTATTGAATCGATAAAACAGCGATTCCATTGAAATTCGGTCTTCCCTTCAGGATTCCCTTGAGTCGAAGATTAATTATATGAATATAGAATAACGACAAGCGACGCTTTTTGCCAAGATAAGGCGATTTTCGCCAAGATAAGGCGATTTTCTTCCTCTCTCTTACATCAACATTCGTAAAAGAATATTATATACTCAAAAAATATTATTAAATTCGGTCAAATTATCCCGGGTATTCATATAAATGATGAAAAAAAATATCGCGACGTTTTTTGCTCATGCGACTTGATTACTTGATCATCGTATATTAACTTTCACACACCGTAGAAAAACACGTTGTAATCGAGATACTTGTTAGATAATTTATGTCCCGATCAGAATATGCATCCAGCATATTTACACGCGATTATACTGTAAACGTCTAAACACGAAAGCATTCGAGCCTCTTCAAACAGCCAATCGCGACACAATACTTGCCTGCTCGCATTATCAAAAATACACCGTAAGAACGTGATGCTGTTGGATTATACATTGGCAAGTACAATATTCAGTTTCACACTGACTAAGATGAGCAACGCTAGTACCAGAGAAAGGAAACGTGACTGAATGATACAACTTGATTGTTTGCCATTTCCCAATTACATCATTAACTCAAACGATTTGAATCACGTATTAATTGCGCCGTTCATCGACGCTAATTAATTGTGTAACATTCGTATTTCTACATGTAATCCTGATAGTAATCGTACAAATTTAATGGAAAAGAATTCAGCATGAATGGCAAAAATGTGACAATTACTTTACCTTTCAGGTACTAACATTGAGAACGTTAGGATGGCACAAGGCTTAGGAACCTACTTTAGCATTCAAATTCCGATGCTGTTATGGCATTTAGGTCCTTCATAAGACCTTCTAAGTTGGCCATTTCCTGATTTAATTCTTCGGTGCTATACGAAGGCTGTAATCATAATAAATACTATAATTAAGACGCGCAGTCGCGCGAAATGATCCCAAACAAAATGATATTATGTTTATAGGAGTGAATATATATTATATCTAATATACGGATGTATATAATAGATCTGTAATTTTTACCTTTAACCGTTCAACTTCCTCCGAAGTGTGTGCCGGATTTGACACAGAGGCTAAGCGATTCTTCGTTAATTGTGACGACGAACCTTGTGATTTCTTATACGGACTCCCGGACATTGTTGGCCTTACTGTCACATGTGACACTATAATTATAGAAAATAGTAATTGTTAGCGTTTTTAATAAATTAATAGTATATTTAGGAAAAAATTTTTCTTTGTAAGTTTTCAACTTCCAAAATTTTTTTACATCAACAATTTTGAGAAATTTGAAGTTAAAATTGTAAAAAAAAAAGATTGTTTTAAAATGATTTATTTTGTTATAACTACGATATGTGTGTGCACAGATTTTATGAATCGAATTGTATAATCAATATATGGTACTAATCAATTATATAATCAATATATGATACTAACCACCGTGCTTCTGCTGTGCTGGTGTTGAAGGAGCACTCTGCGGCGGAGGAGCTGGCACGCTGAAGCTTTTCAGGGGATGCCCTTGCAATCGTTTGCTTGTGTTGTTCTCCCCAACGGCGCTGCTCACCGGTTGAGTGTTGTTGCCATAATGACCAGAGGCGTATTGAGTGTTTCCACTGTATGACTGTCCACTCGTACCATATGACAACTAAAGAAATAAGAGAGTAAAACACAATTTTCACTAAGCGTAACAAATAAACGATTTACGCATGCATATTTGAAATCTTACCTGATTTTGTAATGGCTCGTATGAACTAGGTATGCAAGAATCCGGGCTGGATTCAGGAGTTGGTTCCAATGTAACGTGCGCGCGATTTAAGCTGTATTGCGCGACGGTTCGCGGATAGTTTTGTCTCACCGACGATGTATCGCTGCACGAGGTGTGGATGGTTGGCTGCGACATGCTACTATTCACAATCGGCGTAGCCGTGGCTATGGCTGTAACAAATCAAAAACTTCGATGTTTACAATAAAACTACAGTGATCACTGATAAAGATTATGCATTTCATTATTTGCACGTTTACTTTGTTGTAAAATAATATTTAAATGGTTTGATCGCTCTCAATATATAAAAAGAGAAACATCATATAGGTATATTGTGCACTAGTACGAGTGATAACCCTACTACTTACGCTGATGCAAAGGTGCACTGTCAATGGGGAGTGTAATTAATTTAGATTTGTGGCTTCCACGACTGTGCTGCCTGCTCAGGGTCGAGCACTTCTCATCAGTGTTACCTGACAGAAAATAAATAAGAAGCAACCAAATAATAAAATCAGAAAAACTATAAATCAAATATATAAAATCTCCTTTTCCAAAATATCGTTTTTTTAAAAATGATTGTGCATGAAATATAAATATTTAATTTAAAAATCAAATTATCAAAACCGTGTTATAACAAAGGAATTATTCTTGCTTGTGGAATTAAACGAGATTGTTGTGCTTTGTGATGTAATTGGAATATTTTCTGTGATGTTTGATTTGTCATAGTGCAGCAACATATTCCTCATAAGTTGACACGACTTACCCATATAACTTGGCACGTAAGTACGTTTATCCAGCGAACTGGAATTTCCGTGTATATTATCTTGATTGTATTCTTGATTGCCCGATCTAGGTAATGTATTACTGGTGACGCCACTGGTGGAGGCTTCGCCATTTAACGAAGATTTCTCAAGTGCCTTCAGCTCCATTTGATCGTGATGAATCCACAAATCCGGTGGTTTAATATTTGTTTTCTGATTTGATGTATCTTTCATGTATCTAAAAGCCATAAAAACATGTATTGATGCTTGATGTACTGCTGCATTATGTCTTACGATTAGAAATATTAACATACCCTTTCTTGCGATCTGGCGAACTTGGATTACATTTACAACACACTACAATCACTACTGATATAGCAGTGACAAAGACGATTGAAAGACCGACTATGATATAAATCAATAGATTAGAGAAACTTCGTCCATCTGAAAAAATCAAATATTTTGCTAAATTAAAACTTGAAAGTCATCCTATATTTTATTCTTCAAAAATAAAAGTTATTTATTTAATATTAAAAAAGATTTAATTATAAGTTTTACAATAAAACATGCTTAAAGACATGCATAATTAAAATGATAGAAGAGAAAGATTGGGACGATTGGGATGATATCTTACCTCGACCATGCAATTCATCATCCATGCCATTGTCTACCACAGGAATAAAAAATAAACATAATAATTAAATACTGATATGTGAACGGACAATAGAGTGCAAAATAAAATGGAAAAAATACATACATGCAGATAATGCTACGCATTCGTATACAATTAAATTAATACAGGCATTATCCTGTGTATATACATATACATATATATATATATTACATTGTATAAACATAATAATCAAATTTAACATTAATCAACATCGATAAATAAAAATCAAATTATTTACTTGGTGGCGTTTTAAATGAAACCGTCGTAGAGAATGGTCCATATCCTTTGGAGTTACGAGCTTGGATCTTAAAGTAATATACCGTATTAGGATGCAAACCCTTCACAACGGCATCCACTTTGTCTCCGATGACACCTTCGACCAGCCAATCACGATCCCATTTCGTGTTATCAGTGGAATAAATTATGAGATATCCTAAAAATCGATTGGATTTAGTAAACATATTTCATTTTTCAAATTTAGATCACCAACCTGTGATTTGTCCGTTGGGTTGTTTAGGAGGTTGCCATCGCAATAGAACAGAGGTTGGACGATCTTCGATGGTTTGAATAATAAGATCCCTAGGTGCCGTACTAGGTGCAGCCTCTTGAGTTTGATTTAGAACGACCATACTCCACGGTGAACTTCGTTTACCCTGTAAAAAGTATGCTATAAAGTAAGTCTTTTTCGATGTTTCCTTAAACTGTATAATCCACGTTTCATACCTTGACCAATCTAACTGTAAACTCATACTGCGTATTGGGCTTTAAGTCGTGAATCATACAGTTGAGGTCGGTAGCATTGTAATATCTGTATCGTGGGTTACTGCTGTGATGGTAGAATGCATAACGCACCACGTAGTATCGACTATCGGTGATATACTAAAAATAAATGTTCTTATTAGAGATATTTCCTACTTAATTTTTACTTTATATGCGTCATCTTATGAGGTTTTATAATATTGTACATTGAGGGTTTATACATAAAGCGCAAAAAAGGGCCAAATATCTCGAAAACTGAACTTTTAAGAAAGTGTTTCAAATAAAAATTGTAGGATTTCAAAAGATCTATTTACGAATGGTTGTACGAATTTGACCTTGGATGGCGTCGCCAAGATCAGATTTTTTAAAATGAAAATCTCCATTTTTTATTATGTTTTTGTAGCCTATCTAAAAGCTCTCCAAAATATCATAATAAAATTTTTTTTTATTAAGTACTTTCCGAATTATGAGGCTTGAAAGTTATAATACCACCGGCGTTAGCCGGTCTTATTTATTATTCAAGGTGTCTGATCGATGGCTAAAATCTCTTAATTGTTGCTCAAGATCATGACCCACATAACATTTGGCAAGATCAAGGCCATTGGAGATAGTTTCCCTTATTTTCATTTTTAGTCTTCTTGTTATATTTACACTAAAAATTCATTTTTCACTAAAAATGAAAATAAGAGAAACAATCTCTAATGGCTTTTACATATATTTTTAAAATCGTGACTATAAACAACATTTATAAGATTTTAGCCATCAATCAAACATCTTATAAAATGCTCTAATGCCGGTGGTACTGTAACTTTCAAGTCTTATAACTTGAAAAGTTTTTAATAAAAAATAACTTTATATTAGCGTTTTAAAAAGCTTTTGAAGTCAACTACAAGAATATGTGATAAAAAATGATAATGCCTGTTAAAAAGTTTCAAGGTGAACTTTACGTGATCTTGACAATGATATTTAAAATCATACTCATACTATTAGGTGTTGGAATTAATTCGTAGCGTTTTTTAATGAAAGAATGTTATTTATTTCACATGAGCATTAAAAAATACATTAATGAAAGTACTTCCCATCACTTGTAAAACGCTATGAATTAATTCCAACACCTAATACTATGAAATACGCCACTCAAAACCTTATAATTTTTGTCTAAAACATTTTTCAAGAAAATGTGTATTTTTCGAGAAATTAGCTTGATACGATCGCTCTGTTAAATCTTGTGTGTGTGTGTGTGTGTGTATATACATATATATACACACACACACACACACACACACATAAAATACAAACATACTTGACTTTTCGATAAAGTCGTGTCTGTCCAATACAGCACAACGGTAGAAGCCGACAGCACGATAGCTTTAAGGCCAACGGGTGGTATTAAAGGCACTGTAGGTTCAGATACAAAACGTTCGGGAGTCCTTACGTTTGCATACGATGGTTGACCATCACCAACATTATTCGTTGCTCTTAGAGATATTACATATTCCATTGTTGGTTCTAATATAATGGCCAAACGAGAAATTAATAAAAATTAAATTAAAAATATTTCAGAGGTAAAGGTTTGTCGCATTCATTTTACCTATAGGCTTAATAGCATAAGAACGTTGTTTTCCATCAAGAACTTGTATCTCGACATCGGGGTAACCTTTGCCCCAGCCTAATTTATACTTTCTCACTTTGATGCTTTGATCTTTCGGGGGATGCCATGATACTAATATAGAATCCGCTACAGCATTTGCTGTAATAATAATAATGCGAAGTTTATAACAAATCAATAATTAAAATATTATTTTATTTTGCACATGGATTCCTACCTCTCAGATTACTCGGTGCATTAGGTACCTTCGTCTCATCCAAATCATTCTCGTATGTCTCTATTTTCGTCCATTCTGTCCAAGGCCCAGTTCCATTGACGTTGAAGGCACATATGCGGACTTGATACACAACGTGCTTTTCGAGCCCAGTGAGCACGTACAAACGTTGATTTCCTTCAGTTGTTACCGTGATCGGGGATCGCCGATCCCCAGCTCGAGAATCGTGCGGATATCTACGGTAGCGTATTCTATAACCTGTGATGATCCCATTCTGTCCCTCGAGTGGAGGTTCCCATCTTATGATAATACTCTAGAAAACGCATTGAGTAAAGCTCCTTGAATAATCTGTATTGTATCAATTTAAACTTATAATGTATTCAGATACCGTTGAACTAGCTGCTTCTAAAGTAACGTTATGCGGTGGTTGCGTCGGTTGTGCGCTGTAAGTCCGTATAACGATATCCTTACTAAATGCGCCCGGGCCATTTTCGTTGACTGCTTGAACTCTAATACTGTATTCCGTATAAGGCACAAGATCTACCAATTCATATGTTGTACTGGTAGTTTCACGCGTTATTTCCTCACCATCGCCCTAAATATGACAAAATTATACAGTGAATAAGCAGTTTGATATTGTTATTTTGACATCAATTACTTGCAGAAAAAATTTATATACCTCCATAAATGTAATTATATATTTAGATATTCGACCGTTAATAACTTGGGGCTCCTCCCACGATAAGGTAATACTCATGCTGCTTGTTGGTTGACCTTCCAGATTCATCGGAAATCCAGGAACATTGGCCTCTATTAGCGTTGTAATTTGTAATACTTCACTAGGAGCACTGGTTCCTCGAGAATTTTGCGCAACTACATGGAATTGATACGTCATACCCGGTTGCAAACCGCGTATCATGGCTTCTAGTTTCTGCAGCGAATTGGCAACTCTCTCCCTATGAATATATGATACGGTCATTCTATACTCACATACGGTGATGTCTCAGAATATTTGGAACATTGTTCATATGCAGATAGAGCGGACTAAACTGAATCGAAAAGTTTTTTGTATTATTTTGTAATTTTATAGCGCGTATTCACACTATCCGCTCGGCTTTCCGTCAATGCAAATATGCGGTAGGACTGTCTAGTGCAGAGTTTTCTTTCGTCGCCATGCATAATATTACCGCTAATAATAATAATAATAAGTATAGTAAAACAATTCACAAACATATGGACGTGTATAGCCGAGCGCTTGTTCAATGAACTTTAGAAATTAATGGTCGGTATTCATAGTCAGATTTTATATTCAAGATTGTCTTACATACAGTCTTAAGAAGTCATGAACCAAATAAGGCCATATTGGCATCTAAGACATTACTTAAGACAGTTTTGAAATAAGAACAGACTGTGAATATCGCCTAATATCTCGTTAACTATTACGAAAATTGAAAAAAAGAGGACTTTTCGACACAATTTAGTTCGCCTTATTTGTACACGAGCATTGTCCCAAATATTCTAGAGCATCCCGTATGTCTTCGTTTCTTTGTAGAATAATTACCTCATGGCTCCTTCCTGTTTATAATATACGAAATAATTGAGCGCGTCGCTGTTTGCATTTTCTGGCTCTTGCCAGCGTAGCGTAACGAATCTCGCGGTAACGATGACAAGACTTAGGTTCCTCGGTGGAGAGGGTATGCCACCCCCGTCAAATGCTTCTAAGGTATCTGTATCATCTACAAAACGGGAGTTTGGATCGTAAAGGGGATTAGGATACTTAAACGAGTTCGGAAGAAGATCCGCAGGATCATCAGAAGGACTTATCGAAAGCGGAGGATTCGGCATATTCGACGAGAACGTGTGTCCTAGGAGAGTACTGGGATGTTGCCACGTTTTATTATATAACTGTCGATGTAATAATAATTTTTTCTTAGGAATTGTCTTGGGAGTTGTTCTATAGAGATTCGTTCTCTCTGCATATGTTAGCATGCAGAACAGTTAATTAACGAGGAACACGGGAAAGAAATAAAGATACAATTAAAATTCCAAACACAAATAAACTTAAAAATAAAAATAAAATTAAAAAATATATATAAGATAAATATAAAGAAACAAAATAAAAAAACTTTGGTATTTATTAATCAATAAATAAATATATAATCAAATTAAATAAATCAATTTAAATAAAAAATATTAACAAAAGAGAATGTATGTATTTGAAAAAGTTTTATCTATACTTTATCTCATGAGACTCACTGGGCTGGTTGATTGTAAGACGTGCTGAAGCTTGAACACTACCAGCAGGATTCACTCCCATGCACTGGAAAATTCCAGCATCTATGGGTAATAGTCCATTAATTCTCAGATTGTATCTAGAAATAGAAATATTGCAAATTTAAAAATATTAAACATGAATAACACATGATTTCATAGAATTTCTTTAACAACATAAAATCTTCTGAACACACACCCATTGACAATTTGCCAATATGCACTTAATGTAATACGCTCGCCATTCTTTAGCCAAGTAATTTTTGGTTCTGGTTTTCCATAAATTTCGCATTCGAATTCTAGATCTTGACTTTCACTCGCTATTTTATCCTCTGGCTTCTTTATAAACTTCGGTGGAACTGAGGAATTTAAATTCAATTGAAGCGTTGTATTTTAATATCACTGCAGAGTAATAATTAAAATCTCGTGCGTTGCAAATGTACCTTGTACGATTAATTCGGCAACTGCGTCCAGAGAGTCGACCATATTTTCCGCGCGACATTGGTACGAACCGTGATCCGATTCTCTGACATTCGTGATCACGAGACTAGAGGCTGCGACTTTATGATATCTTGGAAAAGATATATTTTTCGTAAATATGATATTCAGATTCGTTGGCATTCTAATAATGAATTAGATTGAACGCACTCTCTAGAGAGTAAGTTACTCTCTCTCTACTGGTTAGAGGAATGTGAGAGGGGATGTATATTGGTGGCCGCTATCAGCCAATCAGCAAGCGCTCCATTTGCGCTTCTCTAATAATATAGAACTCTAGGGAGGTGGTAGATTGTAGATAGTAAAGTTAGAAGAGGAAAGAAGTTAAAGAATTTTAGAGAAAATGTTATGTAATTAGACATATAAGTAGGAGTGGATAGTGTGAAAGGATATGTGAGGTTAAGGCATTTCTTGTAAATCAAGTCTCCTTTTTAATTATATTTGTTGAAGTGAATAAAATATTCTATTCTATGTACCTAGAGTCTTGCGACGTCGAATCGAGAGCGACGCCGTCTTTAAGCCAAAAAATCGACGGTTTCGGATAGCCGTTGGCAGCGCATTCCAAGGTCACATCGGATCCCTCGGTAACTATTTGTTGCAAGGGTTGTGCAACGAATACTGGAGCACTAGAACCCTCATCTATACGATCAAAAGATATTCGTGAATTTGATTGTGTTGAGTTTAATTCGTTTGTTATTTAGCTATTAGACTTACCAATATCACTAGATAATAATCCTAATTGTGCTTTATTACTCAGTCTGTATTGACCGTAGCCACTAGCGTTACATCTGTACGATCCCACATCGTGATACTGAACATTGTCGATTTCCAACGCGCCTGTGAGAATCAATAAAATAAACTATATCAATGACAACAATTAATATGCTAGAAAATTTTAATTAACCATAAACGTCCATTGTACCTGAAGGCAGGATTGTCATTCGACTTTCATCAAGTACTAAAGGATGTTCGTTTTTTAACCATTGTATTTTTAACAAACTCGAAGAAGCCGGTAACGCACAACTCAAATATGCAATCTGACCCGCATAAACCATGGTGTCTTGAGGTTCTCTTTCAAAGCCAGGGAGACCTTTAAAGAAAGTTCAATGTCATATTTATCGCATAAGTGTTATCATTTTTCGGAATAAAGAAAATTATTCCTTCTCTTCTGTTGCGCAATTTTAATCATCTTAAAATACATTGTAAAATGGATTTGGATTCGGCAATGACTACACGAATTAATTTCTACTTATTTCAATCTCTATCCGTATACCGAATCGTTACCACTACCCGTTACTACTTGAAAGTAGCTCCTTTACTCGTTATATAATAAATTTAAGTGAGGAGTTCCCACTTTCCACTGAAAATTATTTCATTTTGATAGAAAAGAAACGGCATTAAGCATTATCTTTTTCGGGGAATCTTCAAGCACGTGCTATACGCTAGGATCTGAAAAACTTGAATACCAACTTGCTAGTTTGATTGTGGCTGTCCGAGAGACAATCGCTCCGACATTGTCTATGGATGCTAAGCACTGATAACTTCCAATTAATTCTGCACTACCAGTGTATACGCTATTTATGTACAAGGACCCATTTGCTAGCTGTGATCTACAAAAAAAAAATTGAGAATTGTTTCGTCAGAATTCGAATAGTGCGCAAAAACGTCATGCCAACAGGGAATCTTTCGTAAAAAGAGGCGCATTACGTATTACCGATAACTGTCCCCGATAAAAGTGATTGGCTGTCCGTCATCCGTGCGCCATTGTATACTCGGCGTCCCGAGGACACTCTTTGCCTCGCAGTCCAGGCTCGCAGAACCTCCCTGTTCCACCACCACATCCCGCGGCTCGATGGTAAAGTCCAAGCCTCCCGCATTGACTGCGAATAGAGAAAAAAAAATTAATGACGGAGGAAATGATATTTTTCGCCGTATGAGATCCTGCAATAAAAAAATCTCTGCCATTTCCATGAATTGAAATTTAATTGTCAGATAGAGCGATTTGCGCTTTCAAATAAAAATCGTGACTATCCTGAAGGAATACCTATACTTCTCACAAGGGACTGTCACATAATAGTCAAAAAATTAGATGATCATCTGATAAAGTACCCTTCAATGAATGACACGTAAAGTCCATTTGCTAATATAAAGTGTATTACCAGATTTTTAACCAGGAAAAACTGCCTGTGAGGTTTACAGAGCCTATTATCAGGGCATCACTGCACTCTCAAACACGCACACGCAGTTAAATCGCATGAGAATGGTCACTAGTTCAAAGTGAATTTTATGCATCTGGATTTGTATGTTCACAATTAATAATAATAATAATAATAATAATAATAATAATAATAATAATAATAATAATAATAATAAGCCTTATTGGCGTGCAAGATACGAAATTTATAATCAGATAATGCAAATTGGAGCATTTTAAAAGGTGAAGCGTCAATAATACTACTGTATAGCTACTACTTCATAAACCTAGATCTTAGTAAATAAGTGAGTGGTGCATAGAATCAAATTTTTTAATAATAATTATTTAATAAGAATTACAATTACAAAAAATAACAATAAATAATGAAATATAACGTACATACTAGAGAAATTAATACATTTTTAAATTGAAACGTAATTAATGTTTTTTTTTACTTCAAATGAGTACATTTAATGCATAAGTTATCAATCAAGCAATGCTTAAAACAATAACATTGTTTGCAATATGTACATTTAAAATCGGAAGACTGCTCATAGTTATGTGAGCAGATAAAAAACTTGTCAAATAAGAAACAAAATTGCGTCGGGGTTTTGAATGATCCCAGCCGCTCATCCAGGTAGAAGGCATCATGTCATGAAATATGGAGTTCAAAATGAACAAACGCTTACAATTTGAAGTAACTGTTTCGCTTCCAAATTCCATCGTATATTTCAAGGGACATATGCCGTATAAATTGCTTGTACGACCAGAAATAGTACACGCCGAGAGGCTGGATCATACCAGTAGTTTCTTCGGTAATCAACAGCATAGTCACTCTCTAAATCTCACTCGAAGAGACTGAAAATTGAGCTAGTTTTGAAGAAGAAAAAAAAAGAAATACTATCACTTCTGTTCAAGAGTGATAGTATTTTCTCTCTTTATTTTCACTCTTTCTTCACTTTGTGCTCATAACGCTCATATGCAACACATGTCCTGTTCATTTGATAAATAACATGGATGAAATGATTACAAGATCATTTGCCGCGTTCACCAGAGAAAACTAATCAGTTAGCGCTTATAAAGAGACCCGGCAATCTTTGGTCACCAATTTTAATAAAATTGTAGGGATGTATAATATTCACTCAGACATTTACTACATTTACTACATTGAAATCACAGGATCCGAATTTGCTATAAAAACGATTTAAAAATTGTATATAACAATTTTAAAATATAAGATTTAAATGAAAATGAAATTTAAATGGGGAAAAAAAAATTCTCGTCCTCCGAAATCGAACCGCGAGCGAAAAAATCAATGTTAATTTTTAAATCGTTTTTAATTATTTAAAAACTAATGATACTATCTAATGATATATAGGTGCTAGAAATATTATATCATTTTCTCGAGAATGTCTGAACAATGGACCCTGCGATGAGTCTGAGTTATTACTTTATATGCGATTCAAATAGACGATAATCGAGTAAAAACTTATTAAAATGCAGCAAATCGATTCGGAATTTAACAAGAGACGAATTCTTAGGAAACTGTGACAAAAACAAACGAAAAATGTTATATTCTTATGTGTGTTTTCCTCGATGTTTTTCTCAATTTCGTTGAAATGTTATATTTCTGATCGACACTCATTTGATTTCGCGGTAAATGTTGAAAAGTGATGCTCCACTAAAAAATGCGATTGTTTTTCAGTAATCAACAAAACTAGTTATAAATAGACATTTATACAATGTTTTAAGAGAGGGCACGTGGTTTTTGAGGGGAAAAATTCTATTTAAAAAAACAAATAAGACAGTTTTATTTTTTATTGAAATGTTGATGTAAAGTCTGTTTTTGCACAATTATGTTCCTTAATTTATTTCTTCATCTTTTTCTTGGGGAAATATTGACTTTTCTTAATTGATATTTTCAATCTCTTTAGACTAAATGGATTTCAATATTCATATGATTTAAAAAAAAATCGTTTTATTAAAGTTACAAAAGTGATTGACTTTTAACGAATTCGGTTGGACGCAGTGCAGCAAGTGCATATTAAAGCCGCATACTGATTTAATTTGAGCCTAAAAAAAAAAGAGAAATGCAATTATTTCGAAATATAAGATACATAACTTTACTTAACAATACAATAAAATGCATTGAGATTTATCTGTATGTATTAATTTTAAACACACATTTTTACGTTAAATAATGTATCACGATTTTAACAGCGCATATCGAGTGCGTTCAATCGAATTCGCTATTTGTCAATAATTACAAATCTAGAATGTTAAAAGAGGCAAAAAACGCAATTGAAATATATATAATTGTGTGGAAAAATATGATTGAGAGATATTAATTTAGTGATGAGAAAAAAAAACGAATCGAACGAGACAGGATACGTATCTCGTTTCGCTTTTCCGCACATCCGCCTTCAATCTTGTGATCATTAAGCTCGTTTCCTTTCAATTGCGTTTAAAACAAATGAAATTAATACACAAAAAGGAAAAAAATACGAATAAATCGGAGCTAAAAGTTACAATTGCGAAACGAACACGAGTCTGTTCTTCCGCAGCCGGGAATGAAAGGTATAAAAATTGAAGCTTTGAACCTTCTGTATTTCGTATCAATTGCATGCTCTTTGCACACTTTGTTTCGCTTTTCTCTTTCTCTCCGCGTACGCCTACTCCGCCCCGACCAAGTACAAGATGTATGTACGTACGTATGTACATACAATGTACATATAACCGAAACGAAGATAGTCACGTTTATTTTCAATGACTATCGATCCTATTCTATTTATTGTCGCACTTGCGGCCGAGAAAATGCCCTCGCAAATCCATCGGCATCACATCGCGTCGCGCGACGGTTGACAGGTCGATCGCTTTCCCGGTCCAACGATGCGGAATTTTCTCTATACAAGTGCATTCGCGCGAAAATTTCCCCGACTGAAATTTCAGACGAAAAAACAACAAACAAATAACGAGCGACGTATGTCATCGCGACTTCTAAATCGAATTCGTCGCCAGGAATGACTCGGAATCCCTCGCGACGAGAAAAAAATGAATCTTCTTTTTTTATTTATTTTCTACTCTTAAGGTCGCACGGTTTATCAAGGAAATATTGACATTCGTGTCATATTATAGTATTTCTTTAGTTTATCGTATACATTTCTTTTCAAGAATAGGGGGTTCTAAAATAGTGTCGTAGGATGAACTTGGCGCGAGACACAATCGTGTCTATTAATTATGTATTACATTGTTGAAGAGATCTCAATTAATTTACATGACAAGTGAATGATTCGAAGATAGGGAATCGTGACACGCCGCCGAAAACAAACGCCGGGATAGGCGACTGTAAGCGAGCAAGTTGAAGGGACTCACTTCGTGCGAGCGTTGTCAACAACAAAGCCAGCAGGATGGTGAAAGGACGCGGCTCCATTGAGCTCGGAAGCAGGTCCGTCAGACAAACAGGCTCCGACGCGCGTCGTCGAGACTGTCGAGAGTAAAGGCCTCGGGGTCCTCGGGGTCCTCGGGAACCGTCGAGATCAGCACCGCTTCCGAGGACGACCACCGTCGTTAGACACGCAAGCGATGTTCCGCCGGAGATGCGAGCGCATGCCACTCGCGTCCGTCGTCGCGGTCGTCGCCCAGGTCCAGTCCAGGTCGCCCTCAGTCGCCCTCGCACCGGCCCGTCTTTACCGTCGTCGTAGCAGCAGCCGTTTACACGACAGATCGGTTCTCATATCCGTGGAACGCATTTTCACACAACGAGCTCACTGACCATATTTGACTGTAGAACATGGCTAACGAACGAAGCATCCGGAATGCTTGGTGCCTTAGGTACCTACTATGCCTAGTTTAGTCTAATGACGAGAATCGCTGCGCACGCGCGATAATCACGGACTACTCGGTACTCTTACATCCTCCCCTTTCATCTTGTTTCGTTTTACTACGTATAGAGAAACCTGAGAGCGGCCATGCCGGGCTTTTTCCGTGACATGACTCGGAATTCCTAGGAACTTCCGCACACCAGCGGCACCAGCATTCATTTTACAAAATGGAGGTGAACTACGTATCACAAGGTGCGTTCGGTATTGCAAATCGGAGACGGCGGTTTGCTCTTTTACCTCGAAAATCGTTCGGCAACTCGCATCTTTCTGCTACTTGTCATCTCATCTGCGTTCGATAATACAATATATTAATATTTTTAGAGCCAATCGAGTTGCTCGATCCACTCTGGATTAAACGGATTAGAACATAAGAACCAACTAATTACAATTGAGTATTCCTCTGTTACAGTCGACAGGGGAATGCTCGATTGTAGTCGAGTGGTTGGTTGGTTCTTACATTCTGATCTGGTTTAAACTTTCGGTGGAAACTAGGCCAATGTCGATAATGTAGATGCGTTCGGCAATGTAAATCTAAGATGCGAGTTAGCAGATGGCGAGCGTGATCACGTGATCTTCGAGCAATCCGAGTGCCAAGAATTAATTCCGAACAGAGCTGTAAACTGTCCTTTAAGGTTAGATTATAAAATGAAATTGTTTATTTTTAATGAAATAAAAAATACCTTATTAATTGAAAATTTCTTTACTAGATAAAAACTGGAAGCCATTGTTGATAAGTCGTAGCATCGAAAATGGATAGTGATTTCAGTTCAACTATTGTACATCCAAATTATGGATGTTGGTTGCGTTCAGCAGAGAAAGCAACTTTGCCACTGTTGTAAAATTCTTCAATGTGATTGGTTTATACATTAAGAATCATTACTTATTTCTGTTTAAAATGTGAAAACAAATATTTCAAGAATAAGACAATTCTGACTATGATTTTTGTATTTAGCAAATAAAATAGAGTAAACAATCATTTATATAGGCCCTAATTTGTTAACTTATGCCGTCTCTAATCTATAAGAATCTATAAGAATTGATCAATCACAGTCGTACGAGAGGAATAATCGACCGTGATTGGCCAATTTTTACAGATTCCTGTGTTTCCCAAATCGCTAAAATACGTATTTTTTACAATTTGAATAAAAATAATCTTAAATTATCTTTTATATTAAAAAATAATTACTTAATTTTACTATTTATTAAATTTGTACATAATATAGAGATAATAAAAAAAAAATTCAGGAATGTAAATATACTTGCAAAAAATATAGTTAGAAATTAATTATACATAAAAATAAATATTAGAAAAATGTCTATTAATTCAACATATTAAATATAATAATATATGTTGGATCTAAAAGAAGAAAATATATGTATATCATAGAAAATATAAATAAAGGAAATATCACCATTTATTTAAAAGAACATTTGTTTTTCTATCCCAATCGATAGAGTTCCAATAAAGATTTATTATTGATAAATTTTAATATTAAAAAAATGATAAAATAATTTTATAATAGTAACAAAATATATAATGAATTGAATAATCTATATTCAAAATAAGTTTATTTAAAATTTAAGACTTGGCGCCAATTTCCAACTTAGCCTTCAGCCTAGGAACATTTTGACGTATCATGTTGTCTCGAGAATTCTTGCTGATTCTCGACAACTTTCACTCTTCGTTCAATCGTCGACAGATAGCATTAGTGATCGGTTTAGCGGTTTTAAAAAAGTAGAGGACAACAATACTCGCGGTCGAACGCGATGAAAGTTGCCGAAATGTGAAGTTACGGCGAGGATGTGTGCGGAGTTAGGTGAGTAACGTTATCGTGCTTTTCTTTAACTGATTGTGATTAGACGTAATTGAGGTAGGACAAGCCGCGAGTCGATATCGTGCGTGATGTCATGCTTGTATTCTTTCTTTTCTACGAATCTCCTCTCCTCCCTTCCCCTCTTCCGCCCCTATCAAAGGAAACACTTTGCTGCTATCGCTGAGAGGTAATTACCTATCCGGCAGACGTCCTGACGTCAAAACTAGACTGACGAAGTCTCGAAAATGATCGTTCCTCCCGACCAGTCGATGCCCCTCTCGATTGTATTTCCGTTCCGTCCGATCTCGTTGCGTCGTGGTATCGGCATGTGCATCATAACCTCTCTCTGGCGTAAATCGCGTGAGACGTGCAGGACGTGCACGAGTTTCCCCGAAAATTGCTTCCCGTTGTAAGTACGAATGGACAGACACGGTTCACAACAGATGTATAAAGCAACGCATGATAGTAACTCGCTCTCGACTTGGCCGATTTTTGTTTTGGACGCCGAATGAGACCTGCTCTCGCGAGATACTCTCATCGTCATTCTCGAAATTAAAGCATCCGTTCCTTGGATTTTCTCACAATTTTTGACGTATCGTAATAGTACAATGTCGTTCATAGCAGGAGGAAAATGAGAAACTGAAGAATGTTTTGCAAAACATTGTAAAAACAATGAGTCCGGGTCTAGAATGAGTCGATCTTGGCCGCTGGCCAATTCCACCAATTTATCGATTTCGACCAATTCCGAGTATTCCGACTCAACGAATTATTCTTCAGACTCACTTCCGACTCACCGACTAACCAACTCATTGTAGTCCCGGACGTAGATTTATATAAAGATTTTCTGCGATTGCGATTTAATTGCCGTGATTTCAAAAGGATATACATTGGATCGTATTGTTCGTTTTGAAAGAATTGTTACGATGATATGATCGTGTTAGGCTGCGAGATTCAGAATTGTATAAATGTATATTGACTTAAAAATATAGAGCATGGACTGCGCTGCTCGTATCGAAAAAATAGTGTGTTAAATGTGGTCGACAAAAATAGAAGAGAGAAAGCGTGAGGACGACTAATCTCCTTCTCTTTCTAACATATTGTGATTGATTGAATAGAATGAAGTAGAAACTGGCCGTTTTCGCTTCCTATTTCTCTCGTTTTTATCGATCAATTTTACACATGGATGGCGCAGTCTATATGCTCTCTGTCTTTGAAGGGCTGCGCACAATCAAAGGAATAGGGATGTAGAACAGAATTTCAACCTATCGGAAATTGTGTATTTTATGGTATATGGTTTCTGATAGGTTGAAATTCTTATTCTCTGTTCCTCGTTCTCTATTCTTTCGATTGTGCGACGAGATTATTAAAGACGACCGGTTCTGGATAAATTTTCGTGACTATTAATGGGATCCGGAGATAATTAAAGAACGATGACTTATCAATAATTGAATTAAAGGGTCGAATAGAAGAGTCAAAACGTTTATTCGTTTTGTTACATTTATACGAAAATAAAGAATTTTCTGTCCATCTGAACAGCTGATGTAGACTCTGATGGGCTTTTTTACATTTTTCACTGATAATTGAATTAAATTTGCGATTATTAACATAAATATTTGTAATTTTGTTTAAGTTTGTGTAAGCTTATATATTGCCGCAAAATTATAATTATTTTTTACAGTTATCATTCTATTGATAATCAAACTTTGACGATAACATTAAAAACAAAATTTTTAATAATCGAATACTATTAAGTTTAACATATATATATACGTGTTTAATACATATACGAAATTAAAATATAAAAAAATTAATAGTATATTATCACTTTCTTATTCTTAATTACTTAAATTTTAATAGCTAACTTCCGTAAGACCGACTGTCTCTAATAGTATTTCGTCGGTGCTCTTTTGAAGACCAAAGGCATGAAATAAATTAATGTATATGATATATTTTATCAGACATAAATGTATATTCCCGATAAAATTTGCACAAGTTGGAGAATGAGATGTGAAAAATACGAGGGCGGTCATTGTACGATCAGAATTATAGTAAACTCTTTCCGTTTCTTCTAATGTCTTCTAATGTTGTTTTAGTTTAATATAGTTTGTTCATTGTTTCGTAATCGACCTACATTTAACTTGTAACGTGCGACTGACATCTTTAATGTGTGCTTCAAAGCGGAATATCATCATAAATCAACAAAATTTTAAATTTCAACGCAATAACATTACTTATACAGTTTTATATCACATATATTAAATCTGGCAATTTAATGAGAGGCCGCATTGAAGCTTGGAAATCAAACATATATTAGCTTTATGGACAAATTTATGGAAATTGACGAATTATTGCCAACTGAATTTGATCATTTAACTTACGACATTAATTTACATACTGAAGAAGATTTGAACGAGGGATCGAAACGTATATATATTGTGAATAGAAATGTCAAAATTCTATCAATAAATTATATACACATTAAGAACCAGTTGGCTCATATCATTTTTTCATATAGTGATTCTTTTTATTTCTATATAGATATACTTCTTAAATATATGAATGAGATCTTTGGACTCTTTTGAAAGACCAAAATACATTTGATTCATGATTGAATTTCGGAATTCTATGCGTTATACATTATTTCGCAACGTGATATTTACTCCTTAGACAGATCAGATTTAAATCTGACACTTTGAACAGAAACTGCTCTATACTGTTCTGTTATTAGACGCACTGTAATAATTTTGAAGAATATCCAGAAAATTTTAGAGAATATCCAGAAGACACTAAATCTTATTAATTAAAAATACCTATTTCCTATCTAAGAATGCAAAACCTAAGGATGGTGCAATAAAAAATGTAACATTATATTAAAGGTACAATGTTTAAGATATTTTATTCTCGAATCATCTCGAAGAAGTTTCGAGAATATCAATAATTAAAAATTTCACAATAATAGTTATATGTATATAATAGCGATATGTATATAACATTATTGTCACTACGTGGATCCAAAATTATATCACAGCCGCAATTTTGTTATATTATAAGAATCATGTTATTGTGAGGCTTTTGCGAAACGAAGCTACTCGTTCATAGCGATTTATAAGGATTAATGAATTTGAGAGAGAGAGGGAAGGGAACATCTCATTTAGCCCCTCCTTTGCCATTCTTTCACTTATCTTCCATGCGCGTCACCAAATTTGCATCCCAGTTTATACCCTTTCTCTCCTCCAGTTTTATACCCTTTCTCTCTTCGTCCTTCATCTACCCGGTCTACCCTACCATGATCTAACCTCTATTGATTGCTCTACCGCACTACTGCCCTACTTTCATGACTTTACCCCACTACCACTCATTTCCCTCCGGTCGCTATCCTCCCACCGACGCGGCGACGTCACGTATCACGGCCGTAGACGCGCAAGTGATGCGGATACGTATCGCTCTTTTTATGGAGAAAGGGTCGCAAGTGTGCAGTAGGTGTACCGTTGCTAGGTTTCCAACATGGCAAAGAAAGAGAGAGAGAGAGAGAGATCCTAATTTTGGGGGTGCGGCCCTTCGGGAGTTGGAACCTATTGCCGATTTGTGTTTAACACCGAATACGACTGTTGATTCCTTTGCCATTAGTATATTGAGAAGAGAGAGAGAGAGAGAGAGAGAGAGAGAGAGAGAGAGAGAGAGAGGGGGGGGGGGTGGGAGGGAGAGAAATGGTCAAAACCATCAATTAAATGCGCAAATTTTAATCTTTCATTTGATGTTGCATTTAGTAATAACCTGAAGACAATAATCACACCAACAGGACCTTGAATGATATTATATAACAGTAAGATAAGAGTTCTACACGGGGAAAATTTTATATTAAATTTTAATACAATTTTGAATTACACTTTACTATGTCTTGTACTTTCGGTGGACCATCACAACATAATTCCGACATAACTTTTACTATGGTAATACTATTTTCATCACATCAATAAAGTAATTTTCGTTAGAAGCCAGTGCTAACATGAAAACAATTAATTTTTACTACACAAACAAAATTTGCTAGGTATATATTTTTTACTTATCTTTACAATACTAACTTTTATTCAACAAGTTTCGATTTTGTAATAAAAAATTTTTACTATGAAAAAGTGTAAAAATTACGTTGCACTATTGTTTTAAACAAAAATAGCTATAGCATTTAAACTTATAATTATCATGATAGTCCGCTACTACCACATTGTATTATAGTAATTTTAAATATAAAATTTTCTCCGTATATTTTCGAGTTGAGCTACGGAATGCGTGTTGCTTCAAGAGCCAGAACATGTTATCTTGTCATTCGCTTTTCTTCAGACGTATTTCATGAGAAGTGAAATTATATACACCTTTATTATTTCGTGAATTGTTGGAGAAAAATTGTTTCCGTTGTTTTGGAATGTCCGCGGAATGACGCGGAATGTCCGTGATGAAAATATCTCATTCGGCGAGTTTGAGACGCGCTAAATTTTAGGAAGGGTGGATGCCAACCTCTCACACGTATTTGAAGAGAACATGCAATCTTGGTCATAAATCGTGAATCTTCCCCGTGTCCGTTAAATCGCTTAGTAACATTATGTTCCGGCTTCGCGTGCACGAGGATGAAGGCTGCATGTGGCGAAGGTTTATTTTTGTGAGATCTATGTAGGCGATGCTTTTGCAGGGACGAGGCCTTTTTTTCCCTTCCCAGTTGCCATCGCGTGCTGAATCTGGCGAGTAGTATTTATACGATCCTCCGTCTTTTTCCTCTTTCACCACCTACCCTCGTATATTTCACGTTAAAATAGAAGTGCGTCATGTTAATGCACACGTATTTATTCTACTCGCTAATACTCTCTACGATCATTTTTAGGTCGTGAGTGGCTCAACAAGAAGATCACGTGCTTTTCGGCGCGAATTTTTAAGAGAGGAGGTGCAATTTGTTTGCTTTATCAACTTCTCGACTCTTGCGAGTATACTCATAAGGCACATCGTTATCAAACAAATTATCGCTGATGTGGCGTGACTGATGGCAGTGAGGTTTCCTTTTTAGCGATCAGCAATCGATAGTTTTAACGGTTCACCAAAACTGAACGGTCCGCCGCGCGTTTTGTTAGTATCAACGTTTCACTAGTCCGCGACCGCATATCTCGGGATTTCAGCGGTACTTTAATCCGTCAGATTTATAAATTAATGCTACGCAATCTCTCGTGCGTCACCTCGATGTTTCGCAGATGCTAATAATCGCCACGACGGAGTGGCGTAACTCAGCGTGAAGTCGAACGTGGCGCGAGTGATACGAGTGCATTATAGTCGTACGCTTTAGTAGTGACGAGTGCGCTTGGTCAGACGTTGCGTCATTTCCGCTGTTTATGCACGGTCCTCGAGGGAACTCCTTCCTTCAAAATATAACTGAACGAGATTTTTCTCAGAAATTCTCGGAAATTCTACTATATCTGAAATATTCTTTCTAAATGTATAGCTTATCTTTCTAAATGTATATATAAGCGTTACAAAATTTATGTTTATTTCAGGATGTGTAGATAGTATTGATAGTATTGATTCGAAATTTTATTTTTGTAAAAAGTTATCCAAAAATATTTTTGCATATTTTATATTTTTATACGAAACAGGAAAGATAATCGCGTTTGGGACGACGTGGTCGGAGAAATATTTATTTACCGTGATGTATTTAATTACATACACGTAACAGTTGTTATATTTATAGTATGTTTTTTGTCACAATTCTATAAAGCAATATATTTCAGGAAACGTTGTTATATGCGAACATTAATTTAGTTCAGCATTACAATATTTAACAATTTATGCATGATTACTCTCAACAAGTGTTATTTCATTCTTCAATTTCAAGAAGTATTTCGCGTTATATTATTATAGAATGGCTAGCAATGTTTATATTTTCTCTACCGCATAGAGTTTTACAAAAAATGTTCTAGATGCAGCGCTATAAAAATACAATACGTTATGAAATGACATTACACCAATTATTCATGAAATTACATTTCTTGTTGATTTCAAGCATAAGTTATTCTATCTATTACTTATTGGATTTAATTGGTATTTGTTGATTAATTTTGCATATTTCCTTTTTGCTGCCTTTGACTTTTTCATTTCCTTCTTATATTTTATTTTTTTGTTCAATTTTTCTTTGCTTATTTTGTTCTATTATCTTGTTTTACTATTTCGTTCTATTATTTTTATATTTTATTACTTTTGTTTTATTTTCATTTATTCTTGTATTTTGCACATGATATCTATATTTACATTCATTGTTTTTCGTTCATAATTATAATTGTAAGATATTTCTAACTCTTAAGGGAATGTCATCCTAGAATGCAAATAATGATTTATCTATTGATCCATACTATTGTTGCAATATCTATGGTTGGCAGCTAAAACACTTTTGTTTATGTCACAAGTTAATTTGTCTTCCATTTTGAACTTGCCAACTTTTATAAGTGACAAACACATTTCGTGCAATAAAAAGTCAGAATCTAATGATAAAGCAATATCATCGCATAGAACGTGTAATATAGAAAAAGAAATGCAATTACGAACTTATCAAAGATCCCAAAATAAGATGTTATCTCCATGCATTTAGAAAACATGTACATACAAAAATTATTTTTTCGACATGATTTTCAGTTCTTTGATGCTCGATACTCGCGTTATTTTGCAGAACTTATTACTGGCATCATTGCAGGCTCGTTCATAGGATCTATCTTCTATTTCCGAATTGCATGGCTTTTGATTGAGCAGTCAAAGAAAGGGGGATATAACTTATCTTTACACGATCGTACAGGAATTATATTTCTATATTTTCTTATATATTTTTCTTTATGGAAATCGAAAATTATTATGATAATGATGCTCAAAGAAAAATTAAACATGAAACATTGAAATAAAGAATAAAATCCTTTTATTCACATCGTTACAAAGTTGTTGTCCAGTTATGTTTCATGTGAAGTAATTCATAGTAGTATTAACCAACTTCTATTTCAATTTTTCTTCATTATTATGATAATTTTCGGTTTTCATAAAGAAAAATACATAAGAAAATGTAGAAATAAAATCCCCGAACAGTTATGACAAATTACATTTTTCTTTTGGCGCACAACGGCCGTCTATTGCCCCGCCATTCGCTGTTCATACGAACTGCATCGATAATCTGCAAGCGTGGCTGATTGTCTTTATTTTCTCAAGGTCGTCGTGACGAAGCGAACGAAGCGAAGGTAACAGTGAGGCAAGATGACTCACTTGCGGGATTAGTTGAATCGCGGCCAGATCGATTCGTAACGCGCGCACATACCCGTCTCAGAAGGCGAATTACGGGATTTCGGCAGTCAAAGGAAGATGCAACTTTTTCAAGCGCAAGATACGACCTCTTCTTCACTTTCTTATTTCCTGTTTTCCATAAATCGGTACCCGCACGTGTATCACGTGACAGTATGGCGATGTCACGTGTGAACCATATCCTGTCTCTCTCTCTCTCACACACACACACACACACACACACACACACACACACACACACACGCACACGCACACACACACACACACACACACACACACACACAGACACACACACACAGACACACACACACACACAAGGCAAAGTATCTTCTGATAATCATCCTTCAAGGAATTCCTCGATCGAAGGTACTAGGCTGTGGTGAAGGTCAAGTTCATCAGTCACTGGTCTACGATATCTGATGATTTGCTCGCTATCATGATGTCTCACGGGATATCTCGCTTTGCCGTGGAAGAGAAGGGAAATTTAACATACCGCGTTTCAATATCCCCACCTTTTTGCGGGAATTCCATCGCGTGGCGTATTGTAATTTATCAGAGACTGTCGACGATAGGCAGGTGGAGTCACGATCTGTACAGGGGAGGAAGAGAAGTAATTTTTTAACACGTATTTTACACGTTTTATGTGCACATTTAATAAATACAGTCATCCTAAAAACACGTTTTTTAGCCTATTTTATGGCCCTCGAATTTAGCATTGAACTGCATGCCAAACTATGCTTTATTATGAAACATTAATTTTAAAGAAATTTAAATTGAGCATAGAAGTAATTTTGCATGGTGGAATTAGACGGGTGATCTATTCCGGCGGATACGCAGTGGGTTGGAAGTAGTGAGGATTTATCAGTCAATTAGATTTTGAGCTCATTTGCAGAAATTTACATAGGTTTGTTCGCGTCGCATGCTTCAACATGTTCCAATATGCTCCTATCATAGCTCCTACTCACTCCAATGCACTTATTAGAATGAATAGGAACTATGACAGGAGCATGTTGGAGCATATTGGACCATGCGACGCGAACATACCTTATGACTCGTTCACGCTACAAATGAGTTTAATTTCTGATTGGTCGAATGGAGGGTCCTCCTTCATTATGCGCAGTGGGTCACCAGGTCACAAAAATTTGTATCAAATTTTTAGTTGCTTTGTCCTTAAATATATTTAAATATAATTTTTTGAATATCTCATACTTGCTCGTTTTTGGTCGTTATATCAATTTATATTGTTGCTGTGCAAACAATCGAACGTTATTACACTTATGCCCAATTTCTTCACCTCTAGATAGATCTTTGTTTTTCCAGGAGATATCCTTCAGATTACAATGGAGATATCTCCTGGGTAAAGTTATCCGCAACTTGTCTGGAAGTGAAGAAATCGAGCATTAATATTTACTGCATTTTATATCGATCCTATAAGATGTATCGATAAAAAAAAAACGTTACGCTGCTCCTGAAATCAGTTTCCCTACGTCATCAATGATGCAAAGATTCAGCAATGTGGAAGCCGCACGTGTATAATGCGTAGATGTATAAGACATAAGGGACAAATTAGAAGATTCTACAAAAGACAGAGAGAGAGAGCGAAAGCGCGCGCGCGTGCGAGAGAGAGAGAGAGAGAGAGAGAGAGAGAGAGAGAGAGAGAGAGAGGCGACATGCGGCCGGTATTGATCTGCACGCGCTGTGGCCCGTGCGCGACAGAAACCATATACCTTTTCACGCGCCTGCTTCCAATTTCGGTGTATTCTTCCCGAGCGGCCGGCCGCGAGGTGATGTTTTACGTCAACCGATCTCTTTCTCGATCATTTTTTTTTTCTCTTGATGCGCGGCGCGGCGGCCATAGAAATTCAACATATTCGAATCCTGTTCTACAGGAGTAAACTGATTTTCCAACAACTTGAACAATAAAAATTAAACTTGTTGATGTCCAACACGTATACTGTTAAATCTAATTAGTAGGGTAGTAGGACTGGTGGACGACTATTCCGTCAGTTTCAATTTCAAAGTAATACAAAAATTTACGATAGCAAACAATATCTCTTTGCAGTGACGTGCTTATAATTATAGTATAAAATCATAATTGGTTCTTGAGAGCACATGTGTAATATCTTTTTTAATTTATTTAAATAATCAACATTTACTGTTCAGAAACATAAACATTATTGAGAGAAATGGATGAAAAAGCCTCACTTCATCTTCTATTAAATTTAACCTAATTTAAATCACCACTGAGTGCGAACAAACAGCGTATGAGCTATGTTAGAGATCCTAGATTCAATTCCAAGCAGAACCGAAAAATTTTCGTACGCTCGTAGCTCCTCTTGGGAGACAATGGCAAACCACCGAGAGTATCCTTGTCATGTACACTTCTCTAAACAAAATCGTCGTTCGGAATCGACTTTAAACTGTAGGTCCCTTACTGTACAATCAGCATGTGCACCACAAACATAGAGAGAAATCATTACGCTCGGTTACGCGGGCAATAGGACTGAAGAGAAGCCTAGTCACATCACTGCTCCTATACTTAGGCTCAGTTCCACAACTGACGATTAACTCATAACCGAGGTTCAACTTATTCATTATCTCTTTCCAATTTTAGAATTGAAAAAAAAGATGAGAAACAAGTTGAACTTCGGTTAAGAGATAATCATGAGTTGTGAAACTGGGCCTTAATATACTGTTATTTTATATTAAAACAATGGTTAAGTTTGACACTATGTAGTAATTTGACATCATATAGCGTCAAATTGATATTACATAGTGTTAAATTTGACCATTGTTTTAGTAAAATTGTTTATAAAATGACGATATATTGATTAGGAACAGTGGCGACTTACATTAGGTTAAATTTGACACTGTAAGGCCCAGTTCCACAACTGACGGTTAACTCATAACCGAGATTCAACTTATTCATTGCTTCTTTCCAATTTTAGAATTGAAAAAAAGATGAGAAACAAAGTTGAATCTCGGTTAAGAGTTAATCAGTTTATCAGTTAATCAGTTGTGAAACATGAGTTATGAAACGGCCCAAATTTAACAGTGTAGTGTTAGTATGACTGCTAACGAGAAAATCTTATATCCAGGAAATCTTGTAAATGGATCGCGCGCAATAGATTACGTTAATAAACATCACCTGATTAATAATTTCCCGCCAATGGACGAGAAATGGCGAGGAAAGAAGAGTAGAGAGGGAGTAAAGACGTCAAAGATGGTTGTGTACTTATCGATGAAAGTGCATTTGCGTATTCTTCTGTCCTTGCTTATTTTTACGATAAACCGATAATTTTCACGAGACGCCGTTATCGTGTCGATACGATTATAATCTTAAGAATCTTAATTGAGAGAAAATGATGAAAAGATTCATGGAAAGGATAGAATGGGATTTGTCAAATTCTCGCAGTTTTTAGGAATAATCGGTATAATTTTGATTTTAATATTTGACGTGATAGCGCATATTATAAGTGAAGATTGCTGCACGCGGAAAGACGACCGAAGGAGAGAGAAAAAGACGTCACGAGAGATCGTAGGCGCGCTTTTAGCGCGCCGAGACGTGTATCCGTCGATGAATATGTGGGCAGTGGTTCGATGTTGAACCAGTGGTGTGCGGTAGAGAAGTAGTTGCGAAAATATTTCCATTATAAATAGCGGTCGACCAACCAACGGCCGACTCACCGATCGGTCGGCATGGAAGGCGCGACTGAATCTTCCGTTTGCTGATTTTATGCTGAATATCAAAGAATGTTACATTCGAGTTACATCTTCGTCTAATGCCAGATTTTCTCGAACGTAAAATAAACAGGAAAACCGAGATTTTCTTTTTTCGATCCTTCTCCGACAATCCGTAAAAATTTCTCTCTGACTGCAAAGTAAATAATCTTTAATATCAGAATTTTAGACACAAAACAATCATTGAAAAGAAGAATCTCTGAAATGATATACATTAAAAGCCAAATAAGTGATGTTAATAAACAAAGTGATATTGAAGGTTTGCTCGATGTTTATCTGCCTTTCTTAAGAAAGATCTCTCACACTTAATTATATAATTCTAAAACAATCTAAACTTTGATTTACACATATATATAAATAGTGAAATATATGATATGACAAATAATAATACAAAATGTCACGACAAATTTCCATCTTTGTAAAGGATGTACTTGAGATTCATCATTTTTTTGCTGTAAAACAGGTAACGATTCTATTCTCATATATTTCGACTAGAAGATATTAATGATAAGTTAATTTGTTAAATTAGAATCTGAAAATTCTTGTTCTACATATTTCGTAAAATGATAATTGGCGTTGTAACATTTTTGTACGAGGCACCTTCACATGATGACAGAATACGTTTATACATAGTTATATTACACGACAGTTAAATTTTAATGTTAGCTATATGTATAGCTATATAATTCGGCGTTTTAAGAATATTGTGAATTTACTGAAGATGGCCAGATTGTGGCCGAAACGTCTAATGTTTTATTAATGTAATGATAATTAAATATCACAAACAATATCTTGTGCGGTGATTTTTATGCCCTTCTTTTCATAAATTTTTGATTTATAAATCGTTCGTTTTTATTATGTAAATAATCTTTCTTATGATAATTGGAATAATATTAAAATTATCTCATAAAATTTTTATCTCTTAGTAGTTTAAACGTACGGAGAGAAAAAAAATTTGTTAATTTAATAAGCCACCAGTACGTGTAACAAATTTAATTTGTATAGGGATGTCAAATTTATTGGTATCGAAAATGAATATGATTTGTTACTTTTGATTTGTTATATAACATAATACAGAATTCAGTCAGATAGAAATAATACTGTCTTCTCAAAAAAAATTCTGTTGGCGAAAGACTTGTTTGAAAAATTTGCTGGTTCGAAAAATTTCGTGGTAGTAATCTGAATTTGAAGGTAAATCATAAGGTAAATCTAAATTATAATGATAACAATATTTATTTTAATTAAATAAAATTTATATTGTTCCTTTAAAATACAGCATTTTTGTATTTTAACCCACAAAAACAATTTCAATAACTTAATATATAGATAACAATATAATTAAAACGTTATATGTAAATGTAGCGAGAGAAAGAAAGAGAGAGAAGAAGAGATAGATAGATAGATAGATAGATAGATAAATAGATAGATAGATAGATAGATAGATAAATAGATAGGTAGATAGATAGAGCGTTTATTAGAACTATGTCCTCTAAGAAAATACAGAATGAAACAACCATGATGCAAAATATAATCAAAATAATTTATAAAGAAAAAAGAAAAGGAGGGAGAGAGAAAGAGAGAGAAAGTGTGAGGGAGAGATGTGTGTGTATTTTATATTGCAATTTATAATATATATTTACTGCTGTCCAATTAACCGAGAATATAACTTATTAACAGAATGACATTTTGTTTTGTTCATAAATTGTCTCTTCAAGGAACGCTAGATTTTGTGAAATTTCAATAGAATCATTTAAGGTTTGCGTTATATTTGAGAACTGTTTGCTCTTCATTTGTCATAGAAAATTGTTGAAAAAAAGAGATATGAACAGCACATTCATGCTCCATATGTTGTTCATATTCTCTTCTCACATTTGTTATTGGAGCAACGTGCTAAAATGAATCGTTTTAATTCTTATGGAATAGAAAGTGCAGTCGTTATTTGCTGATTAAGCTGAAAGCCAAAAGGATTTCTCGTAAAACTTTTGTTTTGTAAAATTTCAGTGAAAACATCGAAGCTTAGTGACATTCACGAACTTGCATCTATATTTTATTTGTTGCTTTAATTTCCGTCGAACCTAAAATTTTGAACCTAGAATAGTGACAGGTTCTCTCGTTATTTACGATCGAATGGAAATATCAGACGGAAGTTCTTCTTAAAACCGGAAGCGGATTCCTACAAAGGCAGCCCTAGTCGCAGGGGATGAACCCCGTACATCTTCGTCATTTATCCTCTGACCTATTTACCGATATATGGGCTATAGGGTTCAGCAACCCAGGTCGGTACCCGGTCGATCGCTATAACGGGTGACCTGAATAGAAATGATATTAGATCGCATTTATATTTTGATTGTTTTCTTTTTTGAAAGCATCCCCATAAATTATTCCGTGCCAATTCGCGCATTAGTCATCTCTTCAGTTTCATAGAAGAAACAATTTTTAGAGATGTTTCGAATTTTTGAACTCTCTGTATATTAGCTGTATATTTTGGCGGAAACTTCTACGAGTTTATTCGGCAATGCGCTACACTCTAAGTGAATAACTGTGTATCAAGATATATCGCGATCTTGTTGGAATCTATATAATGTTCTGTTCTGACTTTTCTTTTTCGTCCCAAGAGTAAGACGCACGCGCGCATGTCTGCAAATTAGAACGAAAGCAGACTGTTTGTCTCGTCTTGTGACAACATTTGATATGCGTTACACACTTTGCGAGCAGACAAGGTCGAAACAGCTGTCGTCGCGTCGAATGATTGTTGTAAAACAGTCGCATCAGGTTTAAACAAAAATCGTGCATCATCGAGTCGTTGTTTTTAAAATATATTCTGTAGATTGATATGTTCTACTGTTCATCTAAAATTCAATAATTCTGCAGACTTTCGTAGAAACAAGAACAAGAGCAAATCTTTAAGATGTAGACCGAGAGATTGCTCACAAGAGCAACATTGACTCTTCTTTCACTCGAGGGTTTCGGCTTCAACAGAGACCCAGTATCACGACCACATTGGATTCATGAGATTTCGCGGCGCAACTAGTCAAGCAGAATATTAATTATTTATCCACAGGTGACTGTCGGTGTTAAATACAGGGTTGGTCTGGATTAGGTCGAAGTCATCACAGTGTTGCTGTCGAGGAGAGGTAAAAGAGGAGGAGTTCAAAGAGCGCCCGAGCAAATATCCTTATTCGAATGTTAAACTCTTGCGCACGAGGGTGCCCGATACGCGTCCGTCCAGGGAGAGTAGGTCGTTTCCATGGCTACAAGGGGGTGCATCGGACTGGCACTGGTTACTGGTATTGCTAAAACTGAACGGAGCATCCCTTCCCTCCGCCTACACTTTCCCTCTCCTGACGGAACGGTCTCTAAAGCTTCTCGTTCTCTCCTATCCCACGGATACACCTCACGCCTCCTACGGAATATCCTGCCGTACCTGTGCTTTGCCTGCTTCCCCGTATCTGTACCCTAGGTCATCCCGCGGAAATTGGGTTAGAGCTCGGAATTAGGAATCGCTGACTCTACCGGTGAATTCACCGCTGTGTGGAGACGTTTCATGTTGGGGAATGTGTGACATCATGGATGTGTGACTGAGGTATCACGTGGAATATTTACAGTAATAAATACAATAATAGTATCGAATCATCTTTTTTTTTTAATCTTGCATTCAAGATGTTCATTGCTTCAAAATTTTTTAAGCCAAAGAAAGTTTGACAAATAACATATTGTTATAAACTATAACCTGAACGATTAAGAATAAAAATGTTTATATATGTTTTATTTACTTATTATTTATTATAATTAAGACTTTTTTAAATGTGATAGTCTAATATCTAATAACTTTCATTTCTTTCTAATTACTTATTACTGATTGCGATTTTTTCTAATTATTATTGTCCTTCTACAATAAGCTACTACTTGAGACTTGACGATGCTGGAATGACGGCCTTGATCGATGTCGATAGTACAAACTTTTTTAATGTTAAATTAAAAATGTTGATAATAGTGACATCTTTAATTCATTTCTTACATCATTGTTTTGACTCATTCAACACATACATCTGTCCTTGTCTAACATATTGCACGCCATCTCTTGCAAGATCGAGAATCTACTGTACACAATACTAAACACAATTAGGGATTCCGCATAATAAAAGGAACAGGGAACAGAGAACAGAAAATAAGAATTTCAACCTATCATGATAGGTTGAAATTCTTATTCTCTGTTCTCTGTTCCTTATTCCTTTTATTGTGCAAAGCCCTTTACTGCTTTGCTTACCATTTTGAATCTTCGTTAAGCATGGGTATACACGTAATTTGCAGATCAATATAAGTCTTGTTTTTAAGATTTTAATCTTACTTTCGTAAAGTATTGTTCGTTCATGTAATTTGATGGGTAGTGCAATGTCATTTTATCCATACGAGCTATAAAACTTTTGTATTAGGGAAACATTTACGTCAGATGACAGCTCTGCGAGTTGAAAAATAAGTAAATCTTTAACTTTTTTTGATATTGATATCAAATCATAAAGTCCACTACACCACCTCTTAATTTTGCGTCTATGTACTTTAAACTTGTAAAACGATTTTTTATTCTGTTCAGTCAATTCGGAGATTTTTTTATACGACTGTAATGTCTCGGTAATTTGTCCACTACAGTATTTAAGTCTTAAACTCAGGTAATGATTTATTGTTGAAAGTCCATTATAAATACAGATTATATCAGATTTATCAAAGATGATTTGGATATTGAAGTTGGCTTTTATTCAACACATTACAGTCAACAGTTCGTAAAATAATAAAATTTTTATGAATTGAGTTTCAGAAATACGAACGGATAGTTTCATTCTTTGTTACTTTTGAAAGTTATCTTTGTATATTTTAATGGATCAATTTAATATGACAGTTAACTCGAAAAGTATGTAATAAAAATTGAATTCGTGATGTGAAATTCATAACTTAAGTTTCTGAACGATTTAAGAAATTGAATTTTCTCTAAAGAACATGATTCTAATTAAAGAATTCGCAAATAAAAAGCTGATAAGATTTTTGTATAAATTTATAATTATTTATCTTCCTTATTTAAAAATTAAGTATTACGTTAATTTTACGTTACAAATGATGCGTTTTTTCTAGAATTGTCCCGACAAATATTTTATCGGTTAATAATTGTGACAAAATTATCGGATGTCTAATTAATCACAAACTTCACCTTTCGCGAATGGGTAGGAATTGCATTCATTTCTTTGTCCCTCTCGCTCGTTTGCATCGCGTAAACGCGCGGTTGTTCTCGTCTGCAATCGATTTCTATCACAGGGGTGAGCTTTAGAGTTGCGAGGAAAAATATTTACGCGGCGTAACCGGGATATTGTCGTCGGTAAACTGAACGCCTCCCACTCGCGCTCTCTTGATAGAATCAACCTCGTAGAACAATATGTCCTTTATAATCGAATCAACACGTCTCTTACGTCGTCTAAGGCGATCGATACGTTGCAATTTAAGCTTTACTCGTAGAGAAAATTTTCAATTATTTTTACCAGAATGTCGCTTTAACATGACTTATCCAAAAAGGTATAATCTTACCTATCGATATTAATTATTAATATCATTTTATCAAATATTTCCTCGAACTTAATTAATTTAGATAACATAATGATCTATTACTCTATCTATTTACTCGATGCTTTCTTTTCCAGTGTTACTGGAACAAAAAAATTTTTTGTAGACGATACGTATCGACACCCACACATATCCATACACCCTGGCATATTTTTTTTTTTCGAATAGGACACCCTATATTTATTCCAGGGAACACAGGGGTGTACGACCTAGTTACGCTTGGGCGTGTTATATGGGTCATAGACACCATTCGCACTCGGTTGCACGTGCGCGCGCACACACTCACGCGTGCTGACTGTGCACTGGTTCACGGGAGCAGTCGATTCACGAATGTGGGGCAAGAAGGTTTTCTCACACTGCTTTCACCGTTTTCGTTTGATTAATCATTGAGCGTTTGCTTTGAGATATTGCCATGAAGGATGGTCCTTTCTCGACTGGTAACATTAAAAAAAATGAAGATTCTCGAAGACAATATTTATATTCGGTTCTTGTTTTAAGATGTTAAATAATTAAAGGGAGGTTTTTTGCAATAACGTGAATCCAGATAGACGTGAACGCTAAAGTCACGTTATCCTTTTCTTAAGTAGTTGTTAAGAAGAAAATAACCTGACCTTAGCGTTCACTGTATTTGAATAAACTCTCTAATAATGTCTTAAAACTAATACGGTTCTCTGATCGATTTATGATCTTCTTAGGATTGTACTTAATAGTTTTAGATACAAGAATCGACTATGAATATCGATCAAAAATGGGTTCTGGTTTTTTTTTCGCAGTTAAATGCAAAATTTGTATGTAGAATGACGCTTGTCATGTTTACGGATGAAATACAGAATCTATTTTAATCTCGCCTGTTGCGACTGTAATGGAAGAAGGAAGGGGGGGAGAGAGAGAGAGAGAGAGAGAAAGAGAGAGAGAGAAGGAGAAGAAGCAAAAAGGAAGAAAGAGAAAGAAGCCAACGATAGTGACGTCCGTTTCGCAGCAAAGCGGAGAATTTATCGATAGTCGACGATTACCGTAGGGCATGTGACAGGGCTTTAGCTCGTCGATAGTCTGGACTTAAAACAAACACATACTTCCATGTTGTAAACTACATTGCCCCCAGGCATGATACCTTTAACATTTATCGCAAAGGTTTTAGCTGATCGTAAAACAATATAATAGTTATTGCGCATAATAAATCCGATTCATTGGGACTCGATTCGCGTCTTTACCTAAAACCATTGTTAAAACAATTAATATTATCGGAGAAAAAGCTCCACTTCGCGTTTATTTCATGTACGCGTATGTACGTTGTTTTGAAGACAGACGGAATTCTCATTCTTTCCATGCAGTAAGTAAATTCGTGTAATAAATAGTTATAATGTTCCCAAAGCAGATATTTATATTTTGTTCAAATAGTTCCCAGGATTGAATCCCCAACTCGGGTTTCCTTTGAAAGCCAGCGGTTTTACAGTGTACACCAGGTACACATGAGCACGCGCACGCGTGTACTCGACCAATATATATATCCTTCCACCTTTTCCCTCTATTCCTTTCTTATTTCCCTCAGCAGTATCACTTGTCTAAGTTCTCTGCGCTTTACCATCTCCTTCCGATTATTCTGATCACTCTCGTCCACTGTCTTTTCCTTCTCTTTGCATTTTCCTCTGTGGCACCCTTCGACAATGGCGTCTTCACCCCCTTATCGCTTATCGAGATTATCCATCTCTATCGCTCTCGTCAGGATTTTGCTTCCATCGAGAGAGAAAGCGTGAATATCTCTCTTTCTCACACACACATACACACACATTGCCTTCGCTACATTCTCGTTTCTTCCGACGTGCCAGACATCCCCTTGCCGCTCTTCCTCGATCGGGTGAGCCGCGCGCCGCGCACGCCTCTCTCAGTCTCTCGCGCAAAGCGATACCGTGGTGACGTGACGTTACGCTCGGCAAAGCTTGCAGCTGGTCCAGGTCTCTCGTCGTCATCGCCGAATTGTAACCACGCTCGTTTACATCTTTCCGTTTCCATTCCAAATGATGCTCGCTCGCTCTTCCATCGTCGGTTTCCCTTTTGGCGAGGCTCGCACCTCGATTCCCTGAATTCCGTGGAAATGCGCGCACAACACTAGTGAACACTAAAGAGGAACTTGTGACGGCACCAGATTCCGCGCACGCAAGGAACGAGAGGAAGGAAAGGAGAGAGGAAGAGAAGAGCGTTTTGCTATTTTCAAGACGCCGCGAAGTCTTGCCAAAGTGTGCCTTCTTGGCCCTCAAGAATCATAGCCGGAAGGTCGCGATAACCTGCATTTCCGCTCGACCGGCTCTCGGGATCGTCGATCGATCGCCGAGTAGCGCGATTTCAGTTTCCCGGGATATTTCTGGAGCACGACGTGAATCAGTGATACAATATCTAGAGCGTGCTGCTGATGTAAATTTTTCCGTCAATGGGATATGGACATCTTGCACTATCCTGTGATCAATGATAGAAGAATAAGGAATATTTTGATAATCCCCCGGATTATTCTTAGAAACGCAACGGTTCGTTTCGAGAGTAATTCTTGATCCGATTGACGAGGGTTTCTGCTTAATCTTCCTTATACGTAATAAAGCCATCGTTCAAAACGTTCTAGGAGATAATAGATCGCTGCGAACCGTGACGGAAAATTGAATGTTCGACTATAATCTCAAGACCACCGACACGTTGATATCTTTTGTTATAACGGAGTCATCATCGACGTATATTTCTCTTGTGGGCTTCGTCTGACGATCATCATATTTCTCATTCATAGCAAAGACCGTCCCGATGATGATGTTTCGCTATCGCTTTTACGAGCAAGACGCGATCCTCGGGGAGGGGGATATTCTCGATAGAGTAATAGCTGGACAACCGACGAGAATAGATTGAGGAAGAAGAAATCTATTTTCCGTGGATCGCCGCACTCTACAGATCAACAAATAATTCGAGTCACCTTTGCAAGATCGAGCGTGTTTATCGGCGATTATTACATACGCAGACGATCGACAGTATTGTGTACAATTACTTGAGACACATAGAAGTAAGATCAGTATTGGAGAAGAAGAGAATTACGAAAATTATGAGTCAATCGCATTAACAAACACGATTCGATTTGGTAATGAAGAGGATTCCATGCTTTCCATCGTTTCGATCCTATTTACGATGCAAACATGAAAGTATTATCCCACTGGCAAGAGTGGTGTCTAAAATAAGAATTTGATTAATTGGCACGATTTGATTAGCAGCGAAGAAGCAAAAGGGTTTGGTTGAATGAAAACGACAGTGGAAAAAAATGGGAATGGATGAACGATGTGCATAATCATATGATTGATCATTGAGTATACATGAAAAATTGTTTCGTTGATTATAAAGATATATAGATAATAAAAATAAAGAGAGAGAGAGAGAGAGAGAGAGAAAGAGGGGCTGAAAGGAAAGAGTACGAAAACTAAGGAAAATTGAAAAATGCAAGCTGCATCTAATCGACGACGATCGAGGACGATTTGTGATTGGAGCGTCGTCGTCGAGAATGGAGGATAAATTTATCCGCGTCGCGAAGAGGAATGCGGCAGAAGCGTGGAGGAAAAGTAGCACGAGTACCACGGAACGCCGCAGTCGCATTTCCGGTTTAAATTTAACGTGATGATACGCGCACTTTCCCAATTAGCCGATATGGAGACCGTTGAATTTAACTGGAGGTTTGTTAGAGAATAAGGGAGAATTAACGCTTTGTCGCCTGGCTTGCTTATATGCGAATCATGAAATCGGCATCTTCCACTTTTTCGTTGCAATCGGCGTTTTGTTCATTGCGAAATATTTCCGTAAACTCTAATTACAGCGGAGATCTCCCGAAGTTAGCCTTTCACCGGAAAAAATCTGGTTGCATAAATTGGAAATCCGTTAGATTTTAAGTAGCATGTCTATTGATAAATAAACGAATAGAGCTTTTTCTATTATTAGAGCCTACACAACTTTAAGATTATTTTTCTTACCAGAAAAAAATTACCAGATGAGTATGATTAATTCCTGTTAAATATATCAGAATTTCTTGATAACATTTCTAAATTTATTTTGAAAGTCATAATATTCTTTTAATGAAAGTACATGTAATGAATATAGAAGTTTTTATAGAGTTAACCGAAAATATTAAAATTATTACTAACCGAATTCTTATTAATTAAGCCTATCAAATGTTTTCATTACAAAATCTCGAATGTAATTATGATAATCAGAAATTATGATTGGTCTCATCAAACGTACGTCTTGCTAGTATAATTAAGACATTTTTCTCAATGTTCGCGTGCAGTAACGTAAAGGAAGATAGATTAAAATCTCTGTTATAGCTGTAATCAGTGTACGAAAATGAACTTTCACGGCGATTAAATCGCAAATTAGATGCTCTCTCATAATCAGCAACAACGATAAATGATATTCTGTAATAGTTAATACTTGCTGGCATGCTGATGTCTGCATCACTTATGCAACTTGCTCATTTTATTCATGCCCAAAATATTTATCACATTATTTTTATTATTTACGCAACGCACAGCTATTACATTGGCAATTCGAACCAATTTGTCAGATATTGATGCATCTACGCACAACCGGGTTATTAAATTTTCGCTTCGTGGGAAAACATCGCGCATTAATAAAAACACAATCAGTTATTCCCGATGCGAAATTCATTTACATTTACGGTTAACTTCGTAACTGCGTAATTGCGATTAAGCGTAATGCCCTCTTAATAACATCTCGTTACACATGATGATGCGTAAAAATATATCACTGAATACTTTCCAATATTCCGTATGCCATATTGTCACTTTGTTACGAAAGCAAATTCATCATTTAATAATCCTATAACGTTGCGCGAATAAATGAGTCATGGTATAACGCTGACTTATAGAAGCTCGTGATTCATAGTAGCTTAACATTTACCTTCGCTAAGTAACAATTATTTGACGCGCTTTACATAAAGATACGACGACTGTGTAACTCCTTTTCTAATTAATAACAAACAGTTCCCTCTCGATCTTTATATAACAATTACAAAATTTTTCCTTTTCTTTTTTTTAGCAAGTAATACAATTATTATTATACTAATAGTAAAATATTATTCAACAATAGCATTACTAATTTTGAAAAAGTGTATGAAATTGTAAAAATACACGTCGTTATCGCATTCGTATGATACATTAATAAGATATATTTATTACTTGGAAAAGTTTAAAATTTTCTTTTCGTAGAAAAGATCGCCAAGATCTTGTGAGAGTATATTGGAAAAAAAAACTGATTGTATAAATTAAAAATGATCGATTAAACTTTGATTTAACCAATATCTGTTTAAATTTAAATATGTCCCTTGGAAATGAACAAATTAAAATTTTTCTAGAAATTATCGGATGAGTGATTAATGATTAATTCCTTCTTGTTACACAGAATTTGTTAATAATACGAAATTTATTTGCAATTAGGTCAGCATAACTTTTTAGTAAAAAGAAATGTCTACTATAATATAATTAGAAGTTGTATAGATCCAACCAAAAATACTAATTAAATTTTCATAGTTAAATCAAACGTTCTAGCTATAAAATATTAAGTCTAATCATAACACTTAGAAATTTGGTATCCTCTCACTAAAATGCATTTTACCACGTATAATTAAAACGGTTTTTTTTTTAATAAAAAAAGGATTTTTAGAAAAAAGGATTAAACAATCCAGATAAAATACAATATATAGCTCATTTGCTACAACGTTATAATTGAAAAATTGTGATTTTTAAGTCGTTTACAACTTAAAGGGAAACGTATCCTCGGAGTTCTTTTATGCTGTTAATTAAATAAAAAAAAAATATATATATATATTTTTTATAATTTGAAATATTTACATTTCACTTTAACACTCAGATTAAATCAATGATTAAAACAACGGCTTTAATATGCACCAATGCGTAATTGTAATGTAATGTGTCCAATCGAATTCGTTAGTTTGCGCATTTATTCATTATTCGACATACGTTATTCTTCGCGCGCGATTATTATTCTCTGTATCTCGAAAAAGGATAGAAGTAAACTCAAACGAATATTTACGTTTTTTTATATGAGAATGTCACGTGCGTTGTTATATCTGCTTGCAGAGTATATGATGTCGGAAGGTGGACTGGCACCTAGTATCAGCCTCTCGTGCTACATGCTATTCAAAAGATTCACGTACTAATTGCTAGTCGCACCCACGTGTATGTGTTGAACTTCCACAAATTGCAAGGTGTACTGCACTGTAACCCCATGACGCATTTAATACATGGCCCGCCTGGAGAGTAAGTGTCTCTTTCACATGTATTTTCCATATTTTCGCAGAATCTTTTGCCTCGTTTTATTTTCGCAATAACAGGATCGGCGAAACGGTTTATCGTATGTACACACATATGTACACATGATCATCTTTATAGGGAAGAGACGTCGGTCGAGGTTGCGTCGGAAGTGAAAGAAATCTCATTGTCCATTAATATCGTAGATTGATATATTCTACTATAAAAATATCACACTCGTAGAAATATCATACTGGCTATTGCTCAATTAAATGTGCTTGAATGATAATCCTTAATTGCTTATTTCGTATGTTTTTATTTGAAACGTTAATATAAAGAATTATTAAAGGAAGTACGAAGAAATAATAAGTACAATAAAACATATAGTTTATTTGCTACAACGATATAATTAAAAAATGTGTTTTTTAAATGTGTTGTTTACTTAAAAGGAACAAATTTGAAGTTCTTGTTATTAGTAGAACAATATAATGGAATTTTTAATACTCTTAAGCCCCTCTAGACATAATGCGAGACAACAATGACAAGAATAGTGAGGGGAATAGTATAGGAGTGAGAGGAGTAGTAATAGAAATAAGTAGTATATAATTGTCGCCTTCCATCATTACACAATGCTACAAAAGAAATAAAGCCCATATAATTACATAAGCGTAATTATAAGTGGTGTAGTCATAAGAATTGTCTAATCACAATTGAATATTCTCAAATTTGACTCTGATTGGTTTCAATTCTTGCAATTACGCAAATACCTCTCACAAATACGTTTACGCAATTGTAGAATGGGCTTAAAAATCCAATCTGATCGCGTATAGACTGTAGTATATATCTTCTATCTGCTCTCTCTTCTAGTTATAACGTATGTGAACAGAATGAAAAATCTGACCACTAGTAGACTATAAGGTGATGAACACAGAATTTTAACTCGGAAATTTATTGCTGTTGCCTTATTCTATTAGGTGTTGGAATTAATTCGTAGCGTTTTTTAATGAAAGAATGTTATTTATTTCACATGAGCATTAAAAAATACATTAATGAAAGTACTTCCCATCACTTGTAAAACGCTACGAATTAATTCCAACACCTAATATGTTCCTATGTGTTCCACATATACATTCCCGAATATTGAATTCCTCTTCTATCGTTATCGTTATTTTTATCATTATGTTTAGGGCTTTAGACTGTGTTCCAAAATTCACTGTCAACGCTAAAAATCTATAATTTACGTCACATGCATTATAAATTTTCAGTACTGATAAATTATGAAACATAGCTTTAATTGAAAAGAAAATTGGAAAATATTGATTACAGAGGATCCAGCTTCGATGAGCTTGATATATGTTGTCATAAATCTTGAATGATCTCTAACAAGTTTTAGTTTGGTGTTCGTTACTTGTTAAAAAGTTATTAATAAAAAATTTATATTTTACGAGGCGAAACGAAACCTAATTCAAACACATTTTCTAAAAACATTGTTTTTGTCTTTTAGTTATGTTGTGGCAAATTAGTGATATTGATTTATCAAACAATCAGATATTTCTTTCACTGCAAAGCTTTCAGTTGATTTGAAATTGATTCTTTCTTAGCAAAAATAACCAAACAAGCATCTATAGTCTTAAAATCAACGATTAAGCTTGGAACATATTCTTTTATTAGTTTATTTAGTTATTAATTATGTATACTTTAATTAATTTCTCAATGTATTCTTTTGTAATTAAATTTTGATTTAAAGCTTTTAGTCACAAATATAATATGTATGTACGATCTTAAAAAGAAAAGATTGGAAAAATCGCATCTAGCGATAACTTGATATTTTTTTGTTGAGAAAACCGTTCTTAAATCAGTCATTGAAACCGAAACATCCTGCATAAAATCCTGGATAGGAGAGCAATGTAATTATGTGCATTTATTATTGCAGTACCGAGCATAGTGGTGTATAAAAGAAGCAGGTCGCAGGACCGACCTGAGAGTCCTACGGTGGTGGTGCAAGGAGGAATGCCCTCACTGCCGTCCTCCAAGCAAGGCCTCGCCATAAGTGGCTGCGGTGGTGCGCCTCATCAGGACGCCTCGGAGTCAGATATGATAGACGGGAATGCCAACCCTAATGTAGGCACATCCCCCGTACCGAACTCGCTCCACCGTCCCGCTTCCTCCTGTTCGCCATCCGATAAATCGGACACTGAAAGCAAGAACTTTCGCAATCGGGTATGTACTCCATTAATCATTGCTAGATCATTATTTTCTGCTTATCCTTTCTCATTAGAAACTTTAAGTTTGGAGGAAGTTATTAAAGGAGACGTCTGGTTCAGGAGGCTGAAAAATGGAGGAGATTTTTTGTGATTTTTTTTTCTTAAAGAAATCAATTACGACAACAATAATAAATTTGTGTATTATTAATCGATAGTGAAATAATGATTCAAATACAATAAATATGTAGTTACCTTAGACCTCATCAAATAAGATATACTATTTATATTTTTCTATATTAGATAAATATTTTTTTAAATAAAGCATAATACTATAATAACTAATTAATCATTGAAATAAAAATACATTCAGAAGAAATACATTCTTTATTAAAATCGCTTACTCCACGAGCAGTATGCGACATTACCACCAGAGAGACGCAGTGAAGTTCAATTTCTCCTAAGAAGAAAACCTCTCAACATATAATAAAAGGCGCGGCATTGGCTTTGAACTTCGAAAACGAAAGTAAATGAGAAATACCTACATCTCGACAGTACAGTACTGTACAACAGTTTAGTACTGTACAAAAATTCAGTAACTTATTGGAAAAGCTATATACAAAATGTCCCATTTTAATAACCGCATTTGAATTTCTTCTAAACTATGCAGGATGTCGAAATTCCGCTTTTACGATGGATTTAGGTGATATTAAGAGGAATATATTTTGATTAACAAGATTTGATCTTTGGTGAAAGCTTAAAGGTCAAATAAAGGTCAACTTCATTTTTGTAAATGGCAACCTAATTTTTTACCTACGTTCGTAGTCATACTCATAACGAATTCAACATATTTATTTAGTGGAAAGTTAAACTGCACATGCACAGTTCTACTTTTCACTAAATAACGTAACTTTAGCGTTCACCGTATCTAGATACATGATATTATAAAAATTTTCCATTACGATTGCGGAATCAAAAATACTTTAAATCATATATTTTCAGAATACTGAATTGAAAGAAGTGGCCCTATTATCTGACCAATTAGATCACCACCATTAGATCTAACACCATTAGATTTTTTTCTTTGGAGCTACCGTTAGGATATTATATATCGTAAAAAATTGAATAATTCTGATATGTTCAAAGCACGATTTATAACGGCTTATCAAAACTTTTCGCTGATAATGCTGTTAAATGTGTCGCGATCATTTATGATATTCATAGTCAGATCTTATACTTAAAGCTTCCTTAAATTTATCTTCAAATGCTCTAAGAATTATTTTATTGGCTACTGACCATCTGAAGATAAATTTAAGGAAGCCTTAAATATAAGGTCTGACTCTATGAATACAGACATTAGACATCTTATTGCCTTCAGTATTTGTAATCAGGGATGGAGATCCGAACATGCACGAAAGCTATTAATGTAAATTCGCGTTTGAGTCATTTGATCTTTGACTTGAGTCATAATGTATTGAGCTCGGAATGAATATAATTACAAACGTAGATGTTTAAAAAATTAGGGTGCCATTTACAAAAATGAATTTAATCCTCATTTGAACTTAATTCAACTCAATAGCTTCCACTCAAAGTCAAATCTTAATTAATTAAAATATATCCCCTTTGACACTACATAACTTGTAACAGAATTTCGATATCTTGCATAGTTTTGGAGAAATTCAGGTGTGTTGATTAAAATGTATCACTCCGATTAAATATTACTACATTTTCATAATTTATTTAATTTATTTATTGTTCTTATTAAAAGTATGCACGCGCGCGCGCACACACACACACGCACACACATTTGAGGATAAATAACGTCACAATTATGTATTATAAAGTTTTAATAAGAACAACAAATAAATTAAATGAATTATGAAAATATAGTAATATTTAATCATTTGTAGTAAATGATTAATATTACTATATTTTTTTAAATTTATATAACTTATTTATTGTTTTTATTAGAACTTTAATACATAATTGAGGCATTATTTGTCCTCAAATTTTTAGTTGCTGATATGACTTTTTTCTCTGAGTGTACGAAGTCTGTCCCAAAAGTATTCAACCTCTTTATATATCTTCGTCCTTCGTATATCTTTGTCCTTAGAGACATCCTATTGAATGTACCTCTATTGTGGAAAACAGGCATTCACTATTTAGAGGAATATCCCCATCAAGCGGCATTTATAGTTTTCTTTAATATCGTCAAATCTTTTTGCTTTTCAATGGATTTTTTAACTTGGGAAATAATTAAAAATCACCCGGACTGTACGAGGATTGGCGAAATTGAGTTAAACAATAACGTGTTTAAAAGTAAAAAAAATCTTGAATCAGGTAAGATGAATGTCATTGTGAAATGCGACGCTCAAAGTTTTCGACGCTCACACAACTGTGTACCCGTTGCTGACTGAACAGCCGTCGTATCACTTAGTAGTACTTCTCAAGGTCCTTCCTAAATATTGAATGTCTGTTTTTTACAATAGAGGGAAAATAACAAAGCAGGCTTGGGAAGGACAAAACAGAGTTGGGAAGCATTACTTTTTTCGTTTCTTCTTATAATAAACATGACGTTGCAATTTTTTATAACTAAACGCTAAGGTTGTGCTAAAGTTGGAAAAGTCGAGTGCAACGTCATGTTTATTATAAAAAGTAACGGAAAAGTGACGAAAAAAGTACGCTTCCCAACTCTAGGATAAAGATATACGCAGAGGTCGGATACTTTTGGATCTCTCATAGATATTGAAAAAAAAATTATAAACATTTATTCCTTTCTTATTTATATTTTTCGAATCTGATATAAATATTGCATAAATGCGAATTGAAAATGTTATATATCTACGAATCAATATTGCGACGACGCATCAAATACGTAAATTACGTAAAGAACCCTTGATGTTGCAGACGAACACGAAACTGAAACTGTTAGTCAGAAGTCATGCCATGAGAGAGTCGACATCCCCACCGCGGGAACCGCACGGCAACGGTCCAACGTCGCCGCACAGTCCGCAATCGGCGGATGGCGAGAAAAAGATCATATGCAGCCTCTCGCCGAATTCTGGCGCCAAGCTCAACAACAACGAATCCATATTCAATAGCAATCTTTGTTCCGCTCAATCTCCCAAACAGATGCGCAACACGGCGACATCGCCGACTTGTCGGGCACCGTCGCGAAATGGTAAAGCGATCTATTTCCTTTTTTTGTTGTGCTTTAAAGGTAAAACTATTTAATTTTAAAACTTTTGTCTCGCAGGTCAATCTAGTCCTTCTCAGGTACATTCACCAAAGAGCATCACATCTCCAACTAATGGCAATAAATTGGAAAACCATCGCTCCAAATTCGCTAGTGCGAATATCATTCAGAAATGCAATAACTGTGTAAAGAACAATCAAAATGAGCGACCAGGTTTATTGCAGACTCCGATATCACCCATCAGATGCGGTCAAACTTTGCAGCATTCGCCGAAGAGCACCAATCTTGCTCCGTGCGGCCAGAATAATCAGCACAAATCCGAGCAACGAAGGCCGAACACATTGAACATTTGTAATAATCAATGCTCGGCGCAATGCGGCAACACACTCTCAGTGACTAGGCCCGGATCTAGGCACAAGCTAAGACACCAGAATTCGTCCCAAGGCAGTTATGATAGCGCATCGCCATGCCTTTCGCGTGGTATGTTGCTTGAACAATACGTTTTTCCTTAATCTATTTCTAACTAACAAACTTATAGTACTATAATTTGATTGAAATGATTCAGCGTGTCTTGATATGTGTGATAATAATATTTACAATTTATTATCTTTTAACTCTTAACACACATGATTGAGTCATTGTCTACGTTTTTTTCCTTGAAATATAACTTACACATTTTTCTTCAATATGTTGATAATCTCCTATCTCTTCATTGTTTACATGAAATAATTTTAGTTAGTTTATTTTTCGAATCTCCGACCTAGGATAATAGCAATGAAATAATTTTATTTTATAAATATGCGTGAATAGAATCCGTAGACCTTTTATCTGACAGGCAACTATTCCACTATTGAGATATCCGATGTCCCCAAATATTGCTATGCAAGAAAATTACTATTTTTAATTCTTATATTATGATCTATAATATCAAATTTTCTATTTATTTACAGATAGTAGCACGGAGCTATATACGGACAGCACCGGGATAGATCTCGAACAATTCATTGCAGAAACTATAAACCGCAATCAGAAGGATCGCACAGTGTTGCTAAAGATTGAGAAAGATTTAATCGATTTCGCGAAGGATCGACAGAAGGTTTCTCATAAATTCCCGAACATGTCTTCATATAACAGGATGCTAGTGCATCGAGTGGCAGCTTACTTCGGGATGGAACACAACGTGGATCAATCGGGTTTAAGCGTCATCGTCACGCGGACGAAAAACATGCGAATACCAGATACTCGCTTTAAGGAGCACATCAGAGATGATCTAATCCTATCGGAGGAACCGCGAAGAAGTATCCTGAAACGAGATTCGAGCTCGTTTGAGGATAGTTTCAATTTCAAATCGCCTGATAGATTGTCGGGCGATTGCTGCCGGCGTAGCAAAAGTTTCGAGGAACGAGAAGAGGAATATGAACGCGCCAGACGAAGGATATTTAAAGATAGTAGTGGTGAAAGCAGCGAAGTTACGTCCTGGCCATGGTCTTCGACGGAGAGTTCAGATGCCTCTGCGAAATTTCGCTTGCTACACCCGGATCATCTAGTCAGGTAAATCGCACCTAAGCTTTTACTGCGCCTGATAATAGTTATAAAATATTTATTCAATATGTCTCTCGATAATATTGTATTGATTATACTATTCATATATGCATCTTCAGGCAAAATCGACTTCTGAAGGGCGAATCTTTTGATGGAAGGGATTCATTCCGCGGCGGAGTGTTGCGCCCATCGGTTTCTAAGTCATTCAGTTTCGGTGGATATACCAAAGGCATGTTGACAAGGGGAGATAGTGTTACATCTACACATAGCGCGGGAGCTCGCCTTATGAAGCAAGGTAATTATTTGTAATTGCGTATGAGATTGAAAATAAATATTTTTTAATACTATACATTGATATTCTGTTGTTGCATTATTGTCGCCTTTGCACTATCTCTTCAATCTGTTATCGTATGTGATAAATGTGTCATAGATTCTGGGGCGAGCATGTGTTCACGTTTAAGTCCGAGCCGTTCGAGTAGCGGCTATAAATCACAGAGTCAGCGCAGCGACGCGACATTATCGCCATCTTTGTCACCTTCCCCTGTACCTGCCACTATGACGTGTAGTCACACTCAAGTGTCCAGTCAGGACTTAATCTCGCCGGAGTCGAACGGTGGCCAAACGGTTATGTGGGCAGTCACTAGTTTGTCCAGCGTACCACCTGGCAGCATAATAATAAATCCACAAACCAATCAGCCATATACGAACACGGACGGCTCGATTTATCGTTTTGATCCAGACAATCCACCGAAGTTCTTTAATATGGAGAATGAGAATGGCACACCATTGTCCGCTAATAAGCAGCAGCAGCAGCAGCACATGGAATTGTCCTCTGAGCCGTCCAGAACGAATAACAATCTCAAGAATGACAATAGGAAACAGAGATCGCCGCAATCGAGGATCAATGTTACGGGAGCATCTACCGGGGCCCAAGTAACGAATACAGCGACGTCGCCAAGCCTGCCATTCACTCCGCCGCCACCGCCACCACCTCCTCTTCCTCCTGCTTCTGCTCCGCAGAATCCACCCATTCTGCAACATCAAGCGCAGCAACAGCAGCTCCAATCTCAGCTGCATCCGCAGCAGCAAAGTCTAGTCAAATCGTCAACGACACTACCGATATTTAATCATATTAACCAAACAGCTCAACAACCCTACGCGACCTACGTACCTACCTCAGAACCGTATAATCAAGGTGTCTATCCACCCCCCATGGGACAACCGACTGTGATGATGGCATCTCATCCTACTCAGAGTCAAGCAAGTGTACAAAATGGCGGTCAGGGCGATGTCTTCAATCAGAATCAGGTCTACACCAATTATGCGGTACCTGTGCATCAAGGACCAATATCACAGTCAGGGGTAAGTGTAACAGTAAAAATTCTTTTGTAATAGTATTAAATCGACCGAGAATGGCAACATAAACATATTTAAAAAAATTATGTAGGAATCTATATAGGACCTAGATGTTTGGTCTAAATCCCCATGGGAAACATGAAATCCCATATGGATTTCCTATATCTACCGGGTATCTACCGGGTTACCAGGTTTTTTCAACAGAACGAATCTGCTCCACTTGCGCCAAAATCGGGGGAGAGAGTTTCATGTCCCCCCTCCCCTCTCCCTTATTGTTGAGCACATGTAGATGTGCTGAAAGACGCTGACACTTCAATCCAGATTGCCTCCTCGGCATCCCCAATTGAGAGAGGAAACAACAACCTTCTTTCTCCTTATTTTTTTGTACTCTTCCTTTTTCATAATTGATTCAGAAGGAGGAGGCCGCCCTTCCAAACTGTTTCGCTCCCGAGTATAACTCGGACCAGAATTGGGACCGAAATGTCTTTACCTACAACCTCAGTCAAGGCTTAGCTCTCCACCGTTTATGCTGAATATACTTCCAGTGTATGGTGCTCCGAGTCCATTCCAACAATGAAAACACCTTTCAGTGTTCTCCTTGCCCATGCGACACTGGTCGAAACATTTGTGACTAGCCATCACCTTTTTCAGACGATAGTAATCCACCGTAGGAGTTTGCCCATCTATTTGGACAGGCAGGGCCACATAGTCTTGACAGTCTCACAGCCTGTGATCGCCAGTTCAGGTCGAACAGTTGATCTTGCTAATATTCAAACGTAACTCCTTTTTAATTATTTCCATATCTCTGTGACGTATCCTTTCCTATCCCGTATATCCTGGACTCATCGATACTATTTGATGCTAATCAAGGGTTAGGTTAGATTAGTCATCTAATTCTGATTACATTTTGATTAAATTAGGTTAAACTATTATTTAAGAATTTATTTGCCTTTGATTGACAAGCTTAACAAGTCTACGCAAGTAATGTGTTGTGATGTAAATAAACTCGTAAAACTCAACCATAATGCTGTAACTGATGTGCAGGACATGGCCGAGTTATCCGGATATTTCTTAGGTATGAACATTTATGATCAGCGTAGCAATGGGGACAGCCACTCCACGCCTCCGCATTCTACGTATCCGCCACCCTCTGCAAATCAGACCGTGCAAAATGTGCAGTCAATACAACCAAATTATTGGCAACCATCGCCAAATCAAATACCGGTAAAAATAAAATATATGCGATGTGTTCTTTGATTGTCACTTTTGCTTGATAAAAGATAAATCTTTCTAGCCTCAACAGACTATGTATTTTGTGCCTCCACCTGGAACGACAATTTCTGTCGGTCAGAATCCGGGGGACAGGCAACAGCTGCATCAGCAGCAGAGGTTTCCAACGAATTATTCTTTCAACGCGCAAACGATAACGTCTCCGAGCCAACCAAGTTGTACGTTATATCACAATTATTATATTTCTATCTCTTTGTTTCTTTCTGTAAATTTATTTAAAATAATTGACGTTGTGTACTTCAGCTAATTTCGTCGGCAGTTATCCGGTACCTTACAATTCATTACCAGCAGTAACTCCAACTCCTGGCGACTATACGTATCAACCACCAGTTCAAATGATTCCTACGTATTATCCGCCAGGACAGCCGGCGATGCAACCACCGCCTGTGATGTACAGAGTACCTACGCCACCGAACACACCAACATCTAGTCAAGTAATTTACTAATCTGTTCATATTGCCAATATTAATTTTACAAGATATAAGATTGATTCAAATAATAAAAAGGTTAAAATGCATAACATTACAGCTTATGTCATTTTGTGTTTGATAGCCCTAAAATTCTACACTTTCCGTTAGAATATTTTTTTTGGAAATGTTTAATTTCTGAAATATTAAAGCGTTACAATATTTTTTGGAAACTCAGTATAATATTAATATAAAATATTAATGTATTTGATATTTTTGATATGATTAATAGATACCTGGTATGCCGTTGATGTATGTTAACTCAAGTAGCTATGCAACTCCGACAATGGTGACCAGTGGAACATTTGGACATCAGGTCACCCATAATGGTACGTCCCCGGCGCCGCCTGGAGCATATATGGCACCCACGCTGATTCCCAATCTCGTCTTCAGGCAAAATGTTCCGGTAAAAACTGCAACATCTATGTACTATCGATAAGTTATCAGAGAATGTCTGTCAATGACTAAAGACATTTTCTTGAAATAGATCGTTCCCAGCGTGCGGGCGACAACGCCAGGGAACTCCCAAAGAGCCAGTCGGTCTCCAACTCCGGCGCACGAATTCTTCGGAGGTGGGAGCGGAGACCGAAGCGCACAACCTCAACCACGTTACCCACTGCCAATGTATCAGGGTGTCCATATCGTGCAAGGTATGATCCTTTTAAATATAACATACATTCGTTAAATCGTTTTTTAAACAGCATTTAAAATATTCGTAAATACAGGGGACATGAGATTGATGCACTCAGGCGTACCATCCAATTCCCGGTTGCAGTATGCACCAGTATCGTCACCGCCTGTTGTTCAAGGCTGCCCGCGGCCTTACAGGCCACCTTCGTCTAACACCTCGGGTGCCGGTACGCCGATTTCCTTTGACGGCAGAAATCAGAAAATTCGCAAACATAGGTAGCCTTGAAACTCACATTATTTCTATTCTTATTAAATATTATTTTTTGTTTTTTACGATAAATTTATAAATTTATATGTCTCGGTAGTCTAAAGGCTTAGGACGGAATGCAAGAGATCCGGGTGCGACTCCCGACCGAGGCAATATTTTTCGCAATAAGTTTTTTAAGATTAATTTGGGAAATTTGGAGGGGATTATTAATATTTCAGATTGATTATGTTGAAAGTCCAATAACCATATCGGCACGCAATTATCATTTCTGAAATTAATTCATTTATATGAATATATATAATAGTTCAACTTCTTAACATTCAGACCGTAGCTTCGTTAAAGTAATGTTATTTAACATAAACGGTCTTGTTTCCAATCTTATTATAAATTTATTATCTTGTGCAATTCAGGTCCAAAATAACATCTTTGCCACCAAGCGGCGCACGACCCAATTTTTATCAAACATCTTCCATGTCATCGCTCCCATCGAACATACCCAAAGACATCAGAGAAGGTATGAAAAATTAGCAAAAAGCGTAGAGAGAAAGAGAGAAAGAAAGAAAGAGAGAGAAAGAGAGAGAATGGAAGAGAGTGAGTGAGAAAGAGAAAGAAAAGAATTCGATGTTTACCCTCAGTACGTCGCTTAAGATTTAGTTATTTTTTGCTTTCATTTTGCTTATGAAGAATAAAGTGTAACACAATTTTGACACATTCTTGTCTCCTCTTAAAAGCGAAACCTGTGGAAGACAGTATAATATAAGGTACAGAACTTAAGTATAAAATATTACACAAAACACACACACAGTGTCTTCTTTGTATAATAGGGGCTTCTTCACGTGCGTTGATTTATCTTTACTAATATTTATCGTTTTTTTTTGTTTGCACGACAACATGTTGGAAAGTAATTCCTACTTCCATAAATTTATTAAATAATTTAAATGACTATATACATATTATACATCTTTCGAGATAATTATGGCCTTTTTGAGCTTATGATATAACGATTAACATCAGGCAAAAATACAAATTTATTGATATATAGAGAAAGATACTGGAAAAAGCTAAAAGCTTTTTTACGGAAAAAAGTAGGAGAGATATCTTTTCATTGCACATGTTTTATTGTTGCACCGTGCTTAAATAAAGTAACATGCACGGGATATTATTCTGAATTGATAAGAAAATGTTCAGAAATGTTCCTGTCCAATTTTTATTTTTAATGTTACAAAGAAAAAGAAACTTTTTTCTTTGTAAATGTGTATATTTTTAAGCGTTATTTGATTGAAAATTAAAGAAGAACGATTCTGGAATGTTTTCTTGTAGCTTTGTTATAACGACATTGAATGTATTCTTTGCACACTTTTTTCTAACTTTTCTTTACATTACACATACCGTATATATATTTTTCATGTTCATTATGCACTCGGATTGGCAAGAGATACAAATAATATTAATTTAATCAGCTTCATCAGATTGACATTAGGAGAACATGTTTTCACTCTTTTTTACATCGACTATGACTATATCTGATTACAATTTGTTGTATGAAGTTTTTTGTCTTAGAAAACATATTTTGTTTTTACGTAGGCTTTTTTTATGAGTTACAGTTGATGTAGCTAGAGGAAAGTGGAGGAATTGTGCGAAGGGGAATTCATTACTGTGATGTGATTTTTGAAGTTGAAGTCAATATAAACAGTCAAATTTTGTCAAATCAACAAAAAAATCATCATTTTGACGTCAAAGTCTACGTCATTTTTCTTTCCTTTCGATTTTGTATGTTCCTTGAGCTGTTACGTAACATATGTGTTATATTATTATTTATATTGTGGAATACGAAATTACAACATTAATATTATGTTACTTTAGTTTGTCGACTGGCCAGTGTTCCATATCTTCCGAATTCTCCACAAATAGTGCACTTTTCATTGAGAGAAACTTTTGAATGCGCATAATTTCCCGCCGCGAATTGATTTGAGAAGAAAATCAATTACTCACAGACTTTTTAACTTGATTCAATGAATAATCTCAAAAGACGCACACAATGACGTATTTTAATAAGGTATGCATGATTAAATAAATAAATAAGAATATTTATATCATCTTATTTTCTAGATGTCAAGATTATTATCAAAATGTATAATTTTTTTTTCACTTTTGCCATTAATTACATTTTCAAATTGTATAACTTATGTAGTTATATTTGAAAAGAATTACATCTAGCCTAGAAATTTTGTTAGCGGCTCCATTTATCCTAAAAGTGCTAAAGTGATAAACCAAAATGCGCACAATTATCCCACTTTTCCCTATATTTTTTGTTTTAATGACATTCATTTATATTTGCATCAGAATAGCTCACTTGTATTATATATGTCAAGAAGAGCAACGAATTCTATTCTATCCTCAGAAATAATATTTCTTTCCAGGAACGGTGAAAGTGACCATCACCCGTCGGAATCAGGTACAATTTTAAGCAAACGGATTGACAGGATAACATCACTGATAATGCAAGTCACACAATTTTGATTATGAACAATAATCAAGATTGACAACTTACTGTTCAGCTTTACTGTTCAGAGAGACACGATATATTCCTAAGAGTTTGCCATATTAATTATTATTTATATACGTATAATTATATATGTAAATAATTCTATATATATATATATATATGTATATATATATATATATATATACACACACACACACACACACATTTTATATATATATATATATATATATATATATATATATATATATGTATCCTGAATTATTTAAAGAGAAACAACAGAGATGTTATTAGAAGGATATACATATGTACATCTCGAGTGAAAAGAAAAAATAATATACTGTTACGCGAATTGTTTTTATTTAGAAGGATGAAAAACTAACTCTTACTCTTAAAACTTTCAGTCGCACTGAATTCACAGTAAAATTGAATTATGTCAGACAACATGCATGTCCAAAAAGGGAACATAAGATGTTCTGAGGACATCTTTATGACATAATGTCTGAGAGACAGCTTCAGGACTTTTATGTCTCGATTTTAGACTTTTTGTTTGCTAGGATGAGATACAATGGGAAGAAGGATAAAACACGTATGTGTCCGGACGAGCGAATCGGTGGTGCACTGAATAGAGTTACTAGACAAATTTTTAATTATTATCAAAATATTATTATGTACACACACACACACACACACACACACACACACACACACACACATCGTATGCACATAAAATATGATGAAGATATTAACTGCGATTTTACTGCGGTTTTACAGATATTATATGAATGTGAGATTTATCTTTAAGGAACATTACCGTTAGAGTTACAAATAAGTACGAATTTGTCAAGGTAATGCCGACTGTCAGGAGAATATGTATGATGATTAAATTAATGTATGAAAACAAAGACTATATCTTTGCTGAGTACGTTTACAAGGTGCAAAAGTCTTTCGGCTTAGTATTAATGGCGATCCAAAGAGATGTTCTACTATCTATCTTACCCGCTAATTTTGATACACTCGCTGCCATCACATCGGTCAATAAATATACTTCCGTGAAATTGACATCTGACTGTCAATTCAGATTTTAAAGGGTATTTCTTGTAGGATTTGCCTGTGAATGATTGTAGTTATTATTTCGTTTTTAGTTAAAAAATAAAAATGCTACCGATTTTTGAAAGACAAGAATTTTTTTTTAACGATAGGAAAATTCTGTTACTGTAATACTTGGGATCGTTCAGATTTCTTCGGATCGCCTCGGAATAATGTTTAATAGCGGCAGGATAATCATCATCTTTATTACTTTTGATTTCAAGTTCCTTTTTCAAGTTTCTTTTCTGCTTTAATCGAATCGATATAAACCTTCTCTTTTCCTCTTTGATTATTTTGTCTATGTCGAATCCAATTCCACAGCTTTATTATAATGCTCTAAAGTTTCCTCGAAGCCTCTTTTTCTTGTAAGCCTCATTACTAAGTTTCTTCTCTTCCAAGGCTTTTCTCTTTTCAGGTGGAAGATTGTCTTCCTCTTTCTTCTGAGGCTTTGGTTCTGGTTTAGGTTTCGGTGGTTCCGATGAATTCATCGGCTCAGTTTCCATCGATTCCTCCATGTCAGCGCTCATTCCTAACAGCACGTTAAGAGTGGTGAGCACTCTGATGTCCTGGAGATTAAAACTGAGACTCTGTGAATTGGTTCGCAATTCTTGCAGTAACTTCATATATTCAGAATCAGACAAATATCCCTTTGTTCTAGGATTACTAGCCAACTTGAGAAAGATATCTGGTGAATTGAATGGATTAGTTGCAGACAACAGCTGTTTTCTGAGCCCTCACCTCGACCAGACTGCTTCTAAGCTGTGGATTGTTTGGATCCAATTGTAGGCCCTTCTCGTAAGCTCTGATGGCTCATCATACCTGCTCAAGTAAACAAGAGCGCTCCTTACGCGAATAACCCTTCCCCCAATCTGGTTTAAAATTGACAGTCTTTTCGGCATCTTCTAGCGCTTGCTGATACTTTTCGGACTTTGCATACCGCTGAGCGATTGCTATAGAGAATATGATTATTGCCGTCCAAGATGATAGCATTTGTGTTACATCTAATGGCTTCATCATAATTTTCAGTTTGTAAAGCAGCGTTTCCTTTCTCTTTCAATAAAGCTATCTGATCACTCATCATGCACGCTTAAAATGTTGAATCTTTGTCTAGTTCTTGATGACCGGCCGTTTGACTCGAGCAATAAATACGTTTCAATGAGGACTCGTATGAATTCTTGTAAATCTTCTTGTGTGCCACCGGACGCGTGTCCTATACTCATTCAGCAAAGCGTGTTTCAGAAAAATCGCACAAATCTGTGATTGCTCATGATGCTGGCCACTTGTCGTAAATTTTGCTGTTTTCAACGGTTTTGAACATACTGACATTGTAACATGCAAGCAACAATGTGTATATATATATATATATATATATATATATATATATATATATTGCCAGCAGTTTAACGGCGAGGTAACTGCATCAATGTTATCTGTAATCAATATGACAATATGATAACATTGTGTGATTATTACATATTATTATGACAACATGACGGCAAGTTCGAATTTTTATGATTATTTTAAAGTTGTCGACAAATTGATTGTTACTCAAAATTATATCGTGAAGGCATCAAGTTGTCAACAAATGAGAACTCAGTTGCTGCAATTCTATTGGTAGGAACACATACTTAGCAATGCATATTTAGCAAGCAATATGCCAATAAGATAAATACGTTACTAATGGCATCAGATTTATATATGAAATTGTAGATGTTTGAAGTACCACTGTTTTTATTTGTAGTTAAAAAATTAGCTTACAATCGATTTTTATACAACAGTTAGAAATTCATTTAATATAAAAAAGATTATAAGCTTATTTTTTAACTAATGATTTCATATATAAATCTAGTGCCATTTGAGTTGTAGCTAAAAAAAATTCCAACCTGTTTTTTAAATATAATATCAGTAGCATTTTTATTTAACTATAAATAAAATAATGATTACTACAATCATCTGCAGGTAAAATTCTACAAGAAACACCCTTTGAAATCTAAATTGGTAAAAGTGAATGCCAACTTCACAAAAGTAACAAATGTTGGGGACGTCGCTGCCCGATTCCGAGTCCATTTTTTAAACAAATTGTTCTGTGCTACCTCAGCGTAATATGTATGTATCTATGAAAATTCTAAAAATTAGCCACGCGTTAACAATGCCAGCTCTTACTTTTTCTTCTGATACGTATTTATTGTACGTGAATAATGAGAATTTACATATTCTATAAAACGTTTAAATATAATTTCTACAAGCGTATTCTCTTCCTCTTGTCTATCTTTCTTTCTTTCTCTTGTATTTTGAAAATTTCTATTATGTTTTACGAAATGCTGCAAGGAAAAACAAAATAATCAATCGAAGAACTGTAAGATATAATATTTTACACTTACGGAACATTCTAACTAGATATGTCTTTGATTAATCACAATTCATGGTTGTACCCGTGAGTGTCATTAATTATAAGTGAATATGTAAACGTATTCAGTATATAATCTTTATGTCTATAAGTTTCAAGCAGTAGTTAAGTAGCGTGAAGCCATCACAGTATTCACAGCCTTAGAATTTACTACTTTCGCTTTGTTACAGAAAACGAAAAATCGAAACTATTCTTATTTTCGATAACAGATAATTTTTCGTGTTTAATATCTATCCCAAATCATATTAGCAATTTCGTCTTAAGCATTCTTTTTTTTTTTTAATACTACATGTGTATCATGTGCACACACACACATACACACACACACACACATTTTTTTCCTCTGTCAAAAAAGCCACCTCCTTTGTCTAAAATTCAACTTAATCGAAAAATTTCTTTTTGGATACAAACTGTAGGTACAAAATGTCTATATACTTTGTTTAGTACTCTTTTTAATAATTTAATATGGTGGATTCAACATGATGGCTATAGATTCAACATTTCAGCATTAATACTCAATCATAAAGATTAATATTCAAGTGACTTACACTCAATTTTGAAAATAATACAAAAATAACACTAAAGGATTAAGCCGTTTAAGGTTTATACTTATCTATTGAGTATCACATACAAGTATTGAGAATAAACTTTTATAATGTAATATATAAATAATAAATAATATATAAATAATATATAAATAATATATAAATAAATATTTATAACGTTTACACTCAAACTTAAATGTAAACTCAGTTATTGTATGCTCTCATTTTTTTAATGTATACACTCAATTTTAAATATTGATTACAATTTGTGTGAATTTTGAACAGAAGGAGTGGCTTTTTTGACAGAGAATACTCCATACATATATAGGCACATATATATATATCACTTCTTCCTTTCCTTGTTTGCTCTCTCCCTCCCCTCTTTTTTAGTGCTTGAGAACTATACTTTCCTTAACTTAACACTTGAGAAATAGTGATATTTATCTCAGCTGCATTTTGTTATTCACTGGGAATATTGAAAATCTATAGTATATGTAGTCTGTAAATTTTCTCGCAATACTTACTCGAAGTAAATGACGGAAAATAGCTGTAGCTAAATATTTTTATTCTCCCTCTCCTCTCCCCATCCTTTCTCTCTTTCTTTCTGTCCTCTCCTTCTTTCTATCTTCCTCTCTATATTCCTCTCTATTTTCGTGTATCATATGTGTGCTAATATATATGTTGCATGTACATAAAGTCTATTTGACGCGTAAAATGTGATATTATATACATATATGCGGGGTATATCAGATCCATACCATTCTCTTTTCTTGGAAATAAATAGTCAGAAATGTTGGGGAAAAAATTTTTATTATCAAAGCCTATATGAACTGCTTAACGATAGTAGTTTTGATTTTCCGAAAACTATCGAAAGAACAGTAAATCTGAATCAAATCTGAAATCTTTAATGTAAACATAGATCGGATAAGATAGATCGTAAACATAGAGTTGGATATCATTGGATAGTTCTTTTAAAAACAAACAACTTTTTCTTAAGCTTTTTTTAATATCACTTACTTTCGAGAAAAATAGGGAAATCAGATATCAAAGTCATCCAGATATAAAAAATTGGAGATTTTAAGTTGAGCTTGACTTGAGCTATGTTGTATTTTTTCAATGTCATTATCGTGAATGACTGAGAAATTAAAATGTTACCATGTTGAGTTATTTGTGAAGACTTTGGTAATGAAACATTTTTTCCTAACTTCCGACTACTATCCATTTACGAGAAAAAAAAGGATGATACCGATTGAGGAGCTATTCACTCACGAAATTAAGCATTCATTGAAATTAATTTGAAATCAAGTTAAAGCAGAACTCAGTTAAAGTCATTTCAAGAAGTCAAATTTAAATTACGTAGTTAAACACTTGAAATATTTGAAATCGCTTGAAATTATTTCAAATATAAAAAATGAAATCATTTTAAAATCACGTTGAAATTACTTGAAATTACTAAAAATTGGAAATCAGCGAAGCACTCTATTCACGAGTGAGTAATCTTTTAGATGGTCTGATCACTCTGTATAGATGTATATAAAATATATATTTATATACATATAGATATAATATGCAAGATAAAAAATTGATTCGGTAAATATTGTAACAATGCTTAAGGATAAATATCTGAGATCATTTTAAGATAAAATTTCTAAATATCGAGGCAATAATAGTTTTTGTATTATAAGGCATTGAAGTTACTGAATCATATCGATTAAAGTTTGCGTGTTAGGTATGGTTGACATTTGCTGTTCATACTTGATTGCAAACTTAGGCAGTATAACGATTCACTATCTTTAAATGCTTATAATTCAAAAACTATTATAGTATTTTGGTATTAGGATTTTCGTCTTAAAATGATTTCAGGAATTTATCTTAAGTATTGTAATTTTAATTAAATATTCTGTATATATGTATATAATACGGGGTGAGTCTGATAAAAAATTGACCACATTTTTTTCGAAAACGATTATGGATAGGAGGAAAACACTTATTGTAAGATAAATAATGGGATATACTTTCATTATTTTGAGTAACTTTAAATGATCTTGAATTAGAATGTATACACATTCACATGGTCGTATTTAAACACTAAGATCCGCTTTAACTAAAAATATGTAGATATTTTTTTTTAATAGGTATTTAATTAGATTTTTTTTGTAGGTATTTATTAATTAGATTTAAATGTGATCTTGGTTTTCTACTACCAAAAAAAAGTTTTTTTTTTTTTAATGAAGGGAAAGAAATATTTTTGTATTATTCTATCGATAGTAATGAGCTGAATACTTTTATGTATGAGCATTTTTTCAAAAATTATTATATAATTATTTAGGACATAAACTAAAAAAAGACTATAAGTTTGAAACAAATTTTCTTATTACAATAGATATTACAATAAATGTTCACCATGTTGATTTAAACATGCTTGTAGTTTTTGTGAAAAACTTGTTTGGATTTCTTTTAACTCCTAAATCGTTATTTTTCGAAAAATATTTTTATTTCTTCTATCACTGATAGGATGTTAAAGATGATTCTTCCTTCGATCATAATTCAAAAATTAGAAGAAAGCATTTAAATTAACATTTGTCAACATTTTGAACATTTATTACATAATGAAGATTAACAAATATATAAAATGAGATTTGAAAGAATCTAGCAGTAAAAAATATGAAAAAGTCCATCAGAGCCTATATCAGCTGTTCGGATGCACGGAAAATTCTTTATTCTCGTGTGAATGTAACAAAACGAATCAAATAAACGTTTCGGCCCTTCAATTTGAAGATTAGGGGAGACCGGTGCTAATAGACTCATTTTTCAGTTTCGAATTTTTACAGACAAAATTAAGAGACTTATCGAAAAAAATTCTACCCCAGTTACTACATACATTTGACTACCTAATAATATTTTATTAATAAGGGGAAACTGATAACTAATGATATGAAATGATGATATGAAAAAAATGCATTTTTCTAATGCATTCCATCTGATTCAACTAGCCCCGGGACCGGAGTAATTCGACTAAAATTATTAAAATAAAGATTAATGTATTTTAAGCTACATCTTTGGCTACATATTAATAAAACTTTTATAAAAATATATTTTAAACATAAACATTCGCTTCGCAGGGCAAACAATACTTCTTTTTGCAAAATTTGTTCATTTCGTGCAAAAACACATCGAATAAGCCTAGTTTTTGAGATTGGACATGAGGGAACTAAACTTATAACATTGAGGAAAATCTCTTTAAAGGAATAAAATTTTGAGTAAATATTATAAGAGTCGTCATTAAATGATCATCCATGCTGTGGTTAGTCTATTATCCCCATCCGTTTATTTTTTAAAAACATTAACAATATATGATAACACATAAACAAAAAAAATCTGTTGGGCTTTATTAAGTAAGAACTACACTTACTATCTAAGTAGAAATCAAATATCTCAGACAATCATATACGATAGTAAAAACTTTAAGAATAAAAATATTTACTTAGGTGTACGATTTTTTAAAATTGTGGCATAACTTCTATCATAGATGTGTCCACAAGTCGCTGCTGCGTGCTCAGACACATTTACGCATGTCTCGCATGTTTTGTTTTTAATGTAGCCTCGATTCTACTTATCCCTATATTCAACTGATCCCGGTCTCCCCTATATAATGACAAAATATTAAAGTAATAATAAAAAATATTGTTTCAAATTTATAGTCTGAATTTTTAAAATTTATATCCTGAAAGTAATTAAATTTTCGAAAAAACATTAATACAAAAACTTCTCGACTTCAACTTATTGAGTACTGTCGATAAAATGACTTAGAAATATTAATTTAAAAGAATTTGTTTTTATTATAAAAAGACGAAGACATTTAATTAGATTTCCCAAGGTCATCAAAGCATATCTCCTTACTTGTCTTATAATTTTACTAATAGATATATTCCCTCTATATTTAACTATTTTCAAAAAAAAACATAGTAAATTTTTTATCAAACTCGTCCTGTATACAACTTTTATCTAAACAAATTTTTGATTTGATGAATAAGAGATAATAGCTAAATGTCCAAACGTATATATAATATATATAATACATATATTACATACACACATACACATCTTTAAATATACATATACATATATGTGTGTATGTATGTATATGTATACACAGACTGTTCCAAAATTAGCGAATTAAAATATCACAGTGAGAAAATATTCAAAAAAATTAAATAAAAAGGTTATGTATTTCAGGCAAATTTGTGAAATAATAAGGGTTTAAATATGGCCAATTATGGATTACCTTTAGACGAATTATGTATGTATATGTATTATAAAGTGCACGCTCATTACTGCACGCAGTAGTGGATTTAAACAGATGCTTACAAGGATTCGCCTTTAGAATTGCTGTCCTAGAGATATAAAGACGCTATCCTTCTTCGAATTGAGATAAAAATTAATCTTATATTTGGGCAAGGTTGCTAGGTATGGCGCATTTCCGCCAATGTAGCATCTTGAGGTAGCATTTTGGCACATAAAAATAAGATCTTGACGCTAGACAGAAAAATAGTATCTTTCGATGACACCATTTTTTTTTTTATTATCGTTCATCTGAAAGGGGTGCCAAGAAAATGCTTGAGGTGCAATAATGTGTAAATCTGCCACTGTGTATGACCGCACGCGTGATTTATAGATAGGTAGTTGTCTAAACTTAATCTGTTATATTTAACTGGTTATATTTAAACTATATCTCAAAAAATTTTACTTGAAAGAAAAATGTATATACAAAACTTTTTATTTTTTCGGAAAATTTTTGCTATGGTATTTTGATTTGCGAATTCGAGATGCACACACACACACACACACACATACGCGCGCGCGCGCGCGTGCACACACACGCATATATATATATATATATATATATATACACACATGATGAAGAAAAAATACTGGGACTTCGAAATATCTCAAAAAATATAAGTTTCATAGAAAACTATTTGAGATAAGTTGTTTAAGATCTATTTACCAATCTTACTAGTTTGATCTTGGGGTATCATTGCCAAGATTAGGTCAAGATAAATCGATTTTTTTTTTTAATGGAAACTTCATTTATTGCATATTTTCGTATTTCTTATCTCAAGAGCTCTTTAAAACACTATAATAAAATATTTTTTTCATTAAGAAGATAATTCATAAGATTATTTCTCTTATTTTTATTTTTAGTGTACAAATGAAATTGAGAGGAATAAGACCATGATCTTGACAAATATTATTATGAGACCTTTTTAAACCCTACAATTTTTATCTGAAATATATGAAACTTATATTTTTCGAGATATTTCAGAGTGTCAATCTTTCGTCATCCTATATATGTGCGTGCGTGCGTGCGTGCGTGCGTGCGTGCGTATTATACGATACATATATTTTTTTCGCATACTTGTTCCAACGAAATAGAGGCATATGCGATATATATGTATATGATATATGGCGATATATATATATACTACATCGATAGGAGTGACACGCGATCGCGGCAATTAATAGGTCTGTTTTTTATTCCTGCATTTTTTGAGCTGGTACACACGATACAATAAGTTGAAATGAAACGTTTGTTTTATTTCAACTTATTGTGCCTTAATTCAGAAAGTGCAGGAATAAACAAAGACTTAAAAACATCTCCGTCTGTGAAAACTAGACGGATCAGCGCGGACAGATTTCGCGCAACTACACTATTATGTAATGGATGGCTTCCCACAAGTACAAAAAAGGATCGTTATCTATTTGTTTTTTTTTCCTTCATACATCATGCTACTTTTCATGTGTACGATTATATGCGTAATTGTGACATTCCAGTTACGAGAGGAATTTTTAGACAATATTACGTATCTTATTTCTGTAACGGTGTACTGTATTATGCGTATTAATAATGTTACTATCACTAACGCAAGATTCTCGATAGTAATATTTTGTTAGTGTAGCTTTATCTGTAGTAAATGTACTGATGGTGATGGTAATGGTGGGATGTTGTACAGTATCAACAGATGAAGCTACCTATCCCAAGGAAGGAAAGTCGTTCTCGCCGTCTACCTTCTGGCGACTTCGCGGTGACGTTTTACATTAAGAAAACATAAATTATAACTTATTACAAAGTACACTCTTACAAAGCAAACAGAATAGTTTCGTAAAAGGAAAAAATAATCGACTGTTAAGGGGATCCTATAAAGTCGTCTATTTCACCGATTAAATGCAATAATTTTTGTATAAAAATTACTTCTTTTCTTTTTTTACAGATTCAAAAATTCTTTTCCGGGATTAAAGTATACGCATTAATATGTGTCTGAGGTAGAGTTTATGCTAAGAACGAAAAAATTGTTTAAATTGAGAGCTTTACTTCTTAACTTTTTTAATCCAATATGGCGTCCAAGCTGTTAATGTTCGTAACATTTCCTTGATATAAAAATTTTGTAATCTGCACTTACGAAATTGTGATTCCTAAACTAGTTGTTTACACACACAAAATAAACAACGTGAAGTTCTTAGAGTTATACTTACACGTCTAATTAAAACACTATTGTTCTACGAAAATTTATGTATATTTGTACGTGCAATATTGATATTGTTACATATAAAGTGTCGATTTTATCGATAAAACAGCCTCTCTTAACAAACAGGTCGGAATTCGGAGGCTTCACTTTATAGGATCCCCTTACCTTTTTAGATTAGATAATACATTATAATCGTAACCGCGAAAAGTGTCCGCGTTGCTCCGTGAAAACAAGTAGAATCCATCCAGAAGCTTCGCTTACGGTGATTGTACTTCAGAAACGTAGGTGAAGGTGTGCCTATCTTTTTATGATAGTCCAAAAAAAAAAAAGCGAGAATGTGCATGCGATGTACACGGGAATTCATCTATTTAGCCATTAACGCAAAGATGACACTACTTTTTCTTCGTGAGAAGGTGTGGCAGACTCCCGTTATAGGCTAAGAAGAGAAAGAAAGACAAGAGATCCAAATGAATATAAAAAGCGAAGAAGATGTAGGTACCACAAAACACTTTGAGTAAAGAGATCTGTGTCTGCTTTGTGCGTGCATGCGTGCGTGCGTGCGTATGTGTGTGTGTGTGTGTGTGTGTGTGTGTGTGTGTGTGTGTGTGTGTGTGTGTGTGTGTGTGTGTGTGTGTGTGTGTGTGTGTGTGTGTGTGTGTGTATGGGCGCACAAGCATAGTATTTAACTGTACCTAATGTCATTGTAGTGAGTTAAAGAAAAAGAAGTATAATTGTATCTATTAAGCAGAAAAGCAATTCACGCATCTCTTTAAGATAATAATGATGATAGGTGAAGAGATACAAAGGAGCTCACCTTGCAGGATCGCCGTCACGTATCATTCACACCTTGCGGCACCGCGAATTTCGTACATTTAAATTCATGTGATCTACTAACAGTATCTCTACGCGGAACCAGGAGAGCGTGAAGGACAGAAGAGAACGTGGGAAAAACCGTATCAGGGTATGACACACGGACGTAATAATTGCTTTCCATTTACACACAAGTGATACTAAGTTTAAAGTTGTGTCTATATATTAGGTGCGCAACTAAGTTCTCGCTGTTATTTTGATGCATTTTCATTAAAATAACAGCGAGAACTTAGTTGCGCACCTAATATATTGTTTTTGTAATTGTTAAAGTTGTGTATTTTATACTTAGGCGAATGACGTTACTACTTACTTTGATGACAAAGTTATCGCGTAACAACACAGATTTATAATCTCGCTTTTAATGTTAACAAGATTCAGTAAAACACATCTTGAGTAAATTATAGATAAAAACTCAGTTGAATCTCACTGAACGAAAAGGAATTCAATTGAGTTGTGACGCCACAAATGAGAGAGAAAATTAGAGTTTTGATAATTAGAGTTTTAATAAATGGAAAGCAACTATTATATACAGCGTCGCATGAGCGTTGGATTTGTTAGGATTGCCGCTTCTCTCTTTTCCAACAAATTTCGGCGAAAGTCATGTAACAATCGTGCAAACAACTTCGTATTTACTTTCTTCATTTTGTTTATTTAGCCGATTTAGTGCGTATACATCTGTTTGACATCGTGCCATCGTACGACTGTCCAAAATTATTTTAATTCTTATGAGATTTATGTCCATTTCTACTAATGTAAATTAATTTTAACCTTGGTTAACTTATTTTTTATCTTTTTTAATTCTTAGAATAAAAAAAAGTGAAAAGGAACTTATGTATAAGTCTCCGCAAAAAGTGATTTGGAATTGATAATTTATACTTTTTTATACATAAAAATAAATGTATACATATAAAGCAATTTAATAATGAGGTCAATATCTGTATTTCCCTTTAATAATACAGTTTTATAGTTTAAATTAAACATATTTTTCTTATTTTATCTTAATTATTTTTTAATAAAGTTTATTTGAAATAATTTTTTATCCTGATACTAAATCATTGTTAAACTTTTTATATTACTTATAATACAATATAGAAAAATCTGTAATTTTTAAATAATTTTTTTCATTTTGTTAAAAGATAAATATATTACATCCTTAAATCAAGAGTAAAAGTTAATTTATATTAGTAGAAATGGATATTATAAAATATTTTTAGATTGTTTTATATTTCACATTGAAATTATTATTATTCGCATTGTAATTTATTTTATTCATGTTATAGCGAAAGATTTTCGCAACTATTTTTAACTTTGTTGCATCGATTCGACGATATTGGCGATGTGTATTATTCTCAACGACGTCTACATCGGATTTTAATCTATCGAAAATAAGGATTGAGTTATTGTATATATAGCAGATATGACGAATTTTTTATTACCATCGCTCTCAAGTGGCTTTGTAATTTCCTTTTCGTTTATTTTAGAAATTCCACGGAGAGACGGAAAAAAGGCAAACACTTAACACAGTCATCTCTCAATCGGACATGAGCATTCTTAAAGAGAACGAGTTAATATAAGTTTGCGAGACCTCACACATTCGTATACCCTACTATTTTTGTAATGCGATGTAAGATGATGGACAACGACGAGCAATAAATCGGTGGAAGACAGGACAGAAAGAGAGTATAGGGAATCATCGCGATATCTAAAATACGAAAAGATTTATATGCGAGTTGCAATATCGATGTTCGCACAAAAGAATACCATCTTTATTTCTCTTTCTCTCTCTCTCTCTCTTTCTTTCCCCTGACTGTTTGATGAAGTCCTTCCGTTGATTTGAGCGTCCTTTTAATGATAATCGAATCGTTGTTCTGCGTAACAAGTCGCAGCAGAAAATTGTTTGTTTTCTTATTTGTTGTATAGTATAGTAGAGACGCGACAGAGTGTGCGATTTGCGAGAAATAGCGAGAAACATCACGATCTTTGTTTTGCGCTACTTCCCGATAAGAACACGAGATACGTGTGTCAGAACGACGTGAAAATGGAGTTACTTTAGCGATACAGAAAGCAACGTATCTTACCATTAAGCGTATCTTTTTATCACAGTTGCTTATGTTTAGACAATTAGACTGCAAAGCGAACGAGAACTACGGTGAACGTGACACTTAATTCTTGACAAGAGACCGGTCGCGTCGATTAACATCCTATACTAAGATTCTGTAACTCTTATCTACAGTGTCGATATAGATATATTGTTGTTGAGTAGATAGGAAAAAAAAATCTGCTCAATGATAATATAATGACATCGAATTGTTTGTTAAGATTTACAGAATTAGGATATTGGTAAAAGGATTGACGAATGAATTTTTCTGTTCTGCAATTAAATAGAATCGTGATATAGAGATAAGACTAGCCGGTAGTGAGCTAACATTCTGAATTTTAAATCCGAAATATTTCTGTATTATTCTCATTCAAAATTTTATCGTTGAGGTTGATAAATTGCAGGACGATGAGAAATTAATTTTTGCAAAAAATTGCAAATATTGATTCCCATAGTAAAGAGTCACATTCACGGTCACAATAAGTCAGGAAGAAAATATGATGTCACTGTGAGATTGTCATAACAAAATAACACATGTTATAAAGACACTCGCACATCACCATGACATTGCTGTGACATTACATTGTGATAAAGCGGACATTCGCACGTCACCATGACATAAACATAATTGTTATGATGTAACTGTGACATTTTTTGCTATGGGGAATGTAACCTTACATTATTTGCGTGAACTTTTTTTAACGTAATTACTCGCATGGAGTGTACACCTCGGCATTAAATCTCAATTTTCATTGTACTCTTCGATGATTTACAATTAAAAGTTGATAATATTTCATATATCATTTGATAAAGATACGTGCAAAACGATATTAAGTGAAATAAATCGTGAAATGTTTAAATAAGAGAGAAGAATTTTCGGTTAAAGCAAGTTTTGATGCTTAGTAATATTCATGTGTAAATATATATACAATTATCAATTTTATTTAATATCTGATAATACTGATTAGTATTTTAAAAACTTACTATCTCAACTAGAATACTTTTCGTAATAAGTTATTTATAAGTTTTTAGGATGCTAATTAGCGTTATTATTAAGGAGAGCTCTTGATTTATAGCGAAATGGGATAAACTTAGAATTTTCGTTTGAAAAAACAGTAACGCCGTTAAATTTTAGGAGCACATACCCATTTTAATATATTTAATTAAGTAATTTTTTCAAAAAATTTATTAACATTGCTCGAGACGTTTCATGTGACCATGGTTTGCCGTTGACATTGTAGAGCCCATCCAAACGATCGGAAAAAAAGGTAAGGTATATATATTATCACATGTTTAGTGCCTCTTCTGTATGAATCTCCGGATAAAAAAAATTACAAATTTTTTTAAGTAAAACTTATTTGAAAAAAGATTAGATTTTTTGTTATTTTTTTCGGCACATTTTTTAATAAAAATTTATTGATATTTTATTGATTTTATAGGTTTACAAATATTGATAATTGTTCACTTTCATTGTTATTTTTGACGATTTAACACAATTAAAGAGATTAATCTCATATTCCATAAATTTTTTTTTTTTTTTTTTTTTTTAGATAAAGATAAGTGTAAAAGTTTTTTTTAATTGCCAAACAATTTCTGCAGTATTCGATCAATTGTAAAATTTTACTCTGTAGGTTTAGTAGATTTTTAAGACTAGGATGTGTTTTACACGCGAGTAATGTAAGGTTAACATTAATTTAATTGGTTCTCTATCCATATCAAGTTTAGTTGCGGTATGCAGACAAGGAGATTTAATCGATCACATTCCTGAACTACGTCGATGAGACCGGTTCTGAAAATTATGTAGATAACGCGGACAAATTGCGAGTATGTACCGATGTACATGTGTTACTTTTTGCGCATTATGATATAGCGCATCGGTAATCGGTACTGTAAGATAAATTAGTGGCTGTGCCTCCGCACTTAGACAACGTACTTCACCGTGATCGCGTTCTCTCTCGTTTTGGTAATTTACAGCGACAAAGAGAATGACTTACGTCATTCGCCACTTCTCCAGATGTCGGACAAGCATAATGCATTCGTACAAGTATTTAGGAAGAGATATAAATATATATTTATATTTATTACGAAGTAGGTTCTCCTGTGAAAACGGATATGTCCATCGATTTTTTTCGGCTACATGGGGAGAGTTGCAACGCGTTGAGCTTACGTATAATCCTAGTTAAGAGAAAGACTAACGAGAAGTTGTGGAAAAATGATTGATAAAAAAAAAAAGAAAATTGACCTGAATTATCTGTGTATAAATATAATCTATAGTAACGAGAGGGTAACGAGAGGAAGGAAAGGTTGAGTAACTGACAATTCTGTGGCGTTAATAAAAAGCTATTACTCATCCGAAATGCACATCATAGAAAGCCGAAAAGAAATTTGATATAGAAGTCATATGAGTCTAATTATATTTCTTGTTATACTATATACATATATATATTATATATATATATTATATCATATTTTCAAAAAGCGAATTATATATATAATTCAATAAAGAAAGAAGACACTCGCGTTTGATAATTTGCGTTTGATTATTTGTTTGTGACATTCGAAACACTTCCGTTCCTTGTTTTATCGTGGCAGAAATAATGATTGAAACGTAAATTGAATATAAGGCGAAATAAGTGAAATTAGGAATGTAAATTGGAATAGCGAAACGTAGAGAGAGAGAGAGAGAGAGAGAGAGAGAGAGAGAGAGAGAGAGAGAGAGAGAGAGAGAGAGAGAGAGAAAGTTTACTTCTTAAAACACTTTAAGTCCCAATTTACACTTCCTAAAAGTTTCGTTTACGTTTTCATCATTTTCTTCTTACATTTAACTTATACGCTCCAATTTTTATTTTTGCCAAGATAATCATTGTGGTGAAAAAATTCCTACATCTCAATATTTTGATGGACATATGCAATGTCCCGAAAAGTCAACTACGAAATTTAAAAATCGAGACAATGTCACAAAATATATTTTAATATATATATATGTATATTTTTAAAATTCCGTTTTTAAGATTAAGATAAGTATTCTTTATTTATTTCTCTGTACACTTTAAGCATGTAAATGGATTTTCTATTCTACGTTTTCTAACCTGTGATATCGACAGTTTCGTACGTCAGCATCCCCTTAAAAGTAATACAAAAATTTATCAACGGTTTACCATCTGGATCGAAAGTTATTTCAACAAGAATTAGTATTTTTTTATCTGTGCTCTAATGAAAATGTCTAGAAATGTTTAATAAAATAATGACAAAATTAATTCTCAATTTTTTAATACAAGTACTTTTAGTATTTAAGATGATTTATACAAAGTTACATTGCGCTGTAGAGATTAGTAGTTTTGTAAATAAACAAAATATTTATTTGCTCTAAATCTTTGTAATTAATCGGGGAATTATGTTAATCCTTAAACAATTCTAATCACAGTCGAATATTAAGAAAATCCTGTTGAACGCAGCCATTATAAACTCTGATGTTATTTTTGTTATTTTTTAAGTATCTCTTTAAGTATCCGTATGTGCTAAAAAGCATAACATATATGTATATATATCTGAGATTATTTGCATAGGTTTATTTATTATTTATTATGCATGTTTTTATATTTTCTCTTTATAATTTCGAGATTTTCCTCCTCGAGAAAAAATACCGAAAAGATTTATATTATTGATCTTACGATCCAGTATTTTTCTCTAGGATATTATCTCTTCTTTTGAATTTTGATTTTATAGTTTATTGTTAGATACAATTTTTAGAACAATAATAACTCTTCGGAACAATGTCGCACGTCTCAAATTTTGGTATATCATTTCGGGACATTCCAACTTTGTAGAAACTTTCGGTAAATTTTTCTCGAGACATTGCATGCCCATCAAATTTTTGAGAATTTATCATATTTTAATTTATGAAGAGATTTCTAAAAAAAATATCTTGAACTTCTCAAATTTTATAAATTTTCTTCAGAAATTATAGAATGAGAAGTAATAAATAGAATTATTAAGGGTATATGAGAGTCATGCACTGAATTAATGCGTAAATAAAATTTTTAATGCATAAAATTTCGTTACCTACATTGAAATTTACAATTTACACATGAATTATGTCTAAATATGCTTTCAAATGAACTTGATTATGTTTCGAGCTTAATATTTCCATGAATAATAAAATATCTTAATATCTTCACGAATAATAAAATAGTAAATAAAATGTAGTGCTTTTGAGAGTGCTTTAAATTTTTATAGAAATGTATAATAAAATCTAAGAAATTATCTAAAAAGTTAAAAAATTATACAAAAAAATCTGAAAAATTTTGAAATTTAAATGAACATTCTGAAATTATATGAAGAGTTCTAAAAAAAAGTTTTTTCAAGGCACCTATTTGCAATCTAATCCTTCGTTGTCACATTTTTATAAAGTATCACACTGGACCAAATTGATCAACTGATGCTATCATTCTGAAACTATCCGTCTGATACTAAAAAAAATATGGAATATATTTTGAACATTAGAATGTATTTTATTAAAGATAACGTTACAAATCAAATAATATGTTAAAAAAATATTCGAAGATGTAAAGAAGTGAAACGTAGCATTCAGTAGTAATCGTAACTTTTTTATTTTTTGACTTTTTTTAGGAAGGTTAAAATTTTAGGATGGTGATATTCTTAACATGTAGTACTTTCAGATAACAATATGTATTAGTGCGCATTTAAAAAATAATTTTTTTTCGACATGTGAAAAAAGTATTTTTTTTCTCTTTAAACAGGTATACATATACTGCGTTTTTGAATAACTTAATTATCTCAGTCGACAGAGAAGATTTCAAACTTCTGATTGATATCGCATAAGGTCTATACCATAAAGTTATATACAGGAATTCGGACTATGAATCATTTTTATCCGTACTAATACGAAGAATTAAACGATAAGAAGACTTAGAAAGATCGTATGGATCGTATCGAAGGGCTATTGAGAGGAACACCTTACAATTATTAGTTTTATTAAATGTTTATTATTTACACAAATTCGTTGTAGATTCTTTTGATTTTGACAAGGGTCCAGAGGAACATTGTGGGAGCATCGGGATTCACATTACCTTCTAACGCGAGAAAGAAGTACTATATAGGCATTTTCGTCCCCAATGATCACTATGAACCAATGCCATGGCGCGACGAGAAATCACGTATGATCCATTCGCCGGGCAATTCTAATCCTTGACAGAAATTCCACGGGACCCACGGAACGCTTCGAAGTTATTGCACTTTTCGAGAGGATATAATACTAGGAGGACTGGAAACCGTTTACCCTATTGGTGTACTTAGTACAAAAGGAAAGGATGATCTCGCCCCTGAGTTTACGTAAATTCGTGCGCAACATTCGAAGGCCCGTATCCACGCAAGCGAGATACTCTCGAGAGATTTGAGAAAACTCTGAAAAACATATTTACTACATGTCATTCTTTAAAATCTATAACAGGCCGATACTTTGCTCTGTATCGACTTTTAAGACACCTTTTAATAACGATACTTGGCGTAAGAGTGTTTATCCCCGCAAGCACATTAAAGATGATGATGGTCCTCAATCATTTTACAAAATATTCAAATTTCAAATTTCATTTCACGCTTTTAAGAACGCAGATATTCATGACTCAAGACTTTTCAGTTACAAACGATATTCAAAACAATTTAAAATGATTAAAAACTTTCAAGAACTTGAATACCTATCACTAAGAATCATTTAGCCTTTAAATTGGCGAAGACTAATTTGTCTGCTTCTGATAAAACGTATAAGCATCGGCGTTGCAAAGTCCGGAACAGTTATCGCAATACATTGTCATTTCCAGACAACTACTATACCACAACACCTTATTCTTACACGGAAGCATACAGTGCTTGAGGAATTAACAGTTATGTTACGCCGGGTGTCGATCTCTCTTTCTCTCTAAATGTAAAATTTTACATGTCATGTACCCATCACCACGTTGGACCCAGTTATGCGACTGCGTTAGCAGTAGAACTTCCTTGTCTTCGTCAATTAATATCTAAACGCTCCAAGCTGTCGCGACATCGGTATTCTCCGGCGTGCCTCAAACATGTACTTTCTTACATTTTAATTCAAAGCTGAATTTTTTTTATTAGAACCGTTTGAAGCGTGCACTTATCATTAAAAAATATTACTACATGATTGCTCCTGAATGATCCGGAATATACTGATATTGGAACAGCGTCTCATTTCAATTAGACTAATTAATATTAATGTTTAAGCGTTATAAATGAATTACAATCTGATTATGTTGAGCGCTCGCATACGTCACACTCATTCGAGTATCGTATTGTCGTATACGTCGGAATAATTTATAGGGTAAGTGCGTGATTTCGGATTTTAATTAATTAAAATCGTTTCTACGAAATTGTAATTGTTTTGCGTCTTTGTGGCATTTCGTTCATACTGGCAGTTTTATTGAAGTTTATAATAATCAACTCATGCACACATCATACTGAATCTTAGTTACTTTTATAATTAAATTTTCTTTAAACTTCGCACATATATGTTTCTAGTTACACTTTCAAAGTTATACCACTGCCATTGATATATTCGCAGCAAATTATTAGACAAAGTGCAATTAATTAGCGGGTTGTTTTTTTGTTAATGCTTGATTTAAGTACTTATAACTCTTTCAGAGTACACATGTCTATAGATAGATCTAATTGTCTTTTTATAAATATTAAAATTATCTGGAAATTGTTTTCCAAAGATTTTTTAAATCGAGGATTTTGAATTTCTAATGAGAATTTCAAAATTTACTAATACAAATTCAAAATAGTGACTTTGAAAGTTACATTTTTGAAGTATTTTATAAAACAATTGCAATAAATTTTTTTAAATACTTGTACTTTCTGATGGAAATTTGTTACTGAAATTGTAATAAATAATAACGAAATATTACTAAATTGCATACTGAAATCGGAAGACATGGTCGGAAGGCACGCGCATTGACGAGACTGTTTGTGTGTATTTTACGTAAATCAGCGAGTCGTAAGTATCCGTGTATCAATTGACATACTTTTGGTATTAATTCGTTAAGATTTGATAAAATTTAATATAAAACGTTAAGATTATAAAGAATTTAGTAAATTTCAAAATGAAAATCAATGAACGCAATGAATTTAAGATGGTTCTACAGTAAAGTGCCGAAAATTTAGGATGCGTAATTTTTAGAGAAATCTAGTAATGTTTGTGTGCAGTTAGTCAAAGAAGCGCCTCCGACCTCTATCAGTCCTTCTACGTTATATGTTAAAAGTTAGATTTTCAACATTTTTTTCTCTCTTATTTCATCGATAATCTATTCTAGAATTTTGCATATGTCAAATTCGGTGTTTCAACATCATAAAAATTAGATATTTCTACGGTAACTCGATTTACTGTAGAACCACATCTCGGCTATCTTAATCTCGCGTCGAACTTAGTTATTATTAAGTGCTGTAGGCGGACTTAGCTACTGTGGCTGTAAGCGGTGTTAGTGTACGGTCCACTGTAGATGGACGATCCCGTCGTGGACAGGCTCTTGTGCCGTCTCTTGGCGAGTAATATTAGGATGGCGGCTACCACAGCTAGCATGAGTATGAGACCGGCGGCGGCAATCCCAATAGCGAAACTCCTCTGCGATATGCAAATGGTGTTCGGGTCATCGAGAGCCTAAAAAAGAAAAATTCAGAAAATGATAAAATTAAATGAATTTGATCCCATTTTATTTAGAAATTCTGTCTTAGTCAAGTCTTTAGATAGCCAAATCTGATCTTGCGACAAAAAATCGAAGATGGACAAATCTCCAGCAAAATATATTTTATTAATTGTAAACTACTGTTCGCAAATTAAAGAATTTATATATATATATATATATATATATATATATATATATTTTATTATTTTAGTATTGATATATTTCATTTTCATGTCTTTTCCAGTGGATTCATAATATATAATATGTAATGATTTTTATTTGCAATGTGAAAAATACGTAATCATTTATTTAAAAAAAAACTGAATGACTATTTTCGAGTTAACGTTATCTCCGCAACAGAAATCAAATAAATTCGTATTACCCTTTCACGAAAGACGTCGTTGGAGAAGTCTGACTTGGAACCAACGTCCGATGCTTCATTGACGTAAAGACCACTGTAAACTTCGATCGTGGCCGGGGTACCGTCCAGATCTTCGACACCTTTCACCTCGTGGGCATTAGCGGTATCTCTGCGTCGTCTGATTATCGAATTACATAACGGTGGCTGCAAGCAAAAAATAGACTATTCGTGACAAGTCTTCGAGGAACGATTGATGTGGAGCTCGAGTATTTTCTTTCATAGGATCATATATTACGTAACACCTCGCGCGCGTAACGTATAACGTATAACATATTATGTGATTAAGTTGAACTAAGTAATCGTGCCAATGAAGTGTAAATACCACGATATTTTCAAACGATAAACCGTTCATAAATTCAGGAACATTTCCCGAACATTTAGTCATTATAAAATTGTTAAAGAATTATTATAAACGCGTAGTACTTAGCAATCATCGCGGAAAATTATTATTATACAGTCTAGTCCTATATATTATAATAACGGTAGTACCGTATTACTGCATCCTCCGCCTTGCTTGACGCACAGCCTAACGTTGCATTGATAATACACGCTCGCCGTATATGGGAATTTGTGCGCCTGGAAATTCACCCTGGCCTCCGTTTTGTCCTCATTGTAGACGAATTGTCCCATTATTTCACCATCTATCGGACAACTGTGAACAAGACAAGCTGAATGATCCTATCGCGAAAGGAAGAAATTGAAAAAAAAAACTAATTCGCTCGTTCATCGTCACTATCTTCGTCTTTATTATTAAAATCTTATCTAAGATCTCTTCAATGCTACAAGCTGACTTACCCTTCGTCGCTTATGAGCCGCTGCTCACCCCACCCGAGGCCATCGCGTACCAGACAATCGGAGATTTTCAAACCGAACATCTCTTGTTTGTCGATGCTAATGACCAGGGTCAAGGGATCGCCAATCTTTACATTCTCCGCCACGTGATGCTGCGTTGGATCACCGCTGAAAATCTTCATCGTGCATCCCGGCATCGGTGCGGTTGCCTGCGGGCAGTTCGCAGTTTATGTGATATCTTATCTAGTTCTTTACTTCAATCTTCTCGAATTTTTTATCCGAAAAAAAAATATATATATATCTATATAGAGTGTCTCTAAAATCTGACTCAAGCCCTATATCTCGGAAAAGTCTTTAAATGGAAAAATTAGATATGGATGAAATAAGTGATTCTTTAATTTTGTTGAGCGGTGTATATGTATATTTCATCTCGTCGAATGTTTTATTACCTGCAACGGCAGAGACTGCATCATGGAAACTTGAGTTTGATCGTTCGTTACGACTTTGTCGCGTGTCTGATATCTGCATCTCACGTGAAAACCTCTGCCCTGATTCGTGACCAACTTCAAATGTGGTTGTACCACAATGGTGTTGAAATATTCAATACCACCGTTTTCCTGAAGCAAAGATAACGGCACCATAAGCATTAGTTTTTAAACTTCATTACAAATGTTACAATCGCTAGAACTCGAGAAATAAAAAATAAGTGTCGTAAGAAACACAGTGTTATATTATTATATCTTTATGGGCGTGAAATGTGTTGAAACTAATCAGCTGTTATTTTTGAATGTATTCAATTACTGAAAAAATAAAAATTACGTTATAAAAAGAGAAAAGCAATTTCTAATGTATATAAAATTTAATAATAATTTTCTAATTTATTTAAAATTTAATAAAATGTTTGTATAAAAGTTTGTTTTATTGATGAATGACGATCGCGAAAGTCCTTGTAACAGGGAGAAAGTTTTTCGAAAAGTTTTATTATTAATATTATTGCAATTAGACCAGAAAGCGAGTAAAAGCTTATTACATTAAATTGAATTGAAAACATTGCATGAAAAGCAGGCTATTACGAATTCTGAAAAAATTGAAGATTATCAGAAATAATGGCTTTTAAACGATTCGCGTTCCAATGTTCTTTTCTGCCTAGACATCTATTAAATTTTCTCTTGAAATACTTTTGTTAAACAGACAAACTAGAGATTGTCATTTCTCAATGTTTATAAGAAAAATATATGGAAAATATGAAAGATAAACAATCGTTGAAACGATTTAATTTACTTATCAGCTTTATTGTTTCGGCAAAATAGAAAATGTTTTTTATAAGTAGAAAATGTTTACATATAATAAAACTACGCATAAGACTTGAAGGAGATAACTCAAAGAAACGAGTTTTTTACTAGCATAAAAATATGAAAACGTAGACTTAAAATATACTGGGATGACAGAGAGCACAGGAAGATTGAAGTACATAGTTGGTTTTCCTTTTACCACTCCGTATCGCGTGGCAGTGTCTTGCAATTGGTACGCAAGAGGAAAAAAAGACCGGTCAGGATTGTAACTAAAGACAGTGGGATCCGCCTCAGCGTTCCCCTCATTATCCCCTTCCCCGATCGTAATGAAGCTGCTGGGATCCTTGTTCACCTATTGTTAGGTGGGTGTGTGAAACGTAAAGTCAGCGATCCGACGTCTCTCCAGGCTCTCTTGGGCCGATGCACCGCAGATTGCGAGTATCCTTGCTGAGGTCGAACACTGCACTAGGCTCTGCTCGAGGTCATTGCCTGCTCGATATACCCGGTGCTTGTCTAACAATTCACGGCGACAGATCGCTTGGTTATCGTGAAAGATTATTAAACTCCGGTTCATTGGACACACCGATCCAAGTTGTATTTTTATATATGTTATGCTACGCATAACAATAAGGAAATTATTTTAAAACTTATAAATTTTTGTCGATTTTTAAGAGGCTTTATCTTAGCTTTCAGGGATCGCAAAACAATTATCCGAATTCGTTTTAAAGGATGAAATTTTGACTTTGAAACAGTTAAAATGATATTTTTCGTTCCATCATTGGTCTTTTTCGCGAAGACTAGAAGCATGTCAAAATATTGAAAATTTTATGATTTCCAGCTTTTCACGGGCAAAACAAGGACAAAAAATATCATCACGTATATGAAACACTAACGTTTTTTTTAACGATCCCAGATGAATCGTTATCCCTCGCAAATGGCAAAGGGTATTATTTTCCCCACTGTCATTAATGTCGATCAAACACTATCGGTAATTTGAGGTATTTTTACAAGTGATTTTTTTCTCCATTTTTTCATTACAACTGATACGACTCCTTGGAACCACGATTAAGCGGATTGCAAAATCGCGTGAGATCCCTCGCGAAGAAATTTCGCTATTAGTTTGTCAAGCTGCCACGGCTCTTCTCTTCATGAAAAGTGACTTTTTTATAGCTGGTCTGATACTTTAAACCACTTGCTTACAGAGCAGAATCGTTATTATATGGTCGTTCTACGGGAGAGTGAATCTGCTTAAAGACTATCTCGAAAGAAAGGCACGTCCATTACGAACGTATTCACTCTCTGCTCCCTTCCCCCGGGATAAATAGAGGGTACAGAAGTAGCTAAGAGGCTTCATGCAAATTGGCTCATCAACCGACTCATCAGCACCACTTTTTCGTCATTATTATTAATGCCTTCGTGAATCTCTCGTACGCGATATTTAGTGTGACGCCTTAATGTGAGATAATTTTGTAATGTAGCAAGCGCATTTGATTAAAAAGACAATCCTAAGAAAGCGACTTAAGTTTATTTCAATTTTATTCAAAGATGTGCGTATCTTTATTTTTTCAGGATTCTATTCTATAATATATATATAATATCAAATAATTGTTTTAAAAGATTAACGATCTTCGTATAAAATGCGGAAGCAATTATGGTTCCGCTATGATAAAATCCTTTTCTTCTCTGAGCTTTTTATTAAAGCGATATATCATTACGCATTTGTATGTACGTACAAGGTACACTCTCGGAAGAGGCGAGCAAAACAAGAGGACTAACGGCGCCCGAGGGAAGATGTTAAGGGTGCGTTTCCACTGAGCGTATCGTGCGTTCATCGGAAGCGATGCATTTGCACACAGTTCACCCCAAAATATTCCTAGAATGTTATATGATTATTGTTAAAAAATTAAGATAAATTATTTCAAAAATACCATATAATATTTTTTAATATTATGAGAGTTTTCTATAGAGATTGTATGTCCATTTATATAATATCTTAGGTTATACTAGTATCTTAATATCCCTGAAATATTATTAAAATATTTATAAATAGTAATTATTAATTAATTTAGTGCAATTTGAATTCGCAATCCAGTAATGAAAAGTTCTTATCAGTTTATGCTGTATCTTGTGCTAAAAAAACATTTTCGCATGATTTTAGGTACATATCCAGTTTTACAATTGCGCGCCAAAATTATTTTCAGTCTTTAAATGTATACTTATACTATAAATAGTTGTAACAGTTTTACAAATTAAAGTAAATTTTGTTATAATACTTTTGTTTATACAATATTGCAGTACATTAAATAATGTTACTTTTAATAATCATGCAATATTATCAGGAGTGGACATATAACCTTCCATTAATATTTCGAGAATATTACTTAATATTATATAATTTTACAGTACAGTATTCTTAAAATGTTACATTTAATTTTAAGAATATGTCTAAAATATTATTTAATATCAAATAATATTATGCACTTATAGGGCAATTGCACACATCATGCACATCGGCTGCATGATTCCTAGTATTTTTTTACTGCTTACCAATAAAAATATATTATTTTAAATTAGCCAATTAGCGATATAGGCACATGATATATTGGGTCATCTAAAAAGTATCCGCGGTTTTTTGTCACTAAATGGTGTTGATGGCCGCGGATATTTTTTAGATGACCCAATACACCCTCGTTCGTCTGTGTCACGAGTTAACCAATCATTTGCGCAAAGAGTCGGCACGGTAAATGATACAATAAAATGGGATTTTTTGATTGGTTAACTTGTGACGCGGATGGACGACGCGACGCGTGATGCGCTCGGTGGAAACGTACCCTAAATAATCATCTTATCACTTGCATCCGCTACATAAACTACATGCAGGTATTCCGCGCATAAACTACATGCAGGTATTTCGCTGACCAGAAAGTCGCGGATATTATCCTTAATTATAATTCATGCATGTAGCGAACTGTCACGACGAAGTCCTACATCCGTTGCATCGCGATGCCGTACGATTCCGTTCATTTCTCATGACGTCAGCGATACTAATAGAACAGTATGGCGTGTTTTTACTGCGATTACGTCAGCAGATACAGCGATTAGCATCCAGTCAAATTTGCCGTAAAATCAGAAAGGCAGATTGTTGATGTAAACAACGAAATGGCATATCATATAAAAACGGAAGTTTTACAGCTGCAGGAGCAGTGGCGTTTTTAAGGTTGTTAAGTCCGGATCTACAATGGATCAATTTTAAGCTTCAAGCCGTAAGAAATTGACCAACTACAGTCGAATGCGAGGAGAATAATTGACTATGATTCGTCAATTTCTTATGGCTTGAGGTTTAAAAACTTATTGTAGATATGTGTTGTAGATGTCCGGGCTAAAGCTTGCTTGGTGCAAGAACAAAGTTGAGAGAGCTCAACGTTACTGTATTAATTCAAGGCAGTTCAGTCTGCATTGTGCACATAATGCAAATGCTGATTCTAAAATGAGTCTGTAATCGGAAGTCTTAGTCTTAATCGGCGAAGTTGGCCGATCAGTGTTAGTCGTACAAGTTAGTCTATTAACTTAACCGATAAGACTTAGAACTCATTGTATGTAGAACCAGTGTTGTAGAATAAGCGTGTCGTTAATCGAAATCACGATCGAAACGATAGTGATCCGAGCGCGCAAGGTGTATACTTTACGGCTGCGGTTTAATGTTTACATCCCATCGACACGCAATAAAAATATATGTATATTTTAACGCTAATATCAATGTAAACCAGGAAGGCATTAAACTTCTCATTAGCCGTGGCAATTTCCTTCGTGTCGCAACGCGGCGACTACGTGACGCGATGCAACCGATAGGAGCGACTCGAGACATGCATGTTTGCATGCGTACAAACGGTATCTTCTGCCTTCTGTCATTGGATCTATGATTTACGCGAGAGGACGGATCATGCTGCACGCTAATGCTCTCCGTTCACTAGAGACCCTCTTAGGATCTCTCTACCGTCCATGGACCGGGAGAGCCATTCATCCCCTCTTAAGTGACTAACGGGACCCATGATTGGAAAATCACGGGTTTTTCTATAGTCGCGGTCGATGCCACGCGGTCGATGCAAACGGAATGAAAAATTATAAATTATTGCGAATGTCGGGAAGAAAGAGAGAGAGAGAGAGAGAGAGGGAAGGAGGAAGGGAGGGGGAGAGAGAGAGAGAGAGAGAGATCGGAATCCGCGGAGTGGAATTTAAGAGGTAAGGAGGCAAGGAGGCAAAAGAAAGAAAAGAAGGAAAAAGGGAGGGTGAGAGAAAGAGAAAGAGAGAGAAAATGGGAGAGAATTTCGCCAGAGGATGGATGCAAATGTATACTCTGCCGGGATGCCGGGACTCGCCCTGCCTGCGAGGCACTTTGTGCATTTATTACGATGCATCTCTCACGGAGCAATTCTCGGGTTCGACGGCCGGTCAGTTCAGCAGACGGTAACGGCAGCGGTAGCGGCAACTTCGACTGCAGTCTGCGGACTGCGGGCTGCAGCTACAGTGCGCATTCGTGCGATGGTTGACCGTTCGCTCGTCTCTCGTTTCCCTTAGAAACCCTCTAGGAGCATAAATTTTAGGCCTTATCTCGTAAGAAATTATCGTTGATTATTCTCCTCACAATCTTCGACTGTGAGTGGTCAATTTCTGGTGATTTGAAGCTTAAGTTTCACGCCTTAAAATTTCATTGTAGAATAGACGCCGTATGTATATAATAATATGATACATATAGAGTATCGTAAAATTCGCGACTCGAAATATTATAATAAATCCTCGAAATTAAGTAAAAAGTTATTCGTAAATTTTTATTTTAAGCAGTTTCTAAATAAAAATATGATTATCAATTTATAATAATTGGCCATATTTATATCTCAAAACTTTCATACTTATCTCTTGCATTTCAAACTACTATTGTCTAAAATATAATACATTTACTCAATTTTCCGAGAACTTTTTTGCTATAATATTTATTCTATAAGCGCATAATATTATTTGAGTAGTATTAAGTAATATTTTAGATATATTCTTAAAAAATTAAATGTAACATTTTAAGAATATTGTATTATATTAAAATTATATAATATTCAGTAATATTCTTGAAATATTAATGGAAGGTTATATGTCCATTCCTGATAATATTGCTTGATTATTAAAAGTAACATTATTTAATGGTATTGCAATATTGTATAATATAAACATTAAAAAGTATTATAACAAAATTTACTTTAATTTGTAAAACTGTTACAAACTGTTTAGTATACGTTAAAAATTGAAAATAATTTTGGCGCGCAATTATAGAACTGGATATGTACTTATTAGGTGTTGGAATTAATTCGTAGCGTTTTTAAATGAAAGAATGTTATTTATTTCACATGAGCATTAAAAAATACATTAATGAAAGTACTTCCCATCACTTGTAAAACGCTACGAATTAATTCCAATACCTAATAAAATCATGCGAAAACATTTTTTTAGCACAAGATGCAGCATAAACTTTTCGTTACTGGATTGTGAATTCAAATTGCACTAAATTAAGAATAATTAATATTTATAAATATTTTAATAATATTTCAGGGATATTAAAATATAATACCTAGAATATTATATAAGTAAATATATGACCTCTATAAAATACTCTCATTATATTAAAAAATATTATATGGTATTTTCGAAATATTATAATAACTTATTTCAATTTTTTTTAATAATAACATTCTAGGAATATTTTGCGCTTATAGATAGTGTCACGAATTTTGGAAAAAAGAAAAGACACAACTATAGATTAATTTATAAATTACAATGTATCTAGATGTTTACTAATATCTATGTTTCTATATATTGTAGGCTAAGAAACAATTACAAACATAATTTAATCATACATAATCTTACGTAAATACATTATGTGTAATTCTTCTTCTTCCTACAATTAGCATATTGTTACGCGTTACATCATGATTTGGTAAATCCGCTTGGCTTTATATACTCAAAGTATGTCAATGACGTTCAAAAGTGGTTCGAGGCGCTATTAATATAATAAGGTAAAACGCACTACGCGTGCATGACATTTACCAAATAAGGACACCCTAAGAAAATAACGAGGTCCATTTCTCAGCAAAGATGACGATTTTATAACTTCTTGAATAATATATTTTGCACGCTTTGAATAAGACAACTATTGTTAACGTTCGTTCTATCGTCTGAATGCTAGTGTTAAATAAAAATGTGATTATTAAAAGTTGTTAAGAAGGAGTTTTGATAAAGTATGATTCAAAACGAAATGATCTTAAGCAATCATATGCAGAGAAAAACATAATGGTGACAACTATAAAAGTTACAACTATATATGTTTTATTATGTAGAATTATATGCATATATAATAGTTGAATTAATTGTTTTATATCCGTATTAATTATAAAATAGTTTAACTATATACATTAATTCTACATAATTGTCACCTTTATAGTTGACACTATGTCTTTTTTCTCTGACAATGAGTGGATATCGCGACAAATATGGACGTGAAGGTATGTTCGCATGGAGAGGCAAGGTCCAACGAAGAATCAATTCTAATTTCCAGATGAAAGTCGACGACATGAGCGAGGCGTCCCAAAAATAGTATTCGCGTGGGTAGTTTCTTATTCGATGAGACATTGCGACCTCTCTCCCCCGCATGTTCTTGCAATTTTTATGTCCCATAAAGAAATCCAGTTTCGCCCACCGTCGAAATTCTTCTCGAGTGAACACTTAAGGATCTTCCATGTATGGTGATTGTCCTTCCTCTACCTTCCCCCTTTCGGAAGGCCTTAAGGTGACCCTACGGTCAAGTATCAATCTTTTTACAACACGATTTTTACTACACGATCAGTATTATGGACAATATATTTCACTTTAATTTTACATATACAATATCTATTGCACTGTGACATACTGTGATATGGATCTTGATAATACTGGATGCTTGGGAATCAAAATTTAGATCACTACGTCAGGATACGTCAGTATCCTACGTCTTACGTCAATTCATCAATATTAATCACACACAATCAGTAATACTGTCAGTATTTATTCATACTGACAGTATTATTGATCGTGTAAGGTCACCTTTACGAAAAACCGGTTTATAGACTTTATGTTAATCCCTTCCCCTGCGAATTTAACTATCCACGTTTCAACATGAGTTGTCTCCTGTTATTGAGAAAATTGACAACGTCACCGCAATTTTACACGCACACGCACTTTCATACCAAACACATCGGCGTCATCGACGTTTTTGGATGACCGACGTCTTTCTAAGAAATGACCTTGGCGTCGCGACTCGCGACACGCCACGTATTATATTTTGTCACTTTCACATTCGATATACCTGGGTAGTGTTCGCCTACATGTCTCTGTGTCGTCTCTTTGAATTTACGAAATGATTGTAAATCTCGAAATCGTTCTCATTGTTACATTTGTGATAAAATATCTCTTTAATAAGAAATATAAATTATATAAATTTTTTCAAAAGTGTTTATATTATTTTATATGTATTATATAAGATTAGAGAAACAATCGTATGAGAGATTATTATGAAAGCACTGGAAATATATCTTCCTCGAGTATTAACTTTATCAGTGAGCTATCGCAGTTATAATTATTTAATTACACTTTTCCTCCGTAACATCATATCTGAACCATCCATCAAAATTACAATTCCCTTGAATCCCTTTACTTTCAATTGCCTTCTTCTATTACGAGATAGCAAAGCAGGCACGGGCAGTTCGTCATCGCGTAATTCCGGTATCGTGATTTCACAACAACCTTCTCCTCTTTCTCCGAAGGAAGGTCTATGACGGATGGAACACGGAAGGTAAGTGGAAGCGGAGTTGAAGGGAAAAAAATGGATTCAAGTTCAGGGCAAGAACGAGTTACGAAAAGGAAGAGTAGAATAGAGAATGCGAGAAGAGATACCAGCTTAACGACGCAAAGAACTCGGAGGAAATGATTTCAACGTAGAGTCGAGCCATCGCAGTGATTATGCCCCTTCTTTGTCGAGTTGTACTTTTCTCGCCATTTTTCGCCATTTTTTGTAAATTGACATCTCTAGCGTCATTGTGCTCTGTCTTTTTGTTCATCTCTCCCGCATTCTATTCCATTCCTCTGCCTCCTTCAGTCCCGTTTAACATACTTGGTATAAACTTCTATCTCGTGTCTTCCTTCTCATTCTTAAATCTTTCAATCGGCTTCTTTAATTTGCCTCGAGGTTTTTTTTAAAGCCTCGTCCTTTCAGCAAAATGACGTGCATCTTGCTGTATAAATATGTATGAAAATATAAACGTACGTATTTTTAGCAAAATGATCTCATGATTATTAATGTCTTTATATAACATCCTTGTATGAATATTATTAGATCAAATTACCGTTATTCGACGTATTGAATAATGATTATAGAGTGCGACAGCTGCGACTAACATTACGGCTCAAGAAAATACTTGATTCTTCTTGAAGCGAAGTCAGATAAAGTCTAATGTTCCTTCTAACTAGTACAGTTGCAGATAAACATTTATAACTCGTTTCGTACTCGATGAGTCCTCACTGCTCTGATTATCTAAGGAAATATATGCGTATAAGATTAGTTACCAACGATCTGGGTTACTAACATTTAGAGCGCTTAAATGGTGACTAATTTTTTGTTTAGACAAGTAAATTTATATAATTGCGCAAAAAATGCAACATTCGTAATACAAATATTATTGCCATATCGCCTTGATGATTTACCTATAAGCTCATGCAGATATCGAAATTTATTTGTGAAAATAATTACGTTCATTGTTTTAGGAACGTACAAACAGTTGAAGTACAGTCAATAATGTATTAGTGCGCTTCTCACCCTGATGAAGAGAATGACAAAGTTCACGAAATGTTGACACTAGCAGTGGATCACGACACTTCTGAGTAAACATATAGGTAATGAAACATTGTAAAGTGCTGTATATGAAATTATGTCAATGTAGTGCAAGGTACAAGACAAGATCTCGGACAAGATAAATAAGATTCTATGAAATTTTGTATATATCTGTGTTGTACATTACACATAATGCAATATATCAGTTATAAATGAAAAAAATAAAATAATGAAAACGTTTATGTACATCACAATTCTGGGGAAAATTTATCTTATAATTTTTATACGAATTGGAACATTTTTCAGAAATACTCAGAAATGTTCGGAAAGTTTACATCTTCTCTCAGAACTTCTCATACAAGTGAATTTCTGAAATATTCTGAAATTTCTCATCCCATAATTTTTAAAAAGTATTTTTTAAAATTTTTTAGTTTTTGTTACATTTCATCAGAAATTATACTTACAAAAAATCTTAAAAATCTTACAATATTTCATAATTAACACATATGAAAAATTCTAAGAAAAGATGTAGATTTTTTGAGAAATGTTCCAATTCGTATAAAAAATGTGAGAAAGTTATAAAATTATAGAGAAATTATATAAAAATTCTAAAAAATTATATGAAAAATTTTCACCAGGGAATTTAAGGGATATCAACGTATCATTTTTTTATCAAGGCAGTTCAAGTTAAAACTGCCGATATAATTGACGCGCAATCTCACCAAGGACTTCGCGAATAAGGAAACTGATGAAGGCAGCTCGAGTTGCCAGAGGCTTTGGTAAAATTGTCGTAAACGCCTTTTATCTCCACGCTATTTCTTTCCGGTACTCCACTCGCAGCTGCGGGAAAATTTTACGCGATAATGAACACGCAGGATTGACGGAGAAACCAGAACCTATGAGTTATGTTGCGCGTTTACGAGCAACGCCCGTTTTTCCCAGCTAGTATTTACGAGCTCGCAAACGCCAGTAGCTGGCTTCTTCTTCTACGCGGAAAAAACATTCTCGCCAGGGATTTGCTTACAAGATTGAATGGTCGTTCCCGCGATTATTTATGACGTGCTCACTAGGACCAAGCGAAAACTTCCGCGTATGGGCATCGATATTGAATAATCGTGGGAGAGATTCCCGCCGCGATTCGAACGTCTCTTCTCTCTTCTCTTGGCTGTTCACTTCCTGCATACTCAAGATCGAGCATAAATCCCAGTTATGAACATCACGATGTATAACTTAATCTCTGAACCTCGACCGGCTGGTCGGGGTCAAGGTTTCTGATCTTCTGAATAGCGGATTTATGGGAAACGTCGATCACACCGACAACTATGGATGGTTTTCTGAGGATAGCCGGGTATCCGATAACGCTAATGCGCGAATGGAAATCTCTCTTGGTCGTCAACATGATTTCATAGATAATAATATTTATTTGGCGTAGAGTTACCTCGGTTAAAAACGCGCTTTCCCAAGAAACGATCATTTAACTAATATTTCTTCGAAGATAAACGTGAATTAAGAATTAAGTACTTAGTTTGATTTTCTGGGCGAGTCAAGCGAGACAATTTTGCTTCGTGGATCTCGAGAGATCGTACAAGTCACCCATCGAGATAAAGGTCTTAAAAAGAAGCAGAAAACACTGGAATGACGTTCGAGGTCCGGTATTCCGGATAATGCGGCACGACGCTCGCGGTCTCGAGCATCAGCATTGTCCCTTCCCTCCTCATCGGAACGACGAGGATCGATAGCACTTGGAGTGCTGTCGGATAGAAAAAAGATGCAGAGTCTCTTCGGTAAAAGAGGAGGCCGATCTCGCCGCGTCGCGATATTACGGGCAAGTATCCTTTCGAGCAACCGTCCTGAACCGTCCTCAGCTGGCTTGAAAAAAACCAGCCGAGGTGCCTGCTTGCCCTCAGTCAGAGGTCAACAAGATTGAGAGGACCTATACGGTGAGTCAATACACTCTCAGAAGCGTCGCGTATTTGTATATAGTGGCTCTCATCGAGAAAGGACCGTCTTTGTAAATTTTCCCTCAATGGTTTGTAAGAAGCGACGTTTTGTTATTATATACAACTAATATTCATTTCTATCAACGTGCATTAATTTTAATCTTGATAACTTATTTTTTTATCTCTTTTCTACTTCTAAAAATTGTAGATAAAAATGAAAAGTTAAACCGAGATTCAAATTAATAGATATTGGTAGAAATGGAGGAAGGGAAGGACATTATTATGATGTCTGTTATTGAATAGATAATTTGTTCAGCAATTAATGACAGCAATTAATTACATATATTTTCAAAATAATGAAAAATTACCGATTATTCTTCATTTAAAAATAGTACATTTTTTTTGGGATGATTTAGGACTTCGGTTAAATTAAAAATTACTTCAATAAAAATTATAGATTTTTTTTATCTGTGTTCTAATAGAAGTGTAATTAAAAAACAATGAGAGAAATATTGAACTTCTTGCATAAAAACTTTAAATATTTAAGATGATTTATATTTCGTTGCGATGCAGAAATTAGATGTTTTGTAAATAAGTAAAATTTATTTATTTGTTTATTAAAAATTTAAATCTATCTTATGTTGTCTCTTATAGGCTTTGTTTCCCTTTAATATAAATACATATGTGAAAATGTGTGAGATACATGTGTCCTAAAGCACGTTAAAAATACAAGTACGTCGCGTTTACTTGCTACTTTGTGTCATTAATGTGAATTTGATTATCCGTTTAAAACTAAAATTTAATTAAAATTATTGATCTGACCGTTTCGAAGCGACGTCGAATATTCACCGACTTTATAAGTTTGCATTTATGTAAATTCAACTTAAACTGTAGAACAATAGGTTGTACCAGCAGTTGTCGTACTGGCCGCAGAGCATCTTACCTTTATCTACTGTGTGCAGAAAGCGAGCAGCTTCTCCTCCGATCCTTACAAGGTTCGTAGAACCTTGCCAGTCGTCACGTATGCAACAGTGATTCTCAATTCATCCGACATCCACAAAAAGATTCCCAATTGACTTATATTTTTCGCATAACCTTGATTTTTTTAAATTTTTTACCATGTAAACTCTACATTAAGACAGTACACACTCGTAAATTGAAAACAGTCAAAATCTCTTGAAATTGAAATTCTACATTGTATACTAACATTGACACGTTTGTGCAATTACAAGATTGATGATTGACTGTTTCAATATTGAGATATACGCAATTAAAAACTGCACTTTTTATATGTTGCATATGCCTACAAAGTTCATGAAAATGTCGCGTTTATTTTTGTAGGACCTAAACTAGCAATGATATGTTATTAAAAATCTAGCATGCAACAGAGAAACCTAAAGCGGAGATTGTGAAAAAATCTCATAACTTTTTACGTGTAGTTTGGAAAATAGAGCTGTGAAAAGATTTGCAATTTTCGTAAATATTTTTGTTTTGTTTTGTTAGTCCGTCATATGAATTGAAGTGAGTATATAAATATAGTAATAAGTTACGTTATCTATATTTATTTGTTTCTCGCGTGTGCGGCGTATAGATATACAGGCTCAATCAAAAGTTATCTCTCACTGACGGGAGTAAAAGTATCATCATTGAGCATGCGATGGAACTTAACTTTTGAATGATATTGTTGCGAGCGAACTATTAATTAGATATCATATTGGATTAAATTTTTTCCAATGTTACGTTTGGCGCCATGCGAGCGTGGTGTCGCGAACGATGATCGGATCAGCAAAGGATGAGAGGGCACAATGCGACGACCGATACGGATCTTGTTCGTCACTCCTCACGATCTTCATTTATCGCTTACGCATCGTGAAGTGAATCGGTCGTTTCCTCCTGGCGGTGGATACGAAGAACCCGCGTGCCATCGTGAAAACGTAACGGGCAGTGTAACGGTGTTACTATTAGTGACCGTAACGTACCATGACAGACGCTGTCTGGTATGCATTAAAATGCCGCGTGTGACTTTTTTGTCAAAGCGCAAAAGAGAAAAAACGGAGGGTGCGAAATCGTTATATACCTACATATAACACACTACGTGCACGGTTGCCTTAGACTTTGATCTAACAGTTTGTTCCGATTTTATTCCGCGGATAAGAACAAAAAACGCGAGATTGTTGGACGCATATATCATGCATAAAGTGACGTCAGAACAACCGTTACCCTGCATCTCGTATACGACGTTATGACCTGGCAAACATCAAATTACATGTAACATATGTGTTAGTTATAATTTCCCACTCGATATAAATATAACTGTAATATAACACGTGTTATATTACAGTTACGTTGTTGAATGAGAAATTGCAATTAACATATACGTTACATGTAACTTGGTGTTTGTTGAGGAATTATATCAGAATATTTTACGTGTCCGTTACGTCTGCAATGCATCCATCTGCTTTGATAGAGTGCATTGATATCTCTAACTGTTAAAACAAAAAAAAATCGTAATAATTAAATTATAATTATTATGAAATTATCAGGAAGAGCAAAATATAGAAGATGTAACTTTACTATTGAAAGAAATATTATGTTATTATTAACTAAGCGATCGATGTAACACATTATATTGATATTTTCTTGTATTCTTTTATTTTTATATCTACTTTTTGTAGAAAACGTACATACAGAATATCTATTTTCTTCTTTTTCTAATGGTCACGTCCGCGACATCATATTAATTTGTATGACGACTTCGATCTGTGAAATGTGAATTGACGGCATTGTTAAGCAAGTGGCTGGTGCATCTGGGTGGGAAATCTCAATTCATAACGAATGCCGAAGAGCGAGAAAATGGAAATAAAAATCGTTATCTCGATGTTGAGCAACGCGTTCCGCGAAACTTGGAAACCACGCCGTGCGGCTTTCCGTGTCAAGAACGAGATCGCAATTTTACGGGTGAAGATACCTGAGAACGAGAGCTAACAGAGAGAGTGAGAACAGTTGCCTCCTAGCCTTTTGCGTAGCAGATTGACGCTATCGGCGAAAGTTGACCGTCTTGGAGACGCTTTCAGGGCCGCATTAACACTAAAGACTAACCTAGGTTATGCTTAAGGGAATGGTAGATTTTGTTTTGAAAAAAATTCTTAGCCATTTTTTGCCAGACGCGGATGATTAAAAAAAAAATGTCCATCGATCAATGATCAGTAGATTCGAGTCGAGGTTCGCCATCTTTGTGTCAATTTCGTTTTACCAGAGAAAAATCTGAGACGGGTTTTTTTTCGTGCAATCATCGATATATAGATACATAAATTGGAACGAGAAGGTTTGCGATAAAATTTATTACTAGTGAACTGTTCACAAAAAAATTTTTTTGTTTTTAGTTGTTCGTTGCGAAGCCATAGGCTTGAAACATTCCAAGTTTCAAGGTTAAATAGGGGAGGCAACGATTTAAGTGCTTAAGAGAGCGGTAGAAATCTTAATCTGGAATTCATAGAATTTATAGAATTAAATCGTCAGTATTTATAGAATTAAGATTGAAAGCTTTAAAAAAAAGATTTATATTCAGCAAATTATACGCTTAGTGAAGAATAGAATAATAAGTACAGCAGTAAGTGTCGAATCTTGCAGGAGATGGCGCTGCATTATGTTAGGTAAGGACAGATGTATGGGTGAGGCAGAATAATAATGTGTAAGAAATAAAGTTATCCACTATTAGTACTATTACCGACATTTTGATTCGTAATTAAAAAGTTTATACCGATAACGATCAAGTCCGGCCATCACTCTGGCATCCTTTTAACTCGCTACGTCTGATTAATCGCTGGCTACCGCGCGCGCGCGCGCGCGCGTCTGCAGCTGCAACGCGATGCATTCGCAAGGCTATAGTCAAGGACACCCGTACCGGTTGAGGCTGCGCTGGAACAGGATGCCAATGACGCGCTCCAGCTAGCCGCGAACGAGCTTCGCGCCATTCGCGGTTAGCACGTAACAGACGATTTAGCGTATACAGTCTCTAAAATCTCTGATCCCACCTCTGGATCTCGAAAACAGCTTTAGGTATGGAAAAAGATTTCAGGCAAAATTTGTATATTGAGGAGAATTTACAGATGTTGAAAATGTTAACCTTACCTTGGGTGACTTTTTGTAATCGATATTTTCGCGTTATTTTAAATGTTATTCCTAAAATGGGCACACAACAAGTCTAATTCTGAGTCAGGTGTATCGGAATAAGCAAGGAAAATGGAAGGAGAATGGCTTGCATCACAAGTCGAAGATTACAGATATCACCTCCACTTCCATCTCTAATCGGGCTTCTCTTCGTGCCTTTCGAATAATTTTGATCTGTATCCGGCTTAAAGCAGAAATCGTAGGTAATTACCGTTACTAACGCTATACCGGGAAATTGCCGCGAGGCACTTAAACGGATAGAGAGGCGATAAAACCGAATTAAAACGATCGATCGAAGGTGCAGATGAGTGATGCAACATAATAATGGTGGTTGTCTCTCCTCCTACCTTCCCGCCATCGTTTCCTCCTCGATAATTCCATCGCTTGTTAAAATAATGGTAATAATCCAATTGGCTTGCGCACGATAATTTACGCCGCTGTTAATCAGCCCGTAAACACAAGGGAAAGATATTAACAATTAGTAGAAAAATTACTGACAAAGATGAAGGAATTGGATCGTGAGGAAATATACGTATATACGCAAAATGTCTCTGTCAAACTTGTAAAAGTATTAATTCATAAGAAACTCACCAGTTCGGTGGGCATGGTGTTGCAGGACCTGAGCGGCAGATTGTAAGTGATCGGAACGGGCTGACTCCTGTACTCCTGTAGACATGAACTGTTTTTCGATAAACCGCGCGGATAGACCAGACCATGGAAATCCGTGTTATGCTCCGTCGAGATATGAACGATTATCGATTCGCTCGCGCACTCGATCTGCACAGTGCTCGCTATCGCAGCGGTCGCTGAAAAAATGAAATTAACAAATATGTTTATTGTATATCTATATATTGCATGTGTGTGCGCGTGTGTGTGTGTGTGTGTGTGCGTGTATGTAGAGCGGAGCTTTTTCGACCATTTCTCACGATAATGTTTATGTTTCTGAACAGCATATGTTGATTATTTAAAGGTTGTACTTGAGCTCTTAAGAAGGGATCACGATTGTATAATGCAATTGTTGTGCATTTTTTTTTTGAGAAATTGAAAATTCGTTTCTGATCGTTGGCCTATGACTAATTAAGCAATAAAAGTGCGATACACGCACCGGATCGTGTAAGCATTGCTCCTGTAGCGTGAAATAATATGGTGGCTGCTGGATGTACAACTCCGCGTTCATCAACTCTGCGTGATCGCATTATGATCAGCGACGAGAACTTCAATTAAATGTATGACGTAGCTGCTGCAATGGGTCAAATTGCAGAGTCAGACCGTGTATTTTTGAACGATGAAAATTAAACACGTAATGAAATAAGATATCAGTAACGAGAGAACGATGGCTCGTTGCTACATTGGAAATCGCAGGATATGTATCGAAACACGTGTCTAATTTATATTTCTTGCATTCCACTTACGCTCGACAAACTAACGTTTTGTTAATATATAATCGACCAAATTACCAGCAGGCGAATTAAAACGATGCACATTCATCGCATTTAATAAGATCGCTGCAGAGTGAATTATTGCTCCGAAAAATTCATTAGAATCATCTCGACGAACGGTGGAAGCATGGCGTGAGTAAATTAGGAGGCTTGCATGTCTCTCTCTCTCTCTCGAACGATAATAATCATTGGCGTATTATCGTTATCAGCCCGCAGAAAGACAATGATGAGAGAGTTATGAACTTAACTCGCTAAACTTTGCAGGTAATCACGTTGAGTGCACCGTCACTCTCTTCCTTATACTCTTAACGTATCTTATCCATTATCCGTAATGGAAGTACCGAGACGTGTCAACGATTGCTTCCGCGAAAGAATATATAAAATAAGACGAGTTTTTTTTAATTTATTATTTTTTATTTTATAATTATATTATATATTTCTTTTTATCGCCTAAATATCAAAAGAAAGTCCAGCATGGGTCACGTTTTATGACAAACGCGTCATAAAACGTATCAATGAGTCCTATATTCGCTTACATTCAACGTCACTTTTATTCGGTTTTTTTTTTCTCTTGTGATGGTATAAGTACTATAGGTTTACCTTTCCACCGTCCGTACATCACCCGTACTTTCGCACGCACACACGGATACGGTATTCTTTTCTTTTTCCGTCTCTGACTCATAATCAGTGAGGTTCCAGAAGGGCGTAACAAAGGCGTGCCGAAGAAGACGTTCCCCCAAGTGAGTGCAATTTGCAAACGACACGAGTATCTTACTCGCTACGCAACTTCCTTCGCGTTTCCGGACGTGTTCTTTTTTTCATCCTGTTTTCGTTGAAATTCATCTTACATGTTTCCGAGCGAAAATTACCGCTGCACGATTCCTTGATAGCGGATACGCAATGAGATAGTCTGGGTAGCCGCGTGAAAAAAATGATGATTACTTTATAAAAACTGGTTTTTTGAAATTTGATTGTATTTAAAAATAAGCTAGAGTTAGCAGGTGATAGAACCTCTGATGAACCAACACTCCTTCAAAGACGTAAAAAAGTAGTGTCATAAAAGTGGATATAAATATAAATTATATAAAAGTGGAAAATTTATGTATGAATAGTTTTTTGCAACAAAATGCAGAAATATAATTGTCAGAACATATCGCGTCAGCGATTATCTTAAGGACGAAAAAAAAAAATACAATGTAAAATACTTCGTAAAATTTGGAATTTGGTAGAGCACTAAATTATTTAATATTATACGAAAAAAAATAGTCAAATGATTTTCTGATGGTACTAACATCTCGTCAGACACGATCAAAGTAATGCTATTTAACTACGTGGAATTGCGATATTCTCTATCTTAGGTCTCTGTTGTAATTATATATAATTATAGATAACAATTAATAATGTAAATATGAAACAATGCATAATGAAAATATCATTAATACTACGCACACAATGAGTGTAAAATTTACCACGGAAGAGCTTAACAGAAGCGAGAGTTTCACAGTTTATTCACATCGTAAATGAAGGGGTAATAAATGTTCGTCGATATCGAGGAATTAGCAAAACCGGTCGTAAGAACGGTGAAACTCCGGGCGAAACCACGAAAGCCATAATCGTCATCCAGACACGCACAGTTATGCAAGAATCCGATGTGCCTTTCGTGCATGAGATTTTAATGCGCCATGATGGACACGAGCAGCATAAGATATCAGGAATACAGCTGAACGCAGCGCGACGTTGAAACTTCCTGTCGTCCTCAGACTCGCTTCTATTCGTCGACGCGACTCGGCACGAAGGGAATGTCACGCGATTCTCCGGAAAACGCGTGGAAAATTGCACGAGTAATAGACGTTCGGTTCTTATATTAAGGTTATTATAGCGAGCACACATGCGCGACATCGAGATTATAGAATTTGTCTCTTCCTCAAGAAAACGATAAGAATTGCAAGAAATTACAGTTTTCATTGAAATCATAATTACATCGTAAACCTCGTTTTTTGCGAATAACCGATCCAATGGATTTTGTGTACAGGATTGGCGATATAAATTACTATTATGGCGTCCTGTAATAGTAATAATAGCTCCGACGATTTAGCGATGCGATTACAATAAAGCCTCCAGCGAAATAAGATTATCGATTCAAAATTTAGCAGCGATTAATTTACATAATCGTCGAATCATCTCGCTCTCGAACATGGATTTCGCTGCGCAAAACTCTCGTGGTGAAATCGGAAAGTTTCGGCTGGAGCCTTGGAGAGAATCAGAGAAAAGAAAAACATTTAGGTCGTAACGCTCGTTAAGATTTTCGACGGAGATCGCCGGATGTATCTTTACGAAATTTTGTTGAGCTCATCTTAAATTACAGATATATTAGCATTAGCATCAAATTTCGTAACATATTCATTCAACAATCAATGATCAGTACGACTTTCTAATTCATTGTTGAGTTACAAGGATTGTATCTTTTGTCCGACTGTCAAATATACAAAATTTGATTTATGTCCATTTCTATTTTAATATAGATTTATTTTAACTTCGGTATAATTTACTTTCTTTACTTTTTTTATATCCATTTCTATTTCTAATAAGAAAAAGATAAAGAATAAATTAAACTGAGATTAATATTAAATTATATTGATAGAAATTGATTATCAAATTCAAAGGGAAAAACGTAGTGATATGCAATAACTATAAATTAAGGTCATTATTATATTAAAAATGAGGATTAATTTATATTCAAAGTTAGGTGCGCTCAGAGAAAAACATAGTGGCGATAATTATAAAAGTGACAACTACACGAGTTTTTCTTATGTAAAATTAATGTGCGTACTAAAATAGACTGTTTTATAGTTATTGCAAGTATAAAATAACGTATTCAATTACGTATATTAATTCTACAATAAAACTTGTTACTTTTATAGTTGCTATGTTTTTCACTGAATGCATCTAGCTTTAAATATAATTTAATTACTGCTGTCTACCTTTCTATTAAAATTTTTGTCCGTCTTTTATTAAAATTTCAACAAACTCGTCCATAGAGAAACGGAATTAAGTCGTTCATATAAGTGAGCATATCATGAGCAATAGCTCTGTATCTAGTATATAATCGTGAATAGCGGTAATTTTCAATAACGGCTCGGAATTAGGCGGAACGAATTATGCAAGTGTGACCGGCTCTAACGATCGGTCAGTCAAATTCCGTTAAAACTGGCGAAACGCCATTTCTGTTGGTCTGCCAGCTCTTATAACTGTCATAATGTCTTGCACGCGTTTCGCGTCCGCATCGTAGTCCCGCTATAGCGACCGGAAGTTCCTGCTGAGCCTCTCTTACGTGGAACGTTATATAACGCGTTTATTTTATCATCGTTTATCGTGGTAGATATAAAAGCGAGATACCTTCTTTGCAAAAATATGAATCCTCTTAACACGCTATTTGCATCGCGTGTGTATTATAGATGCTCGTGCTTAAGATGCTTGCACTTCTGTTAAACTCTTCCAAGTAACGTTCAAAGAAGAGATGCACATTGAATAATTTAATACATGTATAAGTATCTACAATTTTATAAAAAGAATGCAAGGAGCGTAACAAACATAAACATGTACGAATTATTTGATTACGAATAAAGTAAGATTCGATTCGATTCGAATTTGAATTTTTTTTTCGCTAGGATTCGAACACGAATTATTCAAAAATTTTGAACATCAGCCTAAGATGTTTGAATATAAGAATCAAATACATATGTTGACAACATATTTCATATATTCTTATATATATATATACATACATAAAAAAAAAATAAATAAAACGATGCAGACATATTAAGTCGGGCGGCCTCCAGAGTACAAAGCACCCATTGCACCCCGGCTTGAAACGGCCCTGCTGGAAAGCACACTTATTTAGGTGTTGCTACTTTCCTCTTTGCTCATAATATCAGTCTCATATAAGATGAGATGCTATAAGTACCTAAGGCAAGATCTTCGACCTTCAAGGACATTTTGTATTGCAGATGCCGGACGATCGTAAGAGTTTAGCACGTCTAGAAACATTGCGTGTTATCTGATGTGTTTTAATTTTTTAACAGAGATTTTACTAGCATTCTAAAAGAAAAAAAAAATTTTAACGAGATAATTGCAAGGAAGCCATGAATAACAATAAACGATTCGCGCGACGAATTCCGTTACGCAAAAAAGTTACACAATACGTCGAGACGCGCAAGGTTATACCTGACAAGGCTGTAACCATCACAGTCCATCAGTATACATCACACAATGTACGATCCGTTATTCAGGCTATACCTCCAAATATTTCGTCAAAGTTCATGTGAAAGCCATTTTTATGCTTGCTGCACACGCTATATATTTATCAGGGTTGAGAAGTAAGACGTTACTTGTAACAATACGTTAGAGTTACTTTTTTTCAGTAATTGTAATTTAATTCCGTTCTTCTCCCATCTGTAACTGTAACTTAACTTATAATAAGCCTCTTTATCGGGCGTTAAATCAAGAAAGTATACGTGCGAGAGAGGTTGATTACTTTCTATAATCGTTTACTTCCAAACCGTTATACTTCGTTACCACAAGCATCTCACCTCGAATCATTGTCATCAAGCGCATTGTACCGTCGTGTATTAGAAAGTGTACATCGTGTGGAAAGCATCCACTTTTATCTGATTATCCGGCAATTTGGTTTTACGAGGAGGAACTGCAAGTGTGCGATTTTTTCACGAGAGAAATTTCGTGACGTGTTTGAAATCAAGCGAGCCAGAAAGAAAAACAAGGATGAAATAGATACGCAGATATCACGCGAATTTCTTCCGATTCCGCATACACAAGATCAACGACTAATTGATTAGCCTTAATTAGTTGTCGCCCGTCGCTGAGACAATTAGAAAGTAAGTCTTGTAGTTTACTTGTTGTATACTCACACGTCAGTGGTTGTTGAAATATCTGGGCTGCGTGTGTGCTGCTATCGCTGTGCCTCATTACTGTGATCTGAAAATAAGGGAAAGGTGATGTTTTAGATTTTCTCGCTTAGTAAGATAGGATTGTTAGCGTTGACTTAGCGCTATCACTTTGTGTTAGCCGTTGGCGGTGAGCGTATCGCACGAATGTAATTATAGAATAGCGCAATGCACATGGTATTGTAATACAACTGTAACACGCGTGGCGCAAGATCTTCAAATATCTAACATTTAAGTAAGAACTCAACTTACAAGCTTCAGAAAATCCACTCAAGCCAGTCTTGTAAGAGGCCTTTTTATCATTAAAAATCTAACAAAGAAAGCTATTTCTGGGAATTTTTTAAAATAAAATCTATGAGACGAATTTTCATAGGATTTCTAAAGTTATTATTCTCTCTAAATCTCTTAGAGTGTAATTGAGCCAGTCTTGAAAAAAAAAGTAAAAACTTCACTCTTGGACAAGAATGGTAGATTTTCATTCTTTTGGAGTAAGGTTTCACTTTTTTAGAGTGAGATTCACTCCAAAGGAATGAAATCACACTCCTTTTTTGGAATGAGACTTCCTTAGCGTGACTTTCACTCCAAAAGAAATGAAATCTCATTCCTAAAGAGTGAAAATCTGCCACTCTTTTTTAAGAGCGAAAATATTTTCACTCTTATTTTCAAGACTGATTCAATTCTCAGTCTTTTATAGAGTAAGATTTCACTTCAAAATTCCGAATAAATAGCGGACTTAAAAGCTGGTGTAAGGATGCGTTCCGAGTTATGCATGTTGCATCATTTCTTCTTTATTATTTGATGAACAACAAAAACAAATGCATGGTGCATCACGTACTTCATGCGTAACTCGAAACGAACCTTGAGTTTAATTGTTTGCTTCACCAGATGAAAATTGCCTACTTAACTATTCTCAGTCAAATCCAGAGATAATGATGAGGATGTAATTTAACCTTTATGTATCTTTATATACAATTATCATGAGAAATTTTTGCATATTATATCCTATTCATGATAAGTGGCATCATTCTAACGTGATACAGGAAAATTCAACTTATAAAAGGAGACACGATACAACATCTAAAAAAAATCTACTTTCTCTGAATTTCTGGATATAACTATTTTTACTATTTCATATGGGTCCCATACAATAACTTTTTGTATTATAATTTATTAAGGGAATTTCCACAGGAAAGATAAAAATCGAAATTTTTAACATCCTCTTTTCATGATAAAAGTTCCTGCGGCGAACGCTGACGTCAGAATTAACATCGGCGCTTGTTCGTGCAATGAAAGTGGTCTAACAAGTCACCAACCATTCAAGTGTATACACTCTTGGAACAACGTGTCCCCTGCATTTCTCTCTCTCTCTCTCTCTCTCTCTCTCTCTCTCTTTCTCTCTCTCCTCCCCCTCCATTTCCCCTACTCTCCTCTCTCATGGACCATATTTGTGTGACTATATGTATTTAAACCACTAAAGTGAAAGCGATAGCAAGGGCAATACGTTTGACGGCTGGTCGACCATAATTGCAGAATACTGTATCTTATTAATTTTACGAACGCCCGTGGCAAGGTAGATCATCGTAAGATAGTTATTGCTTGATATGTGATACAATTGAAAATCGAAATGGTAAAGGACATTCAAATGCAAAACAAAAAACCGGAGGAATCTCGATTAAGAGCTATAATCCTCCAGCGCAGAGCTATAATCCTCCAGCAGCAAGACCGGACTATATAAGGTTCGCAACGTTCCGCATTCGATAGAATCCATTGAGGATTGACCTTTACGTCGCTCCATTTGCAAAACACGCATTTTTCCTAATAATAAACCAAAGAGAAAAAAACTGAAGAACTTGTTCGCGAAATCTTCGAGAGTAACAATAATGTTAATTGCTGATTTTCCTATTACCTATGATTGATAACAATAATCATTCAATACTTGACGTAAGAATTTTGCTAACAATACAATGTATACCTAGCTGTTGGTAAAATTAGCACTGATGTCATCTGAGATAATTTTTCTTAGGAAAGTGACGTTATTTGTTTTACATTAAAATATAAAAAAGAATTTTGCTAATAGTAATTAACTAAAATTAGCTTCGATGTCGCGCTGTTGAAAGTAACCTTCAGTTATCATGTATTTAATTAGTACACAAATTTAATAATAATATCTTAAAACTAACTAATAATAATACAACATACGCGTGTGTGCATTAGCTAAAAAAATCGATGTCGCATCATCAACAGAGTATGATCTTTGAAGATTAAGTAGTTTAACAGAAAATTGAAGTGGTGGGAAATAGGACGATTGACAGCCGCGACCCAACGCAGATCTAACATAGACCGAGATCTCCTTGAGATCCCTCCTTCGCTATTGCAGACACACTCCGCGATTCTTGTTAGTTAGTCACTCTTGCACGCCCCCGCGATATCATTTAACGCCGCGAGCAAAATCGCGATTATGTCCCGACGGGGCATCTAAGTATTTAACGTAGACATAAAGCTAAAAAAGGATTTCCAAAAGGACTGTTGCTACGCGTAGGCGAAGAAAATTACGTTCGACTTATGGAGAGCCTAAAGTCATCTGTATTATCGATTAAACGCAATAATTTTTGTATAACAATTACTTTTTTCCTCTTTACAGATTTGAAAATTCTTTTCCCGGATCAAAGTATTCGCATTAATGACGTATTAATGATAAAATAATTATAAAATAATTTAACGTGTCTCTGAGATGGAATTTATGTCGAGTACGAAAAAAATTGTTTAAATTGGAATCTTTACAATTTCTTACTCCAATATCAGAGCTGTCAATATCGTAACTAATATTTACTTTATATAAAAGCTTTACGATTTGTACTTGCGAAATTATGGTCCTCAGACTAGTAATTTACATGAAGAGACGACGTGGGGGGAGTTCTTAGAATTAGACTTACGCCCATTTCCACCAATGTAGATTAATTTTAATCTCGGTACAACTTACTCTTTATCTTTTTCTAATCTTTAGAATTAGAAAAAGACAAAGAGTAAGTTGAACCGAGATTAAAGTTAATTTGCGTTGGAAATGAGTCTTGGACTCTAATTAAAACGCTATTGTTCTACGAGTATATGTGTGCGAGAGAGTATTGTTGTAATAGAACATAAAAATGTGCCGCATTTTCGGCAAAACTCATACTTGTTTACCTAAGCCGTCTTCCAATGCTACTAAATAAAAAATATATATAGTATATTGCGTTATACAAATTTTAAATGGCTTTCTCATTGTAAGTATTAAATTTTTTCCTCCCTTTCTCTTTCTTTTTTGTATAAAATAAAATTTGCTAATTTAATCTTGTTCTCTATTTTAATCATTTTCTATACTTTCATTTTCGATACTATTTCCGCTGTAATTAAAGAACTTCCGTAAGTGATATCAACACGATAGTATCGCTATACTTGGCTTAGTGCCGAGACACTATCGTGTCTCCTGATATCTGATGAGGAAACAGAGAGAGAGAGAGAGAGAGAGAGAGAGAGAGAGAGAGGGGGGGGGAGAGAGAGAGAGAGAGAGAGAGAGAGACATAAATATTAATCGAATATATTCCTCCGTTTAACAATTTAACAATTTAAAAAACTAAGCAACACGTATCGATGCGCGATTAGAGAGAAAAAAAGCACTCATATTCCGTTGCCATATGCCATAAAATCGCTCGAAAGCCGTCCGACAGCTTTCTCGAAAAACTTACTTATTTGTTAAATTTTTAATTGACAAACGCGTTGATCGAGTATTAAGAATGCGGCTGTTTAATGCGGTTCAACAACCACTCGGACTCCTTTTTTGAAATGTGTCATGCGCCAACAAAGAATTATATAATACGCCACATATTTAAGCAACACGCGTATACCACGCGGCACGCACAATAGAAAGTGTGTGTACATTACAGATACCATTAATCCACGCCTAAAGTAAATGTCCCAGTGACTGGTAGTAGTGACAAGTATAAATATACCCATGTCCGGACATTAGGTCGGTATTCATAGTTTTTATTTTAAGATAGTCGATTTTAGTAATAGATTAGTCGTCTTTAGTACAGTCTTAAGATGTCACGAATCAACAGAGGATCGCATTAACATCTTAAGATATTACTTATCTTAAGTAATGTAAAAGATGCTTGTAAAAGATAAAATAACATTGGATCATTCGAATTACGTGAATAAACAGTATTGAGTTTATAGAGCTAAGATTAAAAGCTTAAAAATAATTTATATTGATTTACAAATCATGTAGTGTATACGCGTGTGATTAAAAACTTTCAGTATAGTAAACAGAGTAGTAACTGTGTCTAGCAGGTGACAGATTTTGCAAACAATGGCGTTGCAATATATTATAATAAGGACTGATGTATGCATTTGAGTGAGACAGAACGATAATGTAAGAAATAAATTAAAGATGCCACTATTATCAACATTTGTAATTTAAAATTTTTAATCTATTTTAAGTCTATATTACAGACATCGATCCAAGCCATCACCAACATTCCCATAAAATGCCTCGTTCATTCAAGGTAAATTTTCTTGTGCGCAGCAAAAGAAACAATTTGCTTTTTGTGTTTACTCACCACTAGAAATGCCAGCACGATTCCTCTCCAGTCCATAGCTAAAAGAATAGAAAAATCTTATTAATAATTAAGTCGAACACATGAGCGTAAGATAGCGCAAATATTGTCTACGCCATGCAAGAGGCGCCAAATACGAAAATTTTTCATTTCTTGTATATTCTTAAGGTATACACAAAACGTATACCAAATATACAGAAAACATATATAAAATATCTTTATAAAATAAATGTTATAAGATGTTCATTTGATGTATGCATCTATTTGACATATATTTCCGCTTTTTTCATTGAAAAATGTAAATTTCTTTCACTGTACAGTTTATTTTATGAAATTGTATAAGAACAAATATAAGTGTTTACTATATCAGAGAAAAAAATTTCACTTTTATAATTTGACTTTTTTAAAATTTGACTTTTATATAATAATTCTAGAAAAGAATTTTCGAAAAGGAAAAAAATAATTATTGTACAAAAGTTATTGCGTTTAGTCGGTAAAACAGACGACTTTAGGACTCCCTTAAAACAACTGAACAATTTCACTCTACATACTGGATTTATTCTTTCTTTATTACAACATCATTCTTTCTATCAACTTTGAGCTCATTTCCAATTATCCCCATACATATCTTTTACCTTTATATTAATTCTACTTAATCTACAGAAGACTTATGCAGAGAGAATACCTATCATTCCTCCATTCTATAATTCCTATAATTCAATTTGAAACGTCAAGGTAGCTTTGCATTCTTCCTTCACCCCATTTTATGAACAATTTAACTATTTGCAGCTGTAAAAAAAAAAAGAAAAATAATCGCGACGTTTCTCCGCATCGTCTCCACAACTGAGGGTTAAGGACAATCTCGGCGTCGAGATAACCGGTGAATGTTTTTAGGCGGGTTAGTATAATGGAGCTCCGTTTGGATGCAGACACTCGCAGACCTCGTAGCCCGTCGAGAAAGCGACATGCTTGTTCGCGAAGGCGGTGGTGATGGTGATGGTGGAGGCGGTGTCGGTGTCGGCGGCAATGCACGATGCAACATTCACTTTTTAATACGCCACGATAGACAGCGGCAGCAGCGGCGGCGGCGGCGGCGGCGGCGGCGGCGGCGGCGGCGGAGCATAGTCGACCTCGACCAACCTCGACCACCACCGGACCACCATGGTTGGCTATGACCATGTGGCCACCATTTTCGAACGCGCGCGCCAAGTCCTTTTTGATGGTTAACGCCATCAAAAGTGTGTATTGCGGCAAGCTCCGTGATTTACGAGACCGCGCCGAGATTATTACCGAGATCGACATGTCGTGTAGATATGCCATGGTCCCGCAGCTTCCACTTTTCTTACAGTATGGAGGAAGGGGCGGTACTTACAGTGGTCAGATTTGTGATCGTAACCAGGGGCGTGTCACTTGCGCACCAGGAACGTGTCTCTAATTATTTCGAGAAAAGTCTATGATAATATTTGCGTGCAGTTACTCAAAGAAGCGTCCCCGATCCTTATCCGAGTCTGTCAAGTTATACGTTAAAAGTTACACTTTCAACATTCTTTTCTTCTCTTATTTCATCGTTAATCTACCTTAGAATTTTACACACGTTAAATTCGGTACTTTAATTTCATTATATAAAAAAATTAGACGTTTCTATGAGGTAATTCAATTTACTAAAGAATCACTTTAATAAGCCATCGGTATGGATTCCCGCTATTCGATCGAGTTGAAATTTGGTTTTTTACTTTTTTGTAAATTAGAATCATTCTGAGTAAATTGGCGGAAAAATTGAAAAGTCGAAAAATATGGATATACACCTTACACATTATATCGATAGTCGTATATCAACAAGGTTGAATGATTTGAGTAACGAATACAGAACAGGTGTTCTGGGTTCTGGCAGCGGAAACAGTTGTCGCGCAGGTGATTTAAAGTGCCGATTCGTATACGGAAGAGAATACTAATCGAAAAATTCAAGAATAATCTACCGAATAATTTACGTGGGAACAATTTCACACACACAAATGTTCTTCTCTCCATTAAAAAATTACGAAGAAAATAATGGTAATTTATAGGGATGCACCGGATCGTAAAATTACCAGATACCGGATATCCGGTATTCGATCGGATATCCAAGAAGGCAATTTCTTCGAGTCGGATTTCCGACATTTTCCGGATATCCGATCGGATTCCGAGAAAGTGTCTTCTAAAAAAAAAAAGCTTATACAGAAAAAGATTATAATTTTGCAACAATGTATAAGATATAGCATCATGAATATGCGTACTTGTTTCTAACAAAAATGTAAAATAAATCTAGTATATTTCCTCACCCTTATATTCACATTCTAATATTCTTTTATTGTTCATAAACGTTATAATTCGAAATGGACCAAATAAATATTACTTAATAATAATTACAATTTAAATAACAATATTGATAAATTATGTAATAATATAATTAAAAAATCAGTAAAAATGAAATGATTAATTAATGAATAATAAATTAATGAATATTAATGTATGAATAGTTTAAATACCTATCTATAGTGAAATGTGGTACCGAGCATTAAAATCATCGGAGACTTCGATGCCTGCATATCAAAGCACTTTTGTAAAACAAAGGAGAGTTCAATATTGTGGCTCTATGACGATGATAATCTGCATATTTTCTTCTTGTACCATTCATATGAATTAAATTTTTCTACATATAATAATTGCGGAAAAATAATTATAAATTTTAAAACTCAACACTAGAAATCGTGTATATTTAGAAAATAAATTAAATTTACAATTATTTTGTTGCATACTACAGTCCATTCTGAGATTGCTTCTCATATTCATAATTTTGAAATATTCATACGACACGGCGTCACAGTACTAATGATTTGTGTCTTAATATTTGCATATTTGGTTAACGTCCGCCCACAATGAGATGAGCGCGATGAACAGCTAAACAAAGCCTTGAGCTCGTTCTCGTTGCGTAATATTCATTTAAAATGATTATAAAATTAATATTATTCATTTAGTAATCAATTCATTATGACGGATTTTTCAGATATTAATTTACATAAGAAAGCTATTAATAATTTTACAAAACTACTTTTATTATGTCGAAGAATATGCTAAATGTTATCAAAATTGTTGTTGATCAATTCAAATAATAATTGCTTTTTCGATTTGATAAAAATAATTTAATGTAAAATAGAAGAAATAGATTTTAGATTTTAGATCAGACGACAATTTATAACAAAAGTATAGTTTGAAGAGAAATGAAGATTTAAAATGCTGTGTGTAGTATCAAAATTTTGAGAAAATATGCACATTATAATGTGCATCGGATTTGAAATTAAATTAGTACATTGATAGAAATAAAAAATTTATCCTCATTATTTTTTAACTCTATTGAAGTATGTAGAGAGTATTATTTTATATTTTGTATTTTAATTGTATTGTACTAATTGAGAATCGCGAAGAAACTATTACAACATTGCAAGCGCCGGCCTTGAATATCCGCCAACGTAACCATCGCGAGAAATTGTTCACGTGAAGAAATAGCGCCATCTTTTTGTAATTGAGAGAAAACTGAGGTCTAATATTTATTTAAACCTGATAAAATTATGCAATCAGAAAATACTTTCTAAAGTAACGCCTGCGAGATCTATTCGTAAGATCAACATAACAAAGTGAAAACAATGTCAAAATATTTTCTAAATCAGCGAATTAAAACTTAGCGAAAGTTTAATATTTGAGCATATCAATTGTTTCATTTTTTTAATATACATTTTTATAATTATATAAGTATCTAACACATCAATAGATGTCGAATTAATATTCGTATTACAAAATGCATCATAATTTGTTAAATTCATATAAGGTAACTCCAATATTTACGCCTCGCCTACGCTGTAGAAATCAGAAAAAATAGAAGGAGTGGAAGTAATTACATGCAACCACTCTGTGTTTTATATGTCTTATAATTTCAATCTTTACTGTTAATATTGATAAAACCACTTAATTGAATTGATTTATCAATATTTATCAATATAGTAAGTAGCACAGCCGTGTATATCATATGTATAACATATATTACATAAGAAAATTACTGTAAAGAGAGCAAAAGATTAATTTAACGGTTATTTGGTGATACGTAAGTGCAAAAAGATAGTAAAAGATGGAACATAGTAAAACACAAGTGATTAGTTCTCGCATTTTTTGTTCAGTTTGATGTTTTGTATATCCCATCTGTTTGAAATATTCGACACTTTTAGCGAGTGGAATTTATGCAACATGAAACAAAACATACAAAGTGCGCAAACTGAATTCAGCGCATTTAAATGCATTACATGAAAAATGTACCTCATGTTATAACATTTGTAATATGTGTAAAAGATTAGAATTATTATCTGTACTTTGTATGTGTATATATTTATCATTCTTATTCTATAATACAACTTTAAACACATTTTGTAAGTTACTGTGTCATTTCACGATTTATTTCTAAGAATTATTTGTAATTTTTTTATGAGCTATACATTTCTATAGGATATACGGTAAAAATGCAAAGGCTTCAAAAAACTTTTTTTTAATAAAAAAAAAATATTTCAGATGTCTAATATTTTTTTCATAATAGTGAACAGTTTCAAAGTTTCTATTGGCGTTGTTTATTTACTCTAAACATAATGAATAATACTCGATAAATTAAATTACTCAATATTATTATTTTTATAATTTTCAAGAAATTTCACAATTAAAAAGACATCCCACATTTTGAAATGCTATCTAATTGAATGATAAAATTTAATTTTAAGTTCCTAGATACAATAGTAGTATTATAATAAAGATTCTTACCTGCTGTACTTTTTCTGAATCTCCCGAAAATAATTTGGTCTTACTCGCACCGCGTCGCGAAACTTAACAGCGAAATTCCTTTCTTTTTGTCGCGCGTTCGCGACAACTTTAGAAATGAACGTGTTGGAAAAGTGTCGAATCAGCGAATAAAGCTGCGCGATAACGCGATCAATCGGTCCGATCGATCATCTGTGATCTCAGCTGCGATGGATCCTCGATGATTTTGTCAAGTGTCGAAAACGCGTCCTCGCCGGCCACAGAGTCCACCTTCCGTACGTCGACATCCCAAAAGGATTACTACTCTTTCCTCCGTTTCTTTATCGCGCTTTCTTGAGAATTTCACGATTTACCCGCGTCTCTCTTGTAAGCTCGGACGAGTTTCCCGATCGAAGTTTCCCGACTCCAGCCGTCCTTTCAGAAACACTTGACGCGACAAGTCAATTATTTATTACCCTCCTCTCGATCAGCTGAATCGTTTATACAGACAACGCGCGTGCGGCGTCCTTCGAACGCCGCGATTTCGAATGATATCCTCTGATGAACGCACGATGAGTGTCCTTCGAGTCGTTCGAATTTTAAAGTCGTCTCAGTCAGAATCTCAATTATAGAAGAAATATTATATACGATTTCTCATTTTATTTTCTTTTACTTTATTGTTTTTATTCAATTATTTTTTTTTGTTCATCCGAGGGTAGAGTGCTATTTAATAAATAGATGTGTAAGGTGTATTGCTGTAATTGTGATATAGCAATATTTGATAAATATCGGAGAAGCCTATTATTATTTTAATAAAGTCATCCGCGTCGCGTATTTTTCATCCATCCTTTTATCCCTCGTTCCTCAAAGTTCGTTTCCCGTTTTCTGTTCTGTTCTCTTATTTATGACACTTCACTGCACCTGTTAGTTCCACGAGCCTCCATAGGTCAAACGGAGAACGGACGGCAAAAAGACGCGTCGCGGAAACAATTCCGTAACAATCGACGCGAGATTCGAGACTAAACTCGACTGCACTCGAACCTGAATAGCTCGTTCGGCTTCGGTTCGCGGCGTACTTCGTGCTTCTTCGTGAGATGCGCGCGCAGAAGAGAGTGAGAGGGGAGAAAGGAACGGCTGAGTTATAGACAGAAATAAATGATCGCCCTGCGTGCGAAGGAGAGAGCGAACGAGAGAAATGATTGCATTGGACGGAGATGGAGTAACCAATCGCGCGAAAGAGAGAGAGAGAGAGAGAGAAAGAGAGAGAGAGATGACATGCTGCAATTTTAAATCTCAAGAAGAAAAGGCATAGCGAGTTTGAGGCGATCGAAGACTGGTAGGAGTGATAGGCGAAGGAAGTTCTGCATGAGAGCCTCTTTTGAAGGAAAGGAAAGGAAAAGGATAAAGGTAGAAGGAGAAAGAGAATTGTATGTTCTACGCAGAGTGTGTTCTTAACGCTCGCAACGTTCATGGAATCATTTCATCCTTGTTATGTAATAGTGTTATTTGTCAAATATTAAATAAGGACAAATAATGGTCGCGAGCGTGTAAGCGCCAAATGAAACGTACTGAGAGTATGTTTGTGGAATAAAAAAAGGTAGCGAAAAGGATGCGAGAGAAAAGATACGGCAAAGATTTGATCGCATGCTCCAACGTGCTCCAATATGCTCCTACCATGTTTCAGGTCTGTTCGTTTTAGTTAAATAAAGTTCTTGCAGGGTTCATCTTTTTTCCTTTTTTCTCCATGTTGGAGAAAACAAATGAACTGTAAGAAGTTGAGCTAAAAAGAACAGGCCTTTCTACTCATATATACTCTAATGAGCGCGTTTGAGTGAATAGGAATTGTGATTGGAGCATATTGGAGCTTGTAGGCTCATACGACGTGAATAGGCCTAAGAAACAGCTGCGACCGGTACGTAAATAATCAAAATAGATGATTGATAAAATAGATATGGAGCAATAAATAAATATATAAATGTTGAAAGAGAAGGAAAGGAAAAAAACGACGGTGAGCATACATGTAAGGAAAAAGAAGAGTGAAAGTGAGTGAGTGAGGGAGTGGGGTGTAGAAGAGATGAAAAAGGAAAGATCGCATATCCTCTGTACTTCTTGTTCGATTAGCGGACGTCACGCAACTCGCAAGAAAAATGCTGTAGGCTTGAAGTAGGAGGTTGGAGAATGTAGGCGATGGAGACGGAGGAAGATGGAATGAGATTACGTCATCGTTTGAATTATCGTACAATGTCATCACGATTGTAGTCCTTCCATGTAGGAAAAGGATATTTCTTCCGAAAAGGATATTTCTTATAAAATTACTTGCTCTAATTGTTAAAGAGAATTCTTAATAATTTCTCTATTCTTAATTTTATTTCTAAAATTGAACAAATCCCAGACTTCATTTGTTGCCGAGATAAAATAATATTTCATGAAATGTTACTATATGCCTCTCTAGTCTCATTCCCGCACGCAAAAATGCAAACCAATAAGACGTAAGCAGTAAAGGAATTTCTTAGTCACCGTAGAAATACCGTTAAAGCAATAATGTGTAACCCAGTACAAATCATAGATACAATATTGGCATAAAATTAATCATCAATATTAGCTTGCATTTGTAAAGATGTCTTGCGTTTTGTAATCAATATTGAAAATTAATATTGACTCAATATTGCATGCGAATGCAACGAATGGAAAAATGAGTAACTCTTTATTTGTAAGTGTAACGAAACTTGAGAGAAGACATGAGAGCATATTGCCTTCTGCACACTATTGCCCTCTCAAGAAATGAATGTCAACTACACAACAATATCCATTTCTTTGCAGTACTCCTCATGAAAATAATTCACTGAAATAGCTAAAATAACTGAAATCTGTCAAATTAATAGAGATTTTAACGATTTATTTTCAACAGAAGCACCGCAAAAAAAATAAATATTGTCATGTAATTTACATCTACTTCTTTAGAGGGCAATAGTGTGCAGAGGCATTTTGCGGTTATAGGAAAAAGGCCCTTATGTCCTCTTTCTCTATTACAAATAAATTTTTTGATAACTTTCTGATATCAGAAATAGTCCATGAATCACATATTAGTTTCCGAGAGAAGAGAGAGCTCATATCAGCTTTTTCGCTGTTATCGTCAAAGTCGCCCGTACACTATCGTCAATGCATTCGTTTTCATTTGGGAACTACGTGGCTACATCCATTTTCTGACCCTGTCGATAAAATCATAGGAGAACGTCAGTGGATGTGGTCCGACAGACTATTTTCCGACATCGATAAAGTCGCATTTTACTGGATGTTGTAGATCAAAAATTTTGCATTAATATACATATACATACATCATACGTAAACGTAAAAATATACAATACATACTACACACATGCACACAGTATTCGTTTACTAAAGTTTTTTTTTCATATATGTTTCTTTTCAAAAATAAGAGCATAGGAAAATAAAATTATTTTTATTTAATCGGAAAAAATTCATTCATTTCTTGACAAAAAACAATTTTTAAAAACAATTTACCATTTTTTTTTACCATTACTAATTACGACCCAAGTAGCACAGCAGCGCTTACAAAGCGCTAAAAAAAGCAATTATATGCGCTTGACTGCGTTTAGGAATTACGCTCAGATAACTCTAAGCTATAAGTTACGTTACGTATATTATAGCAAAAATGTACATTGAAGTTGCATCGCGCAGCTGTCGTAAATCTAGAATTCTAATTGGCTGTATAAACAGCGTTGATAGCATTAGAGATCATAAGCTACATAAACATTATATACGTTATTACATAACGCTGTACTGATAACGTTTCTTAGAACACACCCTTGGCAAAATACGATACTTTACAAATACTGCGACGTATTTAATTAATTAATCGGACGAAAGAATTTTACTAATTAATTAATAAAAAAAAAAAGTATTTCGAAGCATTTGTGATCAAGTCGACTTTGATAGCTTGTTATTCAACATATTTTTGAACTAATAGCGAGAGTGTATACATTGTTTTTTTCACTGTGTTTCTAGAAAGAAAACTTTACAATTTTATTATATATACTTCATAATGACCTCTCTATGGGTGTTTCTATTTACAATATTTGTCTTTACAGTCGTGAAAACTAAAGAAGAGTTGAACAATCGGCCGATCATCGGTAAGTCTTCGAAAAATCTGTCTAATTTTGAACCTACGTAAATCGCTGCGTATTTTTATCCTATTAAGGTTAGATACTTTATCCTACCCAACCTAAGTTGATACAAATAAAATTATTGTTTGTTTTGTTTCTGGGATTTTGTTTCTGAGCTCCGAATGAACCTGAAAAATAAGATTCGCACTACGTACGACATCCGTCATACGACATCTGACATTCATTGTTACGATGAAGGTCGGATGTCAATGACGTACATAGAATCTTACATTTCAAGTACACTGGGTTTTCATTCGGAGCGACTCCGAGTAGCTCCCGAGAGATAAAACGAACAACGTTAAAATGATGTTTTTCTGTTAAGAGCAATCGTTTAACTTCATTAAAAAATAAACAAAATTTAAATTTAAAAAAGGATTTTAAAGTTTGAAAATTTTACTTTCCAAAAACTGACTATATTTTCTGAATTTATGTGAGTTTGATAATTGTTACATACAGAAAACTATCAGCTGAAAAAAATGAAAAACATTTTCTTCTCACTTCGTAGATCTGTTACGTGCCCTCAAAAAATTGAAAAAAAATTTTGATATCTTCCCAGTCAGAAATGATAATGGAATCGACATCGAATCGACATCGATATTCAATATTTGTTTATAATATAGCAATGCAACAAACTTCATATAACATTGAAAATAATTCGATGATTGATTTAAGCCAAATTAATCGAAGATCGCCCGATTGATTCGAGGAGATTTAATCGAAAGTCGTTTAATTGACAATTGATATGAGCAAATTCAATTAAAGATAATTTGATTAACAATTGATTTAAGAAGGTATTCTTTTTGGCTTTAAAAAATTGAAATTTTGTTTCATTTTTAACTCTTTTTAAACCTTTCAGAATATATTTTCAAATATTTTGAGAACTCGAATTGCTTACTCATCTTATAGATAATCGATTTTTCTTGAAACAATATTATCCAAAGTGATTGTCATGGCAATAATTTGTGCGTATGTTTCTTTAAGGTATTCTGACGCAGGAAATAAGTTATAACTTAAATAAAACGTACCCTAATCAGTATCACAGCTACATCGCTGCATCGTACGTGAAATTCGTGGAAGGTGCTGGCGCTCGAGCCGTACCGATTTGGTAATCACAGAAATTTTTGTTATTATATACTTTTCCCTTGTCATTATACAGTAGAACTTGAAAATGTATGCATATACTATACATATGTATAGTTATGCAGAGAATTTTTTCTTAGAGTTTACTCTGAAAATATGATAGACGTGGGACAACATTGTATTTCGAAGAATTTTAATATAAATCTCTCTCATTCATTAAAACTACAATAAAGCATAAAATAAGTTTAGATTAATTTTACTGAAGTGCATGATAAAAATCTTTAAAATTGTATTGTACTACAACTGTTATGTTTTCAGAATAAATTTTAAAAGAAAATTTTCTTCATGTATAGTTACTATTCGCTCCAATAGTAAGCTATTTATGTTTCTAATAATAATAATGAACAATAATCTCCCGTAATGTCATTGATTGAATAATTATATTTCTTAATAGTTCTCAATTGTTCCTTTATACGAGGCTGTCAGTAAGAGTTACAGAATAGAAGCCTAAATTAAGTTAGAGTTATGTTATAAATAAAAAAAGAAAGAAACGATGTTAAATTATTAAAAAAGTAACAGTAACTTCATTACAAATAACGAGCTGATTACTTTTCCCAACCTATTCGTAGCTATAGAAAATATCTTGATATTTATAATAATTATGTAACAGATTAAAGTATCATAACTTTGTATAGGATTGGTGGAAACACGTTGTACTACAAAGACATCTTGAGCAAAGTCAATGGGTATATAATATTCTACTACTTTTAAAACACTATTAAGTACATATAATTATCGCAATATTTTTTTCTATACAGGGTTCTCTGGCCGGGAGGATCGACGTATTTCTCTCAGAAGGAAGGATATGCTGATGCAGGCGCCAAGATTTATAGGTAATTATAAAATAAAAGGACAATGATAATGCACTGAAAGATTCCAATCATTCAGATATACGTATTTTTTTTTGCTTGTTTGTCGATAGAATCGCAAAGAGAATCAACGAAGAAGGCAAGTACTTCCCAATATTTGGTATCTGCCTTGGCTTTGAACTCTTGACATATGTCGCCGCGAATCGCGTCGCGCACAGAACGCAATGTTCCAGTAACAATCAGCGCCTTCCACTAGAATTCACACCTGGTAAATACTTTTTTCAACGATTTCCTATTTTTGTTGAAAATATGCGAGAACGTGAGAGCGTTCATCGGGTTACGTTCCGCATTTGTAAACGTCAGACGCAATTAATCGGCTGAGTAAATAAAACCTTACCTACATTAAATTTTTTGCGTCGATGGCTTTGCGTTTTGGCTCCAGAGCTCAAATTGGACAGGCCTAGTCTACATTATTGCTGAGGATGATCCGAAATGTCTGTTCTGAAAAAAACTGTAATGTTTAATAAATTAAAATAATTGATTTATAATTGCGCTTCAAGTATCACACAATGAACTCTCATTGCTTATATTGTTTCATTTGTTCTTAAAATATTGAGTAAAATCTACGTGTACACGCGCGCGTATGTAATGATATGATAATAAATTATAAAACAATTAATAATAATACAAAATGTAATTAATAATACTTAATAATTTACTTGAGATGTAAAAGAACATTCCAGATCATCGTTAAAAAAAAAAAAATTTCTGATTAACGAAAATTGCTTCTTTATCCGAATCCGTTTCTTCAAGAAATATAAATTTTTTTCAGGTTATAGAGAAAGCAAATTGTTTAAAAATGCGCCACTGAATGTTTTAAGGGTTTTGTCTGAGCAGAACGTCACGGCGAATTATCATCACTTATGCGTCACGAAAAAGGTGTTTTCTTAAAAATTATTAGTTAAGAGTGAAATTAAGAAAAATAATTATATATGACAAATTATAAATTATATGAAGAATTAATGTAATATTAAGTATAAATATTGTTTTTCTATTCTTTAGGCTTTACGTCATGTCAATTTAACTGATGAATTTCACGTGTTGTCACTAAATCATGATGAAAATGGTTTGGAATTCATTTCCACATTGGAACATAAGCAGTTCCCGTTTTACGGATTGCAATTCCATCCGGAAAAGAATCTTTACGAATGGGTGATCGGGAAGAGAATTCCTCACTCAATCAATGCTACTATAGCATCTCAATATTTCGCCAACTTTTTCGTTAACGAGGGTAAGTAAAAATACTAACAATCAACATTGTCAATTTTTGTTTCGCGTCAAAAAGAATGAAATTGATTTTCTTCGTACAGCTCGTAAAAATTTTAACGAATTTCGGAAACAAGAGGAGCAACGGAGTCTAATCTACAACTATCCTATTACTTACACGGCGCTGCAGAATTCGTCTTTCCAGCAGTGTTACATGTTTAAGAAAAGCGATCGCAATAACTTTTTCTACAGAAATTTGTAAGATGTAACATTAATTCTTAAAATAAGAAACACACGTTTTTTCCATGTGTGTGTGTGTGTGTGTGTGTGTGTGTGTGTGTGTGTGTGTGTGTGTGTGTGTGTACACAAACCTTTTTTTTTATTTTCTTTATCACAATACTTTTTAAATAGACTTTGCTCGTTTTTTAACTTCAGACAATCAATTAAATTGACCACTTTTCTAGAACACCAACAAATTCTTTTCAATCGGTCGTCCGACCTTTTGACGAGCAATTTCCATTCCGCCGTGGAGTTTATAACTGGTCTTTTTATACAAATTTCAACTTTAGTAATACGATTATATATTGGTAACATTACTGCGTTTTTATTATTGTATAACTGAAGAAGGCCTAATCGAAAGGCCGAAACATGTAATATTTTTAATTGATTATAAAATATAATAGTGTTCATTATGTAATATGTTCTTCATTTTTCTTAACACAAAATTTGAAATCTAGACTTTTACATGCTCTTTAATATATTTATTGTTTATCAAATAGGCTCGATGATTTTTTACTTGCGTGGACGTTAGATGAAAATAAAATTTAATTAATTTAACGAAATATCAAGTGTCGTTAGTACGATAAGACAGCACTGGGGAACACAAAAACAAAAGAAAATTGATACGCGCAATTTCCACATTTAACATAACACCAGTGTATATTGTGTCACAACTGGGATACATAATATTACAATGGTGCATAATAAAATTCTATACATATTTTTGTTCTATCTAAAGTAAATAATATTTTTTTTAATCTTTTTTTTTTCCATCACCACGTTTTTCTCGCTCTGAGTCGAAGCGCGAGCTATTACTACGTTCGTGCATTGCAGACGCATATGTTGCACTGCGACTCTAAGTGCGATGTCGCGAAAAGACGGCAGAGAATAATGATGCCCAAAACACCGCCAATAACGCTGACATCGTGTACGCGTGAGCTCGCTTCGATCCAAAACGTCGAACGCTTAGATCTTGACTGCTTGCCATTAATCTTCTTTTATTTTTATCTTTAAACAAGCACGAAACTAAACCTCTTAAAAGCATGAATCAACTCTTAGTTTTTATCCTTGTAACGTATGATAGTTATCATTATTAATAATCATAATAATTCATATAAACATTATTTCTATTTATTCCTTGTTACATGTTCTTCTTAGCAATGTTGTGGGATGTATAGACCAAAGAAATTCCTTCTTCTTTCTTTATCTTTTCTTTTCTCTTTACACGTGTGTGTGTTTCGTCGGGAAATATGTTTTCTGCCTTTGAGGAAAAAATGAATCTGATTGTTTTTCCCCGGCGAGTCACTTGTGTATGTTACAGAGTATATATACATAATGTATATAAGCACGAAAGCAATATATATATTATACATATATATTTGTCCATCCCAAAGTGGATAAGTTCGCGATGATTCGCGTGTTCTCTTTTTCTTTGTATCTATGCTTATTTATTATCGCCCTCATCTCTTTTACTTTTTTTTTCCTCGAGAATATAACAAAGGTCTATGCATAAATGTAGGTAAATTCCGCACGGTATTTCATGTATAAGATGACCCTGCAATACACTGAAATTTTTCACTGTTCGTTACTTTAAATAGTAAATATGATATCTCTAACTGTATTTCTCAATGCTTATTTTATATATATTTATATATATATATATATTCATTATATATAATATGTATCTAAATTTCTACCGACTTGCGAACAACTTTCGCCGCACGCGGGTCACGCGTGACGCACACGCGTTAATAAATTTGTCATCCTCTTTATATAATGCCTATTTGATAGGTACTATTAATATTATACATAATTATATATTTAACGCAAACGCGACGGCGAGATGATCGGATGCGATTTTCTGTTCGTTCTTATATCGCTTTGCATGACCGAATCCGATTGAAATTTGTGAGATTCGATACACACACGCATAATCGTTCACCACGCTGCCACACTTATTTATCTCTCTTTACTTTAATCTTAACGGTAAATACGAAATATATGGCCTTACAGGATGATTGCTACAGTGATAAGTGTTCCTCTCTTCTCGAAAGATGGTACAAAAAGAATTATCTAAAAATAATTAAATTTAATAACGAAATTTAAAATGTGAAAAAATTTACTCTGGGTAACGCGTGAAATTCGACTTACATATATCAATTTTATCTTTTTATTTATCTGCAAGTTTACCGGGAAGATCCGGCATCAGTGGTATTCGTTTGCAATTGTTTATATCTCCTTAAACAAAATGCGACTGAGCCATATTGCACTCAATTGTAATAACTAAAACTAAAAATCATAGTGAAATAACGCTTAAGTAAACTTGGATATGTAAGCATTTATACAGTAAAGAAGAAAAATCCTGGAACGGCTGAATATCTCGGAAAGTATTCATTTTTTAGAAAAATCACCAAGATAGGTCGAATTTTTAAAATGGAAATCTCAATTTTTAAATGTTGTTCAGGGTCATGTACTTAATAACATTTGCCAAAATCAAGGCCTTTGAAAGTTCTTCCTCTTATTAGAAACAACCTCTAAAGGCCTGATTTTGACATATGATATCAAGAATATGACCTTGAACAACATTCGAAAGATTTTAATTATAAATTGGACATCTTAGATAATGTTAATGCCAGCAGTACTGTAACTTTCAAGCCTTATAACTTAAAACAGTACTTAATGAAAAAATATTTTTTTTTTCAAAAGAGATAAGTTACAAGAATATGTAATGAAAAATTGAAAGATGTAATGAAAAAATGCATACTTTCCGAAATATTTAGCCATTATAGAGCTTTTGCCCCTCACTGCATATCGCATTTTCAAGTCAAAATGCATTTTTTAGAATACAATTTTTTTGCTCTGTCCCAATATTATAATTTCACAATATTTTAATAATAATAAGATCTATACGCTTGCTATTTTCTTATACATCAATATATTTAGACAATAAACAATCAGTTTAGAACTTCAAAATCGTACGAGTGAATATATAAGTTTTTTCTTGTGAGAAATAAACTTCAAAAACATTTTAGCATTGATTACTATAACCGCAAACAAGCAATCACAGCAGATGCCAGATGCATATATATCATTTATTTGTTAATATTTTATATAAGGATTGTATATCTGTGCAAATATAAAAATACAATTCGAAATACCACTCCGGATCGAATGAAAGGTCTTATGAAAGCAATAATACACTTTCATACAAAAATTACATGGAAGTCAATTAATGCAACTAACAATGTACTTTTAAAGACTGATTAAAGACAGACAATTCATATAATTAACATTCACTCGGCTACGAAAATTTAGACAATTTATAAGATAATATTAATTTTATAATTTACCGTAATCCCCTAATGTTTCAGATGTTCACACATTCTATGTTTGATTATCTATGCGAATAACTATGAAATAGAAATGCAATTTTTCAGCATTATATTATTGCGTTAGAACAAAAATGCGCTTATTTATAAATTGCAAATTCAATAGTGTAAAAACAATCAATATTTACTCTTCAATTACAAAAAAATTATCCAAAACTAGCAGTCTTTAATAGTAATTTGTTAGTATTAATGCAAAATAAAGGTATGACTATAATTATGGCTAAACTTCACTACATTCGCCTTTGCATGAATAACCGTTTACATGTCATATCGACTATTCCATTTGATATTCCATATCAATATCGACTAAAATAAATTTACAAACAATGATTTTTTTACTAATTCGAATACATATTTTCACAGGAAAATATATATTCAAAGTCATTATTCAAACTCGTAAATATATTTTGCCCGACACCACTATACGTGTCACCGAAAACCAGGGTTGGCAAAAAGACCACCTTTTTTTTTGTTTCAACCTGGCCAGTGATTAAAACTGATTTTAACCAGTCAAAATGTATTTTTGCTTTTTAGAACTTTTTATTATTGCAAACTCATTAGAGGTTGCTTCATATACTTCGACAGTTTCCATTTTTTCCAACTTTAATTTTTTTTTCTTCCTACCTCTCTAAAAGCGCTGATATCTGTAGTACCAGTGCTCTCACGGTGTGCGTTACACAGCTAATCCCCAAAATTGTTAACAATGTATTAAATTTTAAATATAAAAAGCAAAAATTTAAAAATAATATTTTATCCTGCATTACTGTTATTAAGTTTTTTTAAGTTAATTCAGCCTAGAATTAATATAGAGATGAAAGAATAAAAATTAGATCAAAATAAGTTAGAAAATTTTATTGTATATTATATATAATATATTATGTAATAAGTTTAAACAAACATTTTTATTGCATATGTAAAAAATATAAACAATATACAAATAAAAAAATATTACTTTTTAGTTAAAATATATTTTATTCGTTTTAGTAATTTAGTACTGAAATGCAATGTTTTAAAAGTGCAAATTTACTTTAATCACTAAAAAAGAATAATTTAATAATTAAAAAATATTTTTTTTCTTATATTGTTTATATCCTTTATGTATGCGATAAGAAATGTTTTGTTTAAGCTTATTACGATATTCCAATCTAATGGCGCAACATCCCAAGTCGAGACCACGCCTATCTCTCATACATATGGTGCGCACGCAGGTTGCACACAGAGCCATACGGGATCTACAATTTAACTGCCGATTCCGACAGTTTTGAGAGGTTTTCTTGGCAATAGATACTCTTGGTGGTTTGCCAAACCACCGAAGAGGAGCTACGAGCGCGTGAAAATTTCTTGAATCTGCCTGGGATCGACTCCGAGATCTCTGGCATAGCAGTCTCGCGCTACCTACTATGCCACGCTCGTGCTCTATTTGATCTAATTTTTATTCTTTTATCTCAGTCTTAATTCTAGACCGAGTTAAAACTGTGTTAATAACAGTAATGCAGAATAAGTAGTAATAGTAGTAATGCAGGTGGGGCTATAACAGCCGCCTAGATCGTGACCGCCTAACGTGACCTAGATCTCTAAAGTTCCATTGTCAAATATAGAATAAAATATTATTTTTAAATTTTTTACCAGATGTTCAACATTGATTCTGATCGAAACGATTAAAACCACTGGTTAAAACAACACTATCCGATTCCTGCCAACCCTGCCGAAAACATTAATTGACGAATGCATAGACATACTTCTCACATGAAGATAACGTATAAACATAATCCGAGACATCATTGACATTATATAATTAGTGCCTCTTTTAAAATTATAAGATTATTAAAATATAACGAAGAATTATTACAAGTTCCTCATATAGTCATATAATTCTGATATACTAATATTCTTCTTGCACAAATTTGAAACAAATAATTATATGTTCGTTACCACAATCGACTTATCAAGTACAAGCATGAACGAAGCAAAACCAAACTTTGGATAATAATCGCCGTTGTCACAAAGAACAGTCAATGTTCTAATGCGTATTTTATACGCATATCACGAGCAATCTACATCGTCCTGAACAAAGTTCACTGCGAATTTTATGAAACAAAGATGGTCGCAGTTTTTTTTTCCATTTTTTTTTTGACATCACGAGCAGCACGTGAGCAGTACGTGAATCCCATTGAGTCAAATGGATAATAAATCCATTATAATTCAGGTCCTTAAGAAAATGATGAATGGCGTACAATCTTCACATTTCTTCGATGCAATCATATATTAAGTATACACAGCATGTATCATCTTCAAATGCTTCCTTTTTTCTCATTTCTTATTTTTAGTTTTTTTTTCGTCTGTTTTTTTTCTTCTCTCCCCCCCTTCCTCCTCTCTTTTTCATCTTATATGATCTAATACGATGTTAATACACCGGGCGGTGTCGGCACAACCACCGTGTGTTGCGGCACCACAGGCGGTGCCGGCGGTGCTAAGGGATGTCCGACTAGAACTGCTGCCGCTGCCGGTATCGGCAGTACACCGGATTGCGGTATAGCCGATGGTGTGCTAACTTGTGTCGGCGGGCCTTCAGCCGCGTGCTTGCGCAAATGTCGCAGCATATTGCCCTTCTCAACAAAGGTCTTCCCACAATCCGGACAACTGTGCGGCCGCTCGTCTGAATGCGAACGCCGATGCGAGACCAAGTGTCCTTTGCACATGAAATCTTTAGGGCACAGATCGCAGCGAAATGGTCTTTCGGCATTGCTGCCCTTATTGTGCGAGCGCATATGAAAGAGAAGATTGCCCTTCAATGGGAAACTCTTGCCACATTCTGTGCACACGAATGGACGTTCACCAGTATGGCAACGCATATGATTCACGAGATGTTCCTGTAACAGCAAATTAAGAAAAAGACATGACGAATGTTATCTATCTACGATTACAGAAATTTGATAAAAAGAAAGAGAGATGCGATTAAGACCTATTTTATGTCTATAAAAATATTATTATATTAAAAAAAAATCAATATTTTATTGTTAATAAATATTTCAAGACGGAATTTACTTTCTCTCTTTAAAAAAAGTCAAAGTGTACCTTTCTTGTGAATGGTTTGGAGCACACGTTGCAACAGTGTGAGGAATCTCCAGTATGTTGACGGAGATGGTTATTTAGATGTTCTTTCCTAGTGAACGTCCTTTGGCAAAACTCACACCTATGTGGAGATTCGCCAGTGTGGATGCGCACATGATTCGTTAAATGCTCCTTACGAGTAAATGACTTGGAGCAGAAGTGACATCGGTGTGGCGATTCGCCTGTGTGTTGACGCACGTGATTGGTCAAATGTTCCTTCCGCGTGAAGGATTTGGTGCAATACTGGCACTTGTGCGGTGACTCACCCGTGTGCTGCCTGACGTGATTCACCAGGTGATCCTTCCGCGTAAATGCTTTCGGACAGTATGAACAGCGGAAGGGCGTCTCCCCTGTACATATTTTACAAGCAAATTCGCAATGTTTGAGAAATATTCGTCACTCAGAATTCAGTAATCCTGCACAAGGCGAGTTTTACCTGACGCAACGCGCAGAGAAGGCACAATATCACATCAAATCGGATAAAAATTTCAATATAGTTAAAAAAAAAGTAAAAATCAAATTTACGTTTTAAATACATAAAATGTATATTTTTGTATATCGAAGTTAATATACAATATATACTCGTTCTAAAACTGGATAATGAAGATTATCTGCAAAGAACCAGTTAAAAAGTTGTTTGTCTCATTCTCTTTTAATAAATTAAAAACAAATTTCAGATTTTAATCTATCATCAACATAATTATTTAAGATCTGTCTAGTATCGCACAAATTATTGTATCTATTATTACAACTCACGGGAAATATTTTGTGTTATTTTATAGCCGGTATCGTGCCGTGTATTTACGTTACATCGAAGAAAAGTCAGCTTGTACAGTAATATACTACTAGTGTACTCTGGATATAATACTCTCTAATTTTGTATATCAAATACTGAAATACTATCACACTACTATGACTTTAAGCATGAAACTCTATTTCGCGATTTATTAAAAGCAAGTACGTGTCAATTTCTCTCTAGAATCTCACATCTATAATCTAATTGACATTCTATTTAACTATATTTGAACTAAAACGAAGTTCGAGACTTGTGCCACCCACGACAATGAGAAAGTTACAAGCTATGGAATTATTTACAAGTCTCCAACGGTATTAGATACAAAATTCGTTTGGCAACTTGGTCGGGTATGCGGAATAAAAGCTGTGAACATTTATAAATGAGTACTGTTCAAGTTAATAGGAGACATAGTAATGAGAGCGGTGTATTAGGCAGAACTGCAGCAAATGTTCCTGGGGAATTCGGTAATGAAGTAGAGTTTTGTGATATTCGGTTAGGTATAAACATGGTGTACAATGATGAGAGACGCGTGGCAACTGAGAATGAGTGAGTGAAACTTTATGGCGATCCCGTCTAAATAAAAAAATCAATTCTCATGCAAGTGTCCAATCCTCAGCTGAATGCGCCAACGTACACATACAGGGTGTCCCACTTCTAGTGGATCAATCGTTAACGATACTATCTTTTAAATAAAGACGACAGTTCTGATATTCAAATAAATGTCGAGATTTTCGAGTTACAAGCGAATAAGAATAAAGGATATTTTCTGTAATGTAAATTTTAGAATCTGAAATAAATAATTTCGCTTTTGTTATCTTTTGTACATATTTATTGGTTTAATTTTAAGTAGAGTGGTAATTGTCAAACTTACGTTTTTATTTCAGAGACACGTAACGATCTCATTACATATTTTATGTCAAAGAAAATCGAAGAGCTCAAGTCAAAGATCGCGCTGTTAAAGCCAGTGAATCCAGTAGAACTAAAACAGCCTGTGTGTAAAGCCAGATGTGTGAAACCGGAAGCGTGTGGAAAGATGCGTGTCTCGACTCGCGTTCGATCGAACCTAAATGCGCTGTTAGATTTTATACGAAGTGTGACTGACTATTCTCATAGAGTTCCTCTACAATATCGATCTCTTATTAACCTCTAAAGAAAAGAAAAAAAAAAAGAAAAAAAAGGTAAGATAAATTCTGAATTCTGTTTTCTCTCTCAATGCCATATATGTAAATATGTATATAAATAGGTCACGAAACACAACTACTTTTAATATAGATACTCTTAACAATGATTATATCGGTTGCCCGTGAAGTGAACATCTGCCAACCGCTCTCACCTGTGTGTTGGCGGATGTGGTTAACAAGGTGTTCCTTTCTGGTGAACGATTTGGAGCAGAAGCCGCATCGGTGTGGAGACTCACCCGTGTGCTGGCGAACGTGGTTCAGGAGATGTTCCTTTCGCGTGAACGTCTTCGAGCAGAAATCACAGCGGTGCGGCGTCTCGCCCGTATGCCACATTATGTGGTTCGTGAAGTGCTCCTTCCTCGTAAATGACTTACCTGCATATCGCAGCGTTGAACAGAAAAAAAGCATCGAAAACAGGTGCGCTTCATTAGATTGCAATACCAGAGGGAGGCGTTTTATTTTATATATCATAGACACACATCACAAATCGCTGATGATTGGGACGATTCCAAGACACGTGGTAGTTCGCAAATATCTTTCATTATATTAGTAATCCTCAGAAGACATACTTTTGGAGGACTGTGACTGTCATTCTTGACTTATACTCTATCAGATCAGAAACTAAAAGGTCGATCCGTTTATAAATAAAATAATATAAGATAGAAAAAGAAGCTTTACAAGTTTAAATTTTAACACTCTTGCAATGTAAAGGGGGCGTACAAAAACTAACGTACTTATCGAGTAATTTCCGTCAAATCACGTTAAGCCAAATCCTTCGAAAAATAAAACTGTAAATTTTCATGTACGAAGATTAGTCCAAAAGTAAATTTCTCTATTTTAGAAAAAAACAGAAAGACAAAGTTTGAAGAAAAGTTTAAGTTTTTTGAAGAAATTGTTTCTAATTCATTATATTCTGATCGGTCTAATTCATTATCTCCGTGTATATGCAGTTTGTTTCATCTGAATAAGCAAAAGATAATATTATTGATTTTAAACAAAAATAATGGCATGTATATACTTGGTAATATTCGGTAGGGAAGACTGAAGCTTGTTGGCACAGTTTTCACAATTTCGACATTAGATTTTTTAAACAATTAATTATTACGCTTAAAATATAATACTAATATGATTGAGAGAACCTTTCTCTACATTTTCAGTAATGGTTCTATAAACTGTATAATTTCTTTGCAATAAATTAAATACGAACATGCTGCATTGTAGTAACTGATATAAAATAAATTAGTTACATGTTACGGTATAAGTTGTCTATAAAATAAACTTCGTACTAAATTAACAAAAACGTAGTAGAAAAGTAATAAAAATAAAAATCAGGTAGTAGATGTGTACTTCTTAAAGTAAAAGTATTTTTCAAAGTTATTTCGTAATGATTAAATAGCAAAATGTTGTTGCAGAAATACAAATATAAATATTATTTTAGTTCTGATTTTAATATAGAGATATTAAATATGAAGTATATTTTGTTAGATTTAAATTGTAATGGAATATTTATACGTGCGGTACAGTAAGTTAATCTAACCTTTTCTTATACACAAGTCAACGGACCCCATCCCTGCACACGTCTGATTTGTCATTTTATTTATAATAAATTAAGAATCTCCTGATTTCTTTTGTTCCAAATCCACGGATTCGAAAGAGGCTGCGGACAATCAAAGGAATAGAGAACAGGAAACGAAGACCAAAAGTTTCAACCTATCAGAAAATATATTGGGTCATCTAAAAAGTATCCGCGGTTTTTTGTCACTAGATGTATGTTGATGGTCATATATTTTAGATGACCCAATATATTCCACAGTATATGATTTTTGATAAGTTGAAATTTATATTATGTTTTGTGTTCTGTTTCTTTTTCTTTGACAGTGCGCAGCCCCGAAGTCTCGCGAAACGCGTGCGCTCCGAAAAAATGAAAATTGAACAATAGTTTAGTGCGCAGGTTTCCCTCATTTTGAAAAACAAAACGTCGGACCGATCAACGCGCGCTTGTATGTATACACGTGTCACGTGACATGTATAGATCGGCGCGCATGCTTGCGACCCCGTTCGAACAAAAATACAAATTTCGAATTCGCAATACTTTATGGTGAACACGCGACAGAATCTTTACTTGATTCATCTGCAATTGCGTGAGGCACAAGTGTGATCAACGCAAAACGTAATTGACTGATTTGGCATGCATCTGACAATTCGTACTATATAATCTTGAAACATTACATTTTGCAGCCAAATATCCGATTCGCTACAACATTCGTTACAACAAAGAACGCATGAAATCGACAGACTTCGCCGTGTATGATACAAAAAAAAAAAGAGAGAGTTGAACATTTTTTTTTCCCCAACACAATTCAACGATATATGACACTTTGCGGACATTTATCGTAATTTTGATTCGGACGTAAGAAAATCGCATTGTGCAATCAAGCTCGATTTCCGACGCTGCACAAGAAAATTATAAGAATCAACGATTTACCGAAGACGGAATTAATTCCGTCGTATCGCCGATAAAAATGGCACACGCAAAACGTGACGTATCGGAGAAGCGGCTCGGGTGGTCGAACATGCGAGCGAGCGAATTAAATGACAAGGTGTTAGAGAAGCAGCAGGAAAAATCTCGTACAAACCGCTTAAATTTACGAAATAGCAAGTCATGCCATCACAGTTCATGATCAGACGTTGAATGAGAAATAAAGGGCCTCTTATAGAGAACCGACCGGCAGGTTGGAGTCTCGCACGATTCCCGAGGACTGAGGAAGGAAGAAAGGGGTTTTCCCCCGTCGGCAGTCGGGCGAGCGAGCGGACGAGGGCAAGCGCACCGACGCGACGCGACGCGACGCGACGCGACGCAGCGCGGCGCGACGCGATGCGACGCAACGCGACGCGGCTCTCTAAGGTTAGAGGGGCGCCTCCTCGCCTCCGTGAAGGAATGCGCACGACTTGCACTCCGCGGTCGGCCGACCGACCGACCGGGCGAGGAAGGGGCGGGCGGTTTACTCACGATGCGCGATCAATTCTCGCGAATTTTATTTCACCGCCGCGGCAGAGGCAGCGGCTGCGGGCTGCACGCACACATACGTGTGTACGTGTGTACACATATATACGTCACGTGCGCGGTGCGCATTCGACATCCCGGTCCGCGTCCACGTCCACGTCCGCGTCACATCAATTTTACCGAATGCGCGCTCGACTTGAGAGTGAGTGAGTGAGTGTGAGTGTGTGTGTGTGTGTGAGAGAGAGAGAGAGAGAGACTTGTCAAATCTCATCGATCGCGTGACGTCTACCACCGACGCCGGATCATGGCAGTGTCGATTTCTCTATTCCTTTTTTCGATTTTTTTTCTTTTACACCTCGGGAATATCGCATATTCGACAAATGCATGTTCAAGATAAGTTCAAAAAATTTCAGAGATGTACAACTTTCCTCGATGCTTACACCAAATGATCAAATCTGATAGATTGTGTATCTCTAAATAGAATATTGTTTTATTAATTAATATTGGTAGAGATGCATTCAAATATTGACAGTTTGGGATTGCAAAAAAATATATATATATATATACAGTAATAAAAGAAATATTAGTACTTCGAAGCTTACAATGCGTTCTCTGAAAAAATGTACACACTGTATCAGTTTTTCAACGCAAACGTAAATTAAAAAGCGTAAATTAAAAATCCTTTTCATGCCTGTATGTGAAAATTGTAGCAACTATATTTATTATACTAAAATTAGTATATAGATTTGTTCTTTTTCGAAGAATTCTAAACTAGTTCTGAAATAATACAATAAGTTAGAGTAAAACAAATTTTATAGCTGTCTCTAACTTATTGCACTTGTTCTTGGATGGAACAAGAATAGACCTTTATGGCTTTAAAAGTTAGAATTAAAGAATTATTTTTATTTAATTCAAGTTGCTTGAATTCCCCTCTTAAAAATCCTACGTTTTCTGACATAACATTAGTAAGATTGGAAAGCACCTAGTTATTTGTAACTGAGTTACAGTTACACTGAAAAAAAATTGCTGAATTTTAATAAATATTTGTTTCGATAGTACTAAATATTTACAGTAAATAAACATATTTATTTAAAAATATGTTTACATTTAGTACATATTTCGTTAGTATTATTGAAACAAATATTTATTAAAATTTAGTAATTTTTTTTTCTGTGCAAAGTTACTTTTTTCAGTAACTTTAACTTACCTTCGTTTTTTTTTCAGCTGTAACTTTAACTTAGCTTAATTACATTTCTTTTAATAACAAGTAACTAATTTAAGTTATCTTTACAGTTACTTTACACATTTTTAATTTATTTGCCAATTTAATGTGATTGGTTAGAATCTGAATAATTGCGTTACTGTCGCTATTTATTGTGTAAAAATAAAATAAAGGCTGCATTTAGAATGAACCGTAATTTAATTTTGAAATAATTTTTTTTGTAATAAAAAATTTCTTATTTGCCACTTTAATAATTAAAGATAGATTATATTATGGAATACAAATATATTTTGTTAGATAATATTATTAAATAATATCATACTTACCTTGTAATGCTTCAATTTTAAATCTGTATTAATCATATCTTATTAAATTCATCTTTCGTAATAAAACTTGGCAATAACATTCTATCGATAATCAATATGCATTCAGCAGAAAAAACAGCTTTAAAACTATTGTAAAATTCTTGAATATGATTGGTTTATACATTTAGAGCCATAAGAACCAATTACATTAAAGAATTTTATAATAGTCGCAAAACTGTTTTCTCTGTTAAACGCAAGCCATTGATTATTGCTTTTCATACCGTGAAATAATTCACAATCAATTTGATAAATTGCTAACTTTACGTCGTAAATATATTAAGCCATTACCTAAGCCTTAAACTTTGAGTTTGAAATCATAAGAAATTAACCATTCAACAAAATTTGAGAAGAATATGATTGGTCAATTTCTTATAGTTTAAGATTTAAAACTTAAGTAACAGCTTATTATAGAAAGTTTATTACATTCATGATGAAACGAAAACCAAATATTAACACATATCTGAATAAAGAATAAATAAGTAAATACAAGATGGCAAGCGCAAAGATCTGTGCAATAATATAGTCAAACGTTATTAATAATGTTAAAAAATATTGGATTATCTAGTTTCATTTCAACTGTAATATAAATGATTATAAAGATAATATCTGTATTTTGATTTTAAAAAATGTCAAATATAAGAATCGAGAAAAGTCAAAATATTATTTTTTCAACATGCCAACAATTTGAATGTATATTATCACATTGCAATTGCTAGGTTATTATTCTTTCGATTTATTTTTATTTAAATTTCCTAAAATATATTTTCAATTAAAAAATATATTATCTCGGGGGAAGTTTAGAGAAAGATCATCAATCACGTTAATTGAGAAAAGGAATCCACATAAATCTTATGGAAATTGGATTTCAATGGAATTGGCTGAAAATTTAATATGTTGTAGATCTTGTCCTGATGAAAAGTTTTCACAAGAGCACGACCTCCTATATGAACCGCTTGACCTCTATGAGACTACTTTTCGAAAAACTAGCTAATATCACAATATCTTATTTTCAATAAGTATGGTGTATTTCTATGTCAATATTTGCACTTTATATGAATTTGTACTTTATATTTTGCGATATTAACCAATTTTTGAAAAATGCTTCGTAGAGGTCAAATGTGGTTTATTGTAGATCGTGCCTGTGAAGACTTTTCATCAAGGACAAGATCTACAACATATCAAATTTTTAGCCAATTCCATCGAAATCTAATTTCCATAAGATTTGTGCGGGGTCCTTTCTGGAATCGTCCCATCAAACATCGTAATTTGCTTCGTTACTCATATTTTATATCACAGCATAAATCTTCCTTTTTCATTTGGATTAATTTCCAAATTTTCATTTAAATTACGAATAAGAAAATATGAAAATTATATCACTTACCACATATTTCACAACGAAACGGTGTGTCGTTTGTATGTGAGCGCATGTGGTTAGCGAGATGCTCTTTGCGTGTATACTTCTTGCCGCAAGCTTGACAATGATGAGGAGTTTCTCCTGTATGCCACATAACATGGTTCATAAAGTGTTCTTTGCGAGTAAAGCTCTTCTTGCAAATATCACATCGATGTGGGGTCTCACCAGTGTGTTTGCGAACATGATTTACCATATGTTCTTTTCGAGTAAATGTCTTCGAACAGTATTGGCATCTGCAAGAATCATGTCATGATATTCTTTTCTGTTATCTCGAAAACTATGTACTTAACCTTAGTATCCATGGATGATTTTCAATACTATCAGCATATAATATCAGTTAAAAAAATTTTAAATAATTTTTAGTTTAAGATTTTTAAGATATAGCATGTAATTTTTAAAATATAGCATTTCTTTCTGAATAATTTGGGCGACAAGTGATGAGCAGGCAAATATTTCCATTAGAATTTGATGATCAAGAAATGTTATTAAAGATATTGGATACAAAAAAATGCTAAGCAACTGCTAGATTCTAATGTGTAAAATTGATTTAAAGTAATCTAAAAAACAAAAATTAAATGTACATTTTGTTTTCTAATTTTAAAACTTCACTATATATTGGGAAAAAATATTTTTCTTACATCTCAAAAACCGGATCTAAGGGAAATATTTCAATGAAAGATTTAGATTCAGCGTCAAAAATTATTCTAAAGTCTTCATATATTTACACAAAGCGTTTTACAAACTAATGTAATTATTAATTTTATTCTTGAGAAGTCATTGCATGTACTATATTTATTCAATAATCTTGATTATCATATTTGACATCTGAATAAATCATGAGTGATTAAAGACTTACCTATACGGCGTCTCGCCAGTATGACATCTTGTATGGTTATCCAAATGCTCTTTGCGCGCAAAACTCTTACCGCAGACCGTACAATTGTATGGTTTATCGGTAGCATGTCTCTTCATATGACGTTCTAGTGAAGGCGCATTCGCAAAGACGTGAAAGCAAACAGTACAGGTAAACATGGATCCACCCAGATGACATTTGCCGTGACGTGTCAAATCATTCGCATTCGAGAACGCTTTGCCGCATACCTGAAATCATCACACATTCAATATTGATCTGTATATGCATTTTGAATGAATCGTTAGACACATAAAAGATTCATCGCATACCTGACATGTGAATGGTTTCCTCTCAGTATGATATCTGCGATGTACAATGAGTTGATAACGAAATTGGAAGATCTTTCCGCATATCTCACAAGCGTGGCTGCCTACCGACACGGGCGATGCGCTCGGGCCCGGTGTCGCTTCGCCGTCACTTGACTTTATGTCAAATTTGTTCAATTGGACCTGCTGCACGATTGGCGTGCCATTTTGTATCGTGGTAACTGTTTGCGTAGGCACAGTGCTACCTACTAAAGTCGTTCCAGCTGCAATTTCGCTCTGCAGCTTTCCAAAAACTTCATGATACGCCAAGAGTTGATTAATATCTTCAACATTAACCTGCGAAGAGAACAAATGCAATATTCTCAATATTTTTAGATACAAACATTATTAAAATGGTTTCCACAATATCATGTACCTTGTACATATTTTGTACCATTTCGACGCCAAGAGTCTTAGCTAAATCTTGCTCGTTTCCTGCGCTAATTTTGACAACCGATCCATCTGCTGTCCTCACATCCATCATGTGCCCTCCAGGTTTCAAGTCAGGGACTTGAAATCTATAGAAATATCATTGTTATATTTATCTAATATCAATAAAGATTAAAAATTAAACGTTTTTGCACATACTGGGTCATATTCAATTGCCGCAATTCCTTCTCTTTTTCGGGTTTCTCGGAGTTGTTCTGGTTTCCCCCCTCGGTGGTGGAGTTACCGCTGATGTTGACTCCAATCTGCTGTTGCTGCTGTTGCTGCTGCTGCTGCTGCTGTTGCATCAAGCTCTGTTGAAGATCTTGGGGTGGTTGTAATTGCAGATCGCATTGAACTTGACAATGAACCTGATTATCGCTGCAGCGCTCGGTGGTGCAACTACCGCCTTCATCCTTGACTTTGTTGTCGTCTCGTTGCGCGTTCTGGCCATGCGCCGTTGGCCCATTGTTCTGAGTGTTCTGATGATTCGGGATTTGATGATGAGACTGCTGCTGCTGCTGCTGTTGCTGCGGCGGTTGCTGCTGTTGCTGCTGGTGCAGCTGCTGCTGTGCTTGCGCCTGCATTTGTTGCATTTGTGCATGTGCAGCCAGATGACTAACACTCGCTGGTAGATGTGCGCCGTCTAAATTAAGGCCGGGGAGGGACACAGGAATCTGCCAAACATATACAAAAATATTTATGTAATATAATACTTAAAATATATATTTATAATTACATATATAACTATATGATACACTTTACTTGTGCGATAAGAATCAAGAATTTTAAATAAGTAGTTTATATAGAATTATATTTGTCTGAATCTTTTGATATATTAAAATATGTAATCTTTCAAGCATTCTCCACTAAACGCTTTCTAAACGCAAATATGTAGTAAATAATTAATAAATCTAATCTGCATATGCATATAACTATGGACAATAAGTAAATTAATATTAAAAAGCTTCCGTACGCGCGCAAAGTGACAAACTGTACAAAATGGAATATAATAAAATAAAATTTCTTGTAAAATAACAAAAGAGACGAAAATTAAGGGAAACATAAGTGCTAATATTCGAGCACTTTTCAACAACCGTTATAATTGTCACCTACAGTGCGTCGTCTACTCACACGCATCTCCATAAAAAAAAAAACAAAAAAAAAAGGCGCGTGTTATCGCAACTCCTGCAAAAGCATAAATCTAACTACTCCAGATCGGAGTAACCTGTAAGCCGCATTCAGATTGTTGTCGTAACACAAAACACGTGCCGCTACACATTAACAAACCTGTGGATTCGACTGCAGAGAACTGTGGTGGCTGCTGCTGCTGCTAACTGAAGGCTGATGATGATGCGCGGCTGTTGACTGTTGTTGATGGTGCGAGCTGGAAGTCAACGCCATTTCCTGGTTCAGTGAAGAGGCTGGCTCTTTGGAGGATGATGTCTCCCCACCGCCACCACTCCTATGCGAGGAGTTGTGGTGGGAATGGTGATAGACCGAAACTTGAGGTAGCGGTCCGGGAGAAAACAGATTGGTGAGGACCCAATACTTAGCTACCGAGGAGGCTACCGAGGAGGCTAACGCTACGGCAGTACCTACACGCAGGTCCGCGGATGAATGGGGAGTACTCCCTACATTGCCAAGACTCGCGGTCGCAGTAGCCAAACCACCTGGGTATGAAGGACGACCACTTTGACCCGCGTTTACATCCTACCGATATACATTCAAACATTTGTACAACATTGATAGAGCATGCAGCGGCATGCACCAGGCTGAAATCCAATCGACAAATGCGTCACTTTTGACACCTCTCTCTCTCTCTCTCTCTCTCTCTCTCTCTCTCTCTCTCTCTCTCTCTCTCTCTCTCTCTCTCTCTCCCTTCCTCTCTCACTCCCTCTCCCCCTTTTCTCTCACTCTCTCTTTCTCTCTTCTCCCTCTCCCCCTCTCATAACAGGAAGGACATCGATATTCGTTATCAATGAATTTACTCTACGAAGTGGTCTTTCTATTGTATATTATATAGAGAATGTGAATCTTGAGGCAAACGCTGTATATCCACACCTATGTCAGACCGAACGATGTAATCGTAAAGGCGCATTACATTTTCGAACTTAAATACATGCAATCTGTTAGAGCTTAATATGTTAAAATATAAAGACAACGGGAGAAGCAAAATATTAGAATTACAAGAGTAGAGAAGAAAGCATAAGCAATTTTATATGTAATGTATGTACGCTACAAGCATTTCTAACTTAAGGATACTATAAATTACAGCAATTTAACTTGTGTATTCTCTAAATTTCTTGAAATGGAATCTTATTCCAAAAGAGTCAAGATACTATCGCTATTGAAAGAGTAAAAATTTGCACTCTTGAATAAGAATGGCAGATTTTCATTCTTTTGAAGTGAGATCCACTCCAAAAAAAAAAGTTAGATTTCTTTCCTTTGGAATGATTCGCTCAAAAAAAAAAAAAAAGTAAAAAAAAAGTAAAAATCCTTATTCGAAGTAAAAATTCTTATTCAAGAGTGCAAATTTTTGACTCCTATTCAAAGTGGCAGTATTTTAACTCTTTTGGAATCAGATTTTATTCCAAGAAATTTAAAGAGTAATCATATAAAGTTAAAATACCTAATACTCTAAAGGCATTTATCATAGATAAAATAATTGTAAGTAAAATAAAATGTAAATGAAACATTGTGTTGAAACAATAACCAAACAATAACCAAACGTCATATATGAACTTGAATTCTATGAAAATTTGTAAAATTATAAATCTAATCTCTGGCACAATTCATTCCAGCACGCAGACTAAAAGTGAACAATCCGTAAATTAATAAAGCTCATTATACAAATGTCTCAATATCTAAAGTCAGCACAAGTGCATTTGTGTAATCGTAATTTGCGCATTTGTAGTTTGGTGTATAGCCTGTTTTGCGACTGGAAGGTATCTCACCTCTTGTTGTGCCTGCGTAGTCGCTGGCAATGCATGCTGCTCACTATTCATCTTCGTTCACTGAAGAATATTAATTAAACGTGTCTGACATACTTCATTTTTCATCCTGCAAAATGCATTATGTAAGGTTAGTCTCGAGGATCGCTCCATTACTTGCTAAGTCAAAAATACTACTAACGAGTAACGGATAAACAAACACACACACGTTATTCGCAGCAGCCAAGAATCGAGGTGAGACGAAGGAGCCGATTGAGGAATCTGGGAGAATCTCAGACGAGTGAATACGTTGGCCTTTTAACACAGGCTTAATTAACGTGCGAAAGCGGAGTGCGCGTTAATTAAATATAACGTATAATGCGCAACGGCAAACGTACTGGATTTGTAACGACTTTTCGTTGTGTAATATCGATTCACAACGATATCATGAAAAATGCGCACCATATTGCTATCGTGGGAACAAATGCTTTGGTCCTTGCACGATTTGCGGCTTTAAAGTATAGTACGTCTAATAACAGAGCGCGGTTTCGTGCCATGTACGTGACTTTTTCTCGACAAAGTTCTATATCATCGCGATTACCGATATGCGGCAGCCGTTGCGTCATTCGAAATCTGGCGAAACGTGCTATCGTCCGTTTAACCTCGAAAAGTCAGCCGTTGCCACGAAGGCGACGGGCGAACCGCGAACGAGTAATCGTTCACGATCGCGTCCGAATCCGAGTCCGCGTAAACATTCGCGTGAAGCGAGCGAGGGCGGGAAGACGCCATTCGCGATGACGACGACGATGACGAGCGAGAAGGAACGCCGCGTAGATGTACTACGATTACATTTTAACCTCGCGGCGCTCTTCTCTCGACTTCGCTCGTCGCTCTGATCGCTCGGCCGCGAGCGAGAAAGAGTGAGTCATCCTTTGGTACGCCGTACGCGCCACAACCAAACGATGGACTCGACGTTCCTTTTAGCCGCCGCTCTCTCGTATCTTTCCATCTCTCTCTATTCCTCTCCCATTTTTTTTTCCACGCTCGAAACAAAATTCTACCCCGAGAACGCCCTTAGCCACGAGAACAACAAGGGGGAAGAGACGAGAGTGACGAGACACGAAAGACGCGGGATCCGGAATGGACGGATCTCTTTAATGGCGCGGCCGCCGAAGCAGCCGTGGCCGCGACGAAGAAAGGAACGGGCGCGTACCAACGACCGCGACGACCATCGGCGTGCCATCGGCGAACATCCCTCATCGGGTATCGTTCACCGATGTACATCGCGCACGTCGTAGTCGTCAACGGTTGGCTTTGGCGCGTTCGCTCCTTCGTACACAGAGTCACAGAGAGCAACGGGGACAAGGGGCCAACAAGATGGACGTGCTACGCGGACTCGGGGCGAGGGGGATACGAAGTCGGACAGACGCGCGGCGCGGAGCGGCGCGCCGCGGCGCAACGCAATACAGTTCGGCGTACCCGGGTATCCCGGCTACCTAATGGATATACGCGGGCAAATTACAACTCACGTGGTGCGCGGTGCCGTCGGCGGTTCTCGCATCTCGTTCTCCGTCGGCCTGGAGCCGCCTCCTCCTCGCCTCCTCTGCCACAAGTCTCACGCACACACACGCGCGCGCTGACGGGGGAGAGACGCGCGCCCGTCCCGATCCAGGGAACGCGCGGGGAGGGGCAGGGCTAGCGGTGGAGAGGGGCAAGGGGAGCCGTCGGAGATTAAGGGTGGTGGGGAGCCCGCACAGGCCGTTTCATCGCCCTCATCGCCTCGTTCCTCCTCGTTCCTCCTCGTTCCTCCTCGTTCGGTTCGTTCCTCAAATCCTCACGTTCCTTCGTTTCGCGCTGCTGACTGCCTGCCTACCTGCCTCTCCCGGCGTCTCACCTCGCCACTGGCACCCACAAACAAATATCCGATAATGGCCACGCGCCCTCGCCTACCGTCTCTTTGACTACCGCGACGGTCAGCCCGACAAAGCCGGGACGCGGGACGATCGCTTTCGGTTGTCACGGACGCCAAGTCGCACGAGAATTTCACGGGAATGTCGCCCCAGCGGGGTCTACGTGCTCTCGCGGTTAACAGAAAATACGACGACTGTCATGGCGGCCCCTCGCCCACCCCGCAGGAACTTACGCGCGTGGGGCATCGCCGAGTAGACGGTCGCGGGACCGGTCCGTTAGGCGACTTTCGCCCGACGGGGGGGCCCGGCGGTGCCGAAAAAGAAATTATGCGGCCTGTTTTCCGACGAAATCTTGCACGGTCCGCTCGCATTCCTTCAGGTAAATGCGCCAGTTGGCCCCTTCCCGTCTCGCCTAAGTTGCGCGCGCAGCTACCAGTCACGCGCTTGCCTCGCTCGCTTCCGGTGGCGGGAAAATCACACGATTACGAAAGCACGTAAAGTCTCTCTTCTTTTACTATTCGCACAATTTTACACAAAACTCAAGTCCGCTTTATATTTCCTGATGTTTTGTGTTGCTAATTTTCAATTCTTGATTTTCAATTCGATGTTCCGAATTTCTAGAATTTTAATTCTTAAAAATTTCTAAAATTTTGGGAAATTCTCAGAATTTTAAATATCACCTCCTATAATCTTCTTGATGATAAACCTTTCTTTTTAAATAAATTTTTAGATTTTTTAATAGCGCGACTTCTAGATCATATTCTCCGGATATTTTTGAAATAATTAAATTTTTGTCGGTATTTATAAGATAATGTTAATTATATACGTTAGTAAAGTTAGGGAAGTGTGTGTGTGTGTGTGTGTGTGTGAGACAGCTCTTACTTTACTAACGTATATAATTATTATCTAACAAATACCGATAATAATTTTACCGATTAATAGTATTCGTTATTATCCACATTTACGATATTAATTAATTATTGAAAAGAATTTTAATTCTTAAAGATTAATTAATCCCAAACGCTCAGAAATTGGCAAAGAATCAAATATGTAAACAACTGAGAAATAATACTAATTAATTTTCGAAGATATAATTCGAAGAATAATTGCGAAAATTTTAAATGTGAATATTTCTTGGATTCAAGAAATTCAAATTCTCAAAAAATAGAGAAAATTTTAAGAATCATTTAAGAACTCGCTGAAAAGTAAAGATTATAATTACGAGATTTCCAAGAATTTTAATTTAATTAAATTTGAAGGTATGCGAAAATTTAAACTCTCAAAAATTGGCAAAGTATATATATATATATATATATATATATATATATATATATATCTATATATATTTTATACCTTCTTACATTTATTACTAAAATATTAATTACATCATTTCAGTATTTACATCAATTTGTACAAGTGACCGCTTTGGTCATACGTATATATAATGACACGTTCAACTTAAACACGTATGTTTAGTGTGTTTATGTGTATTCGTTTATGTGAATAAAATTGCAGCTGTATGATTCGTTTCTTTCCACTTTGTTGTCAAGTTTGCACTGTTATGGCTGTTATAACTTGAGTGGAATGTGAATTCTTAAAATGCAATGTATAAATAAATATAATGCGCACTCTTGCGAATCGTATGATGTTCAACTTCATTGACATTAATGATTGCATACAAATTTGCAGGGTTGGAAAGTAATGCGTTACTTGTAACGTCGTTACCGTTAAAATTATTTTTTTCCAATAATGATTATGTTAATTTTCCTTATTTGTAACGTTAATAACGCAATTATTTCTTTTTTATAACGTAGCGAATGTAATCGTTACTTTTATCGTTACTTTATACACAATACATGTGTATATGAAACATGCATAAGAGAGTTTCAAAAGAAAATGTTATATTTTGTTATGTTTGATCACGTTGCAATTAATCACAACCATCATAGCCAGTAGATCTCGTGTTGACTTAGTAAATTAGTGATCAAGATGATTGGATGCCACTCTAAAAAAAAAGAATATCAAAATTCATTGAAAAAATAACAGAAATTGTAACAAATCATCACTTTTTGAGTAACGATAATGATGACAAGTTACTTTTCAAAAAAACAACGAAAAAGTAATGATAACGAATTATTCTTCAGAAAAAATGAACAATAACGGTTTTGTAAAATAACTTTCCCACCCTGCGTATAATTAAAAATTTATCACGAGAATAAAGATTGTATAACTATGTAAATGCGGATGTATGAAAGTCACAAAGATACACTTCAACATTTCGATGTGAACAAATGGAAACATTGACTAGTACACTATATAATATAAAATAATTGTTATTAGATGTGTACGATGCAGAGAAATTAAATAAAGACCAATATTTGTACAGAAATTTTACAATTTGGTATTATTATACCTTCCTTATTGCACAGTGTACTTGAATATGTTCTTTAAAGGTAGAATTTAATTAAAACATAAATACTGTTTCATAGAAATTCAAGATTTTATAAAAATATATCATTCGTTTTCAATATTTCATGTTAGAGCGAAGAAAACAATGGAAAATTCAAGTTTACAAATTTTACAAACGGCAAATTTTTGATTGTTTTTTTCATTACGATTTAATTTATGAGAATTCTTCATAGTTTTAACAATATTTGTCTGTATCTCATTGATCGTAGGATTATTTATTACTCATATATTTCTTAATCAATATTTCTTATCAATATTATCGATAATTAGGAAATGAGTTTATTTTTTAGCTAAACTAGAATACTGATTTGAAATGAAACAGATATATGTTTAAATTTATCGAAAATAAGAAAAAAGTTCCACTGCAATTCAATGCAGCCCTAGAATAAATTAGAAGTGCTATTCAATCTGAATAATATAGCAAAATTATTCCCAACATATGTCTGTCCTTATCTATTTAAAATCTGTTTGCGCTTGCACTAGACTAGATAATAATGGCATACAGTTGCCTAACTTTACACGCGATACACACCTTTATAATAATAAAGAATTTTCAAAACTGTAGACAATCGACGCATGCGCATCGCAATAAAATAAATAGACGAGGACAGAAATATGTTAAAAGAGCGTCCATTAGCTATATTATGCTACTTTAAGTATACATATATTCCAAGAGTGCAGCAATAAAAAGCAAATCTAATATATCGTCGATATCGCATTATCGAGTAACACGCATAGATTGCCAAATGTAGCAGATAGAATTTATTTCATACGATCCTTTTTCATGAATAACACAATTGATAAATCTCATTAATGCAATGCAAAGTACCGTTACAGGATTGTCAAAGAAGATTGTTGAGGATTTTTGAAGTATTGTTTAAACAACGATATTTGAAATGCACAAGCATTTGTAACTCTCTCTTCCTTTACAAGTCTTGTTTGGATCTTGTTATGTATTTTACTATCAGTCGATACTATAATTCCGTAGTGATTTCGTCCTGCGGCCGAAAACCGAGAATTGTGAAATCGTCGATGAGATAATCATGAGCTGGCGACCAGTCCGACAGAATAGTGTAATTGGCCGCCTCTACGGGGCTACTCTGAAACTTCCATTGAGGATTCAAGTCGCGGTCTAGACCATCGTTGACTGCGCACTCGTCGTGTAACGCACGGATGTTGTTGGTTTCCAAGGGCAGCGTGCCATTGTAACTGCGATTAAACGCAGAGATGGTCTGCAATTCTTGACAGTCACTCGTCGCCCTCGATCCTGTTCGCTTCAGATTATTTCCGTAGACGAGAGGCGTCGTTTGACCGATTGTGGAGCCGTTCGGGCTGAACTTTTCACTGCTGTAAATACCGAAAGCACTGTTTTGACCCAAACTCGAACCGAGGGGACTGCTGTCCTTTGTGTAGCCGAGGCTCGAACTCGCTGGACTGATGCTTGATTTATCACTCGCTTGGAACGTCGCGAGAGGCACGTTCGCTTGGAATGTGGTGAGATTAGTGGGAGTGCTTCTCGGTTCGTATACGGGTTGATGAAGTGGTGGCTGCGACGTCGTGACCGGTTGCGCCGATAATGAGGTCATTTGGACGGGGTTGCTCGTCGGCTGTTGCAGGAATGTCACGAGCTGAGCCACCTTTAAATTATAAAAAAGTAATGAATGCTATACAATTCGGCAATGTTGTTTCATACATGTTTTATAAAAAAAAAACAGCCTGCCATTGAAAGAGAGAAGGGAGCTTTTACGCGGGGAATTCTCGTATAATGCTATGCTTTTTGCAGCTGGGTATGTGACTCACCAAAGTGCTTTAGGGACTAGCGTGAAAAAGAATTGAAAGTGTGAGATGATATTGATAGCGCTCATTTGTCGTTTTCACTTCAAGTAGAAATATTTGTCAACAACAACAATCTTACTTCTGGAGAACTGTGTCTTTTATATCTTCTCAACAGCCGCTCTGCCCATGAGAATAATCGTTGCCAATCGTCGGGCGGAAGTGGTATCTCATCGTCTCTCCTATTCACGAGAACCAGTATCCTCGCCAGGTCACGTAGCACTGGTCTGTATCAATATCAATAAAGATTAATAAGAGCTCATTAAATTTTCAATAGATTTTTTATTAAAAAAGGAGACATTCAAAAGAGATTTATTACAGAACCATATTAGCATAATTTCTATTAGAAGTGTCCAATCTTCTAGTACATTTTTCTACAATATTTTATTTAATATTTGACAAATTATATAATTTTGTTATAACGACTCTCAACGAATTAACATTAGAAAAGTATGCGATGACCTAATTTTTCTACTGTATTTGGCCTAATTTTTCTACCTGTACGCTTGGATTCCGACGGCACCATCTCCGTTATTTCCCGAGTAGTACAACTCTCTGACCTGTCTTCTAGTATCGTTGAGCATAGCGAGGAAAGTATTGGCCTCTCCACGGAGCGTCGCTAGGTGTTTCAGAAATTCTCTCCTCTCTGCGCTGAAATGCACAAGAACGCTCAATGAATCACTGCGGGTAATTAAGTGATAGAGTAAAAAAGAAATTGAAAAAAATACCTGTCCTCAAACTGCTGGGCCAGTTTCACCGCCTTCTTCTTACGTCGATGTACGACTATCGCGCCGCAGAGGATGATGAAGATACAGATAGTTGTACCGGAGACCACCCCTACCAAAATCGCGACCTGGCTACCGGTGAGGCCAAACATGTAGCCGGTCTCTCGACAGACACGACCCATGTATTCGTCCCGGGTGGACCAGTCGGCGACGAAGCCCGATGGGCAGGTGTGCACACAAGTACCCTGATGTAACAACACAGCGCATCTGGCACACGTCCCGTCTCTGCATCTCCTGCATCCTGTCTCGGATTCGATACATTCTATGGCTGCTGCAATTGATAAATTTGATTTATTTCATTATTATCCAAATCGAGCACATCATTCAAGTTTTTGAAAAACGTATGTCAAAATACAAAATTATTCTTTAATAATAAGCTTAGATATTAAACAAAAATCGATCTCTTACATGAAAAATATCGTGTAAAGCTGCGCAATATTTTTTAAAGCTTAGAGCCTGCGTTTCGAGTTTGAAATTACTCGCTTTAAACTTTTTGAAATTTTTGTTGATGTTATAACGATCGCCAAACTTAGATAAGAACCTTACACTCGATATAAACTTCGGAATCTTACTCTCCGAAAGCTGTCGTGCAGCGGCAGAAAGTTTGCGTTGAATTACAGCGCTGGTTATAACGGGGTTGACAGTACCTTTTAGCTTTTCCCTTACTTGTTGTCTATTCATATTATACGGTCTTAATAAATCGCTTATTACAGAAAAACTTTCAAATTTGTATAACATAATTGTGAAAAATATTTGATAGATTCTTAATAGCTTATATAAATCACCAACTTAAACTTTATATTAATTACAAATACATAATTATTATCAACACAATAAATTCCTTTTAAGGGCTAAAAGTCCTATAATAACATATTTAATTTTGATTTCAATAAAATTCCTTCAATACATATCATAATAATGATATAGTATACTAAGATATATTAAAATATAATACCTTTTATGCAATTTTGATGAAGGAGACACTTTTTGCAGTGCCCAAAAAAAAAACAATTTCATTTTTATGCTAAAAAAGTAACTTTTTGTTAAACAGTGTTGTCATTTCCTGCAAGTCTTCGAGTATCTTGGACGTTATAATTTTTTTCAGTTAATCGTCAAATTTAGAAAGCATAGTATCATAATTCAAGCAATTACAGAAGTCATAAATAATGTATGTAATACGTTTGTAAACGTCAAAATCTTTCAGTCGGAAACTAATAGAATTTTGTACGAGTATTTAGGTAATGCAGCACGTTATGTATGTCAGGCATTTGGGCCATTGCTTGAGGCTATGGATCACCACAGTAAGAATGTGAGAGAGATTCACATTACTTTCCTCATATTCTAGCGGCATTTCATCATGCATGTTTGTTATATTATGTACATCTTCGTTCTTTCTTACATCTTTGTTCTATCTTTTTCTCATTAGAATTCTCTTGTGCTTGACAGAAATAATATCCAGCAAATATCGTTTTATTATTTTCTAAATCATTTATGACTACGTTTTTTATATTATGTATATCTTCATTCTTTCTTACATCTTTGTTCTATCTTTTTCTCATTAGGATTCTCTTATTTTTGACAGAAATGATATCCAGCAAATATCGTTTTCCAGGCATTATTATTTTCTGAATCATTTATGACTACGTTTTTTATATTATGTATATCTTCATTCTTTCTTACATCTTTGTTCTGTCTTTTTCTCATTAGAATTCTGTTATTTTTGACAGAAATGATATCCAGCAAATATCGTTTTCCAGGCATTATTATTTTCTAAATACCATTTATGACTACTCTTGAAGAGAGACGCATCTCGCAGTAGCTTCATTATTTTAATACATTTTTTAACATCTTCGCAGCGCGAGCGTATTGCGCGAGATGTTCATTTGTAATCTCGTTAACATCTTCTCCTGATTATATATACGTATCTAATATGAATTAACCTGACACCCAACTTTAATGAGGGTAAAAATATACACCATTATATACATAGTGCATTTATACTTCGTTTATATCTGTTTGTACCGAATTCTTTGAGGAACCGAACAATTCTCTTTCGAATGCCATAGGTCACCTTTTGATATCTTTTAAAGTGGCCGACTTATCTTCATGTCGGATTTTCAAAAATTTGAAAAATGCTATTTACATTCGAATGGCATAAACTTTGCGATACAAAGAAAAATGAATACAAATGGATAAAAACGACTCACATTCGAATGGCATAAACAAAATTAAAAAAATCTTATCGTTGCGCATTTTTTTTTTTACTTACGTTTCTCTCTTTGAGATATAAATGAAATAATAAGCCATAGAGACAAAGTACAAACGCATATTCATTTTTATTCTTGTTAAAATTGTATGCCAGGTTCACATCAGCTGCATCTGTCGTTCCCTTTCTCTTCCTAGTTACGTCTCTTCTTTCATGCTCTGTGACCAGATATACATCACGCGGGGTCACTCAAGACAGCCGGATGGACAGTGAGCGAGAAAATTGAAAGACCTCGTGTGCACAAGGGGGAAACAACTATAGTGAGACGGTTCATTAGTACGTGTATAAGGAATGCGGTTGCTGGTTTCTTGATTATGTGGGTCTATAAACGCGCATGCGCGTTCCGCGCACTTCAAAACAGCACGACGGACGCCGCGACGCGACGCGCGACGCGCGACGGTGTCGGTCAAACACATTCTCCAAGTTGAGAACACTAGGTCGGAACTCCTTCTCTATAGTAGCGTGGCTCTATGAAAAAAAAAATCGCGAAATCACTTATTTATTTTACCGTCAACATCCTACGACTTCGTCGACGATTCGACGGAGAATGCTTCTGGGCATCGCCATCGGGACGCGCGATTCCCTCCGAGTTTCAACTTTCTACACGTTTTTCTCCCGCGTGACAGATGGCCAAGCTCTCGGAAAATGTGTCGGACAATTTGTCAAGGAGAATGCCGCATTCAGAAGAACATCTTATAATCGTATGACAAGAAGAAATTATGTTATATTATTGGATGACTATTATTCGCATTAATGATCGATTTTTATCTCGTATCGATTATTATCTCGATAGAAAGTACTGTTGATCATTTAATATACATATTATTTAATAGAAAGTCATGCGTGACACGTGGTTTTGAAAGTTCGCCGGGAAATAGTTCAAGGCGAAAAAGAAAATGGATATTTACGTTATTTAAACGAATTAATATATATAATACATAGAAGGATTAATAAATAATGTAGAATTATATTTCGATAACAAGAGAGAAAATTTTACATCGCGAAGAAATTTATATTCTTAGAGATTATTTTTCATTCCAGATTTAAAATTAGTTGCGCTACGTTTTCGTATAATTTTTAAAAATTACGTTACTCGAACGCGTCAATATATGATATGGAGAACTTAATGTAAAATATTTTGATAACAAAAAAATATGAAATTTATATCACGAAGAAATTTGTATTTTTAGAAATTATTTCAATTCCATTTTAAATTAATTGCACTACATTCTCCTGTAATTTTTCAAATTTATTTAAACGAGTCAATAAACAAGGAAGAATTAATAATAAATGTAAAATTACAATGTTTTCGATAACGAGAATACGAAATTTATGTCGAAGAAATTTGTATTCGATAATTATTGCGAAAAGGTTAAACTTTACCAATGTCTTCGATTTTTACATATAATTAAAATCGATATAACCCTGAGTCATGCACACTTTGAATCTCATTGCAGACTCTTCTAGTTTCTGAAATATACAATATATATATATATTAGGTGTTGGAATTAATTCGTAGCGTTTTTTAATGAAAGAATGTTATTTATTTCACATGAGCATTAAAAAATACATTAATGAAAGTACTTCCCATCACTTGTAAAACGCTACGAATTAATTCCAACACCTAATATATATATTATATATTAGGTGTTGGAATTAATTCGTAGCGTTTTTTAATGAAAGAATGTTATTTATTTCACATGAGCATTAAAAAATACATTAATGAAAGTACTTCCCATCACTTGTAAAACGCTACGAATTAATTCCAACACTTAATATATATATATATATATATATATATATATATATATATATGGTATATATATATGATTGTTCATCTATATTTTAATAAAACGAAATAACATCTTTTTTCTAAGGTTACACGACTTTCCAAAGCGAAGTCCACCCCATCTCTCCTCCTGTCAAGGGGCGCAAACTTTCCACACGAAGCGAGGACTACCCCTCATCTCCTGTCTAGAGGTGGACCTCGCATGGAAAATCATGTGCCCCTAAACAAAAGAGGGAGATGGGGACTTCGCTTTGTGCGACAGTCCTAGGCAGAACAAGTGATTTTAATGTATATATATATATCGCAGAAATAAGATGTTATTTCGTTTTATCAATTATATGCAAAAATGAAAGTCAACGGTTTAATCTTTTTGCAATAATTACTTTGTATTTTTATAGATTATTTTAACTCTAGAATTTTAAAATTAATTGTGTCAAATTCTCGTTTGATTTTTCAAATAGATTTCCATCAATAAACAACTTTTCATAATCTTCTGCACGTCGAAACGCTGTTAGTAGATTTTATACAAGTTGAGTTTTAATTAGATAAATTAAAGGTCGAGGAGAGAAGTTACTTCGAGCAGCCCACGCGATCGAATCGGCGCAATTTTCTATTTTACTGCGGACGAGTTTTTTTCGTCGTTTTTTATCCAGAAAAACTGTAAAAAGAAAAACGAGAAGAAAAAAAAAGAGGTCGGGTCTCTAAATTTGTAATATTAAGAATTTTATTAAGCACGAAACTTTTGTTAATTTCACAGATGTAGTGAAGAATCATTTATAAAAGAACCCAGACAAACAAGTAAAACAGCAACTACGTACTCGTTTTCATTATTAATTAGTATAGTTAATTATACTGTCTATTGTGTACTGCTGATGTTTCTGTACTTAAAAACTCATATATCTAGAATCTTTTCCTTATGTTATATGGAAGCATGTGACTGTATATTGAATTATATGATCTGCTAGCATAATTCAACTTATTTTCTATGCAGCTAAGATATTTTCTCAAAACATAAAATCAGTCTTTTATAAGTACCTCCTATAAAATAAAACAGTACAATTTCAAACATTTCTGAACAAAATAAAATTTGAATCAAATTTTCGAAGTTCAAATTTGATTCTTTTCTATTTGGTGTCTTCAATATTCCCCACTCCCTACACGATATGATATTAAACTTGAACCTAGAAAATTGGATTATTCTATTTCGTTCGAAATTGTACTACCTTATTCTACAATGAAATTTAACATCCTTTATACATGCAAATAATAACGAGTAAGATTAATGTTATACATAAAGGAAAGCCTCCTATTATGAGATAAGCGTCTAATCATATGAGATATCAGCGTTTCTAATAAACTATAATAAATGCTATATATTTGTTGACTCCACTATGAATTTATTGCTTTTAAATTTAAAACGTAAACGCCTTTTTTACATTTCGTTTTGTTCCAATTTCCGCCTCCTATAAACTTTATAGCTTCTATTATCTCTCCCCTTACTATTCGACTTACGCTCCGACTTTTATTTTCACCAAATGATACATATCATTAGAGTTAATAAAAATAATAACACTTGATGAGTTCTACCTTTTAATTTGGTACAAAAAGACAGTATTACACTTGGGTTTTATAATTTGGAACAATAGTTTTTTTTTTCGAGAAGCACGTACTCTTAACGCCATTTTTTTATCTTTTTTTAAAGAAATAAATTTTCTTTCTTTATAAGTTCACAGACGTCCCGAGTGAATACCAAGACATAGACTTTTTTTGAGACGTGTACACGAAGCTCGTGTATCAATCGCCCGTATACTCTCTGATATACGCACAAGAGTACAGTTACTCGCGTCCACAACGCGACGCACGCAAAGTGTGAGGTATTCGAACATTCGACCCGCAATGGACAAGAGAAGCTGGATTGAGTATCGCACAAGTTGGTGCGAACTTCATTGAATAATTTCCAACTTCATTTTTTTACAATTTTGAGATTCGCGAGACGAAGCGAAAAAGTGCGTTCAAGTATCGAATCTCTGGATTCTCATTATACATGACAGAGGTTCCGATCTTCTGTAAATCAAAGAAACGAAAGCAAAGCCGTTGTTTAAATGTTCCAAAACTCTGATCTAAGTTCAAATCTCCTGTGTATACATTGCTTTGATTTGCATGAAATACGATCTTTCTAAGATCGTGTAAGATACACTGCAGTTGAGTTCGTGTTAAATTTAGCACATTTGACGTGTCCCAAACGGTCCATTCAAATCTTTGTGTTAATTTAACATAAGATGAATACGTTAGAAACTATCACTTTTAAAGTTACATTATAATTTTTAGTGTTATTAACGTAATGTTACGGAATTAAATATTAAATTTCGTTTTTCTTTTTGTAAATGGAATTGCGTTCCATATTGAATACTTCCCATATTGAATACATTCTTATAAAAAATAATCACACATAATCAAATATGCAGTCACCGGATAAAGCAGTTCATATATTGCACTTTCTATTTATGAATTCATTACATAATAAAGCACAATATTATCCAATAAGTGTGAGAGTAATTCAAGTGACACATGTACCAAGATATCTATTTTGCCATTACGCAATCGCCGATGAGATTGGACATATGGTTAATAATTGCTGAAAATTGCTACTATTTATCGAAAGACATCTTTTTCCTCATCATGTACTCAAAGATCAAAGAGAATGATGTAATATTGAAGCTGTACCATCGCATGTGTCGGCAGATATCGAATATCAGAAGCTTTCAGTAATCTCCGATAAAAAGTTTCATTAGAGGTAAAATGCATTCGAAGCGTTCAACAGTGAACACGGACTGCAGCATACATAAAAAAAAAGACTTAAAAAATCCGATTCTCATGTAGGTAGAGAAATAAAAAAGAACAGATATACATTAGAGAATATATCTCTGCAGTGCAACATAAATTTCCCGTTTCGTCACGGTCGGAAAGTTACGTATTTCAAACGTAAATATTAACATGTATATAAACAAGTTATATTTTTTTAAGGATTTAGGATTTTTTAAATTTTTACTTCGGATTTGCAATTAGCAACCCCAAAAAGTTCCGTATACTAAGATTCACAAAATTTTATGTAAAAATTATATATGAAATATTTCCATATATATAATAAATAATTATATATGATTATAAAAAATACATAATTACATATACTACTGTAAAAACTATAAACAATCTAAAGAAAAGTTTCGTTAAAGTATTATTGATTAGCATCGAACCATAAAAATGTGCAATTTCGATGAAAATAAGAGATATTATAACACTTTTCTTTCTCCTAAAAAATATTAATAAAAGGATACTTCTTTTTTTTTTACAGTTACTATTTATTCATTAAGAAACATTTGTTGCAAAACGAAGCTTTCGAGCAGAAAAATTGCATTTTTATAAAGTTTCCCGAACTTTGAAGAATTTTGAGCTTCATATTCAAGTTTAGCACGTCCAAATTTAATATAAAAATTAAAGAATTAATTATTTCATATGTTTCAATCATAAGTAAATTTTGGCCCTAAACTACCACTATTCTTTGGAGCCAATCTTTAATATTTCCAGTTTTCCTAGGCGAGACCAGCGAAGACAGTCTCTCTAACGAGACGAAGAGGTAAAAATATTCACAAACACGCGCTGACTTAGACAAGAAGTGACGAAGTGCGCGAAAATTCAGACAAATGTCCTCGCCTAAAAATTTCTTCATGGACAGACACGGATAAGACATTGGCAACACAGCACAGAATGCAACTGTCCCACGTTTATTATGTTTTCAAGAAACATGGAGAGCAGTACAAAAGTAAGATTTATGTTTAGTCGAATACAGTGAATTAGTGAGTGACAAAAAAAGAATTATAGACTTCTAGAAGTCAATGCATGTAAACGACAATGATCGATTACTTCCGTATGCAATTCCCGCGACAAAAATCCTTGACGAACACGCGTTTTGATGATTGCGTTCGGACAAATTCCGGCGATATATTTCGCGGATCGTTGGGAACTATTTACGTTCCAGTGGTCGGTCGAGACCGATATCACGGTAGTTCGTACCTGCATCAGACCGAGGCACTTCCATCTATCAGAAAGTGCCATTTACTAGTCAGGTGAAACTTCTCTCTCTTTCTCCCTCGATCGACGTCACCGAAGATCGGTGCACTGTTGCTATCGTTGATCATTGGTGCAGCGTTCATAATATGAACTAGCAGTGATTTACGTCAGAGTCTCTCAACCCACATCGTCGTAGCTCCACTCGTTGATTAGGGCTTTCAAGCAATTTCCCTGAAGCACTTACTCCGACGCAGAATATTAAATTACACGCACGTAAAAAAATACATTTAAAAATGAAATGTGCTCGATGGCGAAGAAAGAGACTTTGAGAGAATAAAAGAAAGCCATGGCGTCACTCAATTTTTTTTACGTGAGAAAAAAAAAATTTTTGTAATTAATTGAAAAATATGTAAAAAGCGACGCCAGGCAAAATGAAATACTTGGCTAATTGCATTTATTTCGTATCCATTTTTTATTAAAAGGAATCTAATACTCGATACTTTTTTTATACACTTGGCATATATTTTTTCCCATTTAAAAAAGTTTTTTTTAAATATATTATACCCGAAGATTTGAATTAAGCTATTTCTTTGAAGATAATGTCAAAAGGAAAGTTAAAAAAAAATTTTCTTTTAAGGAAAGTCTTTCTTCTTTGAAGAATCTTTATATATATCTTCTAAAATTACGCACAAGTGACAGAGACGGATAACTGTACTGTTACGATTCAATTTGGAAATAAGTATAGATTACGTGACGTTATTCTTTCTGGACGTTCGTAAATATTAACTAAAAGTACACAGTGCGATATATAAATGAAACTTGAAACTATAGGTAGAAAGACCCACTTTATCTATAAACCTACATTATTAATAAAACAGTTTCTGCATGATCCTCGCGTCGCGCGTTTTAGACGCGTTATCAACGTTATTGTGGTTCTATCTTTATCATACATTGTACGTCAAATCAAGGATAAAATGATATAACAGCTAACTGATAAGCGCGCTTGCCAAACGCAGCCTTTTAGCCTTCTAACATTTTTTTACCGCCCAAGTATAATAAAAAGGATAATTTACAATACCGTGCACTTTAGGAATGCTAATATAAAATTATTCCTAGCGTAACCATTTTTTGCCAATACTTTTCAAATACAACATTAAACTTTCCCCAATAAAAGCTTTATACTTCTACGAATAGAAGATCAGATGCGCTATAAATAATACGTATGTGTTGTTACTTTCTAAAAAGTAACAGCTCACTTTCATCGTGGAGTTTTATAATACAAACTGCTATACAATTTCCATAAAACATGATAAACATTTTTTTAGTAAAACGTCTTAACAAACATTTTATAAATCCTTTAAAGGTGTTTTTATAAGTTTTCTACGTTAGAAATTATTTTTAAAAACTCATCAGATATTGTTTATATATACAATTTCCATATTTTAATGCTAAGGCTTTCCGCCCGTGTATCTAATAGGCGACATGTGAATGTAAACGTACATTTCCGTTTGATGTACAGATCTACTCACCTACAGATACATTCACTTCCTGCTCAATATTCGACACACTTTTGAATGCGTGCGGCGATCGATTGAGCACCACTGTTAGGCCACCAGGGAGACCAATAAGTCGTGGCAACGACTCTATCGCAAAAGTAAAACGCGAAACGCGGGAAACATTAACACGTCAGGTAAATGCGGATATTATTTTGTACATGGTAATTTCGCAATAATGAGATAAAAGCAAGGACGCACTACGTGCAATAGTATCGAAGCAGACAAAAGTCTGAGTGTTCAAAAACGTTCTCCAAAAACGTTTTCTCAAAGATATCTAAATGTGTATGTAATATACCAAATAATAATTAGATAATAAGAAAAATAAATTTAAGAACAAATGAACTTAATTTGAAGTCAAGGTTAATTTGAAGTCCATTAAATAATACACATACACACATACGCGATATCATTATGATTTTTAAAATGAGACTATTTGTAAAATGAGATCTCTTTTCATCAACAGACTTACAATTAAATGAAGACTGCGATTCACAATGTCTTTTTGGCACTTGGTCCCGTTTAAAATTCGTCAAGGCGTCCAATTAGCGCGAGGCGACTCGCTCGTAAAATTAACAAGCCACAATTGGCGGACCGAACGGATGGTCAGCAGATGCTCGGGCTTCCCGCATATGCATGTGTGCAATATGAACACGCAAACTGTCATTTTCCCATGTTTAGATAATACGACGTCGTAATTATCGTGCTACAACTTCTCGTAGCTCGTTTCTAAATACAACTAACTAGCTACATACGATTGTGAGGATTACCTGATAACTGAGCACTCTATTATTTACCTAATTAAAATCCGTTTCATGCGTATCATTAATATACGATAGATATATTTTACTTAAACATTTTAAGATAAATACATTCCGCTTTAATGTAATATTGTATATTTATCCAAAGTGTACATTAATGTTTTAATTATTGTAGCATTATTTTATCAGTACATAAATTTTCTGAAATATCAATAAAGCATGAAGTATTTTTCGCATTAGAGGCGAATCAAGCATTTATTAGCTCGAATCGAATCTTTTGATAAAATGTTCGAAATGAATTAAATCAGAACTTTTTTTATTCAAATCCGAATCAAATGTTCCCGAATTTACGTTCAAAATTAATTTAAAAGTAATAAAGTATTTTCAGTAACGTTTTATACCTTTTCCAGATAATAATTTATGAGGGCTCATATTGCCCTCACGCGTGATTATCACGTCGTGCGTGCAAGGATGTCATTACGTCACCCTTACAACGTGATGAAGGCACGTACGTGTGAGCGTAAAAAATGTCACTATACAATCACGTGTGATGGTGCATATTACATACGTAATGATATTAAATGTAAATGATTGTACTGTTAACAAATTTGTTTATAACAATTGAGGTTTTTGTTTATTTGACATAATATAACAATTAAATTTATTCTTATATACTTATAAAGTCACCTCAAAGATGTAATAAAAAAGTTATAGAATAATGAAATAACTAATAGTATCTGTTAATAATAATTTAGTTAAACAACGACGACGATTATAATCACAACAAATCAATTTGTTGTCGCATATTTATAAATCCTTTGTTAAAGGTACTGGTAGTTAAATTAACAAAATATTTTTTCTCAGTAAAGATATCCATCGTAATCTCATCTCAAAGATCTTTCTTTTAAATACTCATAAATGTTTGAATAATTTATATACGGTTTTTAGTGAATTTTTACTTGTTAGAATTCCGGTATGTTACTTTGATCTGATTTAGTATTTCGTAAGAAGACTTTTTTTTTCTTTTTTATCGATTAGATTTTTTTTCCAAGAAATATGAAACACATTTGACTGTTCAATCGTATGCGAATAATGTTGAGTTCTACATCAAGACTCACTCGAGCTATTATTATAAAGAATATACGGGCATTTTCGATAATTAATTTTATACAGCGACCTTTGTGATAAGTAAATGTCTGAAAAGGATTCAATCCGGTAGCCGAAACTTGTAATATTTGTTTTATACTTAGAATTTAAACTGTTTTCTTTATTTTTATTTTTCTTTATTTATAATTTATTCTATTTAATTGTGTTACAATTTAAAATGCGTTTAACTCTTACTTTGTCCTTTATTTATTGTTATACATTTTAGAATATTTCTATATAGAACAAAATTTTTTTTAAACATCTCCAGTGATATTTTAATCAAGAAATTTTGGCAATTTGCTTACCCTTCCTCGTTATATTTTATACTTCCGCTACAGTGTGTAAAGACTCGGTGCTAAAAGAGCTAACGCGATCCATGCGAGGTGCCTATCGTCCGAGTCCTCTCTATGGCGCTCCTACAAACGAATAACTGTACTTTGCGATTTACTCCTCCGCGAGATGCGAACGAACGGGGATTGAATCAGACTGAACGCGGAACCTGTCGATGTACAACGAGACAGTGGAAGACAAACACGGCGATGAAGAAAGAACGACCTATATCTCAGATTTTGCCATCATTCACCAGAAAAGGTTGAAAATCGGCCATTACGTAACCTGGTTAACGTTTGTGTCTCCATCGCGAAGGGATTCGCCAATACAAAGTGTACAGTTATAACTCATCGCCAGATGTTGCGAAGTATATCTGAATATGAGCTTGTTTATAACCTAGTAAACAAATACAGATACTTATTTATCTATACTTGCATCTAACAATAAGAAAAAATAATCAAGCGATGCGGTAGCGTCGCGACGCCATGTGCATAAAAATATAAAACGGGTCGCTTGACCGCTTGACGTGTGTCAATGTCAATGGCTACGTTCAGCAGAAAAAGCAGCTAACTTTGCTTTGCTTGCAATTGTAAAATTCTTTAATTTGATTAATCTTGCCCTTAGTTCCTCATTGGATCTAAATGTATAAACCAATCGTATTCAAGATTATTTTTACGTATTCTATATATTCTTCCGGAAACTACCAGTAAATTATTGAAAATCAATATTTCACATTGTAAGGGGCTCCGCACAATAAAAAGGAACAGGGAATAGAAAATAAGAATTTCAACCTATCAGAAACTATGTATTCCACAATACATGATTATCGATTGAAATTCTTATTTTATGTTCTTTATTCCTAGCCTCTAACACTTTCAACAAAAATTTCGTTTTAATGTTAAATACCATTTATGTATCGAACGCGTTGCTACATGCGCGAAAATAAGATATTGACCAATACGCGGATTGGTTGATATTCGAAAGGGAAACAGAAAGGGAAACCCTCATAAGCTGGAGAGGAACCTCACGCAACGAATGTGGCACGCACCCGTGCATTTCGTATGCTTCATCGATCGTATCATGGAAATGCATAATTATTGTCGGATCAGCAACTCCTGGACGCATGTAACTATAACCTGTAAAAGGCTCCGTTCGATTTAAGGGGCTCCGCACAATAAAAAGAGCAGAGAATAGAGAATAAGAATTTCAACCTATCAGAAACTGTGTATTCCACAATACATTATTTCTGATAGCTTGAAATTCTTATACTCTGTTCTCTGTTCCCAGTTCCTTTTATTGTGCGAAGCCCCTAACCTTCCATCAGTAAGATTTTCAATCTTCGTTTACAACTTGGATCGTCAAAATACATAGTACAGATTTTGACATTGTTCCGGACTGTATAAAAATCTGAAAAAAATCCCTATATTCTTGAGAAAGCTTTAACAATTAGTTTTTACTATTATAAAAATCGGATTGTGTTTTACGTATTTTTTACAAATTTCAATTTACCTACCAGAATTCATAATAAAAAATCGATTATGCTTTTAAAGTTTAATATTAATATGGAGAGTTAAATCTAATGGTCAAGACAAATATCAAAATCAAAATTAATTCATTCTTTTTCGTTCACACTTCACGACTACCGCAAGAAATCAAGTAGCTCTCGCGAAAGAGCAAGAACATCGAGAGAATGTAAGTTGATGCCTTTTTTTAATTGTATATCTTATGTTAAAATAATAAATTTTGACGATATACGTAAAAATTAAAGATAACAAAATGTTATTTAATTCAACGAATTGGTTCAAGTACCTACTTTAAATTTTGTCCCTTAATATTTAACAGCGCTTAAGAAGCACAACGCAAGGTCCGTTTGTTCGCGAATTTCGAAGTCGCAAATGAAGTCACGATGATAAGTGGATAATGACGAGAACCGCAAGACCTCGACAGCAATAATAGTAATATAGTAGTGATGTGTCACGGAAGAGACGTAATTAAGAAACTATGCGGTCACGATGTAACGTACATTATCTATTTATATATACGTCTTTAAAATCTTTCGGCTACAAATCGAGTGCTGAAGTGAAAATAACATGAGAGATACGATGTAATCCGCCTTAAGACGTGTTCCTTAATTACGTAATTCTTTCGGCGGAAACAGTGAAATCGCGAAACGTTCCTTTCATTATTTCACGGTTCGAGTAACTTTTCGTATACGATAACGTTTCTGTCTTTTGATTCTACAAATTTTATGCGTATATCCCGAAACAAGTCCCGAGACACAAAGATAAATTTCTAACAAGCATAATAAATAAACAACGCGACATAGTAACTGTAAATTAATAATATCTTTCACAAATTTGATCGTAGAGAAGTCCAAGATTTAGACAGTAAAAGATTTTTGTATGAAAGGCGAATTTCAGATATATTACATGTTTACATGCAAAATAATAGTTTAAATCTGCAATCAGTTATTGAATTTTTACATCATTAAATTGTAATTGCAAGTTGCTTTGAAAACGACAATCTATGAGTTTAAGTTTATTTTATAAAATAAAATTTTATAGAGTATAGTTATCCGTATATTTTATGCGGCATAAAATAAATAAAAATTTACAAATCATTTATGGCATCACATAAATATATTATAATGATTGCAAAAGTACATTATATAATGTATTGCATTTAAGTATATATGATGTTTCGTATAGCGATATCATAATAACATTATAAATCTGAAAATAACTTTTCATACATATGTTGTTGCAACATTATGATATTTACAAAGATATTTAACACTAAAACACTTAATCATTGCGTGATCTAAATTTTATAATTACCTTAATGTAAATGTTTTTGCTTTTATAATGTCATAAGTAATCATAAAATTGTTCTAAATATTCAGTAAATTAATTTGTGGATATCGTGATCTTTATACAAGTCTATCTGGGATATTTCTGTTCTTGATTAAAACGTAATTCTATCGATGCACTTCTAGGAAATTCAGATATGTTTCTTTCTTCTTTGATGACAAGGATAATATCCGTTAGAGAAGAGATGGATGTCACGGCGACACGATATATGTATATGTTGACTTCACTGATTTAATTTTTATCACGCGGCGCAGAAGAGAGAATTTAAAACGTCAGCAACGGTGTAACAGAAGCTCCACATACTGCACAGAGAAACAGATGGATTGCGCTAGATTCATAGAAGAAAACGGTACTTTAGAAAATCAAAGAGGAGCTTTCTCTCTCTCTCTCTCTCTCTCTTTCTGAAGAAAAGAGAGAAACGAGAACAGACTATCGTATACTGATACTCCACCTCTAATCCACGGAACAGTCACTCGGACCGGTACATACCGGTCAAAAAAGTCTGGAATCCTTTACTACGGCTCGAGAGATCGAGTAAAGTTCAAGATAAGAAAATCCCACGAGCGTATGCTCCGTTAACCTTTCCAACTGCAGCTGACATTCGTACAGAGAACTTTTTCTTCACCTCGAGATTCGTAAATCAACAGTATCGATGATAAAAAGTAATTATACAACAAGTCCGACTGCAAACAATAATATACTAATTAAAAAAGTTTTTCTCTTGAAAAATGACTTGTTCAAATCAGCGTACATCATATAATTTCTACAATTTTTATTCTATTCATTTGAAACTTGAAAAAAGATCCCAAAAATAATCTTTTTGTAAAAGGTACAATGTGATATAAAGCCTTAAAATACTAAATGTATGTATATTTGCCAGTTAGAATATTAATTCTAATTTGATGTATTCATTAACGATATTCATTGTAGATAATATATTTAAGATATAGATAAATTTTTTGCGTATAATACCGGTTGATGTAAGTAACACATAAAAGATTATTTTGGCTGGTGTACCTTTAGTGTATTTTGAAAATAACATAAAACACAATATTAATACTAACATATTCTATTTAAGCCAGATTAATCTTGGCGTCTGATGACTCACAGCGCAATCTCTCCCGGAAATATTGTGTCATTGATAAATATAAGCAAAGAAAAACCTGAAAATGATCATTCCAGTCTTTTACATCCATCAAAGTTGTTTATTCGTCCTTGTCTAATCCATGTAACAGGATGGAAAAGAACCACGAAAATGTGGACATTATCCTACGAAGTTTGATACACAAAAAAAGGTGGAATTCAGGTTTCTCTCTGATATAAGATTTTGATAAGTTGCATTTACTGTTATGTTTCGGTGCGATAACTTTTCATAAATTTATAAATTACGTATATAATCTTCACTGTGTTCTAATGACAAAGCCATATTTTTGCAATAGCGTGTCTACCTATAATAAAAAAAAATTCAACACGAACAATATTACGTGATCCATTCCCAGAGTTAAGTAATATCCGAATCGAGAGGAAGAAAGATCATTCGAAAGAGGCAATAGGGAGGCGGACTGTCAGAAATCACACGAGATAATCGAAGCATAAAATATGCGGAATTCCTCTCTTTCTTCCAAGAATGAGCGAACGTTTCGTATACTTACTTACTCCCATCGGCAAGTGCTCGCAAAAATGTTAACAAATCGCGGGCTGCGGGAACATAACTTGCTCCACTTGAATACGAAACAATAACCGGTAGAGCACGGTGGTCGTACGTCGACGATCAGTGTTAATTATGAAAATTCCGGACCAATCTTCTCATCTGCGATAATGGCTAACCGGTGTGGCCATCGTCGATTCGCATTGAGCTCACAGGATGCTACCGTTCAACATCGCTGGAACCGCTGTCAGTGACATGTATCGCACGCGGATCCCGGTGCCCCAGTCGACACGGTACAGGAGAGGAAAGGGGGGAGAGAGAGAGAGAGAGGAGAGGAGAGAGCAATTGGAGGAAATAAGCACAGAGCAAATGTAATATGCAGAAAAGCGTATCCGCGAATTACGCGCGCGCTCGCGAAGAGGAAGGAAGAGGTCGAGAATTGCGAAATTACATTCGCGTCAGTAGAAACGGTATCGTAACAATGAACCGGAAACCTAGAGAGGAGGATATTCCACGGTAAACTGTCGCACGATTAAAGCCGGTTTCAAACGATCTACTATTCACCGTCATTGATACAAAACATTCTATCTCGTCGCTTTAAATGTTTGCGGATATAATTTCAACCGAGTCTTACTTATTATTATTTTGAGGATGTTCTGATTACACAGTCCCAGACAAGTATATCTCTTCCGAAAAAATACAATACTTGTAACGGTAGTAAAGCTTTAGAAAAAAAAAACTCTGCTACAAGTTTCCCTTCGAAATGGTCAAAATGGTCAGAGTCATCTGAATGTACTAAATAATATCGAGTTACTCTCCCTTCAGCTTCATTTTTCAGTTCTGTTTTCCATTTGGTGACACAAATTAACACAAGCATCAGCCTATCTTTCTTGGTATTCAGTGAGTAACAGAGAAGATAGAACGATATCTTGTGTCGACTTGTTTCATCAAATAGGAAGCACCGAATGATTTGATATTTCCTTTTCTAGGATAGCACTGTCTACGCCATTGAGCGACACGAGTACGAGTAAGAGAGGCAAGCAGCGAGTACGGAGAGAGGATTTCTGGTGCAATGCACCTGTGAACTCGCGAGAGAGCATTGTGCAACAATTAGCGGTTGAGACGGCTATGCCGACCACCGGCCTGTGCGACGCCGATCTACTGCGCTTCGTGCTCGCCTTCAGGGAAGAACGTCGTTACACTGAGAACCAACGCGCCACCGCGTTGCACAAAAGCAGAAATAAACAAACCAGTCGTTCTAAAAATGTCCCCGCAGATATTTACTCTCTCAAGAGAACGCGAGAATGTTGCTAAAATCGTCCATAAATTCGCCCACCTCGCTTTAACTCCTTTTATCGAAAATGTTATTAACATTTAAAAGACTTATATGAAGCGACTGTTAGACCGATATGAATATATACATATATATATATATATATATATATATATATATATATATATATGTGTGTGTATATAAATCAAATTTTAAATAAGAACAACTCTATATTCGGTCGAAGCGAATCTTAATGCTTAAATACACATTTCATGTGTGAATTTTGATTCTATTCTGGTTGTACTCATGAATGCGTTTTAATTAATAAGTCTGGAGATGTAATTATATACTTCTATTGCGCACGCGTTTTGTATATGCCATGAAATTGATAAGGATTCAACATTGTGCACTCAGGCTTCTCGACATTGTTATATACGGAGGCGAGGTCTCTTAATTTAGGCACGTATAATTAAACTGTAAAGCAATTTAAATGCTTAAAAGAGGAAAAAGCTGTAACATTAAATATTATTACTTACTGTAAGAAATTTAGAGGAAACAGGCACAACAGAAAATCTATATCAGAGTCAAGGCTGTGGCAAAGACTGATGTTTATATGGAAGAAATCAGGCCTCGATTCGAATCCCGAACTCTGATATTTCTCCCGTGTCATTGCTTATTTCTTATGTTAAATGTCAAGAGCGAAAAAGTGCAAAAGGAATTTCGACAACAATTACGGAAATTAAATAATCTCTTAACATGGGAAAATTAAAAGTTACTTTACTTGGATAGTTTCTATACCGTTCTTAGCAACAAAAATTGTGAGTTTAATGTCTGAAATAATTTAATTTGATTAACTTTTTTGACTGTGCAATTGTTAACGTTCTTGAAGTTAGAACTTCTTTTTTCATTTCTCTTTGGATCAATGGATTTAATCTACTTATTGACATATTTTAAAGACCTTTTTATGTTGAAAATGGCTAAGAAAAATTCTACACATACATATATATATATATATATATATATATATATATATACATCTCAAATTTTTAAAAACACTTAATCTCATTAATTTGATGAGCTTATTATATAATATATTAGAATTTTTCTTAGCCATTTTCAACATAAAAAAGGTCTTTCAAATATGTCAATAAGTAGATTAAATCCATTATACATATATATATATCGTAAACTTAAAATTATAGTATCAAAATTCGCTGATAAAGTATACTTAGTAATTTAGTCTACTTGCAACTTTAATGAATCCTTTAGATATCACGCTCCAGACGTCTTGCTCCGAAATAGCGTATCTTGCCATCGTATATCGTAGAAATTTTCAAGAAAACATACTCATCAAAATTTGAAAAAGGCCTAGCATACTATAAACGCACATACCGAATATAGAAAAAGTCGTTAATAGTGTTTAATGAATGTAAGTAATTAACTGATCCTTCGTTTTTATGCCTACATTGATTCTCGGTAGGTAAACAAAATACATGTTTCGGCGTATTTAAATAGGACAAGGTAGAAACGAACATTTTACACGGCACAGTTGAAAAGTCGGTTATAAGTTATAACATTTGAAATAGGCAGTTTTCAAATCGCGCGCACTGAAGATCGACGACATTCTTCTTTACACGCACATTATTGTTATACATCGACGCGCGTGTATATAAATATATAAACGCGTTTTTCGCCGAGTATGCGCATACATCTGTACGTAATCGCTTTGTAATCGTTTACAAATAATGAAAACGTAATATCTGCATGATGTATGTAAGACACGATTTGTTATTGATGGTGTAATCAAGAGGTGCAAATATATGTATATTTTACGTGAGAAAGTAAGTCGAAAATATAGGACAAAATTCTATTATTATATTATGCTTTCTTTCCAAGAAGATCGTATTAAAAGAATTAATGACTTTTTTTTATGAGTTTATGTTAGCACACATACATGGAGTTTATTTTAAAAAATACTCCCTTTATTACATATTACACCACTCCATTCATTCCTCCGCTTCCTTGTTTTCTTTTCGTGCTGCGACCGCCAAATTTTTACCGGCAAGTTATTAGTAACTCATAAACTCTTCTATTTCACAATTTAGATTGTGATGTTCCTATTATCGATTGTAATTCTATATATATTTATACATGATCTATTAGATCCAGCAAACAAGAATGGATTAAAATGGATTAAAATTTTTTTAATGCGTACTTTAAATCCATGAAAATGGATTGAATGGATTGAAATGGATTGGATTCGAACTGACACTACTTTAATATTTAAAAAAAAAAACATTCATATTTAAGGATTACAAATTTTATTCCTAAGACATTTATAATAATACCTGAAATTAACTACTTCAAATTGATATTAACAAATGCATCATAGTGGAATTCGAACTTGGGATGAACTTCTCTGGATTGTGAATCTTCTATGTTACCCGTTACATCACTTCTTCAATTGGTAAATGTGTTACTCATTCTTTACTTTAATTACAACCAGCTAAACTAGTAACAAAATTATGTAGATGTAATAAAAATATCATCATTTAACAGACTTAATAATAAATAATATAAACAATTTACGTTACTATGAGACAACATTGGGTAAATGTCGGATAATCAAATCTCGCTTGGCCGTGATTAGTCTAATATTCGGCTGTGTACGACTTGGTTTGCGAGTGTTCACATCGATTATTCATTTTTACTTCGAATCAAAGAAAAATAAAAGAACAAAGCTCAATTATTTTTACATTACAACTTTTTTGAACTTAATTGGATTAAAACGAAAAATTTCCTACTTATAATTTCGAATAATTTAAGTAGCATTTATGATCCATTTTTAAATTAAAAATTTTTTTTTATTCAATTAGATTGAAAAACTGCATTTCATATTGAGAATATTGAAATGAGCAGTATTCACGTTGCACAGAAATTGCTGATACTATTTTTGAATTTAACTGAATTAAAAAAAAATGTACTTCCTGTTCACAATTCTGAATAGTATTCACGATGTGCACAGAAAATGCTAATATTATTTTCAGATTGAAAGGCATAGAGATATGCTCTATGCAATTCCTATAAATGAATAAAAATGCATTCAGAATTGAAAAGGCATAGACATTTGCTTTATGCAATTCCTATAAATGAATAAAAATGCATTCAGAATTGAAAAGGATTCATTTTAACATTCATGAATCCTTTCTATTTCTGAAAATCTGAATCCATTTTAATCTATTTCAATCCATTCTCGTTTGCTGGGGAGGGGGAGGGGGATAATTAACAAACAAAACGTCGAAGTGTGTGTGTGTGTGCGCGTGTGTGTGTGCGTGTGCGTGTGTACACACAGCGGTGCAGCCCCACGTGTGCCCGCGACGCGGTATTTTGTCGCACAAGACATGAAGACGCGGAGCCTCCTCTTACAATCGAACTCTTACCCGATGCGTTGTCCTGAGCCAAGGTATAATCCGCGTGACAGGCGAGGAGGAACGCGGCACCGAACTTCACTAGCAGCGTCGCCAAATTACCCATTTCTCCAAGTCAACATAATTCCCCGTTGCGGCGGCGAGAGATCACGGGGCGATACCGCGCGAGCACGTAATCCCGTCACGTTACATTCGCGACGGCGCAAAAGAACATTACCACACCGCGCGATGTACGATGGCATACTGCGGCGCTTGTAAACGTTCCGCGCACATCAGCCTTTCGTCGCTCGCGGCGTCCTCTCGCAGCCAATACTCCAGCGTCTCCGGCGTCTCGGGCGTTCCGTCACGGCAAGCGAACATTGGGTGCGTTCGCTTTGGACGCTCATGTTCACACGCTACAGTGAGCATTCACGCCATTCACGCTTATAAGCACTTTTTTTTTAACCGTTTGTTTTAATTTCTCACGCACTGTTAAGCCCGATTTACATGGCACGCAGAACGCGGGCCGCAGGTGTATGCTTGTTGTGACCTGGGGATCGATTCTTTATCTTGAAACGAAGTGAAAATTATAAAAGTGAATAAATTTACTAGAATACTGATTATTTCATTGATCAACACCTAGTAAATTTACTCACTTTTGTAATTTTCATCTTGATTGAAGATACAGAATCGGCCCCCTGTGACCCACGTTCTTCGTGCTATGTAAATCGAGCTTTCAGAGTTTACGCGATGCGAGTAAAGGCGCGTTCACACCTTATCGGAAAAGCAGAAAGCGAAAAAACATCAGCCAATCAGAACTCTAGCTAGTAGTAATCTATAATTTCGGTCTTTTGTATTACTTATTTACCCGCGCGAGTTCTGATTGGCCATTGCTTTTCTGCTTTTCCATCAAGATATGAACGCGCCCTAAGATCCGGTTGTATCAACGTTACTTTGACTTTAAGCAAGACTTAAAACTCTCTTTGTTTCGTTTCAAAGCGAAAGGAAAACAGAGAATAAATAAGCGATAGAGCTAGAAATAATACGATTTCAGCCTATCAGAAATCGGATACAAGGAATATATAGTTTCTGATAAGTTGAAATCGCGTTAGTTTTATCGCTATCGTTATTCCCTCGCATTATTGTGATTTATATGTATTCGATCGGAATACTCCAATTGCAGGAATGACTATTTTAAAACATTGATATTTCGCATATGAAGACGAGTTTTAAAGTGCAATTGAAAAGGTTTGTGTATAAAGTCCGATGTCCACGATGTCAAGAAATCGGTCCGAGAACTCGGGCAGAGAAACAAATTAACAAATCACATTTGAACAATTTGATCACATGACCATTGCGATTGGTTAATTTTTTCTTCATTCGAACCGATTTTCAGCATCGTGAACACAAGGCTTAAGGCCTTGCGAACAATAGCACGAATAAGGAATTATGAACAAAGAGTAAACAATTTTAAACAATTTTAACCTATCAGAAATTGGATACATCAGAATACACGATTTCTGATAAGTTTAAATCATTTGTTCTTTATTCCTAATTCCTTATTCCTTCTATTGTGCGCCTAAGTCATTTAGTTATATATTTCTTCAGTTAACTTAAAACATATAGCGATCAATCAAAAATTGTCTAATCTTTATTTCTGCTCTATAAATTGACTTTAATCTTGGTTTAATTTGCTTTTTCTAATTCTTACTGTGATAAAAATATGCTAAATTTTAATATTTGAATAGTACTATATATGATAACTGGATATTTACTAAATGTAATTTGATATCTTTTTTTATTTAGCATCTTTATTTATACCGCAACTAAATGTTATAAGTTAGTATTATTCAAACAAATATTTATTAAAATTATTATATTCTTTCTCAGTGTCAGAACAAAAAAAAGATAAAAAGATAAATTGAAATTAAATTTAATTTGTAGATCAAGAAAAACTTACCAAGTGAAGTTCAATCATAATTATGTCAATGGATCTTGTTCAGATGGAAAACTAATAATAGTCGTATGTCTGTGCACGAAACCTAATTATAAGGCATAATCTATATTAATAGAAACGGGCACAAGTGATGTTCGAATTCTTACTTTAAAAACCTATATGTCTAATACTTGACGAAATAATCGCGATAACTTTTAACTCATTTTTTGCAATCACGAGATACGCGGATGTACCATCCAGAAACGTTCCACGGTCCTGAATTCAAAATCTATCGAAGTCCGATGCATGCAATGATTCTCTCGAAGTCTCATTCATAATCAGATTATCGATCATAACTTAACGTAACTTTTTCTCTAGAGCGGAAATGTGAAAATTTTTATGTACGTGAGTGTACATACACATGCATAAAATATGTACAAAAAAATTTTCACTTTTCACGTTTTCACCTTAGGGAAAAAGTTGCATGATCGATACCCTGGAAACGCAAGAAACACTTGAATCGGAATCAGAAAGCATTGAAACAACGAAAGAACGTTAATATACGGCGATTTTTTGAATTGCACAAACTACGCGCAGAAGAATCATAAGAATCACATGTATTCTGTTGATTTACAATAAAAGAATTTACATTAATGAACAACGTCCCTCCATGCGAATTTATCCTTATTATATTGCCATAAAAAAATTTTTCGTTATTACCCAATGGTACAGCAGCGGTCAGGATTATGATTAGGAGAGCTTCATCTACAGTAGCTGACACACACACACACACACGCGCGTGCACGCGCGCGCACATATTGTGTTTTATTATTTATTATATTTATATTACACAAAGATGTATATTTTTTCTCTCTTAATCGTATTATTGTATTGATCTTCAAATACAATTCGCCAATTTCTTCACCATTCTGTATTATTAAATAGAGTTTAACCAATATCTTTCTTAATAATTATTACACATTAAACCAGGTCACAAAAAAAAGAATTACATCTATCCGACTCAAGAAAGAAAAAGAATAAACAGACGAAAGCTAGAAAGAAAAACGGAGAAAGAGAGATACAGTGGAGCGAAAGAAGCTAAGGAGAAAAAAAGAAAAAAGTAAACGCTAAAAAACGAATTAGACTTAAAGTATACGTTACGAAGATCAGGAATAAGAGATACCTAATCTCGTTCTCGCCCTAACGATAACGATGATACTTCCCGTTGCTGCTGCCAATCCATACAGCGACTGTTGCTGTCACGTTTTATTTTTTCTTACGGCCACATACATGAGTTTCTTGTTTTACTTTACAGATTCGTCTTTCCTTTTTTCTTTCTTTTTTATACAAATTACTTAGGCATCGTGATATTCAGGTTTTACTGTGTTTGACGCAGTTTCGTCTCGACGCCTCACACCTACGCCTCTCACTCGTGCAATTTACAAGTCGCAAGTTCGTCTCATTTATACAAATCGTCAAAATAATAATAATAATAAACGCGACAAAGACGCATGCTTCAACGCTACGGCGAGCACGGCTCTGCGTACGAAACGAGAGATGCATCAAGAGATTCCTAAAGAATCTTTCTACAATATCTCGGTAATGCAGTAACTGCCCTTAGATCTTTTACTTATCCAGGCGAGCCTAAGTGACAATGTACACAATGCTATATTACGGACATACTACAAAAATTCTATTGTACACGGGGACGCACGCCGCAAATACTTCATGTACGCAAAGCCGTGTGCGCGACGACAAAAAACGAACAGATATATATAATATATATATAGATATATATAATATATATATATCTCGTTCGTTTCACTTCAGAATTTATCTTCTTCCTTTCTTCTTTTGCTTCTTTGTATCACAAATAATATTACAATTACTCCTTCTAAGATAAAATTTTTTGTTTCCCTTTCATACACAGTTGTAGATTATAAGCGTTTGGTTTATATTTCATATCTCTCTTACATCTAAGCGGTACTTTTTGGCTGTATCCGTCTGTTTTATATAAAGACCAACCTTGATGTCAAGGAGTATCGAAACGGTCTCGAAAAGTCTCACAAAAAAGAAAATTAGGCTTTACGATACTTTTCTTCTGAAGTGTGAACTTGTCATTCTTTTTATTATTTTTTTAAAACATGATTTAAGCTTCTAAATAAAATGTTCTCAGAGATAATCTTTTTTTTTTACATTTGTCGCTATGCACTATGTATGTACAAAGAATCTTTTTTTTTTACGCTCAATAACTTCGTCTCTGAATACATAGTTACTATTTAAAAATGATTACATCTAATTTATCGTATTCTATGCTGTGTGGGGAGACGTGACGGCTATTTTCAATATGTACTCAATTTATATGATGTATATATATACATACATACACAATACATATATATATGTATACATACACATAATACATATATATATTATACATATATGTATATACTTTTTTTTCTACGCAAACTAATATTATATATACATCGTATTTTTCTATGTAATATTATTATTATACAATTTTCTTGATCTTTGCTAGTTCTCCCTGATGTAGTAAGAGAATCACCTGTTAATATTATTACATTTGTCGTAGCGAAAATTTGCCTCTCTTACACTTATAAAATACAATGAGAACGATGATGACGATAATGACAGCAAAGATGACGATAATAAATTTTCGTATTAATATGAAAAAAATTAATATAAAATATACATATATAAATCAGTAATTATTACAAATTTCATGATAATGCCATAACTATTAATTTAATCGTTAACAATAAACCGTATGCGAGACATTGGATCTGAATCACCGGTTTCACGACCGTACAGATATATTAAATATGATAAAGTGACAGTAAATATGACGCCATATAAAATGTATCACTGAATGCAATGTGATGTATTCTTTGTTACATTATATTAGATACAGCGATACTAAAGTCTTACAAGTGTTCTCATTTTAATCTCGCTCGATGCGAGTATAAAAATATTTCTCTTTACGAAATTGTCAATCCGTTTACAACACGCAAAATCAAATAAAAATTTACATGAAAAGCAGCTACAAAAATATATTAATATATCAAAATGTAATAAAAATGTAGATTTTATGTGGATCGTGTACATAGTTGTGAGTTAATAATTCATGTAGCAACACAAATAAAAAAAAAATAAAACATGTAGCAACACAATTCTTTTTTTTACATTCATGAGAGAACACTTGTTTTACATGTCCATGCTCAATTTTCGCGAAAAAGAAAAGAAAATATTCAATTTTCACTTGTCGTACTAACTTATTTGTCTTACTATATTTATATGCATCCAATTTTGGCTGCCACAATTTTACAGATTTCAAATTCGACAGCATTAAATACAATATGCCCTGTTTGCATATTCCTGCGTACATGATGTTGTTAAGAAAATCTTTAGATTTTTACAAACATGAGTAAAAAAAGCAAACGTTTTTATTTTTTATCATTGTTCTTCAATAGTGATATTATGAGTTATTCTATAAATTCAAAATTTAAAAAAATTTTGCATTTTATATCTTGCCTTTATATTAAGTCGAAAAGGCCACTATTCAAGGCCACCAAAAAAGTTAAATTCAATTACGAAGAAAAATATCTATTACTTCAACTTTCATTCGCCATTTTTTCTTTTTATAATTCTCAGAAATAATTTTTTAATAGCATTTTCATTTAAACATCTTGTACATTGGAAGATATTTTTTCCGAGCATATTGATTCTAAACTTGATATCTGGAAAATTAATATAATTGTTTTCATACATTTTCATACTTATACTTTCATGTTCCAGATACGCGTAAAATAATACAAGGAGCAATCACAAAACATCTTATGATCGCACGACCCTAATTCATCGTTAAATAAGAAAGTCGATTTATATGTATTTAGAACAGAAAAAATAGAATATTAAATCAACAAACAATATATTATATTTTAATATTTTAAATTTGATCTATTTATGGTGTTACATCGATTACTCTTTTCCCTATAAATTCCGATCGCGATGTAACTTATGTTACATATAGACTGATTTTTATCGCATGAGGATGTTTTGCTCCTTTATTAACTAGAACATACCTTACCAACTAGTAAGGCTATCTTCAGTCATAAACGGATTTATATTACTTAGTTTCTTACATTATTGCCCATTATTCGGTGCATCTAATTAAAGCCGGATCTTAGTGTGATATAATGTAAATACAATCTACTTCCATATTAGTCTATGCTCATAAACTCACCGGAGTTTCACGTAACTCGATGAAGATTACACTTAGGTATGTACTGATTTGTGTCGAGATGCCAGCCTTTCGTCAGCGCGCATGGATAATGCGAGACAGCTTTACAACCACGTTTCACGCAACCGATATTCGCGCCTGTCAAGCCGCAGGAGTCACATACTGATTTAGCGGCGTCCCACACAGCCTCTTGCAATCCTGTCACTCTACCACCTGCCAAACACAATCCCAATTTTCATATTACATATTACTTTCGAACTATACAATTCCATCGCTTTTCTTGTCTTTCCACTTCCATCATTCTGATGACTTACCTGCCATATATACCCCGGCTGCCCAAACCGCGCATTGTTCATGAAGCCATACCTCCCATCGTTGTTCCTCTCCGCCGGGATGCAGAGTCATACCCGTAAAAATGACGTTTGTGTTACTTTCAACGGAATTTCGCTTCTTCTTGCCCATTTTTGCGGAGAACTGGTCAGCTAGACCAGCGTACCTCAAGCTCCTCTTGTTCTTACCGCCTTTCTTCTGTTCTGTCGTAATTTCCTGTTCATCGGCCGATAAAATGCCATCTTCTAATCGCTCTTTGCCAATTAAATATGGACCAAATAAGTCACTTAACACGCCAGCTGGAACCTGTCGCAGGCATTTACCGTATATTATTCGTAATGTTAATACATAATTACTCGCTTCTAAAACTGCTTCTGCACTAATCGTATCGCAGCATTGCAATTCAAGTAGAGTCGCTAGCTTGACATTGATTGGACCACAACATTTGTAACACGCTTATGACGCTACGGTGTGATTAATATAGAACCAGTTTAATAGTCCATTGCGTTTAGTGCTAAATATTTACTTGCCTCAAATTAAATATATCGAGTTACTTGAAGCATTAAATAATTCAGATAGAATATATATTTACCGTGTAAGTTCCAGTCGCGATATGCGGTCCGGCCAAATTCGGATGCGGCCTGGACGAATCGCCAGGTATAACAGAATGAGGACCCTGTTTACAAAATACGCAGATCCAAGTCGAATCCGTAGTGTGCGCGTCGTATCGCGAGGATAATGTTGAACTGAAGAGACCTGCTCTGCTAACTTTACCTGTGGACAAGGATGAGCGATAAATTAAATCTCATTCTAAAAATAAACACTTATAGAAACAACTTTTCATCTCACAGGCGTACCTCTGTAATCTAAATCGTTTTGATGACTAAGCCTTTTGCTTCGGCCTCCGTTCCCGTTGCCGACGCTTTTCCGTTTCTCTTTACTCTTCTCCTCTTCTTCTTCCCGAGGTGCATTAACTACTTGGATACTCAACGGACTGTCCCTTGGCCCCTCCACGTGAACCACTGGTCCTCGGGACCTAATCGAACTCGCGTTCGAACCAGAATCATACGCCATCTCTCTCAGACCATCAATCTTGGTATTTTTCTTTGTTTTCTTCGAAGCTTGATCCTGCTTCTTCGAGCCTTTGGACATCCGTCTCTTCTTTACCTCTTTCGGAGAATCGTCTGTCGTACCAAAAATGTTCTCCGTCGACCTGGAGATTTTTCTCTTTCCACCCTGCATTTTGCCCTTCTTACCTCTTTTCCCCGACAGTTTTGTGTCCACCGTGGAAGAAACATCAATGGGATTGCTCTGAACGTTCTGAGAATCTGTTATCGGTAATATATTATTTTCGAGACTTTCGAATTTCACAGCGGCATTATCATCTTGGATTTGCGCGTTTGCAAGTTCTACTTTTAATTCTTCATTTTTGACTTCCGGGTCCGCTTCCACGATTCCAGCGAACATTTTTGCTAGTTCCGACTCAACCTCAACGAAAGGATTTGTTGCCGTTGTCGTATTACTCGTGTCCTTTGGGCTCATTATCTTCGGGAACTCGGACGATGCGTCCTCACTGGATTTTCTTCGTGTCCTCTGATTTGTCGATATCAGATTACTAGTCGTAGTATCCTCGCTACTACTCCGTCTTCGAACCGGTTGACTTTCCTCTGATCTTTCCTCCGTGATTTCGTCTATTGCTGTCTTATTTGATATTCTTTCCTCCGCTTCTCTGGTTATCTGCTCCTCTGTCGTCTTGATCTCGGCTGCCAGTGTAGAATTAGTCGTCTCTTCCAACAATGGGTCAATAATCCTCGGTTCCGTAGGTTCCGTGGGCTCAAGTTCCATGTCCTCGACCTCTGTTTTCGAGTCCTTGCTCAGCCTCACAGGTTTTTCCAGTTTTCGTTTCCTACGTTGCTTAGTGTTATCATTCGAGTCATCGTTGCTGAAAGCTGGCGACACTACTTCATCCTCCCGAGTCGGCGATTTAGACTTCTGTCGTTCCGGTGACATACTTTTAACGCTGGACGTGTCCTTTTCCTCTATCGGCATCACGATCACCGAACCGATATTCTCAGTATTCCCAAGTTTCTTATTTCCTCCTTCCAATTTCTCTAACAAAGAATCAACACCTTTTTTGCCCCTCTTTGGCAAATTCTTAGGTGACCTCACACTTGTCTCCTCATGTTTCTTGTCCCTCTCAGAAGAGGATTCTCGCTTAGGACTGTCCGTAACGTCTTTCTCCATCTTGGATGTAAGATTGACTATAACAGGTAAGACATTCCTTGGCACTTGCGCGATAACACTCAACGTATCCTTAGCTTTCGAAACTTCAGACTCCTTTTTTTCCGTAACCACCCTCTCTATCGTTACACTAGGCGGCAAATTTATCACTTTCTGCGTAAAATTATCTACATTCATTTCTTTAATCTTATCATGAAGATTGGCGACTCCCTTTAGATTACTTTCAAAGTTTTTCACTGTTATCTTAGGAGTGGTCATCTCCTTCGTCGATAGCGAAACTGGTTCGCTGACCGAGTTCGGCGTCGGTACAGACGAGCTGATTCCGCTATCTGATGAAGTCTCTCCGTTAAGCGGTATGGGTGGTGAGATTATGTTTCCGTTTCGATTGCCCTTATCCACGTTTCTCGCGGTCAAACTGATGGGAATATCCTGAGGTATCCGAGCGTAATTCTCCGCCATAATCTCCGATGTAGATGAAAGATCTAAAGTGTTTTGGGAGCCAGGCGAACTTCTATATTGATTTGGATTTTGGCGATTATCCACCAACATTTGTAAACTGAACAGGGGATTGCCCGGCGTGTTCGCCGATGTGACGCTCTTCGAGGGAACTGTGGGTGTATGCCATGTCGGCGGTGCTTGTGTGTGAGCAAGTTGTGGAGTGAGTTGAGACGGTAGATGGGACGCTCGCGCTATGGATGGATGTGTGTAAAACCCGGCTGTTCCCAATGAGGCACCAGACAACGTCGGATGGATATTAAGAGCTGGAAGCGTAATCATCACATTATTAATTAATTTATTATGATGTTGAAAAAATATCGCATTAAATACCTGGAATTTAAAATTACCTTGACCTGGTGGCATCAGATGATTCCAGACAGTTTGTGGTGGAGGTGTGCCAACCGGTGGTCGGCTATGACCTGGATACTGTCCTGACATTTCGAAACACGCCCAATTACTTAATCTCGGATTGCAGGCGGTCACTAGATCGATATTTTCTGACTTGTGTGCCTCTTCCTCACTACAGCATTCTTTCTTAATATTATTACATTTGACATTCAATTGTAAATGTGTCCAAGGTAATGATTTCGATTTACAATCACTTAAGCGTGATGATAATATATGCGTGATGTATTTGTCCAGATACACACTCTCTTGCTTCAAATTACTGTTTGTTATAACCGTTCCATTTACTTCATCAACATGCAATTTATCAATAGTTTTCAGTAATTCTTCGCCTTTTTTCGAGTTACATGACAATTCATTTAAATCAGAAAGCTTCAATAAACCATAATCTACTTTCTTGTACTTTACATTATAAAAACTTTGTACATTAGGGGAATGATTTAATTGTCTTAAAATGGCACCATCTACTGAAAGTGTCTCTTTATCGACATCTGACAAATGTGGACAATTGCAGAGTTGATTTTTCGTCTCACTATAAGTATGACAGCATTGTGAACATTTTTTTGAATTTATTACTAAATTAAGTGGCTCATCTGCTACAGAAATGATGCAATTAGAATCGCAAGCTTCTTTATCGTGCTGAATATTATCTGATGTAACTTTTAATCCGATAATATTTTCGATCGAATGTTTTGACACACAACTAAACAGACCAATATTAGTGTCGTAACAAATTTCTCTCTGCGATTCAGACGAAACTTTGGTTTTATCTTTTGTGAACGAACACGTAAGCTCCGTTGTTTTATTGATATTTAGCGAATTAGAGTCTGTTTCCTCATCGAAATCCTTCTGGCAGCTAACTAGCCTATTCTTTCGTTCCTCCTGCAGGTTTCCCGTTTTTATGGATAGTGATTCATTAACTGTACCAATCAGTACATTAGAATTCACTATCCTATCATCGTGTCGTGCCGTTGGTAATAACTTTGTAGAATATATCAAGTTTAAATTAATAGATTCCGTGGTATCTTTTGTTTTGTAATACAAGTCATCTATATTCTGCGCGGTATTATGTGCTACCAATGCTTGTAGATCAATCCGCTGCATAAAATTGTTTGGTAGCGCCCATTGTGGCGCAACGTCAAATATGTGTAGTCCTAGAAACAAAAAATTTATCGTAATTTACATGTACCAGAAATTTTATTGCGTTATGAGGCGAAATGACACATGCTAGTATAATTCAAAATGTCAGGAAGCAACAGATCGATAGACAACAATATTGGTATCAAAATTTATTTTACAATTAGAAATAAATGACGTTGTAATTTACATTATAACATAGAAATATTTAATTTTACGATTGTTTTGGTCGCGATTAAAGAACGTATATACAGAGTAAAACATACAAAAAAGCATATACAAAATAATAACACAATAATTATATTTTACCATTGCAGGAATAGAAGAGTCGTGATAACTCACACCATACTGTAGATCTGGACTACTTTTATTTCTCTCATTTGTACTCTGACAATAGTAGTAATATCGCTCTATATCCAGAAACTTATCAAACTTTTCTTCTGGCGATTTAGACGTTTGTAGAGATTCTGTAATCATAACAGAAATATTTCTCTTACTGATCTATAGATATATCGCAAAAATTTTTAAATTATAGGTCTATTTTTATAAACTAATATACACTTTTTGTACTTGAAATAAAATAGTAGATTTGAAATTTGACAAAAATTCTAGTGCAGTCAAGAGAAATGTAGCAATAAAAAAACAATACAATTCTCACAAAAACCTTATAATTCTTCACAATATTTACACGATATTACAAATGCTGACTTGAGCAAGCTGCTAATATAATATGTGACATAAGAATACAGGAATTTAAGCGGAAAATAAAATATTATAGCCTGTGTAGTAAGTTTGAAATTTTTATTTAGAAAATAAATATTTTCGCCAATATGAGACAAAACAAAACAGATCACAACTTAGCAGCTTGCAGTCTAAATATAGGTAAAGAATATCAGCTCGAATGAAACGCAGCAAAACATTTAGATCATTTACGCTCTCTAGGCAAATATTTCAAAACACGCAGTAAATATTCCATAGGACGATTAAAGAACCGCGACTAAATAAGAATAAAGAACGCAGGATAACGCTTTCTTCTCAATCTTTTGTTCTAATGTGAATTTGATTATTTACACTACTTGTAACAAATATAAATATATTAACTTTAAACTTGCTTCAACTTACTCTTCATCTTTTTCTTATTCTTAAAACTAGAAAAAGATAAAGAGTTGTGAGCACTGGTTCTGTCACTCACAAATTGATTAAAGATATGTGTTTAACATAATTATAAAAGCAGATTAAATCCCCTATACGTTCTATTGTATTATTAAGTAAAATTAGTCCCTACTCTGATTAATTTAATTTGAAAATTTAAGGTACAAGTTGATAAAACAATGAAATATCTAATTTAATTAGTAAAATTGATTACTAAATTATATACTCATTATCTCCTGGTATTGGATCTAAAAACGTTAATTTCAGAAAAATCAAATTAAAAGTTAATAGTCTATTGATAAAACTAATTTAACTAAATTAAATTAAAAAGTTAAGAGTCTACAATGAAACTAAGTTAAATTAAAATTACTTAATTTTACAATCTTTTAGCTTAATTTTTAACTTTTTAACTTAACCCTGAGTAAAATATATATGTTATAATTAAAAATATTTGAATTTCATTTTTATATTCATTTTTACATTCAAATTAAATCAATATACAATAACTTTAATACAATTAGTGCGCTCTAGTGCGAATTTGCTATTAAATTAATATATATTAGAGGCTGCTTTATATAAAGTATCTAAATGTAATAGCATAATATAATTAATTTTAACAATAAAATAATGCATGTATATTCTGTTAAATAACGTAATAATATCATTACTGGGTATTTAATTGTTTAAGATGTTTAAAATCCGATTGCACCAACATTACTTTGAACATGATTTTAAGTGAGGCTTAAAACTCTCTCCTTGTCTTTTTCTCTTGACTTTAAAAAAGAGAAAAAGAGAATTTTAAGTTTTACTTAACGCAAGTATAGCAAAATATAACAAAGTAACGTTGGTGTAATCAGACCTAAATACTTTTACATTTAACTTCATCGTGCTAATTTCACGAACAGCAGTTTTCAGTATAGTGCAAGTGACCGAATTCGTTATTAAATACACACACAGACAAACACGCCTCACGCTTCCACCTTCCGTCAAGAACATTCACTTTGCTTTTATTCATACGACCCATTGACATCGACTATCAAAACAGCTATTATCCACTACGTGTATCGGCGAATCGTCAGCTCGTATATACACTTTCAAGCATAACCACGATGAAAGACCGACGCGTCCATTGCGATTTGCCACTTTGTCGAATATTTCTTTTTTTCCAAATCCTATCATCACATCGCAAAAATGCGTCAAACCATCAACTCATCGGTATTCGTGAAAGAGTAACGTGGCGATCGTATTATAAACGTTGTCGCTTGGAAAAGGAAAAAATGAGGTGAGGACAGATGAGGTTTCGAAAAAAAAAAAACGGAAAAGTCGCGACGGCAATCGTGCCTAACGGTCCGCTGCGAGCTTTGGGTTCCACGTTGTCATCGTTGTCCTCGCGCGGACGTCAATATCGCTATTGTGGTGACATTCACGAGAGGAGACGTATAGCACGCACAAAGCTTGCAGCGCAACATTGCTGCAACGTTGCTAAAACGAACGATCTGTGCTGTACGTATAATATGATCAGCCCGGTGTCACATGCTCCGAGAATCGGCTCGCGATCCCGATGACACGCACCGCGCGCGTTTACTTACACACGCCGTTTACTGAGTAGGAGAGAAACGGAATAGAAAGAACGAAGTACAGCATGCATACACGAAAGGCTATAGCGACGACAGTGGTGCCGAACACGTTTATCCCGTACATTTACTGTGCAGATGCACGTACATGTACTGTACATTCGCGCGGCCGTACACATCGATAGCGTGTCGTGCGGACACCTATGTACGCGCGGGTAAGACGTGTCATGAACGAACAAGAGCGAGAGAGAGAGAGAGAAAGAGGGAGCAGGAGGGAGGAGGGACAGACAAAGAAGAGAGAGAAAAAGAGGGGGAGACGCAGGAAGGAGGCACCCGTGGTCCACGCACCCCGTGTCGACGAACGTTTTTGAAGGAGCACTGGCCGTGTGTCACCGCTGACCGAAGCGTCCACGATGGTGCACGATAACCGCTGCGAGTATATATATGTATACCGCGAGTAGGCACCGGGTAAATCACAGCGACAAGACGGGATAAACCGGCAGCGGTTATAGCAGCAAATCCACGTATTAGCATACACACATACACACACACACACACACACATATACACATGCAGCGCGCACACGCACACACACACGCACACACACACGCACACACACATACATACACGATGCGCGAAAGATGAACGTAACGCACGTACGTTACACACGGCGTCGTATTGCCCACCGGCGGCAACGACGATTACGACGGTGGGTGGGAAGGAAGGAATAAATTTGACGAGCAGGAAGGAGGGAAAAAAAACGAAGCAACACGGAATGATACGCACGTTTTGATGTTGATCGCACTGACACGAGTCACACGAGCGCACAGATCCGTAAACGCGATCCGGTGTGTACGGTACGGAGTTGCGCGCCGATCGCGCCAGCGAAAAACCACACCACCGAGTACCGACACAGCGGCGCACACACGAAGAGAGAGAGAGAGAGAGAGAGAGAGAGAGAGAGAGAGAGAGAGAGAGCGCGAGAGCGAGAGAGAGAGAGAGTAGCGAGAGCGCGCCGGAACGGAACGGAACGCCGTGGCGCGACGCGGCGCGATCCACCTCTACTCCCCTTGTCCCCTTGGCCCTTCGTGCGATTATCGCGCGGGCGCACAATATAATATTCACTTGCGTTTTCCCGATCTGACAACGGGATCTCGTCACCGCACTATCACCGAGACGCCAATCGTTGTCGACGATGATCACACGATGAAGGAAGGCACGAAAGGTGCGTGGACCGATCGTCGTCGGCCCTGATCACTCGGCATAGAAATGGATTATGGAACAGCAGAAAAGATACACACACACAACCGCAAATGCAACAACAGATTTTCATGCACCTACCGCAACGAAACCCTATCGCCACGAACGATTTTACGATTTTCAGCCCCAAAATCGTCGGGGCATCAACCAAATCAGTATTTCAACAATGGTGGCCATCCATACAGCGAGCCAGACCGTCTTGCGCCGGCCTGACATCTAGCGGTGGCGGCACGAATCATGTTTTTGTTTTTCAAGCAAGCCGACGCGTCGCGACTCGAGAGCCTGAAAAGGTAAAATCACTAGATTTCTTAAGTATGTACTGCAAATGATTTCAGATATGTCGCGTCAAAATGATCGAAGTGCACATAGCATGATTTCAAGCATGGTGGTTGGTGATTCATTTTTAAACTGTCCCTTCGTACACTTTCATGTATTAAATTCCTCTGCAACAAATAAACTTGTATTAAATTAAATACATAAATTAAGCATTTATATGTTTTTGTTGGTCATAAATAAATTAATTACAATTAAAAAACATTTATTTACGTACTTGACATCTTTATTTTCCAAAATAAAGTACGTATACAGAAATACGTATACATAAATTAAAAATGGCCACGTTTCGCGTCAAAATGGATGCGAGTTTGCGATATTTTAGAAATCTAGTGACTTACTCCAAGGGAGAATGACAAATTGCGTCCAATCAGGACGGGGGGACCAATTTTCTTCCATGCCTATGGAGCTTTGATGCCCGCATCCAATCAAAAGAGACGAGTTACATGATGCAGTTCGCCACTCTCTCCCTTTAAATAGAATCCTATAGCCCGTATCAATCATGAAACTTTATCTCTAGAATGGAAAGTGAAAAGTAAAAAATTTCTCCATTAATTTCAATAGTAAATTTTCACTTTTCATCCTAGGGATAAAGTTTCATGAATGATACCCAGATTGCGCTTACAATGATGTCAGCTAACATGCTATAATTTACGTTACGCATACTATAGAATTTTAGAGACAAAAGCACGTTCTGAAATATTATTGGGTCATCTAAAAAGTATCCGCGGTACTTTGTCACTAGATATATGACCATCAACACACATCTAGTGACAAAAAACCGCGGATATTTTTTAGATGACCCAATATTATTTTTAGATTGAAAGACATAGAGATACGCTCCATGCAATTCCTATAAATGAATAAAAATGCATTCAGAATTGAAAAGCATTCATTTTAACATTCGTGAATCAATATTTCTGAAAATCTGAATCCATTTCAATTCATTTCAATCCATTCTCGTTTGCTGGGCAATGAGCTCTTTCATTTGATTGATATATTCCATTAGATTCTAAAATATGGACCACATTTGATTGGTATATTCCATTAGATTCTAAAATATATCAATCAGATGAGAGATCACTAAGCAGCTCAGTGAGTGATTGTTGTTCTAAATGAATACACCCAAAATGCGCAAGAGCTGGCAAGAACACACCTTTGTTTCTTCCACCATGACTAGAACTATGATGCGCGGCATTTCGTCTCGGAAACTGTGGCTTTTTCGTTTCCTGTGACGTCGAAATTCATCGATTGTTAATCTGGTGGACGTATTCTAAAAAAAATTTATAAAGGATGATAGGATTTCTATCAATTCGCATCGTTTTCTATAAGTTTACATAATTTTCTATCTTTTCTATCGATGACCTCGCGAGCCTCACGATTGATCGGATATGAATTCTATCATATTGTACAATATTTTATTGGGTTATACATATATATATATATATATATATATATATATATATATATATAATTAGTATAAGATTCCTATATAAAATCTAATTCAAATTAATTAATTCACGAACCAGATTTCATATTTAAAATGATAGGATTTTTCTATTTATATTTATGTAAATAGAATATTTGCTCGTTCTCTATCAACTTTTTTTTTATCAGGGCCGTCCTCCATCGTCTGCTGCGAACGCGATGGCTCGCAATTTCACGGTTGGTTGCGATTGCGCTAGTCAGTAGTGTCAGTACTGTCAGTAGTTGATGCTGTGCAGTGCTGTGTATGCGGGCATTGCTGATTGTGAGGCGCGAATGCGAGCACTGTGAGCAGTGTGAGCCTCGTTTACTGTTCCAGGGAAATAGATAAGATGAAGGAGGAACGGGAAAAAAGAGAGAAATGAGTGCTCAACCAACCCAGTACGACTTCTGATCGCGCAATGTGCTCGACGCATCGTCGCCGTTACGGGGATGGAGGCCGAGGTTCGAGTGTCCACATTCGATCGAGTCTCGCGCCTCAGCGGTTTGTTATTTCGGCGGGTGAATGACGTGTTGACGCGTTCGATCTGGCCGCAAGTTCGCGATCCGAGTCTCGTGAATACACCAGTGGTCAGCTAAGCTAATAAATTAATGCGCGTTGATTCGATCGCTCTTAACTGACCGAGATGGACCGCCTGGACACAGAGATCAGGAGACATGGTAGTGTTTCGGGTGTCAAGTCAATTAGACTAATGTGAAACGTGAAGACGAGGACACCCGAGGTTTGATAAATTTGATTAAGCGACCGTGATGTTGAATGAAAAACGACGCGATTGCTCGATGTAGCTCACGAAGGAAAAAAGAGGAAAAGCGTCGGCGGAGAGAACGTGCAGATCCGCATGAAGTAGCCGACTCGATTCTAGTCATCTGTTCTAGTCCAAATGTCCAAATGCCAAAAGTATCACTCGTCAATACCCCAAGTGTGATATATCAACTTGCAGTATATCATCATTGGACATCCTCCCACATGACTGAACGTTCGAATCAGGGAGTAGAACTGACATTAAAAAGCATATTATAGTTCATGGATACTTACAGGATACGTTGTAATACGTTACGCAATTGATCCCGCAGAATTTAGATATTATTATTTGATAATTAAGTGCAAACGACACATACTTGACATATGCTTGAATACTATTAAGATGTGAAACATTTTGTATATTGGATGTACTTCACTTTGTATGGCTACAAATGGAAATGATTACATGTAAATTGTATAATTTTCTATTCGTTAAGAGCTTATCCATAATTTGAAATATAGAAAGAATATTTTTGAGAGTTTTTCTATGATATATTTCAATGCATCCTGCGACTATGATAGAAGAATTTTTTTTAACTATAATTAGAGATGTATAAAAAATTGGTGTAATTCAACGAGTGATTACGGAGAGGGATAATATAAAAGGATATAATCGGTAATCTCGTGTTAAATGCTGCGAGTATTATGGATCAGAGTGAGGGAAATAACGTCTCTAGCGTTTCAAATAAGGCAGAGGTTTCTCCAAAATCAAAACAGAAGAAAAAGTCCCTCTGTCGCATGCTTATGAACAAAAAGACTAAGGTCGGCTGCTTGGAGTCCTCCTACAAAGACGGGGATTCAAATAGGAACTCCAAGATAGAAAGCTCGCAACATGGATCTCAAACTAGCACCAAACTGTCCCTGTGCTGTGCTATGACCGAACGTAGCAGAACACCACCCCAGAGCTTAACCATTAGCAGACTTTCCCCGATGACGTTGAGTCATACCTCGGTCAAGTCCGAGGTAGCTTCCATCAATGTGGATCATGAAACGGACGTACTAGTTGAGCAGGAAGAGATGCATGTTGCAAATGATCAAGCCAAGGATCAGGCTCAAGCAATTCAAGAGACTGTAGTCAGAAGGAGTAATGTAGCAATAGGAAAGGAACAGCGTCCTACAACTTATATAGAAGGTAAGTTTTACAAATGTATCACAGCATTTGAATATTATTGATTTAGATATGAAATTTGTGTACTACACGATAAAAAATATTTTATATTTATGTTGAAAACGGTCCACTCAAATCCTTGTTAAAATTTTGACACATGTGATTAAGTTGAAATATTTTGTGTTAAATCGATATTTAACATTTCTTAGTGTCAAAATAACACAATTTACGAGTAAGTAACGAATTAGTTTACGAGTAAGAACGAAACATAAAATTGTTTTAAAATGTAAATTTTAATATAAATTACATGTTAATTTAACATATCATACATGTTAATTTTATTGAAAAAAACATATTTTCTATAGTTTGCTTACAAATTGTATCACTATTATTTTTTTGTGTTAATTTTTTTATGTAATATATTTCTAACTATATTTATCTCGTATTAAATTAACATAAAAAGTGGTCATTTGAATGGACTGTTCGGGGCATGTGAAATGTGTTAAATTTAACACAAATTTTCTAACTGTGTACACAGTAAAAACCATTCTGTACTTGTATTAAAATCGGCTGTTGTTAAAATTTTTGTGTTGTATTTTTAATATACCTGAATATTGATTTGACATAATGTGATTGTGTTATTGAATATTTTACGTTATTTTGATGTTTGACACTTTTCTTAGTGTTAAAGTCATCATTTTTGAGTAAGTAAACAAATAACATAAACATAATACAGTTTTAAAACGTACATTCTAAGTCTATAATATAGTCTATAATTTAAAATGTATTTTAAATTAAAGTTTTATTCTAATGAATAAAAGATGGATGTATGGGTTAATTTAACACATTATAACTATTAATTTTACTGAAGAAAGATATTTTCACAATTTTTTTTTTCAAATTGTGTGAAAGTGTTAATTGTTACATTTTTTTGTGTTAATTTTTGACACAATATCTGTGTTGCATTATCTTGTGTTAAATTAACACAAAAATTTGGGTGAATCGTTTGGGACACATCAAGTATGTTAAAGAACTTCGTCCATTTTGCCACACATAATTATCAATTATGTATCATTTTATAGATAAACAATATAGAAAAATTAAATAGTTTTAGATCCTCAAATCTCTTCCAAATGCAATTCTAATCTTTCAAAAATGTCATCCTATTTGATAGTTCATCATCAGAGTTATTGAGAAATATTTCACTAACATTCTTCTCGGAAAGTATTTTTCAGCAAGATATTTGAGATATATAATACATCCTAGATGCCTAATGAATGACACCATGTGGGCAACTAAACTCTAAGTTCAGTAATGTGGGTAGAGCAACTTATAGTGCGGATACTATTCTTTCATATACTGTCACTGTTCTAGACACAGAAATCTTGTGAAATAAAGAATGGATAAAACAGGATCTAGAAGTATTTTTAACTATGTAATAAAAGATCATCGATTAAAGTATATCACAAGTAAAAATAGTAATATTAATATATCCCACACATATGATGAGATTCTAACATTAATCTGTTAATATTAGCTGGTTTAACTATTGGTATTTATGTAGTTTTAATTTACTCTATACTTTATAATTTGATGTATAATTCATCTTTATATAAATGGCCTAAGTATGCACACACACACACCATATATATATATATATATATGGACGAAGTTTTTTAACACAAATTTAAACAATTATTTAAGAAGGTCCCATTATGGCAAGCAAGTAGATCAGCATTAATGAAATAGTAAACATTCAGAATAATGTTAATTTATTCTACAATAATGTGGAGGGAAAAGAGAAAAAAAAATCTTTAGTTACTTCATATCTAATTTCAACTAAATGACACTCCTATCTTCCTATGCGCATTTTGCAATGTGATTTGATGATGCTCAGACCTTGAATATCCCCTCCATCTTTTACATTCTAAAGCGTGTATTCACTACAAGGCATAGATAATGCTTCCAGTTGACGTGGAGTTAGTAAAGTTTATCTTTGAGAGATACGTGCATGTGTTTTTCTTGATCAATGAGAGTATGAGTAATCTACCGAAAATGTCGAACAAAAAGAGAAGGAAAAGTTTCCTTAACAAGTTACGTTGCATATTTAAGAAGAAAGACGAGTTAGAAGAACAGTCAGATTTCCATAATAAGCAGAAAAAAATATTTGACGATAGGCAAACTGATGATATGGGAGGTGCATCTTGTAGTTCTGATGAAAAAATTGCAAAAGCTGTTGGCAGTGAAATTTGTGTAGCAGTTTCAAGAAATAATTTGTCTGGAAAAGAAACGCATATTGATAAGAATTTATTAGAAAATAGTAAAAACGTAGATATTATAAAAAGTGAAAGTTTCAGGTTTCCTAATGTAGATGATGACATAAATGAAAAGAATCATCAGAACGTTACAAAAAATAAGCAGCTGGATTATAAAGTAGGATCGGACAGACATATGAATACAAAAATTACTTTTCTAAATCAAGATAACGATACAATAAATTCTCGTTATCCAAAGTTATCTCTAGGAGATACTGGAAAAGTGCATCACGATAATGGAACGAAAAGTTACAATTCTGACTCTAAACAAGCAATATTACAATCTCTTAACAATACTAATACTACGAGCGGTGCGCGTAAATTTTTAGTAAAGGAAACAAAGGCGATTTCTCAAGAGAGTAGTGAAGATAGTGACTTCTCTGCAGACTCAATGGAAGATTCGTTCGAAGATTCTTCAGAAGATGAAAATGAACATCTGATTGAGTCTGAGAAAGCTCAAAAATACTTTAAGGATGAGTACTTTACAAAGGGAAAATATATCACTTATTTCTTCCTGGAAATGGAACGGCAGTTATACAATCCTACAGATGTTTACAGTATGGTTCAGTATCGTAATACTGATCGCGAAAAACCAGAGAAAAAAGGTACAAAATGATATACGAAATTTATACGGTGCTTAAAATGTATAATTCTTTCTGTTTTTGCTAGTATTTTACATTTTGTTCTTACAAACTATTGAATTTTTTTCTTCAAAGTTTTTTCTTCAGCATTTTAAAAAATTATTAAATTGGCAACATGCATTCTGCATACTTTAGTTCTATTAAGAAATCATACAATTATTTTATGTCTGGATTAGATTAGAAACAATACATTTAACGCTGTGATGTTGTTCGTACGCAGCTATAATTGTTTGTATGTTACGTATCTCTATCTTTTACTAATTAACTTAGATTATTAGAAAATATGTGTGAATACTTATATATTTTATAGGATGACTGTATGTAGATTTTATATAGTTGTTTAAGTTAAATATAGGCTACTACTTATATTAGATTTAGAACAAGTACAGTACTACTTAAAGCCAATTTAATAAATTGCTTGATTTAAATTCAAATAACAATTGGTGCTGTTCTTTTTCCAAATATATTAATCAAATAATTAAATGGTTTTACTGATGTACATAAACAAATGTTTAATTTCAAAATACGAATTCAAGATATTTATATCTAATCAAATGATAACAAATCTTATCTAATTTCATCGTATTACGAATCTGCACGTTTAGTGCCAAGACTGCAGTAGGCGGCAATTGAAACAATTTAGTTTCATTACAACGGAATGCTATAATCTGTTATGAAACTAATTTTTAGGCACGAAGTGTATTTGCTCCATCAATATATATTATATATTCTGTGGTGTATATTTTTTGCTTTCAAAATGTAATGGATGATTCTTTCTTTTGCGCAATTACAACGCACAATTTCCATTAATAGAATCTCACGCGTAACGTATAATTTTAAACTGTTTCAGGTGAATATTCTTCCTCCGGATCGCTATCGCCGAGTATATCAGGACAATTACGTCGTAGATTGCTTCATAGGAGATCAGCAGATAACTTGATTGTAGACTCACCTACAAGCTCTATGAGACATTCTAGTCCAGATTCTATTAAAAGTGCACCGATCCAGCATAAGCCACGTTCAACGTCCCATGATGCGCTGTCTAAAAAGAATCGTTACTTTCGTCAAACGACAGGGGCGTCTATGGATAGTTTGGCAAAGCAATCATTACTTGCTGCACAAGTACTTAATTTAATTCCTACTCAGAAAGCACGGGAAAGGTATATTTTTTTTTCAGAAAATTATCTGAAATGATCATTATTCGATGGCTAAAAACAATTGAATTTTGTAGGAATTTTCTTCATGGAAGAATCGCCGCCAATTCCTTACTCGGACCAGTGGAACTTGAGAAAGTATTGCCTAATCGAGAATTAAAAATTTTTATCGGCACATGGAACATGAATGGTCAGACTCCGCCAAAGGAATTGAACGATTTTATGTTGCCATCCGACATAGAGACTGTTCCCGATTTGTTAGCTATAGGAACACAAGAGTCATGTTCCGAACGACATGAGTGGGAGGCAGCTCTGCAAGAAACTGTCGGTCCTTCGCACGTGCTACTAACTAGCAGTAATCTCGGTACACTTCACCTCGCATTATTTATAAGACGAGACTTGATTTGGTTTTGTTCTATTCCGGAGGAGGATAACTTTTCAACGAGAACTGGAACAGCATTCAGAACGAAAGGCGCAGTGGCTATTGCTCTTATGATATTTGGCACTAGCTTTCTCTTTGTTACCGCTCATTTGACCGCACATCAAGACAAGGTAAAAGAACGGGTCAACGATATAAAGAGAATCGTCAGAAATCTTGATCTACCTAAAGAGCTACCTATCCGGCACAAAAGCAAAGGTATTAATGTCAAACGTTAAAGCTTTAATAGTTTTACGTTTTATACATTGTATGTAATAAATATATATTTTATTTTTTATAGATGTAACTCAAAATTTCGATTGCGTGTTTTGGTGCGGTGATTTAAACTTCCGTCTAGCTCAACCGAGAGAGGAAGTGATTCAATGGATTACAAATACATGTTTTCCACAAGAATCACCGATAAACATGCGCAAAGATCAGTTGAAAAATATCCTAAACGAAGGCGCAGTGTTGCGCGGTTTCGAAGAAGCTCCAATTATGTTCCCTCCCACTTACAAATACGATCCGGGAACGCAGAATTTCGATTCTAGCAGCAAGCAACGCACTCCCGCGTATACTGACAGGATTCTTTTCAGAGGAAAAGGTCACACTAGAGGATATATTAGACGCGTTAGTCACGAGATTTCTAGTTCTAAGGACGGGGTTATAGAATGCTTGATATACGATTCTGTTCCAAGTATGTGCACGTCGGATCACAAGCCAGTCTGGGGAGTCTTTAAAACTACATTGAGGCCGGGTATCGATACGTACGTGTCTGTTATTTATTGACGTTTGAAGAGATGATGGTCATATAGCTTGAATCCTTTTGTATGTGTATTAGATGCAATATATATATATATTCTGTTATTTATTTTTAGAATTCCGCTCGGTGCTGGACTTTTCAATCGCGAAGTATATCTGGAAGGTATTAGAAGGCGCGCGGCGGCGATGGATGATTCTCTTGAAACTTCAAAAGTTTGTTCAATTCAATAAAGAAATTAGAAGCTATTGTGAGAATGTATCAGCAGAATGGGTAATGTATTTATAGATAAAGATTTGTTTTTTTATTATAACAGGCAGTATGAAAGAATGATCGCTTTGTACCATTCTTACAATAGATGTCACGTTTCTTTTGTACGATTTATGTACTCTGTACGCTAAGTCTGTCCATTTTTATAGCGGTGACAAGAAATACTTTTTTAGTAAGATTTGTATAATAAATTACAATTACGAATGAACACCGTAAAAGTCTAGTCAACCAGTGAAATAAATTACTCATTTAATGAAATGAAATCTAGATGAGGATTTTAGATGTATCGTTGATATATTCCTGACATTCATATTGTGCCACAGACATTAGAGAGGTAAAATATTATTTGGCTTTATGTGGCCAAAAAAAATTACAAAAAAATTACATTCATTTTATGACACTGCTAGTTTAGTTAGATAAATTTTTTATAATAATTCTGTATTGCAGTATTTATCAAAATGTAACTAACATCTCAGACGTTAAAAAAATTACATAGTGATGAAAAATAATTTTATAAATATTAAAATATATATTTATGTAATTTACTGCTACTAATGGAATAATGATAACAATTTATAGGTCAAATTTCGTATAAAATGAGTTTTCTAGTTTTTATGTTCAATTAATTTAGATGTAATACGAATTGTAGACCAAACTGTTGGGCCAATAAGATATTAGAGCAGGTTTCTTAAACTTTTTTGTGAATCGCGACCCACTTCGTAGAATAGCAAACTCCACGATCCATCTAGTTTTAGTGGGTATGGAAAAGCAGGGGGGAGGGAGGGGGATAAGAATTAATTAATTTATACTTAATTTTAATTTTGCTCTTTTTTAATTTTTTGTTAAATATACTTTTATTAATATATTTTTTAAATGTATGAGATGTACGTGAAATATGCTTGTTTCCTATATCTATTAATAATAATGTTGATACAAATTATTTTCAAATCAAAGAAGTTGACAATTATAATTTATTTTGTAATTTGTAGTTTTAATTTTTGCCAATCGTTAAAAAGTCAATTTCACACATACGAAATGAAAGGGAGCAGCACTCTTAATATAATGAAATGTAATTTAACATTCTAAAATTTTTCACGATTCATCAAAAATCGATTTACGATTCATCAATGGAACGCGATCCACATTTTGGGGATCCCTATATTAGATAATATTCACAAAATTTAAATAATTTGTTTATTAATTCTTTATATTCTTATTTACTGGGACCATTCCTTATATAAAGTCTTAAAAAAAGATTCAAAACAGTAGAATATCTTTCCCTCAACGTTTTATATATACAGAATCTTAATAGCTATACCAACGCGTAGTCTCTTATGTTCCTTCCAATTGTAGTCGAAAATTCATCTCACATAATAAAATGTTGATATAGTTATTAAGATTCACATCGCATTATATACACAAGATGCCCTAGACTTTGCATGATATCCATTAATAACAATCTTGAGATTATTTTGATAAAAAAATCCTAACATCAAAATGTCGAGGCTACAGATAGTTTTTAAATGAAAAGGATTTCATATTAACCAATTAAATTGTTCGAAATTTGCGTGCTCAGACATGGCACATACCGTACCGTAATGAAGTTGTTTAGAAGAATAGAAGAGAATAAAATTAATGCTTGAAAACACCAAAATTGCTAAGTTTATTCAAAATTTATCTTTCATGTTGCGATTTTCTAAATATTTTACTTTTTTTAAGTTTTTTTTTTTGTATTTTCCTTTCTAAAAGTTACGGAAATCCTCTTAAACATTTGTACTCCCCAAAAATCTCCCGATATAATAAAGAAACTTCCAAATCTGGTAGAATTGTAGAAATTCTATTAAATTGGCAATACTAATCTTCACTATTGTGCAATATGCTATGCATAAGCACAGAATTTTGGACAATTCAATTGGCTAACTTTAAACCTTTCTTATTTAAAAACTATTGTAACCTCCACATTTTGGTATTAGAATTTTCATCTTGAAATGATTTCAGAAATCTATTATTGACAGAAGTCGCGAAGGTGTTTGGCACCTCATATATATATATATATATATATATATATATATATATATATATATAGTAACTACGTTAGTAACTAATTGCTAAATAGCATAGTCGTGTTAAATAGTGTTGTGTTATCGATTTTAAATAGTCTATAGCGTTAAAAGATAATGCTCTTTGATAATGAGTGACCCTATTTCTAACTTATTGTAGATAATAATGACAAATTATGACTAATTATAAAACCCCAAACACAATATTGTTACAGAATAATAATATATGCACAAATAAGGTGGCTAAACTAGTATTAGATCTAACGTTTGCTATATCAGAAATATGTGATGTGAATCGCATTATATAATAAGTAATTAACTATATGACTCCTATTTACATTATTTATTTAGTTAAAAGTATTAAAATTATTACACAATTTCTTAAGTACAAATATACATATTTTTCAATTCAATTATGATGTTATTATGTATCTTATTGCTTTGTCTTTATGATAAATTTATTTTGTTGTTACTTTTTGTTTATTTTATATTTCACATTATTCTTAAAAATCTTATATCTAAGATTCTAATACATGAAATAGGCCCAGCATGTCATATATCTAAGGAATGCTGTATGTTCCTCTCTTCTCTCTAATATATTAACTGAAGAAAAGAACAGTAACAAAGATTACTGTTTGATAAAAGAAGCAATTAACGCAAATTAACAAAATAACGTAATGTTTATATGTTGAGATGAACAATATGAACTATAAACAAATTATATATAAATATTAAATTCCACAATATTTAGAATGTGTTTAATACGCTTAAAAAGTTCCACTAAATATATTATAGAACATATATAAATGTTTAATAGAAAAAAAGTGCTTAGACCTAATTAAAACATAAAGTATTAAAAAAAGACAAATATACGATGTACTACATGTTAGGCAATAAGTTTAGGTGATATTAAATTGTAAGTATTTTAAAAAAAAGATGTGATTTAATGATATCGCTTTTATTATCAAACATAATGTATTCAATTACGAAAATTTCAAAGTTGGAACATAATTCTGGAGTACTCGCACTCCAAACAAATAATCAAAAGATTAATCTTAAATTGGAAAAATATTACTACATATGTCTTGATGGAGGCATTTCGTGTCATGCGTCAAATGCATACTTTAGTGACTTGTGATGACTTCTTTGTAATTGCGTAGACAGGTTGCCAAACAAGGTGCCTAAAAACATCTTTTAGTATTTCTAAGCCTTCTATAATGAAGCGAGACTAAAAACTGTCGGGGTCAAGATCTTTAAGTCTACTGAGCAGGTTGCCTTAATCATGCCTTACTTAAATCGTTATATACGTAATTACCCTTGATCTCTGTGCACGTATTTTCTTAAAATTATATTTCATTCGGATTTTCGTTTTAGTTAGAAAAAAAAGAAACAATGCTATACAATAAGTAATCTATGTTGTAATTTCTTCTGTAGTGATATTTAAATAAAAATTCCTGGAGAGTAAGCATATTTTAATAATTTGGCTTGTAACATGTTGATTATCTTATCTAAATCGCATCAATCAGAGAAGCAGCGAAAGAGTATTACAATTAAGTTTTCACATGAGATGTAGAAATCACAACATAGGTTATTGCCTGTTGTATTGCCTGTTGTATTGTTTGTTGTAAAAGATGTAAATTTAATTCAATAAGTGTTTATTAAGTAAGAATCATTTAATACATGCACAGCAATTTTTTGAGGATATTTTTGTAGTGCATGATCTGAATCGTGATGCAAGTAGACAAGGTGTGTTCTTGCGCATATTTATTTGTTGTAGTCAATCAGAACTTGATCTTTTTTTCAGTGGATTTTGTTTCAATACACTTGCTATGACAGATATGATTTTAACATATTGTAGAGCATGTTAAAATATAAAATTTATAACATACCATGTTTCATATTGATATTATTCATATGGACTTGAATTTCTATCCATATTTTTCTGTATATCTCATCTTTGAGAAATGAAACAAAACTTATTGATTTATATTTTGTTAATGGATTACTGCGACTTTTGTAACCTTTCACATAACACGTCGGTATTACTATTTATTACCTATTGTTCACTTATTATTATTATTTATTTCACTTATTTATTACCACTTATTACTTATTTATTTGTATTAATTTCAAATTGTATGATATATGTTTAAAACGACTGAAAATAGAGTCAGCGCGTTGCTATGCGTCTTAGTTATGAGCATATCTTATCTACTTGTATTATGAATTTAAATAACGCTACCTGCCCCTTTTTCAGTTATCTTCGTACTCTTGTACTGTGATACATTTTCAAACATACAGGGTCAAGTAGTTGAATCTGACAATTTTTTTCACGCTTGTTATAAAGGAATGACAAGATCTAAAAGAAATAATCTTTTAATATTGTCATTTATTTATATGAATTAAATATTTGTACATCTAAATACTAGCAGTTTTTCATAAAAATTGTTCATTATTTCTAGACTTTAACATTAATTTAATTTTAGGAACTTGTTGTTATTTTTAATTTGAACGTTTATTTGAAAAATATTTTAAGATTTATTTGAGCATCTTTTGTTTGCGGTAACTTCATTTATATGGATATAAAGAAATAGATAAAAATTGAAATTAGGATATATTAGACTTATTTTGAAAACATTCAAAAAATTATGAAAAAAATACAGATTGTTCTTATATTGCATTTGAAAATAGTAGAAAAAATTTAGCGGCGATTTTCTACACGGATAAATTATTTCAATAATAATAATACTTTAAATATATATGATTTATAATATAATATATACTTTCATTGCGATGCAGAGATTAGTTGTTCTGTAAAAAAATAAAATTATTTTATTTATTTATTCATTTACCAAACAACCAAACGGAATTACAATGAAATTTGTATAAATTATCTTGAATACTTAAAATACGTACATAAAAAATTGAGGTTTTTATTAATGTTGTAAAAAATAATTTAATTGTTAATAACAAATAAACTAAATAAATTATAAAAATATTAGGTGTTGGAATTAATTCGTAGCGTTTTACAAGTGATGGGAAGTACTTTCATTAATGTATTTTTTAATGCTCATGTGAAATAAATAACATTCTTTCATTAAAAACGCTACGAATTAATTCCAACACCTAATATGTTATGAGATAAAAATATAATCTTATTTACACACAACATTCATATTATATAGTTAATTTGAAGTGTAAATATTAAACACATTTCCAAATTTAATTTACTTTGCAGAAACTGTATGACCAATTAAGGCATATTAAACGTGACAATTACAAAATTATTTCTAGAACTAGACTTATAAATAAACATTGAAGAATTATTCTTATTGAGGGTTTACGAAATTCCCATTCCATCTAACATTCTTTCATTCAAGTCTCTCTATATCAACCTTTTATAAAATCGAGGATCAAAATCGAATTTAGGACACGACTACGAACCGCTTTCATATAGAATTACATTCCTTTGAAAGATCATTCCTTCATACACAACTAATAAGGAATAAATGCCTTTAATGATCAAACTGGATTTTAAATGCTTCAATAATTCAATACTTATGTAGTCATATAAATTGCGCACCGAATTGATTTTTCAATTTTGAAACGCATCATTCCTTCATATTTTATTTGTTGCTTTAAATCCTATAATTTTTTTACAAGCTTGAAAAGATTGTCAGATCCTATCGTTGAATCCTATACAGAAAAAACAGTTTTGCTAAAACATCTGAAAATTCAACTCTTTCATCTCTGATAGAAAAAATTCTTATAACATTTTATGTGAAGAATTCTAAAAAAAATTTTCCCCTGAATTTTCTCCTTTCAGATCTGAAAATAATTTTATTAAGCTATCAAAATAAACGTTCAAGCGTTATAATGATAACGCAAAAAATTTAAGATTCTAGCAATCAGTTTGAGTAGCACCGTTCAAGCCGAGAAGCAACAGAAGCAGTGCAGTGCACCCGGGTAGCTACCTTGCAAAGATTGTCGACATGTCTTTAAAAAATAATCGTACAATTATGTATATGTATGCGTGTGTGTGATTTTTATATTGATTACAGCCGTGGTGTAGAATTCATTTGAATTTAATGAAGGTTGATTCGGATTGTCTGAATAGAAAAAGTGGCGGCTGGACGCTCTGCATTCGGGCGCAACAATTCTTTGGAACAGCGCTAAGTTTGAGCATTTTACATAATTATTTTGATGATCCAATAAAATTATTCAAATCTATATATATATATATCAATAGTTAAAGTTTTAGATATTCTAGCAAAACCATTATTTCTGTGTAGTGATATCTTGTTAGCGGAAAACTGCATATGTATGTGCGTACATGCTAATTAATAATCGCAGATTAAAAGCGCACAAATGACACGATCCAAAAATCATCAGCGCAAGGTATATAAACTTTTTTTTTTATCAAATGCGCTGTATATGAAGAAATACACGCCTATGCGGCTGAGATGAATTCTCATGACGCTCGCCAAAATGATGAACGGTAGAAATTCTATTTGAATGTACTCAACTATTGTTCTGTATGTGCTTGTACGTTTAAATAAACAATTCAAAATCCATCACCGTCGAAATATTCATCTACAACTCTTACTCAAATCTATCTCTACTCCCCAGCGTGTATCGAAGGATTAAAATAAATAAATAAATTATTAAAAGTAAAATTTTTTCTTATAACTTTTTATATATCTAGTTTCTCAAAAATTTATGCATATATAATTTTATAAATTTTAAACAAATTTCTCAGATTTTTAATATATAGATAGAACATTTTTTACAAGTGTTGAAAAAGTCTATGTTTTCTTCTAGAATTCTTTATATTATATATAAATTCTAAAATGTTCTAAGATTTTTATAATTTCCAAAGAAAAGTTAAAAAATTTGAAGAAGTTTAAGGTACTTAGATGATCAGATATCTTTATAAATTTGAAATATGATAAATTTTTGAAAATAGAATATTTTTCATTAAGAAAACATTTTGAATTTCGATCGCGAACAAAAATATACCTAAATCCTAAACATGCGTTCTTATTCGCTTAGTGCGAGCTGATGTGAGCGATTGTGTTACTGAATGAGAAGTGTTCCATTGGAAGAGGGTTGCGATTTTACACATCGCATATTCCGCACATAACATCGCTAATTGGCTAACTTAACAGTGAAATATTCGCTGCGTTCAGCAGAACACAACAGTTTTGCAACCGTTTTATGATTCTCTGAGATAAGATCATTCCTCTTGATCTAAAAGCATAACCCAATCAGCGCGAAGAAAACTTCCAAGTTGCAAAATAAATATTCTGCTGAACGCAGCCATTATCATTGGTAAAGCAGTGAAAAATTACTAAGCATCAACTGGGGGCATCGATTCTGTATCTTCAAACAAGGTGAAAATTATCAAAATGAGCAAATTTACTAGATATTGACCGATGAAATTATTAGTATTCTAGTAAATTCGCTCATTTTTATAATTTTCACCTCGTTTCACACTTGCACACAGTTTAATTGCACACGCCACTCACATCGCTCTGTTCCTAGTAATTTTTCACTGCTTCAACATGAAAATGCACCTTTAGGACTGTTCTGAAGATTTCCCTTTTCCAGCCACATTGACTAGTGACATTCGTGAGGATAGAATCAGTCATGTCCCGTGTAGATGCCGGGCCCGTAAAAAGAAATGTTATGAATTTGGGCTACGTTCCAAAAGCTCCGTGAAAGATTTTATTCTATATGCTATAATATACGTTACGTGTATTATATATTTCGAGTAAAATTTTCCTCGGAGAGAAAGTTTTGGAACGTAGCCTTAATACAATATATTGTACAATATAAAGTTGCACTAGGGTATCTAGGGAAATTTACAAATGTATACTCGAATCAATCACGAGGGTGCTAGTCACATGACCTGTTGGCATCTCTTTTCTGTACGTGTGTGGTCACGTGATGGACTTATTCCGCGCATCTAATTCGCGCAGGCAGCACTTTTACGTAAGTAAAATGTAGGGAGTTAGCGTGTAATATATAGAAATCTGTGAGCGCAACCGTGCAGCCGAGTCGCCGCCATTTTGTTTATTTTCGCGAGACAGAGAGAGATCCGTGAACGACGATCGCGACGTACGGGATCGGCCCGCGCGTATTCGTTCGTGTTCGTCGAAATAAACGTCCGGCTTCACGAGCCGGAAGGTGAGAAATAATAAAATAGAGAAGAAAGGATCTGCTGCGAGTATAACGGTACAGATTTGCTCGTAGACGGAAGTTACAGCGAAGTCGATCGAGAATTAGAGAGTGAGTCCGATCGAGGAGAACCGTGGTGGCGACGACAACGAGCAGATTCGAGTGGAGAAAGAAAGAGAGAAAGAGAAAGGAAGAGTGAAAGGGGGAAAAGGAGCGAAAGAGAGAGAGAGAGAAAGAAGGAGAGGGAGCGAAAGAACGCGAAGTAAGTAACGGCGCGCAACATTGTCAACGTCGTCTGCGATCGTCGTCCTCGTATACAACGTCGTTACAATCATCGACGTAGTCCGGTAGTCGGTGAGATCGCGTCGTCGCTGAGCGCCGGTAAAGCGCACAGCGGAGCGGAAACAGTTTCACGGATCGGAATTTTGCGCGCGCGCGCGCGGCAGGGAGGAAGGGGGGGAGGTCGGTGCGCGAGGCGCCGCGCCGGAACGAGAGGCGAGACGGCCGTCGTCGACCGTCGTCGTCGTTGCCCGTCGCCGCCGCCACCACCACCAACCAACCAACTAACCAACCAACCATCACCGCCACCGCCGTTCCGAGCTCCGACTACGGACTAATACCATTAGCATCACCAACATCACCGCTGTTTCGTCACTAAGCTAGAGCACTACTAGCAGTGGCAGCAGTTACAACTACCACCTACCACAAACATCGTCACAAATCCGTTGCTATCGTCGCCACCACCGCGAAGATCGCACTGATCGCAGTTAATCGCAGTCGTGGCGACACTCGGAGCAACTCGGTGGCGCGTACGATTTACGAAGGGAATAGGGAATATAGAGTACGTGTACATCGGATAGTACGAGTACTCGAGTCGCATATTTAGCGATTTAATAATACGAGGGTGGAATATATGCTGTGGGCGTCCCCCGTACGAGTGGGGGCACTTGATGGCCGCAGAAATTGGGCGAACTGCGAGCAAACATCTATCGACGGAGTGCGGTAAAGCGACGTCGCTGTCGAGTAGCGACGTGGGCTTCGATAGTAGCCGGGTAATCGGTTCCGTTGGAACGGAACAGCGACAGCAGTTGCAACAATCGCAACAACGTCAATCGTCGCCACCGTCGCTGCAGCAACAACAGCAGCAACAACAGGATCGCACTGATCGGACTTCATTGGCTACGGTACAAATCCGAAAGGCGCTCGGTAAAACGACTCCTCCTCCACCTCCTTCTCCTCCTTCTTACCGGAATCGCGTACCGTTTGCGACCGCGCAGCTAACAGCAGAGAACAATCAGCAACAGCAGCAGCAGCAGCAGCAGCAGCCGCTGACCAACGCGAACAACGTAACCTCGACGGCGGAGGCCGTCACCGAGGTACCCGGCGCCATCAAAACGACCATCAACATCGGCTTCGCGATGAACCACGTAAACGATCAGGAGAATCTCAAGCAGCTCAGCCTCGCACCCATTCAGGTTAACGAGGTCGAAGAGATGGACACACAGGAGGGTGAGTGCACTTCTCCATCTATTTCTTCAATTCATCTATCTATCTTTTCATCTACACCCTATCTTTCTAGCTATTTTGCGCGCGCGCGCGCGCGCGTGTGTGTGGTGGCTGCAGCTATGTATATTATCTGTATGTATATGTACTTTTGTATACATATATCTATCTATCTCTATCTCTCTCTTTCTCATCTTGCCTTGCTGGGAAGTGCCAGAGCTTTCAATAAGGAAGGAGGAAGGAGGAAGGAAGGAGAGAGAGAGAGAGAGGGGGGGGGGAGCGCAAGGGAATATTTGTTATATATATGTGTGCGCGCGTACGTGGTATGTGCGTGAGAGAGAGAGGGGCGGGGGGGGGGGAGAGGGAAGAAGAGGCTCTTCTATGTCGGAGCTCTTCCCCAACTTTCTTTGAATTTTCTTTCCTTTTTTTCTCCCGATCGTAAGATCGTAAGCGCGTGTTTGCGAAATCGTTTTTATATTTAGAGGAAAGACATGGTGCAAGCTTTTTCATGCATCTACAGATTATTACACAGAATGATCTAGCAAACAATTTATTTATTTCGCGCGTTGCTTCTGCTAGCACGATGACTTGATATCGAGCATTCGTGATTGGCTTCCTATGATGTTAATTAGCGCCACTAGCGCTTGTGAAATTTTCATTTCACTTTAGACTTGTATTTACAAGAATATTTTGTATTATTGACATTGAATATTAGAAAATAATTACAAGTACATATTTATGTATGTATAAATGAAAAGATATGTGTTAGTTTTTTATAGATAAACATCTTTTTTTACAATTGTTGAAGAAGGTCGAACAAATCTTATAAAGTATAGTCTTTATAAAGTCGAACTGTGGTTCGCGTTAACAATGTCGTTAACCAAATTATATAATATTGTAATATTGTGTTATTCGACTTTCTTGAGCTTTTTTCATATTATTTTATCGAATATGAGAAGTAAAATATATTCCTTTTTGCGTGAGTAATGTGAAATATTATATTATATAAATAAATAAATAATACAACAAATTTTAAAAATAACGTGCATTGATGGCAAATTAAATATATCTGATTGTAGATAGATAATATAGAACGAGGCATTACGTCATAGTTCCATTATCAGAAATTTTCGTGGATATATAAATGTAATCACTGCTGATAAAGCTTATTGTACTATTGTATGGCTGCTGAACGGTTAATATTTGATCAACTTTTCCACAGTACATGTAAAAATTAGTGATAAATCAACGCACGCGCGTTCTGTATTTTTATATTATTTATATAATATTAAATTTAGAGTGAAAAAAACAGTGTACTTAGTGCTGCTGCGAAATGTGACTATCAATTTATAACTTTATAATGTTCAGTCGATGGTTAATTTGTTTGTTTTCTCTTTGTTTTCTTCCAACTCTATTATAATCATTATATTTGCCAAACGTTCCACATGAAGTGTTATTCTATACATTGTAATTTTTATATTTTTTTAGAAAAGATCTTTCAGAATTGTCATGTTGCTCTAGGTAAATTAATTGTTCCATATCAATATTAAATTATATTGCAGTTATTTGTACAAATATATGATATTTATATTATTAGTATATAATTTGATATATAAAAGTATGGTATACATATGTTGCAAATTGTTTAATTAATAAAATTATAAGCATTTATTATTTATCAAGTTTTTTCTGTGAAATATAAAGTTAAATTTTTATATTTATTATTTTGTATGTAAATCTTTTTCTATTTTAAAACGTTTAGGTTTATTCTACTGTTAAAAAGATAAATATTAACTTTTGTAGAAACCCCAAATGATGGTGGGGGAGACGGAACTGAGAACCGTCCTATAAATGGTGAACCAGAATTAGCATGTATAGTTCAGGATCAAGAAATGGAGGAAGGTATGATGAATTTGATGATGTTTTATATCATTTTGTTTGTTTAAATTATTTTAGAGATAATCTTGCAATATATAAAATTTATGCTTTTTAAATGATATTAATTTTGCTTTTGTCTGTTTGATATTAACTTTATATATTAATTATTTTTATTATATTTCATAAATTCTATGTTTTCTATATATTAGATGAGGCGCGATCAGAAGCTACTTTTCGATATTCTGTTGAAAATATATCTAAGATGAAGGATTCACAATTGTCCCCTGCATGTTATGTCCGTAATCTACCATGGAAAATAATGGTGATGCCACGGTCAAGTCAAACACAGGAGAGACAACCACAGAGATCTCTTGGATTTTTTCTTCAATGTAACGGAGAGAGTGAATCTACATCTTGGAGTTGTTACGCTGTTGCTGAATTGCGTCTTCTTTCTTGCAAGGAAGCACAAGAACCATTTAGCAGAAGTAAATAAGATTCCACTCTTTAATTTATTATATATTGATCGGCATTAGTTCTAATTTAAGAATGAAATTGACACATTTCTTTGCATTATAATGTGATATATTTTTATAGAAATTCAACACCTTTTCTACAGTAAAGAGAATGATTGGGGCTTTAGTCATTTTATGACATGGCAAGATGTTCTAGACCCTGATAGAGGTTTCATAAAAGACGATTCAATTACTCTTGAGGTTTGTAGCATATCTTTATTAACTTATGTTTTAAATAATACTAATTTTTTTCAATATTTCTCATTCTATTTAGTTTTATCTGTTATTTTAATTATTATATCAAAACAATATAATTTAACTATGATTCATTTGAAAGTTGTTTTATTTACTGAGAATAATTTGATGTGAATCAAAATGTTTTGAAAAAATATTGCAATTTAATACTTTTTTTTTTTTAACACTAACTTTGTATTTGGCTTATTGCCCTTTATTGATTTTGTTTTAAATTTTAATCTTCTGAACCATTTAGATATTTATTATTATAATTTATTCTACGATGAAATTTATAGCTATAATTATGTTTATATAATTTTTAAAGGTATTTACAAATATCTATATATTAAGGCTCCTGAATAGTCATATCTATATTGAATCGTCAGAAGCGAGAAATAACACGTTTTTATTTACATTTGTAAATAAAGACAATTTGGATAAAACAAAAAATTATAAGATTGCTTTAAAACAAATGTAAAAATAGATGAATTGTAATAATAGACGAAAGCTATCCTTTCTGACAGTAAGCAATCGTAAAAAGTGATAAAAGGCATATGAAGTACGAAAAAACTTTTATTCAATGCGCATGCATAGCCTATTTTCACTTATATGTGCCTTTTATCACTTTTTATGATTATTTATTGACTGTGGGATAGGCATAGTTTTTGTCTATTTTTACAAATGTTTTGCAAAAAAGCAATCTCATCATTTTATTTTATCCAAATTATTTTTATTTAATTATCTTTATTTAAATGGCATGCAATAAAAATTAACGCATCATTTCTCGCTTCTAATATCACGATTCAATATGGCTGTTGTGACTACTCAGGAGCCTTAAAATATTTCTGTAACAAAAATCATGTTAAACAGAATTTTGATAGAACTAATACAAGTGTCAAATATATAAATGACACTTAATTCATGGAGAACTAAGGAGCTAGGTTTTCTTTCATAATTTTTTGTTTTAAAATATTTGTTAAAATTTATAAAATTTTTAATTGATAAAAAAACGTGTTTGGTTTTGTAGAAATTTTTCTTAAAATTGAATGACATTTATATATGAAGGTTGTGAATTAATATTAAACAAACTTGTAATTCCATAAGATTCATATTGCATTTATGTTACAGTTTTATAATGTTTCGTTTAATTTAGGTTCATGTAGTGGCTGATGCACCTCATGGAGTTAGTTGGGACAGTAAAAAACACACGGGATATGTAGGCTTGAAAAATCAGGGTGCTACATGTTACATGAATTCTTTATTGCAAACTCTCTATTTTACAAATCAAGTAAGTGAAGGCATTTTTACGATATATAATAAATTATTATATATATCTGACGTTTCTTTTAATTTATCCGTGTTCTCTTTAGTTGCGGAAGGCAGTATACAAAATGCCAACAGAGAGCGACGATTCGAGTAAGAGTGTTGCACTAGCCTTACAAAGGGTGTTTCATGAATTACAGTTTTCCGACAAGCCTGTCGGTACAAAGAAATTAACTAAAAGTTTTGGATGGGAAACACTGGATTCTTTCATGCAACACGATGTGCAGGAATTTCTACGAGTGGTAAATATTTTGAACATTTTATTGCATGAATTTATATATACTTGAATTTTTAATATGTAACATTTATTGCATACATTTTTTGTATATATAGAATGTTCCATTTTAATTAAAACAATCAATTCTATAAAATTTTAGAGAAAAATATTTCAGACAAAAGTTATAAGGTTCGAAGGAGATCATAAGAGGATACCATTAGTTTGACCTTGAATGGGGCTACCAAGATTAGATCAAGGTCAAATCAATGATATCTTCTTATATTCCCCTTTTAACCTTACAACTTTGTCTGAAATATTTTTCTGTAAAATCTCGTGATTTTCAGAAATTGACTATTTTAATTAAAATGGGACATTTTATATATATGTATGTGTACATATTGAGCGCACATACATACACATACGTGCACATACATATATATAATTAATCGTGTGAAAATTTAGCTATTAGACAAGTTGGAGAGCAAAATGAAGGGAACATGCGTGGAAGGTACAGTGCCAAAATTGTTTGAAGGAAAAATGGTTTCTTTTATCAAGTGTAAAAATATAGACTACAAATCCACAAGGGTTGAAACATTTTATGATATACAGTTAAATATAAAGGGCAAGAAAAACAGTAAGTATAAAAATTAACATTAACAAAATTACATTATGTTTTTACCTATAATATTTGAGTAACAAAGAACTAATAAATTTTTTGTATTTCAGTTTACGAATCTTTTAGTGATTATGTGAGTACAGAAAGTCTTGATGGCGATAATAAATATGATGCAGGAGAACACGGATTACAGGAAGCAGAAAAAGGCGTTATCTTTTCATCGTTTCCACCAGTTTTACACCTACATTTAATGCGTTTTCAGTATGACCCAGTTACGGATTGTTCAGTCAAATTTAATGACAGGTAAGAAATTCAAATTCATTAACTTGCTTATTTTAGTTATAATGATCATATAAATGATTTTAATAAGTACAAAGGATATTAAAAGGGATCGTTCAAAAAAGTGTAACAAAAGGAATGTTTTTTTAATTTTTTTTTAAGCTTTGTGCGCGCGCGTGTGTGTGTGTGTGTGTGAGAGAGAGATCTCTTGGATATGGTAAAGTTATTAAAAAGTTCATAGTGTTTGGAACTATGAAAATTGAGTACGAACATGGTGCATTTATCCAAGTTTCAATATTTTTGCTTAATTAATCAATTTTCAAGATATTCCCCAAACACTACGAACTTTTTAATAATTATCATTTTCAAGAGATCAAAATCTACAAAAAACTATTTTCTTTACTTATATCTTTTTGATAAAAGTTTGCTCTAATTTTTTGGAAGTTGTTAGAAAAGAGCCAATTTTTTCTTAAAAAGAAGTGAAAGTTTTTTTTTGTTAATTTTAACCTTCGAGATATACGATAAACTATAAAATTATTAAAAAGTTTGTGAGGGGCATTTGGAGAATATCTCGAAAATTGAGCAAAAACATTGAAATTTGGATTCTATGTTCATGCTTAATTTTTTTTAAGTATTCCTTATTTGAATTTTTTATTAATTTTATATTCAGATTAAAGTTTATTTAAAAATACCACGTTTATTTGCATGTTTTTCCATCGAAGTTGGTCTTTTTCTAATATTCTTCTTTCTATAAAGATAAAAAATATAAATATTTTTGATTGTTTTTTTGACATATAAAAATATAGTTGTGAATTTATTTTTAAAGGTTTGAGTTTTATGAAAAAATTAGTCTTGGAAAATACCTGCAGAACAAAGAAACAACAAGTGCGGATTACACATTACACGCTGTTCTGGTTCATAGTGGCGATAATCATGGAGGACATTATGTTGTATTTATTAATCCCGCTGGCGATGGCAAAGTAAGCAAAAGATTTTATGTTTAAATTTAATGTTAACATCTATTATATAAGTTAAATATATTCACATATATGTATAAATATAATATTAGGTGTTGGAATTAATTCGTAGCGTTTTTAATGAAAGAATGTTATTTATTTCACATGAGCATTAAAAAATACATTAATGAAAGTACTTCCCATCACTTGTAAAACGCTACGAATTAATTCCAACACCTAATAATTATCGTAATCTATTTTTTTAATTGTAATCAAATTAGTTTATCCTCATTCATACATTTTTTGTGATATTTATTTTATGATAAAGATCAAGAAGAGTATATGATTGTAATTACTCAGAATAATCATGTATTATTTTTTTTATACATTTCAACAAAAATTATATGATTTAAATGTCTTATTATTATGTTACAACTTCCTGAAACTTTTCGATCTGTTCTGTGACAGTGGTGTAAGTTCGACGACGACGTTGTCTCACGATGTACAAAGCAGGAAGCTATTGAACATAACTACGGTGGTCAAGACGAGGACATGTCTATGGCTGTGAAACATTGCACTAACGCTTATATGTTGGTTTACATAAGAAATTCAGAGCTGGAAAACGTTTTGCAAGAGGTCAAGGAAGAGGACATACCTCAAGAGGTCAGAAACGTCCTTCAAAGAGAGTTTTCCCAGGAGTTGAGCGACCATGAACGTGACAAAGACGCGACTGACTCAATTAAAGACTCTCATACTGAGACGGCGACTCTTCGTCCGTACACTCAAAATCCTCGAAATCCAAATCTCTATATTCATGATTTTTAACCGACAAACGCCGATGGAGAAATAGGTGTAAGGAAGTGTAAATTGCTTACGTTGCTTCTCGATTAAACTCTTCCTGAAGTTTCAATGTTATATTGAGCTACTATGGGCTTGTTCATAGCATAGAAGTGTCAGACTCGCACATTACACATTGTAATTATATATACATACGATAAAAAAAGAATCGAGGCGATTTTCTGTCCTCGTTGCGATATTTTGGCTACCACATATTGATAGTTTAATTTTTGAGATTGTATATGTGTGTACAAATTAGAAGTTTTATTTAATGAAATATTCTATTATTGTACGTTTTTGAGCAGTTGTTATTAACTTTGTTTTGAATTTTCTTAACAGAGATTTACATTGATACTCAGCTTTGAGCTGCTGTACCGGTAAATGTTAACATTATATATAGATCATGTCTATTTCTAAATACAGTACTGCATTCAAAATAATGTAATACATGGTACAAACTATCTAGGTCCGATTTTTTGTTATTTGATTAACTTGTGATTTATATTTAACTACACTCAGTAATAAAATAAAAAATTGTGTTTTTTTTGGTATGATTAATTACTAAAATGGTTTTGTAATGATAATTTTTTTAAAAGTTCACTACAAAATTATCAATTTAATGATCAATCATAAATAGAAAAATACAATTTTTATCATCAGGTTAACTATCAAATGAAAAACCGGGCCTTAAACACGCATTATCAGAATTGATTTTTTTTGGTGGTGTTAAATTCACGTAAGCTTTGAAGTGAGAATGAGTCAGTTGATATCAGCCAAGATACAAAAGACGATGCATGTGATTGATCACGTGTATATTACAGATTATAGATTTGTATAATTCATGCTATATAGAGATTTGTTTTATTGACTAAGTCTTTTTGACAGAGGATTTTTTTTCAGTACGGGCGCTTGAGGCATATATAAGAATTATGTGATTTTTTTATTTATTCTTGTCTTAACTCATAATTTTATAACAATAACGCAAGAAATTAAAGAGAAAGATCCATAATTAATGTGCGTGTTGCATTTTTGTCACTTTTATCAAAAGTATCTATCCACAGAATTGGATAAAGTCTGATCGTCAGGCTAATATCGTGATGAGCCTTAGGATTATTTTGGAAATGTTTATTGTAACAAACATTGTATAATACTATATAACAAATTTAATCATTGTATTGTAGTTTATCGAAAACGTGAATGAAAAATGACAAACATATCTCAAGAAAGGATTGGATATGTGTGAATAATTATATAAGAGAATTAGGGAAAAAAAAACATTATTAGTGAGAATATACTAAGTATTGACTCGAGCTAACAAGTTCCGTTAGCGTTTGCAATACACATACGAGAAAGAGAAGTAATCGATAAGTAGTACTTGTGTCAGAAACATCAGCTTCCTTGAAATGTCTTCTTTAGCGTGTTTGCTATTTAACTGGATTGTTTAGTGAGTGAGACAATGTGATTTATATTACTCACCCTCGCAGTTTTCATCAATTAATATTTAAAGTTGATACACAATAATGAGTAAAGTAAGAACTTCATGTTTCAACAGAAGATGCAATCACTTAAGCAAGTCGTTAATTCATTAAATTCTCTCCATGTTAATAGTAATTATGATCATTGACAGATACTATCTATTTATTTGTTGTTATATATGAATAATTAGAGAGAGAGAGAGAGAGAGAGGGAGAGAAAATGAGAGAAAAAAGATGAAAGAACGCTAAAATATCATCGATAGAGTAAATACTTTATAATAGCTTTAATCGTGAGATACCTTTAAATGCTATATCATTATTTTATATATAAAAATAAAGAAAAAAAAAGAATAACGAATAAATTGTTGAATACTAGAAAATTTCACAGCCGGAAACCGCGTTAATTTTATTTATTTTTACCGCTATTCTTATCTATTTTACACGATTCAAATAATAGAGATATCCAAGTTATAAAGCATCTCCACACTACTATAGTTACACATTACATTGTTATAATTATTTGGCATGGGTGGTGGTTATAGCATTTTAATAAATAGGTATTTTATAGTTATATATGCGCATGTACAATGGTTAAGATACCTTGTCATGTTTTGCTAAAATTAATTATTTCTATATTCAGGCGATTATATTTATTTTGAACATTCTTGAGATGGTAACGCAATATATAATTAAAAGATTATTCTACGATTTATATATATCGTATTTATCCACCACACATATTTGTGTCACCAATTTATTACTAATAATGTATATTTACTTGTGTGCTTATATTTATTAGCCAGGAAGAGATAACTGGGAACCATCACTCACCGCCAAATAATTTTCATTGTGTAATTGTTTGACTTGGTAGTCGATATAGCGGCAGATGAACAAAATTAAAATTACAAAAATGGAAATTGTACCGTCATTCTTTTGATGTTTCGAATACGATCTGTTCTCGAATCTCAAAAGCATGATACTGAGAGAAATAATCTTTTTCTGAAAAGAAAAAGAGAATCAAATCACATAAATTAAAAAGACAGTTGAGGAAAAATGATTAATGAGAACAAAATGAGTACACACGTGGATAATTTTAATTTTGTTGGTCTAGCTGGTGGAGAGGCTGCAAGAGGAGAAGAGGCTGGAACAAATAAGAAGAAAGGAAAGAACGGAAGCATACTTGTACATGACCGTCAATGTCCTTCTCGAGGATAGCTTTGACGGTCACCAAGGGAATGATCTCTACGATCCAGAGCACGCTTTATATCGTGTATTTCGCGTACGTAAGCAGGCCACTGTGCACGAGTTTCTTGAGCTACTGAGCGATAGTCTGGTAAGTGATGTGCGCTATCTCTCTTGATATTTTTTTCCGAAACGCCATTTATATTATTTAAAAGACTGATTTTGTGCTTATATACATGTACATCATGATTTATTTATTAAGTAAATCGATACTGATGTAATATTTAGTACCATGTAATTTTACGTGCTATTGTGAGCTAAGCAGTGGTTTATTAGACTATTTTTATCACGGTAGGTAATAAAACTTGAAAAGATTACGTTGGTATTTTCCGTTTAAATATGTAAAAATAAGAAATAATATATATAGAGAAAATTTTATTTTTGAAATAATATTGCAAAATGGTATTTAATGATTTTGAACAATCCTTATTTCTAATTTTTCAGAATTTAAAAATGATATTAAATGCTATATTACTATTTTATATATAACAATAAAAAAGAATAATGAATTGTTATACTATAAAATTGTAAAGATATGACAACAAAAGAGATATTTAATATTATCAAATTTATTCTACAGAAATATCCAATAGAACAGATTCGTATTTGGCCCTTCAGTACACGTTCAAATCAAACCTGTAGACCTACGTTAATTGAGCCGGACGCTGATCTTCAAAAGCCCATCATCGACTGCGCGGAAAATCACAATCCGTGGAATGTTTTTGTTGAACTTGTACCTCCAGACTCTGACACGACAGCATTACCGCCTTTCGACAAGGACACTGATGTTTTACTCTTTTTTAAACTCTACGATCCCAAAAATAAGAAAATTCATTATTGTGGTCATCATTATATGCCTGTTGTAGCTAAAGTCCGTAAGTTGAAATTTTAATGTTTATTAATAATATAATTAATTAATATATAAAGATTATGCGTTTCGCGGGTTTTTTTCATGTCCAGATCCATTCTTGGAATGTCAACGTTTCGTGAACTTTGCAGTCCACTTCATTAAAACGAGCAGCAGCCTAATACTAAGTTGTTCCTCTGGCCTCGTTGCCATTCCAAGAATGGATCTAGACACGGAAGAAACCCGCGAAATGCATTATCTTTATATAGAAAGTACTCGTGGAAGCCTCAAGAATATTAATATAATATGTTTATTAATAATATAATCTCTAAGAATAGCGGAGATATTTTAAGTGAACAGAATTACTGCCTCACCTTGTATATTTTAAGTGTTATTCGAAAAAAATATGTGCAATATTTGATTTAAGTGTATACAGTTATTTTAAATATGTTTATTAATATCAATAATATTAAATTGTTTGTCAATTCGTGATATTACTCTGGCTTCAATTTAGGACTATGTCTCGAGACCAACGAATAATTGGCGTACAATTGCTTGAACTAAAAATTGTTTAAATTCACGCAAAAAATTAGGCATGAAGATTCGCCTTGATCGAATATGACGTTTTCCACTTATTTGTGTATATATAGTTAGTATTTTTTAAATAGAATGATAAAAAAATTTTTTATTATATATTGGTCACTTGAGTTGTTGTGTAGGTAGAAAAACAAAATATCTCAAATAAGAAAGTATTCATTAAAAAATAATTTAAAATTTGTTAAAATCGTCATATATCTAATTAAACAAAATGGCTTTCACTCGAATTTTTTTTTGTAAACCTTATTTTAAAAAGTAACTGACACTGAGTGTATACACTTAAACCAAACACACTGTACATATATCTGAAAATAAATTTCACAGAGGAGCTCATACCAATTTTAAACGAACGCGCCGGATTCCCACCAGACACAGAACTCGCTTTATATGAAGAAATTAAACCAAATTTAGTGGAGAAAATAGATAACTTATCGGAGCCTTTGGAAAAGGTTCTGGAGGAATTAATGGATGGTGATATCATTGTATTTCAAAAGGAAGGAGACAATGAAATGTACGAACTTCCAACGTGTCGAGAATATTTTAAGTAAGTAGTATACTACACTTTTATCCCTTATCGTTAATGTATCTCGAGAATGCGTCCTTGAATATTATTAGTACAATATAACATGCTCGCTAATCTATTGTGTTTACATTTTAGAGATCTATTCTATAGGGTAGAAGTAACATTTTGTGATAAATTGATTCCAAACGATCCAGGTTTTACAATGGAACTTTCATTGAGAATGACATATGATCAAATGGCAAAGGCTGTAGCGCAACGAGTCGGTACAGATCCGTACCTTTTACAATTCTTTAAATGTCAAAAGTAAGAATTAATGTTCCTACTTGTCTTTTAATACTGTTAATACTATATGTCAAAAATAATCGAATTATCTTCGATAAGATTTTGATTATTTCAAGATGTTTTAGAAAGAATTTTATTCTGAAATTTTGTTTACAGTTATAAAGATTCTCCCGGGCATCCTTTAAAATGTACATTCGACGGCACGCTCAAAGAACTGGTTGCGTACTGCAAAACGAAAGTAAAAAAATTATTTTATCAGCAGCTCAGTATTAGGGTGAACGAGCTCGAAAACAAGAAACAGTTCAAATGCATATGGGTAGGGCCATCGCTTAAAGAAGAGAAAGAAATGATTCTTTACCCAAATAAAAATGGTACCGTTGCTAATTTACTTGAGGAAGCTAAGAAGCAAGTAGAATTATCAGAAAATGGTTCAGGAAAATTAAGGATATTAGAAATGACTTGCAACAAACTATCACCTGGCCCTGGAGATGATACACCTTTAGATCACTTAAACACATCAGGCACCAAATTATATAGGATAGAAGAAATACCGCTTGACGAAGTAAATCTAGCGGAGGGTGAAATGCTAGTTCCTGTTGCACATTTTCACAAAGAGGTTTTCTCAACGTTCGGTATACCCTTCTTCTTCAAGATCAAGCATGTGAGTGATGTTTTATTCAAATTAATGCGTAATATAATACATGAATGCATCATTAATCCTTGTGTTTGTAGGGTGAACCTTTTCCCAAAATGAAGGATAGATTATTGAAGAAATTAGGGGTTCAGGAGAAAGAATTCGAAAAGGTAGGCATCCTTAGCTAATCTTTTTTGATCTTTTATGAGAATTCATAAAAAAACTTTGAAGTTTAAGTTCGCGGTGGTGACAATGGGCAAGCCGCAATTCATTATTGACTCGCCGGACTCTTGTATCAAAATCGAGGATTTCCTTCCCAGATACACCAGTCAGAGTAAGTATAAAGAAGCATTTACTTTAAAAATATATACTAGTAAAGCAAGCGTCGAATCGCATGATCACTATATTTAACATATGGTGTATTGCTGATACGATGCTAATAAAGAATAAATTTTGTAGTCTATCCACTTTTAAACGCAGGCACAGCGCCACACAGGCCTTGGCTTGGCCTGGAACACGTCAACAAAGCGCCGAAGCGCTCTCGTATCAACTACCTCGAAAAGGCCATTAAGATTTACAATTAAATTTCCACCACTCGAAGAAAAAATTAAATTAGGCAGCCACTCATAATAATTTATACGATTCTGTATAGTAAGAAAGCGACGTCTGGTATATTGAAGGTTGGAAAAATGCGTTCATATTCGTTTCTTCAGCCAGATTAAATATGCAATTTTAATACTGCAAGAATGACATCGAAAGGTAAATCTAAGATTGGTATACAATGGATTAAGAAGCTATCGTAAAGTGTGCAGTGCTATCATGGAAAAGCGATGCTATAGTTCCTCGATTCGAACTTGTAAAGATTTTACGTAATGGCCCAATAGCTTATTTTGGCTCAGTACGGATTTTCGCCTAGATTCCGAAAACATTTAATTACGAAATGCACGTATATTGTATCTAATATTATTGTCTGATAATTATCTCTAATAAACTAATTTCTTTCTTTTTTTTAATTTTATTAGGAAAGTGAGAGTTTAAAATTCCGGTTCATACCCTATCGTATATAGAAGTACATAATCGTTACATCCCAAGAGAGATAACATATTATATTCTGCATGATTAATATTTAATATTCGTGACGCTAAGAAAGAATCGTTCCTTTTTTATGTTGTATTCGCAAGATGTTTGAGAGAAAGATGTAGATTTTCTATTTAAAAAAAGAATAAAATTTTTAATTTCCATTGAAGATATTATTCGAATTTTAATATTTATCAAGTTTATTTAATTTAATTCGAAATGCACATCACAAATTTCTCTCAAATTTCTTCATGTTTTCAAACAAAGCACATAAAATTATGCCACTATTTTATTTTACGTCACACTATTTAAAAAATGGAGAAGAAAATGCACGAACAAAATTTCTAAGTTGTCTTTCAAACATCTTGGAATATTTTTTTGCATTTGTATTTTATGTTATTTTCTATAATATGTTTTCATCTAAAACTACCAATTTTGCAAGTAACAGCGTACAAAGTAAGAAATTGACAAAATGAATGACACTTAATCTAAACGAAAAGAAATTCTTGGCGAGATGCAAACGCCTATCGATGTAATATGGATGTTCGCGGCTTTTCTTTCTTTTTTTTTTTGTTATTTTAGAGCAAAGTGAGCAATATTGCTGCTTTTAGGAAGTGACGTAGGAAGTAACGATTCAGTTAATAAATCATCATAGTTTTCTCTATTTGATTATATAAATTAATGATTTAATTCTCTATCTTCTGTTTATAATTTGTAACACAAGTATCTCGTGTGATGAATCAACAAGGTAACCTGCGTCTCGTGCAAGATCTGTCGTTTGCGGATCCTTATTTATCATTTCTACACTTTACTGTGATCAACTTGACTTAGCCAACATGTATTTAAAGATCACGCCGGCTCTCGAATATTTGAAATAGCATAATTGTAAATGTCAAGGAGAATGTGTGAGCTTTTTACATTATTTAATAAATTTCTTTTTAAGTTGAGGAACTGTTTACTGTGATCGTAAGATTATAATGAGATCCGTCAAATTCCATAAATTTAAACGTAATTAGTTTAAATTATTTTGAATATCTAAAAATTATTGAATTACAGACTACGAGAACATCGCAAGAGAATCATTTCGAGGGGATACGAAAGCAAAATTCGCAGTAAGAGAATGGTATATAGTATATCAATATAATATATAAACGTGAATTATCTGTTAAGATTAATAGAGTTGTGTTGGAAGTAATGACCCGTTGTCTGATCGACTAATAAGAATATAATTGAAAGAAATGGTTTTTGAAGAAGACTGGACGCATAAGTTAAGCGAGAGCACGCAGAATATTTTGTAAAAAAGAATTTTAATGTGGCTGTACAGACTGATTGGTAGCGTTATTTAATTAATCATAATCTCAATATTGTGTATCTAAAGAAAGCTGTTCCAAATAACGTTTTGTGGGTGTCAAGTGTTTCCTTTTTTACTACTTTTATATATAGGGTGTCCGGTTTTGATAAAACGCTTATGAGCATCTTACCTACAGTCACAGCGTCAGTTACAGCGGACTAAACTGAGTCTTCTACCATTTTGTAATTTTTGCAATAGTTAAATGCCCTACGAACCGGCATTAGATTTTCCGCCACGCCAGCCCCTATGAATCAGCGCTCAACTTTTTAGGCTCCATCGCGCCGGTCCCTACCGAGAATGAACATTTCGTTTAGGCGACGTCAGTCCTTGAGAAATTTAAAGTAATAAATGGAAAATATAAAACTTTATCAAAAATTAATGTAATTTATTAAAACAATTTAAATAAAGATGGGGTTTCCTTTACAGGTATTACAAAAAGTTACAACTTTTTTGATAAAATTTTTCATCATTTTCCACTCAAACATTTTTTAATTAATTTTGTAACATTCTATGCTGTAGCCATCGCGACCTTTGTTCCTCGTTATTTTTTGTTTACTTCAGCTCGCACCTCTTCAGTTGCCTAGATGGTATTGTGTGATAAACGGAAAATGAAACAAAATAGACTCGGCACTTAATGTGTTAACGATGCCGAATAAGGATAAAATCGACGCATAAGACAATTTTAAGATATTTTCAAAATTCTTTATCGACATATTTTAAAGATATTTCATAAAGAACTCTTAAAGATATTTTAAAATTGCTTTATGTATCGATTGTAGACATTCTGCTCCCTGGTTAATTAAAAAAAGAATTGCGAAAATTATAAAATAGTATAGGACTTTTCGACTCAGTTTAGTCTGCTCTACCTGCCCACGAAGCTTTGTCAAAACTTATCGAACATCCTATGTACACACACACACATACCACACACATGCACGCACGCACATTAACATGGATCTATTCAGAATAATTTAGCGGTATGCTTGTTAAGTGTGTGTCAAGGTGGATGCGAAAAAGAAAGAGAGGAACTGTATGTGTGCATAAATTGTGTACGTGTCATAAATTTCAAATTGAATTAAGTAAAGAGCAGATCATCACAGATCTTACTAAAGGGATATTTCCCACAAACATAATTGAGATACAAGTAATCTCTGTATACTAAAGGTTGATGTTCACAATATCGTTACATTATAACCGCGTTCTGACTATGTTTTTCTTTAGCGCGCTATTCTTTTTAGGCGAAAGGGATTAATCGCTTTACAAAGGATCTGTCGAATCGCAATTGGAAAGTATACGCTAACGATAGATCTCTCACAGTGGAAGTGGTGATAATGTTTTATCTGCGAGAAAAAAATAAAATGCTAGGCGAAATTCTTGTAAACGTGAACGTATGAATCATGCATTTTATTGTTCAAATTATTATTTACATATATATCTATACACACACACACACACATATGTATGTGTATATATATATATATATATATATATATATATATATATATTTGTGTGCATGTGTGTGTGTGTGTGTGTATGCGTGCGTGCATGTTTCATTAGGTTCCTCTGAGATTATTGCTAACGGCTATCCTGAAATTGAAGCTGGCACACGAGACAACAGTCGCCAACAAAGGAGTACACTTCTTTATGGAAAAGAAAGAAGAGAAATCATGTTAGATCTATCTAAATGAGAAGTGGCACGAGAGGAAGAAAAGCCGGGACAATCCAGCATATGACCGCTATATAATAATAGGTTGTACACCAGATACTTTGCGTTTTATAGAGCTGATCTTATAAAGAAAACTGCTCAACACTGCGATTGTAAATCTGAATATTTGATAGTTCATTTCTAAGGAGGCGAAACTAATTAAATGCGATACAGGTATACATAAAGGAGAATAATAATAAAAAGCAATACAATTGAACATGTCATTATTTTTCAATAACACGTCATTGTTTCTTAGCAAGAAGAGATCTTTGATAAAAACTTCGTTTATGTCTTATTATTGTCGATTATAGATAGTACATTAATCATGAAGAAAACACGAAAAAATAGTTTGAACGTAATAATATGGCTATAAAAATGTGTATATAAAAATAAAAAAAAGGAGTTAAGACTCTTGCCATATTGAATCGTGATATCATCAAAAGGATGAAGAAATGACGCGTTAATTTTTATTACGTGGTAAATAAAAACAATTTGGATAAAATGAAATGACGAAATCTCTTTAAACCAATATAAAAATGGACGAAAGCTATCTTTATCTCCTCCCCTCCCTCCCACCCCTATGACAGTTAGTAAATAATCATAAAAAGTGATAAAAGGCACGTATAAGTGAAAACAAGCTAGGCATGCGCATTGCATAAAAGCACTTCACGTACCTTTTATCACTTTTTACGATTATTTACTGACTGTCAAGGGAATAAACATAGTTTTCGTCCATTTTTATAATTATTTTAATACGATTTCATCATTTTGTTTTATCCAAATTATCTTTACTTACAAATGGGACGTAATAAAAATTAATGTGACTCAGGAGCCTTAAGTGTATATGATATCGGAATAAAAAGAGCAACACCACATCCTTATAATCACGTGCTTTGCGGATGTAGATTAAATGTTTGAAATCTAATTTTTACATTCAATTAGTAGGCGTTTACTCTAAAAAAGCACAACATACGCACACAAGCGTATCATTTAAGGTGACTTTCGCCTACATTACATTGGAATTTTCTTACGGCCGATCAACTTCCTTTCGCTTGTATCGCAAGTATCACGTTGTCATGCTGGTTCGCGATATAAATAACAGATTAAGAAATTATTATTAAAAGTTGCATAACAACGTGCATCGTGCGTCAGTGATTAGAAAAGTTGATGTTTTACTCGCCACCCGTTTTTAATTTTCAGATTTATAAAGATTATTTGCAGCTTATTTCCAGTTAAATTGTATAACTGCATATGAAAAATCATCTTCAGTATTTAAACACAATATAAAGAATACTTTTTCAAATATTAGATTATCTATAGAAGAGCGTAATTAAATCACAACTAATAATATTGAACAAAGAAAGAAACGTTAAAATTGATATCAAAAAAGATTTTTTATATATTTATATCCTATATTTTATTTAGGTTATTTAAGATTTTGTGAACAATTAACGATAACGTAGTAGAGTAACCAAATTGTATAGGCAAATCCTAGTGAAAATTTTTCTTAGAATTTTTCGTAAATATACATAAATATAAATTTTCCAAACTTTTACGTAAATTTCTGTATAACATTAACTTAATTTACAGAAAATTTATCAAATTCTTTCATACGAATTTTGAGTCACTTTTTGGAAATACGGAGAAAGTGTATGTTTTTTTGTAGAATTCTTCATATATTATATATATAAATTCCGAAATTCTAAGATTTTGAAGATTGTTTATTCTATAATTTTCGAGAAGGAATTTACAAAATCTAAAGAAATTTAATGGATATTTTTTTCAGAAGTCTTCATCAATTTAAAATATAATAAATTCTTAAAATTAAAATAATTTTTAAAAATAAAATGAAATTTTTTCACCAGTGCATCACAAAAGTCATTTTATCAAAAATTAAGATGTTTATTTCACTTCTTTTTGAACAAGAATTAGGATATAAAAATGAGGAATATGTTAATTAAAATTAACTAACGTTATTGAATGTTTTGCGTAATTCTGAAGTATTACAAAACTTTCCACATACTTGAAAGGGTCACCGAATACGATTCGATTTGGATTAAAAAGAACTACTAGTTACTTTCACTTCCATAAGAGAGCATAACTGCTATATCGTTCTTTTTCTGCTGTCAGCCTCTCTCGTTTATTGAATACATTGCAGTCTGTATGCACCATTGATCCGTGAATGTACGTTATATATCGAGCCACATTGAGATCACTTGAAATTTAGGAGAGATAACATTTTCCTCCGACACTTATTCCATTGTGTTTTGATCATTCTCGTGCGCGTCGCGTCGATAAATAAATAGCCATTGTGCGTAATCAGAGAAAATCAATCAGAGCAACATCGCTTTATCACAATATCACGTTATCAGAGTGTTACATTATCAGAACGATGTAATTTCTTCCAACTCCTCATTCGTGAGTAACTTTTGAACGGAACTATCGTCTGTCGATACGCGTATTTCGAAATACCTCTAATCTTTTTGTCTAATTTTTTTCTCCAATTTCAATCCATGCATTCTTTCCCTTTTTATCATATTGTTTTTGTTATTTTTTTAAAATTCCATACATTTTTCTTTTTATTTTATTTTGTTAATTTATGCAGATACTTTTCGTATTGTTTCTGTTCTTTTTCTTTTTAATTTTAATCTAATTTTTTCTTTCTGGCTCTTTTCTTTTTTGATTACATATTATTGCCCTGTTCACTATTTCTGTTAAGACGTTGCATTCGTTCGAACATCACTTTTTCACTCCTTTCGTTACAATAGGATTGATCGTAGAACATTATGACGGATCCAGAAATTTGTCAAGGGAGGGAGTTATTGGCACATCGCAATCGAAATATTTTTTTTAATCAAATATGAAAAGACAGAATATTATATTATTATTTAAATTATTACATTGAAAAAGTTTAAATGTACAATTCATTTTAAAATATAGTATTTTAGGAGATAAGGAGATAAAATATCAATATAAAAACATGTATCTGCACTGTAAATAAGGAATATATTAGGTGTTGGAATTAATTCGTAGCGTTTTACAAGTGATGGGAAGTACTTTCATTAATGTATTTTTTTAATGCTCATGTGAAATAAATAACATTCTTTCATTAAAAACGCTACGAATTAATTCCAACACCTAATATCATTTTATTTATCATAATGTTTTTAAGAACAAAATTGCAAAATTCGACCCTTTAATAGGCTTCGTAGCTTCGTAAAATATGAGCCAAAACGAGTTTCATGGGAAAATATTTCTTCTACCAGACTATATTAAGTATGCCAGGTGTATGCATAAGTTTTTTCCGGTTAAAAAAAAAAAAAACACGTAATTTTCAAGGGAAATTAATTTTTTTTTATTCAAAATATTGGCCATCGGCTTCTACACATTTCGCCCATCTTTCAGGTAATTTATGAATACCATGCCAGAAAAACTGCTTGTCTTTTGCGGCAAACCATTCGTCGAGTAATTTTCCAACTTCCTCGAAATTGCTGAAGTGCTGCTCTGCGTGCCCCATTGATGCGAAGAGGTGATAGTCAGATGGCGCCAGGTCTGGGGAGTACGGCGGGTGCGGAAGGATGTCCCATCCAAGCGATTTCAAGGTGTCTTTCACTGGTTTTGCTGTGTGAGACGGCGCATTGTGGTGTAACAAAATCACTTTGCCATGTCTTCTGGCCCATTCCGGTCGTCTTTCGATTAATGCGTGGTTTAAATTAATCATTTGTTGGCGATAGCGTTGTATATTAACGGTTTCGCCGGGCTTCAAGAGTTCATAATACACAATACCGCTCTGGTCCCACCAGACACAGAGCATGGTCTTCTTGCCGAAGCGATTTGGCCTTGGTGTTGATGGACCGGCTTCGCCAGGTGAAAGCGACGATTTTTTCCGCTTCGGGTTTTCAAAATAAATCCATTTTTCGTCACCCGTGACAATTCGATGCAAAAATGATTTCCTTTCGTAGCGTTGAAGCAGCATTTCACAAGTGACTTTGCGATTTTCCATTTGACGTTCATTCAAATTGTGTGGGACCCATTTACCGAGTTTATTGATCTTTCCCATTGCTCGTAAACGTCTGCTGATTGTTTCTTGTGATACATGTAATGCTTCTGCTAATTGCCGTTGAGTTTGAGTTGGGTCTTCATCCAATAACTCCTGCAATTGCTCGTCTTCGCATTTTTGTGGTCTACCAGAGCGCTCATTGTCTTTCATATTGAAATCACCATTTTTAAATTGTCGAAACCATGTCTCACATGTTCTAATCGATGGAGCGTGTTCACCATATGTTTCTACCAGCAAACGATGACTTTCAACAGCCTTTTTCTTTTGATTAAATAAAAAAAGCAATGCGTGCCGCAAATGTTCTTTTTCAGGCACAAAACTCGACATGATTACTGAACGATAAAACAAAGACGCTAGTTTTTGGCGGACTCGTGTGTGTTTGTAGTTAAATGCCAGACGAACAAAATAACGTATGTGTCAAATTAATACGCTGCGTACTTTTCGCTGGCGCCATCTCTTAGTTAAACCGGAAAAAACTTATGCATACATCTGATAAAGTGCAGATATGTAGCTATACTGTAAATGAAGTGTAAATATATGTTGACTTCTGTCGACCCTCAAAAATGTGTAAAAAGCCTCTGAATATCAATTGAAGGAACACTAGAAAATATTTAAAGCGGAGAATACTTTGAACGTTACAACCCAGCAAACGAGAATGGATTAAAATAGATTGAAATTTTTTTCTGTCCAAATATGTATTTTATATATATATATATATATATATATATATATATATATATAAATAGCGAATACTTTTTTTGAATTTAATTGGATTCAATTGGATTCAATTAGATTCAATTGAATGCAATTGGATTGAAAAGATTGCATTTCCTATTCAAAATTTTGAACAGTATTCACAATGTGTTGTTTGTGCACAGAAAAAGTTAAAAGTAATATTATTTTTAAATTGAAAGGCACAGAGATATCCTCCATGCAATTCCTATAAACGAATAAAAATACATTCAGGATTGAAAAGCACTCATTTTAACATTCGTGAATCAATATTTCTAAAAATCTGAATCCATTTCAATTCATTTCAATCCATTTTCATTTGCTGGGAACGTGCTCGATCGCGACATTACGATCACGTGGACAAGTACGCTCGCGTTTGCGCTTTGCATCGGCCCGTCGCAATATCACGCGATTGCGTAATCTCACGATTCGTGGCGGTCACGTGATGATAAATAGTCGGGCGCTTGTGTCCGAGTTCGGTTTCTACAAACAGAATTTGAGGAATTCAGTCCCACGTCGGATCCAATCCCATAAGGTAGAGACATTTATATCGCATGTAGACATATCAGACGACTCTAACCAACTCTAACCGTTACCGGCGACTATTATAACGTATAAAGGCTACTCATCACAAACACGCGCATATATACAACGCGCGCGCGCGCGCGCGCGAAGATGGCTGGGAATTGGTCAAGTTTAAATCGGCGCGGTTTTCAATTGGTCGAAAACTTGCTACGGGTTCGGAGCCTACATATAAAGGACTTTGTAAATCAAAGATGCCTCGCAGACGCTGATAGTCTTTCATATGGTCGAGGGTACCATCTTTCTGTTACGTCATCTTTCTGTTGCACTCCGGAACGAGTAAGTAATTTTGATTTTATTATTAATGATACTTTTGTTTGCGGCAAAACGATTTGATGTGCAATTTGTCTGCTGTTGTCACCATATATTGTTATTCAATTATTATGAATACAGAATAAAGAGATCTGAAAATCTCTGTCCTGCTGCCAATTAATACGCTTGAAAAATTTGTCGCACAACAAAAAATGGATAGATGTAATATTAGCCTTTGAGTTTACAAAAATTGTATTCTGATATACACTGTTAGTATTGAAAATCTACAATTTATGTATATCAGAACACGGTCAAAGTCAGAAATTCGTGGAAAACCAGTCGCTTTTTGATGATACTCGAAATTTATCAGATATTCGCGTGAAATCAATGCAAATATCTACTTATTATAAAACAGAGTTTTGACTTTGAGTTTAATACTGTTTTGAAACGCAGCCCGGGAGCGACTTTGTAGTCGCAACTTTCGTGTAACTTTTGATAACTCAAAAAAGAACATTATGAAGTGTTCTTTTAGCTTTGATTGCACTTGATTAACATGTTACCAGTGCCGTAACTGAACTGTGATGTGAAGTGGGAGGATCAGAGGGAACGATGAAAAACAGCGACAATTTATATTACATGTTAAATAAAATAAAATTTTCAGAAATTTTAGTCTGATGTAGAAATTTCATTTAAATTTTTTTTTTAAATATAAATATTTCGTTAATATTGTAAACTTAAAGAAAGGCCATTAATTTTAATTTAATTTAATTAAAAAAATATATGTTTTATTCAACCGTGCATCAGTCGCACAAAAAGATTATTTTCCATTATTTGTAAAATAAACAAATTATTGATAAACGAATTATGTTCGATTAAAATAACGGTTATACTATTATACATACATAAATGTTTATCACTGCAGTGTAACCCCACGCGTAGGGTTATCGGAAGATATGGAAGTATGACCTTCACTGAAATATAAGCTATATATATAGACATATCAATCTTTATTTGTTACATTGCATATCAGTTTACAATTGACATAACACGTTCGTTTTTTTTTAAATTAAAAAAAAGTGCGAGTTATTGAAATATAATATATAATAATTTTTTTTACAATTCCATTGATTTCTTTAAATTTTCTGCAAGGTATTATGAAATCGAGAAAACAATATTACAAATGTTTAATAATCAATTATTACTTAAATTATAATTGTAATTTTATAGCATAATGTGATATTAATAGATATTAATTATATATTAAATATGATTCAAGTCTATAAATGATTAAAATTAGTTACAAAATATAACTAAAAATTGTTATAATTGTTGACAGAGCATGGCAGCGATACTCAATAAAAACATTTGGGAGAGCGATCCCGAGCTTTTCGACTTGATAAAGAAGGAAAAGAAACGGCAAGAAGCTGGATTGGAACTGATAGCGAGTGAAAACTTCACGTCTCTCAGTGTATTACAGTGTATGAGTTCGTGTTTACATAATAAATACAGCGAAGGATTGCCTGGTCAAAGGTAACATTATGTTTCATGTTATGTTTCTTTTACGAGCATGCATTCACTCGTTCAGGAGTGACTTTTTATTTTTATTATACCCACAGATACTACGGTGGAAATGAATTCGTCGATGAAATCGAATTGCTGGCGCAAAAACGTGCCTTAGAAGCCTTTAATTTAGATCCTGAGCAATGGGGTTGCAATGTACAACCCTATTCGGGAAGTCCAGCGAATTTTGCAGTATACACTGGCCTATTGGAGCCTCACGGACGTATAATGGGCTTAAATTTACCCGATGGTGGCCATCTTACTCACGGTAAATGCAAATAAATCGAATAAATACTGTATACAATATATGTTAGATATTATTCAATAAATTATGTTTGTGCATTATAGGTTTCTTCACGGCAAATAAGAAAATCTCTGCTACGTCCATCTTCTTCGAATCGATGCCGTACAAAGTTGATCCTGCGAGTGGCTTGATCGATTATGATGAACTCGCGAATAATGCCAGATTATTTAAGCCGAAAGTCATTATCGCTGGAGTCTCCTGCTACAGTAGATGTCTGAACTACAAATGTTTCCGTGAAATTGCTGACGAGAATGACGCTTATCTTTTTAGTGACATGGCTCATATTTCCGGATTGGTCGCCACTGGATTAATATCCAGTCCTTTCGAATATAGTGACGTTGTTTCGACAACTACACATAAAACCTTACGGTATAAAATGTCTTGACAATTTTTATAGCAAGTATTTCTCTCGTAGTAATTAAAATAATGACGAGGTATTTTGTCTATTCAATTTCTCAGAGGGCCGCGCGCTGGCGTTATTTTCTTCCGAAAAGGCGTCCGAAGCGTCACGAAGGACGGCAAGAAGATTATGTATGACATAGAGAGTAAAATAAATCAAGCAGTTTTTCCGGGTCTTCAAGGTGGTCCCCACAATCACGCTATCGCTGGTATAGCTACAGCTATGAAACAAGTGAAAACACCGGAATTCCTTGAGTATCAGAAGCAAATAGTGATTAACGCGAAGAGATTGTGCACCGGTTTGCAAGAGCGTGGTTATAAAATCAGTACCAATGGGACAGATGTCCATATGCTGTTGGTAGATCTACGACCTTCGGGGATAACTGGTTCGAAAGCAGAAAAGATTTTGGAAGACATTTCTATCGCCTGTAATAAAAATACTGTTCCCGGTGACAAAAGTGCATTGAATCCTAGTGGTATCCGTTTAGGAACGCCTGCAGTTACCACTCGTGGCTTAGTCGAGAAGGACATCGACAAAGTTGTTGACTTTATAGACAGAGGTATTATATTATTATACTTAAATAAACATTTGAACCTCACAAAAACTCGTTCAATGATGACTTCAATCACTTGGGATGCGTTCCGAGTTTCATATGAAGCACATTATGCATCATTTGTCCTTGTTATTCATCAAATAATAAAGAAGAATAAAACGATACATCATGCGCTTCATACGTAACTCGGAGTACGTCATACGTAACGCATCCTAGATTATCTAGGGCTATGTTCAGATTCCCATCCGAGTGCCACCACTGCCACTCAGGTATCACTTCATTTTTGTTGTTTATCGAACGTTAAGGATGACATTATATTTGGCGAGCACTCGGTGAGAATCTGAACACGCTTTAGGATATTATAATTTGCATTTATATTTAGGATATTATTTTTGCATTAATATATCACAAGAATAGTTTCTGAGCGCCAACGAGTTAAATATTGTAAGTTAATATTGTAAGTTAATTTTCTGTCGGCATTGTAAAATTTTCCTTCGTTCGTAATGTGGATCTTTGAACTTTAGAGCAGATGTTTATATTGTTCCGAATTATACATATAAAAATCTGAAAAAATTCTTACATATTTAATGAGTTTTTACCATCAAAAAAGTCGGATTGTATTTTATTTACTTTATAAATTTATTTAATAAAGTTTACAATAAAAAAATTGATTGTGCTTTTAAAATTCAACGTTGCTAGCGTGAGGCGAGGAGTTAAATACATGTAGTATATGAGACTATATATAATTCAATATTATTTCTTTACAGGATTGAAACTTTCTAAGGAAGTGACTGCTATCTCCGGACCGAAACTAGTTGATTTCAAGAGAGTATTAAGTACTGATGAAAATATTAAAACAAAGATTGCAGCTCTAAAAGAGGAAGTTGAAATTTTCTCGAAGCAATTTTCGATCCCTGGTCACGAAACTCATTAAGCATTATGAAACATACAAATTCAACAGTTCAATGTAAATATTTTATAATTTTTGTTGCCACTAATTATATATTTTTAAATTATTTTTATATTTTTTTATGAGCAGAAATCAGAGAATGGAAATAACGCGTTATCTCGATCAATTTTAATATCTTTAGATCGATACATTTTTAGAGAATATATTTACAAGTATATTTCACATAAAAGTATATAAATATGATTTTTTATTTTTCGTATAGAAACTATAGTACGAAAACAAATTATGTATTTTATTTAATAATTTTTCAAAAATATTAGTACTATAATTGCTATTATTTTCCAAAAAGAACTGGTTAAAATAAAAGTCATTAGTAAAAAACTGTGGCAACTGGCCTCGGTCTCCTTCGCATCCGCCGATAGACGGACATGGCAGAGTTACATTAACTTGTAAATAAGAATTACATCACAGAAAAATATAAAAAACGCAGATTTTTCGCAAAATAAACATTTTTTGTAAAATAAACCTCTAAAAATAAAAATTGTATTATCTTTTATCCATAAAAAATCTGTTATTGGCAAACCTGGAACGTGTACCGACCCGATGACATTTAATCCTGAGTACAAGACTAATTAATAATAGAGAATAATAGAGTACTAAACAATGCTCAAATGAAATTGATAAGTTTGCTCTTTCACTAAGGCTTAGTTGCATCAATTACTTGATTTTAAGCGAAACTTAAAACTCTCTCTATCTTGTTTTAAAACCGAAAAGAGACAGGGACAAAGAGTTTTAAGCTTCGCTTGAAATTAAAGTAACATTGATGCAACCGATCCTAATTGTCACATTTTTGCAGCTTTATTTAAAATTAAATAACTTATTTATATGATGTGATGTGTATTCATGAATAATATTTTTTTAATACCTAAGGGATATATTATATCGTAAGGTTACATTGTAATGTATATAGTGTTTCAAAATCTTACATCCATTTTTTCTCTTAAAAGTCATTAGTAAAAAACTGTGGCAACTGGCCTCGGTCTCCTTCGCATCCGCCGATAGAAGGACATGGCAAAGTTACATTAACTCGTAAATAAGAATTACATCACAGAAAAATATAAAAAATAGTAGTTACAGTATTAACAGTATTTCGCTTGTAAAGTAAACCTCTAAAATTGGGCTTTAGAGTGAAAATAAATAAAATGTGTTTTTGATAGTACAATTTCATTTAAAAATTAATTCAGGAACCTCCAGACACATACAGTCTGGATCTAGAATTTCTAGGAAAATTATAATTTTGTGGAATATATATGTATATATATTTCCGAATATATATGTATATTTTTCCAAATATGTAAAGTGTGAATTGAGAGAGAGAGAGAGAGAGAGAGAGAGAGAGAGACAGAAAGTGGGATTTATTAATAAAAAAAAAATTTCAATATTTTATAAATAAATATCATTATTATAAATAAATCTATAAAGTACATAATAGTAAAACATAAATATCTTTGTAGTATGAAATATACATGGCAAATTAAGAAAAAATTATCTAAACGATATCCAAATTCTCTCTCTTACTTGAAGAATTCTAGGATAAATTTTTTCAAATAAGAGTTTAAACAATTTTTCATCTATTATATGCTTCAGGCTACAAAAAAAAAATTTTGTATTTTACTATTATTTATTTTATAGATTTCTAGATACCTAAGACTAGATAGGATGCAAAAGTGAGTGAATGAGAGAGTGTGTGTGTGTGTGTGTGTGTGTGTGTGTGTGTGTGTGTGTGTGTGTGTGTGTGTGTGTGTGTGTGTGTGTGTGTGTGTGTAGGCAGAAAAGTGAATTAGTTTGCAATTTTTCTGATCGATTTTTTGATTACAATATAAATTTAATATATGTAGAGTGAAGTGTCATAATATATTGATTTTATATTGATTGTATCGCAATTCTGGCACGATAATGTAATAGACATTCTTTGTAACCCCATAGGGAAACAATAAAATTTATTAATATATTTTTTTTAAGTTATTGTTACATTTTTCGGCTTTGCATTGAAGAATGCTCAAAGTTTACGGAAAATTGTCTAACATGTTATAGGTTAAAATTAGGTTTCATTCGAAAGATCTCTATGAATAGATCGAAGTTTGCAATAGGCATAAAGTTGTTAGGTGCGTTCTTCACAAGTTATAGATCACGAAAGTTGTAAATAAAAAGTTATCAGATCCATTCGTCATTGCGAGCCATTTCCTAATATTGATCCGGGGCAACGAGTTAAGCATCGCAATCAAACTAAATACGTGATCTACTTTTTGGTAGTTAAAAAAAGATCGATACCAATGCAATAGTTGAATATTATTGTCAAAATGGTCAGAGAACTGTAGGGTGCTGTACACACATCATAACAATTCTCTGGTTTCTCGGATATAGCAGGTTCCGAGATTATGTACCCTCAAAATCGCTGAGCAATCTCTGCGTGATACATGACAACTCTGACGAAAGACCCGACTTGATTTTATTTTTATTTTTATTTTTTATATATATAGTCTATATGCCGGAGTGTGATAACATTAAATTCGTTTTGTTGAATGCTTTGCAACGATATATTACATTAATCTATTTGCATATGTTGCAAGCGAATTATTTAAATGACCATCTCTTTGAACTTTCATGACCCGTAACCTCGTGAAGAACATACCTGACAACTTTGTACCCATTGAAAACTTTGTTCTACTCATCGAGACTTTTTGAAGTCGTCTATTTTGATCTGTAACGCGTTAAATAATTTTTGGCATCCTCCTTTGTATTATAATTGAAATAGCGCAAAATATGGATTTGTAGTGTACAGGATGACTATTAGAATTATGTCGAAATTAAACGGTTATCATTATACTTAATTTTTTAAAAATTATTTTTTAAAAATATTATTAACGCGAATGAAGGTAATCTTATTATAAAACTTTGGTATAACACATTCTTTTATATCTTAAATAGTTTTTGAGATATAAAAAAAAGCTAAAAACTGCTTTACCTATAAAGTGATTTTATTCTAAAACTATTTTTCTCCATATCAACTAATATTTTCTAAATTCATTTATTTACATAACTTATATTGGGTCATCTGAAAAGTATCCGCGGTTTTTTGTCACTAGATGGTATTGATGGTCAACACATCTAGTGACAAAAAACCGCGGATACTTTTTAGATGATCCAATATATATAATATATATATATATATATATATATATATATAAATTTCATTAAAATCATACAAAGATTCGTAAAATCAGAATTTGACGCAAGGTTAGGTTATTTCTCTTATATTTATATATATTTATATGTATTTATTTATTTTACTTTCAATTCAAGTTTTTTTAGATTCATACTTATTACGAAATCCACGATATGGTTTTGTGTAGTTTTGCCTCTATTGTAGGAGTAATCAATGAGAAACTTTCATTCGATAATTAATGTAATCACGCTAACATTCATAAATTGGCTTGTACAACACTCAAATGAAATTGATAAGTTTCCTCTTTCACTAAGGCCCAGTTGCATCAATGTTACTTTGATTTTGAGCGAAACTTAAAACTCTCTCTATCTCGTTTTAAAATCGAAAAAAGACAGGGACAAAGAGTTTTAAGCCTCGCTTAAAATTAAAGTAACGTGTAATCGGGCCTAAACGACCCAAGTTTCACAAAACGACATTTAAATTATTTTATTTGGTTTACTTATTGCAAAATAATAATAATTATTTAGTTTAGACACACTCCTAATGATCACCCTGTATATGTACGAACACAATGTGCGAGTTTATATTAATGTAAAATGGAAAACAACATATCTTTTTTACAAGAAAATATTGTAATCTTTTTTTATATTGAATTACTTAATAAAATGTTTCTATAACAAAAGCTGCATAGGTTTTTCACGATAAAACGTAAATAAATGAATGAATATACACATACACATACATATACGCACATGTGCACTAAACGTATTGTATTTTATATATCTGATCTCATTCTTAGTTTTATCGTTCTTTATTTGTACAACATAATATTAAACATAAACAAAATCGATTTTAGATTTTTTTCTAATTGCTTAATATTATTTCATTAATTTTGCTATATATTTCACATATTACTTATAACTGTTTACAATCATTGATTTTGTCATTTTTTTATAATATATACTGTTAAATTCATATTGTGATTAATGTCCAAAAATTTTAACGAATTTATAATTTTTTTGCTTGACATTTGCAATATAAAACTACTGCATGAATATACTGAGATAGAAAAGTATTTCGTATTAAAAAATATTATGTGTTATATACAATTTAGAACTAATTAATGTTGCAAGTATCGATAATCCATTGTATTGTGAAATAGTATGTTTAATTAGAAACATGATGATTGGTATGTTCGCACATTTCACATAACTCACGACTATTAAATTAAATATTTCTATTGGATACACAAAGGGGGACTTGTTAAGAGTAATCTATATCGGGTAATCGTTATTTGTTATTATATTTTTCAAGTGATTTATACAAATATAATATCTAAATTAATTCTTCAAAAGACTAATCCCACATGATCTGACTGATGTGATATTCATATCTAGAGTATCCATTTTAAAATGATGATATATAATACATTCCAAAATCTTAATATCAAGTATATAATTGATATATTGTCTATCATTAAATTAATATACATCAATTTTTACAGATTAATTAAAAATTGTAGACTTCTTCGATTATAACACGAATATAATTGGATCAATTATAATGATTATAATAAATTATGATTTATTATTATCAAAAATATTAAAAATATTATTTTACTTTAAATAATTTTGATAAATTTGATAATGTAATAGACAACAAAATATAATCTAAAGATACTCGATATACTTATATGTGTTTCTAGAGATATATTTGTTACAAAGCTAAATTTATTAGTTGAATGCTGTCTATTTTCATTTTAATATACAGCAACATTATATTACCTTTATTTATTAATGCTGTGAAGATTTTTATTTATTAAGGTCGTTTTATGATGGTCGTTTTATTTCTTTATTTATAAATATATGCATTAATTTTTCTCTAATATTTTGAACGATTACCCATATCAATATAGAATCCAATAAATAAATATATCGCTTGTTGTCCGAGTAACAATTTTTTTCTCGATGCCTCAGCAACAAACAGTCTCGGTAAGCATTATTTTTTTGGAAGCTACAATTATGTCACATTTATTTGTCCACACGCGTTTTAGTTTATATAAAATAAATTTTCGATTCAGCAGTTACACGCAGGTATATAGGATTCATGTGATTATATCCACGATGATTATATGCATAGATCGTAGCTAATGGCAAGGATTTTATTCAAAGTCTAAGTATAATTGCTGAATTCATAACAGTGTACATAGAATGAAAATTCATATTCTTTCAAATTTTTACATACAGATAATTACATGTTTGAAGAATTACTCAATTTGTAGATTTTTATTCAAAATCATACACTTCATTATTGCACATACATAAATCTATATGGCTAAAAAAAGTTGTAGAAAGTATTAGATATGTATAAAATAATCAAGATGCCTATCTGAATTCTACTATTGTGAATTCAGTATACATAACTTACAACTTTGATAAATTCCCGTAAGAAGTCGTCCCACATACTTTCAAAGTTCTACATGGTTTGGAATTACTATTTTTTCAAATGACAGTGATTCCTTTAGCTTTTTTTTTGTTTTATAAACATAATGTCCACAATATGAAATTGTCAGTTAACACAGGTGCAGTTAGTGAAAGTATTTGGGTCGAAGAATAATATATAAAAGTTCGATATTCAGCATCACACTGCACAGTGTTGCCTCACCTTTAATCAATCAAGTTCTTGCGCGGCGTGCGACGTTGAAGCTGTATTTCGTTGCTCGTCATCCGAATCGTCGTCCTCCAGACCATTGAAGAAAGATTGCAATAATGAACCGAATAATCCTTGATTACGTGGACGCGGAGGTGGGATATTGAAAAAAAGTTGGCCTATTTTATCTAAGTACTGTCGATAACATGGATCTCTGTTTAAAGATATCTGGTACTGTTCACAGAGAACCGCGAACACAGGATACGCCAGTTTACCACTGTAAAATAACAAATCGGAGGAAAATGAAGGCTGAATTTATACAATTAGATATGTATCTCTCATATAAAATATATCGTACCTATCGATGATTTTGAGTAGGAAAAACAAAAAATTTAATAAAGGAAGAAGGTATGGCGGACCGCTATTTATTTTTGGATGCCTCGAAGTATAAGAATTGAAGGCCTCTTGTGCCGTTGCTTTGTTTTGTAAACAAAGATACCTAAAATGTAATCGATAATTTTATATATGTATATATTATCTCAGTTTCAAGACTTCTAGACTCCATTATATTGTTATATCCGTTTATTCTTACTATTATATAATATATATCTTTAAGATTTCCAACATTAAGAGTCGACAGGAGTGACAAAGCAGCAAGATTGCGCTACGCTTAAGTTGATTCTCACAATGAGTCGATAATCGGTAGTCCTAAGTTTTATTGGTGAATCGATAAAGTGGGCTAACAGCCAACTTGTATGACTAATAATAAAGACTATCAATTTTCTTAAGACTGTCCAAATTCAACTTTATTTCTTCTCAATAGTCAAGCTCAATGATTCACTATACAATTAACAACTTGTATAATAGATGACAAAAAAAATCATAATCATCTATTTAGGTTAAGCAATCTTTCTTCAATGGATTGGTTAAAACTTAAGATTTTCAATCGACCCATTGTAAAATCAACTTAAGAGTAGCGAAATCTTTTTTTTAACTGACTAACAACTTTCCTATTGGCTATTTCGACTGCTACTTTTGTCCTGATGGTCTATTGTCCAATAAGTAAATATTAATAAGTGTAGTAAATAAGAGAATAAATAAATAAGCTTAGTAATTCTTTAATGAGATATAATTATTAAGTCAAATATAGTTGTTCAATCTTTGCGTTACTTTTGCAATAATCTTCTTTATTGTATTATAATATTTGAGAGCAAAATTGTAGAATCTAGCATTTTAGCAATTTTTGTAAGAAATAAGCTAAAAAAAGTCATGGCAATAGAACTTGACTTGAACATAAGAACGATTAGCTTACTGTAAGACTGCTTGAGCTATGAAAAGATCTATTTCATTCATGTATCCACGTTGTTCGTGAAGTTCGACCAACATCGCAGCACATCCAGAACCATCTCTACTATATATAAAATGCTGCCTTGCCAGTATATAATTTTTTTCTGATGAAAAAATAAATCCATTACGTACAGTATGTAAAAAAAAAGTAAAATTCACAATAAAATTTATCATAAGATTACCTCTCCAAAAAATCTGAGCTATCTTTTGGTGCAAATCTGGATGGCCAGTTTTGTAATCGGTACCCTTTATACTCCACTTGAGTGCCGACTGCACAAACACCTCCCTTTCTGGAGATGCAGGGCTCATCAAACTAAACAGGCTCATGATCTTTTCGAAGAAGCCTTGAGCAGGTACCGTTCCAGATTGTGTTAAAACATTGACAAACAGAATTCCTAAGTCGGCTCCACTTGCATGCTGCAAGAAACATACAAGTCGCAATATATTGTAAAGTTTAAACAAAATCGATTCTCGTTTCCAGCTATATCCACGCATCTTTCGATTATTAATTACAATTCGCTTGGAAACACTCGACTGTACAGGCTCAATCTCATCGACAAAATTGTAGAAATCATTTTAAGGGAAATCGTGAAAATCCTTCGACACTCATAGGGTCATGAAAGATGAACTCAACGTATACCTGTTCGTGCTGTAATAGAAGCATCGATCCGCTGTAGAGCAATTCCAAGAGCTCCGAGTATTTTCTCTGACCGAGGTATCTGTAAGCGGAGGAGGTTAGAAATGAGCAGAATTTTTGAAGGGCACGGAGGAACAACTCGACAGTATGAGGCGGCTGATCCGATCGACTCTCACCTGAAATATAAAGTTCGGTACATCTGATGGGCCTCATAATAGTTCTCCGAGTTTATCGAGGCCTCCAATTTTGCCAGAACCCGTTGAACACCGTGACTATACCGCGAGGCCATGTTTATACTATTTGGGAACTTCGCGGTTCGCAGCCGCGTAGGCGCGCCGTTGGCATCAGTGCACGTTTTTTCCTGTTTCTCCCACGTGCTGATTCAAATTCGAAACACCCACGCGTTTACTACGCTGTCACCGAGCACAAGTTTAATACGTTTACACGGTTCGATTTATTCTGATTTATTCCGAAGTTGTAGCATTCCATGTTATAACTATTAACTACTGACGTTAGATGTCGTGTAAATGTAGTTTATGACTACGTTTACACGGCTCGATTTACGCCGAAGTTACACAACATCGAAGTTAGGAAACTGGTCAATCACAGTTCCACTCTTTAGAGAAATAACTATGGCCTAGTTTCCACCGAGAGTTTAATCAGAATGTAAGAACTAACCAACTACATTATAAAAAACTGGCCAATCATAGGCCTAGTTTCAATCGAGGATTTAATCCGGATCAGAATGTAACCAACCAACTACACTCGAGCATTCCCCTGTTACAGTCGGACGACAGGGGAATGCTCGACTGTAGTTGGTTGGTTACATTCTAATCTGGATTAAATCCTCGATTGAAACTAGGCCTACGATTGGCCAGTTTTTTTATAATATCGATGTTATATAACTTTGGCGTAAATTGAGGCGTGTAAATGTAGTCAGTGATTGTGTTCAGCAGAAAATGCAGTTTTGCAATTTTTATAAAATTCTTCAATATGATTGGTTTATGTACTTACAAAGAAAAGAGAATCGCCGATAAAATTGGCGAGGGTGATGGAGGACTCTATAACTCGTATTTGCTAGATTATATCTTAAATTAACAATATATGTTTAGAAAAGATTGAATTTATTAAAAGTCTCTATAACTACTAATAATTATAAAGACTTTAATACGTACCAGTAATTATGTTTGGTAAAAACGGACTGAAAATTTGCAAAGAAACATAACTTCATAATTTTATAAGATATTATAAGATAAATATTATATATAAGACGAAATTAACTTGCTGGAGTTTTCAATTTTGTTTATTAAAATTCAACATCTTTTATTTACATATGTAGAAGGTGCGAAATTAAAGTTTTTTCGTCCAAGGACCCATCAAACTATCTCTCCTATATATATAATCGGCACACTTCTGTCCTAAATATTTAGTACACAGAACGACGAACAGACGAATCACATTTACTGTCGACGATACGATTTTATAGATAGAATCGATTTAATCGTCAGAAAATGTATATAATCACATAATTTCCAAACTGGAAATGAATATACTGGCGGTAATGTACGGGCGATTTCGACGGTAACAGGCAAAAGGTCTCTCTCAGGTTTCTCTCTGACATCATGCATCGCGTCATCACGAGTTAACCAATGAAAACATCCCATCTGTACAAATATACAACTTCTTTTTTTCTCTTTTTCACGACGCGATGCGTTCAGTAGAAACGCACCCATAGGCGTTCCTCTCTGAGAAAGATTTGATACTGTAGCATATGTTATATATATGTTACATATATGTTGAAGAACAAAAATGAAGTATCTTTTTGGAGTAGATAAGTGTAGATAAGTATTATGTGAATTGTGATAGGTGGGATGTCTTATCTACACCTATCGCGCTTATCTACACCTATCTACTTCAAAAAAAGGTACTTGAAAAATTGAAACTCTTTCAGATCACTCTTAACAAAGCGTCAGTACCGCCATATGCTGCGACGCGTCGCGCCGCGGCGCGGCGTGCCGTAATATATCAATTGCAAAAAGTAATATTGATAAATGCGCAAAGTAGCGTCGCGTAAGCGCAGCCGGATCATCCGTGTATACACACACGTACGCTCGCGCCCACACATACATGTACGTCGTACATAGGGTGTATGTACTTTCCGTTTAATGACATAAATCGACAAACATCATTCTATCTTTCTTGACACGTAGAGAGTAACAAAGACAGAAAGACACTCGTGTCGATTTGCGTCACCAAATGAAAAGTACTCATACTACTGTTTACTGTCTACACGTTAACTTCAGTGTGACGCACACACGCATACGCATATAAGACCGAAAAGCGCGTAGAGGTGTAGAGCGCGGTGCGCCCCTGGCGGCGGACCGTGCAAGTGATCCTCGCGGAAATAATTATCACGATTTATGTTATTTGCAAATGTGATCCGGGGGTTTAATTAATTAGGCGATGCCGAGTGGTGGCGACTGAGACGGCGACGGACGGGCTCCTGGGGACTACCCGGTTACGCCGTGAGTGGAGTAGAGCAGCAGCGGCCGCGGCACGGGGTGAGTGCACGTTCGAGAATAATGTACGTTCCGTAATGTGCGTTCACGGCGGGTCGAGCCCCCCTGCGCGTGTCGAAAAGGGGGGCGGTGGCTGAGGCTGAGGTGGCTCGCCCGCTCGCTCGATCGCACGCGGCCGGCCACTTTTTTTATCGGTTTCGCCGGCTCGCTTCGGCGATAATAATGGCCGGTGCCGAGGATATCGCGAGCGCGCTCGGTGCCGCTCGGGACATCCGACGACGGACGCGACTCGTCCGAGGCGCCGTCCGCTCTCGTCTCGTTTCTCGTCGCCGGCTACTGTCGCGCGTTCGATGATGATGGAGCTGAACGGACGACTCCGTGATCGACGCGCGACGGAAATCACATTCTCGATCACGCTTGTTGACGTTCTCGACCAGTCTGAGCTCGACGACTCTTCTTGCCGCGATAACGGATGAACGAAATTATTGTGACGCGTATCGATCGTTGGCACTATTTATATTTTTTTTTTTTTCGTTTCTAGTATGTAGTATAAACAATCAATAAATAGTCCTTTGTACCTATGTAGTATCTAGAGTATACAATGGGTGCTTTTCAACAAGAAATATAGATAACATTATATATATATATATATATATATATATATATATATATATATATATATATAGTAAGTCATCTAATCTTTGTTTAACATTAACAAGGATTGATGACTCATTGTGTTACATTAAACCCTATTTTTTTTCTTCAGCTGAATTTCTTGCACGTTTCATCTTTCATTTTTTTTCACATTAAAGAAAAACAGGAATGCGCAAGAACTATAAGTAAAAAAAAGAACAGACCTATTGTATAATCTAGTCTCTTGCAGGAAAGCATCCATACAATGGCTACATTCAGCAGAATACAAGAGTTTTGCAACCGTTTTATGATTGTCTGCAGAGATAGGACTATTCTTCTAAATCTAAAAGTATAATCCAATTAGCGCGAAGAAAACTTTCTAACAGTTGCAAAATAAACGTTCTGCTGAACGCAGTCAATGATTGTGTATCAGATGAGTGTAGAGATTTTGTTCACAATTTCATTATGAGCGAGTTTTTAATTTATCGATTGATCACATGCGCAAATGCGGCTTTTACTGAAGAAAATTATATCCGTGCACAATGCAATTGATCAATCGATGAATTAAAAACTCGCCCTGTGTCGGGAAATTCATGTATATAATTATATGCATGTAGAATGGACCTGGCAGAAACTATGAAGAACATTGTTGCCAAAGGTATGCAAACCGAAATGGGTCCACCGGGTGGAGGATCGGGTTACTCCGCGAGCAGCGCTGGTTATGTCACAGAGAAGATGTACATGTTGTTACAAGCGTATTTGCAAAATAAAGGCTGGAATCCTAGTATCGAGCTACTGCAATGCTTCTCGGAATTTAAGGATGCTTCTATGATGCCTAGCGCCGCCTATTTACAGTGAGAATAATAATTTTATTATCAAACACAATTTATTTGTCTTGCAAAATATTTACTGCATTTGATTCATTTTTAGGATGATGGCATCTAGAGTTGCACTAGATTCACAGGGAAGATTAGTCCTTAGAGAGAATGGCAAAATAATACTACCCTATGAACACTTTGCCAATGCCGTAATGTTGAAACACATGAATGGACCACACGGCTTACACTTGGGCTTAGAAGGTACAGTCAGAGCAGTCATGGAATCTTACACCATTGGAAGAGAGTGCTTCGGGATGGAGAAAGAGTTTATCATAGAAGTCGTGCAAAACTGTCCCAATCCTGCTTGTCGTTACTACAAAAATCAGCTGGAGCTCACTCAGAAGATGGGTCACATGGCACCAACTTATATTCAAGAAAATGAAGCGACTGCGTCTCTTCTACGTACTGGTTTTCCACATAGCACAGATTTCCAGGTAATGAGCCAACTTTTTATACATTTTCTATACTTGTTATTACATACACAAGTTTTTTTTATACACACATATATATATATATATATATATATAATGTAAAAATTTTATGATTATATATTGGCTTTAAAAATTGTGTGCATTTAACATGCATACTTTCAATCATCAATCATCTGTTTAAAAATTTTTTAATTTAACATTTTACTATATACTTGACATATCTCTCTATAGAGCCTAAGCAGCGCTAATCCGAACACACATTTGGGAGGAGGATCCGCGGCGGATTTATCGGAGATGAGGAGTGCTGGCAACCAAATGAATCTTCAACGTCCCCCAAGCCGTCCGTCATTAAATATTCCGCATCGGCCTGTATCACAAGAGAAGAAAGTGCCATCCGGCAAGCAGCATTATGAATCTCTAATACCTAATATACCAATCTCCGATCATAAGTTGACGGACTTTTTACGTACCAATCTGGATAACTTGGACAATCTCACTTCTCTCGGTTTAGGAAACTTACAAGGATTAGGAAACGCCAACAAGGACTTGTTAGCGCTACACAACGGTGCATGGCCTTTAGAAAGTGAAAAGGGATCCCGATCATCATCTTCGAATTCAGAAGGTGATTAAGACTCGTAATATATACACAGTTTTGAAATAATATATTGGGTCATTTAAAAAATATCCGCGGTTTTTTGTTCAATTTTTGAATGAAAAAACCGCGGATACTTTTTAAATGACCCAATATAATACACATTGCAGCACTTGAAGACTCGTTTACTTTAGTTAAATGTTCTTCATAAAGAATAACAATATAGGCAGTTAAATATAATTTAGACGCAATCCCTTTGAATTATGCACGCAGCACATACAGTCATATCAATGCGTTTTGCAACAGAGACAATTGTAATGCAAGGATTATACATTAAAATCACATTAATGAATTTATTCTACTGTCTCAGGTGGTCAAGAGAAGATTGTGCGCGCTTTCGCAGAAGTGATGAAAAACATGGCAAGAATGAAAGCTTGCGTACGACCGGCAATGTGCAAGCCGTACGGCAAACAATCCGAGGCTCTGCAAAAAAGTAAAGACTCTTAATTTTATCAACTGTTTTTCTTTTCTTTTTTTCTACATAAATTTATTGTGCTATCAAATTTTATATTTTTATTCAAAGTTCCTTCTCAAAGTAATTTACAGAGATTTTCATGTTGCTTATTCTTAATTGCAGCATTGGTCGATACCATACAGCTTGTACAATCATTGAGAAGCTTCTTGCCGCCTCCACATATTCCAGTTTCGAGCTGGAAAAACGAAGATAAACACCGATTAGATCACACCGGTACCCCTTACCTGTCAACGTTGTGAGTAATTTTACTTAACTGCAACTACTATTATTTTAACTCTATTGTTAATATACATATTTTTACTATTCAGAGGTGCCAAAGGGTTTATCGTCGTGATCTATTGCTAATGCTAACATTTCGTGAACCTTGTTGATTTCATCGAGGTAAAGAGCGCAGTGATACTGGTTGACACTAGCAATGGATCACAACACGGCGATAATCCGTAAATCCTTGGGATCTCTGAAGAAAACACCCGTGAAAGCCTCAAAAGTATATTTCTACTGTTTTATCTATATATGTATATATATATAGATATTCTTTTATTTTTTTTTTTAACAGAAAGGCTAGCGGGATGGAAGAATTATGCGAGCAGCGTAAGTTAGACTAACCGTCGTCTTCGCTTTACTCGCGACAGACCAAGTTTCGTCTTTTTGCGCTCTATGATGTTCTAGTCACAAGATGTTTATTAATTAGCTGGGTGTTTCGTATCTAAACAACCCGATGGATTGCTCAAAAAAGTTGTTGGCGTTTAGGACTTCAAATACTAAGAGACAAAATGAGTCATGCGTGGACTGTGATAAAAGTGGGTAGCGAGAAACAAAAAAAAGATTTATATGTAGGACTAAACTTACACACCGCGTCATTTTAGGGATTTCTTACTAGCTTTATTTTATCACTGTAACCTGATTTCGTATTATTATTGCTCTCAATCTGCCTATGGAGCTTATTCGACAAATAATCTATCGATTAATCCCATAATTACTGAAAGCCTAGCGACTGAGTTATGATTACGTAAATTACATAAATAATAGGTATTCAATACAGATAGCCTTTATATTTACTGTATCGATTTAATAATTTGCCGTTTGTGTTCCAATAATTACTACCTGATTAATAATATATAAGGCTTCCTTTATATGTATAAAACTGTTATGTAGGCATGTAAAACTTATGTCAATATGAGAAGCAAAGACTAAATTGATTTGGTACAAAAGCTTTTGCTACTAATCGATTACTATTTCAACATTCGCGACATAGGCGCATAAAGAAAGAATAAGTTGACAATTTTCTCGATTATTAAACTCGTGTTGCTTTGTTTTACATGTTTTTAACTCGTTTGTTAAATATAGTATATTCTTTAATGTAGAGCTTTGAATTAGTATGAAACGAGTTATTCGATTAGCGAAATAATTGTGTTCAATTTATAATATATATGTACACGATTTATGCATACGTGTATATATATATATAAATTGTATATGTTATAATATATGTATGCATATCTTCTTTTAAAAAGATTTATATGAATACGTTATTACTTATTTTTAAGAATAAAATGAACATATATCATTGTTATTTCTAGTACTGTTCGTTGAACAAACATATGTTACAAATGTTGAAAGATTTGTAATAAGCTCCCATAGGCAGTATATGCGGTGTGCACGTGAAAAAGAATCATTGGTCAATTTATATAGGTATTTTTTGAAAAAAAAAAAGAAAAAAACAAATTATTTCTTAATATATACGTAGAAAAGGAAAAAGAACGAAATTGTTATGTCATTAGAGAACTCTTAAGAGGGTGTGATTCGCACTGACGCTCAAAGACTTCATCGTGCACTAAGTATTATTACGCAGAAACGTTTTTACTCTTGCAAGAGAAAACTGCAAATTAGAGGATCGCGATTGATCTCGATCGAACACTTCCTCAAAAATAAACGGCATATCGAATCAGTTGCAGGAGTAAAATTGTTTCCTACTCGGTTGTTATATGCGCATATAAGCGGTATGATAAAATGTTTCCTTCTTTCTCGATAATATAAAGTTACAAAGCGTTCGTCTTGGATGTAAGCGATAAATGCTGTGTAATACCGCGAATGCGAAATAGTGCGCAGCACTCGAATGTGTGAGCTCTGTTTTGTGGGATGTGTGTACATGTATCTGCAAGAATGCAAAGTTTTGGCTATCAAATAGCAAAATTTTATATGGATGCGTGCATGTTGAAGATATCTTTCTATACATGTATCTGTTATTATTTACTATACGTATGCAGCGAATGTGCCGATCGATTACCATTTAGGAGTCGGATCCATGATTTGAAAAACCATGCGAATTATTATTTTCTTTCGTTCTGTTTTTGTTTTTTTTTTTTAATTAATTATTACTCTTTCATATCGTCTCTATATCGTATTATTCTTCTTTCACCTTGCATTCTATTGTGTTTGAAAATAGGAAGCATGTGATATGATGATAATTAACAAGTCTGGAAAATAATTCTTGACAGTCATTCTTTATTTGTTTTTCATGGCTATTATAGCTGTTTAAACGAATGCAGATCCGGCTTCTGTAGACTGCGTTTTTGTTGACATACATATATAATATTATATATAATATTATATATTGACAAGAAGGCTGCTGTAATATGGTTCATAATTCGACGATAACTTGTTGCACATCAAAGTGTATTTCCAATAACTAGGTGGACTTATTTCTTATAAAATATTACGTATTATTAAAAAAATGCAAACGTAACGTCGTTTGTATCTCGATCGGTCGATCCGTGTGATCAACGCAATTTTAAGCATATCCATGACTAAGTCGTTGCAACTTATGCCAAATAGAGAAAAGGGAGCGCGGAAACAGAGTCTGACGAGAAAGGGAGTTGATCGAATATATTGAAATAGAAATTCGAAATACGTAATATGTTAAGAATTGCATCTGAGATAAATCTTATCTTATTGATGATTTAAACACGATAGCGCAATTGTTTGACGATGTGACGAGGAGTTTGTGCGTTTATTTATTTATTATTATTTTTTTTTAAGCAAAAGTCGCAGCACTGCAGTAAGTTTCTTTATTACTTTCGCTGTATTTTATTATTAACGATAATGTTGTTGTCTATTTTATGTTCTAGATTAATTATCGTTAAAGTTTAAAAATGTTTCGTTTCCCATTATTCGTTTTGCAGTTTTATCATTGCAATAGCTGCAACTGTTGCTGTAATGTGCGTTAGTTTAATATTCTCCTTTGCCGTCCGTTAATTTCTACTAGTTTAGATAATTAGAGCAAGATAAGATTTGATTCTAAAGGTACGCGTTCTCTCGAACGGAGTCGAGCACATCAGGAAAAGACAGAAAAAGGATAAGTACAGATTTCGTTTCCGAATCTCGTTACTCTCGCGCCATATCTATACCATAGAGACCGTGTACATGTTTCCGCACCGAATTCGACAGTAAGATGATAAATGATTGTAAAATGCGCACCGTTGTCGATCCGTCGTTCCCTTTTTAACTCGGATCGCTAATCGATATTCGTACACCAAACGCTAACCGCTGTGTCTGCACATTAAGCTCGTCGTCGCTTGCCAGTATTGCTCTTCTGTATTCTCGCATAATTCTAACTCATGACAGCAATTATTAAAGTTTTTACAAGTGTGAAAGACACGCCTGGTATCATCTTCTTTCTCTGGCCCCCATTAATTATTCCCATAAATACACTGTACATAGCCTGCTTGGCTTTTGAAGCTTTAAAAATTCTTCCTCAGCGAAACATCGTCGTTTATCGAGAACTCGCAGGATCGTGTATTAACTGGCTGCGCCTCCAGCACGAAGATTACGTCATCCAAGAAGTAGTACGACTGTCCTAGATCACCTTCGCAAAGGTACGGTAGTTTGCTCCAGACGAGGCATCGCAGTCCCACCGGAGCGAAGACTCGATCGATCAGACTGACTATCTGAATCTCGAGTCCACTTCCTCGCACTGGTAAATATTCTGACGGTTTGTGATTATTTCTTTCGCCGACTTCGACATAAGGGCTGAACGGTAGCACCAAGGCGACGACTAGTCTGCCACCGGGAGCCAGTGAGGTTCTCAATAGCTTCAATAGAGTATTTGGACGGTCACAACGATCGAGGAGATTTAGGCAGAGGATGACATTGTAAGGACCAGCTTCCTGATGCCACCTCTCCACGTCGAGTACTCTGCGCAAAAAAAAATGGAGAATCAAAGGGCATATTCGGAAAAACATTTTCCGTATCTTATGTAAATTATTCGGATATTTGGAATTTTATACTCCTAGCGTTTTGTAGCACTATATTTTTATTTTAATTTGATTTTAAGAGGAATAGCTAACAGCAGTTTTTTCTAATGCTCTAATTGAAAATAATTTTGTTTATTTAACAGACCCTATATTTAACTATAAAGAGTCTTATTAATCGTAGCCGGCACTAAAAAAATCTTTTTAAAATTCAGTGATAATTCAAATTTTATAAAACGTCGCGAGTTCATCTCATCATAAAGAATATATGCAGCGAAAACCGAATTGAAATTTCTCCTTGACAAGAATAGCCGCTTTTTTCAGAAACGCAGGCCGAGAAACGAAACTCTAGACATCGGCTAATTTTACACAGAGCTGACGGTGAGTACCCGGAGATAGTTGAAGTTGTATAAAATGAGTTACGGGATTCGTCGCGCCCTACGGACGCTCATTTAAAATTCGAGTAGCGACTCAGGGCGGCGCGTTCCGATAGTGGCGTCCGCTCCGATCCGCTCCGGGTGTAAAACCATCGTAAACTTCTACTCCAATCAATTCGGCGCAATAAACTTGTTAGTGGCGCATCGTGTTGAGAATATTACGTATCGACACGAGTGTCGACAGACAAGTGCCGCTTTATCGGTCGGCCCCGGCCGGCGCGAATACGCGACGGGACCGGCTGGGCCCCCGCCGATCAATTATCTTATCTCATTTTATAATGAAGTCCACGTTTTTTAGATAACCGTAATAACACCGCTTGTGATGGCCCCTCAATTCGCTCGGGAACGGTGCACATAATTGCGAGTGCTTACATTATCGAGGTTCCGTATCGAGTAACTGCGAACCGTCGTACTTGGCCGATTTCTTATTGATCTGATTCGCGCGTTCGTGGATTTACATAAATTCTATTCCTTCCTTTTTCTCGATGTATTTAATCACGTAGATAGTACAATGTAATAAATAATAAAATGTAATAAAATCTTCTCTCTGATCAATTTTTAAATTTTCAACAAATAGTGGATGATTTCTTGTGGAGACTTTTTACACTGAAAAGAGATATGCTTATCAACAATGCCATCATCATTTAATTTTTAGAAATTCGGAATTTCACTTTGAATTTCTTATATCAGGTTGGGGAAAAAGTTTCTTCGTATTTAAAAAAAATTTTTTGCAAAAGTTTTTCATTTGTTGCAAAATTTTCGTTACAATTATATTATTCGTTAGAGTTTTAGCTTTAAGAATCTGTTTTTTAAATTGCGGTGTGATGATTTTTATCGGAGTTACGAGTAATCAAAGTTAGAATGCTCCTTTACTTAATTCGCGAATAATTCAGTAACAAAAAATCATAGAAACATTTTTAAAAAATGATTTTGTAGGAAAAGCTTCGAGCTTTTACGATAGGTAGTCGAAAATTTTTGTAAATTTTTTTTGGACACGTGAGAGACTCTCAAAGTGAAAAGAAAAATTTTCATCTTTTTCAGCTCGCAGTTTTTTTGATGTAAAAATTATCAAACTCACAGAAACTGAAAAAATATAGTAATCTTTCGAAAGTAGAGATTTCAAGCTTTAAAACTCTCTTTTTAAATTGAAATTTCATTTATTTTTGACGAAGATATTGTATATACAATTTTGAATTAAAAAATACGAAGAAACTTTTTCCCCAACCTAATATGTATATCTAATAAGAAAAATTTATAATGTATGTATATATCCATGGGTACTTTACATAAGAAAGGGCGTTTTTGTGGGTTATCTCTGTGTCTAGATTCATTGTTAAAATATGTGCCAACATTTCATAAATATCATTTGAAGCAATCTGCTGTGAGGCTACTCTTCGTCCTAATAAGCTGAACTGCAATGTTCATAAAATATTGGCATTCTAACAATTAATGACTAGATACGGAGATCCAAATCTACAGTACATAAAAATCACCATACAGGTATTGAGAAACGGAAACTTCAAGTTACTATTATTATTATTAGCACAATGTAAACAATTATTCGTTTGAATCTAAATGAGGAAAAAATGGATCTCGCAACGAAAAGATCGATTCTAAATTCAATTAAAAGTTACTCGATAATTCATAAGAGTAAAGATAAGAGTTTGAAGTAATTTCCTCGATATCGAAGTTGTCAAGGAAAGTCGTGAATACAAGCGCTTTAAGCTGTGATGAGAATAAAATACGTGTCGTGCGAGTCTACCGAGCGTGTGCAGTCGCCGTTACGAGAAAATGTAAATGCACGTTCAAGGAGCGAAGATTCCACCGCCCACCTTTGGCCGCACGTATTCGATTCAAAGAATGTAATCTGTTTCGCATTCTCGCATACGCGACTCCACGCTCGCAAGGGAGCTTTGCCATTTGAAAAATTTCCGTCCAACTAGTAAAGATTCCTTGCAGAATATATTCAGATCGAATCGTCTTTATATAAACGCGCATAATGATTGCAATAACACAATTGATTTCAGAAATATTCCGTCCCTTGATTACGAATATGCTAATTTCGGGCGAATTAAGTTTACACGTCGTGCCTTTGCTTATAAATTTCAGACGCTTGCTAAAAATAGTAAAAAAACTCACAGAAATCTACGAGAAAACTTTTAAGGCCCGTTTCAGTATGTTAAATTTTAAAAGTTAATCAAATAGATTTCATTATATTCGTAAGACACATTCTTCGTGTACGAAACAAAATGATGTATTAACAATATAAAGATAAAAATTAATTACTTATTTTAAGTATTTAAAGTTCTTGTTTAATGCTGTTAGTACTCCAAATAAAAGTAAGTAACTGCTGTTTTTCAGTATTAAATTGACCATTATTAGATTTCTGTAAGGGAAAGTAAAATAATAAGTGCTACATATAAAAATATAATAGAGGCTAAATCTTGATGGCTAATAATATTTCTATGTGAATTTTAAATACATTTTCCAGGACTTAAATTAAATTCGATTAAAAGACTATGCTGTTAATAGAACCTAATTTTTTTCACTGTACCATTTAAAAAAATACGATCGCAAAAGATGGCTAATAATATTTTCTATGTGAATTTTAAATACATTTTCCAGGACTTTAATTAAATTTTATTAAAGGACTACCGTTTAAAAAAATACGATCGCGAAAGATAAGACGCGCTACTTGATGAAATTTACATACGTGAATTTTCTCTTCGCCAGAGCCCACCTCATGGGGGGTGAGATATCCGTGGCGTACACCTTTTCGAAAAGATGCGCCACGTGGGCGGTGGTTGCGCCATCACCTGCCCCGAGGTCCACCAAGGAATGCCAGGGACCCGTGAAGCCACTCGCGTCCATTAGCTTTTGAAATTGTTCACTAGAGAATACGTGCATGGAACCACGGCCTAGAAGTCTGCAATAATATGATGTAAAGAACGTTTCATTGTCGTAAAATTTGAAATAATTTATATATTTAAGTATATTTTCAGATTTATTTATATACTTGTTTTTTTTAGTAAACATGAGGATAATAGAAATAATAGATAATAAGACATAATTTCGTACAATAAATAATTTCAGCAGATTAGAAATTTCAAATCAATCATGTTTTTGTCGTTTAAATAGAATAGCGTCAAATTGAAGGTTATTTTCTTAAAATAATCCTTATATTATATGTGTCTTGTTTAAGAATTAAAGCCTTGAAAAATTACATTCCAGCTAATCTTGTTTTATTACGACAAAGTAGTGTTTTAGTGAAAAGGGTTTTTGAAATAATTACTAAATCTGTCCACGGTATTTATATAATAGGTTGAAACTTATGAGAGGATTAATGTTAATAAGTTGCTGCGACATGCTCGCTTGACGAAGTCTGCGCTACTATACCAGCGTTATCATTAGACGTTTTTACTGCATATTACTGGCCGATAATGCATCTTCATTTCACCATGAAACTTTACGAGCCCTAAGCATGAGCTTAATTAGGCTCGTTACGAGGCGTATAATCACCGCGTGTCCCCGTTTACATTCCGTCGGGCAATTTTATCGCAAAGCAATATATTCGAAGGATAGAAGAGGCGAAATGGAAGATTACCGAATCTCATTTCTAACTGAGACGTACGATTATCTGAAAATCATTAATCTAACAAGATAAGTTCGTATTAGAGTTGCTTTTTTATTAATAATAATTAGTAAACGTGAAAATTATATAGTATAGTTATATCTATAAATTATATTTTTTAATTGTTACTTTTCTAGTTCGCTAGAAGACTAGCATGTTATTTACTATTAGGTGTTGGAATTAATTCGTAGCGTTTTACAAGTGATGGGAAGTACTTTCATTAATGTATTTTTTAATGCTCATGTGAAATAAATAACATTCTTTCATTAAAAACGCTACGAATTAATTCCAACACCTAATATTACAGTACGAAAAGCATCGTGTAAATCAGGCCTTTTGCTTTTCGGATATAAACGTATAGGGAGGAGAGAAAGCATCCGATCTTGCAGTTCCTCGCTATCTATCGATCGAGCCAACGAATGAACGAACACCTGCATATAGAAATCAAATCCCTGAGGTATCTCCGCGGCAGCAGGTTGCCCCGCGGAATTCGTCGATGTCATCCGGGATGAAGGGAGAGGGAGGGAGAGAGAGAGAGAGAGAGAGAGAGAACGCCAGTGAGCAGAGCAGGAGGTACAGCTCGCTTCCACCCCTATCCTTCGACTTCTCCATGTGGAGGTATCACGAGGGAAAAAGGGGCGGGTTCATTTGAAAATACCAGAGTCGTCGCCGGTGTTGCGCAGCGCACGGCGGTCCATCAATGCCGCGGAACGCGGGATTTTGATCGTGAATTCGGTTATACCCCCCCGGCGTTATAAATAAGGCGATGGTGGTCCTCGTGGAGGCCGGTCTCTCTCTCCCCCGCTTCGTCCCTACGTCCGACTCGATCTCCCCCGCTTTACCCCTTTCTTTTCCTCTTTCTCTCTTCCGCACCGCTCGGCCATGGCCGGTGTCATCAATTAACGAGCACCTCCTGGCCCCATTGAATAATAAACAAGAATAAAGAGATGGAAGAGGGGACAAGAGTGGACACACAGAGAGGGAAAGGAAGGGGAAAGCGACGGGGGACTCGGTCGGTGCATTGTTCGTAGTATCATCCTTTTCTATCTTATTTCTGCGGATCCTTAAGTTACCCCTCTCTTCTTCATCTCCCTTCCCTCTGAACTCACCTTCGTGTATGGTCGCGCACAGCCTTCTCGCTTCTGTCTTTATTTCTGTTTTCTCTCCTCGTCTCTCTTTCTTTTATCATCCTCGCCCTCCCGTCCTCTTCGCCACCTTCACTCATTCTCTCTTTTTCTCTCTCTCTCTCTCTTTGTTCTTCCTTCTTTGTTTTCTATCTTTCTCCCTTGTGCACACATACACTCTTTCCTTTTCTGGACTCGTTTCATTGTCAGCCACCCAGCACACCACCACTACCATATCTCGGTGCAGTCACATCGTGACCTGCGAGTCTCCGAGTGGAAAAGAGGGAAAGAGAGGAAAACATAGGAGGAAGGAGAAGGGAATCAAGTACGCACACGCGTGTGGCCGCGGTGATATATACGCGCGGCCTACAAATCAGGCCCGTAGATCGCAGCGAGCGACAATTAATTCGCCGCTTTTGCCCTTCCCGGTCGTCCCTCTTCCCTCGGGGCTCCATTGTGTGCGAGTAGTCGTATCCTCTTCTGCCCTCCCTTCTCTCATCCTCCATGATTTGGAACACTTTCTTCCTTCTCTCTCTCTCTCTCTCCCTCCCTCTCTCGCTTTCTCTTGGACTCTCTTGCGCGTTTTGTTTCATCGAGGACCACTAGGGCCCGTTTTGCCTCGTTTGGACACTATGGGACGGTAGGGGGAGGGAAAAAAAGGAGGGACTCCCCGTAAAAGCGCGGCTTTAATGCGGGTCTGGCGTCATGCGGTCTAGTTATGCGGCCACGCCGTTAACAGCCTTAAAAAGGAAGCGTCGTGAAACGTGGAGCAATTATACGTGAAGATACGGGGTGGCCGATATCCCGATATCACATCAGCTGTCGGTGTCAGAAACTTATAGGCGATGTTAAGATTGTCACGGAGATCTTCTTTGGATAGGGTAAATGAAAGGTAGCAAATGAAATTTGAATTTTTCTCATCTATTTGTTAATGTAGACTTAACCAGATTTGATATAAATTCTGGGAAGCATTTAATATAATTTTGATATAATAAACATATACTATTAATTATAGAGCGAGAAAAGAGGAAGAGAAAAAAATCAAACAGTTGATCCGTTTAATAGTAATAATAAACGACAATGATAAACAAATTAAAGCTCCGTATATATTGCGTATTCGAGATGAAAATCAAAATTAAGCTCAAACGTCTCGATCATTAATACTCCCGATATGCGACACGCGATTTCTTCACGTGTGGAATCAGCTGGATCGAGCAGATCGATTTAGGAGGAGACGCCATGGACATCGATAGTCCTCGCTCGCCGGCGGCGAGGAGAGGATAACGTCGTGTACGCCTGATAACGATCTCCCCGCAGGACGATCATTTATAATTCCAGCCACCCACTCTCGCGGCCCGGGTCGTGCTTCAATTTTTGTCGCTGTACACGCTGCCGATGAGAGCTTAAAGATTGGAGCTTGTATATCGAAGCGTGACGAGGGGGGGCGGGGATAGGCGGCCACCCCCCTGCTTGCGCGGGGCTCCATGATCGTAAAATAACTCGGAGGACGAGCGAGCGAGCGGGTAGTGTTAAAGAGGCGCTCGGCGGAGGATCGTTTACCTAATAATAGCAATAATATGTAAATGCGATGCGTATCGAGCCGCCATCGAAAGAAGGGGCCGCGCACTACGACGCCATTGTTTGCAAATCCTTGGTCGAGAGCGAGCGATCCAGCGAATAGGCTCCTCTCAGCCGCTCACGATTTTCTTTTGCACGTGAATCGAATCCTCGTTGGGTATTGCGTGCGAGTATAATCGCCACGCGCGGGATATGTCTGCGAATGCACGGTGCGTTAAAGAAATAACTAATTGAGGATAATGTCAAATAACAGGTACTGTTCTGTTGACTATACGCGTTAAATAAAATATTTAAAAATAATGTATATTTTGAGATGAGGTAGGTTTGGAAGATTAGCATACCTACACGGAAGAAGAGTTTTACTAAAGAATGTAAAAACTTAAATAGTTACAGATTTGAAAGCAATTCTGTTGGGCCATTAAAATAATCATGTAGAATGATCAAAATTTTGACTTTGCTAAGCTTGTTAAATTTTTTTGCAATATTGTTCATCATGCTTGAGTGTCAATTTTGATAGACCAATAAAATTATTTTCAGATATAACTAAATTTTTAGATACTTTAAATAAAACTTGTTTTTTTTCCGTGTAATTTTCTTACATCTTCATCTTTCCAATTAATTATTTAACCTAGTTAAATGTAAAATACATTTATGTAATACACAATGTATTTATAATTTAGAAAGAAAGAAATATTGGCAAGAATTCAAAAGTTAAAAACATTTAAGATATGCATTTTAGGCTAAAAGTTTGAACAGAGAGAGAGAGAGAGAGAGAGAAACACTTTTGAAAAATTAAAATTTTTGGAATTATTTATTCAAAAAGATTTTATGAATTTTAATAACAGTTGTAGAATATAAAAAATTATTGTTAAAAAATACGTTGTTATGGAGATTTAAGTAGTGTAAATTTTGTAACAATATTAATTGAAAATTGATCGAGCCTCGAGAAATATTCAATATAATAAACAAAGATCATTCACATAAACACATTTTACATTGCATTGCTTTGAACTGAAAACTGAAAGTCACATAAATATATGATTAGGCATCAAAACCTACTTTAATCGAAATGTGGCCTTCTTCGTTTATTTATGTTCATCGATTTTTAACGAGCGTTTCCAACATTTGACTTAAAATGTATTCTAAAATGATATATGTTATTTTTTACTGCTTAATCCTATAATATTTATAGTTGTAATACGTGGTTATCAGATTATTATCAGATATATTTACAGATTACACGTTAAAGACACGTTAAGATCGCGCTTCAAGATAGTATATTTTAAAGGGTTACAGAAGATATATATATATATATATATATATATAGCATGATAACTTGATTGGATCTCGTCACGCTCGAGAATATGCGCGGTTTGAACGATCATTACGTATTCACGTTATAAGCGCGCGAACGAAATGTAATTCTGTACCACGACGCGGGATGGAACTTTTCAAAGTTCGTCCTGAATGGATTAATGAACCGAGTGACACGGGATCTTTCCTCCCTCTCTGTCTCTCTTTCTCTCTTTGATTGGAGCAACACTTACGGAATCTGACCAGTCATCTTTACCTTCGTTTGTCGTCGTTCTGAAGCAACGAGCCGCGTCCTGACCTTTCTCTCTTCCTCCTTTTTTTCGATGTCAATTCTCTCATCGGTTCTCCCGATACGTTCAAATTTCCTCTATCATCGAGTGAGGTTGCTTTTCGAGATCGTTAATGTATTCACGTTATCGCTGCTTAATACAAGTTACAAACTGTATACTTGTGTTTATCGATGTCATTACATTCTACATAGCTGATAATTTACAACCAAAGCTTAATGTACGAATCGTGTAAAGAATTAACATGAATTTTTGACCAGTAAGATTTAATACATGTTTCATATACAAGTTATACAAGTTAATGTTGTAATATTTTTTGTCATAAAATGTCATAGTAATAATTTAGCATATTTTTTTTATTAACTATCGGTTAAGGTTCTAGCTAATTACGAAGTCGACAGCAGGATTATGTTAGGGAGAAAAGAGAAGGAGCCTCTACTATATCTTATATGGAATAAAACTTGGAGCCGGTAAATTCTCGCGATATTACTTTCTTTAGGTGCATTCAATCAATGTCCGCCAATGTGAAAAATGTATTTCGAATCGGAGAAAGCAAAAGGACCGGCGAAACTCGAAAAATTTCATAGATCATTGGCCGTCGCCGAATGCAACAGAGAAGTTATCGCGAATTCCTCTTTAAAAGATTTCTTTTAAGTCTAGCACACTCACGAAACAAATCACAGCTTTTACACTGAAAGGCAGAAAAATTGTACATTATTTTTACGTTCTCCAAAAATTCGAAGCAACTCTCGTTGATGACTTTATTCCCGTCCGTTTGTTAATTAAAATCGATAAATTCGTCATTTGTAGAACTTGAAAATTATATATGGAGACGCACGTCGCGTATTTTCTGTTTAGCGCTAAACAGCGTAAATGTACTGGCGCGATGCAAAACGTAAAAAAGCAACGTACGGGAGTATTTGCGCGGCGGTTCGCTGGTGGTGGTCGTGAGCAAAAATACGGCTAGGTGAAAGGACGTAAAAGGGAAGCGCGCGAAAGAAAGCGTACGAGAAAGGAGCCGAGGATCCTTTGCCCTGATATCGTTGCGGCTCATCTTCTTCGTATCTTTTTCTCTCTTTCTCGTCGCGATTATACAATCGACGTTAGCCTTTTCCCCTTCCACGCGCGTATACGCACGCAGACAGACAGAGATAGGGCCACACAGGCGTATGTAACAAGAACGACATACCTCGCGTGCGACGTGTGTGCTCTCATAGTGACAATGTTAGTGTAATCTTCGGCGAACATCGGCCACCATCGCCGGTCGACTCGATTCGACGAGGGAGAGGACGACATTTATCTCGCGGGGATCGGAGTCCAGTATCATGGGGGGGGGTGGGGATGTTGCAGCGTGTGTGTGTGTGTGTGTGTGTGTGTGTGTGCGAGAGAGAGAGAGAGAGAGAGAGAGAGAGAGAGAGAGAGAGAGGGAGGGAGGGAGGAAGAGAGAGAGAGAGAGAGAGATGTGGCGAGACACACGAACCGATCGCAGAATTGATGAAGAAGGGGATGAAGAGAGAGAGAGGGAATCGACGTGTATTTAGCATTCCCCATACCAACGTAGCGTCTCGTTAGCTGTCTTCTCTCTCCCCCTCCCCCCTCTCGCCCTTTCTTCGTCTTACTCGAGCTACCTCCGTGTCGGTCTTTCTTCGTTGATGGAGCACATAGAACGCGGGTACGAGTCCGTAAGATCCGAGGGGATGGGGTGAGAGGACGCGCGGAGAGGGAGGCGACGAACGTCACTCGAAGCTGGGGATGCTGGGTAGGCGTGGACCCATGGACCACCCTGTCCACGGCGGTTGGAGGGGAGACCACGCCACCGCGACCGTCGAAAGGGGAAAGGGGGGAGGGGAGGGAGGCGGACGGGCAAAGAGGCATCGAAGGGTGACGAAGGGCGGGATGAGGAGCGCCGTGGACAATAATAATTATTATACACCCCGGAGTTTTGCAAATGCTGTCCTTCGGGGTAGCTGGCAATGTGGGGCGGAAAGGTAAGGGAGGTCGGCGGACCGGAGTAGGTGCCGGGAACGGCCGCCCGCTATCTCGCCCGGTCACAAACGGAGGAGGTTGTGGGAAGGGGGTGAGAGGGGTAAGATGCGAGGGAGGGAGGCGAGTGATTCTTAAACGGGATCGTTATGCGAGTCTTTCCCGGTGCTCTCTTCCTTCTCTCCCTGTGCTCTCTCTACGATTGCTTCGTTCTCCTTTCCCTCCTATTTCTTACTCTTCCTTCATTCCCCACCCTTGTCCCTTATATACTTGGCCGTTCGTTTCACCCCTTAGACCTACCACTGTTGCACCCCTCAGCCATCCCTGCGCTGCACAGTAAACGTATAGTAGGTGGACGACTCTGTGAATTTGTATTGGAAGTAAGTCTATACGTATACGTATATGTATTGCGCGAAATCGACGTGGGTGTTTGTGTGTGTATCTGTGTGTTGCGCGGTGTAGATCACACGTCACATATCGAGTCTCGAGAGCAGACGCAGCCCCTTCCGTCTGTCCCTTAGCGAGACACCCACAAGTAGAAGAAGCCCTTCTTTCCCTCTCAGCCCGTATTCTCTCGTTAATTTTGTCAATTTTGTCGGAACGTCTTGGATTCTTTCATCTTTCTTATCCTTGTGCTTATTTTTTCATCTGCACCGTATTTTTATCTCCTCATATTTCGTTTAACAAGAAAAATTGCGAGAAACATAATTTGTTGTAAAATTGAAAAAAGTTTATAAAACCAACTCATTAGTAGAAATTTATTTTGATGGAATTCTTAAATGACTGAAAAGGTCAAGTTAGCTTTTATATTTAATATGAAATGTAACAGCGATCCTAAAATTCTGACAACGGAAAATAATCGATCTTGACGATTTTGCATACAATTAAAATTCATTGACATCAGTGTTTTCGCGCGCGTTTCAAAAGTGTCGTGATTGCAATATATGCAATCGCTTTATTCTTGTAACGTGACTATGAAGACAATCGTTAATTTCGATCGAGTCCACGTGACGCTGACGGATTTTCCAAGCGGATGGGAAGTCGAAGAGGACGAGGCGCAGCGTGCTATTCGCCAGGGAAATATACACTTTTATAACTCGTTTCTCTTTTCGCCGACCTCTGCAAATCCCTCTCTTGACGGGGACATTTCTGAATTTTAGACGCTTTAAACATTGTGATTTGGCATACAAACATCGTGCGTACTATCTGTGCGTCATAAAGGAAGTTGACAAGAGAGAGAGAGAATAAAAAGATGTCGTTGATCGCTATTTTAGAAAATCGCGAGTTTTCTTCTTCTTTCTTAGATTTTTAAAAAATCAACAATACGAATTTTTTATTTATACATATTAGATGCTAACTATATTCAAGAAATATTCCTGATCATGTATTCTATCGTATTTCAACGTAAAACTATAAGTCTATTAAAATAGTCAAAATGATTAATTTGTAATTATTCGTTAAATTTATAAATACGCATTTTTGAGATTTTTTTGTGAATTTTGTTATGATATGTAAACGATTAAATTAAAATCAATTTATTACTTTCTGCTCTCATTTTTTTTTAAAGATATGTATTAATATATATATATATAACTTTTCATTAATTCAAAAATAATTTTTTTTAGTTATTATTTTAAATAAGTTAAAAAATATTATTCATCAAGAATGAATTAACTCATAAAAATTATTAAAATCATCACATAACTAAAAAATAAAGGTTTTTTTAGGGGTTGTGAAACGAAATGACAAAAATAATAACACTTGATCATGTTAAGAATACTTTTTTTTTTACCGACATTATTTCATCAATAATTTTCTGTTAATAATTTTCTCTCAAGTTGAAGAATTATATTGTATTTTTCTTTTTTTCTGGGAAATTTAATTGTTTTAGTTGTGTCATTCTTTTGAAGTAAATGGAGGGATTATTGTATGTATACAAATAATAGAATTCGATATACGACAATCGTTAGCAATTAATTCTACTTAATTAAAATAAAATTAAGAAAAAGAAATTTAATAGAAATGCATAAACGAGAGGATTAATTGAAGACATTGTACGTTACGACGAGATTGTGGAGATTTATACAAATTTAAAATAATATCGATTTTTTCCGTATATTTTCATTTCAAGTCGGCGGCAAGTTGTCAGCCTGACAACTAAAACGACTTAGAACTTAAAACTTGGCCGTTCCCGAAAAGTATCTTTATCTCGGGACAGTCGAGACGACCGCTGGCGCGGATACGTGAATCAGGGGATTTATTATTTAGCCGGACATATTTAGCGGCGCACGTAGTAGACAAGGACGTATCCTTCCTTCACGAGCTGTGCGCTCGCTTCGGCACGTACGTATACACTACACGAACGGCACTCGGATGCAGCGGATGGCACGTGCATTATGCACCGGCAGACTCAGTGGAGCCGAGTCGGCGACTCGTGCGCCTGCATGTATGCACTTGGCTGTATGCACTTGTCGCCGGGCACGCTTATCCTCATTAGTCACGTGTAGAGTGAAGATAGGAAAAATTCATTTCCACCAACTTATAATTCGATCGTGTGGAAGATACTTTACACTTGGAGAAAAAGGCACAGTGGTAGCAACTATGAAAGCGACAACTATGTAAGTTTTATGCAGAATTAATGTACTTGGACCAATCTTAGTTGCACCAATGTTACTTTGACTTTAAGCAAGACTTAAAACTCTTTCCGTCTCGTTTTAAAGCGAAAGAGAGCCAGAGACAGAGAGAGTTTTAAGCCTTGCTTAAAATCAAAGTAACGTTGGTGCAATCGGGCCTTAATTGAACAAGCTATTTTGTAGTTACTACAATTATATGAGTTTAAACTAATTTAAATGTAATTAATAGTTTCGACTGTGTATTATTGATTCATTCAACTATATTAACCTCGTCAATCACAACTGTGAAAATAATTACAACAATTAATTTCTGAAGCGTCCTGTTTGAAATACAGAATGGTAATAAACCTTCGTAATCGCGAAAAGAGTATTTTCTTCTTCATTGAGGAAGGTTCAAAGTTTTTTTTTCTATACTTTATAACTTCATGATATCAGTTCGTCTAAAAATTTTCGCTTTGAGTCCAACCCGTTGCTTAGTCGAGGATTAAAACATATAAAATCTATTTGTCATCTTTATAATTGCTATCACTACATTTTTCTCTGAATGTATTGTGCAGTAAAAAAAATTTGTAATTTCAATTTTGAAAGTAACGAAAGCGCCATTAGTGATCCTCGTTATATTATATATGTTTAATACAGAGCATAAAAAGTTTCTTTGAAACAATCAATTTGGCTTTGAAATTAAATTTTATAATTTAGTATATTGAATTAATTTCCACGTTATCTCAATTCTCTAATAATTTGAAACGATGTTATTGTGTCTTTAATATTGTAAAAATGAAATAGGATCGATATAGGCGACTGGTATGTTATCGATTACGATTCTTTTGCGATAGTGTACTTTTTTTAGTTTAATAGTCTCACCCCTTTTGCAATACGTCGTAGTTCGCACGCAACGAATATGTGAATCATTACAGTAATGCGAATTTATGTAAGGCAATATGATTGATAGTTTGTAAAATCGTGCAGAAAAGAAAAAATAGAGCAAAGCAACAATGCTGTATCATTACGCGCATCGCGTGTATTGCAAAGCTAAAGGGTGAATTTTAAAGAGACTCTTTCTTGGAGCGACTTGCTGCTTTTTCATCACGTTTGCCTGGCGTTTCCCGGAAAGAATGGATTAATACGCAAGTAACAAGGCTTGTTATTGTTGCACGAAAAATTATATTTCAACTGTTATCTAGTATACAACCCTATATTCTAGCATACATCTGTAAATCCGTAGTGTTTACATCGTGTGCGAAATATTGCACGCCATACTGTTCGATACTTTAAGGAATTCTCTTCCTCGATCCAAATCTTCTTTATCGAAATAACAGAACTTTCTCTTTTTTTCCGTAATCGTGCAAAAAAGTAAAATTTAAATAAATGAAGAAAACATCTCCATTTTTCTTATACACAGAGAAGATATAGATATCTTTTTTTGCAAGTGGTTTGAAATACGAGTTTATTGTTTGTTCACTTTACAATTTTCCAGTAATTACGTTCAACCATGATGTTCTACTGTGTGCAAACAATAAGTGACTCCAATGATAGATGTTAATTGACTTGTTTGGTATAGCAACCTCGTGTACACATTTACACGCAGTTCTACGAAGACAATATTGAAGCAAATCGATATCACTAAAGCGCGTGCCAGTGAGTGATAGTATTATAATTTTTTCTTGTTATGAAAATTTAAAATTAAAATGTTTCGACAATTTTTATAACTAATCATACATAATCATATTATGCAATGATTTTCATCAGCTCATTTTTTAGTTAAATAAGGAACATAATTTTTCTTAGAAAAAAAAAACGTTATTTTCCTATTTAATCTAAATATATTTGTATCTTAAATAGGATGATAATCGCTTTCCTTTTTGAAAAATAGTATTTCTTCTATATATAAAACATAAAATTTCAAAAATTTGAAATTTTTTTTTTAAATTTTTACAGAGATTGTTAGATTTTAATGCGATGTGTGGTTGAGACCTGCATCTCTTCCTGAAACAATTAAGCCAATCTTTAATTACGTCAGAAAGAAAGGAACGTTACATCACGAACAAGAAACACACCCTTTTCGCGGCTACGGAAAGGAAGAATGCGAAACCGCCCCTTTTCTAGCGCGCGTCACTCCCGGAAAGGGTTAATGAGTAATTAACAGAGCGCAAACTCGCGCCGGCGCGGAGCGACATCTCATCGAGCGGTCTGAGAATAATCCCTCGGGCACCGCCTCTCGTCCTCGTAATTACTGGTCATAACAGAGACCGAAAGACAGAGCGAGATCCTGGGTCGGGTCGAGTCGGTTTCCCGAGAGGGTGGACGAGGCGGTGCCGATACGGCTTTTCCGCTCGGCGCGCGAGAACTCGCGCCTGCGCCTGCTGTTAATTACACGGGAGAGGGTTGCCAATCAGAGGAAAAGCCACTCTTTGCGCAACCGCGCTAATGATAATTACTGACCAATTGGGCCGACACCGCCGCGCCGTCGTGGACCAATCGTAGGATGCTGTCTAAAAAGAAAGGAAAAGAGAACGAGAGAGCAGAGTCGGGGTGACTGGGGTGGAGGGTGGCTTGAAGGTCGATCGCGCGGAACGGCTATCTCAAACGTTGCAGAAAATTGCAGACAAGTTAAATAATGTCGTAAGAAATTTAAGAAATTGTAGGAAAGTATGATTATTGATATGTAGTTATGAAGACTACGATATAACATATGTATAGGAGGTCTCGTCTTCTTGCTTGGACATAATTTTATCATTTTCGTCATAGAATTTCAATTTTCATAAGTTTTAATTTTTATTTTTTAATTTTACGTAAAATCTTTACTTTTGTTAAATTTTAATTTTTAATTCTTTAATTTTATAATAATTTCATGTTCTTGTTCTTAAAACTAACAAGAAAGTTCTTGACAATATACAACAATTATGACCCATCTTGAATTTTATCATTGGATTTTATTTTCTCGTTTTTGAATACGAACTGATAAGGACTAAGTAAGTCGAAACGTTCCGTTGGAAAGTGCATTGTCGTGAAAAACTAGTATTAATTTATGATTTTTAAGTTTAGAATAAACTAATTTTAATTTGTGATCGATTATTTGTTTGCTCTATTAAGTGACTTTTTTTTACTATCATTATTGCGTAGCAAAATAGAACTAGATATTTAAGATATAATCTATAATAAATTTTTTATAAGCAATATACATAATACATTTTTAAACTGTGTGTTCAATTCAATTCGAATTTTTTTTTATGAACAATTTATATTGAAGACAAAGACAATTTCGGTCTGCGGAATTGCACTTTTGTCGAGTTGTGCTGTGTTCAAATACTGTCTTTTAAAACAAAAACACTTTTGTTTTAACGCTACAATACGATTTTTACTGCCGATGACGAGGTCGATACGTCAAGAAAAGTGCATATTGCGTTATCTAACGAGTGGCGAAGTAAAATATAACACTTCGCGTTTCACTCTTACTGTCGCCTACCTCCCGATAATTTCTTCCTGGTAACATATGTGTTACGAACGCGGCGACCTGTTTCCGGAAAATTACCAGTTCAACTTCGACCACCAATAAATTAGAAAAAAAAAGAAGAAGAAGAAGAAAGCTCAGTTCCCGCGCATTATTATCCCGTGTGTCTTTTCACTCATTAAAATCAAATTTACCTCGTAGCGCTTGAATGTGCCATACGTGACCGCTCGTTTGTCTCGTTACGTGACAGATACGAACTACTGTGATATGAGAATAATGTACTGAACACAGTGAAAAAAACCTTTCGAAGTAGGTATGGATACCCGAGGATAAGTAATAATTATCTGGAAATTATATTCCTACTTTTCAATTGTAATAAAAAAGATACTTGTTCTTATTTACACGGAACGAATGATTTTGTTAAGTATTTAAAAATTTAGCTAGATATATATCTGCAGATAATTTAATTAGACATCAAATAATTATGTGGGACTCAAATTGTCTACTTAAATGTCAAAACTTTTTGTAAAATTGCTTATTATGGTTAAGTGTTCTGCATTATTTTAGTCGAACATAGTTATTTTCAAATTACTAACGAAATTACTAATTAAATTAATTACTAAAAATTTTAGATATACTTCAGCAAAATTGTTGTTTCCGTGTATTTATTGGCTACACTTAAAAAAAAACTCTTAAAAAAATAAAGTTAAACATTTTTATGTATTTTACGATAAATAACAATAAATTATTTCTTACAAAGAAATATGTGATTATTATATTAAAATCGTTTAATGTTCAAACAGAAAAAAAATAGTTTGTACATGGAATTAAATACCTTTTTAATCTTTGTAATGTTTTAAAAAGTAGCAGAATTTACGTAAACGATTATACGCAATTTATTCGTATATGTTATGAAAAATTGCTTTTACACACACATACTTATTATTTTTCCTGCAATTCACTTTGGATATTGAAATTTCCTACGGCGGTCTGAACACCGAGTTAATGATTTTCAAAGTAACCGTGACGAGTAAAACCTGTCGCAATCGCGCGCGTATAATTCCTGATGATGGAGTCTTTAATTGTTCTGCGCCTACTTCATTATCATATAAATTCCTGTGTTTACTTTCCGTGCGATCGCTGTTTGATGTGACCGACCACCGGTTGATTTGCATAAAATTTATATTTAACGTGTAGTAAACGAATATAAAACAGGTATATGTCTTTAGATTCAACTTATGATACGAGAAATTAACTGTCAAAATTTCCATGACAGAAACTCGGCTTGATATTAATATTTTATGATATTTTATCTTGCACAATATCAATTAATAACGTGTATCGTTTTATTGTTATCAAACGTAATGATAATCAAACGCATAAAATTAAAATCTTTGAAAATGAACATCTCTTTTTTGTAATATCAAAGTTGTATTAAGAATTGTTATGTATTCTCGAAGTTCAATAAACCTAATTTTGCAAAACTTCTGTATAAAAGTATTCAAATAGAAAAATTTTTGGCATTTTAGAGGTGCCATTTTCGATTGCCAAGTATATATATTTTATTGATAGAACTATACATATTGTTATTAATATTATAGTAGTAATAATCATAATTATTAGGGATGCACCGGATCGTAAAATTATCGGAGATCGGATATCCGGTCAGAATGTAACATCGGATATCCAATAATTTCTTCGAGTCGGATATCCGACATTTTCCGAATATCCGATCGGATTCCGAGAAAATGTGTTCTAAAAAAAAAGTCTATAGGGAAGAAGATTGTAATTTTTGACAATGTATAAGATATTACAGCATCATGAATATACATACTTATTTCTAGAACATTTTTATAAGAAAAAATCAACAATTTAATGATCTCAAATTTCGACCGGATATCTCCCCGGATAATAATGATATCCGGTCGAATAGTAAAAAAGTACTAGATACCGGATACTTTCCGGATATCCGGTGCATTCCTAATAATTATAATAATATATGATTATAGTTACAAATACCAAAAATTTTTCTCTCAGCGAATATACGATTATCCCCGAAAACGACTATAATTTCATAGCTGTAATTTTGTAATTATAGTTTTTGGGGACAGCCATATGTTTTTTTATAGAATTATACATATAATTATTTTTATTAATATAAGCAGTAACTATAATAATGGAACTCCTAATATTTTGCCACAAATATTAAATACTTTCTTTTAGCATATTAAAAAAAAGTTAAAATTATAAAAAGAAATTAATGATTTTTTAAAAAATCATGTGAGAAATCATTAATACTCACGCGGTTTAGCAAATATCTTTGTCGAGTGACTCTTGAAGCCATCGCTGAGAGAAACGGATCATTCGTATGTGGAGATAAGAAGTCGGGGGTCCGGTCGCCCTTTAGAAGTCAGGTTCGTATAAGAGGGGAGGCCGAAGAGGAGACAGGAAGGTAACAGGTGGTGCGCGGAACTAAATACCCCCTTCTCTCACCGGCTCGGTCGATCGCCCCCACCATCGGGGGTCTCTCATCGGTTCCATACGGGTTGAGGGCTTAAGACAAAAACTAGCTACTAAGTTCTGTCTGTAGCCGCAGTTACCTGATAATCCTCTTCGCATCCTCCGCTTCTCCCGCTTGACTCGACCACGCTGGAATCTCAGCACGTCATTTTCTCCTCTTCATTTTCTTTTCATGAGTCGGCTACCGAATGATTAACCCTTTGACTGGCGCTCGCGCTATCAATCTATCCGTTCCGCTAATTCGCGATGATTTTCTTCGTACCACGTTGATATCAGAATGTTTTATTGTTCAACGGTTCAATTATGAGCCAGGAGCTCTGCTTTTCTTCATTTTACAATCAACCATAACTTGCGGCGTAATATTATACAGAAATAATAATAATAATAATAATAATAATAATTCGTTATCACATTGTGTCCGTTAACAAAAACACTTTCTTGATCCGTATTTCTTATAACAAAACTCAAATTAAAAAAAAGAAGATATATGTGTACCTTAATTCTTGTTTCAATATGCATCCTTTCATTTTTTTACTTCTGACAGTAATCACGATCTCATCGTACCTTAGCTCGCGTTGCTTCTTTTTCTCGTGGCTAATTAAATTTTTCATGATAAAATTACATTCTCGTCGGCGCGCCGCCGACTTGAGACTAAATCCGGCGAGAGATAGACGAACCGTGGCGCGAAATTACCAGTCGGGGACCCGGGCCGTCTCCCTTATTAGACGATCGGAAAGCTCACAAATCCGGGATGCATTCGCATTTTGTCCGTGTACCCTCGGTATCGAAATGATAATATTAGAACGAAGAGTGGTAGTGACCGAACCGGTGATTACGCGTAGTCCCGCGGGAGAGAAAGGCGGGAGCTCCACTGTATATAACCACCGAATTTGCATCGAGAAACAATCGGAGAAACGCAAATGGGGAGAAATTCCTCCTTCCTCGGTTCCGGCCGGTCGGAAAAGATTTCCGGGACCGGCAATTAGCAGTAATAACCTATTCCGCGCGCCAATCAATGTTAATTGATATCGGCCAGAGCGAAATGCCGCGAAAGAACGCGAAAGCCTCTCCCTCCCCTCCTCTCCCCCCAGAATTCTATTCGTGTTCGCTCACGAAGACACACCTGCGCGTGTGTTCGCCAATCCGGCGAAAATTGCGCGCAATTTGTGCGAAAATAAAATCAAAATGTAAACGGGCACGACGATTCGAAAAGGTAGTCTGTTCCACGAGAAGGGAGAGGCACCCCTCTCCCTTCTTTCGTTCTCGCCAGGGCGGATACACGCTTCGAGTGGCTAATTTTCTTCCTTCTCTTCGCTAGCCTACCCCCCTCCCCCCTTTCCGCTCACCCTTGCCGTGTTCCCTCCACCACCATGATTTCCCGTCTTCCTCTCATAGTATATCTCTTCTCTGTTGCCGAGGACGAAACGACCAAGCGCTTTGATGGAGGACATCTCGCCGCTAATTATGATTAATTTGTGAGACGAGCGAGCGAGGACCTCGAACCCGCGGCAGCTACCGGGGGCGCAGGGGATCAGGGGATGCAGAGGAAGGGGGAGGAAGGACCGGGGGAGAGGACGTAATTAATATTCTCAGCGGGACGGCGTTGCAACGTCACGTGAACGTCACCCAGGTGACTCTGTCGACGATTTCCCCGATATGAGTCCCGGGAGAGCTTTCTTTCGGTCCAATCGTACGCACGGCAACGCTTTGCGCCGCGTAATTACGCGTTCGATGTAATTGCGCGATGATTATTCACGACTGGTTATCTCGCGCGCCTTTAATGCACGCGTTATTAGATGCGAGCGAAGGCGCGAAGTCACGGGACGAACGCACGATTATTCCAAATGCAAGAATCACGCGCGGTGCGTTTAACTTCGTAGTAAACTCTTTGCACCGCGGATTCTCAAATCTGCGAATCGGCGAATCGGCGAATCGGAGAATTGACATCGATCTCCTCGAGAGGATTTTTATAAATAAAATTCGGTAAATATAAGGAAAATTTGGTAAACATTGTATAACACGTAAATGCGCACGGAAAAAATGATGTAAGTATTAACAGTAGCCGATAACAGCTAAATAAAAATAACTAATTTTCTGCAATGATGGATTAATGCATGCCAAATCGCATTCTCTCGTTTTAATTAATTGTGTTATTTGTTTCATTAATACTGACATTGAATTAACAAGATTATTTTCTCTCTTTTATTATATTAAAATATTAAGATTTTTATCATTATTTTATATAATACGTTTCTATTAGATATATTTCTATTAGAGCACAGATAAAAAAAAATGCTATTAATTCCTTTGAAAATAATTTTTGATCCAAGTTATTCTAAATTTTATCGCTAAATTTTATGTATTACATAAAATTTGAAATTGCGATTTACAATAATCTATAATTCTTTCATTAGTTTAAAAATATATACATCCCTAATTTCACGAACATGAATTAATTTTTTCATTCCACGGATTCTTCGTTATATCTTGAGTCCGATGTTTCGTGGATTTTTTTTCCTAAGTATGAATATTTTATTCATGTAAATGAATGTGTGTATTTATACTTATAAAACGCATTCAAATGAAACTGCTTCTTCCGAATGGGTTTAGATGGTATAAGGTACGCGATATAATCTTGCAATGATTATCCACAACAATGATTACGTTTGTTATTTAATATACGTGTTATAGTAAACAAGCGAAAGCGTCTCTGTAATACGATTATAAGAGATTGCGATTACTCAAATCTCAAATAGCGTATTTTATTTAATTGTAATTAAATATACCATTTATAACCAACATCCTTGACTGTCGAATCTCATTAATTTCAAGCTGCGATCTTAAAAATTACGAATTTCCGATTTTATAAACATTTATATTTAAATTGATTTCATAACAATCACATCTTTTATATCATTATTATTTTATGCAATTACGTTACGATTCGTGAATCGGTAATAAAAGAAAAAAAGAAGAATATACGTTCGATCTAATAAAAATAAAGTTACTAACTCTGACTGGATTCAATATAGTTGCGCGATCATTATTCATAATTGGCCAGCTCCTTTCTTTAATGCTTGCATTGTTAGATAATAGCGTTACTTGGATTTATAAAAGAATGTAATATCGTGAGGATTCCGTACGATGAAAGAGTAGTTATGATTAGATTAGGCATGTTAAGAACACTGCGGAAATTAAAATTTCAAACAGATGTACGTTACAAAACTGGACGGATATTATTATAGTTTTTATAATCTTATTTCGATTTCTTACAATCCCGCAATGTACCATAATTACACGCTTGATATAATTGCAAGCAATTACTGCTAATTACTGTTTAATATGAATTAAATTGTTCTGACGTCACGCGGCGAAGGTTTGATCATTTTTCGAATCGCGTGTGACTGTAATTACGGGTCGAACGTAATTACGAGTAATTATCGATAATTATTTAGTAATCCGAGGTCGATTGTCGCTCGGCGGAATTGAAAAACCATTTATAAACTTCTGACATGGAAATTCTTTATAATCGCCGATTTCGCGAAATTATATTCTGGGCTCAATAGGTATTGCGGTACAAAGTATAATTATCAAGAACAATTTCGAGGAACGTGATCCACTAATTAAAATGTCAAGGTGAAAGTTCACATAAAAAGATGAGTACTTTTCTTAAGAGTAGGTAATATATATATATATATATATATATATATATATATATATATATATATATATTATATATTGTATATGAACAAAGCGACACGGAAAAAACGATTTGTTGAAAAATATCTAAAAATTTCGCTACATGTATTATAAAAAGTATTATAAAATTTAATATATTAGGTGTTGGAATTAATTCGTAGCGTTTTACAAGTGATGGGAAGTACTTTCATTAATGTATTTTTTAATGCTCATGTGAAATAAATAACATTCTTTCATTAAAAAACGCTACGAATTAATTCCAACACCTAATACCTTTAAATTACACAAGTTAAATTTAATATATTTGTAACTGAAAAGTATATTTGTGTATTAAGACTACTGTAATTTAATTTTTAGTTAAACCATTCATTACTTTTCAGTTATCTCATAGCCACAAGCTTATTCCTGATGTGTTACTTAAATAACGAAATTGTTAACAGTAAATACAGACTTGAAAGTAATTTTATTAGACTTTATTAGATCAAAATGTAGGATGTTCAAGCATGATATGTGTAATGCTGTAAAAAGTTTTTTTCATATAATTACATTTTCTAATAATTACAAGTTTGAGCGTCTTACGTAACTATTTTAATAATCCAACAAAATTATTTTCAAGTCTGTATCTAACTAAAATTGTTCAGCAACTAAATACTTCAGCAAAATCGTTCTTTTTTCATAAATAAATAACAATTTTATGTGATATTAAAGTATCATTTTAAAAATCGCGATGTGAACAAATTAAAAATAAAATTTAAGCGATCAAATTAGATCTTAATACTAAAAACAATTCGTGTAAATTTTTATATATCACAATTCCAATCCTGTAAACTGTGCGGTAAAATTATTTTCAGTCTTGAAACGCAATCAGAATTAAAGAGTAATATCACAAATTAAAATTGATATAAATCTTATCTTATCTTATCTTCTCGAAATAAACATCCCATTTTTACAACTGTGATATATACAGGTTAATTACACACACCCACAAATATATATATATATATGAGCTATTTGTAGTTATGTTGAAATTGAGACTGAATTCGCATTCCGTATACGCGTGACCGGCATTATTGGCTCGCAATGTGGTATATCGGTGATTATTACACCAATCAATTCGCGTCCGAAGGAAGGGAGGGTCTGTGATGGCGTGGCGAAAAGGTTTAATTACGTACGTCTCGGCGATGACGAAGACAAATACCTAAGTGTGATTGCCAGTAGTAAACTCGTCGAGTTTTCGATCAGCTGGTACCACCGTGACTAAAGTTCCTCGAGGTGCCGACCACGATGCCGTTACCGCTTCAACGTGATTGAGTTGCACCGAATTCAGAAAGATCGTTTTGTACCATACCGACGATTCAATAAAAAAAATTATCGTTTCTATACTATTGAATTATTTTTCCATCGACTAGTAAACGTGAATTACTTCGCGCTTTCGTGGCACAATGTCAATAATTAGACTTAAATTTATATTTCGCGATATTTTTCATACCGAAGTTAATATTCTACAAGTTTCATAAATATATATTTATATATATAATATCTATAATTTATATTCTGCTAATTAAAATTAGTTACAGTTATAATTATAAAATCAGTTAATTATAAAAATAACTATAAATATAATTACAAACCAGTTATATTTAATGTAATTAATTTATACATTTTGAATATATTCTTCTTATTCTTCTAATTATTTTACCAATTATACGGTCTAATTATTCTATTGCAAGTTATGTACTAAATAAAAAATTACCATGAATGAAAAGAAAAAAAAATATATATATATAACTAATGTAAAATAATAAAATACGTTTATACAAAAAAATTGCAAGTATTAAAAAAATAATACTTTTGAAATACTATCCGTAAAGAAGTAGATTTCCTACGCACTCTCGAAAAACTTATTAATCTTTGTTAACTGCAACCCATTCTTAAATTCGCATCCCAGAATATCTGGTGGCTTAAGGGCACTCCTCTTTAGGCAGGACTGTCGATCTTCTACGCTTTTACTCAGCAATCTGTCTCTCGAAGCCGACAGCGGCGGTGTCACGCCTAGTAGCCGCGGCTAGCCGCGCGCGTCGGGAGAAATTTTAATAAACGGTTCCTCGGGTTACCGATACCCGCATACATACGTAAACACGCACGGCACACGGCACGTACACGGCAAAGTGTTGGAGGTGTTGCCTGGTAGCCGGCAGGACGACGCGGCCGGGGGAGAGAGGTTAATCACCCACGCTGGATTTTAATAAACGGTTCGGGGGGCAAACAAAGCTGGCCATCAATAACCACGGCGCTGCCTCGCTCTCTCATTCTCTCGTTCTCTCATTCCTTCTCTTTTCCTCTATCCCAGCACCGGAGGCCCCCACGGCCCACCTCGCCGCCTGACCGACCCGCGGCCATGCCAGGGCCTTTGCCACCAGCTTGTCGAGTCTCGCAGCGGACAGCGAGATAGGCGGAGATTGTATCTCCGTGGTTATTAATTAACCGGCGAGAAGGGAAGGCCCCCTTTCATCACCTCGCAAACGATCTCGCCTTCAGCGAGAGGGCCCTCGGCCTTGCCCTAGCATGTAGATGGTATACAGCATATAGCTGCAGCTCGGGGACCTCTCGCTTCATACGAATACCTCTGATCTTTATGCGTTTATACAGGAGGACGGATCGTCATATAGATAGGAGCTATCAAAATTGTTATTATCTGATGAAAGATGTTATTAGTCTGCATTACGGAGGTTCTATAAATATCAAATGAGATGCGACACAATTCTTATTCGCACTATTTTACTATTCTATTAGGTGTTGGAATTAATTCGTAGCGTTTTTTAATGAAAGAATGTTATTTATTTCACATGAGCATTAAAAAATACATTAATGAAAGTACTTCCCATCACTTGTAAAACGCTACGAATTAATTCCAACACCTAATACATCTCAGAGGAAAATAGATAGTACAGTGACTGTAAAGGTGACAAATTATAATGAATACTCATTGATTCTTCAATGATGTACTTGGCCAGTGAAATTCAATTGAAAAAGAAAGGAAATTTGAGTATTATATAATTAAAATAACAATAATTGCACGTGTCGAAATGCACGAACGACGCGAAATATTAATTAATGCGGGGTTATATTTTATTTGTTATTCAGAAACTACGTAACAAAAAAATATATCTCATTGTTTCATGAGCAACTAGTATTACTCGTTATCTTAAGAGAAAATTTTTATTTTTATTTTTGCGGGGAGGAAATATCGGACGTACACATAGATAAGCTAAAAAAAAACTAGAGCACTTGTCGATATCACAATTGTTTAAAAACATGTTTACTTGAATTTTATTCATAACAACGCGTAGAAAAGATAGAAGATTTACGTTCTTTTAAGCAATACACGTTGATGACATCTTCCTCGTTATAGAATATGAAGAGGAAGTGAAATCAGAAGCGATCCGCACGTCGCGATATTGAGATATCTCGCGGAAAAATCAATACGAAACGGCATAATATAACAGGCACTTACCCGTTTATGGACGTTCGACTGATGAACCAGGATAACGCCGACCTGGCTAACGAATGCCAAGCCTGTAGAGGCAGCGAGTCAGATCTCTCCGCGGATCTCACGAGGAAAATTTCGGCGGCTTTGTCGGGCTGGTCGGCGTTGGGACCGGTACCGAGCGGTACCCACAAATCCAGTAGATCTTCTCTGATCTTGCTTTTGTCTACCCTGTACCACTGTAAAAATAAAAACGTAATTGTTACCGTCATTTTTGTATTCAACAGAACTATGTTTTTGCATTTAATATTCTATTATTAAATAATAAATAAAACTTAGCATTGATTTTTGTGTAATTTTACACGAATACTTTTCGCTTTTATTTTAGTATTAATGGATAACAAGTTGATGAATAGAAAAATAATTTTTATATTATAGTAGATATAAAATTACAAATTACAGCAATTACACAACAAAAATTATTTATAAAGTTTACTAAATTACAAACTTGAATTTGATCCGTGATAAATAAATTCTTAGGTTTAAGATGCTATTATATAATACCTTTATATACACATAATATTTTTACATAATGTATCATATAAAAAAAATAGCAGGGAAATAAGAATTGATTTTTTCGGGATGTTGCGTAACCTCACAAAATTATTTGATTGCTAAAATCATCTTGCTGTACAAGGCAGATCAATTTGCGGGAATAAAATTTGTGAAGTTCCAAGTATATATTCCATTAGCGTCCCACCGGGCGGCCCGCCGAAAATGTATTTCTCGCTTCATTACGGCCGTGTATTATGGTATTAACGATACGTATATCCCTCGGTCGCGGATCAATTTTCCCCTCGAAACTCTCACACATTTCGAGAGTTTGCGTAATTACGCACTGTTGGGTTTCTTCTTTCATTTTTTTTTTCTCCCTCGCGTTCTCTCTTGCAAAACACACATATCGTCGACGGGAGGATACGCATCGCCGACATCAGTTCGGTACGGACGACGCCAAAGTTTCGACGCGATAATGCGTGAGAAAAAAAAAATAAAATAAAAACTCACAAAGTCTTATATTTCATTACGGCACCGTACAACCGATGGACGTACGCTCGAGTCCGTTGAACATTTTTCGCTTCATTATCGAAGCCACGTATCGCGACATTAACGATTCTTTTCTCGCCTGCCGTGCCGTCCGTGTCCTCGTTCTCGTCCTCGTCCTCGAGGACTCGAGGAGAACCGCGAAACGCCACACAGTCCGAAAAGCAATTACGTTGACCGGTCGGTTGGTCCACCGGGCCTTGCGCTACACGACAGATATCCGATTTCACCGTCAGCTTCCGAGAATGAGAACCAATTACGCGGCCCCGGGGCATTAAGGAATCGATCTAATTTGCGCGCGCGTTCGGCGGCGCGGCGCGGCGCGGCGCGGAGCGGCGGCTCTTAATGGCGAGAGAGCCGGCCGATGAAATTATACGAAAATGTAATCAAGGCGCTTTTTGTCTCGTTTCGCTCCGAGCGGGGCAGGGGCGTAATTAGGAATGCTTTTGCGCTTCGCAACGGGAGACACTTGTTGCTCTGCTCCGCTCCGCTCCGCTCCCTCATTTTCTCTCGCCGCGTCTCCCTCTGTCTCGATTCCTTTCCTCTGCTTTTTTTTTTTTTTCATTTCATCTTTCCTTCCTTCCGTCCTTTTCGCTATCTCCTATTCTCTCTCGATTGTCTCTCCTTTTCCCATTCCTTCTCCCTGTACATTTCTCTCCTTCTCCATCCTATACTCTCGCGTAGTCCTTCGACTCTCCGGTAGTCGAGAGCTCGAAAAAGGATGACGGAGCCGGCGGGGGAAAAAAGCCGGGAGATGGAAGGACTTCGCCACAGAAGGAGAGTAATTAACACCGTGGTGCCCAGGTGCGCGGCCCTAAGAAGTCGTTTATGGATCGTCCGGTTGCCGCGGCCGCGTAGCCGGCCATCAATTAGATTCTCTAATTAAAACAGTCCGCTCTTCTCGCCGCGGCAGTGCATTAACTTGGCTTTACACCGCACGAAGTCCCACCGATCGACTTTGTCATCGTCCACCGGGCGGAGGCGCGACGGATCGTCGCGTTTCTTGTTCCAAGGGCCGAGCCAGCTTGCCTGGCATTCGATAAGATTCACGATATAACACCTCGATTTACTAACGGTATGAGAATGTCGGACTTTCGCAAAACGCGCTCTCGATCGATGCCGGATGAGTAATCGTGTTTTGCGAACGAGCCCCCCCCCCCACCCCCGCCCTCCCGATCCTTACATCTTCTGTAACTTTCAAGGATGGTACGAGTACCGTTTTAGATGAATCAAAATATTTTCGTGATGCACAATGAATCGTGGAATTTATGTAGTATGTGAATGCGATATTACTCGCAATTAATTGTTGCACTTTTGTATAAGTTATCAATCGCGAGATTTTATTTTCAGACGTGCATTTGTTAATAAATTTGCAACATTCAAGAGTCTTTTCGTTTGGTCGAAGAATATTTTCTGTCGTACACAATTTGAAAATTTTTATTATAATAAATTTAACACATATCCCATCCAATTTAATTCAAGAAAATGTATTAAATTCGACTGAAATTTGATTTATTATTTATACTAAATGTATATGTTAATATCCACGATGTTGAAATTAGCTACAAAAATGGATTGATTTATATTTTGACACGCATGAAAGTTAAAAATGACAAAATGTTGTTTAACTCAAGGGTTATTTATTATTGATAACAGAGCATTGATAATTCGAGTGTTAAATATTCAATATAAAAATTTCAAAGAAATTAGAACAAGATATATTATAGAATTAATAACTTGTAATAATATAAAAACACGCTACATCTACTTCATTACTTCATTATCTTAGATTACAGATTTAGAGAAACAATGACTATTTTAACCGATCAAAAAATAGATCAAACTTTTATGCAAAGATATAAATATCTATTTCTCTTGATACTTGAATATACTTGTGACATTTCTTGTTTGTTTGATATAAAAACTTGGTAAAAACAGACTATTTCGAAGGTAATACCGAAACAAAGAAGTGTCCGGCGACGCACGCGTGGAAGTGTGAAGACAAGCGCAAAGACATGGCGCAAAGAGGACGCCGCGCGTGCAATTTTAATTATGGCTACCAGCGTGTGTCGCTAATTGCAGGTAGCCCGACGCGCTCACCCCACGTCATCACACTTTGATTCGACTTTTTCCCTTGGGACATTACAAATGGCTACCGACGTGGTCGCGCGCGCTGCCGGACAGCATTCCTCTTCGTGTCATTAGTGGCGACTTTCTGCGCAGCGCCGAGACTTAAGGGAAGGAAGGAAGGATCCGGGACGTAGTGGAGAAACGCGGACGGAGAATGAGAGACAATCGACTGCTACCTCCATGCCTTCCGTGTAGCCGTGTAGCTACGCACCAATCGCGCCTCTCGGCAACCGACAACAAGTAGCCGACTCGGAAATCGCAGCCATCTAAATCAACGTCGCGCGTTCACCGCGACGAACGGACGAAATAACGCCAGGAAAAAAGATTTAACGCCCTCGACCTCAACATCCTTGTGAGATACGCTCCGGCGCATGTCATTTAGGTGCAATGTGAATTTTCGGATCTCATGACAATTGCGATGATTTCTGTTTGTTTCGTAATAGGTACGTAGGTACTTGGAATGTTTAAAACGACGATTGTCCCTTTAAGTAATTTCATCCCGACGACGTTTATATATCGGTAATTTTAACATTCTGTACTTAATTATATATTTATTCTTTTTATTAAAATATACAAAAAAAATTTTTCTTTCCAAAAATCGAATTGAAGAATAGCTGACATCCTGAGAGAACATATCGTGAGAAAAAAGTGGTTGCAAATGTATTATAATAATATAATTACAATGTGACTATTGTTTATTGTCATTTTCGGTGTCAACTGTATATTTTTTGATAGAACTAAATATAAATATAATTATTACTGCTAACATTATAGCAATAGTAATTATAAACATTGAGCTCATAATTAAAATTATTTTACGATATAAAATAATCACACATACTAAACTTTCCCAGTGATACTTCAATCAATCAAGTGATACTATCGATTCAAAGAACTCGACGAATATAAATAAAACAATCGTTCAACAAAAAGATTTTACCATTGATAATTTGTAGAAATTGCAGTACTTTATCTTGCGTAAAAAGTTTCGGCAGAAGTGGAGATTATTGCGAAATTTTATTGAGGAATACGTCGTTAAGAATGCCTGAGTGAGGGTGCGATTTTATACAATTCTCAAATGTAAAATAACGGGGTAGTGCTTACGCGATTATGCTGTTCGCTCAGTAACAACGAGTCTCGCTCTATGATTTGAGACTTGCGAGTGGAGTCCGTTGATCATCGCGGAGTTATGTTCGAAGGCGCATTTCGTCCGAGACGGTTATGCGTCGTTTTATACCGGCACGAAACGCATGGGAAAACTTGTAAAACGTAAACTGTGCAAGTATAAACTGTAACGTTGAGTTACAGGACGTTGTCATTCGGACGATAGAACTGTTTCTTTTTTGTGACATGTGTTTGTTGAATTGATATTGTGTTTACCGAATTGCTCTCGTATGGTGTGACGACGCATTGGCCGAGTCTTGATTTTTTCTTTCTATTTCGTCGAATTTTAAATTTCTCCATTTCTCTTGTCTTTATCTGGATAAAATACTAATAAATATAACGAAAATTTGATCAATCTTGGAATTTATTTTCAATCTCCATGTGTTTTGTACATCTAATAATTAAGCTTGAATTTTAAATTCAATTTAAAAATTTTATATTAAAGAAAAAAAATTAATTAAAGAGAAGCGTAAATAATTACAGACACTTTGCACATGTAAATTACTTGCAATATTAATAAGATATCTATTAGCATCATTATTAAATTAACAATCGATTTAATTTATGATATTATTTCAGTTTCAGTTTATAAATGCGTTTTTAAAATCCGACAGTAATCGACATGCAGTTTATACATATGAAATGTACGTCTGCCTATCTTTAACGTTTATAAACGTTGGATATCAAGATCTATAAGCGTCGACCATATTTAATTCTCCTTTTTGATTTATTTTTATTTAAATAGTTGTTACTACGAAAAATAATAAAAGACTGTTGGTATTTTTTTTTTAAGTTTATACTCTCTTGACTATTCTAGAAACACGCTGTTGTACTCGATGGACTGCCATAGCCCCAGAATCGTTCGCGAGTCTGTTTCCTTTTCTTTTCTCGAGGTCTCTCTTCTTCCGATCTGAGAGAAAATTGAGCACGCGTAAACGGTAAACGATAAACAACGTCGTCGAGCAGTTTATGTTTTCCACGCGGAATACTGGGGATGTTTGGCCTCTCAGCTACGCGGGGCTTCTCAGATTCCTGAGGCGTGTTGGATCGCGAGTCAAACGCATTCTCTTCCCGCGCCATTATGTTATTGCTGCTAGGGTGGCGGTGCGGGCCGACAGGCGTTATATCAGTGCTGTAGGAGAGGAACGAGAATTCCCGTTCTCTAGACGATTTTTTTCTCGGCAAAAGCTTTCTTCTCTCGTGACGAGGGCACGCGACGAGATTTCGCGCTTTACAAAGGGAGCCCCCTCGATCGCTCCGAGAATTAAGACTTATGTCGTTCGAAAGGTCAGATACTCACGCATGAAGGCATTACGAAAATATTGCTGAGAATTTATGTAGGTTGGTAGGTTTATTTTTTTCAAAAAATAATTTACCAAGTTTGAACTTCGAAGAAATGTTTCTTTGGAACCCATTAATATTTCTGATATATTTCTGATATATTTTATAAAATCTTTTATCTCCACTTCTTCGTACATAAGGCTGCTAACCGTCCACTATAAATATTTAGATGGATAACGTCAGAAGCGGGAAAACACATAATGAAAATTCTTGTAAAATAAATTTCAATAGAAATACTTTTCAATAAAATAATATTTGAATTTAATGCAAAATTTGTACTTTTTACTTCCGATTTCTGAAAAGAATTTAAATTCAAAGTCAAAACGTTTACAGATGACTAATTTGTTCCTTATATATCGTACATTATTAATATAACTACATCCTTTTGCCTTATACTATAATACATATATAAAATAAATGTATGTAAAATGTTTTATTTGATCATAATTATAAAATCGATATTATTTAAGTATATATTAGGTCATTTAAAAAGTATCCGCGGTTTTTTGTTCAATTTTTGAACGAAAAAACCGCGGATACTTTTTAAATGACCTAATACACACACACACACACACACACACACACACACACACACACACACAATATTTCTTATATATGCTTAAATAATATCGATTTTATATTACCTTGGCGAGGATACTCTCAGTGGCTGTTTCCTTCCGAGAGGAGAACGAGTGTATGAAAATATTTTAAAATATTTTAGTTTTATTTTTAATTGAATCCATCACTAGCATATAGTAGACCACTGTCTACTCTGGCACATTCGCTCTCAATGCTCTCACCAATACCTATATAATGTGTGCCTTCCATCAAATGACACAGTGATCATGTCATCTTTGTTTAACATTGGCAAACAAGGATGTAATGATTTATTGTGCCACACCGTGATACTTGTATCACTTATTGAAAGGCACACAATATTTATCCACTAGCTTGGAATTTTAACGAATAAAATAATTCATTAAATACTAAAGATATTATACAGCCTTAAAGGCATTATACATAAAGTAAAATGAAAAATAACAGAAAAATTTCTACGTCAGGAAACCGATTTGCAAAATTTTATTGAACGCCTGAAGTAAAGTCTACAAAATGCGCCGAATGAAGAGCAGTCAGCGGAAACCTAAAGAAGCGGTAAAAGCGCGAAGCAAAGCTAGTACCCCTTTCGTAAAAATCACACGAAGGGAGCGCGAGTATCTAGATTGGGAAAGCAACGGTGTAACTAACCGTGAGGAGTTTTCATCGAGATCGACAATCGGCTAACGAGGCCAACCGCGCCTAGAATATCAGTTCGTTTGCGCCAAAAAGAGAGACATAAATATGTATTCACGAGAAACACCTTCGGAGAAAACGATAAAGATGCGGTCATGGCAAATAATACGCTTTTTAAATATATTTTGATTTGATATTATTTAAGAAAATTGAAATATTTTTCTATACTTGCAAATGTTGATGGAGGTTAGTGAAATATTTTGCATATATTGATGCAACTTACAACGAAATTATTATTTATTGTGAAAAATATTACTTTGATCAAGAGTCGAACCCGGACCTTTTGCATTTCGTGTGAGGGTAGCTAAGCCTCGGTAGTCTAAAGACTTTTCTTAAATCTGAAAAATCAATTCAACGCGCAGTTCAAATGACTACAAATGTGATATGTAATTCACATGGAATTATTTAAGCACTAAAGATCCGGCTTTATTTCTTAATAGTTGTAAAAAAATTAAACATGTAATAATAGATGCCTGAAATACCAAGCTATAATTTCTGTTCATTTATTTTATTTGCGTAGAAATCTAGTAGTACCAATCTAGAAATTCATATATGTAAGTGCTAATATTATCTTTCTGTCGAATAAATAGATCCGCGTATTTCCTGGTCTTACGTTCCTTCCTTCTGCCGTTTCAGGTACAATGGTTGTGCAACTATAAAAAATTACCCCCATAAAAATAAGAGATAGGACAAAATAAAAAGTCCGAGAAAACCGAGCTAACGAGATCTCTCTCATCTCCGCCATTCCAGAGCAAAGTCTGTTTTCTCGCTATTTTGAAGTCAGCGCCTTAAAATCCAGGATTCGCGTGAACTTTCGGCGACACACAAAGAATATCTTCCGCGTTACATCACCAGGTATCATTTCCACTCCGAGAACTGGTATCACTTCTCTCGTACGTGCGATCTCATTTGTCAGTCAAAGTCCTGTTTTCCAGGAATTTCCGCCATTTCTCGCGGCGAAAGAGAGATTGAAATTATTTGATATATTTAAGATTGAAAAAGTACAAAATTTTCAAAATTGATGAAGTAGATTCTATATCTATAATAAAACATGAACTCGAAAACATCCGTACAGAGAGAAATTCTCATAATATTTTTTCAAATGTATATAGAATATTCATATTTGGCACAAAGTTAAGCTAACAGGTATGCGTGAAAGATGGTGTGATCGAAGATGTCCGTAAGTTCCGTACATCCCTTTTAACCTGCCCTCCTAACAGATTCTTTAGCCAATTCGAAGTCGACGTTTCCTTCATGAAAAAGGCATGACAGGCGCGAAGTATCTAAAAAGCTTGCATTCGTCTCAGTTAAATATTAACAAGTCCCGGCGCAAAATCAATTTAATACTGTAAAAGAATTAAAGGAAGGACGTTTCTCTGCGTGGACTTTTATTACGAAAGAACTTTTAATTACGTTCATCTCCACGACGTTGGAGAGTCTACACGTCTGTCCACGCAGAAATCAGTTTCCTGACGTAACCGGTCCGCAGGCGCGGTCTCGCGTGAGCCACGTGCGATTATGCGGCACGATAAGCAAAGATCCGTCGGCCATCCGGATTTATCGTGGATCCTGTGTCGAGATTCTCCTTCGCGATGACCAAGTCGACCGGTCGGCCGGACGAAGACGGAGAGAAAGAGACTCCGGGTCATAAAAGCGCGCGAAGCGTATCATTCGCTCTCTCGGTCCCTCAAACAATCTTGCGCGTCCTTAAAACCCGCAGCGAGACAACGCATCTGGTCGCAGCGGCTTTTTTTTTTCTTCCTTTTCTTTTATGTTCCCGCGAATAAGCCGAGTAATGAATATCATAGGCGGGACGAAGGGCGGCGAAGAGGACGTCGAGGTGTTATTTGCGTCACCGTTTAGGGGCGGTCATGCATGCGATGCGTACGCGATCGCGCGTCGATAGGTTCACTTTAACGTCGGTATTTACAGCGAGATCGATAGCATCAGCCACGCTACGGCGTAAGTATCATCCGAGTCTGTAAATGTAACGCAAATTGTAATCATATCGTAACAGATCGTTTCATGTTCCACGTGAATACTTCCGCGAAGCGTCCGAGTCTTCTTCTAACGTCTTCTAACATCGACGCGAGTATAGCGTGACATGTGTCATAAATTTGCCCGAGGTTATGCGGATTTTGATTGATAACAAGTGTTTCGGATTATTATTATCTGATGTTAGTAATTTGACGTTGGAATATTGGCGACCGACTGATAAAAAATTATGATATCGAGAAGACTGATTGGACTGATAAAAAGACAGCCTTACGGAATACGAGGTAATAATGAAAATGGTAAATGTTGTGGAAAATAAAGTGAAATTAGTCGTTCTTAATCCTTCACTTCTTGTGTATCCAAAATGCTGCTCTCACCTTATAAATTCTAAATATGTGAATGTTATTTATATATTACATTATATTTAACGTAAATTATTTCACAATTTAAAAAAAAATTATAATACATTTATCTTTATATCTAAAAGATGTATTATTATATCTTTTCGTGCTTACTTTCCCTCTCCCCTTTCTACTCATACTATACTATTTTCTCCTCTTATCTGTAAATAAATTTATTTAATAATTTTTTATCTTTTTTTAATCTTATCAAAAATATGATTAATCTTTGTAATTGTAAGGGAAACAATAAAGATTAAGATATAATGTTGGAGTACATTCCGTACATAAATAATTATATTTTAAAAAACTATGTGAGGATTGAAGCATTACACGTAAAAATCATAAATAATAAAGTAACCTTAATTGTATAACATGTACACAATATAAATCATGTAAAGTTTTAAATAATAAGACGGAAAAAGGTTGCTTGTGTTCATTATTATTGTTCCTTTGCTCGTGACAATTGGTTATTATTTCTTCTCTTTTGCGTTTCCGCTAAACATTTATACAGTCACGAGTATTGCATCTCACATTATACATATTTATAACACCTAATATTGATCACTACGATCACGCATGGCATACTTAAGATTTTTAAGAAATAGAATGCACGCTCCAATGGAAGGGTGCGAGAAAAGAAGCATAAGAATAAGGGATGCGGAATGGAAGGGTAGGACAAGGGACGAGGGGCAAACAAGAAGCAACGACGAGATATACTTGTCTTATGCGCGTCTTTCTCTCCCGGGGTCCCTCGTCTCTTTCCTCCCCTCAAAAGCCTCATCCATCAGTCACTTAATATTTCAAAGCAGCGCCCTGTGCAACGTTCTATCTTTCTTTCTCTCCCTTGGCCTCTTTCGTCCCTGATCCGCCGAGATGCGCGGACGTTGTCGTGAGCCCTTTTTAAAAGCTTAAAACATCGGTGCGGACCCGCCGCGCCGCATCAACACCGCTACGTTCGAGGCTGGGAGCAAAGTTTTTAGACTTTTACTGGGGGATATTAGAGCGCGACGTTCCCGGACGACAATGACGACAACGACGACGCGACGACGGCAGCGGCGGACGGGGACGCGAAGTGATGTCTCACGTCGATTTCGTGGGGGAAAAATCTCGCGGGGCAACCTACCATCTCTTTCCTTTCCCTGCCGCCGCCCACCCTCTGTCACCGCTCGAAATTCAAATTTCTCGTTTCACGCGACCGAATGGGATTCTTCCCTTCTCCCGTGAGCACCTGCCCGAATACGCGCCGCAGTCGTTGGAGTCGAGATCGATTCGCTCTGCGTCTCGTGAGGTGGCGGGAAAGGACGAGGACCGGGGAGGGATGGTGCTCGCAAATACGGAGATAAAAGCTCGCTGTTGTTTTCTTTTATTCCACTCTCACCCACCCCTCCCCCTTTCTCTCCACCCTTTTTGACGAACGAGATGCGACCGGATTGTCCGATTCGAGCAGAAGATGAGCTCGATCTAAGAATGTAATTTCGATCGTAACTTCATATGTAATTCAAGAATTACTCTTGTCGAGTGAAATTGCGGAGTTTCATAGAAAAGGCAGAATTTACTTAAGACTAGCTTTTGAAGAGAGAGTCATCTAAAAAATTTTTATATTATACAGTTATATTATAGTTAGAAATTAAAATTAATCTTTTTTTTTAAATTAGCGCTTCGAGTTGAAAATTATTTATCTAACAAGGTAGTCTTTTTTTTTTTGAAAATAGAGAATTGTTGATTTTTATTTAAAAAAAAAAACTGATGCTCAAATTTGAATCTTTATCCTACATTATATTAATATTTTAATATATCTCGATATTAGATTATATTTAACCGTTTTGCAGATTTCTTATATACATTGTTAGAAATGTAATCACGAGCTTCCTTTACATGTAAATGAAACTCGTGGTTATGAATGAAATTAAAAGTAATGAATGATTTAACTGAAAATTAAGTTACAATAGTTACTTAAATAAAATCGTGTACATTAAATTTATGATATTTAAAGTATTTTTAATAAAATTTTGTGAAAAGTACATTAAATTTCATAAATTTTCATGAAAAATACATTAAATTTTATGTACATGAACACAAATATACTTTTTAGTTATAAATATATTAAATTGAATGTAATGTCATGAAATTAAATACAAATTGTGTAATTTAAAAGTTATTATAATAAAATTTAAGAATATTTCTAACAGTGTAATACTTTATACTTTCTCGAAACTTTTAAAAAGATTTGACGAGAATTCAAAAAAAGGCGTTGGAAAGAAAAAGCTTTTTCGAAATATTGAAAATATCGCAAAACATTAATAATTTAACGTAATAAATTAAGAAAATTTAATTTATTAATAAAGAAGAATTAAATGCAAAGATAAATACTGTTCAGGCGTAGAAAAGATGATATCAGCAGTCTTAATTTAAGTACTAGTAGCTTGCTTGAAGAAAAATATTGTCAAAACGTATGTATGTGACTTCTTCCACGCATCGATAACGATATATTAAGATAACGTTATCTTTTGCTCATCCTCACGGTATTTATACAGAATTAATCAAGAACTCAATGGTTTCACATGGCAATTTATCATTTATAATGTACACTGTATAGGTATATACGTATGTAATTGTAATAATAAACGTTTCATGACCGATATGAAATCTGCCAGTTCCGTCTTTACAGCATTATCATGTGAATCGAATTGAAATAAAAGTGTGACATTTAATTAAATATTAAGATTAAATTGTTTATTTATATTGAATTATTTTAAATTATGGAAAGTATTATAATTTAATATTATTTTATCTCTAATATATATTTATCTGCAAAAATAATTAAATTGCGTATGGAAATATTAAATATTATTTCCATTAAAATGAAAATCTATGTTAAATGTTACATTTACATGCAGGATGTCTACAAAGAAAATTGCCAAAGATTGAGTAGATGAAAAAAATTCATATAAACTTATGTCCAAAAATGCTTTATTAAAATGTTTTAAATGTTGCAAAAATTTACAAACAAAATTGTTTTCTATTTGTTATACGAGTTATGTGGTTTATATATGATGCTCCGCCTTATTTTAAAAAGAATGATAATATAATACATGAATTTTTTAATTAACAATTCCCTCAGCGTTGGATCGATCAAGGCGGATTCAATCATTTGGTCTCCTAAGTCACCAATTTTAACATCTTTTGATTTATATTTATCACGTAAAACAGTTCATTTAAGAAATAGAAGATTAGCTATTGGAAATGTATTTACTACTATTTCCAATATTGTAGCGTAGGAATATTCGAAAAAGAGTTTGAAAGTTATTGGTTTGACGAATAGACGTCTGCATTCTTGCAGAAAGAAGTATTTTCAAATATTTATCGTAATTATTGTAACAACTGATAAAATTCGTATACATATCAAATGATGTATTAACTATTCTGAATCAATCAACAATTTCGTATAACGAATTATATAATATAAAATAATTATGGTCATAAATCTGTCAACTTTTTTAATAAAACATTTTCATAAGTTTATAAACTTTTTTCATTTACTCGACCTTATTGATACATTGTATAAGTTTGACATTAGCCTTTGCAGATACTCAGTAGTATAATTTCATTTGCGATGATAAAATACGGCGTAATACGAATCGGCGCGATACTCATATCAAACAAGTTATAAGTGTTAGAGCAATTGAATCAATTAGATCTCTCCACAGATAATGGCTCCAAAGAATAGATAAATAAAAGATCAATTGTGTATGCGCACGTAAGTGTAGTATTCGATATTGAAATTTTATGAGATGTACAGACAAGGTCATTAATTCAATGGGTAATGAATAATGATTTATTATCCACTTAATTTTCTAGAAATGATGATAACAGCAGAACGCATTTATTTTGCTAATTTATGGATATGTCTATAATTTTTATAATTGCTATAATGTATTACTATAAAAAAGGACAAGTTAAAATATCTTTCTTATTAATTACTCATGTTTAATAAAATCAAAAGTAAAATAATAGAAAATATTATATTTAATATAATATAATATAATCATTTTCTCTTTTGTATCTTAGCAGTGTTGAGTAGCAATAAAAATCATTGTTTTATTTATTTATGTAACATTTTATTCCAAGATGTCGCGTTTGTATGATTTCTAGTAAAAGTCTAAAAAAAAAAGTCGACGAGATGTTTCCTATTTTTGTGGCTTCGATCAGAGGGATATCTCAGATCGATAATTTGAAGCTCGAGCATTTTTCGCTTCGATCGTCATGGGGGCCGCCGCGATCGTGACCGCTGCGAGTAAATTGGCGTGGACTTCTCTCGTCGCCGCAATTATAAATAGGATAGGAAAGCGCGGCTAAAGAGAGAGAAAGAGAAAAAGAGAGACAGAGAGAGAGAGAGAGAGAGAGAGAGAGAGAGAGAGAGAGAGAGAGAGAGAGAGAGAGAGAGAGAGAGAGAGAGAGCACCCGATACGTCGTGGATGATGCCCGAAGTGGCCCCGAGGATGTTTCAGGAATATCGAGGACGTAATTATCCCGTAATTACCGAGCGCGGTCTTGACTCTTGAGCAGCTCTACGTCTCGGCGGTTATCTGAGTGGGGGTAGTCAGTGGTTGGCCTTGTGCGGTAATTGTACTAATTATTACTGCCCTTCCCCCCTCGCCCCCGCGCCCGTGCCCCCATGTACCGCCGGGTTTTCTCCCTCCTCCCCCGGTCGCCCAATTACCCCCGGTGGCCCGCGCGAAAGAAGCCAGAAGTCCAGGACTCTTGCGGAGATTTCAGAACCTCGTTTCTTGGAAAAAAAATCTTTGTTAGCGCCCGGGATGCCCGCGGGCCGTCGTAAAATTGACGGTGGGAGGTTTCTGGGAAATCGTAATTAATTTACGGCCGCATAAATTAGGGGTAATCGACAGGAGACTAGGCATGCGAGTGCAAGACGAAGCACCGATATAATTGCGCGTTAAATTTTACACTGTCACGTGATTACAAAGAATAAAGAAGCACGGTACACGTAACTGCATATCTTTGCAAAAAGAAAAAAAAATGTGCAGCTTTTTTAATTGTCGTAATGTTAATAATCTTCAAAAATTATTTATAATTAATCTATGGTTTCTTACAGAGTTTCTAATTCAAATTATTTTGCTTTTATTTACTTCTTTATTTTAAATCAAATAAAAATTTTGATCTAATTAAGAACTAGTTAAAACAATAACATTGTTCGATAAATTTTTTTGCCTCTTTGGTGCCATTTTTTTTTAATTGTGATGTGATAAACAAATTTAATCAACAGATTCATGTTTAGCAGGGAAAAATACATCAGATTATTTATAATCTGTTTCGTGTCGAAAAATGGTGTTGGAATAATGTAATTAGTAGAGTCGTCTATCATAAAATGTAATAAATGGCAAAAACTAACGCTAAAAATATTTAATAAATTAGTTCGTATTCCTTTCCTTTTTCTCTGGATACTTTCTATTACTGTGCGATTTTTATAAATAATTTATCGCGTTATTTATAAATTTTCATTTCTATCTTCAATTTGAAGTTCAAATCCAAGACATTTAGGTATTACATAAGTATTATGCCCGTGTCATATTACGTATTGGAGGTTGAAGATTGCGAATTAAAGATTAGAATTCGACCAATCAGACAATGTTAATTTTAATCGTATCGTTCTAATTGGCTGAATTCTAATCCTCGATTCGCAATCCTCCAATGCGTAGTACGACACAAGTATTAAAAATTCTCATGATTCATTTCACGGGCGTCTACGATTCCGAGACCCTGAGATCAGTGACGTGACGAGTGACCCCAGGCGGTGACCTGAGAAGCGACGCGTGGCGCGCGACGAGAAGTAAACACAGCCGTGCGACTCTGACAGAACTGAACGTTGAACGAAGATGCACGCTCTCTCTCTCTCTCGTCTAATCTCGACGAGATGATGGCCACATGATTTGACACTCACGTGGCATCTCTACGACATGTCGTACTGTTTTGAGGGTACAATCAAGAGAAAAAATAATTATCGTGTTTTAAAATAAAATATATCGTGAGATATATCACGAAAACGCGAAGGGCAACGTACTTATTATCGAACGTCGCGCTCAGCCGCTCACCTTGCGTTTGTCATACGCCGCCAGCCACTCGTCAGCTTTCCGTTTGTCGTAGAGCACCCTGGCGAGGCTGCCGTGCGGCCGGTAACTCCGCACGGCTCGACTCACGGCCTCATCGCCGACGGTGACGTTGCAGGTGGTGTCCTGACAGCCGTACGCACACCTGACTACATGGGCCTCGTCCGCGCCCGCCATGCCGCGTCCGACCGACACGTCGTCGGTCACTCGGTTACTACGCCACGCATTATCGCGTGCGGCTCGTCACGTCTCTCGTCGTGAATCACCACCGCGCGCGTGGCCGTCGTATCAACATTCTCCGGAACGCGAAGCCAAGCCACACCGGCCACGGCCGTAAATCGGATACCCTGCCGTCGCGTAAACACCGTACGTTCAGCACGTGGCCATATTGTCGACGGTGGCGCCGTGCGACGCGAAGCGGCTCGCGACTGAAATTCATACCCCCGCGGCCGCCGCGTCGGTAAATTACCGACCGAAACGTAGTCGATGCTCGTCTGTTGTCTCGTCAGATATGTTGCGGGGCGGGGGAGGGGGTGTCACGCGATGCTGCAAACGCTTTGAAGCGTTTTTTAATTGGTCGGTTTGTAAAATTCTATCTTCTAATTGGTCCATCAAACGTTTCAAAGCATTTGTAACGAAACTGACCACAGTCATGGACGTATGTGGACGTGTTCGTGTCATCGATTCGCAACTCGCAACGTTCAGGTTCTCGTCACGCAACAGCAATTAATTTACAAGAGGTATGTATGTTTCTGAATGTATTATCGATTATAACAACGAGAACCGAGTATTGCACTGTATAGAGAGCTTATTTCCATATCGTTGCAATCAAATGATCGCAACCTTTTTTCGTCAAACGAGAGACAAAAAAAAAGAGGAATAATTTTATCAAGTCAAATCATTCGATGAGTCTTGTAACTGTGTCGCCGATATTGTTTCGTACTGAAAGTACGTAAAGTGACGAAAATTTTCAAGGGATCGTACCCGAAAGTATCATATGGTTTACATACCCCTCCGTATCTTTTATCGTCCAACATCTCTCCGACGGAGAAAACCACCAAGGGAAGTATGAAACTTTTAGGCGGGATAAATATGGCGGAGGGAGAGGTCTGGGTGCACCAGTGCGCACTCGATGAATATTTTAGGTGCCACATTGACGCATCACGTTCTCTCTCTCTCTCTCTCTCTCTCTCTCTCTCTCTCTCTCTCTCGCGCGCGCGCGCACCCGGTCTGATAATTCATTAATTTATGATAAGCTCGACCACGCCGCCCACGGGCCATGCATCCTCTCCCTCCCCTCGCTTGCCATAAATCATTTTCGCATCTGACGTTAATTGCACGCCACCCCTCGTTACCACGGAGAAATGAGATTTTTTTAATTGGCGAATTTTTCACCGCTGCTGACACCCTGGCACCCGCGCTCCTGTACATTCCCCGTTGTACAATGCGCGTCAAGGAAAGAAAGATCGGCAAGACGCGGGGTGCGTAATGGCTTTCTTAAATTTGACGATGATACGTCGGAAAGGCGTCCGTTATTTTGTAAGCCAGTCTTCTATATTACCAAGTATCGTTTCTTTTATCTTGACTTCATACCACGCTATTAGAATGATTTATTCCATGGATCTTCATAATTTTTCTCTTTTCTCTCAGTCTCTATTGTAATAACTATTAAATAATTTGTATCTAATAATTTGTATTTATATATTATTAAATAATTTCTAAATATTTTATATATAATATCATGTACAATTAAAAAATTGATGATCCGTCCAAATTTTGATGTTAATTTAACACGAGAGGAACGCATTAGAAAGTAACACAAATATTGTGTAAAAATTAACACAAAATTTAATATTATATTCTAACATAATTTGAAATCGAATTGTGGAAGTATATTTCTTTTAAAATTGAACATTTATATTATGTTATTTTATTAAATTAGTATACATTCATCCTCTCTCTTTTATTCCATTATCTTAGAGTTTACCTATTAAAACTATTATTTTTATGTTATTTGTTCTTTTACTCATATCAAATTATGTTATTGCAATACTGATAAATGTTAAACATCTATTTAATACAAAATACTCAAATAACATAATTATATTAAATTAACATTCGTTAATTTAAATTATTACGTAAATCGGGATAGACTAACAGAAATTTTCAAATTGCATAAAAGATTGAGATCATATGGTGTATTCAATCAAACATACAAAACGTATACTTTACTCTACGTTAAAAATTTAACAAAACATTTTAACAAGAATTGTAATACAAATATGAAATTTCTTTACTGTGTACTTTTAGATATCCTGATAGAAATGTATTTATGCAATTTTCCTTAGACACCTATTCAGTTACTATCTAATATTGTATTCTCATTAGTTGTGTCAATAATACTGAGTAGGAAATGGACAAGAACTTGATAGAGTTTTGTTCTATCCATTTCATGAGCAGGTGGTTTGCTTATTAATCAATTTAATATCTATTATTTGTTGTGTTTCTATTCAGTAACTGGATTCAGATTTTACACAACTTCTGTATGCAGTAATGTTTGTAAGCAAAGAGTTACATTCTGATTGGGATCCTAAGTAATTTTCCTTCTCAATTACTAGACAGAAGAACTAGACAGTGATATAATTGTTTAATAATTGCTCAAAAAATGAATTAAATTTCTATCAGGATAACATGTTAAATCAATTTTGATAAATGTAAGAAAATACACACCACGCATATATATAATTAACAAATCTATATTTACAGACGCAAGGCAAGCTTTTGAACCTGAAATAAAACTGCGTCATTCCTTACCTCGTGAATTTGTTTGGGCTATGCCTGACGTTCAGCGTCTAAACAACGTGCGGCACACGTGGCCTTGTGATGCATACCTGCATCTCCTAATCTTTTATTTGCCGAATTGGTGCCATTTCCCTACGTATATAATAAGACGAATCGAGAATTCGAGCATTAAAAGATTAATCGCGTAAAGGTGTTGGAATAACTTTGGAATGGGCAATGAATCTTATTTTCAATCGTGAACGCTGAGTGCTGCTTGACGTGGGTATAGGATTCCTTGAGCACGTAAAATACAAATCGCATTAGCAAGTCAAAATGCGCAAGTCTCTCTATCCTGCGTAGTTGTTCTATTTTGAGACATCGCGAACATTCCTACCTACGTAATCCTGGCGCTACGGAAGGGCCTTAACTCGATAAGTCCCCTCGGTACCTGAAGTGAGCTCATAATCGTGAACGAAGCGCGCAACCGCTTATTACAAGCGAGGGCATTGTAAATTTGCAGAGAAGCGGAGGGAGAAGCTTAGCGGTGAGAGCGACGGATGATGGTGAGAGTGAGAAAGAAAGATGTAAAGATCAGGCGAGGAAGGACAACAGGTACGTCAAGAAAGAAAGAAAGAAAGAGAGAAAGAAAGAAAATGACAGAGAGGGAGAGGGAGAGAGTGAGAGAGAGAGAAGAAAGAAAGGGGCTGAGGAGTCAGGGGAAGGTATAAGACGAGGGAGGCAAAGAGGAGTCGAAAGGACAAAGCGGCGCAAAACGTGCCCTTCAGGCATCTGAGGTCTTTCTTCAGCGTTGAAAATTTATCGTTCTGCAAGCGCCGGTGAGCAGAAAAATAGCGGGGGAGGAGAATAAGGACGGGTGGGAGGAAAAGCAGGAATTTAAGAAGCGGTTGGCGCGAAAATAAAATACGTCTTGCTATATTTATACGTTTCCATCAATGTAAAAACTCTAATTACGGTTCATCTTCTTCTAGGTCTAAAAAATGAAGAGCAGTTGGATCCAGATTAGAAAATGATGAAGAGCAGTTGGCTCCGGATTAAAGTTAATCTACATTGATTGATGGAGACGGGCATTATCCGGACAAATCCAGATTTTACCGAAAACCGGTGTTTAAGGTAATAAGGACACATTTTCTTCTTTTTTTTTAACCGCAGGCATAATTAACGGTACATATGCGTGTGGAAAGCGCTAATTAATCTCGACGCAAAGGTGCAAGCCGTTATTAAGGAGGTACGACGCTCGCTGTACAATCTCGCCGGTAATTACGCGGTTGAGATTCGCGTTTCGCGCGTGTGTCATAAGTGCGTGGCGAGTTGATGTCAGGGCGATACTTCGAAAGCGGTGAAACGAGTTAAATGTTCTAGGCGGGCCTCTCTTGGGAAATAATTTAATTATGCAAGGATAATGAAAGCAGAATAATGATAATTCGATGTTTAGTACGACGCATATTTCAGTCAAAGATGTTTCTTTGGGAATTGCCTCCATCGAGGGTATCGAGACTGAATTTTATGATAGAGACGTGACAATTTGTCTTGTATAAGATGGTCTTTAATGTTTAAGGCTGTGTTAATTTGTGATAATAATAAAATTGAATTGCTGGAGAACGATTATATACTTATACGTTTGAAATACTTGATGACTCTTCTTTTTCTCACGATCCTTCTCTTGTAGTAATATTTAATGAACTTTCATCTAACCCCCTTCATTATTTTTCTAAGCTGTCCAAAACATCCCTGCTTTATAAATCTAAATATGTGAATCCCAGAAAAAAAACGGACGATATTTATACACATTACTATATTTAGCGTAAATCGATTTATAATTAACAAAATGTTTGTATTTATTCTTATATACACTCAAATTTATATGATTTTGTTGATGAAGCTAAAAATTTAGCTAGATGCAAATTTGAAAGTAATTTTGTTTGAACTATCAAAATAATTGCTTGCTGGAAGGTTAAAACTTTTTGCATTGTCATCAACATTTAAATGTTCTACATAATTATTTTGATGATCCATCAAAATTATTTTAAAATGTATATCTAGTTAAATATTTAGATAATTCAAAATTGTTTTTTCTATATATATATAAAAGATATATACAATATTATATTATCAACTTCCACTTAATTATAAATCATCAAAGAGTACGTTGAAAATTAAGATATAATGTTGTAATGTTAGAAATACGTAAATAATAATGGGACTAATGAGTTAATTCTTTCACATTCTTTGCGTTGTAAAAATTGCTACAAACGGTATTGTTTCTCATTGTTTTTCATTCTCGCCAATACAGCTGTCTCTCGGCATCAATTAACTCGTATTCGCTGTACTCGCACAAACCCTGAAATTTCATGCATTTTTTGAGCAGTTACTAAACAGTTATATCAACTTCCGTCTAGTAACTGAGAAGGAAAACTACTTAGAATTCCAATCAGAATGTAACACTTTGCTTGCAGTTACTACATACAAAAGTTGCGTAAAATCTGAATCCATTTACTGAATAGAAACATAACAAATAATAAATATTAAATTGATTAATAAGCAATCCACCTGTTCATGAAATGGACAGAATAAAACTCTCAAGTTCTTGTCCATTTCCTATTCAGTATTGGCACAACTCATAAGAATACAATAATATTAGATAGTAACTGAATAGGTGTCTAGGAAATCTGCATACATTTCTACCAAGGAAAGCGTGTCTCGAAAAGCCTTATTTTAAAAAGACGTAGCTTCTTTGTTTTTCATTTCAGTAGAGTACACCTTTCCACTGAATGACGGTCGAGTTCGACGAATCCTCGGGAAATGATTACAGGGAAAGAGGCACCGGCCACCGAAAAGAGATTCACTCGCATCGATCCCTGCTGTTTCTCTCACCGCGTGTCGCACCATGGCTTCTTCTTATCCCTTGTAATAATAATTACACGACGCACGTGTGCACGCGAGCGCGATGGAGAGAGCGACTTCAGTGGCTCGGCGGCGGCGGAGACGCATGTGGAGTTCACGACGCGTGTGGAGTGATGTATGCCTCGTGTGCGGCGGGATACGTAAGACGGGTAGCTTATACGTCTTACATGCCCGGAGGCTCTCAAAGCCGAGTCCCTCGCTCCGTACGCGCGTATATATATATATATGTACGCGAGTGTGCGTATACGAGGCATCCACGCGCGCGCGTGTGTGTGTGTGTGTGCCACAGCGACATGAATGTACATATCCTCGGCTGTGTCCAAAACTCCAAAGCCGAGCGAGTCACCACGTTCGATATCGCTACACGCCACCCCGCTACGACCTTTTTTTCCCTTTTCGTAACACCCGGATCGCTCCCAGGAGAAGGTGCGTTAATTACGCCGCGGGACGCGTGTACATGCGTGTCGCGATGGTGTAAAGTCACAGGGAGACATTAACGAGTCCGCCACAGGTAGTTTAAGCGGATTCGCTCCTCCACGCGATGGGACATGCGCTCTACGACCTATAAATGACACTGTCATAATTCGTACGTAGGTTTCTTATACTAACGCATCGTTTGCGACAGAGCTGGATAATATTTGAAATACAAAATATGATAATCTAAATTGAGCTTTCTAGATAAGAAACAATTCGTTCTTATATTATTAAACCGATCGATTTATAATGTAAGAATAGATATATACTATTGTTAAGATTAAATGCACAACTGCTGCGCTATTATTGCTCTCAATCGCCCGGATATTTCTAATTAATGTTTGTTTATGTATTTGAAATAGTTTCATTTTAAATACGTATTTTTAAAATGGAAATGGCATTTTGTATTTTCCATATTAAATGGTTTTTGGAAAAGCATTTGCATTTTATATTTGAAATGGATCGTATCTATACATTTAACGATTTGTAACATAAGTAATAATAATAGTAAAAAATTGTAATTTGGTATTGTTAGAAAAAGAATATATAGAAAATGAGAAAGAATATATTTTAAAAGAATACTTATATTTCTCTACAATCAGTTACACTACTCTAAAATTATAGGCATTTCAAAATTGTGATCAAAGTACAAAATTTTAATAAACGTTCAAACTCATTTTTTTTCAGAGCCTGTAATGTTTTTTTGAGCTATATTATACATTGCAGCAAATGAATGTTATACATAGATAAATAGATATAAATTATAATTGATTGTTTATTTACATTCTACTGTACGCTTTTAATAATTGGTACTAATTCCTATAAGGACTAAGTGTATTAGTTTAAGAAAATGTGAAACATTCGCTTTAATATACAGGTATAGTTATAGTCAACGGTTAGGATTATCATTATTGTATACGTGGAGAGAATACTGTTGATTTGCGGTTTCAAAATTATTAAAATCCTGGGGAATGAAAACCGATTTCATCGAAGGTGTAAAGGGGCAATGTATGTCAAGACTTGAAAATATTCCACCTATCCTTTTTGCAGGTGTGTTATACGTGTGCGTGAAAACTTGAATCTGTGGTGAATAAATTATCATAATAACTGACCATACCGAGTTAAGGCTAGTCATTGAACGTCGTCATGGTGCATTAAATTTATACAGTCATTAACGCCATCATTACTCCGACATGATCAAATCGACTTTAGATACAACGAAAGTTACTATATATTTAGACTAGCAAATCAAAAAAGGGGACATTTTCAAATATCTAAGAAGAACAAAATGACTTCAAAATGATTATTAAAAGTTACTCTCTAATCATTCACGATTTATTTTAATATATTTATTTTGACATTATCATGCACTCTAAAAAATAATATAATTATATAGTTTAATATGCGGTGTTTACATAATTCTCACTACGATTGAAGTTAATATAAACATCAACATGGTGTAGATTTTAAAATCCATGGTGTTAAATCTTTTATTTTTTAAGTATGATCTGTTGTTCTGCTTGGGTACAGTAAAGTCGACTGTAGAAACAGAATACGTCGCGCGTCGTCTTGTTCTTAATTATGGTGATTAATTCGAATGCAGATGCGGCTAAACATAAATGTCGAGATATTATTAAAAAGTCAGGTTGCCTCGAACGAGGCAGAGAAAATGATTTCGCGAGGTCAACGATAATCTCGATACTCGTTACGAATTTCCCAGCGGTTTCATACGGCAAAGGAACACGAGAAAGAGAAAACGGAGGAGTCGCGAGGAGTACGCGCATAAAGTAAGCGTAGCGTGCGGGGCGCAAGAACTCGTACGTCTTCGACGAAGCGCAGAAATCAGGGTCGTTAACACTGGTCCGCGCGCGGCGGGTGCGCCACGCCGCGCCGCGCCGCGCCGCGCCGACGCGGATCAGCCGGGGGTTGGCACCTTCTTTTTTGGATTATATGTATACATGCATATACGTGCCCCCGTGTACGCGAATGGACGCGATATATACATTGATTGCAATTTTTGCAGTCCGTTCGTGGAGTAATAATGCTAATTTGGTAAGTAGAAATGGGCATCAGCGGGCGGTCGGGCGGACCGTGGAACACACGGTAGCACGGGCAGCGCTAATGCCTCGTTTTTGTCCTCCTTCTTCCTCGCTTTTGCCCTTCTCTACCTCCTCCTCCTCCTCCTCCTCCTATTTCTCTCTTCCATACGCGTTCTCCACCTTCTCCATCTGCCCTCCCGGGTCCGCCACCACCGCCATCACCACCAACCGCCTTCTCCTCATCCTGGAAGGCTCCTTCCACCTTCTTCTCTTTGCTGTTGCACCATCGCGCTTCTCTCGTTCTCTCTTCCTCTTACCTTCACTCGGTTGGACAAGGGCCGCCAGCTACGGCGGCAGGCGACATAATGACGGCCAGACCTCAAACCTCAAACTCCTAACTGAATCATGAGTCCTCTCCGCTCGTCCGCGCCCGGGACGGCTAACTTCTACAGGCGCGGCTTCTCGATTTACCGTGTTGCGGCTCCCTCCTGGGTTAAGAAAGGAGGGGGTGCGCTACGTGCCGAGGTCGTTTTGTCTTTTTCGTTTCGGCGACTCTCTCAGGGCCGACTTTTGTGTCGTATTGAATCGCAAACGACCGGACGCGAACGGGGGGTGCTGCCGTGAGGAACAAGGACGCGTGCGGATTGCATTTTTTTACAACTCACGCGCCGTGATTGCGAAATATAGTCGCACCGAGTTGCTTTTAACTTTGCAAATTGCCGTTCAAGATGTTAGATGGAACGGTAATGTAAGATGCTTTGAAAAATACGATCGTATTAATCTGAAGAATCCAGCTATGTGATTATTTTAATTTTTGTTTTTTTAGTTATTTAAAAGTGATGAGTTTAATATTCCATATTGTTATTAAAGGAAGACTGGTATATAAAATAAAAATAATTTTATTAGGTGTTGGAATTAATTCGTAGCGTTTTTAATGAAAGAATGTTATTTATTTCACATGAGCATTAAAAAATACATTAATGAAAGTACTTCCCATCACTTGTAAAACGCTACGAATTAATTCCAACACCTAATATATTAATAAAAATACTAAAGTAAAGTAATCTTATACTAATGTTCAGAAACCTAAAATGTTCGTATAGCATCAGATTTTTATTCTAACGTTAAATGTTACTTGAATGTCTTGAATAAATCAAATCTTTCAATATTTGTCTGTATACTGTTGCTAATCTTAAATCTGTTATTATTTGCGGTTACGTTAGAATAGCTCAGCGTACAATGTGTTTCTCGGATGAGGCAAGAGGCGCGGCACTGAAAACTTTTAGGAAACCTTTATAATAAAAAGGGTTCAATAAAAAGCATCCCTATGGGACGCATGTGCTACAATGATCTTTCTTTCAAACTACAAGTCCAGTCGATCCCTCGTTTGATTCCTGCGACAGGTAATCAATAACCGAGAGAATGGCGTGCAGGAAATTCACGGTTTGAGTGGAAGCGTCTGGTATAATATTGAATCGACATCAAATCTGATTTGTTTATCGTTTCCGGAACGATTTATAGATATTGTTATCTGCTGACACCGCGCGTTATCTGTTATTCCACTTTTCGAGACGCTTTAAGGACATAATGTAATCTTTAATTACATTGTTATTCACATATATTAGATTGTTATGCTCATTTTCTCACCTAATTAACAATTCTAAAGAATAACAGATAAACGTGACACTTAAAAATATCGGAACAACAGTAGATACGTTTAATTTAGTTAATTCCAATTTATTGAATGGAATGGTTAACATTTTTGCTGCTGTATTGAAATTTATATATTAAAATGAAATTATATATTCCGTGAATGTCTCAAGTTCGATTGGTGGCAAAAGACTTCGAAACGAGTAGTTTTTTTCATTACATGCTTGTCACGTACGGTCCTCTTTCCCGCGAAAGTATAGAGGCCGATGAGGTAGCAGAAGAAAGCCGCCTCTTACCCGGTAACTGTTACTTCTTAGAGGTTTTAAAAGGGGTTGAAAGGACATTACACCGATGAGCGGGGGAAGATCGAGGTTGACATTTTACCGAAGTCACTAGTACGAAGTAGTTGTTGCTGCGATGAAAGGGTTTTTACGCTTTTAATGTTTCAGAGTGTACTACGAGTGAGCCATTAGGCATCTTGTAAAATAAAAGAGAATTGCATTATTACTTTGTCAACAAATTTTAAAAGTACAAAGTTGAATTAAACATTATTACGTAATACATGTAATCTTTCCGAATTAATTTTATAAATCTGCAATTACATATTTACATTTTTTGGGTATATTATCTTATACATACAATATATACAATACAAAAGTCTGTGTGCATGTGAAAAAAAGCTTAAAACATACAAAACAACTGGTATTCACAATTGGAAATTGGAAATAATGCAATAAATAATAACTAGGTTACACAATAAAAATATTAAATGTGTTTAAGCCTTCATCTTTAAAGTCAATATATAAAAAAACATGCTGCTTTAATATCGATTAATTCTGATTACAGAGAGAATCTAATTATGATTAAAAAGGGAATCTCATGAGTAAATAGCGGTGACAATTGAGCACGCTTAAGCGCTTGTTGTTATATTTGATGTTTTTTTCTCATTCACGGTCGCTTTGCGGAATCTGAACTCGTGCAAGAAAGTGCGCAATAATTTATGTAGCGCTCTTGACGCGTTCAATCGATGGATCGACTTTTTCTCGCCAATCTGTCGTCAGCTGGTCGGCATTTCGCGCCCCTTATGTGAGTCTGAAGAAGACGAGCAAGTCCCTTGCGCGGACCATGACGAGGCACATATCTTACTAGATATAGCGTATATGAGAAAAGACGGATCTGGAAATACTCGTGCCAGTCGCTGGTACCGCGAACTGATTTGTTTAAGGCTACTGAGTTGTCACCATAGCCATATTGAATCGTGATGTGAATCAAGCGAGAAATGACGCGTTAATTTTTGTTATCATTTTGTGCCATTTGTAAATAAGGACAATTTGAAATATATTTTGAATAAATACGATACTTGTGGTAAATTTATGATATTTGCTGATGTATACATGAATTTTTGAAATACTTAAAACAAGTAATTATTATTTGTCTGAAGTATGTATTTTTCTATGTGTATATGAGCAATACAATAAAATATCTTATTAGCCGAAAACTTTTGACAGCCATTATATATGTATATGTATACATATTATATGTTATATATAATATAACAGACAGGAAATGATCAATTCTCTAGTTTTGATTTTTTCTGTCGAAACTTGTATTTATCGATACATGTATTTATCAGTTTCTCTAACAATAAATATTTTAAATCTTTTTTTTGCTCTCGCTATTTAAAATTAAATTCTTAAACATATAATTCCAAAAGTAAGAGCGGAGTTTAAATCTTTCGTTGACATACAGGGGAAACACTTTCTCACTAGTTGCAACGCGAAAGCTGAAAGAGCGAGCTGTAACAACGTGAAAGTGCAAATAAAAGCAATAAAATAAATTCAGGGATCATAACGACCGAGCCCGCGTGAACTAGCTAGAGAACAGTGTAAGAGAAGCGCGAAGAAAACTGAAGCGGAGAGCTTCGGTCACGCGGGGAAGATGGGTGAAGAGGAGGAAGAGAATGAGGAGGGAAAAATATAATGGTAGCTGGTAAGGTGGGGTGGTATACCATCGATGGATATCGAGTAGGCGAGTTGGTACGTGAGATAATAAGGCGTGCTCGGGCATGCCGATGGAAACCGCACGCGGCATTATTCAAATTGAATCCGGTAAGAATTATTATTGGCGGGCAACTCGGCCCGAGCCAGCTCATTCCGCGGGATCGCATTTGCGAATACGAGGAGGAAAAGAGGACTAGAGGAGTCGGGAGAAAGAGAGAGATTGAAGAGACCGAGGAGGAGAGAATCAAGGGTGGCAGAAGAGAGAGAGAGAAGGAGGAAAGATGGGGACGATGATGGCGGGAGAGGCGGGTGGGAGAAGAAACGTCCAGGAGAATGAGGAGGTGAGGTGATGATGGAGGTGGCTCTCGGGTGGAGGGAACGACCTCGTCATCACGACCTCGACGAATGATCCGCTGTAGTATCGCCCGATGACCCTGGTGTCATTACGCTTCACTCTCTGGACATCATTACGCTAATGTCCATCTCCTTTTCTTCTTCCCTATCTTTCTACTTCTTCGCGTCGCGTCGCCTCGATTCGTCGTTCAGCACTTCTTCTTCTTCTTTTTCTTCTTCTTCTTCTTTCGTTACTTCTTCTTCTCTTTCTTCTGATCACCACACCTTCGTTTCGACGTGATACGGTTCTCTGACGCACTTGAAGTACGCGCTTCCAGTCTTCGGGGAAGCTGAGGAGGTCATTCTGATTGGTACTTAACCTTCGGGATGCGATCTCCTTTTTTTATGATGGTTGCTTGATTGCGAGTTTTTACTGTTATCTGCATTCTGCACGGTATATTTTCTTTCGGGGAATCTTCTTTGTGATTGAAAGCGTTAAAGCCATGCGTATCTATAATGACGTGAATGTATTGTATTAGGAAATTTTAGTGCAAGCTGTAAATGTCAGTTAATTTGTGTGTTATACAATACTATAATAAAAATTATATTATTCGGAATTATATCATGGCTCTTATATTAATATGCGATTATGTAATAATTCAAAATCATAATTCTAATTATACACTTTCTAAACGCTCTCTCTCTCTCTCTCTCTTTCTCTCCAGTATTAGAAATTATGTTACAGGGTTTGTCGATTTTGGAGGGTTAAACAAAATTTTTTTACAATTTTATAATGCTCTTCACTTGATTATTGGATGCGTCGCTGTGCAGTTGAAGAGCGTAATGACAATGAATTAATGAACTCACGGTAATCGAGTTGATTAGCGGCACGCGATTTTTTCTTGCCAAAGTACATAGTAAAGAAAATGTAGGGAAGGCGCGATGAAATTTTTAGCGATCTCGTTGCACGAAGGGTTCGACATGCGTGTATCGTACATACACATACGTATACACACAAATGTGCATTTGCTCGTTCCGCTTTGTGGACAGAGTCCGCGGGGGTTGTCTGAGAAACGGCAGGTGTCCTTCCCTGGCTCGAAGGCAGGTGGACCTCTCTGCCGGAAACAGTAGAAGAAGCACGTGGACGGGAGCGTCCTTTTGATGTAGCACGAACGACAACGCACGACCGTCTTCGATATTAATGAATATTACATGACTATTGTTCGTACTAATTAAGAATAATAAGAAGTTACTGCGAATGGACACTTACTATTTACGCTGGAACGCAAAGAGCCATTACCTTGTCAATTCTCATAAAGAATTATGGAAGATAATCTTTCGTCGAATTGGAAGGATACTCATATTTCTCGTTATTTGTAACAAGTAATTTGTAGGATAAGGATATAAATCGAGACATTTTAATTCTAGGAGAGTTAAAAAAAAGTTAAAGTACTTGTTAGAATATAAGGTGTTATTAAATATTTAAAAGTTTGAAATGATTTATATAACTATAAATATAACAATATATATTATGATTATTTTTAATTATCTATTATTAAATTCTCTTATATTTATTGGCTGTATATAAGATGATATATACAATAAATATACATATCTTTATAATACAGTAAATTTATAACAGTTTTGTGAACTTATAATAATCAACTTATAGTAATCAATATGTAATGCGGTAAATTATTTTAGATTCAAATTACATATACATATTTTTACTAAATATATTTAAAAGAAATATAGTGATAGCAACTATAAATATAACATGTGTACAAGTTTTATGTAGACTCGATGTACACATAGTTGAATAAATTACAAAATAATATTGCCTAATAATATTATAAAATAATTTATTCAACTGTACATTCATTTTACATTTTATAAAGTATAGTTTTCACTTTTATAATCGCCTTTACTATGTCTTTACTATGTCTTGTCTACTATAAAACGATGCAGGCTTATTAATATATTAAATCAGCGTTACTTGATCTGGGAATATTATTACGTAAATTTTATGTACGCGAAAGCCTCGTGAATTGCTACGAAGCAGCGAAAGGACGTTGATTTTCAAAACGAGGCGAGGGCACATTAACAAGACAAGACGCACGGCCGCTGTTAGAATCCGTGCGTACGAAGAAGGGCCTCATCGTCGTGCACCATCCTCGACCTCCTCCTTATTTTCTTTTTCGTTTTTCGTTCCTTTTTCGCTCTCGCGAGGATTTCGCTTCGCAGGCATTCCGTCCGCGGTCCATTCGGGACCGCAGACCACACCGAGCAGCACCGGACTCGCGCGCACTGGTAATAACCCTTCGCGAGGGTGAATATGGTTACTGGGACCCGGGTTAAAGCCCCGGTGAGTCCCATCGTCCGCCGCCACCGCCGCCGCCGTGTTTTTACGGTTCATAATTCAACCGAGTGTATTTCAAACGCCTGCCAATGCGGGATCGTAACGCCGATGTGCACGCTGTGTTCGAACGCGGGCCCGCCCTGGGATGGCGTGGCAGGGCCCGAGAGCGCGACGGACCCACATGGACGTGGCGGCCGCGGCGGTCGACCGACAAACCCCGGCATTACGAGGCGTCACTTCGGAGCGCGGAGAGATTTAAAGTCGTCGTACGCGACGCGAAAACTCGTCACCCACGATTGCCCGGTTATTTATGCACTCTCCATCGCCCCGGATGGATAAGGCCCGCTGCTAGAATGCTTTAAGCGCGCGCGAGCGCGACAGACAATATGTGCGGTTAGATGGCCGTAACTACGATGGTGTTTTACGGTCGTCTTAAAAATGTCTGTCGGGGTTATATTTTCGAAGGACAATGTTGCTCTCTCTCGATGGGTACGCGTCCGCTGATGGAAACGCTCGTTACTTTAGAAATCCTTTCGGGAGAATATCGTGGCAGGATCTATGTGCGTTTAACTCCTTCTTTAGCGCTTGAAATAATTAAGCCGATTGATTTGTATGTACAGAAGTTGATAAATCGATGAGCGAGCTATTGATATTTTTAATGAACAATAATAATAAAACGTTTGTTACATTGCGTAGAAATACATAAACAAATTTAAAAGAAATGACAAATTTTTCGTGATTCCTTTTTTTCTTATTAATGCGGTGAACTTGATCAATGTTTTCACTTCTTCTCAACAATGTAACGAAGAGAAATTTTAAAAGTTTAGTTGTCAAAAAATAAAATTTTTTAACCCTTTTGATAGCAGATTCATATCGTTTACTGGCGAGAATTGATTATACATCCGAATATCGTTTCAGTCAAAAATTCGAATGAAAATCGTTGTAGTAAATATATATTCTGAAATTTTGGTTTCTTATCATTGACATCCAAGGATAAATAAATTTATATATGTATAATATTTTTATCCCTCTGTTGTAGTTGTAACTGTAACTATATGTCTCTTTTTTAGTGCACTCAGAATATGTAGTTTTATGGTGTTCATTTACTAATTGATTTCCATGTTATTGATCTTATTCTAGAGCGATGGTTCTTTTTTTTAATTTAAATTTTGTAATTTGTAATAGATTTCACTGTCTACAGTAAGTTGCACCATGAAATTTACACGTTCCTTACAATTATAATGATCTTTTACGAAGTTACGTAAGAAATGTCGAATATACTGAAAAGTATTCGTGTCGTTTGTCAAGACTGATATTCTTCCAGCATTTTATTCCTCAAGACTATCGTTTTGCGACAACGTGTTTGTTCTTCACCTATAGCTTTTTTTTTTCGCTAACTCGAAAATTTTATTTCATATTTCTCGCGGACATTCAAATAGTCGTTTACGTTGCAACAGGATGCCATATTTTCTAACGTGCTCCTCTTTTTCAGCATTGCGTATCCCCTTAACGTGAATAAATTCGCACCAGTTCGCGAGGGTTGAGCAAGAAAGGTTTCCCGTGTCTGGAAGAGAATGTACTTCGAACGATAACTATTGAGATGATCGGTAAGTTCTTCCCCTCTCTTATCCACTCTTTCCTATCTCTCTTCTATCCTTTCCTTCTGCTTTCGCTACTCGTCACGAATTGCTCCATCGCGATATTGCGCTCATAAACGTATCACAACATATACATCGGAGCACAAAATTTTATGTATGTTCACATCAATCGTGAAAGTGCTCCGGCGCTTTGATAGCAATATGTTGTAAATGGTGCGCAAATTTCTCCGACTACATCAGACGCATATTCAATTAGGCCAATTTTGCTCATCTTTGCATATCTTTATTTAATCTAACGCTTTATTTGCCAGTATTGTATATTTTATTATGAATTAACAGCGAAAAGAGTTAATATTACTTTTATTTTTATTTGTACAGCCTTCTTCATTATGAATATAAAAATTTTCAATTTATTTCTTCAAAAGATGATTGGTGGTAATAAAAAATTAATAATATATTAAAATCGTTAAAAAAAGATTATTAAAGAATTATAATAAAGTTACCTTTTAACTTTTGGTTACTATAGAATAGAAGATTTACATCAAGTTTTAGAAATGCTTTATACAATATTACAGTCAAAAACAAACTGTAATTATAAACAGTAAAAAATATTTTGTATTTATATTAAAACGCTACAGTTACAGTCGTTCAGAATTACAAAGGCCCCTAAATATACGTAAAAAAAAAATTGTTGACATAATATTTGTGTCTAATATATTTCCTAATATATTTATCTTATATTAAATTAATACAAAGATTTGAATGGACCTTTTGGGACACGTAAAATGTGTCAAACAAAAAATGTGTTTAACAAAAATTTTCTCCAACTGTATGTAGTAGATTTTTATCTAATATTTTTAATATGTCAGTTACTAAATATGTTATTAATTCTATGAGAAAAAAAAATGTATACGGTACACAAAATTAAAGAGTTATAAATACAGTTTACATACACATTATCGCGAAATTTCCGGACGTGAATGCAGCAGCAACGATACGGCAATGATGATAGCGCACACGCACGCGTTGTACGCTAGTTTGCGATGCAACTATGCAAGTTGAACGTTCCTTATACCGTCGCACACAATACACGCGGTGTATAGCGCGGAGGATGCCTGCGAGGTGTTACGGCATAACTTCGTGATTATCCGCCGCGTGCGCGGCCGTGCGATCGTCCCGGAGAAAATGATATTCAGATGAGAAGGAAATCAATTCCACGATGGAATCGGCGAGGCTTCGATTAGAGAAGCGGCGTGTAACGTGGAAGTGTGTGTGAGAGAGAGAGAGAGAGAGAGAGAGAGAGAGAGAGAGAGAGAGAGAGAGAGGGGAGGGGGAGCAGTGCGAGGCGGAAAGTGGATTAAATTCCGCCGGATGTTTCCTTTTTGGACGCGACGCGAAATCGATATGGTTCGCCTTTGAAACGGCTCTTTCGCGGCACGTTTATTTATTTCTGTAGCTGCTGCTCTTCAAGGATGCTCCAGGACAGGGGCAGGTCGCGATCGCGTCGCGAAATGCTATGTAAAATAAAACTACTGCGTCCTCCGCCCGGTACCACCCGACGTCGATATCTGCGGGCGTATCCATTGAATTCATGTAATATTACCGCGTGGCATGCTGTAATGGAACCCGTGCCTCGTATATCCCGATACACTTCCGCGTGCGCGCTCCGCATTTTATGCGTCCGTTTTAATCGAAAATGCAATATCACTAACTGCGTTACTGAAACCCGATAGGGCGAGTCTTCTTGACTCCTAACAGTGAGAAAAGTAAAACGCTCGCTATTTAAACTCACTTTTATACCGCCAATGAGAGAGAGGGGGAGAGAGAGAGAAGTAATAAAATAATAAAAATCGACTTCGACTTCAAAAATATAAAAATCAAAAATTTTCCGATGTATCTCCATATACAAATATATTGTATTATATATGTATATTAAAAATTTTTTAAATTTTGTATCATTTTTCCGAATTAAAAAAATATTTAATTGTGCAAAAAAAATTAATATTTGTATATTAAGAATATACAAATATTTTTTATTCAAAAATAACGAATTAATTATTTTAATATGTGATTAATTACAGTAACAATTTCTGAGCTTAATGATGTGAAGTCACTCGATGTATTTCTTTAATCAATTCATGTCAGTGTCCATACATAAATGTGAATTTGAATATCGAATTTGGTTTCAGAGCGTCAAAATACATAAGAATAGCATAGGCTAATCTCCGGATCAAATATTAAATTTTGTTTTGTGTGCCTCTAATTATTAAATGTATTAATTCTTATAAATCAATCGAAATTTATTTTTCGCGCGTAGCCCATCCATTGAATTCACATCTATTTAATTTTATATCATGTGAAACGAAACAAAATTGCAGAACGTCCTGCAATAATTGCAATGTGTATTTATCATTAAATTAAATGGTTAAAGATAATTTTAAATTTTGCTGTTATAATGTACTCTATAAGACATAAACACAGGCTTGTAATTAGACAGCCTTATTTAGCTAAATGCCTGGCGAAGATGAGCTTCAATAATGGTATAACTGAAATCATCCGGAGCATCGAATTTACGAGTGTTGGTTGTGTAGTCTTCGTATCGGCATCGTCTTTGCCTCTTGCTCATTGCTTTTGTATTTCCGTCTTTTTTTTCACTCTTATTCCAGTGTAGTTCCTGACCAGCTCGCGCGTTCCTCTTTTCCACCTCTTCCCCCATTTCCTCCTCCTCTCTCTCTCTTTGATCTTCTCCGTGGTACACTTAATTGGCGATAAAATGAAACCCGCGGCCTCGTAAAAAAATCTCGCTTACCCCTACATTGTATTAATTAGAGCCCTTATAATGCCTTAAATGAGGCGCAGTTTAGTTATGGGTTGGCCGAGCAAAGTTGTACTCCGTGTTATCTCGCTAGTTGCATCCCTCTTTTCTTCCCTTCCACCGCTTGTTCCTTCCTCCGCCATCCAGCTCTTGAGAGATCCCTGAACGACCAATTATCAGCCATAATATCATCAGGGCCCGCTGGGCCCGGATTAATCGCATCCGGTTTCCTACCTCACGGAAAAGGTGCGGTAAAAGAATTTTCTGGCTGGCAGGAAATTTCTGACAGCGGTAGTAAAATGTTCAGGTATGATGCTCTGTGATGTTCTGAAATATTCATTAATGATTTAATGTCTCATGATGTAATTGTTTTAATATTTAATTTAATCGCAGTACAGCACAGTTTTGCTTAATTTTTTGTTATTCTCGATCGAATTAATATATAACTGATTGCTATGTTATTCGCTGTCATTTTTCTCTTGATAGCGTTTTGATGTTCGATAAAAATTGCCGCGTACAAAAATCTTCGCTGATCTTCAACATAAACAACTGTCATTCTCAAATGGCTTGAAAGAACTCCATAATTTTTTTACCAAATGTGAAGGACATGTGTACCAACTTTTAGTAAAGCAAACGGATTTGATTTACAGTTTTCCCGCAATTTAAAAAAAATAAAGTTTGGATACTTTTTGATCACAGTAGTATATAACCGATTGCTATATTAATTCGCGTCATTTTTTTCTTAACATTGATGTTCAAATACGAGTGACACCAAATTTGATAGTAATAATATTGTAATCCAGAATATTATAAAAGAAGTGATTTATAAAAGAAAGCGTATTTCGCTTCCGTAGAAGTTTGTATGTAATTGAGTATCCTTTATACGTATATAAATGATATGTGACATTAATATTTAACAGATTTATTTCTTTTGATAATAAAATGGTATAGTAAGAAAAAAAATCATTGTTTCATATGTCTAAACTCGATTCTAGGAAGCTGTAAATCTACAATTTAGTTAAATGTGTGATAGTTAAATGAGCGAAGGTTTTGATAGTTTTTTAGTGGATATATCGGTATTTCTTCTTTAATGACAGACCGCTTAGTTAGGAAGATCGTAGAATAGATTGCAGACAAACTGTACACCTATTCTGGAAACGGAGTTACAAAAATAAATGCCGGGCTGTACAATGGCGCCTTAAGACGACTATAATTTGATATTCGATGCGAAATTAGATGCGCCGGAAATTTGTCGCCTGCGGCACGGAATCGGATCGCCTACTCGCTGAAATTTGGCCTTATAAGCATATCGCTCTAAACAATGCGTTCCAATTTTGATTCTTAGAAATGCAGATCAATATTATAATATTTTGTCGCATCTGCGAAAAAGGAGTTTTATAAAAAAAACTTAGCTCTTAATTCACTAAATTTAATAAATACAGGGTGTTTTCGGACAGCACGAGATTTTCTGTACATATTTTTTGTATAATTCAAGGTTGATGTTCCCTTAGCGATAATTTGATCAAATGGTTATTTCTTTTTCACTTTTTTTAATCTTCCATTCGAAACTGTTTATGTTTAGTAGTTGTGACAACATATAATTAAAATTTTTTAAATTAAAATTTATTTTAATCAAATGTAGAAACTGTAGGTTAATTCTTTATTTTCACATTGAAATATATTTTCTAAAATACTCTTAAAGAAATTATTTTTTTCGGGAAGATCTTATTTTCATCAATACATCAATACATCAATGATATAATATTTAACTTACACGCATATAGACGTCAGTCGTACAATCAGATTAAACTTTCAACTTGTTCAGAAGCGCGCGCTGAAAAATTATGGTCGATCCCACGTGAAAAGTGTCGTGACTGGATTTCGCGTTAACGCATCGCGTTGGCCCGAACCTCGACAGTTTCTGGGCGTCAACGGCACGCGTTTGGGTGGAACTAATATCCAGGACCCATTGGGGTCTTACTCTTCACTTTGATACTTATCACGCGCACTGGACTGCATATAATTACAATTAAAAGAGATCGGTGCCGATAACGGAGACGACCTCCGCATCCACTTTCAGGCCCACCCCGTCCCCCTCCCTCTCCCCCTCCCCCTCCCTCTCCCTGGATTCTTCCTCGTACTTCCTCTCTTTTTCTCTCAGCCGCCTCCTCTATCGACTCTTATGGTGCAGCCGATGCATCTAGCTATATGGTTAAGGGGGCCAGATTACGGGGAGGGAAGAATGGTGGCATAATATCCGCTTGAACTTAAGTTATATTCCTCGTGCAGTCGAGATATCGGTGCGGAGGTGGAGTTCGGTTCGAGGGTATGCTAATTCCGGCCTCGGGCCACCACGCAGCCCTTAATAGCCAGCTGAGCAGCTCTTATGCCGGCAACTAGCGCTCGTATATACAGAGAGCGAGGGCCGCTGAGTGTATCTCGTAGTTATAGAGGCATCCTCCTCTCGGAGTCTCTCGTCTCTCGTCTCTCGTCGGTACCGTCGGCGAGAATCACCGGTTTTTCGGAATGTTAATGCCTCGGCGCGGGGGCGCCCCTATATGGGTTCACGACGGCGATTAGCGCTCGTACGTGTAATTGGGATAATGTCTCTTCTCTCTTTCTCTCCTTCTCACTTCTACCTCTCGACGTGGCAGTGTGATCGCTGGAATTGCTCTACAATTCCCGCTACGTGCATCATTTTTATTTAATTTGACAATAGAATATCTGATAATTGCCTATAATTCGCACAGATATGAAGGAAAAAAGCTTTTCTTTTTTAAAAGAAGGCAAAGAAATTATTTGCAATCTATACAGTAAAGATATTTTATGTTTGTGTTAAAATTGATCCTTTTTTGTGTTGAAATTTTAATATAAGTGTTAATCTAACGTAATGTGTAATTTACATTAATAACTGTGAAGATGAAGAAGTTGATAGTCAGTCTTATATAGCCTGCATTTCACTGTTAGATCATACATTATATTAAAAATATCGACGTTAAACGTAATGTACACAATTTTGTCATAAGGTAATTTCTGTAGATAGGCTTAATCATTTTTAATGGTTTAATGAATTATTAGTTACACTGAAGAAGATCCGAATCGGGAATCGAAACGTTTGAACAATTATATAAAATACATGGACAATTATATTAAAAATATCGAACACATCAACACCAAGTTTCAACTTGATAAAAATAGGATGCATTTTTTAAACGTTGATTTCAAGCTAAATGAATAAAATGTTAATTTAACTTATTATCAATATTATTAACTTTATTGAATAAATATGCTTCTACAATTTGCTTACAAATTGTGTCAGTGTTACATTTTGTGTTAATTTTTTTTACATGATATTTGTACTTTCTAACATATGTCTCTTATGTTAAATTGACACCAAAATTTGAGTGGATTGAAATTCGGGATACGGGATATGTTAAATTTAACACAAATTTTCCAATTGTGTTGGAAACATCTCACCTCAGTCATTGACTTCTTGCTATGTTTGACTCCTTCAAAAATCGTGCAATCTTTCATCATTAGCATAGATCTTTCCACGAATTTAGCTGACGAAAAGCTTTTTCAGGGCCCTACGAGAAGACTCACCTCGAAGGAACATCCGACACCTGTCGATTCGAAAGTTTCACAGAACAAAACCGCGCACTTTTGCGAGAATCGACTCTCCCCCGCGCGCGCTTTTGCTCTCGCAGCGTTACGGCGGCGTTGCAGGTACGATCAATCGATTGTTATTTATCGGCTCTAATTCGTCTCCATTTAGAAAAAACATCTGCCTTGGCATCGAGAGCGCTTTTGCACCGCCGGCAATGACGGGGCCCAACGGCGAGCAATTCTTAGAGAGCGAGCGAACCGACGCCGATCGACGATTCCTGCCTCATAGGCAGATAATCGCCTTTGATTTCTCTCTTCGATTCCTCCCTTCCCTCCTGCCGTTCCCTTACTCTCACCCCTTCGTGCCTTTCTTCCTTCCGCGCCGCGCCAACCCTCATCTCCTTCTCCTCGAAAGTCCGTGCGATCAGAGATCACTCCCTTCTTATATAATTACCTTATTTCCGAATAATTGGCCAATTTATACTTGAGTCCCAGCTGAAAACAATCCGCCTCTCTCGCTCTCCGTCTCTCGCTATCTCGGTCTCACTCGTGCCCTCGCCACCCTGAGCACGGCCACGGTGTGTGCCCCATAGGGCCCCGTAGAGCGGTTATTTTATGTATATGGGAGTGTGATTAGATCAGGCCCCGCTCCTCTCTCGCTCCGCTATGTACGTACGTATGTGTGGGTATGATAATTCTGCCCGTAGGGCTTCGTGGGGCAGTCTCCACCCACGCCACGCACACACCACGTAGCGCGTGTTCCTACTCTTTCCTTTCGCTCCGCTCCGTCTTTCTTCTCCAGCTTTTCGTTCCATTCCTGTCTCTCTCTCGCTTTCCTTCGACTTCTGCGCTTCTCTTTCTCCTTTCCCGTCGTCTTGTGATTCTGCAATTCCACGTTCTATCGTACGGTAACATTGCAATCTTTCCTCCCCCCTTCTCTCTCTCTCTCTCTCTCTCTCTCTCTCTCTCTCTCTCTCTCTCTCACTCAAATGCTGGTGCATTTTTGCGCGCCACCGCGCGCGCTCCGCTCGTTTCGACCCATTTGGATTCGCGCCCCGCGCGACCTCGAATTAGAGATCACGCAGGTACGCCGTCGTCCTGGATGGATGTATCTTGGGGATTTAGGTCGCGTCTCGTTCGCAATTACAACCAATTGCAATTCGGGCTTTGCCACGGCTGGCAATCGAACGTCAATGCACATTTTCCAAGTTTCGTAACGCATTTACGTAATACGTTCTTACGATGTATTTTGTGGCTCGCGTACGAAGAATGCTTTATCCCAGAAAAATAAATTAATTTTACGTGAGAAAATATTATGTGCGAGATTAACATATGAGGTCTTTTAATTCGTATGAATTAACAATGTCATAAAAAAAATTCAAAAGACTCCGCACTAATGATGTGGAAAATGATTTTTGATGAAAGAAGTTAGTTTTCAATTATAATGTAGCTTATAAATGTGATAAACAAAAAATGCCATAGATACAAGACTCGATAATACATAGTTTTTGAGTTTAGTGTGTTAAAGCTGTTATGTGAGCACAAATTTGACATCTCTGATCTTTTGTTCACTACATTGTATAAGCTATCACATGTGAAAATGAACTCATTTTACTAGGACACAATTTTCTATATAATTAATATCTTTTTGATGCTGCATCTGATAAAAATATTCTGATTGTATCAATAAGAGGCAATTATTACGGACAAAATGAATTCTGATCATACCAATTAGAATTCTCTCGACTAGAATGTTTGATTTGAGTAGTTTAGTTTAACTATATAAACATCAGATTTTTACTATTATGGTAGAAATCTATCAGAATTCTAATTAATGCAACCAAACCTTTTCTAGTGCATATTTATTTCTGTGTTCCGATACAGTGCTAGTACTAAAAATTTATAGTTATGTATTTTATAGATTTTCAATAGCAGTGTATGTTGGAACACAATTTTAGTAATGATAGTATAGAGGGGGGGGGGGGGGAGAAAATATGTATACTAATTACATAAATAAAACATACTAATTTCTATTTTATATTTATATACTCGTAAAATACAGTAGCTTTTATATTGTGTCTGTGCGTAACTAAAGACGTTTTCAAAGAAAATATGTTCACTATCTATATTTTTGATTTTAATAAACATGATATGCGCAGGAACTACATTGGCATTGAGCCAGAATTCGATTCCTTCTCTAAAACCGCGCAGCCGCATATTAAAACAAGAAATTGAACATTTGCGAATATTTTTAAAACTTCCATGCAGAAGAAATGTTTTTACAAATTTGATACATAATTAATGACAACAACTAGATTTATCATCATCTTAACTAAAGTTTTACGAATATTAAGATTTACATAGAATCTCGTAAAAGGATCTATGCACTGTGCAAGATAAACATAAGAATAAGGTAAATGTTTCAATTAAATGTGCCCAGTAAAAAGTCAACAATATATTTATAATTATATAAGATATTTATCAATAAGATATTTATCAATAATAAAAAAAAGATAAACTAAAGAAAAAAAGATGTTGAACATTTTATATCAAAATGAGTAATAAAAACATGTAACTTTGGTTGCAAATTATTACGACAAAATTGTTTCAAGTTTCACAGAAATATATTCGCTCCTTATCATTTTGAGAAAGACGTATTGTCTTATTTAGCTAGCATATATATTAGGTGTTGGAATTAATTCGTAGCGTTTTACAAGTGATGGGAAGTACTTTCATTAATGTATTTTTTAATGCTCATGTGAAATAAATAACATTCTTTCATTAAAAACGCTACGAATTAATTCCAACACCTAATATTTTTAAATTTTTGATAATATAATTCTTTTTTTATAACGCTACTAATTAATATAAATCTCTAAAGGACTAAAACAATATCTATAAAAATCAACATTAGAGAATTATATGTAAGTATACATAAATTATATATATTAGGTGTTGGAATTAATTCGTAGCGTTTTTTAATGAAAGAATGTTATTTATTTCACATGAGCATTAAAAAATACATTAATGAAAGTACTTCCCATCACTTGTAAAACGCTACGAATTAATTCCAACACCTAATATAATTATTTATAATTATATATATAAATTATACATAAATACACATAAATTTATTCTCGTCTGACGATAATGTATTTTATTCTTATAAGATATTGTTATATAAGAATAAATTTATGTTCACATGTCTGTCTAGTCTTGAATCTTATAGTTTTTTTTTTATTTATATTCTTTGGACCCTAAATTATTTAGAAAATAGAGATTCTAAATTATTTACATTTAATAATCAATAGTAATATAGAACTGATTATACATTTCTTAAATTCAGTTATTGGTTATTACACTTCAGTATCAGTTCAATTATATTTATACAATCAGTGTATCCTTGAAGAAGAAAACATTCTTGCGCGATGTAGATCCCGACTTCTATAAAACGAAACGTGTGGTTCCACGTTACACTTGCATCGTTCGCGCGGCACGGCGAGAAATCGTCGGAGAAGAGCATTCGTGTAGAGTACACGAGTAGAGTAGTGTAGACGAGGGAGAAAGAGAGAAAGGGCGAGACGAACAGAGGGTTGAAAAAGCGGGACTGATCGAACAACCGCCGGGCGAGAGCGAGTGTAGCAATTAACTCGATGCTTACGACGATAATTAGCGAAGGATCGAATGAGGCAGCTGGTCGGCGGAGGAATCGGATCTCGTCCTCGTCTCCTTCCCCTCTTCTGCGCTTCGTTCCATAGCCGCATTTACCTACGTAATTATCGTTATGATGATTATGACCGTGCTCGGCCATAGTCAGCAGAATACTCACCGCCGCGTGGCCAACGTGTGATCCTTTCTATGTATCCCTTTCTGCCACGTTTTCCTCGTTTCACTCTTCTTATACCCTCTGCCACTTGGGAATTTAATCGTTTAAAATTTGCCACAATCGAAATTAGCCGCGTTAATCCGCCTGCACGCGCGCTGTAATCCAATGCTCTTCCGTTGCGTCAAACACGCAACAAGTACATTTATCAAGCGCATTTATCCGTTGAGGCGGAAGGCGAGCAAGAGCCATTTATGCTTCTCATCCTTTATCTGTTCACCTATGTAACGCTTATGCAATTTGTTTATAAGTAAAACCATCGCGCGTATTTTCAATTATATTTTTCGTTAAATCGAAAGAGACCACTTTGGAGATTGATTAATCACGAATTAACCGCTCGGCTTATTACTTCCTGATCACGTTAGCAAGCTCTCTCCAATTAGTCAACATTACTATCTACCGCGCGTTAGATATTAGCTCATAACTTTTGTAAGACACAACGTGCAACGCCGCTTGCACAACCGTCATGACCCTAATGAATACATATCCTTCTCATTAGTGAGAACTTATTGCTTGTTTCGCGATGATCCGCTTTAACACGCGATAAATAGATGCCTGGTTACATCAAGTCAAGGAATGATCGCGCGTCCCTATCTACGGCGCGAAAGAGGCAGAGACGGACAGACGGATGAACGGACGGATGCGAGACTCTGAAAACGGCATTCGACGAGAAGATGTGCGGACGGAAAGTACACGAGTTCCGTCGTAATTGCTACGGACTCTGGTCGTTGGACGATCAAGGAGGGAGTAGGGTGAAAGTTCAGTTAATTCGATTAGAATCACCCTAGTGTATATCCGCGGTCAGGATTCGCCGCGAGCGATCCTCCATCGCGGATATATCTATCGCTCAGCGTGCTGATTATGAGAAGTCAGGGGGGGATTGAAGATACCCCTCTCCTCCGAGATCGTGCTAGGTAGTGTCGGACTTCCTGGAGCTGTTGGATGAGTTCGTTTCGTAGTTGTGTCTCGCGGCGGCGCCGTGTCAGTTTTCTAGGTCAGACGAATTAATTTTAAACCGATACAATATCCTTTTGATGGATTTGATTATCGTTGTTTTGTGAGATTTTTTTTTTACGTTCGTATTTTCAAAAACTGTTTATTGAGAAAATATTTTAAAAACACTTGAAATTGTCAAAAAATTAAAGCGTAGATAAAAATGAGAATTAATGAGTGTTTAAGCGCGATAATTGGGGCGCTAATTAATTTGTGCGAAAATGTTCTTGCATTAAAATTAATTAATATTTATAATTATTAGGAGAAGTTCCTACATTTAGATAAATAAATTTAACATCTGTACTTTTTAAGATAAAATTGTATATAATTATTTTCAGAGTATAACTTTATATAATATTATGAAAGAAATCACATATATAACACCACAGTATTCTTTTATATTGAATTAAAAATAATTGAAAAATCTCGTCATTTTCACTGTTTTAACAGTATAATCTTAGTCCCGCATATCACATTTATTTTTCGATATTTTACGTTACATTATTGACAACCATCCACCTAAGACAGTTTTCGTTCAAAGTCTTCTATTACATCTTTAAAAATACTTGCGAGCGAATTGCACTCCATAAGAGTATTTTTGCATTGTTTCAAGTTGTCACATTTTTAATTTTATGTTTAATGCCGTTTTTTCACTTATATTGTACTGGTTTGAATATAATTATGGATATATAAATTTGTTACACATTGAGAATTATTCAATAGAAAAGTCGGAACGTTTGTTATTACATATGATTAGATTTAATAAATAATTTAACACCTAGCTTTGACTCATGTAGCTTCTATTATAATTGCCTCTCATTTTATTCATTTTTAATTGTTATTCTAATAATCTTATTAAGCCTTGTATATTACCTTAAACATAATTTAGATAAATATGTTATAAATATTTTAAATGAGTTACCAAGAGATTCATTGAACTTGTTCAATAGATCAAAGATATTACATTTGTTTATGACATTAAATTCTTATTTACTATTAGTAAAAGTTATTTACTATTAGTAAATTGCTTTGAAAAAGCAATTATTTTTGCAATGAAGATTTAATTGATAAATAGCTTTGGTTTAATAATTGTTCTGACTTATAATATAAAAGAAACGGTAGATTTTCGAGAGGTCGAGCTATCATCGAAAAACTATACAACATGGCGGTTGCGAACGAAATAGAAGCATCCACGGATCGTTTTCACGCTCTCACGGCGTGATTTATACGTCTATTTTCGAGAGAGCAGCAAAAGCAATTCAATAAAGAAGAATTTCTTGCCCAGGGCTGCCCGGGCTCGCATGATCGAAGACTGTCTTGGTGGGACTACAATTACCGATTGTAACTAGAATCCTTGCATAATGTTTGCGTTAAATAATGTATGGGTCCGCTACAATTGTTGAGATATGGGAGCAATCTATCCTTGTAGGAAAGTTATTACGAGTTTATGCGATGCGAATTTATCATTCGGCAAATGAACTACTACGATCTTGAAATTCTTGTTAAGAATATAGGTCTCATCTTCTTCATTCGACACTACATATCTTAATAAATAGGCCTCTTTAGACACAATGTGAAATCAGACGCTGCTTTAAACGCGCGTTTGATGATTTTACATGAATAATTGATTATTACTAATAATACACACTCATATTTTATCTTAATTGAGCTTTAAGATGAAATTTGTCGGTAAAAAACTTCAGCAAGCGAATATTTGTTTATATTAAAACTAACTGCTTATGTATATATATATATATATATATATATATATATATATTTCTATGTATTAACTGTCAGAATTTATAATATACTCCAAATGTTTTGTGATTGAATTTTTCTATATTTTACATGTATCGAAAATAATTATTGAGAAATAATATGAAATCAATAGATGCAATTAATAATTAATTAATTTATCGTAATATTATATTCAAAAAATATAGGTGTGGATTTAACATGCGGTATCTATACGTATAATTCTCACCGTGTTGATGTTAATACCCGTACTGATTTTAAATGCCTGGTGCTTATCAGTGGTAAGAACTAATGCGGTAAGATTTATATAAACAACGCAGTGTTACAAACATGAAATTCATTAAATTCACACTCATATTTTTTTAAGTAATCATTATAATGTGATAATAGTAAATATACGTAGCTCTAAATGGAAATTAAATTCTATATCTAAATAACAGGATAGGTGCATAAATTATATACATAAATACTAAGCTTATGTAATATGATTTTTCTGCTTGAATATGAAATAAGTTCTATTATCTGCGACCTTATCACTATATATTACAAGTATAATTCAGAAAGATTCCAACTTGCCTGTAAGTATTTCGCGAATTAAACAGATTGTTTCTACGCGGGAATGCATTCGTTCGTTTAATTTGCACTTGAGAAAACCTCTACGAGGTGCATCGAACTTCAGAAAAGCCGACGGTTTTAACACCAACGACGACATAAACACTCGGCATAGGGAGTATTGCAGGCACGCAGAAAGTTGCCCGTGAAAGGGAGGGCGGCGCGAGGGGGATAGCAAGGGGCCGGGGGATGGAGAAGCGAGAGCAAGGTGGTGGACGGGTGGCAGTAGCTCTGAGAGATGACGAAGGAGCCCTGGGCGCGGGGTGGTTTCCCGGATCGATGTGTGTGCCCCCGCCTTCTCTACACTCAGCTATCCCCTTGCCCCCACCTACCCACCCTCCGCCTCTGGCCGCCCCTGGGGGTAGTTATACAAATTTCCAAGAGTGTCTGCTTCCACCCTCCGTTCCCTCGTACCTCCTTCTCCTCTTCGCTCCACGTTCGCCGCTTCGACCTCTCCTCCCTTCGCCGGGCACCTCTCGCACCAGCTCCCAAGTTTCCATGGCAACCTGGAGGCGGGTCTTTGCATATTATACTCTGTGTGTGACAAGCCGACTCGTTAGGTATGCTCGTGTTGGTGTTGGTTACCCACCCCCGCTCGAGAGAGCACGTGAGTATATGTATGAGCGTGTGAATGTGTGCGTGAGTGCTCGCTTAGAGGGGGTTGCAAAGGAATCAGTCGGAGGTGTGAGCGGAGGCAGATGAGGAATTGTCACCTCCGACGACGAGGAATGACGAGGGGGGGGGGGGAGAGGGGGACAAGGAGTGCCCGGCGGAGCTCGTGTTGTAAAAAGTGGGAGCGAGAAGAAAACGCAGCTGAGGGCGCGCGAGAGGAAACTCAGGGATAGTCGGAGGAGTGGAAAGAGAGCGGTGGAGAGCAGAGGGATGCCTATGCCGCCTCTTTGTACTTTGCAGGGTTGCTGCAATCTCCCATACCTCGACGGCCTCCGGCCTCGCGAGTGAACTCACCCCATCGTCATCGTCGACGAACCCTGCCACCCACCCGACGACCTATGCCACCCTCTCGGTGGAAATTCTACGAATCCTGGAATCTCGTATGGAGAAACGAAAGAGTCTGAGGCAGAAAAAGAGAAACAGAGAGAAAAAGGGGACGAGAGAGGGAGAGAGAGGGAGAGAGAGAGACACAGAGAAAGAGTCGAGACGAGGCCTGGCGTGCTGTGATTTCTAGCGATCTTCTCTTCCCTCTTTAGGGCGCTGCGCTCACGAGTTTCACGGGGATGCCTTTGATTTTTTTGAAGGAAATCGGAAGTGACGGTTACCCGTGCAGGGTGTGTGCGTCTTGGGATATTTCTGGACGTGATTTTAGCTTAAAAGTTTGCCGCGCAATAGATGCCATCATTTCTTTTGCAAAATAACGAATGAATTATTTAAATTATTTTTTGACCAAAATTTAATAGTAAATAGATTATACACACTTTAATAAAAAATTATTCATAGATAATTACGCTTAGGTCTGGACCTATGACATTTCTTGTAGGTCTTGAGAGGAATTGAAAGTTCTATAACATTTTACCGTATCTGTTATCATTTTTGAGATAATGGTACTTTTGTTTAGATCTGTGCATATATTTTGTATCAAAGAATGTATTTTGCTTCTTTTCAATTGGGGATATATCAATATATATTGAGGGTTATACAGCATAGATCATTCCAGCAATATTGCAAATGTTACAGCAAACTTTTGTATCATATGCGTGATTGCTTGTTAAATGAAGCCATCTACACATCTTTTAGAAAATCAAAACATTGATCAAATATGTTGCACAAGTTAGAACATACATCGGATTGTTGCTGAAATCGATAGAATAAGCGGTACGCGTTACTATGTCAGGGCTTTTTTTTAATTTGAAGAGTCGGAAATGATGTAGATTATGTGTAGATCGATGAGCAGAACGTATATGTCGCCGGGGAAATGCATGGGATTGCGATTTCAATTTAATCCAATGCGCAGCGTGCCGTATCTCCCTGTGAAATCATTGATGTCGCGTGAGAGCGTTTGTGACGTGCCGCGTTATTGATCTCGATATAGAAAATAAATTTATTTAGACAACGATGGGAATGTCACGTATTATCATGGAATGTGTTCTAAAAACCTGTTAGTTTATATAAAAACAACAAAATCCATACAATAACAATATGACTCGTACCTAGATATTTGTCTTGTCCAAAAGTAACATTTAACTATCAGAAATAATATTATTTTCATTGTTTCCAAGTTAATTTTAACATCTAGATTTATAGTAATCTTCAAAACAGTATCTGATTCGATCTGTAAAAACTATAGTAATGTAAATATTATTAAAAAATCATTAACGTATATCAAGAAACGTATATTGGAGCAGACATACGAAAGTATCAAAAAAATATCGGAATTACGAATCTCGAATATTAACTTTCAATGATGTTTCAGTACGAAGTACGTGATCATTTCAGCAACGTATACAAGGAAACATTTGTGGACCACACGAGGGTGTGCAATAGAGAGGCGAATTTTCGCAGTGAAGGCGCCTTGCAGGGTGACGTGTTTTTCTGGCAGCCAAGTGGGGTGCGAGCCCCTAATTATAAAATAAAAAAAAATCAATATCTTACCCCAGTCGGGACTAAAAAAAATAGGGTGACTACTCCCGTCGTCTTCCACCGCTGTCGTTTCAGTCGCTGTTCCCTGACTGCTCCGGTCGCGGGGGCTGATTTTTCTACCCTCCCTATCCCCCCCCCTCCCTCCTTCTTCCTCTCCCCCTTCGCCTTCGCCGCTCTTCGCATCGCCCATTTTTCCTCTCTCTGTTTCTATTAAGGGTGCAGAGTCTTCCTGGCACACTGTTGGGAGAAGCGAAGGATGGGGTGGTGCGCTCGGGAGTACCGCAACAGCGGGGATAGCGGCGAAGGCGACGTATAACGGATAACGGAAGAAACTGCGCGACTTTATTTCGTTGCGCTTATTGCGTTTCCTGAATTTTTATACGCTGCATGCGGCCCATACTTATGGACTTTTAATGCCCCGCTGGCACGTGCGACACGCCTATGCTTTAAGGATCTGTTGCTAGCAGGCAGCGAGTGCCGTTACGCTTACGAAAATCGGGATATCGTGATTTCGTTTTACAGCGTGTCTTTACTATCTCCGTGTAATCACGATTTTCAAGCGATAGATGTGTAACACGCGGTATACAGCAGAAAAATGTAACTACTTCCTTTTCTGAAAAATATGAGAAAATATGAGAAAAATATGCTGTTTATTTAAGTATCTAAAGCAAAATCAAATCACTAAAATTTTGCGTTAATATGATTGTCGATATGTATGATGGATCTTTGTTTTTATTAACTTACACCATGTTTCGTTAAATACTTTATTTATCGTTTGAAATCTTTTTATTAGACTATTTTCATTCTTATTTTTCATGATTTATATTAGTACAAAATCAATGAGGAAGAATTGAAATCATTGTTACTGTAACATTTGACGAATTTTTCATTACAAATAAATTTTATTACAAACAACTGACTCCAACATGGTAGTTAAAAATTAGCTATATTGCAATTTATAATCTAAATAGAATTATTTCTTAATTCTTATTATCTCTTGATTCATTTTTCAAAAAAATTTTTCTATTCGTGAATTAAAATATTTAAGTTTTATCCACGATTTTATATTTAACATATTCTTATATCCCTTTTATATCTTTCCTTTTATATCTTTCCTTTATCATCACGAATTTTTGGCACGCGCTATAACTTTTGTGTAAAAGCTTTGATTTGTTTTGATTTGTGAAAAAATTATTTGAATTGTCGATCTAAAAATATTTATAATACAAGCTCTAAATTATTTTTTAAAATATCCACGTTGCACTACCATATTATTACGATTCTCGGCACGTTCGACTCCGCGAGAATCGAAACAGCCCCAGGCAGTGCTTGGTGCTGGCACTCAATCAATAGACACACAAATATCATCTCGAAGGTGTTCACCCTGTCTCCATCTTTTTCTCTCACTCCTTTGCATAAATATATTCACGTAGGCTTTTTTGTGCGAGCCCACGCAAGTGTCGAGTTTTTTGCGATTCCGTCAAGTGTCGATGACGGCGTCACCGTCGAGTTAACGGCAGTGCTACGCCACATCGATTTTAGGGATTCGCCGTCGTTTTTGTCTCGCGCGACGACACATTCAAATAAGTAAGGCTCATCCCCGCCGGTCCCTCCGTCTTCCACGACCGAGGACGATCGGTCCCGCCACCCCTTAGGTCCTTCTTTCGCCTTCGTTCGCTTCCCCCTACGTTGGCACGAGGGATGGGTCGCGACGAGATTAAAAGAAGAATCAATAGCGCCTCTCACCCCACGCACCTCCTCGTAGCATCGCGGAGGTGGGTGCCCCCTTCTCGTCCCGTTCCCACCTCCGGAACCCCCGCAACCTCAAAGGCCCTCGCTATATATTGAAATGCTCTAAGAGAGGACTGCCTTGGAGCCATCCCACCTCCGACCTCTTCTGCAACACAGTCACCACCTACGTGGGTGGTTGTCGGGTGAGGGGGTGGCCACCCTTTCGTTTCGTCTCCTTGCCCGCGCTCCCTACGAACACACTCGCTACTCTTTCGGTTCCTCCTGGACAAACACTGTACGGGTGCTTCTCCTTCCTCTTCCTCTTCCTCTTCGTCTTCGTCTTCGTCTTCGTCTTCTTCCTTCCAGGTCTATCTCTTCGTCTTCTGGCTCCCGTACACATTTTTCCTTTGCTCTGGTGTAGCTTTCGCGAATTTTCGCTCCTCTTCTATCTGCACTAGGACACTCGTCCTGCCTCCCTCTCACCTCTTCTCTGCTTCTCATCTTTTCAGACCTTTACGTCCTGAGAAGGGCGAGGACGGGCGGGTCGCTCGCGCAGGTTGAGACCAGAAGAATTGTCAATTTCTATCCCCTTCTTTCTTTCTTCTTGCATAGTGAGATAAGGAGATCCTTCACGAATGATTTTCGCGGAAATAGCGCCGGCGAGTCTTTGAATCCGACCTTTTTGAATTTGCGACCGGTCGCAAGACTGCGGCAAAATGCACGTGAAATCATCCCGGAGATTGCTCGGCCGTTGTAGCAATGGACGACAAAACGCGTTATATTGCAAATTGCCGGCCATCCTTATGTAGCGATCTTATTCGGACAAAAAACTTATTTAAATAGAAACGTCGAATACATTCACACATTCATACAATTATACGTATTGTAATTTTATTATATTTATATATAAATAGATTAATGGATGCATAATAGTGCATCGTATTTTGCGCGTTAATAAATTAAAAGCACAATGAATACATTAATATTTATTGTACACCTTTATTTTTAATACCATTTTACATATCGCTCATTTATTACGACACAATTAAAAAAAAGCAAAGTTTCTAGAAAATAAAAGTTAATGTTTTTAATCATTAAAATTTTGTAATATTAATTTTGTAATGTAATTTTGGTATGACAACTGATTGTCGAGAAATAAAAATATATGTTCCGTGTATGGAATATGAAACATCCGGGTTCGGATCCCGTCGAGATAATATTTTTTGCAATAATAGCTCTCTTTAGACGATTTAAAATGCCAGTGTGTGTGATAAAAGTATGTTTTTTAAAAATACAATCTTTCGTTTTTTTTTATGTCATTTTTATGCACCTAAAAAATAATTTTATGTCCTTATTGTACCAACTTATATCTGTTAAAAAAAAAAATTAAGTTTTGGAAGTTGACGAGCTCAAAGTTTATTTTCTTGACCGGGGAGAAATAACTCAAGCAAGGAAGAAATATTTCCTTGTCTTAAATTGTTAGTCGTAATGCATATTAGAGTAAAGATGCCTTTTACGGAGTCAGGCAAAGAGCGCAGGTCCTCCGGAGAATTCATCCCTCTTTCTTATTCTCATTTCCCGGCACTTTGAATTTGGCACCGCGGAAATTGCCAGCCACATTTTGTGGGCTAGCTCTGACAAGGTGAATATTTTAGTGGCACCCTGTAGGTTGTTGGCTTCACATACATATGCGCGCACACGCGGACGGGTTGGAGATACGCCTCGGTCAACATCGTCGAAAAATGTATTAAAGGCAAACACATGCATCCTAAGGAGGTTGGGCTATCCACCTCCCTCGGACTCCCCCCTCCCCGTCCGCTTCTCTTTCCTCCCTGCGGCACACGTCTACGTATTCAGGCACTCAGGAGAAGATACTTTTGCCAAGCCTCGTCCTTCTATGTTTTATTTCCTCCTATAGCTACATCCGTCAGTTATCTAAGGTGCACACGCATGCACGTTCGATCGTGAGAATCTATTTCGAAATTACTAGGAAGGCTAATGATGATGTTAATATCCTTAAAATGTAGTAATAGTAAATTGTGGGAGGGAAACGGGAAATGTTAGGGAAACACATCAATGTTATTTTCGTAGAATTTTATTAGAAACCGTAATATTGGTAATGCATATGATTAGACGTGCATCTCAGTAATTGAACACACTCTGAATTTCAAAAAGGTTTTGTTTGTCATTTAATATAGATAACCTTTTCGCAAATATTTTTATATATCTCGTATTGAGAATGTTAGATTAAATATTTTTTTTCCCAAACTCTGAAATTTTTTTATGTGTTTTAAATATACACGTATGTAGAAATACGCGCGATATACTTACATGTTTTCTGTGAAACGAAAAAAAATGAAAAGAATAAAGTTAGATAAAACACATTTTCTGCAGAAACATGATTTGTTTCTTCATGTTATGTTTGCTGTATAACGAGCAGTCAATTAACACTTGTCAAATAAGAAAAAGTTAAAATAGCGGGCATGTAAAATTTCTAATCTTTTACCTTCTAAATGACATAAATACAGAAAGCTATTTTTTTATTTATTTACATATAAAATTTAAATCTGCATTACAAACAGCAGTCCATATACTTTTTATCTACATTTACATCAAAGAAAAAATATTGTATATTTGATACATTTTTTAATAAATGTATTAAATATATTTTTTTTAATAAGTATATTTTCAAGCTATCTTATCCCGATTGTTTAATTTTTATAACAATCTTAAAAAACATATTTAGTTAATAAAAAATATTCCGTAACATAATTTTTTGTTATTAATGGATTTAATCGTGAAATAATGTAATAATAAATCTCCAATAGATTTTAGCAAAAGAGTCATACTGTTTCTTCTCAAATTTTCATTTTGTTCTATGTTGCAAATTTTAGTTACGAATTCGCCTTGCATTTTCGTGTGCGTTTTGTAATGAATTTTTCATCTTATCCGGATAACATGATTATCACAAATCAGATTCTGTAGTTATATTCGAGCGGCTGTATCGTCCGGGAATCCGTATTAATTGCATATAAAACGGGGAACACGCTCGTACATGAAAGAGAAATGATTCCAACAGAAGTTATGTGGCGGAACAAGTTATTATTTACTTATTAGACGCCCGACGAACGGCTCTGCACGGCTCTCGCGTTCTGTGGGGGTGTGAAAATGAACTAAGGCCGGCCCGGTAGAAATTAAAAACGTGACTCTACCGAGCGGGTAGCTCATCGCGCGGCTAACGAGAAGATACGACCTCCTGGTAAGCGTGTATATAGGTATAGCAATCTCATGTGCTGCAGCGCGCGAAGATGTACGTTTTTCATATACCGGGTGGCATGATTTCAAATTAGTGATATATCTGTGCTTAAGACTTTAGCAAGATAGACTTATCGCGTGATACTTAACTATGCATTATTCTATAATCTATTTGTCTCTTTAAACATACTTATTTCGCCTTTCTGTGAATCATCTTGAGATATCCAATGGAATTTAATGAATGACAATAAATGTTTTCATTAACATAAATCTATTTTGATTTTATACATTTTTGTCTAAAATAGAAACGGAAATTTACATTGGAAACAGATAAAAAAGGAGGATATTTATTAAAAATACGTTGCTTAAATTTTGTTAAAAGATTCGTGCCTGTCTCGACTGTATCGCAAAATTTTTTGGGTACACTGTATTCTCGATTTAAAAGAATTATTATAACGTTTGTAATTGGAGGACGAATCCGAGGCGAATAAGCCTCTCGTAAATAATTTGGCGGCTATCGTGGTGTCATTTATACATAAAGAATTATACAGAAAAAAAGGAAATTCGTTGGATGAAGAAGATAAATCGAGAATAAAATTGTGTATCGCAGTAATTCCAGGTAACGCGTCGTAATATCGCGGTGTGACGTAAGCTTTAGACACATAACGTGCTTTATCCGGACCAGCAACGTTAACAAGTTTAGAGCTATCTATCGATTTATGACAATGCCAACGTAATATAAATGAAATAGAACAAGGACAAGATAAAAATGATGACAAAATATATAACGAATATTTCTGAGGCGTGAAAATGGATACAATGTTACTGTTTGTAATGCAGATTTATATTTGGCATTTCGTGCAAATAGAGTGCGTAAATAGAGAGAATATATATATACTTACCCATTTATTTACTTTCTTTTACTTAATCTGTTAGATTTGTGTATTATATGTAAGTAAAAATTAATAGGTTACTGCATATATCAAATAAATAAAGAAGAAAGAGTTAAATATGATCAAAGTTAGAGCTTTTAATATATAATATTTTATATTTATAAATAATATGTTAATTTTAAGTACATTTTCTAGTTATATAAAAACTGCGTCGAATACTATAGGACTGAAAATGCAATCGTAATCTAAAACTGAAATAATATCACAAATTAAGTTGATCGTCAATTTAACAACAATGCTAACAAGTAAAACACTGAAGAATTTACTGCGAAAAGTATTACACCAGAATTTGAATCTGCAGTTTACATAACTAGAAGATGTATTTAAAATTTACATATAAATATCATTAAGCATCAAAATTTAACCTCGACCGTATCTGGACCTTTGATTTTTACTTATATTTAATTTATTCATTTTGCAGTCTATTTAGTTTATTTATTATAGGTCATATACGTATACTTATTATTAATGCTTATTATTAATACTTATATATTAATTATTACTATTTATATAATATAAATTCTTTTAGTTTTTATATTAACAAAGTTAAGATAAAAATAATATCAGAGATTAACAAAGTTAAGACAAAAATAATATCAGAGATTCTTTTACATTAATACAGCAACAAATTTAATTTAATATTGTTTATTTTTTAATAAAACTCATATTATATTTTTGACTTGTGTTGTGTGCAAAGACGTACATCGAACCAGTCCCTTTAGAAGAAAAACTATACATTCGAGATAGAAACTATATCGAGTTCGATACAAATTGTTTTGTAGATACATAGCTGCACGGGTAACCAGATACTCTGGCACGTAATGGCGAGGATGTATTCGCAATGCGATTGAGTAGAAATAGGTAGGATGCGAGGAAACTGTATAGGTGAATTTATTTCTGCATTTCCTTTCGTCAAGAAGACTCCTTGCCACGACTTCTCTAATATTCGACAATTCTAATATTTTGAGCATAATGGTAGTCGAAACGTAATGAGCGTCGTCGTGTCAATGTTCAGTCCACGTTCATAAATTTCGAATCAAATTTAAATTTGGAAAATTTCGATCTCTTTTGTCTAGATCTATAAATAGATAATACGAAACCTTATAAGAAGAAAGAATTAGGATTTGCATTGAAGATATCTATTTTAAAAACATGAAGAATGTTACATACATCGTTTAACAGTTCAATTATCGATCGATAGTTTTCGCGCAGCATTTGCCATTTACTAGCCTCCTTCGTTTCCTCAACCAGATGCGTGTTAAGTGAGATATCGCGAAGGACGTCTTTTTGCATTCGCGCAAATTATGCAGGGTACAGCGAGCTGTATCTCTCAGAATGCATAATGCGACAATAGCGACGATAACGCGCGCGCGGAATGAGTCGTCTAGCGTCTTATGCAAATCTTAGAGAGGAGCACTTTGTAATGGGCAATAACGTTAACACCTGCTACCTCGTAGAGCGTATCTCGTATAATGGAGAAATGTTTTTATGCGCGACGTATCGTTAAATCTGTATAGTGACACTCGTCATTCTCGGCGTACCGCCATTACGACGGATCGGTTGGGTTAAACGCGACGCAACGGCGTTTGGCGAAATGGAAAAGATCAACTGCGTCAAAATGACATTAATATCCTGAGGTTTCGAAATTAGCATAATGCTCGTTTGCAGTATCTGGTTGCTTGTAGCTGGCGAGTTGCCACTTTTCATGAATAAATTACCGCTAATTACATACTTGATACCGTCCGGTATTTATCTAATTTATTTATTACACGCTGGAAAATTGGTGTTGAAAACACTTTTCTCACATGTTCTATGTGAGGGTTACTCAAATTTCTGTATCAATTTAACACAAGATGAATGTGTCAAAAAATGACACAAGCATTATGTAAAAATTAACAAAAAAATGTAATACTTTGATAAATTTGAAAATAAATTGTGAAAGCATATCTTTTTCAGTAAATTAATTTTTTTATAATTTGTTAAATTAATACGTACATTCATTTTCATTTATTTATCCCAGAATTCATGTTTTAAAACTACATTATTTTTATATGTTTTCTCATAAATTGTGTTATTTTAATTATAAAAATGTTAAATACTAATTTAACATAAAATATTTAAATAACATCATATTATGTTAAATTATGTTCAGGTATGTTAAAAATTCTCAACTTGATGCCTTGCATAAAGAAACATAATTGGGTCTCGGAAGTCATCATATATACAGGATATGATTCATTTTAATCAATCCAGTCAATTTTCTTCGAAATTATTAATAATACAAGAAATGTTTCAAACAAAAGTGAAGCGATTCGTCGCGTTCATTGATGTTACAACAATCTACTACAATTTCGAGAAAATACAGACATATGAAACCATGGTTAGCATACGAAACGACATTGCGAACGAGGATGTTTCTCTGCTCAAAGGTAGAGAGGAACTTGACAGCGTCTACGAGCTTAGACGAGTGTAGATATAGCATCTCCTCATCCCTTTTTACCCCGAAAGGTTACGGGTGGCTAGGTAGCTAGGTGACGTGTATTTTACGTGCCCGCCTTTATTTCGATACGTCGGAGCTTCGATCCCCGTCCAAACCTAATTTGCGTTCCATCTCACGAGCAAACACTCTTCGGGAACGAGAGACGTGGGTGGGCGGCCTGAAGAGCGACTCTCTTCTATTTCCTTTCCCTTCTTCCTACTTCCGTCGTAATCTTTCTCTGACACAGGATATCCGCGACACCGTCGTTACGTCATACGCATATACATCGTGTACCGCAACCGCATAGGTGTGCTCTTTGAACTGGTTCGAATTTCCTACAAAGTGTGATCTGGCTACGAGGAAATATCGCTTTCAGCTTCAGACGTGACCAATCTGACATATCTATTTATTTAGACTTGCGACAAGCAATTTTTGATCTTAAAGTATGTAATAAGAAGATAAATTGTGTTTACACATTTTTTATATAATGTAATCTTTTGTTTTTTTTTTTTAATACAACATGCTAATAATATTTCTTAAGCTTAATTATTTCAATGCTTTTATATTGATGATTGTTAACAAACCGAAGCAGTGCACTCGTAATATTGTGATACATAAATTTCTTCTTTCAAATAATTATTGCTAATTATATAAATTTGTTCTTATTTATTCGTCTTTATAAGTTAAAGTATAATTTGTTGTGTTATAAAAGTTTAATGGTATATCTTTCTTTACAAAAATTTAAAGTTTTTCTTCGTACTCTAAAATAAAAATAAAGTAACAGTTTAAAAAGTTTGTTACTTTGATATTGCATCTCTGACGAATTTTAACCATACAAAATGTGATTCATTAAAATTGTTAAAATACCGTACTTACCGTAGTTTTCGTCGAGGAGCGAATTTTCTTGTCAAGAAATATACGATGAAAAAGCGAAAATCTCGATTCAACTTCTTTGAAAGAAACAAGCTAAACGAATTAAAAAAACGCATTAAAACCAGCGTTGTCAACCCTGAGGAACCCAGAGAAACAATGCAGGAATATCGATTTTCTAATAAATTAGTATTTAATAGAATACGTCCGGATTTAGTATAATCTAGTATTATTCTAGTATGATTATTTCGAGTGCATTCCTGCTGCAGTTACTTAATCTCTGTACACGCACTAAAAAAAAGTCTGATAATAACTATCAAATATGTTTTAGCATATTTATAATATATTTATAATATGTAGTAATACAATATTATCAAACATAATAGTAATCAACCGTTTGATAATAATTAGAAAATATTTAAATAAGATAATATTTAGAAAAGAAAAATTAATTATTTCTATCTGTTTTAGTTATACTAACGGAACATTAGTTTTTAAATTATTTTACTAAAGCTTTGGTAACTATTTATGTAGGCTTGATTATTATTATTATTATTATTATTATTTTATAAGCAAAAGCCTTGATTAGTCAGATAGACGATTTTTCTAGTTGATATAAAACATTATTTATGTTATGTTTGCAATATATAAGATTTAAAAAGTCATCGAATTTTTTTATTTACATGCCAATTTAAAGGAGTGACAAAGTCGCTGATGTTACGTGATAGAAGAGGTCTTTAGTTTAAAAATGGATCGCACATGCAACATTCTGTCCCATTTACTTTTTATGCAATATGATTTTGTTCATCAATATAGATGCACTGTGAACACTGCATGAATCGTACACAATAGGCATATTCAAACCGAACAAAGCAGGTAGTCTATTTATCGAGTGGTTGAATATGATTGGTTGGATTTACAGGTAAGAATCAATGTTTAACCATTTGGTCATGCTTAATGTTATGAAAATTACGAAAGCTTTAGTGATCAATAAGCCTATAAATTCATACTTAGGTCCATCAATATTGATAGCCGTACATTAAAAAAAAAAAATGACAAACAGGAAACGAAAAGAAAAATTTTGCTGAAGTATATTAAACATTTAATTTATATCTGAAAATAATTTTGTTAAATCATTAAAATAATTATGTAGGAAACTCAAGCCTGCTAAGCAATGCTACAAAAAATTTTGACATTTTAGCAACTTCTAATTTGAGTGTCCTACATGTAACTATCACATTTTGATATAAAAATATTTTCAGTCTGCATTTAGCAAAATTATTAGATACTTCAGTATTCTTTCCGTACACCTTAAACGTACACAAAATTACATTGCACAAAAAATAAACAAGGTATAGAATACTGCACGTGGTGTCTGTTTTTAGTTATATGGACCTATCACGTGATACTGTGGTTTTGACGACCCTTCAAATTAGTGCACAAACAGAGAAGTTCGAGGATTATTACGTTTTGCACAGACCTCGTACGGGATAATCGACAATCGACAAAATTATTTACGGTATGAACATCGGTCACGTGTCGTGTCGAGCGACGCGATCGCAGGGCCGTGATTGAAAATACGGCAGTCAAGTCGTCGCCGGCATTGCCGATAAGCGAGTTTATCACGCGACATTGGTTCTTCAAGCGAGCGTGTTTCGTGTCTCTATGCAAATTGCGGGTGAACTAATACTCGCCATCCGGAAATGGGGTGCCTCGCAAGCCGGAAATAAAATGAAATCCAGCGTAATAGAATGGCAGTGCCGCCTGACAGCTCGCGCGTCCGCGACAATGTTCGCGGTCAGACTCTGATGATATTTTCGGCGGTGTTGTCACGTAATTCGACGAACTTTTCAGAGATAATTTCACAGCTTATTGTGGCTCGAATGCATCGAATTTGTGTTTTTATTTCTGCTGATTCTCTTAATATCTTTAACATATATATGTCTCTTAATAACACGAAATACGTCAGAACCTTTCCTGCACTATCTTATTGTTTGTTACTTGAAAATTTATAATTAAACGTTGTCTCAATGAGATTGTCTCATTAGATTTAATAGTTATTAAACTACGTAGTACAGTTTTACAATTAGCCATAAATGTGAAGTATTCTTACAAGTTAATATAAATAATCTATATTTAACAGAAAAACAAAACAGTTTTATAAAAATAATATTTATTTTTATATCAATTTTAACATTTTGTTAGTCTTCCTTTGCTGTACCACTTTTTCCAAGAAAATGCAATAAATTGAGAATATTTTATACTTATTATGTACCAAGACTGTAAGTTTTATATCGAAGATAAGAAAGCTATGAAAGAAAAGAATATAACGAAATCTTCGAATATATTGCAAGAGATATTTTAAGCGAAATTTGAATACGAACGTAAAGTCAATTCAATGTGCGTTGGTTCTGAATGACGTGTTAGGAACCAAATATTATTTTTCTCGCAATCTCCTTCTTTCTTCTTCCTTTATTTTCACCATCACGTTGTCCTCCATGCGATTTTCATTGAAGATAATGCTTTCAAGAAGATGTGCTATAACTCGCACATATCGATCAGATCGGTTGGAACCGAAAACCGACAGGTTTAAAAATGACTTCATGATAGCTAATAGCTCGGAAATAGGAAGAAATAGGAATCGAATGAAAGGAGGAATAAAGTTTACCTTACTCGTTGAAAATGAATTCCTTTGCCTATATAAGGTTCGTTCGCATTGCTTGAAATTCCCCAAACTTTTTTTTACTTAAAAGGAGATAGATATATATTCGGATGTTATAACGAAAGAAATAAAAGCCATGATGTTGAATGCAAAAAGTACAAGCAACGCGAACTATCGCATATGTACTGTGATAGTAGTTTAAGGATACAGCGCCATAAGAGCGCTTAAGTTGGCAACACTGAAAACAATGGCTGAAAATTCTTCCAAACGGTAGCACGCGGTTCGCGAGAAGCTCCTGTTTTATCGTTTTTCCAACGCGTGTTTTTTGATTCTAAGCCATCCTATTACAGTACGTATTTGACCCAAATAGAGGCGCGTGTATAGAGATTACGTATACTTCTTATGTGTCTTAATTTCATCTACAAGGGAATAAAAGAGGATTCAGGTAATTTAGCTATATCATGTCGTATATATACACAGTAAAAAAACATTTCGTTTGTGTGAAAATCGGCTCTTATTAAAACTTTGTATTGAATTTTCAACATATCCGATTGTTAATTTAACATAATATGATTGCGCATAATGTGATTTGAACATTTCATGTTAAATTGATATATTCAATAATAATGAACATTTTTTTAGTTTTAAAATATTTATGAGTAAGGGAATGAAAAATAATGGTACTCTAAAAACGTTTGAATACGTTTTAAAATAAATTATTAAAATGTGCCAATTTAATATATTTTACAATAAGCTTGATTTTACTGAAGGAATATTTTTCTCACAATTTACTCCAAAATTGTGTTAGCGTTATGTTTGTATTTTTTTTAACTCACGCGTCGCTTCCTAACATATTTATCTTATGTTAAATTAACATAAAAATTTGGATGAATGTCCCGTTTGGGACACGTGTTTTCGATATAGATTTTCAAATTGTGTACATATACCACACGTATGCGTATATATATATATATTATATCCAATAACGTATATCATCGTTTCCTTCATCATCATCATTATATTTACTGGTATAATTAATTACTCGCTTAGATATGAAACCTAATAGGAACATGATTGCACCGTGCCCGTTTTTTCCGCACGATGTTGGCGCCTCCGATTGCGGCTCTGCCGCCTTCTTCGGTTTTTCCTTTCATTTTTCTGCCTTTGGGGCTCGCACGCGTTCACGCTGACGTGTATTTTTCCATCTCGCTCGTCTACAGGTACAACCGTGTCCGTTCGTCGTGGTGGTTCGTGGTGGTTCGTCGTCGCGATACACGTGCGTGCACACATGCCCTTTTTCCGCCGTCGTTGGAAAATTCAGACGCGCGTTTTACGCGTATATGCGCGGGTACCGTGAATGGATAATAACAAGTCTAACCAACACTAAGTAACACACACGCGAGAATATGTGCGTAAGCCTCGGAGCGGTGACCAGGAGAGAGAACTCGCAAACTCGCCCCGCCGTTTTCTCGTTTCCCTCGCTCGATCATCGATCGCGTGAAAATCATTACTCTCGCGGGATACAACTTGCGCGCGATGCGACGAGCCAAGTTAAACGAAAGTTCAATGAAACGAGTGATAGTCTCCCGACTGGCTAGAGAATCAAAGATGCGATATACGTACGTATTTAACTTGTCGAAGGTATATGAAACGCAACCCGAACGTACCTGGTCATTTTTCTCGCGATAAAACGCGCACGTGTATCTTCTCTCTAAAGTCTTCGTGCCGGTCACTTTCGTCCATACGGCACAGAAACCTCCAAGAAACATTACGTTCCAAAGACGTTCCAAAGAACAGAAGAACGTTCTGGGAATATTTCTCAGAACGTTCGCTGCGGAATGTCCTTGGGACGTTCTCTCGGATAAAGTGGTGCGTGGATTTTACGTCACCGTTGTCACCGTCCCTGTCAAAACTGTCCCTGTTGAAACTGTCAAGATCAAGATCGTCAAGATTTTCGTGATCTGTTTGCGTCGCCGATCTGTTTGCGTCTCCGCGTTTTACAAAAAGGGCCCCGCGGCGCGAGAGGCGCAAAGAGCGGCGTCCAAGAAAGAGATGGGATTTTCGGTGTCGATCAATCCAAGGTGGACCACCGAGATATACCTGAACAGAATATCAATGGTCGATATCAATGGTATATCGATCGCGGGCCGAGCCGATGTGCGCGGCGCCAACATCATCGAGGTTGCCCGGGCCGGCGTTTTCGGGTTGCCCCGCGCCATCGGTGAGTGTGCGGACCCACGCGCGGCTGACGGTGCCCCGTAGTGAGTACATATAGATATACACATGGCAATCTCTCACAAGAATTAGTCGCTATCGTTATCAATTAGTATCCATTATTAATTAATAGTCAATCAAGTACCGCACGAACAAATTCGCAAGTTAATCGGCAATAATAATCGTACTAATAATGATACAATAACGCAATAATAATGATAATAATAATAATTATTATTATGACAATAGTAATCGCAATAGTGGTAATAATTGCAATAATAGTCACAATAGCGTTAATAATAAATAGAGTTAATAATAAATAGACACGTTCAACATATTTCGTAGAAACTCAACGAGATATTAAAAAAATGAAAAACTTTGGACGATCACACCGTAGCGTTTTCCGTCGTCGAACGGTTCTACCGACGCGATATTATTCCGACTGTTTGCTCGTCGAGCATGACACGCCGTGGGTTATTGTTATCGAGTTCATGAAAGTATATAACAGGAGCTCGCAAATTGTTTCCTCTCTCAAACTCGTCTCACCTCTCTCTTCCGCGTCGAGCGAAAAGGTTGTCTAGTAAAAAGGTTGTCCTCGATGGATCCTCGCGATCGATTGCGTTTGCGTCTGCGAGAAGAGAGAGAAAGAGAAAGAGGGGATTTATCGATCGTTAGCGAGGGTGTTTGCCGCGTGTCGACGGAAAACTGCGTCGGCGACGTCTCAGCCGCGCTTAATTCTCTTCCGCAACGCAGTAATATATATATGTATATAGCATTCGTTTCCTCATATCGTTCTCGTATCGTTTAGCTCATCACTCCATTACATAATCCGCGCACGCTCATCATTCACTCATTGTTGATTTTTAGGAACAGCTAGCGAGGTTCGGTTACTCTATCACGCAATCTCCGTACTCGAAACTCAAAACGCCAAAACCGACGCGCCGGTTTTTGCGTACACGCGCACGTACGTAGCCCGCGTTTTGAGACTCACGCTCATATGCGATGTGTAGCTCCGAGTTCATAATTCGATTTCAGTATGTGTGTGTGTGTGTGTGTATGTTTCGTTTGTTGTTTGTTTGTTTGTGTGCGCACGTATGTATGTCCGTCAATTTGTCTGTATACGCGTGTTTTAATTCGTGTCAACGAATATTACACAACGGGTCCTCACAACGCGTCGCTCTCCTCTGTCTCTCGCGAGCAAATTCGAAAAAACTAAGATCGCGATGGATACCGGCCAAAGCGCATCGTCTTGTGCGTTTTCAAGTGCATTCTCACCTCTCTATGACTTTTACTATACGTATGTAGGAAACGCGACGAAGGGAAATAAATTTCGCTTCTCTCTCACAGTCTTAGCGCCGCGGTTTTTTCAAACCCCGGGCGCTTTATTTTTTTTTATTTTTATTTTTATTTTGTTTTGGAACATCTTGCCCCGTGCTAGTGGTAGTGATAGAGTTATCGTTTGCAATGATCCTGAAGACAGTACGGATTTGCGGTCACGCGATTCCGCGAGGTTCGTCTTAATTAATTCTACGACTTGATCACACCCGTTAATTGTCTCATTTTGCGAGGTATCGGTTTATCATGAAGAGAGATTCCGCTCTGGGTTTCTTATTTTTTTCTTTTTTTTTTTTTTTATACTTTTCCTTTTGTCCCGGTACGTCCTGTAAAGGTGGATCGTGCCGGTCGGAAAGACGATCGGCTGAGAATTTCGATATTTAGCGATTCAATTAGGTAGCGGTATAAGAGTGCGGGTATGTGTGTGTGTGTGTGTATAGAGATGTAATATGTAATGCGCGTGTATATGTGCACAAATGTCTCGTGTGGTGTCACTTTTTTTTGGAACGTGTGTACGTGTGTTAAAAATGTACGCTAGTTCAACGCTGTAACGTTTATATAGATAATAATCAATACATGACCACATATATGTAAATATAATATCGTAATCTATAATCATAATAATAATAATAATTCAAATATAATATTAATAATCGTCGTTACCAACGTTTTATGTTAGAAAAGCATCTTTTGCAGACAGGAACCTCGAGAGTTGCTTAGTACCTTAGAAATAGTTATTACTTCGCGTGTTTTTTTTTTTTTTTCGTTTGATCTCAACGACCACGTATTTTTTTTTAATGTCCTCGAATCTCAGATCCCCTCCCCCGCCTCCTCCGAGAGCCCCCTTTACCCCCAGAGACGCGAACGCGCCAATTCGCCAATGCACCCCCCCCTCCCCCTACATCCGCCCTTCGTTTCACGCGATACCTTTTGTATTTTTTTTCCTTCGGTATACTCTTTTTCATTCTTTTTTTTTTTTAACCTAATGATTCGCGTAAATTCAATCAAGAAGATGGCGGCACGTAAAACGCCGCGATACCTTTTCTTTTTGCGCTTATTTTTTTTTTTCTTTTGCACTTCCGGTGGCACTTCCGGCATTCTGTTAGCTTCGCATACGCGCCGCATTCGTATGCGCGAACTTTCGTTTCTTCTAGAGTGAGCTTCTAGAGCGAGGAACACGACGTACGTACGCGTGTAGACACGTCACCGTTCCGGATAGTATCCGTGAGGATTCTAGTACGTCACAACATCATATATATATATATATATATATATATATATATTTATATATGTATATATATATATATTTATCTACTTAAATATATATTTTTTCTTATCCATCCATTTCATTTTTTCATTTATATATATATATATATATATATATACTTCTCCTCTGTATATATACCTATATGCATGAGAGTGTGTGTCTGTGTGTCTATGTATCGTTTCTATCGACGCGCATGTACTCCCCCTCCCACCCCCACCCCTCCCCTTTCCCCTTACGTCCTATAGTTTAATCGTAATTTATCCGTAACTTACAGCTAGTAGTGAATTCTTTGTCGTTCTCGATTTTTTTACATCATTCCCCGCCTTCTTGCTATTCGAAAGGGCGCGATTCTCTCCCTCCTCCCTCTTTCCCAACTTTGTGATCCGGGACGACGTCTGTATGTGTAAAATATTTTCGCGCGAGATGATTTTTGAAATTTCCGTCCCCAACCGCCGTCTCTAATTAAAAATTCGTCTTATTCTACTTAAAAATCTCAGATTACACGCTAAAGTGTCTTGATTTGTCTCAGTAGAAAATTTAGTCCATTATCTGTGTTTTTTTTTTTGTAATTAAAAAAAGTCTGTAAAGAGCCATATTTTTCCACTTACGTTACGCTGCACAATTTGTGCATACAATTTGTGTTTATTTCCAAGAGACGTTTTATAATACGCGCGAGACTGTGGAAAAGAGGGAGAGAGAAACGGAGGACACAGACGTAAAATTCTATCCCTTCAATGATGCCGGGCCCCTCCCATTATACCCTTCCCCACCCAGAGCGTCGATGTGTATCAATCGATTCGATTCATCGAGCGTTGCTTAGCGATAATCGTTATAGCTACCGACAGCTCTCTAAAATACCTATCGTTATTACTATCATTATTATTACTAGTTTCATTATTATTACTTTATTACTCTTATTATTATTAATTTTATTATTATCATTAACGTTGTTACTAATCATTTGTTTAGCGTTAATAAATATAATTTATTAAATATAGGAACCATGTTTCTGGGTCTTGCTTGCTCGTTCGCGCATGCGAATCGTGTCGATGACGGGCACACCGGGAGTTTGTTACGTTGCCGTATATACCGTCGTTTTCCCTTTTGTCTGCCATCTTACTACATTTTTCTTTTTTTTATCAAAATGGAAAATAAAGAACGTAAAAAAACGTACGTGCCAAGCCCGTTTGTACACGTGTGTACAGTGCGCGCCTGTCGTGTGTATGTGTGTGTGTGTGTTTTTTATTGTAGAGAAAGTGGGTGAGAAAGAGTATGCTACGTGTGTATGTGTATCTTGTTGAATTTTCCTTCATTTTTCGTCGCTTTCCTTTTCTTTTTATTACCTTTTCATCGCCATCGAAGTCGCTGAACGATTCGCGACACACACGCACACACACACACACACACACACACACACGCATGCACGCACGCACGCATGCACGCATATACATCCGCACGCACGCAGATCCACATTCACACAAGTCAGTGGAAAGCCACGTGCATACGGCGCGTCGAAACGAGAAAGAGAGTGATAGAGACAGTCAGATATCTATATATATATATATATATGTATATGTGTATATATATATAGATGTATGTATATATATATATATGAATATGTACGTACGTATTCGTAACGATGGCGGCGTTTTTAGTTTCGCGCGCCGCGCACCATCTACCCTACTACGCCGCACCTAACAGCGTCCGCTTGTATCTTCCTGCTTCTCTTTTTCTTTTCTTAGTAACTCTGCTTTAAATCTTTATTATTACTTTACATAGGAACGTTTAAGTTAGCCCACCTCGACGCGCGTCGTTCCGCGTCGCACGACGCACTTTCCCTCCGGAACTTCCCGTACTCTCCTCACCTGGAAACATACCGCGCACATCGTTCCGAGAAGAATCGCGCCCAAGATCAGCTCGATCCGATCGAGCCACTGACTGATCGATCGACCGATCGATCGGTTGTTGGCCGACCAGTAAGGAGGATTTCTCGATCGCGCTCGTTCGATCGTTCCGCAGTCGATTCCACCTAGACTAGCTCGCTCGTCCTTCGTCGAGTCCTTCTCTCTCTCTCTGTCCTTTTACTACCTTTTTTTTTATTATTAATTTTTTTCTTTTTCTTTCGTGCTACGAGAGGAACTTTGGAGAGCGCGCATTTTCACGGCGCGCGCTTCGCGGGATTCGCATTACAAAAATAATAGGCGAACCGCGGGGGGCGGGGGCCAGGGGGCAGGGAAGCGGTTGGAGGGTGGTTATGTGCTGGCGGTGCATAAACGACGAAATTAAGAGAGAGAAACATCAATGACCGTCCGCCATCCGCGCCTGAGTAATGTGCCTCCCTTTCCTGCCCCCTCTCCTACCGCCACGGGGCAAATGCCCCCGACGGGGTGCATCACCGAGATGGACACTCCGTGCTTGCCCGTTAGGAACGCCGGTTAGGAACATTGGCTCGTTCACTGCGACGTCTTCGGGGTCCGACCTCCTCCAAGTGACGTCTATAGGTTCTCGTCTCTCCCTCTTTTGCCCATCTTTTTTCACTTTTTTTCCTTTTGCAGTCCTTAGTTCTATTGTTATTCGCTGCCATTTTTTGCGCGCAACTTTCCTGTTTTTGAGAGAGATGGTAGACCAATCCCCGAGCTTCGATATGATGGCGTTTAACGTGCACCGGCGAGGGCGGTGACTTCTTGCACCAGCTTCTGCCGCTTGGCATCGGGTCCATTGTTGTTGTCCTGATTGCCGACCCGGTCACTGGTCTGTAGCTGACCAGTCGTACTCTCGGCGGCCGCGCGAGCCGCCAATAGAGTGATCTGATTGACAACGTCCTCCATCTCGTCGGTGAGCGGGTTCGTTTCCTCGCCGGATTGCGCGCCGCCGTCATATTGTTGTTGTTGCTGCTGCTGCTGTTGCTGCTGTTGCTGGCGCTCTTGAGCAGCCTCGAGACGCACTCGATGCTGCAGCGTCTCGGCGTGACGACGCCACTCGCTCACGGTAGTGTAGGTGCGCGTTGATACGCCGGGCTCGCACAACGAACAGCAGTAACGCACTTGCACGAGACGCAGGGCGCCGCGACGTTGCTGATTGCCCAGATAGCAGGACCGCTGGTGGGCCAATAGCGACGACTCCTGCGGATACGCGCGGCCGCAACGGCGACAGACGAGGCACAGCTCAGTCTCCACTTCGCGACAGTGTTGGGGTGATCCGCCTTCATCGGCGCCACACGACGGAGCCGGCAAGCGGACCGTTTCCAGGCCCGGATGATTCGGATCCTGCTGCAGGAACGCCTGCATCAGGGCCCGCGGCACCTGCACTTGCGAGCTACCCTCCACGTGCAGCGGCATCATAGCACTTCCGAGTAGACTGCCGCTCAAGCCTGCAGCCGCTACTGAAACCAAAGCGTGATCGATTCTTGTTAGAATAGATGAGAGACTTGCTCCAACTCGTCGTCTACGCTACGGATTTTCTAATCAGAGTCTGACCAAAGCAGATAAAAAAATAGCGGATAAAAACAGTTGACATAGGAATTTGCTTTCTTTCTCTTATAGCTATCTGTCTTTTTTTTTCTTTTTCTCTCATTTTTCAAAAATATACAAAGTTATTCGAAATATATCTTTGAATGAGTCCTAAGTGGCAACCAATCAAAAGCACTGATCTACTTTGGTCAGTCTCTAATTGAGGATTAAGAGTCAGGTCAACTTCGTCGTCAGATAATACGCTATATGGTGATAATGAATACTAAACAAGCAAAGCAGAATAAAAAAATGTTAAAGTATATCTTTATAGTGCTTATACAGTAAAGAGTATGTAAATTTTATGTAATTTTCTCAAGTTATGTAATTTTATAATTTTTATTATTTTAATTTCTGTCTAAATTATTCATTTCATTCAATTTCCTATTTAGATGGGGAGTTACGATTGCTTTCGCCATCATATTGATTACAGATTTAATTAAACTAATTTGTAACAAGTAATAGTATACCTGGCCAGAGAATCTCTTACTTCAGAGATTCCGGTCTGTACCGGCCGTTTGCTTTTGATTGCTACGTAAATTCAGTTTCACGCATATCGCGCTAAAATCATTACTGTCACCCTGTTTCATCTTGAAACTAAATTTACCCTACATTCGAGGTAATCGGCTCGTTTTACGAGTATCAATACAAGTTTGGTATCATAGTACTAATTACATTTTTTTCCCAGCTTTCATAACGCAAAAGCGTTAGCGGAGAAAAAAAAAAGAACAAGTGCCAATATTCGAAAACGATCTGAAATGCATCTGAATTTGCGTATGAATATCTGCAAAAGATATCTGTAATTATACGGTGGTTTCCGTCCGGAATCTATTTACGAGGTTATTATAAACGCCGGGATTCGCGTTCGACATCAGCATAAAGAGAACGTAAAATTCTCAAAGTTACCGGACTTCTGTAAGGAAAGGATAGCGGGAGGTTACACGGCATGTTCGTGCGTAATTGATTTGTGCCAACTTAGTTGTCATAATAGCATCCCCGCCGTAAACGGGGTAGAATTTATGCGGAACCTGTTTTCGCCTGAGCGAGACAGGTAAATTGGTAGTTATTAGCAGGCCCGCGGGCCGGTGCGCATTGACGGGATAATTCCTGCGGCCGCGTCTCAAGGAGCCGGAGGATAGTCTGATAGTCCATGTTATCGAAAGGGTCTCCCAATGTGCCTTGGTAGGATGATTAATTCTAATTTCAGGATCACGCGCCCCGCAGGATGTGTTGCTCTTTCTTTCTTTTTTAATTTCCTATATTTTTTTTTATTGATTGCTCGAGTAAACGACATATAGAAAAGCGTAAAATACGTCACGAACTATAAGTCCGGCTGACGTTTAATCGGATGCGTGATGACGCAACGCGCGTATCGTCGCGAGGACCGAGAGAAGGACGCGGCACGTCGACGTCGATTAGGCGGGTTGACAGGTTTACGCAGTGACGCGCGCGGTAATATCGCGCGTATCGTGTATCAGATGAGGATCGTTACGAGGCAGGAAGTGTTAATGATACCCCTGCTCATTCGTTGAACGCCCGGTTGTAATTATCGGAGCTGGTGGGAGGAAGACGAGGAGACGACGAGGAAAACAACAGGGGAGAGCTCTCTCTTTCCCCCCCTCTCTCTCTCTCTCTTATTATTTAACTACCCATTTCTATAGATTAATTTTTAGGCTAATTCTACAATGTGCTCTTTGTTTCCTGTTTCTTGCTGTTTGTCTCTGTTTGTCTCTTACCTTTGGTCAAGACAAGAGACAAACAGCAAGAAACAGAAAATAAAAAGCACATTGTAGAATTAGCCTTAGTTTAACTTACTTTTTATCTTTTTCCAGTTCTAAGAATTAGAAAAGGATAAAGAATTAAATAAGGAAATAAATCAAATGAGATTAAAGTTAATCTACATTAGTAAATGGACGTTAACTGGATTAAATTTTTACTTGTTACTGCAATTATTGTAATTTGAATGTCTCCTCTTGTATTTTTGCTACCTTCATATTTTTATTTCTATCTTATTTTGTTTAATTTCCTTTTTCTATAGTTTTACATTTGAGTTTCCCTATTAACAATCACCAACTTTTGTTTATTATAATTGTAATGCTTATTTTAGCATTTGAGGGGAGGCGAATTATCTCGGAGGGCTTAATAAATAACGATTTATTTCTTTCTCTCCCCCGTTCCTCCAGTTTGTCTCTCAATGTCGGTATGAAATTGATCGTCATTAGACGGACTGGAGTACCAAGATCCCGTCCGCGGTTTCGTTCTTCCTTTGTCGTTTAATGAGAATCCCTGACACACGCATGGCAATGTTTGACTAACACTTCTTCTATCTTTCTGCTTCTCTCTGTTAGATACCTCACTTCTTCGCTTTCTCGCGTATCTCGCGCGCTCACGTGGATTATGGTTCACCTCGATCGGGCGAGCAAATAATCCGCGTTTTTATGTTCCGCCATCGAAAGAGCCCTTCTCGGAAAGAGGAGGCACGGCCGTATGCAGTAAAGAAGGGAGAAAAGTGTTACGGATAAATAGGGGATTAGCGCAACAACATTGGACACGGTGTATAGTTCTGGTCGCTTCGTCTGCTCCCTTTACAGCCTCGTACCATTCACGAGAATGTGGCAAATTCATTATCGGCCGATCCACGGACTCGCTTGTCCACGGGAACGCTTACCAGAGGCAGCTCGCTCTTCTTGATATCCTCTTGTTTGATATAATCGGCTGAATAATGATCATCGAGCGTACACATCGCAAATATAACGTGTACGTGGCGAACGATGGGCACGATTATTGTAAAATTGGTATATCGTTGAACGAAACGCAAAAATTATGAAACATTGCTCAACTTAATCCACGCGAATGTTTATAAAATTATTTCTTTATTATTTCTTATTTATCTTGCAGGACTCACTGGCCGAAAATTGTCTTCCTTACAAAATGTTAAATTAAATGTTAAATCCTTCCATCCAAAATAATTTTATAAACGATAGAATGACTTTGCTGCCGTTTATTATACTATTTATTGGTACAAGTACTAAAAAGATTATAAATATGTACGAGGATTTTTATATATTATATATAGAAAAAAGATGTTCCCATCGATTTCTTACCGATTAAAAGTTATCAAATAAATTATCTGATAAATTTGTGCGTGGCAGTTGTAATGTACTTTTAGAATTCTAAAAATATTCTCGATAAAGCAAAACATACAGTAGTAATAAATTGAGCTAATGATAATTGGACAGCAAATGCGTAATTTATTTATAAAAATATTTTTCACTAATAAATAAAGTAGTACAAAAAGAACGTTAAAGAGCTAACCTCTTTAACTATCATCAGCAAAGATAGCGCAGCATACACATTTCAGACTACTTTCGAACTTCTCGATAAATCATCTTTGATCCCGCGATCGCGTTCTCTACAATGAACAATGCCGTTTTTTGTTATCCCTGAACCTCGTGCGGCATAACTTAACCGGAGGGCACGGGAGTTGTTCAACGACGATGATTTTTTTAGCTGATAGACTTCCTCCTTCGCCGTTGGCCCTCCTCCGTCGAGCGATGGTATTTAATATGATAAGGAAGATTGTTAAATATATAACGCGCAGCGGCGCGGTCAGACGATCCCCGTGTGACACCCTTGAAACAATCGAAACGATCGAGGAGAAGGATTATTACTCTTAATGAGCACTGGTTATTTCTTTGAGTGGCTTTGATTCGTCCTCCCTTTTCCGTTCTCCGTCACCTTCTCCTCCACGGCGGTCAACGGAGGAGCCTTTGCTACGATCGCGCGTACGCGTGTGTGCGTATACGCGTGTAAACGCGCGAAGAGAAGAAACTCACGCACGCGCACACACGCGCGCACACACACACACACACGTCTCTGCACGCGCATCACTTTCATCTCGTCCTCTCGGAGGGGCTCATTTGCGTACGGATTGAGATAGTAGTGCCTTCGGTACGGTCGCGATGTGTGTTTTTGTTTAAATGTGTGACCGGCGTGTACACGCGCGCCTCGCGCGAGATTCTGATTGCCGGCCGCTCCCAAGTCCCCAGTGGTCGTCATTGCGACGGACTCTCATTATTTAATTTCAGCATGCCACTATGGTTTAATCCTTTGCGCTGAGAATTATTCTGACCGTGATACTAATAGAACGTATTTATATGGTGCTCAATACGCGCAGACGGCTCCTTCTTGAAGAACTTTCGGGGCTTTATAATGTATTGGAAATGCTACGAGTATCTTTTTAATAATTTCTTACAAATAATTAATGATAAAATTCCGCGTATATATTCATTGTGTTTGTACTTTTATTTAAAAGATGGTATTATGCATGAACATGGAATTATGAATTCTTTTATTTGTAAATTTTTTTATGCTAAAATATATGCGATAATTTAAATGTAACATACATGTGCTGCATTGTGCTTTTAGATTTAATTTACTCAATTAATTAATTAATTTAATTAAATGCCTATATAATAAAATATGTTAAAATGTGCCTTGGATAAAGTAATAAAAATTTTACCTAACTTGTGATTTTTAATTACAAAATTATTTTTTAGAACAATTGCTTTTATAAGTCTCTTAACCCGATTACTTCATCTAATTGTTGCAAATTTGAGAAGCTTCGCCTGAATAGATTCCTCACGCCTGAGAACCGCTGGCCAAGATTGCTGCGACATATGCTGGAAATTTGTTCGGCGGGAATTTACGAGCGAGTTTCCTTGTCAGAACCAATACCTGGGCTCTGTTAGTAAGTAGATATAAGTCTGTATATATCCTGGCAGCCATAAACTCGCGTTCGAGGACCATCGAACAGAATAATCAGGAATGTCGTTAGTTAGCGCGTTCAGGAATTTTAACGGCTGTTTGGGAGGTGCGTGCAGTAAAACGCAATCCGTCATGCGTCACTGTCACCATTCGAAGTGGCATACCGTCAAGTCACGGCCACTTCGCAGATCGTAGAGAGAGTATCAAACTGTTGCAAATCGATCAAATTTTCGAAAAAAGATATTAAGTTAGTACCACGCGAGAGATTATATTTTTATGGTATTACGAAAATCATTGTTACACGCACATTCTGATATATCAAATAAGAACAGGAGATAAGAAATATTTTTATATTCGATTTTTGATTGTCTAGACAATCAAACATATTTAACTACTTCATCTTTTGAAAAACTAAAATTATATTAGTAATTTTAATTTAAGCTGCAACTTACTTCCTGGAATTTAGGAAATATTTATAGGAGTTTTTAGTGCAGGATAGATGAGCTTCAAAAGAATGATTTCGGTAACTAACGATAGTTACAGTTCACAAATAGTTTATTTAATGTCTTGAATATTACACTAGCATTGTAATAATTTAAACTTTGTTTTCTGGAATATCCAATGAATTTTTTTTTTAGAAAATGACGTTACTCCAAAAATAAAATTTGTATCGGTTCTCTCGTTTTTCAGCAATAAGACACGTTATTAAACTACTCCACAGATTTACCTATTCTATATTATCTTTTGGAATAATACGACTATTTTATAATACAATAAAGTCTTTAATTCTCCACAAATACCGAATTACATGCGAATTGCTTATAACAAGTTGCTATGCTGAATTTTCGAGGACGAGCAAAGTTAAAATTATTTATAATATCACAATCTACCTATATTCAGAGAAAAAGATATGATACCAATTATCTCATATATTGCAGCACACTAATATTGAATCAACATCTCAGAAACGTTGAATTGCAATATTGTGAATGTTGCATCGACATCACGAAATGAAGATGATTCAACGTTAAAAAGCCATTCACACTTCAACAAAGTCTCAGTAATATTCTTTCAACATTCTGTAATCTATAAATACATAGATGACAACAATACGAGTTTTATATGTAGAATTAATGTACAACACAACAGTTGAATAAATTATTTCATAGTTATTGCAACTGTAAAATAACTTGCTCAACTATACTAATTCTATATAATACAAAATTTATACAGTTGTAGTCACCGATGTAGTTGCTATCACGATGTTTTTCTGTGAATGTATTTCCTCCTCTGGTGAATAATGAGCAGTAAATACATTGATATCACCAAAAATGCATCCTTTTATCATTATTTTATTCGCATTGAGAAAAGGTTACGCAATAGAAAAGGGGAGAAAAAGAAAAGATCTCGATCGAGTTTCGGAATGCGTCTGAAGTCTGATATGATATCGCGGCGACGAAACGCACGTTATTTAAGATAATAAATACGATTGGTTTCCATATACGACATATTCGCCACTCTGCGCTAGAATCCGCTCTCGGCACGTTTAATCGACGATTAAACGGCGATCCAAATTAACGTGGAATCTTAAACGGTCCGCGACGCGCGCTCGCGCCCATCTCGAGATCAAGAGAGCGCAATGCGGGCGAAATCACGATTTGGTCGGACAGAACGAATCTCGCCGGAGGGGAAGTCGGTGCCGCAGGGAGGATCAGCTCGGAGTCCATAACTGCCCGTTACGCGAAGTATGCACAACGGTGCATTCCACGTGTGCACGCTAGCGAGTTCTCACATGGTGACCACCGCGCACGTATACATAGGAAAACACGTCGTGAACGTGGGCGTGCATTCCTGCCTTCGCATTATCTCCTCCTCGCTTCTTCTCTCTTCCTCCTTTTTCCCTTGCCTTCATCCCGCCTCACCTCGTGCTTTCTCTCCACGCGCCCCTCTCTCTCTGTCTCTTGCATTCACGATTCTCGGCTTCTCTCTTTCTTACGCCGTCGACCGACCACGTACGAGAAGGAATCCTCTTCTTCTTCTTCTTCTTCTTTTTTTTATTCCTCATCCAGACCCGTTATCGTGGATACCATGGCCCGGAACGACTGTTTCACACCTCCGCTCGCGCGGGAATTAGGAAATAAATTAGCGGTCGGGCTAATTTCGTTATCTCGCCCGATGGCCACCTCACCCCACGCTTAAGACGTCAAGGCCCGATGTCGGAGGCCCCGGGGTCCCAATGTGGGACCTGGACAGGATCCGAGGACACGGTCGAAATCGTGTCCCGACACACCGCAGGATCAATGGCTCTGCGAGTGTGGGTCTTCGTTAAAAACGGGTCAATCTCTCGATTAAAACGACGGCGATGAGGTAGGCTATGGCGCTGATACCTCACCTCGACCATTTTCGGAGAATCGCGATAGCCACTCTTGTAATTAACCCACGACGAGAAGATATTTCTGGGAATTGACATGAGCGATGTCATAACTCGAATATTTGTTCACTTCACGTAGCGTATCGTGCTATTCTTATATCTTATAGTTACCTGATTAGAAATATGTTACAGATACGAGGAAAAGTTGATGATACATTAACGGTGACACACAAGCGGTCTAAATTAGCTAATCGTGATTCAAGGTAAATCTGGCTTTTACGAGGGAGGGTTGTCACCATAAAAGTAAAATTACTTGTAATTAATTATGATTATTTATGAGAAGTCACAAAAATCTAAAACTCGACGTGCAAATTCAAACTTAACTGGAAAAGAAAGAACTATCAAATGAGTCGAAAATGGTATAACCGCAGTTTTATAAAATTAATACGCAACTATTTCCAAAATATATCGCGTTTTATTTGATATTATACTTTGGTCAATTAAAATAATTTGACAATATAGGAATGTCATGAATTAATGCATTATATGCGTGTTATTAGTTAAAAGAAAAACGATGGAACAAAATATGAGTATTTAAGTCTTTTTAATTTACAGATTAAAGTATAAATAGAAATTAATAATTAATCAAGATAAATTAATAATTAAATTAAAATGAGTAATTAAAAGAAGTGTACGTATTATCTGATGAAAGAATACAATGATAGCGTATATTTAAAGAAATTCATTCTGAACACTTGAATTTTGTGTATATTATTACTTTGATTAAGTGAAATAAATTTGCTAAGAACGTAAACAAAGTGATACGTATACCCAAAGAACAGCCACCCCAAGTCACCTGCCCATTCAACCGACTTTAATACCTGAACGATGTTCGATGTAAGAGGGCTCAGAAAATGTTAGATGTCGCCGGGAATCATGAGGAAGTCGTAATTTCCACGCGAACGAGGCAGGCCCGAGTGAATTGACGACGGCTTATCTCGCGGCTCGACCACGAAATCGTTTCGTACGCGTATCGGACAAGATAACGGCGTTGGCGTATCGATAAATTCCGTTAATTAATTATTGACGTGTCTCGGAGCTATTTTTGCACTTGCTCGGGTCCTCCGCACGCTAAAGCAGATGCCTTTTCTTCCTCCGTCTATTCTTTCTCTTTTATTCTGATTCCTCCTCGAGAATTACAGAGTTCGATATTTTGTCTTTTTTTTTTTTTAACAAAAAAAACGGAATCTGGCCTGGGAATTTTTATGAAAATTAATTTGTATATAAATTAATGATTAATGAGTTGAGTCGTATCATCGATCACAAGTTTTATATAAACACGCCAGACTTATGTTCATTGCATTTCTATTAATATGAATTGATTTTATTTACTCTCTTCATCATTTTTGAGAAAAGATAAAAGTAAGTTAAACAAAAATTAGAATTAATCTACAATTGTAGATATGTACATTAATCAATTTTCTTTATGTAGGTATCTATTATTTGTAAATTTATTGAACATGTTATCTGTATATTCATTGATAAATAACTTTTACATCCGATGACTTATATAAAATTACAATGGTTCGCATATCGCTGTCAAATCAGACACATTAAATGATTATGATGACGTCCATGTTGCTGGGTAACGCTTAATCTTAGAGACGCATGCGTAAGATATAAGATCTGTGTGTGGCCAGAGGCAGGTGTTCCTTCGACATTTGTGTCTGTCATTTAATATAGTAGCGTGAAGCGAATACCTTTGATGAACGACGCTACAAATGTCTGTGTATGTTGTTATATATGTGACAATATTTAATTCTTATGGTTGGTCCAAAAATTTTATTATGACATTACACTATATAGATAATAAATTGGCTGTAATAAAAATGTTCGCTCGATTGCCAAACTATTTACCGGTCTGAAAACTTGATGAATTATTATTAAGTTAGTCATGCTAGTGAATTGATTTCAATATATATGTAGAATTTTCAGAATTTACGATTACTTTTTTACTAGCTAATCTTCTAGTGAATTAGAAAACTAAATTAGAGATAAAAAACTTCCATGAATTATATTTTTTTTGAAAACTAGCAATCAAAAATATATAATTTATAGAATAACGTTCTTTTTAGCTGCTAATTTTTTAATTCGCTAATAGATTAGCACCTTAGTCGTTTATAGCAAAAAAGCAATGCCTGTAAATCAAGCTTACCATTATTTGTTGTACTTAATGTTTCATTTGATTTATATTGCGTTTTGCATAATTGTTTTCACATAAGCATTTCACGTCAAAAACTTCTTGAACTCTTCAAGTATAACAACTTTATTATGTATCAAACCATGTATTATTTCATTCGCGCAGGTTCCGCTTATCTGTTCCAATTTATCTTATTATTTTTATTGTCCTGGTCATCGTGTTTTGTCTAAGTGCGCATTATGACTCTAACGGATATCTGGATCAAGAGCTTTAATAGCGAGCCTTTCAGGCTTCAAACTCCCGGCACGGGTGACGAATCATTCGCAGCATCGCGCCTCCGGATGCTACGAGGATGCACCGGGAGCCAGAAGGTGGAGTTCGCTGTCAGGTACTTGATTTCTCGGCATCTGACGAAGAGGTGGAGAGGTCTTCGACCGGTAGCCTAAGTCGAGGAGCTGTTCCTAAAGAAGCACCGGGGTCATTAGCGAACAGAACATTTATCCTTGTCCTTCGTTCTTTCTCTCTCCCCCTCCTCTCTCTCGCTCTCTCTCTCTCTCTTTCTCGCTGATTTTCGCTCTTTTTCTCTTGGTCGGGTGTTCGCACTTGATTCGCCGTCGGTATCAACGGGTGCCAGGCAGGAAGACCCGTATTATCGAGTCAATTGTCTCACATCCCCCTCCCCGAGACAGTTCAGCTGACTATAAAATCATTATCACCCGTCCACCACCATCACCACTACCCACCGATCTCTTTCCCTCTTTCCTCTCCCGCGCAAGCCGTTACTTCTCGGTCGACGTTGAACGCTCGATTATCCCATTAATACGACGAGTCCGTGCGTCCATCCGTCCCGGCGGATCTTTAATTATTTAAATGCAGAGCCGCGGCGGACCCGGCACGAAGGGTACCGGAGCCCTCTAAAGAGACAGGGGCGGATTTGTGGAGATGCGAAACTTTGTCAACACTTGAATGTACTTGCGCAGATCTTTCGATCCATCCCTCATCCCATCATTCTGTTATCAAAGAAAGTAGCTCTTGCTTCACTTTTCAAATAATTCTATCGTTAATATGATATTGATTGATAAATTGTTATCTCTTCAAAATTAGAGACAATGATAAAATTAAGATTTCTTATGTTTCACGTACAATTTTCTTAATGCTTCTTTTATATCTCTGTGCTTGTTATTAGCAGAACTAACTAACATGAGTTACTAACATGAGTAACCATTTATCGTTAATCTCTATCATAATTAAAAAAAAAATTCTTATCTATTTTCAATTAATTTATTATTATTGTATTCGAACTTGACTGAGGTCAAAGACGCTCGGCGATGGAGCATCGTGAGAATCTGCTTGCCATCAGAGTTTATTCCCTCTAATCCGCCCCTGCCCAAAGCGTCGCAGGCTAGGCTCAGTGGGAACACGAGTAATCCTTAGTGACAAGTGGGCTCGAGGCAGCGGTGTATATCCGGTAGCACTTTGGTATTTAGCTCTATAAATACGCATCGGCGTTGAGCATCGTTGACCCTGGCGCGGCGATAATGTACGCACTGTAGGATCCATTCCGTTGCTCGAGCCGAGATCTCGTTAGGATTTCGTTATCCGGTGTTTAACGAACACAAATTACAGTTTGCGTTATTGCGCCGAACATCTTTATATCGCGCAAACCACAGTTGTGAATATCGCGAAGATACGTGCAAGATGACTAATGGCGCGTCATTGGATTCCATTTAAAGAAGCGGAAGAGTAAATCCGGCGTCCTTTGGAGATAAATAACGAAACGGGGGATCAACTAATGCGGCGCCGAGTGTTATGACTACGCATTTTGCCGTAGCCGTAGCGGGCAGGGACTGACCGATCGCGACTATCATTAAGCGACGACTTAATGAGCCAGGCGCGCCGGACGTGGGAAGTAGCCTATCGTGCAGTAATTACCTCACTTCAATTATTAGACGATTACCGTACGATAATGGGGATCGAAAATGGGAGTGGACGCTCTCACGTGATCGTGGCCGCGATCAGCTAATAGACTTCTCCTGCTGTTTGCGTTAGGTTCAGAGTAATACGCCTTTCCAAGGATTTCGAATAATTGTACCCTTTTTATGGGAAACAGATTCTTAATCTATGACGATGGAAAAACGTAGTGTTTTTTGTCGAATAGGTTGGTGCTAGAATCCAATTACAAAAAATGGATGATAATGATATCGTTGAAATTTCTGTTCCTCAATACCTGATGAAATGATTCTTATGTATTTTTAACTGCTGAAAGAAACATAAAATTTAAAAAATTACTTTATCCATAAATTTGGAGAAATTAAAAGATTTGTTTTTAACAAATTTCTAGAAAATTAAACTATTCACAACGTTTTCTTCTTTTACGTTATGAAGTGGAATATGTAAAAATAAATATTCAGGGAAATAGGAATTCGATATTAAATATTGCCAATAAATTTTATTGTTTTAATATATTATATAAATTGTACCAGTAAAAGACCTTTATACTATACACATTATATATTACGAATTTACGTTATTATACAAAAAATTTAGACTACCTGTTAAAAAACAAAGTATTAATCAAAATTTATTGTTCAGTAATCAGACTATTATATTTGAAGCGATTTATTTATATCTTTGTATTAAAACCGATTTTATTTTTAAACGCGATCATTTTTTTTAATTTCTGATTGGCAAAGGTTACGAAAAATTAAAAAAAGAAACTCGAGATTCGCCTCGACGTTCAAATAAGAGAGAATGACGATAGAATGAATCTCAATTCGCCCGAGGATTATTATTCGCCCCTTAATTGCACGGCGCGGATCCGTGTCGCCGTTACAAAGTCAACCGTAAGAAGAGCAGGTCCTTCGGAATCTTTCCGGAGGGTAGACCACCGACAAGAATGTTACGGCACGGTAATAAGAGATTTCAGCGAGGGATTAAAAAGGAGCGGTAAGGAGACACCCCTTATGGCTCTTTTTATCTCCCTTCCGACTCTTTTCTCTCTCTCCTCTCCTTCTTTTTTAACGGACGCCACGTCGGCGGATTAGGTCTCGTTAAGATATCGCGAAGTCGTTAAAAATAATTGTCAGTCGGATAATTAAGGAGGGTAAAACTCCTTCTTCGGAAAGACGGGGAGGAAGGACCGTCTTCGACGATGGTCATGGCCGGTTAGGCTGGTCTCAGCTCACTTCCTCGTGTTTCGTCGAGTCTCGCGTATTTGTTTTCCCTCCCGAAACCCCCTCGCCTGAAACCACCCCGATGAGCACCCTGCCCTTTTTATTCCATCTTCCTCGTAACGCTCGTCAGTTTTCCTCTCGATCTGCCTACGTTTCTTGTCTCTTTATTCGCGTTTTGTTGATACATCGTTAGGTAGCACGAGAGGGTTTGTTTCCCCACCGGGAGATTGTCGACGGGGTTAAGTTCGTCTAACGGTGCAGCGGCGCGCGGCTTGTTAGACCGTCAGACGCGGTTGGGAATCATGTCTCTTCGGCGGCGAGCACACCGTTTCACTTATGCATGCGCGCACCTCGCGAACCTAACTTATACGCGGACGTCGCAACGTGATACAACTTTAATGCAATCGCCCCGGGTATATACTCCTCGTGGAAAAGCCACTCGGCGATTCTCTTTCTGTCGCGGAAGGAGATTGACCTTGTGCGAAGCATTTCGTAGCTATCGAGTGACAAGACACGACGTTCTAATTGATTTTATGTCAGTTTGATAGAAATAATTCAGGGAGAGCTATAAGAAATATAAGAAAACTAAAGAAACACAAAAGAAATCTTAACTTAAAAAAACTTGAAATAACAGGACTCTTAATGTTTAAAATACTACAACGGGATATAAAAGGCTAACAAGAGTCAGAAAAATTTGAAAAAAATCTCCATTGTTCGTTTAACATAAGTATAATTAAAGATAGATATAATGAAAAACTGTAGAAAGTACAAAAGTTAAAGTGCTACAAAATACGGTTACATACATTTAGGCCCTCTTCAAATGTACAAAAAATTTTTTCAGCGCAGTAATCTTAACTTCTTTATTGTCCCTAATTTTGTCAAGATAATATTATTCGAAAGTTATTGCTCTTCTAGATTAATTTTCTTTGTGACGTCTCTTTTTTTATATCAACATTTACTCTTGTCTAGCTTATCTTCTAATATATTACCAATATAATAATTTTACACGTTAAATATGATTTATTCAGACGATACGTTTAACTTTGTTATTTTCTTCATAAGTTTCTTTGAAAATTATTTTATAAAGTACCGTTAAATTTTAATTTCATTTTTATCTCCGTCTTATGTAATGTTAAAAGAAATATGCGTGGATATATTTTTCAAATCAGTATATTTTCTCGTAAATTTATAGCTTTTGGGATAAGAAAGGTGAAAATATTTGCTTGAACCACGAACTCTTTTCTCTATCAGCACTCTTAGCCAGGGGGTTGGCTGACGGGACGGCATTGTAAATATTAATGCGGCGGGCACGGGCAAAGGAAAATATTTGAATAATAATTACTAAGGCACCCTCGGCCCTTGTTACGCCCTCGTATAATAAAAAGATTCACTGGAGAAAGAAGGCGCACACGGCAATGGGATCGCGACGAGAATTTTCTAATTAGGAGGATTCAAGCCGACCCTGCAAACAATACCAGAAGTACCACTTCCATCCGTTCCCGAGGAGATCCTCGAGGACTTTTGAGGAGAGAGATTTTAATATCCAAGACCTCGGCGTTTATTATCGCCCCTTATTATCGTCGCAAAAAAAAAGAAGATAACGAGATGTGTAGGATCTCTCAGACTCGGACAATTTAGCATTACTTATAAGCAGTAGAAAGGCCAAATAATTATTTACCATTTTCGTTACTTCACTGAGAAAAAAATGGTTGCAATTACTATAATTTAATTATATTTGTAGTCATTTTCGATGCCAACTATATATTTTTTTTGACAGAATTGTAAATATAATTATTATTATTACTAACTTCATAACAAAATGATAACTAGAAAAATGAAAGTCTTAACTATAATTATTTTATCATACAAGTATAGTCACAAATATCAAACATTTTGCTTTTGTTGTAGTTTTCATTAATACAATGATAAGAAGAATAAAAGTATCAAAATTTAATGTAGAATAACTGAATGTAGAATCAGGAAAAGATAATTTAAAGTTTTCTAGGAAATAGACGTAGCAATATTACCAGATATTTTGCAATAAAAGTGCAATCTCGTATAAAATCATAATGATTGAGCTTTACATTAATCCTTTATAGATTGTCGTGACATTCAGGTTAAAGAGAGTTTCTTATTGGTTTAAATGATTTAGTGGAAAAGAGGATATGTGAACCTCTACATGTTTAAACCGAAGAACGAACAAAGTTGTTCGAATGTTCGATAGCTTTAAACATGCCGATACACGTATGTGTGTGTATATATACGGCGATATTTAAGTTTTCTATGTAATATACGCGGCCGTATCTAGTACTATAGTAATGCATCAATATTCGATGTATTAACCATCGACTCGCGCACTACGATAATAGCACAGGGTGAAAGTAATTGCGGGCAACTGGAGGGCGCGAAAGTAGGGCATTAATGTGTCATACTCTCGTACAATTAAGAAACCCTATCGTGGTGACGACTGAAATAAGAATAATTTAAATTCCATTTATCCATTGATCGAGTAAGTTTGGACGAGAATTGTACTTATTAAAAGTAGCTCAGTTAGATTTATTTATAAATTATATACAGATTTATTTATAACGAATTTATTTTTAATATGTTTAATACGACACCGAATTGATTGTATCATTATATTTAATATATAAATTGTTTTAATAACCTTTTCATCGATTTTTAAAATACAATTATTATAGAAAATTTGTAGAAGATTATAAAATATACAGATTGTTGCCTGTTATAAGTCATAAAATAATCTTATAAGTTTGTTACATGAGTTACTTAGAGGTGCTAAGAATAAAACTGGGACATTACTTGCCAGATCAAATTAAGAAACCTTAGTATGATGTCAGATGTACAACTATTAGAGTCATCAGAACTCGTTAGACTTAATCCGGAAAAGATTTATTTTATTATTACGATGTGATTCAATTTTGGATATTATTAGCAAAAAAAAAATGCGTTATACAATAAATTTCAATTATACCTCAATGATAAGAGACGTACTTTTCTAAGGAATACACGAACATATTTAAAAATAAAAATTCACAGCGTGACAAATTTATTATCATACAATATATAGTTACATAAAACATTACAGTTGTGCAACTTGAATAATTAGTAATGTTATCAGAGCTAATTGAAGAGATAAACGAGCACATATGGCGCGACCAAAAATATTCTCAAGTAAAATTTCTAACAGTTAATGACACGTGCTAATATCATACAAGGATTATGCAGGTTGCTTCATTCGTTTCGCTAATGGATTCAAATTGATATAGCCAACACAACGAGCTCGGGAAACGAAGCCTTGAAATTAATTAGACACTATACGCTGGAATAAAAATATAGCTCGTCGGCAATTAATTTTACAAATCGGTCGCGCACTCTTTCGACTTGCTCGCGCGAGTTGCTCGCATAGTAGTTACACGTGAATTAACAGAAGGACGCGCGCGCGCGATGGTTTTGATAAGAACGGCTTATCGATGGAACAATGATGATCGAGTAAAATCGTAATGCGTAACGAGAAGTTCGCGGCACGTTCAAAGACTCTGCTCGGAATAAATCAAGACGGGATTCATGACGCGCGCGTGGTTTTGCTTCCTTCCCGCTGACTCCCTGACAGTCATTAGGATAATCAACGAATTAGCGTTTCCGCGCTAAGGACTGGATAAGGCATAAGGAGTTAGGAGGACAAAGTGCGTCTCGACACGCGATCCCACCGTACCGTGCAGGTACAAAATACATTCGCTCGCCGGATGGAGATACACCTTTCGATCAAATCCACCCGGAATTTGCGAGCTCGTGCGCCATTTACCTCGAGCTTGCTCATTGTCGGTTTTTATTTTAGTATTATTACTTGCGATTCTCTCTCTCTCTCTCTCTCTCTCTCTCTCTCTCTCTCTCTCTCTCTCTCTCTCTTTCGCGTTATAACGAAAAAAGAGTGAAACTGATTTAGCTACAACATAAAACGCGACTGTAACATAAAACTTGACTATAAATATTGAACATCTTAAGATATTTTGTTAAAAAATATGTTTATCCTCTGGAGCTGAAAATTTGTAACACAGTTATCTAGTGACGTTAGGTCTGTGTTGTCTGTAGACTCACTTAATTTATGTTACTCCTCCGTCTGTAATCTAAGTCTTTTTTAGTAAGTACAAGTGAAATTTCTCAAATTCCGAAATAAAGGAGAGCGAACTCCGGTTTTCTCATTGCTAATTAAGCTTTACATTGTTAAATAACTTTTTACTTTGTTCTCATTTTTGCTGAAATTCAATTTTCATTAAATAAAGATTTTAATATTTAAGTTAGAAAATTGCAGCTTGGATTGCAGACGGAGAATTAATTAAAAAGCACACTAATTAATTTCAAGTATCCAGAATAATATAAATCGTGTTAAAAGAAGAAAAATATGTCGCAAACCTCTCCTACATCTCAATGAACCAAACCTCGCAGGCCTGTATTATTTGACACGTTCGACAAAGAGATTTATAATTGAATGGATTCAATAGTACACTCCGGAAAGTTAAAGGGTTAAATAAATTTAACCCTGTTGTATAATAATACGTAAAAAACTATAATTTGGAAATCGATACGGAATGAGATGCTAGTTTTTAGTTAATTTTCTCAAACTGCTTGCGTTGTAAAACAGTACGATTGCTCGATCGTAAAACCCTTCGAAATCGCCGTTGCATATTCGACGCCTTTAAAGCTTGTTTACAGCAGTGCTCGGGCGCTCGAATGTTAACATAAAATGGCAGCGTTGCTTACGTTTATTTCGGTTCTCTCCCAGGGCATAAATTTCGCGATGTGCATTCCCGATTGTTCGCAGGTGTGCGCACGCATCGTCCCCGGCATCGTGCAACCACCGAAGGTGGAATTTGTTCGGCGTGTGTCCGGAGATTCATTTCGCAGATAAAACAACCCACGTGGCCAAGGAGCTTGACTATCTCATCGCTTTTCACACCTTAGGACCTAGCGTGCTTTCCTCGTGGGATGCGTTCGTGTGTGAAATTAGGCTGAACAAGCGATGGGTGCTTCAACTTGCTCTAATTAAACGCTCCTTAACTCCGGTCGGAAGAGTCCGTCGTCCTGATCACCGTCGCATAACCGGCACGCATGCATGCATGCATGCAAGTACATGTGCAATCTTTTGTGTTAAATTGACTCCATCGTGTGGCGCAAATTTTTATTAAATTCATAAATGAGAGTCATAATTCATCTCTCTTTTAAACATATTTTTATTAGAGAACGAAATATATATCGGTATCAAATTTGGTATTTAATTGTGAGTAGAAGAATCTCCATTTTGTATAATTTACTGATATATATATTAAAAAATCGGTTTTTCTAAGGTATTTAAAAATTTAGCTAAGGTAACTCTACTTAAAATGGCCTATCTAGGCGTTAAGATTTTGTACAATTCAATATTGAAAACTGATAGATTTAAAATAGGAAACATTTCTCAATATTAATTGAAAATATGAGACATTTTTAATATTTAATATTTTGATGTAATAAAGCTTTGACTATCCTTGAATTATTTACAATTAGATATACAGTGTGCTTTTACTTTAAATACAGATCTGAAAATAATTTTGTTGAATGATCAAAATAATTATGTAGAATGCCTGAGTGTTTATGATAATACTGCAAAAAGTTTTAGCAACCGGCTTAAACATTCTAATTTTTTTTGTTAATTCGAACAAAATTATTTTCAAATCCGCATTCAGCTCAATTTTTAGGTACCTGAGGAAAAAGTTTCATAAGTTTCTATCGCGACATAATGACTAATTCGTATCCAGGTGACAAGCATCCTTTAAGAGTTTGTCAGCTTTAAGCCTTTAAGCACCTGACCATAAAGTCACTTGTAATTGTCCCGGCGAATCTCGGCGCTCACCCTCGCCGTCAGACATGCAAATAACTCGGGGTTAGTTAGCTAATGGGGTTGGCAGGGTCGGTGGCTCGACTCGAGCGAGTTCATTCATTAAGGGTTGATGGCTTAATTGCCAGCTCGCAGCATCACAGCCGCCCCCAAGTCGACCACCACCAAGGCATCCTATATCCGAACCTTTCCACCCTCTCTCTCTCTCTCTCTTCTTGAGCTTCTCTTCTCTCCTCTCTTGTGCCACAGCAACAGGTTGCACCAGGAGCCAGAAGCTACCGGTATGTTCCGGTAAGCCGAGGATCCAACTCGTTTGCGCCCCGAATTAAGCGAGCGAGCTGGCATTAATTAATTGTCCCAGCTTGCTTCCCGTACCGAGCCGGAAAGTCCTCCGCCCTTCCGGCTGGGGTTAATTGTCGAGCACGTCGTTAACGCGATCTTTTCTATTCCTTCGACCGAGGAAAGATCTCGCGGTCCCCTTCGCGATAACTTTTAAAGGACTGGCTGTGAATTTCAATTTGCACGCCGTGCCGCGTGATTCTTCCCATTCGCAACTCCAAGTATGTGTTTGCGGATTTATAAATATTAAGTTTCCCAGAAGCGAGACATACAAACTCATCTCAATCATAATTACGCGACTTTTATATAAAAGTTTACATATTAAGCATATAAAAGACTTTCGTAGCGTATAAAATATTAAATGCAGTCATTATTATCAAATTTGATTAATCTAATGATAATAATTAATTATTAATTGATTCTGTAGCAAATATTTAATTAAAATTTTGTTGCAGCTTCTTACATAAAACATATGTTCTCCGAAACGTTAAAAAAATAATACACAGTATATATGAGCACATTATTAAAATTTGTAAAACTGTTTGAAATGCCTTGAGGAAGAAGAATCTTTTTTAATATCTTTCAATCTCGTGATAATTAATCGTGGCTACGATCGTAGAAAGTTAATAAGCATTTAACCACATTTCAGGATACTCATTCTCAACAGTATTCATTGCACACAACGTTACCCCGACCGCTCTCCCTGCCTCTTTATTTTCGTTCGCGAGTCCGTGCCGGCATTCTTTTTTTCATTCGTTTTACACGGAGGTAACGACCATACGAATTTTCGCCATTTGTATGCGACACGGCTCAACCGTCAACGTGGGTCGACGTGAATTATCGTGAGTGTCAGGCCCTACGACCCGCCCGTACGGACGGTTTAATTTAAGGTCGTCAGTTTAATTCTTGGTAGAGAAAGCGCATTCGCAACAGTAGCTGGAACAGACGGGAGCAAGAAGACGGGAGATCCGAAAAAATAAACAGAGAGAGAGAGGGAGAGGGGAGGGGTGGGTGGATGGGGAGGGATAGAAGAAAAGACTCTTTCGATTCAAATGCGCCGCTCCTTTCTTGTCGTTCGCATTGCCATGGCACGTCCGTTCGTCATGACTTTTCGGTGTATCATTCGGGTAAGAGAGACGTGAGTCACGATTAGGTAGATCGCCAAAATTCTTAAGTACTACGTGCACGGTTTGTCTTAACGGTGAGAAAAAGGCGCGTCTTGCACTTAATGTTTAATCAGATTACGAGAAAAGACACGAGAAAAGAGAAGAAGAAAGAGAGGAAAAGTTTCTGAATTATTTTTACTTCGTATAACGAGTTATATATAGTACGAGTTACAAATTTTAATACCGAGTTATAAACTTTAATACCGCGACTGTCACAGTTATTTCGCAATTAATTATATCAGCGTTATAAATATACATTCTTACAAAAGGAGACTTCTAACTTGTTCTAAATTCAAAAAATTATGAAACTTTGGCAATACATAATAATCCTGACGTGTAATAAACAGTTCTTTTTGCTGTCTCCCTGAAGAAGTAAAATTAATCTTTGAAGATTATCTCATTTTTCGTTTTCCTTTCATTATTCGTCAATAGGAGATATAGAACAAAATTTTAGAGAGAAAATTTATTGGTCACTTAATATAACTGTTACACCACGTAACACCATATGTTATATTACATTTATAGATATTATTGAAAACGCGAAATAATAATATACATGTTATTTACTTGAAGTCAACTGGATTGTAGCTGTTAATATAACCCGCATTGCGAAATCTCGCGAAGAACTTGTGCTGTATAAGTTCACTTCTGCCATTGACCTTATCGAGCGGTGGTATAAAGGAGATATGTGCCGCGGATGAAAATGGTGGTACTTAGGACCATATCCAGAAATTGCCTTCTGGTCTACTTACACGTGCTGCGTGTACACGCGTGTATGCGTGCAAGCGTGTATAGGCGCGCATGCCTGTGTATACGCGCAAGGAGAAAAGAATCTCGGGGAGAGACGAGGATGATTTAGTAATGAAGATATTAACGGACCGAAAGCGCGCCACGGAATACCGAGATTCAACTATCTAACTGCTGACATAACTCACGTTTATGACTCCGCGGCGGCCGTTTCTTTCCGCAGCCCTCAACCGGCGACGCTATCTCTGTTCTTTCCTGCGCTCCAGTTACACGTCCGTAATTAATACCGGCGTCGCTTGGGAGAAGTCAGAAGCAAAGATCTCACGCTAAAATTGCTGATCGAAAGCGAAAAAGTTTTATTTTACGCGCAACGTTCATTTTACCCGCTCGAATCTATGGATGTTCTCTTTTTCCTCGCTTAATTATCTAGAAATTCATTCACTGTACCTACCTAACATTTGTACTGAACATTCATTGTTATGATTATTAAATCTATATTTTAGAAATATGGATTTAATAGTAAACTAATTGTTTAAACATATTCGTTTGATTCTCCTAATGCCAAAATGTGTATGTACATAATCAAATGCGATGATGCTAAAATATTTTCAACAGAGATTGACGGGTTACTTAATTACCAAATTAATGTAACCCTTTTAAATAAGGTTACGTTATCAAATATAATCAACTGTAACACGAATCTGTCTTGCACAAGTCGTGGGCGTTTCGTACACGAGATAATTCGCAGTGATCTCTCGCGGCAGGAAGTTTACGGATATCGCGTCTTGCGCGTAGATCTTAATGCGAAGGGCCGCCCTCTCAGCCGCGTTAACAGCGAGATGGTCTAAGGGTCGGTGACGGCACCGGGGAACAAGAGAAGGAAGAGAGGCAAAAAGAGTGGAGCAAAGAATAGGTTTCAGTAGGGTATATTAGCGGAGTTATGCCCCTGAAGGCATGGCTGGCTACGCTGTATATCTTGGTTATTTTTTATTACCGCCTCTGGCAACACGTACAAGTACGTGGAAAGGGCGATTTTTCCATCTATTGAGCCCTTTCCTCGCACCGTACGAAGAATGGAACTACGTGATATTTTCCGTCATTATTTTACACTTATGCTTTGCAAGTCGTTCGTTGACTTTAAATTATTGCTTTTAATCATAGGCTTTTAATTAGTTAGAAGGTTATCAATAATTTGGTGTATCTGCAGTAAATATATTTAAAAGCGAACAAGCACCGCTGATCGAATTCTCATAACAGTGTTTTTATCGTACGTATTTTGATAATAAATGACGACAAAAAATGAATAGTTAATATCACATAATATAGTCAGTAATTTATTCGTTATATAATACGACAGTGATATATTTGAGTAAAAAAGTCTGCAAAATACTGGGAATATTGGAACTGATTTTTGTAGTAAGGCTAAAGCAAGGTGACGTCGCGCAACATTAACTACCTCAAAATCAATTTTTTTCCAAACGGAGATTCGTCAATGCCATTGACCCAATGGGATTCCATATGTCGGTTTCGAATCGTGTTTTTTACGCGGCACGTTTCAGGATGGTAGAGAGTATCTCAGGGGTGAGGGTTGTTTTTTATATTTATTGCACCGAGGTGGAGTGGTAACCGGGAGGGTAGCGTTAATGCGCGCCCTTTTTTTACGTTAATAACCATGCGTGATAGGCGAGCGTAGTGAGAAAAGTCGGACTGAGGGGTAGGCGATGATCTCATGTGGGGTAGAAGCGGCATACTTTGAACGGACTGCTTTACACGCGGTGTTTTATCGAAATTTTGTACGTGCGTTTCCCTGCTGAAATATATTTTTATTCACAGATAGAATAATACGAGAGGAAAATATAATAGAAAATATATACTTTAATTAATTATTATCAGTATTACAAAATATAGATAAAAATGTCTATAGTTAATCTAAAACAAATTGTTAATAATATTATTTATTACGTGATATATAATAAAGACGAGGCATTAATTATGATATAAAATTGAACATTAAAATTTTTTAAAAACATGTCAAAGTTTCTTATTTTTACTAAATCTATTATTTTTTATCCTATTCGTGTTCTCCGTAGAAATAAACTTATGACTTTGTTATAAATAATGACGAAGTGGAACTAAGTGTTATACCACGAAGGTTGAGTCGATGACAGGTCATCTCGAAAACGGGGGAAACTGAATGACGGTGGAAACTTTTCGCGTTATTTCTTTATTTCTTTCTCTAGCGAGCGATCGTCATTTCAGTGAATGACATGTTACGTACGCGGATCAATCATTGGAAAACTAAAACTTTTATCGGCGTCTCCCACTAACTCTGCTCGCTTTTTCTGCAATTCATATAATGGTAAATGCAAGGGAGATAATAAAGGTTAATATTTAAGAAGCGCTTTGCGATAGTCTGTGAGTATCGATGATTCGTGATATTTATCAGCGAATAAAAATATATAGATATCGATAAATTTTTCTCTGAATTCGTGTAACTTTGATAATAATAATTATTATTGTGAAAAAATTCGGTTGCTACAGATACGTATAAAAAGGATTGTAAATGTCAATCTTCCATGTA